>NC_090921.1:1429680385-1431097885 GCF_040938575.1 Ambystoma mexicanum | reverse complement strand
ATGCCTGTAGTGTAAGCAACTAACCTCTGCATTTTTTATGCCTAATTATGTCTTCATAATTAGCCGGTGCTTTAAAGTCCAGCCCCAAGTAAGGATAGGAATCTACCACAGCAATGGTCCCCAATGTTGTGTCAATACAAGTGCGGCTAGGGCCTTTTCTGGCTATCACTATTATTTTGGTCTTATCGAGGTTGATAATCAATCCTAACTGGGTAGCATAAACTACCAACTCATTTAGCATGCTCTTTATGCCGGATAGTGTACAATCAAATAATATTAAATCGTCGGCATAGAGCATGCCAATGATAGGGATGTCACCTAGCTTAGGGGGGCAATTTGATTTTAGGGCCATGCGCACTAGCAGGTCTGCAATGTAGAGGTTATACAGCACGGTCGCCGTTACACAACCCTGCTTTACCCCTATCTTGGTATGAATCATGGAAGACATTATCATTGAGGCGAACCTTAGTTGAGGTGTTGCTATGGAGTGCAATTAGAATGTGCAATAACCAGGTCGGGCAGTTGATAGATCTAAGTTTTGCCCACAGGGTGTCACGGACCACCAGTTCAAAAGCACTACTAAAATCTTTAAACGCAATGTACAAGGTACTCTCCATGCTGCTGGTAGTATTATTGATCAACTAATCAAGCACCAAATGTTATGGGTAGTGCTTGCCCCAGGTCTAACACATAGGGGCTGCTATAGGGGAACTACTACTCATGAGTTCTGAGTCTGCAAACTCCTAGTAGCCCTCCTGCCTATGTGTTAGTGTATCCTAACAAGTTAGTAGCAGAGAGCTCGTTGGCTGCGCCAGCCCGGCACTAAGCTGACCCCTCTGCCGCCGAACCTGAGAGGCTGTTTGACCGTCGTGTGCATTTTGAGATCACCAGGAAACGCGTAACCAAATACAGACCGTCAGGAGCCGGTTGAAAATCATCCTGCCCGGAATGGGCAAGTTGTCTAGGCAAACCAGGACAGGGAGTCGAGCGCCTTGACGGGGGAGCCAGCAGCTGAGCAGTGCCAGTGCAGCACGGAATGTAAGTATTGGTCCAGACTAACAGCAATTGGGGGTGTAAGGGAGGGTACAGAGTATTGTGTGGGCATTGTTGAGTATTAATCAGACCCTCCATCTTATAGCGATTTTGCGATCCCGCAAAATGCCGTGAAAAATGGCAGTTTTTGCAAAAAAAGAAGCCATTTTTGAAAACTACTATTATTTTTTTAAACTGAAGGGATCAAGGGGCTCAACTCTTATTTTTTGGACTCAAGAAATGAAATGCGCAAGCACATTTCATCATTTGAGCAAAAAAAAAAAAGAAAAAGAGCAGTCCGATCCACAAAGGACCTCTGAATGGACGCTTCTTATATGCGCCTGTTCAGATGTCCTTTTTCACCCCTTTGCGCAAATCAAGGGCATTTCTGCGCATTTAAAAGTGCATCCCAAATTGACCAGCAAGATGAGCTTTTAAATGTGCAGAAATTGTAGGCCACTCTATGTGCCCACTTTAAATACGTGCACGAGGGGTGCCACTGCTTTCCAGGGTCTTAAAAGACTTAAAGTCTTAAAAAAAAAAAATATTAAGTGTGACAGCTGCTGTCTCACTTGCATTTCTGTTCCCCAAATGGGGTAGAAATGTGTTTTTTTGGGTTGCATTTTACAGTGGCAGGAACCTCAAGGGCCAGTTACGGTGAAATGCACGGGGAGCCTGTAGGCCATTGTCGGAAGAGCGTTTCTAACACAAACGTATTCAAGGTGGCTGGCCAGCGTATCATTTGCGCTACAGCTCTGCCCTGTGGAAATGCGCAGGTCACCTTTGAGATTAAGGTGGCCTGCTCATTTCCAAAAACGGCTCATCTAAAAACAGCACATCTTCTGCTCTATTTTTAGATGCCCAATTTTTTCATAACAAAATCTACAGTTTTCTACAAAAATTGAAAAAGGGTCACAATATCTGACAGAAAGGAGTGAGAGGGGATTGATGGATGATCTGTGGCGTGGTAGGCAAGAAAGCGAAGGGAGATCAGAGGGAGAGCAGTGGGTAAGGAGGGAAGCAGTGGGCAAGAGAGCAGAGCGGAAGCAGTGGGGTGGTGGGCCAGAAATCAGAGAGAGCAGAGGTACAGAAAGTGGAAGGAACGTGGGCTCAGGGGTAGTAGTGGGCTGCAGATTGGGAGAAAGGATGAGGGAAGAGTGTGATAGAATGGGAGACAGGATGAAAGCTGCAGAAGTAGCATGCAAGAATGAAGGGCTGTACACTGCGGGAGGAATAGAGGAGCCTACGGTATGAGTTGGGAATATGATTTGGAGTTTGGCAGGGACTAGAAAGTGCAAATTGTGACTTGACAGTGTGACAGAGAATGTGAGCATGTGTATGACTGAGTGTGAGGTTCAAAAATACAAGTTGTGATGGGGAGTTGGTGAGAAGTGTGAGGTCTGTTGGGTGAGAGAGGTGTGTGGGTGTTTGCAGGATTGGGGAACATAGAAGGGGAATATTTGCAGCATTAAAACTAATAATGATTAATAACGTTAATATTAAATAGGCATGCACATTAAACCAAAAAACGTAGCCAAAACAATCACTGTTCCGCCAAGCCAGAGACATCTAGGACTCTTCCTATTTGAAAGAAAAGATACATATATTGACACCCTGGCTCTCGTTTAGCCTTGCACACACCCGCTTTCCTGCAATGTACCAATCTTGCACCCTCCAGTCAATAAAAATTGTGCTTCAAAAATGCTGCCATAAATAAAGGTTTGTGCCGCAAAATTTGCCATTTCATGGTGCAAAATTTGCCATTTCATGGTGCAAAATCCTGTAGGGTCTGATTTATGAAGTATTGTCTAACAGTGGGTTATAGTATTGTCTAATATTGCTGTTGTAAGTAGGGTCTGCAGCGGAGGTAGAAGTACCCTTTCCTATGTCTAGGTCGCATTCGGTCTTAGGCGGCTTGAATGGCGAGAACTTATGAATAACAGTATTCCTGTGAGTTGGGCATTTTAGTTCAAGCCATAGATGATGGTATTCCCGTGAGGGCTAGCTAGAGCTATCCTAGATTGCGGAAGGTGAATTGTCTGGTTAAATCTCCTGGAGAGAGGCATTTCACACATTAGGCGACGCAATGGGTGCAGTTAAATCACAAGAGAATAGAAGTATACTCTGCCCTGGAGAGGCAGGAAGACAGCTGTGGGGGTTTTTGTTGGGTTGGACTGACGGGTTATTGTTGCATGTGCACGATAATCCATCTATTTGTGTTGTGATTTTAGTTTGGTGACGTCACTTTTAGGTTGGTGCATAGGACAGAGAGTTTGATGGTAAGGAGCTAGTGTTGCAAATTTGGGATTGGTAGACGAGGTGAACCAGTGGTGGTACGCAGAAGGCACATGCGCAGAATTGTTATAGTGTTCCAGAGAGAGGCAGTGATTGTGAAGGAGGGGTGTTTCGCGGAGCACGTCTGGTAAGGTGCAGTGCCAAAGGGGCTCGTACAAATTGGAATGTATCATTATTGCATTCTAACTCTTTATCCCCAAACAGTGGTTTATCGAAAGACTCAACTTGAGGTCAGGTAAAAAGGGTAACAACAAAGATTAATCATGAAAGCAGCGGGGGAGTAACCCCCCTTCAGCATTTGTGTACAACATTGCCACCTTATAAAGAGAAGATTCTCAAGTACATTATAGAATGGTCTAAAAACACGGAAGGTAAATTCACCAAACCATGGCCACCCTGAGGCAGTTTCTCCAGAGACGTGCAGCAATCGCTATTGATATACATACAGAGTCATTACAAAGGAAAGAAGTTAACCAAATGCATGGGGGTGTTTGAATTGCGGCACATGTTCCAGCAGGGAGAGGGGGAAGCACCGAGGGGTCCATGGATGCTGAACCAGCACGAGGTGAAGGAGGAAGGGAACCATCCCTTCGCACCTCCCTATGCCCCTCCAAGCGTAGTATCTGATGACACAGATGATGAACAGGGAATGTACCCAATTAAGGAACTGAGAGCAGCAGAGGGATATTCAAATCCAACTTATAAACCACCACCATACACTAAAGAGGATAAACAGAAGGGTGAAGGAAAGCCTGCTAGCAGCGCAGGAGCAAGCGAAGAGGGGCTGCAGCGCGCAAAGGCAGAATTTGAAGGCATAAGTACGGAGGAATGGATAGCAGCTCAGATACTCCTAAAGCTCAAGGGGAAGACTACGGGGGGGGCAGAGGGGCAACTAAGGCGATTGAGGACCTAGAAAATGATAGGGATACCCCTAACTGGGCAGACATAATGGAGGAGGGGTTAAGAAGGGAAGGATCACAGTAGATAGTGGCACCACACGCCTGGTGTTATGGGCGGGAGGTAGCAAGTATAACCTGGTGGATATTGATCTTAGCTCAAACACTAACATCGACTTGACATCAAGTAGATTGAATTTTTCCAACGACTTTTGCAGCAACATGGACATGGGGTCTGACGATGACGATAGGGACAGCAGTGACGAGAGGGGTGAGCAGAGCAGGCCCCACTCCACTGGGACAGAGGCGGGAGCATCATGGGAACACAAACAGGCAGAAGGAGGGGCAGACCTAGAAGAATGAACACTGCAAGCGACCGACAAGTGCACTGCACATAACACATATGTTAATAAACTCAGGGATCTCCCAGGACGCAGGAGAGAGGAGACGGCACTAGCACATTCCAGACGATAGCAAGCGACTACCTGACCTAGAGCCAGTGGACATATGCATAGACATTGAGGATGAGAGAGGACCTATGCAAATCAAACAGTACCGACGGACACCAGAGGAAAGGGCAATGTATTCTCAAATGCTATTATTGGAGAGGAGGGATAAGGCCTCAGTATGTACCTTGGTAACATACGGACAAGGAGAATGGCAAATGCAGGTTGACATCCTTGAGTGCGGGAGCTGGGAAGTGGATTAATGAGATGGAGAAACTGACAGTGGGACACAGGTTGGCAGTGTGTGACATAAAAGGATTATTGGCTTCGATACTGGGTAACGCAGCTGACGACATATGGAAGAGGGCGGGCTTGCCAGGGGTAACGATCCAGAACACAGCACATGACGGGTCGCCATTTGCAAATGCAGAGCAGCAGTTTGGTAAGCATTGCAAACACAGTACCCAGACACGTAAGACATCGGAGCAATTTCGCCACGCAAAATGCGTGAGAATGAAGAACCCCTTCTATACATTCAGGAGATTCAAGTGCTCTGGCACCTTGAAATTTGAGAACCATGGGACAAACCGATAGCTTTCTTCTACCACAACTTAGTGCAGGGGCTACCTCAGACAGTGCAAAAGAGTTTGAAGAAATTAGTGGGGATTTGAAGCAAAGGGATGGCCAGACATTCAGCTCACAATGGTACACCATTGCAGACTATGGCAAGAGAAAGTAAAACTAAAGGCAGAAGAATTCCTTGGTTTCTAGTGGTTCTTTTATCTCTCACCAGATACAGATGACACGGGTCAGGCCTGGAGACAACTAAGCCACAGATTCGGATGACCAAGAGCAAAATCTTGGATACCCACATTCGGTAAAAGTGGGGGACCTGATTCTCCTAAATAACTTCTTGCATTCTTGGAATACACCCAGATTCCACAGCCCACACGTGGTAGAAGCAGTTACAAACAGAGCTGTGCGTCTGGAGGGGAAAAACATTTGGAACCACGTCCAGGACATCAAGCTCTACAAAGCAGTGGCCTCACCCGGAGACAGAGTAACAGTAATCATCAGGGCCAATGTTGAGGATCTCGATGAACTACAAGTGTGTCCAGATCTCACCCAATTAGGAAGACCTGGCCATCCTATGGTCCGACCATCCCAATCAGCTGAAGTAGCAACTGAAATGCTTGTGAACATCGATAGCTGAAACACACTGTGATTGTTTCCTCTTCTTTTCCGCACACGCAAGTTGTGCATTTGCAACGGGAGTACTCGCGCACACCGACAGCTGAAAACCTGTGTTTTTTTTCTTTTTCGCACACGCAGGTTGTGGGAACCGCAAGTGGAACATTTGTGCACATGACAGTTGACACACTGTTTTGTTCTCTCTCTCTTTTTCTTTCGCACATGCAGGTTGTTGTAAATGTTGTTAGAACTGTTTAGGGAATTCCCCTGATGCTTTCTCCCACTGACCATCCAGAAGCATTTTCCAACCAATTTGTACATTACATAATGATGCCCAGACAATTCAGAGCTGGATCCCCTGAAGTATATTTCCTCGTATTCATAGACTACCTAGCCCAAACATACCCACAACTTGAACAAAGTACCTACCCCGGTCTGGCCACACTCAGAGATCCCTTAATAAGGAAGGTCTGGGAGAAGGTCTTTTCATTCACCATTAGCAACTATTTAGTCCGCTGAGGTTGAGGGTACTGACAACTATTAACACAATAATGCCTTTCTTGCGATTTCCAGGCAGGCAACTTTATCATCTCATCAGCTGCATGGACTAAGCAGTGTAATTGGCCATGTCAGAGAAAATAAACTTTGTTTTAACTCTGGTATGTTAACTGATTCCCACTGGAGTGTTGGGTATTATAGTATGGCAGCTCTTTTTTTGCAGTGCATGCTAATGCGTACCCCCTACTGCCATTCCCCCGACCCAAGCAGGGGGACCTACCATGTAAGTTGGAAGGGAAGACACTGCTGATAAGGTAAGGAGCGGTAAGCGCAGTGATGATGCAGACATGAAGGGAGTTGACATGTATCTCACAGACACAGCACGAGTAACAAACAACATGTGGAACAAACATATGTCCAAAGTTTGTAGAGACACAACCGGGAGAGCTGTTATGTCTGCTCCTTAATCCTCTATGCCACAAGTGCTTCTTGAATGTTTATTACAACTGAAATACCTGCAGCGAAAGTGCAGAGCTGATTTACCTCGCAATGTTCAAGACACAAGGCCAATTCCAAGGGAAGACAGCAACCTTAAGATGGATGTCCAAGGGAACATTACCATATGAAGACAGCTACATCAAGACCCTAGACATGATGAATAACTACTGGCAGCTCTATGAAGGATTGCAGTACATATGTCACGGCTCCAGGATTCCAGGCACAGGAGTGGTATGAACCAACCACCCCAAGTCTAAACTTACACAGACCTCCACAACTCCAGCGGGGAAAGAGAGTTTGGGAACGTTGATTGGATGGGTACAGGTGTTGAGGAAAACTGGATAGAGGTTTAGGAAAAAGATAATGGATGGGTTAGGGGATTATAGGAAAAAAACACAACATTTTGAAATCCTAGGCTACTACACTCTTTCATACATGCATACATGCAACTACCATCTTTGCACTGGGTTAAAACACTGGTTAAACCAAATGGGCACTTAGCTCTGGGGTGAGTGCTGGCCTCCTGCCTGAGCACTCCAGGTGAGGTTTTCAGGAGCAGTTCAAATGCTGCAACAAGAGCTTAAATTAGAAAGTGCACTAGTTTGTTTTGATTCACATGTTCTCATGCAGGCTTTACTGTCAAGAGAGCGTCCATGCACTATGGGACTGTCGAAGCCTTATACATGCAGGCTTCAGGGAACATGCAGAGTTGTACTAGAGGCTGCAGTTGGCATTGGGCGTGCGTTTGTTCAAAAGTCGCACGTGGCTTCAGTATGCAGCTGCCAACCACATGTGGCCTTTCAATATGCGGTTCTCATAAGCCGCGCATGGCTCGGGGATGTGATTCTGTTTCCAGGTACGTGGTTCTCATAAGCCGCATGTGGCTAATTTTGTGATTCTCTGTTGCCGCTCGTGGCTAATTATGCAGTTCAAACATGCAGCGCATGGTTAGTATACGCGGCTTCTGGGCATGTAGCGCAATAAGGTTTGTGCTGTTCCATGCGCCTTGTGTCATGCAATGCTGCAACGAGACTTTAGTAAAGGGTGCACAAGACTTAGATTTCTTGAGCGTAGGAGGGTCTGTAGTATTTGGGCAATGCCCCCTGTGTGTGATCCCCTATATCTCTTCTCCCAATTAGCATGCATCCCTTCTCCCCATTAGAGGCAGCGCCACTTTTCTTTGTATTGAGAGGGAGCGGATTGGAGATTCCTTGGGGCGTGGACGGATCTTTGCACATGTACATTGCCGTGACACTCCCAATGTGGCCTGAAGAAAGTTTTTCCCGGCTCCAGATTTGCTGGGTAATGTAGTTTGCCGAGCTTTCTTTCTGCAACAAGGGCAATGAAGCCTTCTGTAGGGTTTCAATACTTTCCAATGTCTTTTCTTTGTTTTTTTTAAACCCATCCAGCCTCCCCAACTGTCATAACACACACATTCTTGCTGAGAACCCTGACAACATAGCAGATGGGCCAGAAAAGGGGGAGCCCAAGACTATCACACTGAAGGAATTGCTGTGCCCCTGGAAGAGAGCAAAGGAAGTGGGAAGAGAGCCTGGCTGCTGGGAGAGACCACAGATATTGAGCTATGGACGGGTGTACGCTAACGATGGCTGGGAAGATGGAGTGGTGTTTAGTTAGGTGCTGAGCTTCGCCAATTCACCAGTGAGCAAGGTGAAAGCAGAAAATGACAAGTGCCTGAAGGAATGGGACATGAGCGCAAAGTTGGTGACATGGGTGGAAAATGAAGCTGAACCAATGCCAATAATTCCCCTGAAGATGCCAGCCTTGTGCTACCAGCACATTGGCCATGAAGAAGTTGGTGAAAACGTGGGATGCAAGGCGGTCAATACTATCCCAGCGATGGGAGCGGGAACAGCAGTACTGATGGATCACTGGGGCATGCACCTCTAAAGCCTATGATAAACTACCACCGAATTGGGGAGGGGTATGCTCCATACTGCACATCAACATGCCTTCATTAGTGGTACCCAAGAAAGATGTGAAGCCCGATGACTTTCCGAAGATGGAAAACAATAAAAGGAAGAAGAGGTCATAAGAGGCAACACCACCGGTCCAAGTAGCAAAAGGCTGATAAGAAAGGAGAACTGAGCAGAGTGAAAAGAGGGGAGAATTACTTCTCAGGCAAATCAGAAACAGCATTGAATGAAGTACCAGCAGAGCACAGACTGTTCAGCAGAATCCAGATGTTCTTAACATCGCTGATACTGGGAGCACAGACATATGCAAATGCCAAATGGTTGCAAATCACTTGTTTGGAGTTGAAGGTAACCATAAACTCGACAGTGAATGGATTCAACGACATAAAGGAGGAGCTTAGAGCAATTTGGTTGGTGGCACTCCAGAACAGGTACATTCTGGAGCTCCTTAGAGCAATGAAAGAAGAAGTATGTGCAAAAATAAGGAGTTCATGTTGCACATTCATACCTACTAACGATGGAGATAACAGAACCCTCTCAGATGCAGTCGCACAATTAGGGCAAATCCATACAAAGATGGAGGATGAAGCACATGGAACGGGAAGGACACGAGCTGGCTAGCATATCTATGGTCATGGATGCCATCATGGCTGTCAGATGAGCTGAAGGTGATAGTTGGAGCACGGGCATTAGGGGCAGCATCCCTGTGTGGGATCAAGATCTGCATTGGAAGGTACAATAAGACAGCAGAAGAAGCAATGGGGATGCAAACTCCGATGGACGTGAACATAGGAGGAGCGATGGATGACATTGTGAGAGAAAGACACAGAATAAGGGAGAGCATATGGATGTGTGACCTTTTTCCAGAAGGGACAAAAGTGGACAATCCCTGGGATCCAAGGAAGCATGAAGGGAAGTGGGTTTGGTGCAACCCAGAAGAAGTGTGCTGCTACATATACTGGTCCTCCGATGACCATGCAAACTATTATGGAAACTTTGGAGGAGTGACAAAGATATGGTGACTAAAAGAAGATGAATGGTTCTTTCGTGATGTGGTCGATAAGTCAACTAAAGGGGGGGACTGAAAAGGGAAGGACGAAATCTACCCTTGCTTCCCTTCCTGCAGCACACACACCGGAAGAAGAACAAATAGAACCATGATCAATCATACTGTTTCGGACTGATTCCCATTGTCCCCATCAAGGACAATTACATTGAAAGATATCCACTCAGCCAACCCTATAGTCCAGGAGAAGTGGAAACACTGGCCAAGGTGGAGGAGTGGATGAAGAGCCACAAGACGCAACTAAGGACACCTCCATTGACAGTCTCAACTAAAGCACTAAAAAGCTGTAGCTACAACATCATTAGAGACACCATGACATAGTAGCGTTAGACATGAAGCACATGTGCCATCCGCACATCCGGACACGCCCACACACCCAAATACACAAAGAACACATGCGTGCAGCTCTATAAGCTAGGGGACGAATACACATACATACTGTCCACACGTTTATTATTTTATCGTTAGTTTGACCGCAGCAATGCAGAAACCGCATGAAGGAAGTGTTCCTGAGCAGGCTTGCAGATGCTTACATGCAAACTAACCTATGGAGCTGCAGGAGCACCTGAGTTACCTGACACAGCCATGAACAACAAACCTTTGGTTACTATAGAATAGCACAATATAGAAGCCATGTTATGGTTTAGGAAAATTACAGAAGGCCATGTTAGGCAGAAACCTGTGCAGTTCCCTCTGGGACCACTGCAAAAGATTTAGGACTACAGGTGTTTGGCAGTAAACCCACTTGGTAGCAGTCTGTACCAGACAGATTCACTTGGTAGCTGTGGCTGAGCAGTCAGACTTCCCTCAAGAAGAGTTAGGCAGTATACAGAGTATTCACAATAGGTCAAAAGAACACAATAGAACAAGTAAACACTGACCAGGGCTTGGTGTAAAAGAGATATAATTATTTATTTAAAACCACATCTAGAAAAACACACAGGCACTAATAGTAAGCAATTCAAAAACACGGTCACTTAAAGATATACACCCCCTTAGAAGAATATTAGACAAGTCTTAAGTAAAGCCCCACTTATTTTCAGACAGCGGTGAGCGCTTAACGTAGATGGCACTCTAATAATTCGTTTTTAAAAGGGGAGAGAAAAACAGAGAATAAATTGAAACAGGTCCCAACACTTTTACAAGAACCCCACAAGAGAGGAAGGCAAAGTAAAACCGTGAAGTTAGAGTTCAATAGGCTGGATCCACTTTAAGAGGATCAAAACGAAATGTGTCCAAGGTCACACGGTTGCAGTGCACAAAAGTCTTGTAACGGTTCAAAAAGGAGTTGGACCAAAGAAAGGGACCAGTCGGAGGGTCAAGGCGGCCAGCCCAGTCCAGAAGGTTAAGGGGTTATTATTGCCTTGTAGCAATCTTTAGAAAGGGAGGCCTGGCGGACACGGTACCTTAAAGTGGTGAGAATATTCCAGCGGGGGCAGTTGTTCCTGGCAGCGGATGCAAGGCGGTGCTTCGTCCGGGGGAAGAGAAGATCTCGTCGGGGAGGAAGACAGGAGTCCGTTGCACTGCCAGGGAAGAAACCAGCCGCAGAGTTTCTCAGGTAAAAGGAGCAGTCCAGAAATTTGCGGTCTGGTTGCCGGGGTGCTTGGCACGGGCAATTCGACCACAAGCCGGTCTGGGGTGCGAAGAGAAGAAGGTAAACTGGTTGTGCCCACCAGTCAGGGGAAGAAGCCTCTCCAGCCGGGAGATCTTCTCTGTCGTCGGGAAGTGGTGAGTCGGTTCCGCAGGGCTCCACCGGTGGTGTCGTCGTGTTAGGTCGGCTCAGCTTCTCCCTCGTCGGATTCTCAGGTCCTGTGGCGACTTCTGAAGTTCCAGTCCCCAAAGCCCTGCTTTTATGCAGCATACCCCCATTCACTCAGCCTAGCTCTCAATCAAACATGCTAAGTGGTGAGCCGGCTGGCTCACCACTTGGGCCAATCACACAAGAGTGCGACTTGAGTTACGAAGGTAACTCAGTCCAGGGTGCCTAAACCCCCTCCCACACTCCCTGTGGTACCCAGACAGAGTGGCACCACTTTTGGGGGCTTCTGTGGAGAAGCCCGACAAAAAGTCGAACAAAGGGCTCGACTTGGGTTGGAGTCACAGAAGAGAACACAAACGCCATTTTAGAATCGAGTCCTGGTAAAAAATACCAACCGGCGAATTAATATTAAATAAATAAACCAGCGGTATGTTCGAGGCTATGAGAATTAAATAAGTAAAGTTGGTGGCCTCGAACAATGGGAAAATCTCATAGGGATATATTCGCGGTCGAATATAAAAAGTAGTATCCACTGCCACCAGCCAAATCTCGATCAGGGGGGACGGCGACGTTCCCCCTCGACAAACAGACCCCGGGGCAATCGAATTGCCCCGACCAGTACGTCCACAATATGATGGTTTGTACCAGTTTCTGTTAATAATTTGGGACTAGTAAAGCCAATGGTGACTTTAGATGCCCTGGGAGACAGTAGTCAGTCCCAGGGTATGGAGTCTATGGTGGGGGGCCACTATGACACCCCTGTGTCACTGCACGGAGGGTGCTGTGTAACACACATAGTAAAAACACATGAGACCCTATGGAGTAAAGGACCCCATAGCCCATAAAACACATTAACAGTCAAAGGAACACCATAAAGCATGTCCAAGAGTGGGAGAAAAAGAGTCTCACTCTTGGCAGGAGAAAAAACAAACTCCAGAAATCCAGCAAAGCTGCTGGGGGACTCACTAGGTTAGGAAATTCAGCCTAAAGAGAGAATTCTCCCTAACACTCGCCCTCCCCCCCAGACTAAGGGACAGGAGGATTTAATCCACTCCTGGATGAATCTCATACCTCTAGTCGATGACATACATCCTAGACAGACCATCAGCATTTTGGTGGTGAAACCCTGACCTGTGCTCAATGGTGAAATCAAACCCTTGTAAGCAGATTGACCATCTCAATAGTTTTTGGTTTTCCCCTTTCATTTGCATTAACCATCTCAAGGGTTGGTGGTCAGTCTGAATGACAAAAGTAGAACCATACAAGTATGGCCTAAACTTCTTCAGAGCCCACACAATAGCAAAACACTCTCGTTCAATGGTTGCCCACCTTGTTTCAGGATCCTTCAGTTTTCTACTGATGAAGCAAATGGGGTGCTCCCTACCTTTCCCATCCAGTTGACTGAGGACTGCACCTATTCCTACATTTGAAGCATCTGTTTGCACAATGAAAGTTTGGTGGTAGTCAGGAGCTCTGAGTACTGGGGCTTGGCAAAGAGCCTTTTTCAGGTTTTCAAATGCCTGATTGCATTCCTCATTCCACCTAACCTTTTTAGGGAATTTAGGAGAGGAGATGACATTCAGTGGAGAAGCTATGGACCCATAGTTCCCAATGAAATTCATGTAATACCCAGTGAGGCCTAAGAAGGCTCTCACCTGAGTCTGAGTAGTAGGTGTTGTCCAATTTTGCACAGCTTCAATCTTACTGGGCAAAGGCCTTATTTCTCCACCTCCTACCTCATGTCCAAGGTAGACCACTTTACTCTGTCCAATCTGGCATTTACTTGCCTTTATGGTCAGATTGGCCTTTCCAAGAGCCTGCAAAACATATCTCAGGTGGTCCACATGTTCTTCACAGGAATTGCTGAACACTGCTATGTCATCCAAGTATGCCATGCAAAAGTCCTCCATCCCATTCAGAACCTGGTTTACCATCCTTTGAAATGTAGCAGGTGCATTTTTCAATCCAAAAGGCATAACCTTAAACTGGTATAAGCCAAATGGGGTAGAAAATGCAGTTTTCTCTTTGGCATAGTCTGTCAGGGCTATTTGCCAATAGCCTGACGTCAAGTCAAATGTGCTGAGGAACTTGGCTGCACCAAGTCTATCCACCAACTCATCTTTCCTTGGCAAAGGGTGGGCATCAGTCTTAGTGACTGCATTAAGAGCTCTGTAATCCACACAGCATCTAAGTTCTTTAGATCCTGCCTTTGGTACTAACACAACTGGGCTAGACCATGGACTAGTAGAGGGCTCTATTACCCCGAGATCAAGCATCTTGTTGACCTCATCTTTGATGTGGGTTCTTACATTTTTGTGACATTCGATATCCTCTGCTTTTGACTGGCAGACAGTCACCAGTGAGTATGTCATGCTGTCCCCAAGGGGTCAAGCCTGGTGAAAGTGAGAACAGAGAGGCAAATTGATTTAACATAGATTTGCACTCTTCCTGTTGCTCAGGTGTCAGATTTGAAGAGAGATTTACTCCTTCATTCTTTTCGTCTAAAGGTAAGCCTCTGAGGAGATCAGGAAGAGCTTTACTCTCTTCTTCTTCCTCTGATGATGCTAGAAGCAAAGCTCCTATATCAGGTCTGGAGACAAACGCTTTTAGTCTGTTGGTGTGGAAGACTGTTGGAGCCTCCTTGGGGTTGCCCAAGTCCACCAGATAGTTGACCTCTCCAAGTTACCCACAACTTTGAAGGTTCCCATCCATTTGTCTTGCAAGGCCCTCTGCCTTGTTGGAATCATAACGAGAACTAGCTGGTCCTGAGTAAACTCAACCATATTAGCCTTTTAGTCATGCCAGTGCTTGACCAATGCTTGTCTAGCTTTCAAGTTATCACTTGCTTCTGCCATCATTTGTGACATTCTCCTTCGGAGACCTATGACATAGTCAGTCACTCTGACTGGCTCGGGGGAAGGAGCCGTCTCCAACCCCTCCTTGATCAGGGTCAATGGACCTCTGACCTGATGACCATAAAGAAGTTCAAAGGGAGAATAACCTACTCCCTCCTGAGGGACTTCTCTATAAGCAAAGAGAAGGCATGGCAGTAGAAGATTCCACTTTCTTTTAAGGGAGTCCTCTAAAGCACCTATCATGCTCTTCATGGTTCTGTTGAACCTTTCAACCAGCCCATTTGTCTGAGGGTGGTATGCGGTTGAGAACTTGTAAGTAACTCTGCAGGTTTTCCACATGGCTTTCATGTAGTGGGATATACAATGTGACCCCCCTGTCGGAGATTACTTCCTTAGGAAACCCAACCCTGGTAAAAATACCAAGGAGGGCCTTAGCCACAGCCGGAGCTGTAACAGTCCTCATAGGAGTTGCCTCAGGGTACCTAGTAGCATGGTCTACTACAACAAGTATAAACCTGTTGCCTGAGGAGGTTGGAGGATCAAGAGGACCAACAATGTCAATCCCTACTCTCTCAAATGGGACTCCCACTACAGGGAGAGGCACTAAAGGTGCCACATTCTTGGAGCCAACCTTACCAGAAGTCTGAAAGGTGTGGCAGCTCCTGCAGTATTTGTCTACTTCAGCCCCCATCTTTGGCCAATAGAAGTAGAGTGAGAGCCTTTCCTTAGTCTTTCTTGAAACTCAAGTGACCAGCCAAAGGAATCTCATGGGCTAACTGCAAGAACTGTGGTCTGTTCTCTTGGGGTACTACAAGTCGTTCAGGTACAGACTCGTTTGGTTCACTGTAGAAGAGGCCATCTTCCCAGTGTAACCTATATTTCCCAGGCTCTTGCCCTTCAGCCTGAGCATCTGCCTGGTGGCGAAGACCTTCCAAGGTTGGACATTCTCTTTGTCCCTTACTGAAGTCTGCCCTGTTGGGTCCACCTTCTGCCAGTAAAGACTGCAGCTCAGAATGGTCAACAGGATCCAGATCTCCAATGAGTTCCTGGCCTTCCACTAGCTCTTCTTCAGAGTCTAGATCAACCGCACAGGGTTGTACCTCCCTCTCAGCCTCAGCTGGAGGGGGAGTTGCTGGTGTAACTTTGGACAACCTAGGGGAAGTCCTTGTTGGCTGCACCGGAGTGCTGGCTGTGAGGTTCTTTCTAGAAGTTTTAGGTTTCCCTTTTTCTTCTAGTTTCTTAGAGACAGCAGCTGACATCTCCAGTGGAGCAGGAGTCATCTCTTTCTTCATCATCTCCTTGTGAATACCTCTCATGGTTCTCTCCCTTGCAGGTCTGGTGAGCTCCTGTAACCTTTTACTAGGAGGTCTGGGGGTATGTGACACTACTCCAAGAGTTGTCAAGTCATTACCCAGCAGAACCCTTACTGGCACCTCACTTAGTATGCTGACAGGTATCTTCACAGTCATGTCATTACACTGGATGAGAACTGGTAATTGGGGATGCATCTGCACAGGCCCTCCAACTAACTTTGTGAGGCGTTTGGGTGCCTTAGCAACATCCTTAGCCTGAAAAAACGATTTGTCCACCACAGTTATGCTGGCCCCAGTGTCCCTAATGGCAGGAGTCTCCTGACCATTCACCTGGACACTGTCCTTATAATACTCTTTAGTATTATCTGGGATAGAATTATAGACATCTAAGTTCTGTTGTTCCCACAGACCCAGAGACACTAAAAAAACACTGGCTGAGACTCCAATGGGTTCATCAGCCAGTAATAGAAAGTTTCCACTTGCCATTTGTACATCGTCCTCTGGAGCGAAGGCTAAGGAGACAAGCTGGACCCCTGAAAGTTTACCCTTACATCTGGGATCTCCTTTCACATGGTCAGTAGAGCCACAAACAAATCATTTACCAAATGCTTTCTGGAATGGTGGCTTGTTCTGACCTCCTTCTGGTTTGGCACCAGGAGGTACACTAGCCTTATTTGGTTTGCCTTGTGACTTACCCTTTTGGTTTTGTTTGGGGCCCTCTTTGGAATTGTAATTATTAGAATTCTCTTTGGAGTCCTTTTTTGGCTGTTTTCCTTCATCCTTTTTCTGAGTAGCCCCAGAATCCTTGTGAGTGGCCCTGTTGGCAACCCACAAGTCAGCAGCCTTAGCTAACTTCCTGGAATCGAATTCCTTTGAATCAGCCAAGTGCTGTCTGAGCTCAGGAGAGCAGGCATCATAAATTGACTCCAACATTACAAGATTCTTCATTCCTTCATAAGTTTTAACTCTGTAACCCTTAATCCATCCCTCTAAGTTTTTCAAACTTTCACTCACCCAGGTAGCCCAAGGGGTACCATCATGCTTTTTGAGGGTCCTAAACCTCTTAAAGTACTGGGAAGGGGTCTTCCCCAATCTAGCTATCAAAGCTAGTTTTACACATTCATAATCCTTCTTATCCACCTCCCCCAACTCCATTACCACATCAGTTGCAACAGGGGGAAGCCTAGAGAACAACCAGGGAAGTAACTCATTCCCTGTGATGTCCTGGAGCCCATGATTATACTCAAACATTTTAACCAATCCAACACATCCAACCTAGGTTCATACATACCCACTAATTCCTTAGGCATCCGGGGTCTTTTGGGACTGGAACTCCTAGAAGAACCAGAGGAGAGAGAAGCATTTTTACAGACAACTTTTTCATTTCTAGTTCATGATTAAGCTCTATTTCTCTGAGTCTTAACTCAGCTTGCTTCTGCTCAGCCTGGGCATTCATTCTTCTGAACTCTAGCTCTTGGTTTCTTTCAGACTGACCAATAAAACGTTTGTACTCTAATTCAAGCTTCATTTTTTCAAGTTCAAAATAAGCAGGTTTACATGTAGGACCTGGTATAGGCCCAGTAGGTACAGTAGGTAAGGCAGACATAGGCTCAGAGTGGCTAAGTTCATTAGGTTCACTTTCCTCTTCTGAATCATTATCAAGACTTTGATTCAGATCAATACCATCACTGTTTTCTACATTTGCTGGGGGGGTAGATTCCTCTGTACCACCCAGACTTTGGTTTTCTAACAATCTTTTTTGACAAGTTCCATTTTCTTGCCCTTCTCAGAGAGATTCTTATGTCTACACAATACTTTTAAGCAATCAGCAGTTTTGGCAGACAATGATTCTAGGGTATAACTCTCCATAGCAGACATAGTTAGAAAATCAGCTTTTTAGTGCTAAGCTCTGTGGTTAGTTATCCTAAAGTGTTCAACAAGCACTCTAAAGTGTATACTCAATACAAATCCCACCGCTGTACACCAGTGTTAGGCAGAAACCTGTGCAGTTCCCTCTGGGACCACTGCAAAAGATTTAGGACTACAGGTGTTTGGCAGTAAACCCAATTGGTAGCAGTCTGTACCAAACAGATTCACTTGGTAGCTGTGGCTGAGCAGTCAGACTTCCCTCAAGAAGAGTTAGGCAGTATACAGAGTATTCACAATAGGTCAAGAGAACACAATAGAACAAGTAAACACTGACCAGGGCTTGGTGTAAAAGAGATATAGTTATTTATTTAAAACCACATCTAGAAAAACACACAGGCACTAATAGTAAGCAATTCAAAAACACGGTCACTAAAAGATATACACCCCCTTAGAAGAATATTAGACAAGTCTTAAGTAAAGCCCCACTTATTTTCAGACAGCGGTGAGCGCTTAACGTAGATGGCACTCTAATAATTCATTTTTAAAAGGGGAGAGAAAAACAGAGAATACATTGAAACAGGTCCCAACACTTTTACAAGAACCCCACAAGAGAGGAAGGCAAAGTAAAACTGTGAAGTTAGAGTTCAATAGGCTGGATCCACTTTAAGAGGATCAAAACGAAATGTGTCCAAGGTCACACGGTTGCAGTGCACAAAAGTCTTGTAACAGTTCAAAAAGGAGTTGGACCAAAGAAAGGGACCAGTTAGAGGGTCAAGGCGGCCAGCCCAGTCCAGAAGGTTAAGGGGTTATTATTACCTTGTAGCAATCTTTAGAAAGGGAGGGCTGGCGGACACGGTACCTTAAAGTGGTGAGAATATTCCAGCGGGGGCAGTTGTTCCTGGCAGCGGATGCAAGGCGGTGCTTCGTCCGGGGTAAGAGAAGATCTCGTCGGGGAGGAAGACGGGAGTCTGTTGCACTGTCAGGGAAGAAACCAGCCGCGGAGTTTCTCAGGTAAAAGGAGCGGTCCAGAAATTTGCGGTGCAGTGGTACATGGCTATCCGGTTGCCGGGGTGCTTGGAACGGGCAATTCGACCACAAGCCAGTCTGGGGTGCGAAGAGAAGAAGGTAAACTGGTTGTGCCCACCAGTCAGGGGAAGAAGCCTCTCCAGCCGGGAGATCTTCTCTGTCGTCGGGAAGTGGTGAGTCGGTTCCGCAGGGCTCCACCGGTGGTGTTGTCGTGGTAGGTCGGCTCAGCTTCTCCCTCGTCGGATTCTCAGGTCCTGTGGCGACTTCTGAAGTTCCAGTCCCCAAAGCCCTGCTTTTATGCAGCATACCCCCATTCACTCAGCCTAGCTGTCAATCAAACATGCTAAGTGGTGAGCCGGCCGGCTCACCACTTGGGCCAATCACACAAGAGTATGACTTGAATTACCAAGGTAACTCAGTCCAGGGTGTTTAAACCCCCTCCCACACTCCCTCTGGTACCCAGACAGAGTGGCACCGCTTTTGGGGGCTTCTGTGGAGAAGCCAGACAAAAAGTGGAACAAAGGGCTCGACTTGGGTTGGAGTCACAGAAGAGAACACGAACGCCATTTTAGAATCGAGTCCTGGCAAAAAATACCAACCGGCGAATTAATATTAAATAAATAAACCGGCGGTATGTTCGAGGCTATGAGAATTAAATAATTAAATTTGGTAGCCTCAAACAATGGGAAAATCCCATAGGGATATATTCGCGGTCGAATATAAGAAGTAGTATCCACTGCCACCAGCCAAAACTCGATCAGGGGGGACGGAGTCGTGCCCCCTCGACTAACAGACCCCGGGGCAATCAAATTGCCCCGACCAGTACATCCACAATATGATGGTTTGTACCGGTTTCTGTTAATAATTTGGGACTAGTAAAGCCAATGGTGACTTTACCTGCCCTGGGAGACAGTAGTCAGTCCCAGGGTATGGAGTCTATGGTGGGGGGCCACTATAACACCCCGGTGTCACTGCACGGATGGTGCTGTGTAACACACATAGTAAAAACACATGAGACCCTATGCAGTAAAGGACCCCATAGCCCATAAAACACATTAACAGTCAAAGGAACACCATAAATCATGTCCAGGAGTGAGAGAAAAAGAGTCTCACTCTTGGCAGGAGAAAAAACAAACTCCAGAAATCCAGCAAAGCTGCTGGGGGACTCACTAGGTTAGGAAATTCAGCCTAAAGGGAGAATTCTCCCTAACACTCGCCCTCCCCCCCAGACTAAGGGACAGGAGGATTTAATCCACTCCTGGATGAATCTCATACCTCTAGTCGATGACATACATCCTAGACAGACCATCAGCATTTTGGTGGTGACACCCTGACCTGTGCTCAGTGGTGAAATCAAACCCTTGTAGGCAGATTGACCATCTCAATAGTTTTGGGTTTTCCCCTTTCATTTGCATTAACCATCTCAAGGGTTGGTGGTCAGTCTGAATGACAAAAGTAGAACCATACAAGTATGGCCTAAACTTCTTCAGAGCCCACACAATAGCAAAACACTCTTGTTCAATGGTTGCCCACCTTGTTTCAGGATCCTTCAGTTTTCTACTGATGAAGTAAATGGGGTGCTCCCTACCTTTCCCATACAGTTGACTGAGGACTGCACCTATTCCTACATTTGAAGCATCTGTTTGCACAATGAAAGTTTGGTGGTAGTCAGGAGCTCTGAGTGCTGTGGTTTGGCAAAGAGCCTTTTTCCAGTGTTTCAAATGCCTGATTGCATTCCTCATTCCACCTAACCTTTTTAGGGAATTTAGGAGAGGAGATGACATTCAGTGGAGAAGCTATGGACCCATAGTTCCCAATGAAATTCCTGTAATACCCAGTGAGGCCTAAGAGGGCTCTGCTGAGTCTGAGTAGTAGGTGTTGTCCAATTTTGCACAGCTTCAATCTTACTGGGCAAAGGCCTTATTTCTCCGCCTCCTACCTCATGTCCAAGGTAGACCACTTTACTCTGCCCAATCTGGCATTTACTTGCCTTTATGGTCAGATTGGCCTTTCCAAGAGCCTGCAAAACATATCTCAGGTGGTCCACATGTTCTTCCCAGGAATTGCTGAACACTGCTATGTCATCCAAGTATGCCATGCAGAAGTCCTCCATCCCATTCAGAACCTGGTTTACCATCCTTTGAAATGTAGCAGGTGCATTTTTCAATCCAAAAGGCATAGCCTTAAACTGGTATAAGCCAACTGGGGGAGAAAATGCAGTTTTCTCCTTGGCATGGTCTGTCAGGGCTATTTGCCAATAGCCTAACGTCAAGTCAAATGTGCTGAGGAACTTGGCTGCACCAAGTCCATCCACTAACTCATCTGTCCTTGGCAAAGGGTGGGCATCAGTCTTAGTGACTGCATTAAGAGCTCTGTAATCCACACAGAATCTAAGTTCTTTAGATCCCGCCTTTGGTACTAACACAACTGGGCTAGACCATGGACTAGGAGTGGGCTCTATTATCCCGAGATCAAGCATCTTGTTGACCTCATCTTTGATGTGGGTTCTTACATTTTCTGATATTCGATATCCTCTGCTTTTGACTGGCAGACAGTCACCAGTGAGTATGTCATGCTGTCCCCAAGGGGTCAAGCCTGGTGAAAGTGAGAACAGAGAGGCAAATTGATTTAACATAGATTTGCACTCTTCCTGTTGCTCAGGTGTCAGATTTGAAGAGAGATTTACTCCTTCAATCTTTTTGTCTAAAGGTAAGCCTCAGAGGAGATCAGGAAGAGCTTCACTCTCTTCTTCTTCCTCTGATGATGCCAGAAGCAAAGCTCCTACATCAGGTCTGGAGACAAACGCTTTTAGTCTGTTGGTGTGGAAGACTGTTGGCGCCACATGGGGTTGCCCAAGTCCACCAGATAGTTGACCTCTCCAAGTTACCCACAACTTTGAAGGGTCCCATCCATTTGTCTTGCAAGGCCCTCTGCCTTGTTGGAATCATAACGAGAACTAGCTGGTCCTGAGTAAACTCAACCATGTTAGCCTTTTAGTCATGCCAGTGCTTGACCAATGCTTGTCCAGCTTTCAAGTTATCACTTGCTTCTGCCATCATTTGTGACATTCTCCTTCGGAGACCTATCACATAGTCAGTCACTCTGACTGGCTCGGGGGAAGGAGCAGTCTCCAACCCCTCCTTGATCAGGGCCAATGGACCTCTGACCGGATGACCATAAAGAAGTTCAAAGGGAGAATAACCTACTCCCTCCTGAGGGACTTCTCTATAAGCAAAGAGAAGGCATGGCAGTAGAAGGTTCCACTTTCTTTTAAGGGGGTCCTCTAAAGCACCTATCATGCTCTTCATGGTTCTGTTGAACCTTTCAACCAGCCCATTTGTCTGAGGGTGGTATGCGGTTGAGAACTTGTAAGTAACTTTGCAGGTTTTCCACATGGCTTTCATGTAGTGGGACATAAAATGTGACCCCCTGTCGGAGATTACTTCCTTAGGAAACCCAACCATGGTAAAAATACCAAGGAGGGCCTTAGCCACAGCCGGAGCTGTAACAGTCCTCATAGGAATTGCCTCAGGGTACCTAGTAGCATGGTCTACTACAACAAGTATAAACCTGTTGCCTGAGGAGGTTGGAGGATCAAGAGGACCAACAATGACAATCCCTACTCTCTCAAATGGGACTCCAACTACAGGGAGAGGCACTAAAGGTGCCACATTCTTGGAGCCAACCTTACCAGAAGTCTGGCAGGTGTGGCAGCTCCTGCATTATTTGTCTACTTCAGCCCCCATCTTTGGCCAATAGATTTAGAGTGAGAGCCTTTCCTTAGTCTTCTTGAAACTCAAGTGACCAGCCAAAGGAATCTCATGGGCTAACTGCAAGAACTGTGGTCTGTTCTCTTGGGGTACTACAAGTCGTTTGTTGTCCCAGGTGCAGACTCGGTTGGTTCACTGTAGAAGAGGCCATCTTCCCAGTGTAACCTATATTTCCCAGGCTCTTGCCCTTCAGCCTGAGCATCTGCCTGGTGGCGAAGACCTTCCAGAGTTGGACATTCTCTTTGTCCCTTACTGAAGTCTGCCCTGTTGGGTCCACCTTCTGCCAGTAAAGACTGCAGCTCAGGATGGTCAACAGGATCCAGATCTCCAGTGAGTTCCTGGCCTTCCACTAGCTCTTCTTCAGAGTCTAGATCAACCGCACAGGGTTGTACCTCCCTCTCAGCCTCAGCTGGAGGGGGAGTTACTGGTGTAACTTTGGACAACTTAGGGGAAGTCCTTGTTGGCTGCACCGGAGTGCTGCCTGTGAGGTTCTTTCTAGAAGTTTTAGGTTTCCCTTTTTCTTCTAGTATCTTAGAGACAGCAGCTGCCATCTCCAGTGGAGCAGGAGTGATCTCTTTCTTCATCATCTCCTTGGGAGCACCTCTCGTGGTTCTCTCCCTTGCAGGTCTGGTGAGCTCCTGTAACCTTGTATTAGGAGGTCTGGGGGTATGTGACACTACTCCAAGAGTTTTCAAGCCATTACCCAGCAGAACCCTTCCTGGCACCTCAATTTGTATGCTGACAGGTATCTTCACAGTCATGTCATTACACTGGATGAGAACTAGTAATTGGGGAAGCATCTGCACAGGCCCTCCAGCTAACTTGGTGAGGCATTTGGGTGCCTTAGCAACAACCTTAGCCTGAAAAAATGATTTGTCCACCACAGTTATGCTGGCCCCACTGTCCCTAATGGCAGGAGTCTCCTGACCATTCACCTGGACACTGTCCTTATAATACTCTTTAGTATTATCTGGGATAGAATTATAGACATCTAAGTTCTGTTGTTCCCACAGACCCAGAGACACTAAAGAAACACTGGATGAGACTCCAATGGGTTCATCAGCCAGTAATAGAAAGTTTCCACTTGCCATTTGTACTTCCTCCTCTGGAGCGAAGGCTAAGGAGACAAGCTGGACCCCTGAAGGTTTACCCTTACATCTGGGATCTCCTTTCACATGGTCAGTAGAGCCACAAACAAAGCATTTACCAAATGCTTTCTGGAATGGTGGCTTGTTCTGACCTCCTTCTGGTTTGGCACCAGGAGGTACACTAGCCTGATTTGGTTTCCCTTGTGGCTTACCCTTTTGGTTTTGTTTGGGGCCCTCTTTGGAATTGTAATTATTAGAATTCTCTTTGGAGTCCTTTTTTGGCTGTTTTCCCTCATCCTTTTTCTCAGTAGCCCCAGAATCCTTGTGAGTGGCCCTGTAGGCAACCCACAAGTCAGCAGCCTTAATTAACTTCCTGGAATCGAATTCCTTTGAATCAGCCAAGTGCTGTCTGAGGTCAGGAGAGCAGGCATCATAAATTGACTCCAACATTACAAGATTCTTCATTCCTTCATAAGTGTTAACTCTGTAACCCTTAATCCATCCCTCTAAGTTTTTCAAACTTTCACTCACCCAGGTAGCCCAAGGGGTACCATCATGCTTTTTGAGGGTCCTAAACCTCTTAAGGTACTGGGAAGGGGTCTCCCCCAATCTAGCTATCAAAGCTAGTTTTACACATTCATAATCCTTCTTAACCAATCCAACACATCCAACCTAGGTTCATACATACCCACTAATTCCTTAGGCATCCGGGGTCTTTTGGGACTGGAACTCCTAGAAGAACCAGAGGAGAGAGAAGCATTTTCTACAGACAACTTTTTCATTTCTAGTTCATGATTAAGCTCTATTTCTCTGTGTCTTAACTCAGCTTGCTTCTGCTCAGCCTGGGCATTCATTCTTCTGAACTCTAGCTCTTGGTTTCTTTCAGATTGAGCAATAAAACGTTTGTACTCTAATTCAAGCTTCATTTTTTCAAGTTCAAAATAAGCAGGTTTACATGTAGGACCTGGTATAGGCCCAGTAGGTACAGTAGGTAAGGCAGACAGAGGCTCAGAGTGGCTAACTTCATTAGGTTCACTTTCCTCTTCTGAATCATTATCAAGAGTTTGATTCAGATCAATACCATCACTGTTTTCTACATTTGCTGGGGGGCTAGATTCCTCTGTACCACCCAGACTTTGGTTTTCTAACAATCTTTTTTGATAAATTCCATTTTCTTGCCCTTCTTAGAGAGATTCTTATGTCTACACAATACTTTTAAGCAATCAGCAGTTTTGGCAGACAATGATTCTAGGTTATAACTCTCCATAGCAGACATAGTTAGAAAATCAGCTTTTTAGTGCTAAGCTCTGTGGTTAGTTATCCTAAAGTGTTCAACAAGCACTCTAAAGTGTATACTCAATACAAATCCCACCGCTGTACACCAGTGTTAGGCAGAAACCTGTGCAGTTCCCTCTGGGACCACTGCAAAAGATTTAGGACTACAGGTGTTTGGCAGTAAACCCACTTGGTAGCAGTCTGTACCACACAGATTCACTTGGTAGCTGTGGCTGAGCAGTCAGACTTCCCTCAAGAAGAGTTAGGCAGTATACAGAGTATTCATAATAGGTCATAAGAACACAATAGAACAAGTAAACACTGACCAGGGCTTGGTGTAAAAGAGATATAATTATTTATTTAAAACCACATCTAGAAAAACACACAGGCACTAATAGTAAGCAATTCAAAAACACGGTCACTAAAAGATATACACTCCCTTAGAAGAATATTAGACAAGTCTTAAGTAAAGCCCCACTTCTTTTCAGAGAGCGGTGAGCGCTTAACGTAGATGGCACTTTAATAATTCGTTTTTAAAAGGGAGAGAAAAACAGAGAATACATTGAAACAGGTCCCAACACTTTTACAAGAACACCACAAGAGAGGAAGGCAAAGTAAAACCGTGAAGTTAGAGTTCAATAGGCTGGATCCACTTTAAGAGGATCAAAACGAAATGTGTCCAAGGTCACACGGTTGCAGTCCACAAAAGTCTTGTAACGGTTCAAAAAGAAGTTGGACCAAAGAAAGGGACCAGTTAGAGGGTCAAGGCGGCCAGCCCAGTCCAGAAGGTTAAGGGGTTATTATTACCTTGTAGCAATCTTTAGAAAGGGAGGCTTGGCGGACACAGTATTTTAAAGTGGTGAGAATATTCTAGCGGGGGCAGTTGTTCCTGGCAGTGGATGCAAGGCGGTGCTTCGTCCGGGGGAAGAGAAGATCTCGTCGGGGAGGAAGACAGGAGTCTGTTGCACTGCCAGGGAAGAAACCAGCCGCAGAGTTTCTCAGGTAAAAGGAGCGGTCCTGCAATTCGCGGTCCAGTGGTACGTGGCTATCCGGTTGCCGGGGTGCTTGGCACGGGCAATTCGACCACGAGCCGGTCTGGGGTGTGAAGAGAAGAAGGTAAACTGGTTGTGCCCACCAGTCAGGGGAAGAAGCCTCTCCAGCCGGGAGATCTTCTCTGTCGTCGGGAAGTGGTGAGTTGGTTCCGCAGGGCTCCACCGGTGGTGTCGTCATGGTAGGTCAGCTCAGCTTCTCCCTCGTCGGATTCTCAGGTCCTGTGGCGACTTCTGAAGTTCCAGTCCCCAAAGCCCTGCTTTTATGAAGCATACCCCCATTCACTCAGCCTAGCTGTCTATCAAACAAGCTAAGTGGTGAGCCGGCCGGCTCACCACTTGGGCCAATCACACAAGAGTGCGACTTGAGTTACCAAGGTAACTCAGTCCAGGGTGCCTAAACCCCCTCCCAGACCCCCTGTGGTACCCAGACAGAGTGGCACCACTTTTGAGGGCTTCTGTGGAGAAGCCCGCCAAAAAGTGGAACAAAGGGCTCGACTTGGGTTGGAGTCACAGAAGAGAACACAAACGCCATTTTAGAATCGAGTCCTGGCAAAAAATAGCAACCGGCGAATTAATATTAAATAAATAAACTGGCGGTATGTTCGAGGCTATGAGAATTAAATAATTAAAGTTGGTAGCCTCAAACAATGGGAAAATCCCATAGGGATATATTCGCAGTCGAATATAAAAAGTAGTATCCACTGCCACCAGCCAAAACTCGATCAGGGGGGACGGAGACGTGCCCCCTCGACTAACATACCCCGGGGCAATCGAATTGCCCCGACCAGTACGTCCACAATATGATGGTTTTTACTGGGTTCTATTCATAATTTGGGACTAGTAAAGCCAATGGTGACCTTACATGCCCTGGGAGACAGTAGACAGTCCCAGGGTATGGAGTCTATGGTGGGTGGCCACTATGACACCGCTGTGTCACTGCACGGAGGGTGCTGTGTAACAAACATAGTGAAAACACATGATGGAGTAAAGGACCCCATAGCCCATAAAACACATTAACAGTCAAAGGAACACCATAAATCATGTCCAAGAGTGGGAGAAAAAGAGTCTCACTCTTGGCAGGAGAAAAAAACAAACTCCAGAAATCCAGAAAAGCTGCTGGGGGACTCACTAGGTTAGGAAATTCAGCCTAAAGAGAAAATTCTCCCTAACAGGCCACAACTGTCTCAGTAAAGGCTGAGCTGGGCTGAACTCAGCGCAATCAAGAGAGCAACCGTCTGGGACAGGGCGTGACGCCAAGGCCACTGAGAAGCGAGTGACATTCCTTTCCTTGAACTACAGTAACACCGGCACAGTAAATGCAAATAAGTCAGAGTAATTCAGGGCTCCAGAGGCCCCAAGCACGGCCTCTAGACACGTGACCAGCCGAGCTGAGGATGAACCAAAACTAGCATCTGGGAAAGAAGGACTGTCTCATGAGCCAGACAGAAGTTGCAACAGTCGTTACAGGAGAAACCGAGCATTGCATGATGAGAACGAGTACTCTCACGGGCATTGGTGGTGTTCACATGTTACAATTCAGACACACAGTTCTTTTTACCTTGAAAAGGTACACTCCGAGATGGGGACCGACTTGGATCCTAGGCCTGGGGGCACCAGCTCTAGCCAACCACTGTTCAGGACCCTACGGTTGGGTAGCGATGGGCAAGAACCAATCAGCAGACCCTCACACTGCAACATTAATTAATATCAGCAATATTGGGATGGGCCAAGCCTGACACCTGACATGGGAGAGCCAGTAAACTAACACATATAGGGGCTGCTAAAGGGGAACTAGTACTCACTGCCCAATCCACATGCTCAATATGTTTGCTGGAGAAGGGCCCAGGTTGCGATATCATGATGACACCATATCACTAAAAAACTTGCCTGCGAGCCAGAGATCACTGAAATGATCCAGAAGCTTTTCCTAGTTCTGATCCCTGTTGGTTTTGGCTGTAATAAACCACAGTTGAACTTGCTGTCAGTCTGGGCCTGCCTTCCTTTTGGGAAGGGAAGGGAAGGAGTTAGGCCTTCCATGAGTTCTTCGTCCGCGAACTCATATTAGCCCTCCTGCCTACCTGGGAGTTTATTCTAAATGGGGGTTCAGTCTTTTGCTTGCATTTTACCACCCCAGTCGGTAAATAACCAGTAATGGCAGCTGCAATATTCGTACCGAGCAGAAAGCCTATTCCCCACACCATGCTCTGCTTCTATCCTTAGGAATTCTGATTAAAACAGTATGAAAGGCACAAGCGGGCAGTGTGGCGGGCAGTTCTTGCGGTACACGCTGGGTCTGTGGGGCTGTGGCAGGCTGTGTTGCATCACTGCAGCTCTGCAGCTTCTCTGTGGTTCTCACAGTCCACCCAGTCCTCTCCTAGCTGTTCTCAACAGTGTTTCAATGTTTTAATAGCACTGGCACACCATTGGTGTCTCTGGAAATTGAACTTTGCAAGCCGGTATCACTGTAAGGCGGAAGGCTGAAGGCTGAAGTTGCAGCAAGGGGATTCTGGCCCAAACTCTGGCCCATAATCTTGCAGAGCGTACCACGCCAAGGTTACTTGCTGCTACTTGTGATTTATTGTCATTTTGACATGTTGACTCATTGACATATTGTCGTTCTAGCCGTTGCAGCCCTGCTGATTATTTGACCATCCAATATCTGGCTTTTTTGGGGCATTGGTTGTTTCAAGACCCTTCTAAATCTTTCCATTCCTCTAGATAATTTAAGTGACTTCTATAATCTATGATATACATAAACATACACATTTCAGATCCCAGTTTTGATTGTTTTTTTGGCTGGGAGTCGTTGAGGCTGGATTATCGTAAAGAGGAAAGCTACAACCAGTCCTTTGATGACCCATGGGGCCAAGTCCGTCAATGTGTTTAAGAAACACATACAGCAAATGAAAAAAAGGGAGAAAAAACCCCTGCCACCCTGGATTTCTACTTGGAAGGGGTTGTGGGGCACTTGGGGGAGCAGATCAAGGTGGCTGGGAGAAACATTTCATCTACAATTAAGTCTTGTCTATCTGTGTCCTGGTCATCAGATACAAATCTCTGTGAGCCTGATCAGTCCATTGCCACTACGAGTATTGCTATGGGGCTTGTTGATGCAGAGGATGTCTCTGCACCTTGTGTTGTGGGTTCTGCCTCCCCCTGTCCACTTTACCATCTTGTCCCTCCATTGATTTTGGTCCTTTTGGCTTTCACTATAAACCTGGTAAATGATCCCAAACATAGTGCTATCTGAGTACACCAGGAGGGCTCTGCCCTGGCTACAGGCAACCTGGGTGGCCCGTTGTCTAAACCTGTCCCTACCAAATTTAATCTGGACGATGAAGATTTGATGTTGAATGTTAAGTGAGTGTTGGATATTTTAATGAATTTTACAGGAGTTTTTAATGCACTATTAATGTTAGATGACCTAGTGAGGTCTCTTATGAAGGATATTTCACTGATTGCTGTTCCCACACAGATGTGCTGTCAGAGAAGTGACTCAACTGGAGTGCCTAATTCTCCAGTTTGAGAACCGGGGAAATGGGAGGGGGGCAAAGGTCGGCAGAAGCTGTGGTGGTTATCCAGACTCAGGAGGCCAGAGTGGCAATTCATTCAATTTATGGCTCACCCCCATTGCTAACCATGACTGTGAAGGCGGCCACAGAGGTAACAAATAGCTCCTTAAGACCTGTAACTCCACACCATATATTAATGGCTCAAAGGGTGCCGTGGGTGGGCTTAACTCACAAGTATGCAGAAGGTGACTGCATAGTGGAAACCTTTATGCAACCTTGTGTTACTGATCATGCTGTTAATTCAAATCCGGGATCACCATGTGGTAAGCATTGTGCGTGGGTGGTTCCTCTATGTCACCTTTTCCTGTCCGAGTGGGGTCGGGGAGGCTTAAGGCTATGGATAACTGGGTGCACACACATAGGCCGTTCCTCGCAGTGTAGCTAGGTTTCACATGGGCTCAAATGCAGAGAAAATGGGTAATAGGGGACAGTCTTGGTGTAGCACAGGTGCCGGGGGTGTTGCTCAGCTGGGAACTCTGTTGCTCATAGCCACCTGTTATGCGTGACTAATCAGGATGGATTGAATGACCATCACAGTCTGGGCCAAGTGTATGTTATCCATCTGGCACCCTTAATTGCTCTCCTATTGATTGCCCAAGTATCCATTGCTGTATCAGTCTTTCATGGTCCTGTTATGGAATGTGGCAGGGGTAAAATCTAGGCTTGCCAACCTTGTTTCTTTTTTAAATGATTGATATAATCCTCCTAAAGGAGGCGTGGTCGCAGGAGGAAGTATGTGTGAATTGCTTTGTGGCTTAATCAGTGGTGGCTCAGAGAAACAAGAGGGGGCATAGTTTTGGAGGTCTGTGCACACTGGTTAAATCCAACCTTGTGAGTAAGTTGTTCCATCTGGCGACCTCACACTCTTTTCCCCAGGTGGTCAGAGTATGTGGAACTGGCCTGTTGATTCATTCTTACAATAGCCCCCATATCCAGCATGCAAGAAAGTCCCTCTTTGTTCTATCGCCTGTGATGGAGGGCCTTGACCCCTGACAGCTTCACAAAATATGTGAAGATGTATAAGGGTTACTTATGCCCTAACGGACAACATTGAGTTTGTGAAGAAATGGGATCAGATATTGAATAAGTGTTCATTGGACCTGATCCTACTGACCATTGAGGAACTGCCTAAGAAGTTTACATCATTAGATAGTGAAGTCACTGAGTAAAACAAAATCCAATTGGGTGATCCTAAAACTGCGGAAGAACTGAAAGATATCCTAGATGACATCAACACAAAAAATTCCTCATATCAGAGAGATATAGAACAAAACAATATACGAAACTTCAAAGGAGACACTGTTGATTATATGAGGGATATATTATATAATTGGCAAGAGTATTATTCTCAAAAATGTGGAGGGACTAACAAAAGAAACCCTAACAGACAAAGCGTGACATATAATTCAAGTGACCAACGTGACAATAGTAACTTGAGCGGGAATGCTGGAACCAGGGGTGATCCAATTCCTACAACCTCGACCACTAGCGAGAGACAACCTAATACCAGTATGGCCCCTCCTACTAGCCCAACTCAAACAATTCCAGCACAGGTCCCTTTTTTAGACCCCAGAAGAAGACAAGAAGAGGAAAAAAGAATACTATGGTCAAAACAAAAATTAATATTGAGAACAACATTGTTGTTAACATTTCCTCAAAAACTTTGAGCGACCAACAACTCAGACTCTTAAACATGGGTTTATCTTTTGTACCTACATTCAACACTATACTCTTTGCCGAGAAGATTAACTTTTGTAAACTTCTAAGGAAGATGCATCTATAAATGTTTTTTGAATTACAACCTCCAGTGGAAAGTGAATCAATTTCCTTTGATCTATTAGAGCTCCGCCTAGAAGCAATTTCAACCCCACGTTTTACAACATAGCTCTCAATATGTTTGCGAATCAAGTTATCAATCCAATGAATAAAGTGAATTTCAAAAACAATTTTCCAATAAACATCAAAGGTAACTGACTCAAAATAATTGAGAATTTGTCAAAACATGAAAGCTTGATCATCAAACCCACAGATAAAGGGGGAGTGATTGATGTTATGGATTTTGAGTTCTATCATACTAATTGTCTAAATCTTTTGTCTGATGAGAATGTCTATATGAAACTTGATAGAGATCCTATAATGTAAATTAGAGATCTCATAAAGAATACACTTGAGAGTGCCTAGTAAAATCTTTAGATTCCATCCAAAACTAAGGAATTCCTTACAAACCCCTTTCCAATAACTCAAGTCTTTTATGCCTTACATAAAATACACAAACATGCTACTTTACTGTCCTTCAGACCAATTGTGGCAGGCACGGACAGTGTCTTTGACCCTTTGGCCATTTAAATCCACAAAGTAATGCAACCTTTCGTTCAATCTACAGACACGTATTTACTGACACTGCAGATTTCCTCAACCATCTCGGAAATCTAGAAACAGTTCTGACCACCCACATACTATTTGTACTAGATGTAGGTAGTCTATACACATCGATACCCCATCAAGATGGCTTAGAAGCAGTTGAATGGCCTGTACTGAAAGATGACACAGTGAGATCCAGCAGACAATTCATCATTGAACTACTATACATCATTATACACAACAGTTACTATGGGCTCAGCAATAGCACCAGCCTACATTAATATCTTTATGTATTATTTTGAAAAAAGGTACATTCTGGAGAACATCAACTGGTCAAAATTCCTTACCATCTGGAAGAGGTACATAGACAACATTTTGGGATATGGTCTGGTACTACTTCCCAAATAATGGAATTCTATGAATATCCCAACAAGGTTCACCCCTGTATTAAATGTACCTTGGAGACAGGAGAGCTGTACTTGTATTTTCTAGATGTGGAACTAAAGATATTGGAGATTGGTTTGGAAACCAACATATACCATAAGTCCACAGGTGTCAATAATGTTCTCCATTATGGCAGCTTTCATCCTAGACAGAAGATAAAGTCAATTCATGTGCATTAAAAGAATAACAACAAACACTATGGGCCTCATTACACGGTAGGCAGTAAACCATGGCGCTATTAGCGCCATGGTTCATGCCGGTAATTTACCGGTACCGCCTTGGAGGAAAGGGGAATTACCACCCTATTCGAAGATTGGGAAGGCAGTAATTCCTCCTTCCTCCATTGCCCTTCCCCATTTCCATTTTTGCCCCATAGGGCATAATGGGAATGGGGAAGGCGCTGATTACGGTACCGCAAATAGCTGTACCGTAATTAGCACCCTGGTCCCTTTGCGGGTTCGTTTTTCAATGCCTGCTAAAAGCAGGCGTTAATGTACCAACCCGCAAAGGGACCTCGTAGTAAGGCGGTAAGGGTTTACCGGTACCGGTAAAATACCGGTACCGGTAAACCCTTTCTGCCTACCGTGTAATGAGGCCCTATATCCTTGGAAAAAGAACATGCAGACCAGAAAGAGAAATTGATCAAACAAGGGCATCCTACTGAGGTAGTAGAACTGCTCAAACAGAAGGCAGATACAATTGACAGAAATGCATTATTACACATCATCTGCAATAATTGGAAACAGACTGGTGAGAGCAGAAAAAAGCCATCCAGACACACAGAGAACTTTGGCTACACGGTGCAGCAGTTGCAATAATATTATCAAAGGTAACACCATCCAACACCCTCACAGATTGCAGAAAATTGTGCTCAGAGATTTTGCAACATGTAATAGCAATAGGGTTATATACAATATCAAACACCCCTGTAGCTCCCTATATGTAGGCCAGACCAATAGATCAGCAATAGATAAGCAAGAGAAGGATTTCTGTAAAATAAATCCAACATACATACTAAAAAGTTGAAGTCACCAGTAGCTAGACATTTAATACAGACACAATCTATCCCAGATAAGATTTATAATCTTGGAAGTGGACCGTATGCCTGCTAGAGCAGGAGACAAACCTAAGAAACGTATGCAGAGAGAGATGCGCTGGATCCATCTCTTGGACACAGTGCACTCTAAAGGAATGAACAAGGAGTTTATGAGTCAATATGAAGTGATAATGTTCTATGCACATACTCCACTTTAGGCACTGTCTAATCTGCACTTATGTACCTGATGTTTTGCATATTTTGTCCTATATTTGCAACTTTGTGAAGATAATTCATGTGGTATTCAATTGTTGTTTATCTTTTGTATGCTATTCATTATTTGTAGACTATTCACTACTGTGTTCCACTAGAATGTTTGCTCTCATAGTGTGAGATTTCTAATTTCTGATTTACTTAAAACACATGTATAGGTTTGTATATGTATATCATTGACAGCAGTATTATTACATACATGCATCCTATGTCATTAATAGCCTGGTGAGCATACCGTGTCTGACAGTATTTGAACTGTGTATATATTAGATGATTGTGACTATACACTGATTTGGTCAAGTGATACAGACCCAGGATACAGGACCACATCTTTCTCACTGCTCGTGTTACTACAAGACTTTATTTCAACCCCTCCTCAGTCTTCTCTCCCCCTTCACCTTCCAAGGCCCTCTGCAATGCACTGGCCTCACACTTTGCCTCCAAAACCCAGAACATCCTTACCAGCCTTGCTACTTTCCCTCACTACCTGTCTCACTCCCCCTCACCTTCATCCTTCCTCCTCCCTCCTCTGTCCTCTTTCTTATTCTTCACCCCTGTCACACCTGAATAAGTTAGCAAAGTTGACCGCTTCATGAAGGCCTCTTCTAAGCAAGTTTCCCCCTACTCATCCAGGACCATCATTGTCTCTCTTGCTCCTGCTCTCGCTGATTTCTACAATCACTCATTCCTCACAGGATACTTCCTCTCCTCCCTTAAGCACTCCCTTGTGCGCCCACTCCTGAACAAACCTTAATCCGATCCTACCTGCCCTGCCAACTACCGCCCTGTTTCCATCACCCCCTTCCTGGGAAAACTGCTGGAGAGGTTGATTTTGCCCCAACTCAACTCACACACTGAACTTGTTGGTGGTCTCCACGACCATCAATCTGGATTCGGAACATCCAGAGGCATGGAAACTGCTCTTCTGAACACCCAGTAAGAACTGTTCGCATCTCTGGATTCCAGCTCCCCAGATGGCCTTATCCTTCTCGATCTCTCTTCTGTCTTTGACACAGTCAACCATTCCATCCTCATACAAAGGCTCCACGATACACTTAGTATCTCAGAACGGGCACAGGACTGGATGACATCCTTCCTTACTGACATCTCTTCCCAAGTCATCCTGGGCACCTTCTCCTCTCCTATTCCCCTCTCCACCTGTGGTGTCCCCCAGGGTTCTATCATCTCCACCAAGCTCTTTAACACCTACTGTGCATGCTTCATCTCCTCCTTCTCTTCCAAATTTTGTGTCGTGCAGGCGACACTCAGCTCATTTTCAAACACCTTGCCAACCCTCTGACACCCTCCATCATCCCTGGCTGCCTATCTGCCATAAAGCCCTGGTGCACTGCAAATGATCTCTGCCTCAATGTCTGTAAAACTAGATCTGTCCCTTTGAGACCCCTGCTCCCTCCTCCTTCCCTTCACTCTGGCCTTCCTCTTTGGGCTCTGCCCCTAAACCTTCTTCTGAAGCCAGAAACTTTGGTGTCATCTTTGACTCCTCCCTCTCATCCCTCCCTCACACCCAGGACATTGCCAAGAAGTCCCACTTGCAGCTCTTCCTTCTCAAAGGAATTCTCCCTTTTCTCACTTTCGCCCAGAAGCTCAATGTGATCTAAGCTCTGGTTCTCTCTAGGCTTGACTATTGCAATAGCCTCCTGCTGAATTTACCATCTTCCACTCTGCAACCCCTCCAGCTAATCCAGAATAGGACAGCAAGTCTTATCCTTGGCCTTGCACAGATTACATTTAAATCCCTCTGCATCATCCATAAGGGGGTCTGGGCCAAGGGACCACACTTTCTTCAACTTTATCTTACTAAATACTTTCCCTCTAGACCACTATGCTCCTCTGGCTCTAACTCTCTGTGTGTAAAGCATTTTGCTAAACAGAGGGCAGGTGGTTGTTCACTTTCCTCAGCTTGCTCTGTCCTATGGAACAGCCTCCCCGTCCCTCTTCACCATGAGCAGGCTCTTCCTAAATTTTTTAAGACTGTCCTCTTTACCTCCTCCTCTTTCCCTTCTTCTTTCCCCTGCTAAACCCACAGTTGCTGCAATCGGTGTCCTGGGCCCTTAAGCATACTCAGAGCCCTGTCCTCCCTCACCCCATCAGCCCAGCTCCTGTCTATCTGCGCGTACACTTACACCCTGCGCCCTGGTGGCTCACACTTACACCCCTCGCGGCTCCAGGCTGTGTAGCACTCAACATTCCTAGCACTTATATGTGGCTCACCCATGAGCTCAGACCCCACAGCACTGACATCCTGCCTTCTTCCTTGCTGCACTTGTAGTAGGTTTGTCCTGTTTTCCTGTTCCCCACTGCTCTTATTTTATTGTCTTTTTATCTATATTAATGTATTTCCCACTCCTGCTCCTGTGGGCACATTGAACCAGTATTTTCTTATTGTATAAGTGCCTAAAAAGCAAACAATGAAATGAAATCAAATTATTTCTTTTTCCTTCTACTAGTATTATTCTTCTTCTTATCATTTGGAGATTTCCAGACCTTCCTTTTCAATACAAGACGCTTTAGTCGTTAATTTTGGACTTTTTTAGAAGCGCCACAGCGTCCAGTTACGCTCCGAACTACAATTCCCTCTTCTTCTGTTGTTCTCTTTTGGTGGAGGAAATCTTACAATTCCACTATTGCTATTATTGCATGTTTGGTATATCTAATCTATTTTAGGATGTAATGTATCATCTTTTTAGTAGTCACATACATCTAGCCGTGTGTGGGGCTCCACTTTGCGACCCGTGTCCACTAATATTTGTGACCCTCTTTTCCACTTTTCCTTCTATTTTCTACGTTACCATAACTACACCTATAGTCTCAATAAGTCCCTCGTTAGTGTCTACAACAGTTGCCAAGGCTACCTTTTATACTTTAGGCACTCTTCGGGACCTCTGTATGTTTCAGCAGATCCCTACTCAGAGATAGATCTTGTCCCACTTGTAGGATTTCATCCACACATCCATGGATTCATAACGTTATGTTCCCACAGAGAGCCCTTGTTCTCTCTTGGACCCTAGGGCTGCTTGGTGTGCTTTACCAGGAGGCACTTCCCCATTTCAATCTGTGGGTGGCTCGGATTTTCAACGCGGTGAAGGCCTTCTAACATGGCTGCCTGTGCAGTCGGTAAATCAGCTGATCTGCACTTCTGGTGCCCGCCGTCCCGATTGGCTGGGCCTGCCCACAAGTTTCTCCAGACCCCCTGAACCAACAGGTGATCTCTGGCCCACTTAAAGGCCGACCTACAAAACGATTTTTCTTCCCACATGGAGCCCTTTTTCTCTCTCGGACCCCAGGGCTGCTTGGTGTGCTTTACTTGAAGGCACTGCCCCATTCCAATCTCTGGGCTCTGATTTACGATGCAGCGAGGGGCTTCCAACATAGCCAGCCCGTGCGGTCTGTAAATCAGCTAATCCGGATTCCTGGTCCCCACTGTCCTGATTGGCTGGGCATGCCCACAAACTTGTCCAGCCCACTGGCGTTGGCAGGCGATCGCCAGCCCCCTCAAAGGGCCTCCATCTAAGGGCCTGGTCATTCCCTGTCTGTCCCTGTCCTGAGCTGGAGGGAGCTCCCCTCCATGCTGCCGCTCCCGCAACTTTGAATCCACTGTTCTGTTCACCTTGCACACCTGTTTTAGGTTGTTCGAGCATTTAAGGGAGCACTTAGTAGCACAACAGTGCTTTTGATGATTTTAAGGTGCAGAGGAGATGACAATCAACCCTGGCATTTGGGTTGTAACTTACATTCTGTCAAGTTATACAAGTTTTATGTACAATATGATGTACTAAAAGACCTTGTCATGATGACTTACATTCTATTGGAGACCACAAATTGGTCCTGTTGTGACATCTATATTGTGGTTTGAGGGACCATGTCCACTATATCACAAGTATGATAAACTCTCTAAGTATCTTGAATACTCTGTGGTGCCTAAATAAATAAGCACTCTAAATCTGATAAGCCAACTAATCGTGACTATTTCCAAAGTTGTTATATATATGTTTTTGTTGTTTTATAAGTATGCACCCAAGTAGAAATCTTCGTTGAGACCTATTGAGGTCATTGCATCCAGGGTGTGGATCCAATATAATTCTCTTTGTGCCAATCTTTTGGCCATATCTCCTCCTCTGGGTGCTGGTAGAATTACTTCTAGTACAACTACTCTGAGTTGGTAGATATTGGCCCTCATTACGACCCAGGCGGTAAGTATACAACATTACCGGCATGGCGTAACTAACGTTTACGTGCTGGGTCAAAGCCGTAAAAAGCGGGACATTACGACCCATCGTGCACGAGCATTACGCCATGCCGGTAATGTAAACTGCGCCATGGCGTTAATGCCCCCAAAACGGCACCTACCGGCATCGTATGCCGCGCAAGGTGCACCACCGCCACCCCGACCACCGTTCATAGCGGTGACCGTAGTTAGCGGTGACCGCAATTAGCGGTGACCGTAGATAAGCGGAACCGGAAGTAGCGTCACCGCGGCGGAACGGGAAAGAGCACGGCGGCCATCTTTAAAAACACAATCCATTGGCATCCTCCGCAACCACTGGACATCCGAGCCTGAGACCCGGCAAATACCATCAGCAACCTTCTTCCTGCAAGAAAATGCCTAAAGTGGTTAAAAAAGCCTGTGACCGCCAGCGGCAAGACCGCTTCACCAGAGAGGAGCTTACCATGCTTGCGGAGACCCTCCAGGAGAACGCTGCAGTGGTATTCTCCAACCAAATGACCAGACCGGCCATAGCCAAGAAGAAGGCCATATGGGCACTGGTAGCTCAGCGGGTTAGTGCCGTGGGAACAATACCCCGCAATGTGAGACAGTGCCGCAAGCGGTGGGACGATCTCCGGCTCAGAGTCAGGAGCATACTATCGGCAAACAGGAACCTGGGCACGGCAACCGGGGGAGGATCGGAGTCCCCTATTAAATTGCAGCCATGGGAGGAAATCTGTGCCTCCACAATTGGAATGGAGAGCATAGAAGGAGTAGGAGGAATGGAGAGAGGAGCCCCGACATCAGGCGATGCAGGTAGGTGGCTCAAATCAAGCCATGCAAAATTCACCAAAGTCCATTCATGTGAAGTACAATGTTGCCCCATAGTGTAAATGCAACACATCAGCAGGAGACTGCCCACAGATACATCCGATCTCCACCCTGTACACATGCAGTATGCACACCCTAACTGCAGGCACCCACATACCTCCATGCTACTTCCACACAAAAGGGTGACAACCTGTTTTCCCCTGCCTCAAATGTGCCGCATGTACTAACTGATAAGATGTCAGTCGTCACAATGCCCGCCCAATGTCCGCAGACCCATCAATAACACTTTCCCTCCTTTGCTCCACCACAGGCTCAAATACCGACCTTGAGGATGAGGACACCACTGCCTCCACACCCACCAAGAGGGCCAGGACAACTGTGCCAACACCACAACCCTCCACCTCTGCCGTCCCGAGGAAAACCCCACAGCAGCCAAAATCCATGCCAGGAAAACAGGACAGGGCACTGACAGCCACCCCAGCAGGCAGCACAGAAGCAGCAGCAGCAGCAGACATTACCCAAATCCTGCCCACAGAAGGGACAGGCTCTGCTGCAAGCAGCACTATTGGGGAAACTGCTGCCATTGCAGCCTCCTCCGATAGCGAAGCAGGGATCATTGAGGAGATTGATGTCGGAAGCCCCACTGCCCACCCTCATTCCCCCTACCTGTCCCTAAGCAGCCCGCATGCGGATGCCACACAGGGGCAGTTAGAGGATGAGGATTGGCCAGGCTCTCCATCCCCGCTGCAGGAGGTGAGCAGCCCAATGGGAATACCACTGCCATTAGCCATGGGCCAGAAAAAACAACAAACCCTGGAGGAGATCGTCACCCGGCAGCAGCAACTATCCTCGCTCCTCAATGAGCATGTTGCAGAATGTGGGGGGTCAAGGGCAGCAATGGAGAAATGTGTGGAGACAGTGAAGGCTGCTATAGAGTCCTCCACAAAGGACATCTGCGCAGAACTCGCCGCTGTGCGGCACGTCATCTCTGAACTAGTGCAGACAATTCGGGACATGCGTCCAAATGAGCAGGCAGGAACCTCCTCGGGTGCCAGCTCGACACCAAGCAGCCCCATCCGCCGATCGGGGAGGAACCTGCGCAGCACAGGCAGGGGTGCCCCGGGGGCCGGGGGAGGGGGCTGCCAATAGTGGCCGGACAGTGGAGAAATCCTACATCAGACACTGCTGCACAGACTTACTCACACCTTTGTAGGGATTCCAGGGGGAAGGGTGGAGGGGGGAGTGGGTGTGTTGGGGAGTTCAGGGGGAAGGGGGGAGTGGGTGTGTTGGGGAGTTCAGGGGGGAGGGGGGAGTGGGTGTGTTGGGGAGTTCAGGGGGGAGGGGGGAGTGGGTGTGTTGGGGAGTTCAGGGGGGAGGGGGGAGTGGGTGTGTTGGGGAGTTCAGGGGGGAGGGGGGAGTGGGCGTGTTGGGGAGTTCAGGGGGGAGGGGGGAGTTGGTGTGTTCAACAATATCACTTTCACAATACACTTTTCATATTTGCACAAATCACATGTGTGGACATTGCTCATTGCGTATGTGTGATTTATTGGTAAACAGTCCCCAGTGTCCATATAACAGACGCACACAGTGCCACAATCGTCATCTCCAGGTGACACCCCCCATTCGCGTGTGCTAGAATAATTGGTTGATCAGAGTACTACGCATTTCACGCCCCTCCTGTGCATCGCCGCCTCCATGAGGTGCTGCCAAATCCCCACCTTCATCATCCTCATCGTCAGGTGGTTGCAGTTCTGCATCAGGGGGCAGGGGCACATTCCGTCTGACGCACATATTGTGTAGCATGACACATGCCATGACGATCTTTGCCACCTTCTCATGGTGGTACCGGAGTGCCCCACCAGACCTGCTGAGGCTTGGGAACCGTGCCTTCAATAGGCCGAATGTCTGCTCTATGACCACACGAGTATGTGTATGTGCACGGTTGAAGTCCTCCTCGTGCTGGTTCTGCGGGTTCCGGACTGGTGTAAGGAGCCACCTCTTCAGGGGATAGCCTGCATCACCTGTATGTAGGCGAGAATGTATGTGTCAGTCATGTCGTCTGATCAAGAACATGATGTGCCACCATGGCTTGCATCCAACTGTTACTTTGGCTCACTTCTACATGCACTAATTGATTCACACAATGCAACCAGTATATGCTCATGGCTCCCATGGCCTGTTTTGCATGCCATCAGCCAATGTATGCAGAGGGGTTGAGTGCATTGTGAGTGCCCATCCTCTGTCTCCGTTCTCTGTGTTACTCACAGCCAGGTGGAGTATGCATCATTCCCCCCCCCTTTCAGCCAGGTGGAGTATGCATCGGTACGTCATTCACCTGCCCACTTCCATGACATTGGACTCACCGAGTAGCCAGGATCTTGGGCCTGCATGTCGCTCCATGTAGCGTGGTATTGTGGAGTTCCTCAGGACCATAGAATCATGGGTTGATCCGGGGAATCGGGCACAACAATGTGTGATGATCTTGTTGGAGTCACAGACCATTTGCACGTTGATTGAGTGGAACTGTTTCCGGTTGCGGTACGGTACCTCCATGGCACGGGGAACCACCAATTCCACATGGGTGCAGTCGATGGCACCAATGCAACCGGGTATGCCAGCTAGTGCATGGAAACCCACTTTGGTGTTTGCAATGTCCTGGGCAGTCCGTGGTAATGAGATGTGGTCGTCTGTGTGCTTGAGGAGGGCATCGAGCACTTGGATGAGTGTTCGTGAGAATAATGGTTGTGAAATGCCATGCAAGTGCCCCACTGTGTGCTGGTAGGTGCCTGTGGCCAGGAAGTGGAGTACAGACACTTCCTTCATTAGGGGGGGGATGGCGGTTGGAGTTTCTATCATGCTGACGATGTCGTTGTGTATCATGTCTACGATGGCGGTGATGGTGTCCCGGTCCAAACGGTACAGGGTGTGGATCTGCTCAGCAGTGAGGTTGAATGGATTGGCTCTGATGCGTGGGATTGGGGGCTGCCTGCGTGGTGGCACTGGCTGTGCTGGTGGGGCTTGCTGGGCCCGCCTTGCCCTCCTTCTCCTCCTGCGTCTCCTCTGTGCTGCCTGTTGTTGTTGTTGCTGTTGTAGCACATGCATTGCTATCAGGTCCTCCAGCCCCAACATTGCTAGTCGTATTGGTATCATTGTGGAGTGTGACTGGGTGTGGGAAGGGGTGGGGTGTGCTCTTTTTGTACTTCCTGAGTCTGTATTGCCTTCACCTGTGCTGTTTCTTTGCACCTGTGGCAGCTGCATTCACTTTACATGGCCCTTTACGGTTGGTTCGCGATGGCGTAATTAGCACCATGGCGGTAAGGTACTTAACGGGCTGGGTGATGGCGTTAGGTGCATGTCCGCTTGGGTCGGCATTTGCGTACCTTTCCGCCATGGCGCTAAGTACGGTGTGGCCGGTCGCGTGCGCGCACCCTTAGCGCAGAAAGCGATAGCGTTAACTACGATGCCGCTAATGGCATCGTAGTTAACGGTCACGGGTCATGATCGGACCTGGCGGAAAACGATGGCGGTAACCATTTACCGCCATCGTTTTTCACTTAGCGCCTGGGTCGTAATGAGGGCCATTGTGTCCATTTTCTTTAAAATGTCTTGCTACTGGGGATTTGATGTTGCCCGTCCGTATGTTGGACTTGTGTTCTGTCCATCTTTCCCGTACTTTTCGTATGGTCTTCCCCACGTAGTATTTTCCACAAGGGCATTTCAGTCCGTAGATGACATTCTTACTTTCGCAAGTCGCGAAGTCTTTCAACATAATTTTCTTGCCACTGTTAGGGTGTTTTATGGGGTCACCCTTGATTAAATTGGAGCAATGTTGGCAATTTAGACATGCATGGGTTCCTGTCTTTTGTTTTTTCAATGTGGTTTGTGTAGCTTTTTTCGGTCTTTCAGAACTGATATGGCAATCTTTCAGATTCTTACCCCGTTTGTAGGCCAGCATCGGTGGGTCAGGGAAAGCTTTGTACAGGTTGGGGTCTGATTTTATTAGTTCCCAGTTCTTATTGATTATTCTTTTCACCTGATAGCTTTGGCTAGAGTATTTTAAGGTGTGAATTAATCTGGTCTGTTCCTTTTTCGGTTTTTCCTGTAGTAGATCTCCTCTTGTTGTCATGCTTGTTTGTGCCAAAGCTTTATTAATCGTTTCTTCTGGAAAACCTCTTTTCTTAAATCTCTATTTCATGATTTCCTGTTCTGATTACAATACCATGGGATCCGATGTGATCTTTTTTAGGTGGAGAAATTGGCCAGAAGAGATATTTATCTCGAAACGCGTTGGGCTTTCTATGAACTTTTGAACAATAAAAATACCTCTGAAGAAATATCCTCATCTCTGAGATCAATCATTGGAAAGTACAATAGGCTTGTATGCCAGCAATCATAATTGAGTGTATCAATTGAAATTTACCTCTTACATTTTCCTAAATGTTTAGCTCATCGACGAGCTTGTGATAGTGTGCAGGGGACGGGAGTTCCTTAACCAGGAACTTATCTTGCTCCCGCAACTTTGCCCAGGCCCACACTTCACAATGAAATAACATACTGCATCCCTGCATTTTGGGACCATGAAAAATGTGCAACAACCTTTTACCGGTAGGCACCCTGGATCACCTGTTCCTGCAGCACAACCCTCTACCTGGTTGCATGCTGAATCCTGCCTCCCCTGACCCTACAGCCTGACTGCAACCTGTATCTTCTTCCCATGCGAAATGTGTATTTCTGTAAACTTCACATATACCCTGATTCCTGCTGCCTGCTATTGCCAAAGCCACAATTCCTCTTGAAGAGTGCCTTTATTTTCTTTATCCTCCTTTTCTGTGCTGTTTCTAGTGCTTCTTGACAATTTTGAATATAGGTGTGCTGTTTAAATCTCTACATCCTCCATTTTGTGCTGTTTCTAGAGATTTTTGGCAATTTCAAATCTAGGTGTCCTTTTTATTCTGTGCACTGTTTGCGTTCCTTTGCACACCTCCTCCTCTGTGCCTGTCTGGCTGCTAGGCCACTTGGTGAATTCCTGTGCATTGTGCAGCTCTCCTACTTATCACTCTCCCCCCCTCTACCCACATGGCACTCATCATCTCCCCTATCTATTCCTACTGCTATTCAATCACTTATCCTACCTCTCTCACGAAATCTGGAAGAAAAAGAGCTGAACAAGGCTCTCCTGGCCTATCTATCGCTGACACCTACGTCAATGCCACTTCCAGACAGACTATTATGGAAATTCTCTCCACTGTGCCCTCTCCTGACCTTATGGACCCCCCATCTGGTCTCCACTCTTTCTCCTTTTTCCTCCTCTCCCATTAATGGTGGCACCGGTGGGAAGTACTCCTTGCATTCTTCTAATCCTCTAGATATATCATTGTCTTGCACAATGACACTATCATGGCCCAAGACTCTCAACCCACTCTTCTCCTCTTTAACTGGTGCCTGCCTTCTTTCAAAAACGTCCTCCCTTCTCCTGCCACCACTGCTTCCTCTCCCCTCATTTTTCCACCACTAATGATGGGAGTACCATGCCCCTGTACACCCCCTCGGAAAACCTTCAAAGGTGGCAACCAGCTTCACTTAGCTACTCTATCACAATGGCACTATCATGGCCCAAGGCTCTCGACCTACTCGTCTTCTCTGCAACCAGTGCCTGCCTTCTCTCATACACTTCCTCCCTTCTCCTGCCACCATTGCTTCCTCTCCCCTCACTTCTCAACCACTACTTTTGGGAATATCAAGTCCTGTACACCCCATCTGAAAAACTTCAAAGTTGGCAACCAGCGTCACTTAGCTACTCTGAATGCTCATTCTTTTGTCAAACACTACTCTGACATCTGTCTCCTTCTTGAAGACTTTGAACTGGACGTCCTCGCTCTTACCAAGATGTGGTTCAATGCCAGCTCTGTCACTGGTCTTGACACTCTCCTTCCTGAGGGCTACAAAATCCTCTCCAAGCCCAAATACAACAGGCCTGGATGTGGAGTGGCCCTCATCTTCCCTGAGTGGGTCCCTGCTTCCATCATTCCTACTCAATCCTACTCCTCCTTTGAATGCCTTGTCTGTAGGATCAGGGTCTTTCCTACTTTCTCTCTCTCCCCCACACCACTATCTACAGACCCCCTGGCCTTATCACCCTCTTCCTCTCTGAGTGGGCTGCTCCTTGCCTCATCTCTTTCAACCATCGTCCTCCAAACTCCTCCTCCTCCTTGGTGCTTGAACATCCACTTTGACTCTCTTGCATCATCAACCTCTCTGTTCTGGGTCCTCTGAGACTCCATCTATCTCACTATTCTTCCTTCTGTGCCAACTCACTCTGCTGGCCACACTCTTGATTCCCTCATCTCTGGTGACATCCCTATCTCTAATCTGGTCACCCCCCTCTCTTGGTGAGACCACTCTCTCCTTTCCTCCAGCCTGGGGCCTCTTGGGCCTCTATCTGAGCCACCCCCTACATTGCCAGCCTCCTTCGCCATCATTCGGCCGATGAAGCGAGTGTCAGTTCCTGCTTCTGCTTCCACCATCATCCTCCCTACCACCCCAGCTCCTGACTCTCCCTCTGATGCTGTCTTTGCTAACCTGCACCTTGCCATCTGCAATACCCTTGACATCCTTGCGTATGCCATGAGGATCTACTTAAAACCTACCACCAAGAAAAACAGCTGGTCTGACTCTAATCTAGCATCTCTGAAACGCAAGTGCAGCGTTGCTGAATGGAAGTGGCAGACCTTGGGCTTCTCCTCTGACAAAATGGCTTGCCACCTGCGCCAAAGGCAATATCACTTCAATATCCACTCCAAGAAGCAGGCCTATATCCAAGGCTGCATCTCTGGAGCCACTGATATGGCAGAACTTTTCAAAATCTGCAAGGAACTCAGCAATCCAAATGCAGTCGCCAGCTCGCTCCCTCCTTCCCAGGCTCTCTGCGCTGCACTGATTTGGTTTCCCACGTCTCATCCAAAACTCACAAATCATTTCCTCACTCTCTTTCACCCCCATCTCATCTCCCTTGCCTACTACCTTGCCTCCTTGCCCCCCCTCCTCCAACACCCCTCACCCTCTTCCCTCCCTCATCGGATGAGGTCTCTGAAGTGGTCCACTCTATGAAGGCGTCCTCCAAACAGGTGCTCCCCTGCTTTTCCAGATCCATCAAGGACAACACCTCCCCAGCTCTTGCTGACTTATGTAACCACTCCTTCTCCACTGGCTCTTTCCCTCAATCCCTCAATCACCCCTTATGTAACCTCTCCTAAAAAAGCCGTATGCTGACCCCTCTGCCTGGCTAACTATCACCCTATCTCTACTACCCCCTTCCTGGGTAAACTCTTGGAAAAGTTGGTCCTCCCCCAACTGACTCTCCACACTGATCTTGTTGGTCGCCTTCATGACCATCAATCTGGATTCCAGGCATCCAGAGTAACAGAAATTGTTCTCTTGAACACCTGTGAAACCTTGCTCGCAAATCTCAACTCCAACTGTCCTGCTGTTCTCATTCTCCTTGATCCCTCCCCTGCCTTTGACACGGTCATCCATTCCATCCTCATAAAACAACTCTGTGACACCCTCAGCATCACTGACTGGGCACTGGATTGGCTGACCTCCTTCCTCACTAACTGCCTTTCCCTGCTGCAACTGGGCCTTCTTGCCTCCATGACCACCCTCTCTACCTGTGGCATCCCCCAGGGCTCTATCCTATAACCATGGTTCTTAAATATCTATCTTGCCCCTCTTGATCACCTGATCTCCCCCTTCTCTCCACATTTCCAGTGTTATGCTGGTGACACACAGCTTTCCTTCAAACTTCACTCTTCTTCCCCCTCTTCCTCCTCTCTCATCCCCGGCTGTCTGTTCGCCATTCAGGCATGGTGTCCAATGAATTATCTGTGTCTCAATCCCAGTAAGACAGAGATCCTAATCATCGGGACACCAGTGCCATCCTTTATTCATACTCTCTGGCCACCGTCTTTGGGCCCTCTACCCCCACTATATTATGAGGCCAAAAACCTTGGGGTCATCTTTGACTCTGCTCTCTCCTTCACCCATCACAACATGGACCTTACTAAGAAGTCCCACTTCCAGCTCCACCTTCTTAGAGGTATTATTTATTTTCTCACCTTCCCCCAGAAGCTCCAGGCTGGACTACTGCAACAGCATCTTTCTCAATCTCCCTCTTTCCTCCTTTTTCCTCCTCCAGCTAATCCAGAACAGGGTTGCAATACTTTTCCATGGCCTCAAGCTCAGGGACCACATTGCTGCAGCTCTAAAATCTCTCCATTGGCTCCCCCTGGCAGCAAAGATCAAATTTAAGACCCTCTGCATCATCCACAAGGCTTTCTGGGGCCTGGGACCAAGCTATCTCCAATTCCCCTCCCTAAATACCCCATTGCTAGAGCCCTATGCCCCTCTAATTCCAACTCTCTGACTGTCAAGCGCTTCTCCACCCAGAGAGTGGTGTGTAGTCCTCTTTCCTTGCCTGGTGTCTCCCTTTGGAACAGCCTCCCTGCCCTTCTCAGACTGGAGCCTGACCTCCTTAAGTACTGGAAACTGTTCAAAACTCTAATCTTCTCTACCTCTTTTCCACTTTACCTTCCCTGCTAATCACCCCACTGCCGATTTGACTGTGACCTGATCCTCATGAATCTCACAGGATCCCAGGCCCTTCATTTTAGTCAGTTACAGCACCCCTCCCCCTCAATGCACTGATCTTCGGGCCCCTTCTTGGTGGCGCCACATCCCACCTTGATAGTCACCTGTACCAGCACTTCTCTTCCTAGCTCCCCTTAGCACTTCCCTCTGGGGCTCTCCTCTAGCACTTGTTCACTCCTCTGTTTCCTATTCCATCCACTTTCCCTGCACTTTTCCCCGTGCACTTGCACGGCCCACAAGGCCTTGTAGGACCACGACTGTATATTACTGTTTTTCCATTGTTTTTATTTCCCCTTTGCCCTTCTCATTTAGCCTTGTGGTGCTTTGAAACACAATTCTGTTGTATAAAGTGCCTACAAAAATGGCCAATAAAATAAATAACATAAATGCTTAGATTTGTAACGTTTTCATAGGTTCGTTATGACAAATCCTCTTTTCTCTTTGATCACACAGCTTGGCATATTGGAGCCGAACACCGTCTTTTTGGTGTCTTTTATGATTACTTAATCCATATGGATTCATCATTTTGTGGAACTGACCCGCTACTTGTATTCCGTTTTCCTCTCTTACTAGGGGTAGGACACATGATATACCTTATTTAACATACTATTGATTATGATCATTTATGTGTTCTTGTTTGACTATTCTTTCTTACATTGGTTAGGTAACATTAGACTTTGGTTCCCTTGGAGGTTGGCTATCTTACCCTTCCCACATAGGATTCCCGGATTTCCTTGACTGCAGAGATAACTCTGCTCCTTTCATTCTTCAACATTTTTTATTGTTTATGTTTTTACATTTAACTCTATTTACATTGAACTCTATTTCACTTATAAGGTGCTGGTTACTCATTTGTTGCCACTTATAGATGACACAGTGTCCCATTTTTGGTTTGGTCCTCGGCCCTTTGACTCCATTTTAGCATATGTATACTTCTTGTACACTTTAGACAGTTGGGGATTTTCCCTTTAGGCACCCACTCTATTTTGGTACTACATCACTTGCATTCAATATATCACAATAATTGTGTCAAGGTTGTGTTGCTTCCTCTGCACCCAAATTGTCTTTAACCATATTCAACTATTGCTGGAACTGTACTAGAAGGAAGGTGTGCACTTATACCACTTGGATGCTTAGCTTCACAAAATATGTTTCTCATTTTGAGGGTGGATTTCAGTGCCAAGCTGGGTGAAGGGCTGAACAATACATTATATGACGTTACTGAGGATGCTTTGGCAGGGATTCCCACACCTGTTATGATGGATGCCAGAACATTCATGGAAGGGCTCACGCTGTTGCATAATCTTTTTGACTGGAGGTCATGCTCTGTTAATGGTCGTTTCACTGATGATGTTCCCGGAAAGCCCACCTTTTCCTCGGCAATGGGCTGCCCCACAATTGATTATTGTTGTGTCCCGATTAAATTATAGGGTGCAGCTGTGGGAATTGAAGTGGTGGGCGATATTTGCAGTGCACTTAGAACTCTGATGAGGTGTGTTTTGTCTCTGCGGCCGTACCTCCCTGAGGTGTCTTTGGATGCATCTAGGTGGAGGCTTAAATGGCAGCCAAGTGAGAAGGAGGTCCTTTTGAGGAAAGCAGTCCAGACCAATCACTGTGAACTGAAAATCCTTTTTGCGTGGTTGGGTGACCAGAGTATCATCCTGAATTAATTTATGTCCGTAATGTCCAACTAAGCCGACATATTTTCCTTTGTGGCCGATAGAGGGAAGGCGCCAGTGAGGTTGGGTTGGTTTGTAACGGAATGTACAAGAGCAAAATCTAGGCTACTCACTGCATTAAAAATCCCTTGACTTCCAAAACTGCCATTGTTGCTGCCAGGTCTATCTTTAAGAAGGTGATTGGCAAGAGGAAAAGGTAAATTGATGTTGACGCAAGGGACCCCTGGGTCAGAGCGTCAACCAATAATGGTCCCAAACTTTGTCGGGAATTTGTGAATAATAGGCCATGTTATAAATATAAGTCCAAATTCTTGGATGTTATGGTCCCTAACCAGGCGTGGCTAGCCATTTTTTCTCCATTGTATAGTGCGGGTTCAGGTGGAGAAACAGCTGGGTACCACCATATCGAGGTCCCTTCAGAAATGTGGTTGTTGGCAATGAGGTAAACATCGTATTAATTGTGCATGAAATCTTAATAGCATTACATGCCAGTGCTGCCATAGGGCACCTGGTCGAGATAATGTCCCATCTGCACTCTTCCTAGCTGAACCCGATTTATGGGCACCAGTCTTGGCTCTGGGTTTCAATGCAATTTTTGCAGGGTTTATGTTCCTGCGGTCCTGGTCTTGTTTCGTTATTCAGCCTATTTACAAGAAAGGGCTGCATGTTTTACCTGTCTTATATAGGCCTATTTCTCTTCTGAATTCCCTTTTCAAAATCTTTGGGTGTGCCATTCTATCACCTGTACAGTTTGGGTTCAGACCGGGTCTCGGTACTTCCGAGCAATCTTTGAACCTCTATCTGGTAGTGGCCCATTTGGTGTATGTCAAGGCAGAGCTGGTCTATCTAGTATTCATGGATCTTAGCACAGCATTTGACAAGGTTAATAGCACCAAGTTTTGGCACATGCTCAGATCGATGAATTGCCCACAGACTCTGGTTAACCTTTTGATTAGACTGCACTGTACAACCCAGGCCTGTGTGTGGAGTGGCACCAATGGGAGATGTACTGCCTCTTTTCCAGTGGAGCAAGGGGTGTGCCCGAGCTGTGTTCTGCCTCCCTGCTCATTTGCCTATACATCAATGGTTTGTATAACCATTGTTAATTTACACATCAGATGTCCCTAGGTTGGGTAGCCTGCCTTTGCCGCTTTTGGTGTACGAGGACAATACGGTCCTAATGGCGGGTACCCCTCGAGCGTTACAGAGGCTCATCCCTGACTACTCCTCATTTATGTATGCCTTGGACCTTGGGGTGAATGCTCAAAAGTCAGCTGTGATGGCCTGCTCTAAGGGGAAGCATACCATGACATTTCAGGCAATGTCTGCAAGGGCATACAGATCCACATAGTGCATAGTCTTGATGATCTGGGGGTCAGGCTTTCCTACAACTTTAGCCCTGACCCTCATGTGAACAAACACACTGCAAGACTCTAACAGGCTATGGGGGCGGGGTAACCAGGGCCATCAGTATGTTTAAGTCTAAACCAATTGACTTAGTGCTAAATACGTACAATGGAAATACAGTCTCAGTAATCAGGTTTGGCATCCTCGCCTCAGACAGTGTGAACAGGGTGAACAGCAGGGCCGGTGCTATGTGACAGGCAATGTTAGCGTTTTGCCGCTCTAACATTTGCGAATATAGGCAAACGCTTAACCTTGCCTAGTGATAGCACCAGCCCTGCTCCTTCGTAAAATATATACACTCCTAGCCAAAATGAATGACAAAACTAAAATCTCCCTCCAGATTGACTCGCCGTATAAACCCCAGCACGATAATTCTAATCCTAGTGCTTCAACACACAAACCTTTCAGCTTCTCGACCCCTCTCTACTATTCAAGTTGAACACATCATTAACAATCTCAAACCCTCCAATTGCCAAGGTGATATATGTCCAGCACCTATTATTAAAGAGGCTGCAAACAGTTTAGCCCCTTTCATCACTGCCTTTATAAACTCATATTTTAGCACAGGTATTGTCCCAGATAACCTGAAGGATGTTTGGGTCATCCCACCACTCAAAAACCTACATTAGATCCTAGCATCCCTACAAATTACAGGCCTATCACCACTGTGCCCTTCGTGTTAAAAATGTTGGACCAAGCAGCCTATCTACAGATCCAAGACTATATGGAAAACAACAAACGTTTAGGCCTTAGACAATCGGGCTTCTGTCCCCGCCACGGCACTGAAACCGCCCATATTGATCTCAAAACCCAGATTGAAGACTTCAAAGACAAAGGCACTCCTTCTTTATTTATCAGTAGTGTTCGACCTGGTCAATCACCAAATCCTCTGTCGACACCTCAAATCAGCTGCCTGCTTCTCAGACAAACCCACTGCTTGGATCATTCCCGAATAACAGATCCATGAGGGTCTTCTCCCCTACTGCTGCTACCGAACCCTCACCAGTCCCTTGCAGGGTACCACAAGGATTGTGCGTCTCCCCCACACTCTACAATGTTTTTACAAAACCACTATTTGATATTTTGGATTATCTGGGTGTCAAAACTGATATAATATTGTTTCAACCTCATTGTGTATGTTGGCCTATGCCCAGTCGCTTTGCGAGGAAATCCGCATTGTAAGGTCATGACCTCAAGTTAATCAAGCCTCCATTTTAGGTTAAAACCGCCATTTTGGTTTGCCGTGCAAAGTCACCCTGTGGCCTTAAATGGCCGACCTGTGTTCTCTTGTTTTTACTTTAACCTCTTCAACCTCTGTAGGCGAGTTAATGTCCAACCTGCCTGCAGGCCACATCTTAGGGTCATGTAGACCTTGTCCTTCATTGACCTAGGGATCAGGGGATTACTTGAATCGGCGATGTTAACCTGCAAGTATGCAAGAACGATAATGCTATTTAAACATGAAATGCGAAACATCTGTTTGACCTGCATTGAAGCAAATGTGTAAAGAGTGTAAAGTCACATACAGAGAATAATAGTACTTGTTAGTAAATGTATTAAGAAGTGAACCACATGCACAAGATATGTAAATTAGGAATTAACCTGGTGCGAACCCTAGCCCAGTACATGATTAACTTGTAAGAGGCTGGACATCATTGCGAAGAAACTGTATAAATATGCTGATGTCCAGCTAGCAATTCCTGTTCACTGCTCACATTGAACCTGCTGGTGTTCTCTGTGGTGTACTGACGGCCAAATAGCTATTTGTGTACTTTGTTTTGTAAACTGTTCAGTGTTGCAATAAAGATTCAGGGAATCTTTACAAGCCTGTGTTGGTGTATTTCTCTTTGCATGGTGTAAAAGCCTTAATATTGTATTTTCTGATTCCATTTGGGTGCCACCTACACAAACTACGCGGATGACACCCAGATACTCATCCCCATTACCAGCGACCACACAGCTGACACACTAGCCGTAAACACTATCTACCAAGTCATCCAAGCCTGGATGGCTCAACCTGAACTTTGTCTCAATGATGAAAAGACATAGCTTCTTATCCTGGAATACCATCAGAGACAAATTAGACCCATCATTCAAAGCATTCGTCAATGATGGTAACAACATTAAAGTTACAAACGACACCAAAACACTTGGGATATATCTTGATTCCACATTATCCCTCTCCAGAAAACCCAACGCAGTCTCCTCTGCCGCAGCCTACACTTGTAAGCTCATCACAGCCTGCCGACCCTTCCTCACACCAGCCATTTGCACTACACTAGTTAACTGTGTTTGGCGATCAGCCATTTTAGTCGATAGAATCTTATGACTGTAATCTGTTTGTTTTCATTGTGGCAATAAGACCCGAGGCGGCGGGCCAATACCGCCCCAGGTAATACCCAGGGCCGTAGTTATAGGCCCAAGCGTAGCAAGGGCCTTAACGAAGCCCCCGGGCTTTACCAGCGGTGGTATTGGGCCGCCGCCGAGGGTCTTATTGCCATTAGCACCCCGGCCCATTGGATCGGGGTGCTAATGGCATTTTTTTCTGTTCCGAAACACGTTTAAAAAAAAAAAGAAAATGCCCGCTGCCATGGAAAGGGAAAACGTAGTCCGTTTTCCCTTTCCATGCCGGCCATCGGGAGCGGACGGGCTGGGAAACAGAAGTGTTCCCAGCGCGTTCGCTTCCAAGACCAGAAGAAAAAAGAAGGTAAGTGGGGGAGGACGGAAGGGAGGGGATGGGGAGGAAGAAAAAAAAATTACTGCGCTCTCCGGCGGGGGACGATGGAAGCCTCCAGCCGTGTGGAGGCTTGGAGCAGGGATGGCCCCGCTCTGAGTCTCCACACGGCTGGAGGTTTCCATCATCCCCCACTGGAGACCGTGGGATAGAAGGTAAGTGGGGTGGGAAGGGAGGAGGGAGGAGGGCGGAAAGGCTTGGGAAAAAAAAAAATCTTACCTGAGTCCTCGGCGGGGGACGAAGGAAGCCTCCAGCCATGGGGAGGCTCGGAGCGGGTATTGCCCCGTTTTGAGCCTCCTCAGTGGCTGAGGGGCTGCCACGCCCCTCGCCGGGAACAGAGTAGCCGGCACACACGGCGTGGACAGGAATACCGTGCGGTATGGCTCGCAAATGAGCCAATCACCACACAGTATTTCTGTTCAGCCGCACGTGCCAGGTACTAATGCTGTATATTGCCCTGTATATCATGCTTTATGTCAATCTACCATGTAACCTAAGTGATGCGTCCGTTTGGCCGAGGGCCAGCGGCGCTTTATAAATAAGTAAAATACAAATACAAATACAGAACATAGCCAAGCGATGTTCTCAGCTCCCGGGGATTCCACATCTCAGAGGGCCTCACAGTAATCTAGAAATTCACTGTTAACCCACATTTTGAGCCATTACAAAACAGGTTTGATTCTAACGCTGAATGCAATACAAAAGAGTCCTAGATCAATGTTTACAGTTGTCAAAGGTGCTCTATAAGGAAGGTCTAATGCAGTGTTAAGCATTTGTTCCAGGGGCTGGAACCGGCGTTAATGGCTCAGAGGCCCAAGTTTTAACGAGGGACCCGGGACGTTAACACCCGTTCCAGCCCCTGTAAAGGGTGCTTAACGTCATTAGCACCCCAGATTACCAAAGCGGTTACCCGGGGTGCTAAAAAAAACAGGATTTCAGTAATTGAATGAAATCCTTTTCCAAGATGGCTGCCACCTAATTGGCTTGTTCCACCCACCAGGGTGCTAATTATCTTTACAGAATAGTGTTTTCCTTACATAAAAGGGACACAGCAATATAGTGGCTCCAAAGTTCTGAACCATAGGTAGATGCTGCTATGGCCTACACTTCATACATTTACATTTAATGTGATGATGCTCTTCCCCCAAATCATTTACAACAACTTTTAATTCCTTCACCTGGCTAGAGTTAGAACATGTATCTCCATCTGTGCTAACCACTATGTAGATTTCTGGATGCAGGCACCCAAATATTCAAAAGCATCCACCACCTCCACAGACCCACCGACCCCCATCAAGATTGAAACTAGAACTACACGTCACCTAGTATTCAGCGGATAAAAGACCATGGCCCTCATTACGACCTTGGCGGAGAACCATGGTGCTATTTGCACCATGGTCCATGGCGCTAAGCTGCCAACTCCGCCATGGTGGTTGGCGGACTTACCGCCCCATTCCGACCTTGGCGGGGCGGTAAGTCCCCAATCCCCATTTACCCTTCCCCATTCCCATTTTTGCCCCATAGGGTATAATGGGAGTGGGGAAGGCGTTAATTACGCCACCGTAAATTACGGTGGCGTAATTAACAACAAGGTCCCTTAGCGCCATGGATTTTAACGCCTGCTAAAAGCAGGCGTTAAAATCACCATGGCGCTAAGGGAACTCGTACTCAGGCGGAAAGGGGCGCCATGGTTTACGCCGGCGTAAACCCCTTTCCGCCAGGGTCGTAATGAGGGCCCATCTCTTTAGATTTGGAGATATTTATGCAAAATCCCATTTCTTGACAAGCAGCAAAAAAGGTGTTTCATTGCTGTAGTAGGGCATCATCCTCAATTAGGAGAATCCCAAGTGGTGACCAAACATATTTAGAGTATCTGTACCCAAGCCAACAGTTTGACCTCTAGTGCATTAATATAAATGGAGAATAATAATGGGGCTAGAATGCACCCCTGTCTTGCAACTTTAAAAATATTAAACAGTTACGTGCATTCCCCAACTGCACCCCATCTCACCATAACAAAGTATGTGGACTAAAGGGACTGAATTGCAGATAGCAATCACACAGGATCTGATAGCTCGTCCAATAATGTCCAAAATGAACAGTGAAAAACCACATCAAAGAACACTTGCGAGCTAAAAATAAAGCCCAATAACTAGACTCTATTTCTTAAAAATGACAACATTTGATAATATTAAGGTGAGTATGAAGGTCTGATCTATTTTTGGAATTCCTTTTCAAAAGCTAGCTGCACAGGAGACACAAACTGATTATCATCTTACCATAGCTTAACTCTCATAAGGATCATTTTATCTAAGGAATCCAAAAACTAAATTGGACGATAATTGGAATGCAAGCGCTGATCACCTTTTTCATGGACAGGAAGTATAATAGTCTCTATCGAACTTTTAGGGACAGTACGTAATACACATTAATACATGCTAGCAGAAAGGGAACACATGTTTCAGGGTCATGCTTAAAAGGATATCCAGGTCTCCGGTCCTAGATCTTTCTCAGATTTTGGTTACAGAACTTCTTCCAATTCTTCCACCTAAGAAAATGCCATATGCAGAAGAAAGGTGTCAAACTCTGTAGCAAGTCCCTGCATAATCTATCTTGCATACGTCCCATTTCAAAAGCGATACCGTTGTTGTACAGAGACTGAACATGGTCAAACCATCTACTCTCAATGATGTTAAAATCAGCTGTTCTGGAGTTCAAAACACTTCCTTTAACAACAGTTTCCCAGAAATCTCTGTAAATCATTTTCATGAAACCAGTATCGCCACTGTAAATGACTTTTATTCAGCTGCACCTGAAATACAACCCAGCGTTCCCACGGTAAATGACCTTGTTCACATTGTATGCCAGCATGGCCACACTGCCACGGCAAATCACGTTAATTGTTGCATGCCCCCTCTAGATAAACACAGAAAGAGCCACGCAGCATGCCTTCCACACACACAAGCCACTGCACCATAGCCTTCATGGTTTGCACACAAAGGAACTACCTATAGAATGTGCCATTCCTCCATAAGTAAAAGAATGATCGCCATAAGAGACCACCATCACACACACACAGACACACGTGCCCCAAGTGCTATGCAATGTTTACACTCACAAACATAGGAAACCCCCAGGAATGTCTCATCTCTCCCCAACACGCAAATGGACTCCTTTATGTCTGCTCACCCGTAACCCAGAAACAAAGAACGCCTGATGGTGCTGTCGAATACAAGCACAAGTTTATCAATGCGTCTGCATTGCTGCTCATGAACAAAATCGCATTGCAATACAAGTTGTTCTCGAAGGATGCTGCAGCACATTGCTAGGGAGAAAGCCCATACAGGGTAAAGCCCAACAATTTGCATTGTGCTACCTGATTGATACCTTATCTGACATTATCATTTTCTATTAAAATAAAAAGCACTGCAAATTCACCAATACTTTTAGCCCTATCAGAAATGGAGCACAATTGAACCTAGAGACAAAATAATACACAATGCAATTGTTTTTGTCAACTGCATACTTCACTATACGATAACTACATGCTGAGCGTAGTATGACAATATAGTGTTGTTTCCTAAGAATATACATTTCCCAAACTTGGGTTATGTGTGCATCTCATATATTTGCACTAAATCACGAAAGAACGATAGCGATGTGCGATATATTACTTTCGCCTCTCAGCGTTTTTATTTATCAATGGATCACTCTTAGTTGCATCATGATAGAATTAATTTAATAGGTCAGATTAATCTTCAGGTTGCACCCTAAAGTTACCATCATGGCAATATATGAACACAATCAATGGTAAGCATGTACCTCAGGATGAAGGTGTCGCTCTGCTGGTGGGGGATGGTGAAGCGGCACACCAAAGTTCAGCTAGGTGTGTCACACTCTTCAAGCTTTGAGTTGCAGTCTTCATCCTTGCAAATAAAATCAACTTTTAATTAGGGACACATCAGAATAGAGTGGCTCCTAACAGACCCCCCCTCTTCCTCTCACCTTTTCATTTACAGACACTAGTTCTATTATTTACCAGCAGCAGGGCTTTCCTAAAGCAAAATGTTACAGGGCACATTATGCCTCCAGGGGCCATAATGGATCTTCAGCCCACAGTTGTCACACTGCTGGATAGCTTTGCTACATAGATAAGGCATTATTCTCTGAGCCTCCAAGATATACAATAGCTGGGAACACTTCTCCTGGGTTCACATATTGTTCTGCAATGCTTCCTCAAAGGTGCATGGTATAAACACTCCTGGATTACAAGTATAGCATTCATCGTTCCCCATGTGCAGCTACGGTCCGAGCCGGCTTACCCCAGATTCACCTAAATCAGAGGCATGCCCAGGAAACACAGTTGTGTATTGCACATATGGCCCTAGGCACACAAAATGGTTTATGTTTATAAATGCATTCATTGATAAGACCATCTCAATCAAAGTCGCATACTATTGTTATTATGGAGGTGCACTAACATAGGGGAGGCTCGAGTGATGTTTCACAGCAAGTCATTTATTCACCAGAAGAGTGACACAAGTGTTGTTCCTCCATCTCCATATTGACTGTACCCCAATACCCACTACTAGAAAATCTATACTCCTAGCTTTCCAATTCATCAAACACTCTTGAGTGGATACCACAGTGCTGCGAGGTGGTTAGATCGAGAGCTTCGCAAGATACACCATCTCACACATTGACTCCCACACAATACATCACACAATTTACTTTAAGTGCAGGTGGTCAGGGTTGTTGAGCGGTGGTGGCAGTGCTAGGTGGTAGAGGAGGGGAAAGAAGGCAGGGGCAAAAGGACGAGTCCGCTTGGTGGTTTAAGGTGATGGTGGACTGGGATGAGAGGTGAGGACACGCGGCATGTCCATAAGAATAATACCTGTAATAGGTCTGGGTTTACCCTATTGCTTGCACAGAGGCGCTATCTTTGGTTATGATTGCTAGAAGGGAATCCCCACCCACTAGATGGGGCGTGGCCGGATGTACATGACAGGGGTCAACTCCGGGAGGTAAGTTGGGAGTGGCACACAGGTTATAGGAGTGGCTTTGTAGATAGTCCAAGTGAGTGGGGCAGGCAGAGAAAATACAAATAATGGACCAAATTAATAAAAGCAAGAGGATTTAGAGCTGCCCACCTTGTCTATAAATGTCTGTGCAATAGTATAAAGACTCAATCCTTAGTGGTTCCAGGATAGGGGAAATCAGCTGGATTGTTCAGGGTGCAATTAGTAGGAAGAAGCAGGAGACCATTTTGGAATACATTCTCTTCTCCAATTCTAACACTATTTCACTTGAGGAAACATATTTTTCCATATATATATATATATATATTGCCCTGAACAAAGAGGGCAGAAGAAACAGTACATATATATATATATGTACTGTTTCTTCTGCCCTCTTTGTTCTGGGCAATTTGACAGAACTGGGGTAATGTTCCCCTAGTTCATAGAGGGTCTGGAGTATAAACTGTTAGGATGAAGGGAGATTTCTGTAGTAGGCAGTGCCTGGAATAGTTTCCTATGGTGTATACACTTTGACTGTCTTTCCACTCTATGGTACTAACACTGATGGCACACATTCCCTGGTGTTAACTATTCTTTTTTTAAATTAACTTTATTTAACTTTTCCAAAGTTACAATAAGTCAACAAGGAAAGTGTACAATAAATCAATAACCAAAGCACGAATAAGGCATCATTCTTAAAATTAAACAAATATCTTAGATGAAAGGATTACAGAATGAAAACGCATTACCAATAACAGTCTGATTATTATACACAATACAGACATTGGGCCTCATTCCGAGATCGGTGGTAGTCATGGTGCTATTTGCACCATGACTGCCACCAATAACGGGACTGAGTCCGGTGTGGTGCAATGGGGACATACCGGTCTAGTCCGACCCTGGCGGCACCGGTAAGTCCCCATTGCACCAACCATTCACCATTGCCATTTGAGCCCCCATCCCCAAAAGGCTCAATGGGAATGGGGAAGGCGCTATTTACGGGCCTGCTAATGGCAGTCCCATAATTAGCAGCCTGGTACCCTAACGGGACCCGTAAGGGACATGTGGTCCGACCACACGTCCCTAGCGGTTACCGTTAGGGGACCTCGGAATCGGGTGGTATGATATGATATGATATGATCATTTATTTATGTAGCGCCTGTACACAATGTGTTTCAAAGCGCTTCAAGGCAAGGGAGGGAACAAGGGAAAATACAATCACATTCTTACAGGCCATGAACAGTAAGGATGTGAAATTAACTATCGTACTCGGCCTGAGGACATTTCAGATAGTGCAAGAGCTAAGACATAGATAAGGAAGGGAGCGGGAGAGTAGGAAGGAAATGGAAACAGAAAGGCGACTACCGTACTAGGCCTGACGACATTTCTGGTAGAGCCGGAGAAAAACAAAAGGTGAGGGAGAGGGGTGCCGAAAGGGAGGGGAGGAACAAAACAAGCGACTATCATACTAGGCCTGATGACATTTCAGATAGTGATGAAGGGGTGGTGGGGAGGAAAAAAACAGTAATGGGAGGATGGAGGAAACAGAAGAGGTTGCTATCATATTAGGTCCAGGGACAATTCTGATAGAGTAGGTGCATAGAAGAAAGTAAGGGGAGGAGATAGGAAAAGGGAGAGGGGAAAGGAGGAGAGAAAAGAGAGTAAGCAGTCAAAAAGAGTGGAGGAGCAAGAGTGGAGGGCGGCACCGGCACCGGTCTCCTTACAAGTGCCCGGTATCCCCTACCGTCCGACTCATAATGAGGCCCATTATATAATTGTAAGTATATACATTATATAGAAAAACACAAAACACTAGACATGACAAACATCCCTCCCCCTACCAGACTTCCCAACTCTGTATGAAACAGAAAGTGCAGTTCAAACTATTCTAACCTGCAAAGTAGAGATGTATTTAGTCCAGCCCAGTGTTAATATACCCTACTTCACCCACAAGCTACCGTCAGCAAGCAAATATTGAGTTTTGGTGCAAACGCCGCCATCTTCCCAAATTGAAGCCATTGACTGAGCAGTGCCTTCATGTTCTACTCAAGGCATGGACCCTGCACTGATTGATCTATTTTCGGCCTCAACCCATAATACAGGAGGCAGAGTTCACATAGGTCACCAGGGCCCTTCAACTGAAGACTTTGTTATTGCTAAATGCGCCAGTCAAGTTTGTGTCCAAACATGAGTAACTTATACTGTACATGGGTAGCACTGAGGCAGACAATGGGCCTCATTACACGCATGGCAGTAAGGCAACAACGGCGCCGGTATTGCTACTGGCACGATTGCTACCATACCACCATACTAGTTGTTCTGCTCGCAGTTGCCTGTGCAGCCATCAGGTCTGACCTGGTGGCCATATCGGCACCCGTGAGCAGAACATGATGGTAGCACCGGTACGGTTACTAACGGTACCGGTGCTACCACCCTCCCCTGTGGGGCTCAATGGGAATGGGAATGTACCATCCCAGCACCCGCGAAAGGGCAATTGCTGGGTCCGGCTGGGCCGGAATAGCCCGGTAATTGCCGATTCGCGGGTGCCGGACCTGGATGCGAGTTTGGAGGTAACTTTACCGCTTTTACCGGCAAGGCTACCTCCAACCTCGTAATGAGTGAGAATGTCACATTTATTGGGCCTAATTCACAGAGCATTTTCTAGTGGAGTTTTGCCATTATAAAATGCTTCCATGAATTAGGCCCATTGTTTCTTTGTCCACTCTATGCGGCCTCTAGCAACAAATAGCTGAAAACTGTGCTTAAAAAATACTTCAATAAGGAGTATGCATGAATCATTGGAGTGGGTCTCTAGCTCAGTTAATGAGAAGGTTGCGTGTGTAGTTGCTCATTTCATTTGGAAAACATGGCTAATCGGGGAAAGAAAAGGGTAGAAAGGTGTGAAGCTGTTGTATGTTTGAATTTTAGTCTCTCTGTTAGATGCTCCGTGGGTTTTGAAATCTATTTTATGTAACAGTTTACAGGCCGATTCATGGAATTAATGTGCGCTGAAATTTTTGGCGCAAGCGTGCGAAAGCGTGCGAATCGCAGCGCAAGTGCGAAAATCGCAGCGAAACCCGCGCACAGCGATTCATGGAAGTCCGTGCGCGTGTAAATCCCTGGATTTGCGCAAAAAATCTGCGTGGTGCACGCTGGCACACACGTCTCCAAACAGCGTGCGCTATGTGCACAGCGAAAGCGCACATAGCGCAGCGCACACAACAAAAGTAGGTGGAACAGGGGGCGTAACACGCGGAATGGGGAACAACACGTGAAAATGTGGGCGGCACGGGGGAAGTACAGGAAGCAAATGCGCGGAACGCCCAGATGCACGTTAAAAACACGTATTCATGGAATCGAACGGGGCTAGCGCCTGCGCCAAAAAAGACGCGCTAATCCGGAAACACGTACGCCAGCAGGAAGCAGGCATACGTGGACCCACGCAGCATAAAAATGCGCGCAAACAACAAACAAGCTCTGACGCCAGGATGAATATACCATTCCTAGCAGCAGTGGTCGTGGGATACCGCAGGAGGAGGAGGAGGATAGTCAGGCCCAGAATTTTTACACCCAGAAGCAGCTTTTTTTGGGATGCCTCATGACCAGGCGTATGGGAGGTACAGGTTTCCACCTAACATAATACACAACTTGGTGAGTGAGTGGGAGGATGACCTCACATCACCCACCCTGTGCTCCCAAGGAGAAGTTCCTCAATGTACTGCACTTCTTGGCCACTGGATCATTTCAGCAGACAAGTGCTATAGTGGGAGGGGGGTGTCACAGGCCACGCAGTCACGCTGCCTACACCAGGTGTTGGCCATCATGACTGCACGCCCATCAGTCCGCAGGCACATATACCTGCCAAGAACAACTGCAGAAATGCTGGCTGCCATCCAGGATTTCTACGGGGTGGCACAATTCCCCAAAGTGCTAGGTGCCATTGATTGCACCCATGTGGCTCTACGTCCCCCCAGGGCATCTGAGCACATCTATAGAAACCGCAAGCAGTGGCATTCCATCAACGTGTAGGTAGTATGTGATGCCAAGGGAATCATCACCTCAGTATATGCCAACTATCCAGGGTCCACCCACGACAGTTTAATTTACAGAATGTCAACCCTAAACCGGGACCTAGAAGCTGGGCGGCATGGCGATACATGGCTGCTTGGTGAGTATAAATGGCACTGCACATGCATGCATGTCACAAACTGAGTAATGTCACAACCCCACTAATGATACCCATCACCACCTCCCCAGGGGACCGTGCCTACCCTCTGAGCACCCACATGATGATGCCAATTCGGAACCCCACCACGCCACCCGAGGTAAGATACAACACAGCCCATATTGCAACTAGGGGCATAGTGGAGCGCACATTCGGACTGCTCAAGTCACGCTTTCACTCCCTTGACCACTCTGGTGGGCAGCTTCTATACGCTCCCCCAGTAGTGTGCAGGATCATAGTGGCAGCATGTGTCCTGCACAACGTTGCAACACGCCGGGGCCTGCCGGTGGACATGGTGGTGCCCCCACATCCCCAACCACATGCACGCCTGCTGCGCATGGGAGGGGAAAGGGCACGTGGTGAGGCAGCAGGTACGCAGCTGGTGGCTAATTACTTCACATAACATCACACCCCTGTGGAGTGCACACAGCCCTGGTACATACCAGCTGACAATCAATGATGGTGACATAAGGGACACTCAACTGTCACAACCATACCAGCCTGAGATTGGTCACCTGGAAGTGTTACATTGTGTGCATCCCTACCTACACAAACATCACCAATGCTGTGTCATCAAAAGACATACATCTATGCTGTTAAAATCATTACCCCCTTGCAGAATACAACATGAAAACAGCGCCATGTCACCCAACCCCTCCCCAGCTCCGCCACCCAACACACCATGGCATGTCATGCAATGTGAAAGCAAACAAAGAAATGCACAAAACCTGACACAGGTGTCACAAAGTACACTGTCACCAATGGAAAATGCCCACACACAATATGCTCCCAGTAATGTATACCTATACGCACATGACCAAATACTTACCAACAATACAATGCAGCAACACAACATCAAAAATAGCAAAAACATGACAGTACTAAGTTAAAGTAGTCGTAGTCTTACTACCTGAATATGCCACCACATCGACCCCTTCCAATTGTACAGTGTTGCTGCCACGCACATGTCTCAGTGTACTGCATACAACATGAGCTGCATCTGCAAAGTAGACGGCCTTGTGAAGACATGAGGAAGGAACCTGCAGATTAGGAGGAAGACATGGATGCACAAGCACAGATCAATACACCATGCAGTGTACAATACAACAACAATATCCACTAGGGATGTCTACACAATATTGACTACAGACTGCCCACACAGCTCAAGGGAGCCCCACGTCACTGTGTAATTCAATGTCACTTGGTCACACCCTTTGCAAGCCATGGAAATGGGAAGCAGGAGGGGTGTGTGTCTCACGAACCCAAGCATCTAACCCAAACTCAGGACAAGCCTGCATGTGCCCAGCAGGAATACAGTGGATGCCCAGGGGAGCCACACAAGGCAACACACTGTAAAAAAAAACATCAAAAATCAAAATTGGCCATGTGGGGGCCAGGAGGCATGGGGGGGCCACCCAGGAGGTTCGAGGACAGGGTGCACACCAACACCCACCTGCGTGGATGTTGCGAAAGAAAAAACCTCCTTGGGCTCATGGCCTGCACGGCTATGCATTGTGGGAGAACTGCTGTCGCTCTGCTCATCCTCTGCTGCTGCATCAGGAGGCGGTGGCACTATGGGAGGCAGCCCACGTAAAGCCCTGGTATGGTCCTCCATGGCAGCAAGCATGCAGGTCTGGAAGGTCTGATTCTGGAGGATTAAAGTGCAGAGATCCCCATGCAGCACATCACGGGTTGCCTGCATTTCTGCACGCATGGCCTCGCGTGATGCCCGGATCTCCTCAGGTGTTGCATGCAGCTCAGCTGAGAGCGAATGTGTGAGCTGCTCCAGCTGCTGTTCTGCCCTTAAATTACTGGAAGCCTCAAGTGCAATCAGAGTCCGCCTGAGGTTATGTAGTTCTACCCTCAGGGCTTCCCTGTGGCCCTGGGACTCAATTGATATGGACTCGCGCAGAGTCTCCAGTGTTGCCCGTCTGTCCCTGTTGGATGCCAACATGTCTTCGCTGTGTGATTGGCAAATGGAGTCTGTTGCCTGCTGTTGTTGCTCCATCTGCCTTTCAGGGGGGATAATGGAAGTGGCCACCCTCTCCATTGCCTGAGCCATCATTTCTACTGATGCTGCCTGTTGGGTTGCCATACTGTACATGGAGTTTTCCCATACAGTATTGCCTGGTGGGATACGGCCGCCGCGTCGACGGGCACCACACCTGTTTGGGGCAAGGCAATCTGCACCTTGCTGTGCTGGCACTGCCTGAGGCTGCAGGACTGCATTCCCCCTCTGATCTGCTGGCCCAGGAACAGGATCAGATGCTGTGGAGTGTGACCCTGCATCCGTAACCGCCAAAGGTGGACCTACCAACACTGACATCCCCATAGAGGGTTCTACCCCTGGTCCAAGTGGGTTGGACATAACAGAATCCCTGCCAGAAACACTTACCTGCGACTGCACATAAGTCTCATCACCCAACTCAGCACCTGAATAGAGGTCTGGGGAGGTGCACCCAGAGGCACCCCTGGACAGTATGGTATGCAGTAACATTGGGTTTTACCCACCACCACACCACGTCCCCCACTGGTGCCCGGTCGTGCCTGAGATTCCTCCTGGGTCTGCACCATCTCCTCAACCTCAACAGCACTAAGTGTGTCATCATCTGCAAAAACATGAAAGACAACAAATGGAAACAGGCATGAGCACCATAGCACACACATAGGCCGTGACAAGTCAGAGATCCAGTACATGAATTACACATGCCCCACATGACTATAACCCTGCCATGCATGCACTGTCAAAGAGTTGGAAATGGAGTAAAAAAGGCAGACACTGGGGAGAGCAATATGGATATGCAACACATTTGCAGCATGTTGGGTAGCACTGGCATCAGACATCAGGCTGTGAGTGGCATGTCCAATACACATACATGACACATGCCACCACACAGATATCATGTAGCATAGCCACGGTAAATTACAAAACTACAGCAATATGTCAGTGACTGAGTAATGTCACACATCCATGTCACATCGACATGATGCGAAGATTGATGCTGAATAGTGTTGCAAAATATGCATGTGCCACACACTGAAACACATCCAGTGTCCAATAACGCAGTCATTGTGGGCTGATCAATGGTTGGTCCCTTTGACATCACAGGAAACACCTGTCATCTTCCACATGCAAACAGGCCCTTATGAAAATGTTCTGCAGGCCAAGACTCCATCGGCCTGAATGGTCTAATCCTTAACATAACCATGTGAAAATAGTGCCCCAGTGTGGGCTGTGTACAATGACCGAAACATAGCACATATGTCGCAATAGTGCAGAAAAATGTCTAGCAAAAAGGGGAGAGTGGAAACAATCAGCCTGAATGAACACTTACAAAATGTGAACTATGTAGTTGCAAGATGACAGTTCAAGGTAAAGTGCACTAATGTGTGCCTAATTGGCAACTGTGGGCAGAAGGAATACAGTCATACCCAAATCCAAGGCACGTGAATGTATGGGAGGAAGCAAATGGGTGACACACCCTCACCTGGCACTCAATCAGAACCCATCACCCAAACAACATACACATGGATTACACACACACGCATGGCCACTCACCAGACAATGCTTCATAATCAGGTAGATCTCCCACACCTTGGATTTGTTCCTCTGTGACGAAGGTCCCAGCAACAGACTCATGTTCAGTGAGTTCATTGTCCTCTTGTGGAGACCCACCGCCAGTCACCAGAGTAGCGGCATGATTTGAGGCCAGCTTGTTCTTTGCTCTGCGATTCAGGTAATTCCACCACTTGTAGCACTCATCAGCTGTGCGCCTCACAAATCCAAGGGCACTTATGCGGTCCGCAATGGTCTGCCAGTGTGCCCTACGTTGACCAGGTATGGTCTTGCACCCTGCAGTCAGCAACATTTTGCTGCTATGTGCCAACACATAGGTCACAAGTGCATCAAGTTCTGGGTCATTAAAGCTAGGCTTCCTTGACATGCCGGAGTGTGTAGCCGTGTCTGGGGTCTCAGCCTGTTGTGCCAGAACACACTTCTTCCTCTTCTTCAAAGGTGGAGCGGAGCCTGAGTGGCTTACGCCGCTCTGGTCAGTAGGGGCAGAAGCGCAGGTGGACTGGGTACTGGGAGTGTGCAAATGCACAATGACCATAGGTCTTGGTGCAGGCATTGGTTGCAGAGTGATGTTGGCAGGGGGAATGTCAGTTTGATGGAGCTGGACCAACACTGTCCTGGCTGGGAGAGTCAGAGCTGGGGCGGATGGAGCTGCAGCTGCCCCTGCAGCCTCCCCACCCTGCCTACTTGGGGCAGCAGATGACATAGCTGCCCCAGATCCACGTGGCTTGGTGACAACAACTTGCACCGCCACACGTGGCCTAGACTTGCTGACCTGGAAGTCACCCTGGGAGTCATCCTGTGCCACGTCAGGTGCCACAATGGGCTGTCCAACAAGGGCTGAGATGGGATGGTGTCAGCCACGTTTCCCTCAACCAATGGGGGGGGCATAGGTGTCCCTGATTGGTCCTCCACACATGGGGGTATAGGTGCACCCTGCAAATCCCAGCCATGTCCCCTACCACGCCCACCACGGCCACCTTTTGAAGGTCGGCCACCTTTGCCACCCTTACCACTTGGTCGCCTCCCAACCATGGCACTGATGTTGCTGTGCGTATGGGAGTTGCAGTAAACAATTGTCCTGGGCAATTGGGGGTCAAAGGGGTAGGGTACTAGATGGAATTCGTACCCTAGTGCTCTAACAAGGCTGTCTGTGACCCCTGGGGAAGATGACGGGTCACGCAACGCACAGGCAGCCCAAAATCCAAATATAACGGGCACGCAACCCCTCGTAGACCACGTGTGTGAAATAATGAACCCGCACTACGCTGTGGCACCCAGAAACACAAAAATAAGCGTACACGTAATACACGCAGCCTACAATGACCTCTGAAAGGGTACGCGACACACGGGGCAAGCACAGTTGTTAAATACGTGCGCGACTCACCGTCTGCCTGGGAAAGGAACGTGAAAAATACGCGTGTTGGCAACACCCCCGCCAAAAGAAGAATTGTACGCTGTCTGAGGAGACAGGACAAAAGAAGAAGTGAACGCTGTTTGAGAAAACAGGCCCAACAAAAAATCAGAAAAAAGCTGTCAGAGGTAACAGGGAGTACGAACTAGAAACGCTGTGAAGTAATCGCGTGCGAACCGACAAGAAGTACAGAATGCACCCACTCGCTCTCCACGAAAAGCACGTACAAGGAAATGGCATCCTACACGTACCTTTTAAACCGGCCCATACGTACTACGTCACTTACGCGTATATGCGCTAAGGCCCTTCCCTCCAATAGCACGGTGACATGCATTTTTTGCACGTGTACGATGAACATGCACCCATGTTGAGTGAAACGCCCTTCTGTGTCATACGAGCTAAGGCCCTTTCCTCCAATAGCACAGTGACGCGCTGTTTTCTCACGTGCTGAATCAGTATGCACCCGTGTTGAGGGAAACGCCCGCACGCATGACGTCACTTACGCGCTTACGCGCTAAGGGACTTTGGTCCAATGAAAACACGTACGTGTGCTGACGCACTTACGCGCTATGGGCCTTTCCTCCAATTCTGCTGACGTGCAATTTTTTCACGTGCCAAATCAGTCCGTATCAAGCTGGCCGCGCGAAAACACACGGAAGACCATGCTCCTGCCCAGAAGGCTGAATTACTGCCCCCCAGAGCCCCGAACACACTCCGACCTGCAATCTGCTGCTGCCTGACTGCCTGCTGCCCACGTGCCCTGCTATTTGGTGCCTGCATGTCAGCCAGGGTTCCAGTTGCTGTGTCCACCCCTGCTGGAACAGAAGACTCCCGACTGGGATACCATCGCGCCACAGCCCAGCCCCAGGACCCAGTTGCCCACCCACGCCTGCCTCGGGGGTCTCCATGTCGGGGCAAACACCATCTGAGACCACTGGCGACCCCCAGCCAGAGAGGCCGAGGGCCACCAGCTTCAGTGTGAAGGAAGTTGGTGTCCTGGTGGAGCATGTCCTTGGGCATTATGATGCCCTCTTCGGAACATCACGCACCATCAAGGAAGGACGGGAGAGGATCTGAGACGACGTAGTGGTTACCATCAACGCGGAGGGGGTGGCAACCCGCGACATCAAGCACGTCAAGAAGCGCTGGGAGGACTTCAGGTCCAGGACCCTCCACAAGGCCCGGCACCTCGCGAAGGGCGGCCGGGTCAGCATGAGTGACATCCAGATGAGGGTCCTGGAACACGTATGCCCAGCGCTCCACGCCCAGATCCTTCGCAGGAAGACCCGTCTGGAGTTGAGCGGTAAGTGGCCAAGCATTGGTGTGTTAGACAGGGCATGTTGCAGTGTGCTGGTAGTCTGATACTTGCCTGTATGTGTGACATGGGCCATGTATGGATGTGTATGTGCAGGGACATCATGTTCATGCATGTGAGACCAGTAATGTGCGAACCACATGGTTGGTGCATGAGTTCCAATGCTGAATGGGGAGCTGTATGTCAAATGCACACATGAACGCATGCCAGTGTCTGTTCTTGCACATGGTCGGGGTGTGAGGGATGGGTGCTGCTGTCATGTACATGTATGGTGCACATGTGTGTGTGCCTGAGAAGTGTGTCTGTGACTTCAATACGCCATGGATTGATGACACATGTCTGTGATGATATGTAGATTCACTCATGCAGTGCGGTCACCGTTGTATGCACTGTGTCTATCCACTGTGTCTGTGGTGTACAAAGCATGATGCATGACCCTCCGGTGATGTGTGTGCATGGGATCAGTGTGAGCCATGATGCAGGTGAGTTTGAAGGCAACATTTTGATTAATAGATGCCCTTGTACATGGATGCCAATGTTGATTGCAGGCGCCATGCCTGTTTATGCATGTGTGTTGCGTGCATTCACCCATGTGTTGTGGGGGGACAGGATGGAAGTGACGTAAGACACTGCCACTCATGTGTTATTGCTTCCTGTCTAGGGGAATATTCTACTGTACCCTGATGCTTGTGTTCTATGTCTCCCTCTACGCAGCGTCAAGTGAAGAAGAGGGCGGAGATGGCGCTGTGGAACCAAGCGGTGGGGATGCCTCCACTGGGCGGCGACGCAAGGCCCAGCCACCCTCGCAGGACTTGCCATCATCCGGGAGCGAGGGGGCTGGTGCCGCGCCTGCCACTACGGCTGTGGCGGAAGGGCCGGGTGAGCCCCCACAGGGGCTTGCAATGGCGGAAGACGGTACGGAGACATCCAGGTTGGTGGTCTCCACAGAGGAGGAGGAGCCCGCTACTGAGCCGCACATGGGGCCTGGTCGGGGTAGTACCACTGGTGCAATTGGTGCAGTCCAGGGCCAGGGTCAGGAGGTAGCACAGGTCACCGCGGAGGGGCCTGTGCATGTCCCTGTCCTTGACCCTGTGACTGCACCACCATTCACCATCAGGGATGCCCCGTCCCGGGCATGTCCGCAGGTAGGGGAGAGTGCCATGGCATCTGCCTCTCCACTACCTGCGGACGAGGGGTCCCATGAACGTATGGGCTCCGTCCTGATTGGTGTCGCGTTGCGCACGCGTGACATTCGTGATGACGTGCGTTCTTCCTGGGCAGAGAACGCACGCCATCACGAACAGCTGCGTCGCGACGTGGCACTGTTGGGAGGGGCCCTGGTTGGTGGGTTCCTGCATGTGATGCGCACTCTGGCGGACCTCTCCTCCTCTGTGGAGACTATGCGCCAGTCGTTCTCCCTGCCATCTTCCGGCCAAGATTCCACCAGAGCCCCCTGTGGACCTGGCCTGACCAACACAGCCAGCTTGGTGGAGATCCCATCCCTGCCACAGTCGGGAGTCGGCGGTCCAGCAGGGGTGGACACCACAACTGGAGACCAGCTGATGGAGGATGTGCAGGCATCATCGGACAGGGCACATGGACATCAGCAGCAGCAGCAGGAGCAGGCTCTAGGTGGGAGCCATGATGGCTCGGGGCCATCAACATCAGGGGGGCAGGCCTCAGCCAGAGGGCAGGAACACCCTGGAATGGATGTGTCTTCTGTGTGGCTGCGGTTGGGCCAGCGAATAGGTGTGGAGCGGCGGCGGGCGGAAGAGGCGTGGCTCACCATGGTCAGGGCAGAGTTCTCCATGCGTTGGGCGTTGAGCCGGGCAGAGTGCCTCGAGGTGACTCGCAGGGAGTTGGAACAGGCCATGAGTGCCTCCCTCCGAGATCTCGGGGCCAGGACAGAGGCCCGCCTCCAGCAAATAGACATGGAGTCGATGATGCCCTGGCCGAAAACATCAATGAGTGAGCCACAGGACTTGCCCGTCGCCATTGTAAATAGTTTACAGTGTTAGGTTTCCTTTTTTATTTTATTTTGGGGCTTTTGGACTATGCCCCACACTTGTAAATCGTTTTATTGTTAGGTAGGTTATTAGATAGGTTTCATTTGTTTCGTTGGGCTCATGGACCCTTGAAAATTGTATTGTACATAGTTGGACGTTGGATTTATTTGGACATTTTAATTTCATTTCAACATGGATCAATGGATTTACCTTTTTGCGTTTCATTTGGATTTGGTTTGGAGGACAGAGAGTTTTGGCCATTTCTTTTGGATTACTTGGATTTTTTGGAGGAATTATTTTTGTTTTTGTTTGGACATGCATTTAATTTGATGTTTGCCATTATTTTATGCTTTAAGTATTTTCAATTGGTTTGCATGTTAATACATTTTGATCTTTTACTTCAATGGCCCTCATTACGACCCTGGCGGAAAGCGACTGACCGGAGCGCCACAGCGTAAATAGCGTTTCCGCCATTGCACGAAGGAGCAAAGTGCGGCCCATTCCGACCCATCGGGCACGAGCACCACGCCACGGCGGAAGTGCAAAGTCCGCGATGGCGGAAATGACCCCAAAACGGCCCACACCGCCGCCGTACGGCGCCCTAGGTGCAATACCGCCACCCCTCTCAGCGGTCACCGCAGTGTGCGCCTACCGGAAAGTACGGTGACCGGAAATATACGGAAACGGAAGTTAAAACATGGGCCCGGAACGGGAAACATCCCGGCGTACACCTATAAAAACACTAAAACCACACAACCACTAAAATCACCACCCTGAAACACACCCCAACCCGTCAACCACCCTAGCGAAACCAAGAAAAATGGGAAAAGTAGCGAAGAAAGCGTGCGACCGCAAGCGGCAGGTCCACTTCTCCCGTGAGGAACTCACCGTGCTAACAGAGACCCTCCAGGAGAATGCTGCCGTCGTCTTCTCCACGCAAATGACCAGGACGGCACTTGCAAACAAGAAGGCCATATGGGCTCTGGTGGCACAGCGGGTAAGTGCGGTGGGGACCGCACCCCGCACCCCACAGCAATGCCGCAAGCGATGGGACGACCTGCGGATACGCGTCCGCAGCATACTCTCTGCCAACCGCAACATCGCCACAGCCACCGGGGGAGGTCCTGAATCACCCATCAAGTTGACCCCCTGGGAAGAAATCTGTGCCTCCACCATCGGAATGGAGAGCATAGAGGGAGTCGGAGGGATGGAGAAAGGAGTGCAGACATCCGAAGAATCAGGTAGGTGGACCAGATAAAACAATGCCAAATCCACACAGTCCATCCATGTGAAGTACCATGCGTCCACATAGTGCAACAGAAACACATGTCCAGGAGAACGTCCACACACATCGGCCTGATAGCGCACGTTAAAACCCACAATAAATACATAAATAATTAAAAACCCCTAAAACACGCACTACACGTGCAGCAGGCACACCCTAACTGCAGGCTGCCAAACAACTGCACCCTCACTCCACACACAAATCAAAGCACCTCCAAGGCCCCGACCCAAATCACCCTCAGGTACCACCCCAATGCATGTGATACAATGCCATTCCAATTCCCACAGACCCATCAATAACCCTCGCCCTCCTTTACTCCACCACAGGGTCCGATCCAAACGACGAGCTACAGGACACCCCTACCAGCACACCTGCAAAGAGGGCCAAGACCAACGGCCAGAGACCCTCCACCTCAGCTGCACGCATCAAGACACGGCAGCAGCACAAATCAGGTGGCAGCACAGAGGAGGGAACATCAACAGGCACCCCAGCAGCCAGCATGCCCACAACACCACCACCACAGGTCCCCCCAATGGATGCCACAGAAGGCACTGCCTCAGGTGGCAGCAGCACCATAGGCGACACCTCATTGATGGCAGCATGCTCCGACACAGAAAACGGGGATGCCGAAGTCAGATCCATCCATGACCTGTCCCAATCCCCCTGTCTGTCCCATCCCGTACAACATGAGGATACCACGCAGGGGCACCCACAAGACGACGACTGGCCATCCCCCACAAGCCCTGTGGCAAGGCAACATGAGGACAACAGCCCCTCTGCGACACCCCCGCAAATGGCCATGGCCCAGCAGAGGCAACAGTCCCTCGACCAGTTGATCGAACAACAGCAGCAACTGGCCACACTCCTCAAGGACCATGCCGATGAATGTGGGGGCACTAAGGCAGACATAGAAACATCAACTGAGACACTTAGGGCAGAAATGGAGAGAGGCACAGAGACGCTAAGGGCACAAATTGAGAGAAGCACCGAGAGCCTGAGGGGGGAACTGCATGCGACGTCCAAAGACGTATGTGCCGAACTTGCCGCAGTGCGCCGTGTGCTCACTGAGCTCTCGCAAACCCTTAGGGACATGCATGGACGTGAGCAGGCAGACACATCATCCGTTGCAAGTTCCGTCCAGGGCAGCCCCCAACGTAGATCTGGAAGGAACCTGCGCTCCACAGGCAGGGGTGCCCCTGATACCCGCAGAGGGGGCTTGCAATAGCGACAGCCCACTTACAATGAGCATCTTTGGACACTGGTGTTCGGGGGGGAGGTAGGAGGGTGGAGGGGGTGTGTTGGGCTCACTTGGGTGGCGGGTCGATAGGGTGTTCAACATGATATCACATATGCCATAAACAGTGCACGATCAACCAATGAGATGTGTGGACATTGATCTTTGTGTACTAGGCCATCATAGGCGTACAGTCCATATTGTGCATGTCCCAGACACACACAGTGCCACGAGTCCCGTGTCCATGTATCAGCCACCAGGCGTGAGTGCTAGAAGCATGCATCAATGAGATGCTGACGAATGTCACGGGCCTCCGGTGCCTCGCAGACTCCATGAGGTGCTGCCACATCCCCACCCTCATCATGACCATCATCAGGTGCTTGCAGTTCTGCGTCAGGGGGCATGGGCACATTTCTACGTACGCACATGTTGTGGAGCATGACACATGCCATCACCATCTTTGCAACCTTCTCATGGCGGTACAGGAGTGCCCCGCCAGACCTGCTGAGGCAGCGGAAACGGCCCTTCAGTAGGCCGAATGCCTGCTCAATGACTACACGGGTACGTGAGTGGGCATGGTTGTAGTCCTCCTCATGCTGGTCCCGTGGGTTCCGGACTGGTGTGAGGAGCCATCTCTTCAGTGGATATCCAGCATCACCTGTATGTGGACGAGAAACGTATGATGTGGAATGCCATTGATACGTACGCACACCCCCCCCCCTTCCTGCCAGTACATTGCCAATTCACATACCCCACATCATCATGCATGTAATGAGACTCACCGAGTAGCCAGGATCTGTTCCCTGCGTGTCGCTCCATGTAGCGTGGTATTGTAGAGTTCCTCAAGACCATAGAATCATGGGTTGATCCAGGGAATCGGGCACAACAATGCGTAATGATCCTGTTGGAGTCACACACCATTTGTACATTCAGGGAATGAAATTGTTTTCGGTTGCGGTACTGGGCCTCCATGGCATGTGGGACGACCAATTCAACATGGGTGCAGTCGATGGCACCAATGCAACCCGGTATGCCGGCAAGTGCATGGAATCCCACTTTTGTGTTGGTCATTTCCTGCTCCGAGCGTGGTAGAGAGATGTAGTCGTCTGCGTGCTGCAGGAGGGCATCGAGCACTTGCAATAGTGTCCGTGAGAACAGTGGCTGAGAAATGCCATGCAACTGTCCGACTGTGTGCTGGTAGGTGCCTGTGGCCAGGAAGTGTAGTACAGACACCACCTTCAGTAGGGGTGGGATGGCGGTTGGGCTATCTATCATGCTGACTAGGTCAGCCTGTGTCATGTCCACAATGGCGGCTATGGTGTCCCGGTCCAGACGGTAGAGGGTGTGGATCTGCTCATCAGTGAGGTTGAACGGATGTGCTCGGAGGCGTGGGATTGCGGGCTGCCTGCGTGGTGGTAGTGGCTGTGCTGCTGGGCCTTGCTGGCCCTGCCTTGGCCTCCTCCTCCTCCTGCGTCTCCTCCGTGCGGCTGGTTGTAGTTGTTGTTCGTCTTCTTCTTGGAGTCGGAGCACTTGCAGTGCTATCAGGTCCCCCAGGGCCAACATCGCGAGTCCTGCCGGTAGCATTTCGGTGTGGTTGTGGGAGGAGACTGGCTGTGCAATTTATGTGTTTCCAGGCTGTATGGCCTCCACCTGTGGTGATTAATTCCACCTGTGCAAACTGCTCTCCCCTTTGGCCGAGCACGTCCCGCGCACAACGCTGCAAATCGGGGAATGGTATCTTGCTATTGCAATCATGTATTTGTACCCGATGGCCGTGTAAGATTGGTTGATATGTTCATTCTGCTGTGGTCCCATTGTTTCCCATACTATCTGTGCAGTCGCGAACGGACTTGTGAAGGGTCAGTGGAACGTAGTACTCGAGTAACGGTGGGCCCTCATGCATCACTGTACCGAGTTGCAACGACGGGCGTGGCTTCCCATTTGTGGGTGAAGGCAGTTGCCATTTTCACACACAGCCGCACTCGATGGAATAATTAGTGATTTCAAACGGCCACAGATGCCTTTTCGACGTGATGTTGCAAATGAGGAATTCGAAGGGCGGCGCTTTCGGTTTCCAGCTAGCGGCGAGGAGATGCCCACAGGTCTGACTGCAAATGTAACGTTCTATTGTTCAATGTCCTTGAGACAGGGCCCATGGCGAGGGAGCAATGATTGATATGAATAGTTTGGGATGCGCAATAGCTACGTGGGCGATGAGGCAGGCCGTTCCCAAATACATGTTACTTCACAACACTGGAATTACGGGCTGGGGCACTGTGGATTTAGCAGGCTGCATTACGCACAGACTCAATGGATGTTTCTAATGTTATGTGAGTAATTATTCATGCGTTTTGATCCCGGGATGAGGGAATGATGAATGGATGCATGGGCAGGTGATTTGATACAGAGTTTGCCATGTACAGGGCTTCTTGGGATCTATCCGCCTCCCCTACGCTATGTGATGCAGGTCTGCCATAGTGGGACCATCGTCTATCTGGCCTTGTTGAGCCCTCCCTGTCTCGACGCGCCCTCAGACACTTGTGTCCATGCACGTTAACATTCCCATCTGATGGATTCTGTTTTGACAGACGCATGCACAGGTACACTCGTTTGTGATGGTGTTTGCACCTCGATATAGATGGTCATGAGTCGCAAGTGGTTTTGGGGTGGTGATGATCCTTTTGAGTGGGCTAGCATGCATATGGCTGTGGATTTCGTGTGATCATTGAAGTGAGTTGTTCGAATGCAGTTCTGATGGCCATTCTGTTCTTGTTCTTTTCTTTTGGTTGACAGGTATCTCCTCCCCTTTTGCCACTGCCATCTGTATGCCACTCCTGCAGATGGATTTTACTCCCGACACCTGCTGCTTCGTGTTAATCGGTGGAGCAGCATTACGATCTTATGGGACGATCGCCAATGGCCCACATGCCCTTACGCAGTACTGGTGGCTCGGAGCAACATTTCGGCCTTTCAGCTGGACTAGTGCCTCCCCATTGGGTCGGCCCTGCGGTTCTGTGCGCTTCCATGTTGCCTTTTCGTACGTGAATGTGGCTCTGTGTACCATGGGGGAACAGGGCGACACACAGGTAGTGGCTGGTCATTTCTTGCGGATGCAGCCCACAATGGTGATTAGTGTTTTGTAGTTCATGGCCTGATGGCTGTATGGGCTTGGTGACTTTGATGTGCATTAAATTTCTATTCTGATTTGGCCCGTGTAGCTTTTTTCTTTGCAAGTGATGTGGCATATGCCTATTTGGGGGGCGATGTATTGTGAGGAGATCTGCATTGGGTTCCAGCTTCGGGGTTTAGTTGCGTGGTACTGTGCTGGGCGCGTTTGCCTACGAAGCACAGTGAGGTCAGGGATGGGGGCTGCCAATATGACTGTTTGAATGTTGTCATGCTCAGGGGCGGGGGATTGGGTTTTGTGTAACAGATGCCGGTCAGCCAGGTGGACTGGTGGAATGATGTGTTTTTCGGAATATTGCTGGTCACAGGTGCCTGTGTTTGCGTGCGTTTCTTGGTGGGGGACTGTGGTCATGTCCATTGGGATGGCTTCTGTATTCGTGCCATCTGTGCCCTGCAGCTCCCATTGGCCCCTCTTGTGTTTCTTTTGTTCGTTGCCATGCAGGGGTGACTTGTACATTTCAATGGTTGCATTGTGACTTCATTTCACCTACGGGGAGTTGTACTTTGTGGGCAGGGAGCGGTGTACAGGCACTCAGTGGGGCCGTTTACGGTTGATTCGCGATGCCGTACTTCTCGCCATGGCGGAATGGTACATTACGCCATGCCTGATGGCGTTAGGTACATGTCCGCTAGGGTCGGAATTGGCGTACCCTTGCGCCATGGTGGTGTTTGCGGTTTGGCATGGCGCGCGCGCGCGTGCTTGGTGCAGTTAGCGTTGGCGTTCACTACGGTGTCGCTAATGGCTTCGTACTTTCCGGTGACGGGTCATAGTCGCAACGAGCGCTATTCGATGGCGGAATTGCATTTCCGCCATCGTTTTCACCTTTCCGCCAGGGTCGTAATGAGGGCCAATGTGTGGAATTCACACATTGGTTTCATGCATGTTGACATGTGGGTTTACTCAATCAAAGGCAACCTGTGTGTGTGTGTGTGGGTGACGGACATGTGTTGATGTACATAGTTGACTTTTGGTTTGTGTCATGAGATGGGCATGTCAATGCTGGATGGGTGAGTGGGTGGGGGGACATGAGTGGGACATGAGTGGGGGCCTGCTGGCAGGTGCCCCTCACTGCTGGGGCGTGGGGGTGCAGGGGGACATGAGTGGGGGCCTGCCCACAGGTGCCCCTCACTGCTGGGGGGTGGGGGTGCAGGGGGACATGAGTGGGACATGATTGGGGGCATGCTGGCAGGTGCCCCTCACGGCTGGGGGGTAGGGTGCAGGGGGACATGTGTGGTGGCCTGCTGGCAGGTGCCCCTCACTGCTGGGGTGTGGGGGTGCAGTGGGACATGAGTGGGGGCCTGATGGCAGGTGCCCCTCACTGCTGGGGGTGGGGGTGCAGGGGGACATGAGTGGGACATGAGTGGGGGCCTGCTGGCAGGTGCCCCTCAATGCTGCGTTGTGGGGGTGCAGGGGGACATGTGTGGGGGCCTGCTGGCAGGTGCCCCTCACTGCTGGGGGATGGGGTGCAGGGGGACATGAGTGGGGGCCTGCTGGCAGGTGCCCCTCACTGCTGGGGGGTGGGGGTGCAGGGGGACATGAGTGGGACATGAGTGGGGGACTGCTGGCAGGTGCCCCTCACTGCTGGGGGGTGGGCGCGCAGGGGGACATGTGTGGGGGCCTGCTGGCAGGTGCCCCTCACTGCTGGGGGGTGGGGGTGCAGGGGGACATGAGTTGGTGATCATATTGCAAGGTGCATGTGGCTTGGCTGAGAGGCATGCCCATGGTGGATGGGCTGCCTGCGGAATATGACCTTGGGTGCAGGGTAGTCCCCTCTGGTGTGGGCTGCCTGCAGGGGCCATGGAGGGGGTAGAGGGGACACCTGGGAGGACCCGCACTGCCAATTCACATGTAGGAATCCCCACACAACACACTGGATACACGTACCCCGCTCTGACAGCAGAATCGCGTACCCGGATCCAATCGCATGTGAGACTTCCCGCGCACCCCAGTTATACACGTACCCCACTTGCACAGGGCCAATCACGTGTGAAACTTCCCGCGCACCCAAGTTACACACGTACTCCACTCGCACAGGGCCAATCGCGTGTGAAACTTTCCGCGAACCCCAGCTATACACGTACCCCACTCGCACAGGGCCAATCGCATGTGAAACTTCCTGCGAACCCCAGTTATACACATACCCCACTCACACAGGGCCAATCACGTGTGAAACTTCCCGCGCACCCCAGGAATACACGTACCCCACTCGCACAAGGCCCTTCGTGTGTGAAACTTCCCGCGAAACCCCCAATACACGTACCCGGATCCAATCGCGTGTGAGGCTTCCCGCGCACCCCAGTTATACACATACCCCACTCGCACAGGGCCAAACGCGTGTGAAACTTCCCGCGCAACCCAGGAATACACGTCCCCCACTCGCACAGGGCCCTTTGCATGTGAAACTTCCCGCAAACCCCCCAATACACGTACCCGGATCCAATCGCCTGTGAGACTTCCCGCGCACCCCAGTTATACACATACCCCACTCGCACAGGGACAATCGCGTGTGAAACTTCCTGCGCACCCCAGGAATACACGTACCCCACTCGCACAGGGCCCTTCGCATGTGATACTTCCCGCGAACCCCCGAAATACACGTACCCGGATCCAATCGCGTGTGATACTTCCCACGCACCCCAGTTATACATGTACCCACTCGCACAGGGCCAATCGCGTGTGAAACTTCCCGTGAACCCCAGTTATACACGTACCCCACTCGCACAGGGCCAATCGCGTGTGAAACTTCCTGCGCACCCCAGGAATACACGTTCCCCGCTTGCCGTGTGCTGTGTGGCAGCCCTGTATACTGGTCCAGGGTTATCGCAGCCCTTTTTGATGGCTTTTCCTTGTGCGAGGGGCATTCTTGGGGGCGTAACTGGCGCTGCTGCAGGGTTGCTGCGCCACTCTGCGCCACGGCTGGTTTTGGTAGCTGAAATCCATGAATACGCGGTGCGCAGAAATGGATTTTAGCGCACGCGATGGGCGTTTTGAGGCTTGGCTTGGTAAATAACACATTGTTTCTAATCCATGGCTGGATGCATTGATTAAGTAAAGATGCTCATTTTACTCAAGCTACCATATGAGTTATTAAGTACTATTGTTTCAATCCCAAATAGATTTTTATAAAGAAATTATATTCAGTAATCGCCACATTCTGGAATTGTTTTGGATAATAAAAAGAGAGTGCTTTGGAGGTGGGTGGTAGAGAGAAGATGTGAAGATGTGACTGGGTAGGAATGGAGGAGGAGGAGACCTGGTGAGGAGATGATGATGGGGAGAGCTGGGTGAGTTTGAAAGAAGGAATGGGGAGGGTGGAACATCAGAATAGGGAGAATAGGAGAGCTACACAGATGTTAGGAAGATATATACACAAGTGTTTGGGAAGAGCGATACCACATAGGTTGATGAGAGAGATACCTATGAGGTTAAGGAGTGATATACCTGAGAAGTTAAGGAGAGAAATACTCTCGAGGTAGGGTATAGAGATACCCAGATACCTTTTATTTGGGGAGCTAGATATCCCAAAGGGGAAAAGATAAATAGCCCAGAAGTTGGATAGAGTAAGACAAATGAAGCCTGGGAGAGGAAGACCTCAGCAGTAAAAGATGGACGGAACCCCACAGTGGTTAAGGAAGTAGAAGGTCCGTGGAGATTTCCAGACAATCAGACATAGAGAGTGACAGTCCCACCAATACAACCTATACCTTGTGGCAGAAGATATGCACAAGGAAGAAGATGGTGAGAAACACACTCTTGATGGGTGACTTGTGTGTGGCCTGTAGGAAGGTAGCTAGAAAGGAAGGTTATGGTGTGGTGAGTAAGACCCAAACCAGTGGCTTAAGTCTCTCCCTCTGACATCCCAGTCATCCTACTAAAATCCTGGACAATGGTCTCCCCTACACGAAGACTGACCATGTGATATGATATGGCATTTATGATGGCTTCCAGGTATGTGCAGTCCTTGGAACCCTCTCATCTGTAGTCATGAGGAATAGGATGATGATATGAGAACTAGAGGGACAGGGTGTTTGAACAACTTCAGACTGTGAATCCTCAGACTTTGAACAGGCAATCATCCTCCATGGGCTGCTGAGCTGGAGTACTCAGACATTCAGATTGTCTGTTTCTAAAGAGAGTGACTTATCATCTATGTGTTTCAGCCTAAGAAGAAGCCATCTGTTCCCATCTTGACACGAATACAGCCTAAACTGAGCTTGGGTTGAGCCTTTTCTATTCTTTAGCTATCTATAAAGCACCTTTAAATCTTCATTTAACTCTATGCATTGATTCCCACTATTTGATTGGCCTGATCCTTCCATTTGCTTACAAAACATTCATATACTCCCATTGAATACTCACCTCCAATATTCATTGGATTATTATAACGAATGCCATTTAATTTTATTTTCTTCAATAATGTATGGCAGCAATACACCAGTGCAATCAAATCAAGATTATTGGAATCTGTGCTTGTAGGTGCATGCCTGGGTATGCAATATTTATATTTGCGTTATTGCTTCTTAAAGGTATGATTTGTTGTCATTTTAATAATTTCTCATCCATGCATACAATTCAAATGTTGTGTCAAAATACCAAGCTGTATATGGTCATCGATGCAAACTAAGTGTCATGTTCCTAGTTATTTTAGTTCCAGAACTATTACCAATATTCACTTTTGCATATAGTGTTAATGGTAAATAACATGTGCTGTTTAAACCAAAGGAATTGTACATGACTTGGCATGCCCTATCAGAAATAATTCAACTGGGGTGATCAGCACAAGGTATGTAAACAGCTCTGAATGAGGTCTTGAATAATGATTGATCAGACATTTTTAACAGGCCCCATTGTTCCCATTGCATATAGCTAATGGATACATTTCCTGTGATTCTGGCTCATACAACAACCATCTGACCACACTAGGTCACAATCTTCTTTGAAGCCCACGTATTTCATATTCTTGAAATTGTAAAGTATGCTCCTATTCATCTCGCCTGGAAGCCTTCCAAGGGTAGCATTGTTTGCCGGCTCCGAATGGAATCTCAGCTCAACTTCAAATCAGCGCAATATCAGGCTGAATCAAACAGCAATGTTATTCAAAACAGCAATTTTAGTCAAACAAATACAATAGAATCACTGCTTATCTACGTATTTTAACTGTATGAAATAATTAAACTGTACTATATTATATAATCTTTGTACAATAATATGATAGTTGTTGGATAAATAAAACACTTTTTAAAAGACACGAGAATTAATGATAATTAATGTCCTTCATTTCATGTACAGTAGGAAAACTACATGAGTGTTTCAGTCAGAACACTTGACAACATCCTACCTCCGAAAAAGTATCATTACATTCTTATAACAGTCTGTGTTATCTGGTTAACAGGATTATTTGTTTGACAGATTCGGGCTTCTTTGCACTTTTAGAAATTAAATTCCATTTTAATCTGGTGCATTCTGCATCTCCTGTTTTCATTTAACCTTGGTGAAAACTTACTCTGGGTGGAATGTACTCAAAGTCCCAATGTTTCAAACGGTACCTATTAGGAGTGCAGACTATTACCTGCATCCCCCAGGTGCACTCTTGTTGTGGTAGTCAATAAGAAGTGGAAATCATAACTAAAATGATTCATTTTTTATGGTGCCTCTCTCACTTAAAACAGCCTCCATTGGTCTTAGGTCTACCTCCACAGAGCCATTTTGCTCACACTTAAATAGGGCAGTGTATTTCACAGTTTTTCAGCATCATTTATGTTTAGGGAAATAGTCTTGGGTTCTATTTAAATTGACACTACTTTATAACATATATTCTTGAATGCACAGGATGATGAGAGGTTAGCTTGGAATACATTTGACTCCATGAAGTCTCAGTCCTCTCCCAAAAGTATAAACTTGCTTACTCAGATTTAGTAGGCTTTCTACGGATTGTAGCCAGCCAATCAGGAGGCTAGGAACATGGGCTGAATCTCCAGATGTTAGTTCCTGTTCCAAGCCACCTGATGGGCGCTTTGCCTGCCCACCACCTTCCCCCCATCCCCAGAACTGTTTAAAAAATGCCCATCCCACTTACCTCATTGAGATAGTGGCACTCGTCACCAATGCTTCCTTCTTCCCCGTTCCTCATGCGTGAGCCTGCCATGGAAAGGGTAGAGGGGCTCTGTATGGAGCCCTGCCTTCTCTTGTCATGGCAGCCATTTTGTAACAGTCTTTTAGTTCTGTGAACGGGATGCCTTTTCACGGAACAAAAATACTTTAAATTAGCCTTGTCCCAGTCCATTGGACGGGTGCTAATGGCGCTAAGCATCTGTTACAAGGTCTGGAATGGATGGTAACGTTCCAGGTCCCTCGTTAAAGGCCATTACCACTCGTTCCAGACCTTGGAACTTGTGCTTAATGCCATGTTACATTGAGGTTGGATAAAAAATGTGATGTGATGCTATGTAGACTGTGTTTGCTCAATCCTTACTGGGAACATCATTTTCTGGAACACTATAATATAGTGGTTCTGTGGGAGGCTTGCAGACATGCTAATAACACTTGAGAACATGAATCAAAACTGGTTTTCTTAAAGTATGCTGATTATTTAGTTACGCGATCAGCTCAACTTTGAGCCTAATCTCTTACTTGTATTATTTCAAAAATCTTTGGCTGATCTGTTGAATAACAGCTCTCTAAAATACAACTCAGATAAGACCAAGATCACAGTCTTTGCAAGCCGCCGTCATCTGTAGTCACTGCTCATGCAGACTCTGTCTTCCCTGCCGTGCCACCCACCTGTGTCCATCATCAGAAACCTAGAATTCCAACTCGATGACCAACTATCCTTCTCTCGTCAAATCAACAACATTGCTGCATGTTTCTTTTTTAAACATGAGATTCTCTCTTTTCTTACTCCACCCCCGCAAGAATCAGCTTATATAATGCTTGTGCAAACTTGGTTAGATTAATGCAACTCACGTTATGCCGGTCTACCCTCCAACAAATTCCATCAACTCCAACTAATCCAGAATACACAACCCGATTAATCACCAGCAGCAGCAAACAAGGCCAGGACACACTAATCCTTTATTTCCTCCACCTCTTGATCTGCTCAAGAACTCTTTTCCAGATTCTTTGAGTAGCTCACTACTGCTACTCTCAAACCGCCTCTTCTTTCTTGCCATTCAATTTTTTTTTTTTTTAAATCCCCTGTCCTGGGGCATCCAAACCTCTCAACTCGTGTTTTTTCAGGTACCTACATTCCGCCACTCACGAAATGGTGGACAATCTTCTTCTGTGCTTGCTGTCCAAGAACGGAGCATGCTTCGATTTTACCCTTGCGCTCCTTCTCATCTGTCTTTCCTCACCACTTTAACACCATCTCTTCTTCTATGTTGTTTTCAAAATTTCCGTGTGCTGTCTGTCAGTTGGACAGCGCTCCAAGATACCATGGCGCTTTACAATTTTGTATCACACAACCTAACATACTGTACAAGCAAATAGACCTCTCCCATGAAACACACTCCATGTTGCGTTTTCTTTAGAGGAGGACGAATGAAGGACTAATGGCTCTAATCATTTGTGAAAAAGGTGATTACAATAGTGAGTCACGCAGCAAATGAGGCAATTTACAATTGGAACCTCGTTCTGTCCCCTCTGACAAGTGATCAGACCAGCATCCATGCAGCCGGGCAATTCGCACACAAATGTCTCCGAGCGTGTTATGCATACACATTATATACCTCAGTGTTTGACATTCATCACTGATTTCCACTTTCCCTTAACTAATATAATGTGTGTATTGTGGTTAATGATGGAAAACCCTCCCATCTATTTATCTTTCATTTGCTTTATTTATCTGCCATATCTCCGGGTGCTCATGCAGGGCCAATTGTTGTGCAGGACACGGCCGTTGTGCCTTCTCTTCACTCTTCACAATGTCAGGTTAAGAAAAACATCGGATGTTTTCATTGGCGACCTTCAGGACTAAGGGTGCAATGGTGGAGCTTGGTATTCAAATTGAACAATTTAAATCTATCTAGTGACAGCAAAGAGAATGTATGGCGGCCAAACTACCAGAGCGGAACACCACACGTGTACAATATAATTTATAGGCGTGCTCTATAGCCCAGTGCATTGCAGTTGACAAATAAGTACTGCTTTTTGAAAATCAGGATTATCATTTTTTTTAAACCTGAAGTAATGTCAGAGAAGCTGCGCGTGCCCCTACCGTTCGGGACCACTGAGTTCAGCGCATGATTGGTGCAAAGACACTGCCACTTGAACATAATACTGAACTTATATGATAAAAAAAACATGGATCCTGTACACAGCATGCCCAGGCCAACAAACTACATGCCAAAAAATCAGACCAGCTTAACCTGCATACGGAACCCAATTGCATAGGATATCATTGCATTAATACAACACACCATTACATAGTGCACTACTCCCTCTGCCCCTACCACTATGCTCATCCTTTGCTCTTGCAGTTCCCATAGCGCCACCGGGTCTTGGAAATGTCTGCTGTTGCGCTATATAAAAAAGAATGCTATCCCAGAACGTAACTTTGGCCCAGCATACCATAGGCACTGTAGGTGGCGGATTGTGAGGGTTTGGAGGAGGCAGTATAGGACGGGAAAGATTTGAAAGGTTGAGTGTTTTAGGTAAAAGAGTAAGCAATGGTGACGACTGGGAAAGGAATAGAGTGCACAGATAGTAGGCAGAGGCGGCCAGTGCTCCATGTAGTGTAGGATTGTAGTCAATCAATGGAAGAAAGACTGAGGTTTTGGTGGCAGGAGAATGGGGTGGTCATGATTAAGTCTTTGCATGGCTGGATGGGGTGGAGGGCAGTCTGCAACCAATGTCTTGGCAAAGGGTTTTGCCTTCTGGAAAAAGTCGAAAGGGCAAGAATAAAAGAGCTCTCTATAGGGCAGGGGTGTTGTAGAGCACCATCTATCAGTCGGAAGTACAGGTAGGGGCATGCTGTTATTGACATGTAAAAAAAAAGCAGTGCTCTAAGGTAGTGTAGGGCAGTGTCTTTCAAAGGGGAACATGTAAAAGTAGAGGGGCCCGTTGGAAGTAGTGCTTGCCGGAGATATGGCAGTCATATTAGATGCAAGGGGGCTTCAGGGTTAGAGGTAGGGCTTGCTCGGTGAGCCATTGCACAGAACTGATAAAGGTGTATTCAATGCGCGATGACGCTGTTAATGAAAGCAGGTCGACGAGAGACGTTCCTAAGAAGTGCTTTTGCCTAAAGGATTATTTTTTCAACATAGAGGACTTACTTGCAAAGTCAAGAAAATTTCCAAGGCTGCACGCAAATATCCTAAGGGCAGCACATGTTTTGTTATGAGCTACTACCAAGGAGTTTATTTGACAGTGAGAGTTGGTGGCACTATACTGAGTGTGAAGAAGAACAGAAGAACCCCTCTCATAATTGTTAAGGATATTTTTGGAACGACTGGACATAGACAGTAGAATTGTTGTAATTCATGTCTATGAGTGTTTGTTACTCACCCTACATGGTTTAATGGGAATGACTACATTTCCATATTTGGTCCTGAAGAAGGTGCTTTATTGAGAGGACGAATCTACGGCAGTCCAAATAGTCCACCGAAACATATTTAGACTTTATAAATCTGTGCAATTGAATAAACACAGATAGTCTCATCGGCTATTGATGTGGAGGACTTTTCTATTGCAAACTAAATTGTATGTTGACCTAGGTAGTCAACACACTAAGTATGACTAATACAAGTTTATAAGATAATTGAATGGATGGTAGGAATGAATGTGTGTGTGAGTCGATTTATGGTAATATGTGTTTGTTTAAATTGATATTTTATATGTTTCTATGTTAATAAAATAAAATTCGAATTCAAAAATGACATTTATTGTTATTTATGAACAAATAAGTGTTTGATATATACCATTCCCTATCCCACTGGTGCATTTCTGTGTTTCATTATTGTTGTTAGCCTGAAGGACCAAGGTTCAGGCACCCCTTTGTTTATAAACAGAACTGATAAAGAAATGCTGGTCGGTGGAGGCCACGTGGTAATACATTAGGACTGTGTGCTGTGTCCGGTGTACATTGATAAAGGAGTGTGTGGTGAGAGCAAAGGGAACGCTGCGGAGTGGGAGTGAAATGCTGAAGGAGTGTCAGTGGGATAGTGGTAGGGTCAAGCAGGTCATTGTGGCAGGTGCACTGCAGTATAAGAAGCAGTGGAAAGCAGTGATTGAATGGAAACAATTGTGTTACCCGGTGAAGGCTTTTTTATAGAGCGTGTTTTGGAGAAGTGATTTAAAGGTGTTGGATAATGGGGGCCCTGTAGATTAAGAACTGTCAGGAGAGGGTAGAGAGAGGGTCACGGAGAAAATAAAATCCGTGTTTAGCCTGTGGTGACGTCCAAGGCAGGAGAAAGAAGGCACACATTTCAAAGCAGGCTGCTTCTCAGGAACTGCTGGACTATGTGTAGAAGGCGTTGGTGATCTGTTAACGGCTCATGTATAGCGCGACATCTGGCCTTGTCCTAACTGCTTGAGGCTTAAGGACCTGCAAGAGGCGGGTTGCTTTGGTAAACGGGTAGAAACAGGGGGAGGAGAGCAGCGCAACCATTGCTGCAGCGATGGCGGTTGCAGATGGGCTGCCCCACGAAGCGACATGAGGTGAGGTAAAGATGCCCTTCCTGAGGCATGCATCTCCACGTGCAGGCTGGGCGACAGGGGAGCGATGTCTATATGTGCGATGCTGTCAGTGATTTGGTCAACCTATTGCAAGCAAGCAGCAGCGCTCCCCTTATTTGCATATTGGGACTAACACTGGATCAGTGCAAACAGGCATTATAAACCTGGAGTAAGACCGACAGTATTCTGACGGCTATCACATTTGCAGCAGCACATATTGCAGTGATGTCACACATGACTTGGAACTTAACACTAAATATTCTGGATTAATAAACCCTAATACGCCCCAATTGCACAACCCTCTATTACACGGGCAGCACATTATCAAAGCAAAGTAACACATTGGGAGTATGCAGTGCAATTTCCCAAGTTCACATAACAATAAAGACTCTAAAAAAAATAAAAACATTGAAATATAAACTTGAAGGCACTCCATCTAAGTCACCCAAGAGGCTGCAAAAAGCTGCTACCAAATACGTTTTAAAAAGCATTCCTTTAAAAATGAGAACAATGATGTGATGCACACATAAACGTTTTCTTGACCTTTAATGTAACTTAAATGATGTTAAAAAAAAATGGTTCGAGTGCTGCCCAGGTGGACACCTGGACACTGGTAACCAACATTCATCAACACAATTGGCTGACAATACTAGTACCGGCAGAGACAGCAGAACTCGCCATGAAGAATGTCCTCTAGTACAAGCAAAACTAGAACCTTTCAAATGTTTACTTTTCTACAGGGTTGCAATGTTCAAGCTTTTGTAGAGGCCCCAAATATGATTCGGGTGAGTTTGACCGTACAGGGGTCTACGACCTTTGCCTCTCCTTATGTTTTGTACTACAACTCCGACCACCCTGGAGTGAGTCTGGCCAGTTAAAAAGGGAATTATATATGCTTGATAGTTTAGGATCAGTAACAGTGTAGGGTAGAAGAGAATAAATAGATAACAAGGCCTAAGCACAGTTTGGGAATCAGGGTAGAATGATCAGGGTAGAATGTTCTTGGGGTTAGTTATCGAATGATCTGTTAGTGAAGGGGGGTGCATAGACCCAGTGAGTGAAAATGTGTGCTAGGTATGCTTGCACTTTGTAGGTGATAGAAGAAGCCTAACACAGTCAGAACAACATGTGATTTGTGTAGGTGGACAGGAACACTAAAGCATTTCTAAGTACACATGCATTTAGTAGGCAGAGTGTATGCCAAAGCATTGAGCCTATGTGCATTTTGCAGGCAGTGGAACATTTCAAAGCATGGATGAGTGTTGTTAACAAGGAGAACGCCCTGAGCAGTGCTAGCCATGTTTTGTAGAAGAAGGAGAAGGCCAAAGCAAGGAGAACACATGCATTTTGTAAGCAGAGAACACCAAAGCAGAATTACACATGATTTCTAGGCAGAGGAGAAGGGCAAAGTTGTGTTGAATACACAGAGAATGCCAAAAAGTGCAAGAAGCTTATGCAAGGCGCGCATGCGTTGTGTAAGCTGAAAAGCCACAGCAGTGAGGAGAGAAACCCACATGCATCTTTGTAGGCGGAGAATACCACAGTCGTGCTAGGCGCACATGTTTTTTAAAGGGAGCAAAAGGCCAAAGCAGTGAGAACCTGCTGTAAGGTTTGTAGATGGGGGAGAAAGGCAAAGCAGTGTGCCAGGTGCCAGCTGGGTCTCTCGTGGAAGTAGAACGAACACAACCTCCCCATTCAAGGTCAATGCACCTGCAGATTGAATCTATGCAGAAACAATGTCTCCCAGGCATGGGAAGTGGTTTGGGAAAGTGTTGTTCTAATGGGCAGGGAGTTCTGGGAAACTCGCGAGTTGAATGGATAGTATGGAATGAAGAGGGAAAACATCTTCATTGGCTCCTTTGGTGTTCGTTATCACTAATGAGCTTTTTTCAGAAACTCATTTGGCCACACACAAGATAGGGATAAACACTTATACTATGGTTGCATATTTTTCTCACAGTGATAAATTACAACAGCATTCTCACCACGAATATGTTTGGTTGTTGTTCCCAGCACACAGTAGCGTAACATGTTCAGACGTGATTTGTTGTGGTTTGTTAAAAACACAATATAGACAATAACAATAACGTTCATTAGTCTCTAAATGCCCAGTATTTTGGTTGCTGTTCATGAATGATGCCTGAAAAACCGGAAATAAGACTTGCTTCTCTAGGTTCTCAAGCTAAGCAGCAAGGCCTGTCCCTTGGTGGGCGACTCAATTGTTATTTGATTAAAACAAATATGGCCCAGTAGCCTCTTGCAGAGATCCCTATGCTGTCGGGAATCTAGGAAAATATAATAGAAGAAAGTAACTTAACTTTCTGTGCTTTGGGGCCAGCAATGCATGTTGGTGGCCTTTGACCTGCTAGAGTGCCTAATTCACCCGGACGTGGGTTTCCGTCTACCCTGAAACTCTGCCTCAATCCCTGACACAGTTTTAGACACATGTGCATTTTGTAGGCCGGGAGAGCGCCAAAGCATTGTAAGGCTCACATTAATTTTAATGGGAGATGACAAGGTCAAAGCAGTGAGAACCCCACTTGCATTTTGTAGTTTAAGGGAAAGGCCAAAGTAGTGTTAGGCATTTTCCAGTTGGAGAAGACAAAAGAACTGATAAGCCCACGTGTATTTTGTAGGAATAGGGGAATCCCAAAGCAGGTTCAGACATACACGAATTGTGTAGGCAGAGAAGAACAAGACAGTGTTAGGCACGGTTCATAGTGATAATACCGAATTTAAAAATCTCGAAAACCAAAATCTCGAATACAAAAGGCCGAAAAATAAAATATCGAATTTTTTTTTCAATGTGTTTTTTTTCAAAATGGGGGGGTTCCCCCCCCAACCCCCCTTTTTTTTATTTTTTTTTTTATTTTACCCCTTTTTTTTACTTACCTGACCCCAAAAACATATATAAATAAATAAATAAAAAATTCGATATTTTCTTTTTCGATATTTTATTTTTCGGCCTTTTTGTATTCGAGATTTTGTTTTCGAGATTTTGACTGACCACCGTTAGGCACACATGCAATTTGTAGGCGGAGAAGGCCAAAGCATTGAAAACCCCACCTTTTTGCAGGCCGAAAAGGCCAAAACAGTGAGATTACTATGTGTGTTGTGTAGGTAGAGGAGAATGTCAAAGCAGTGTTTTAAACATGTACATTTTGAAGACAAAGAAGAAGACCAGATCAGTATTTGCATTGGAGGTGGTGAAGAATGCCAAAGCAGGCACAGATTGTTTTTAAAGGAAGAGAAGAAGGCTAAGAAAGTATTGGGCACATATGTGTTTCTAAGTAGGAAAATGAGCCTCAGCAGTTACGACCCATATGCATTTTGATGGCAGATGAGCAGTCCAGAATGGCCCACGTCCATTTTGTAAAAGGATGGGAATGGCAGAGCTTTGTTAGGCACATGTGCATTCTGTAGGTGGAGGAGAGGCCAAATGCAGTCAGAATTCCACATACCTTTTGAAAGCAGAGGAGAATGCTGGAGCTGTTTTGGTCACACTTGTGTTTTGTGGGATGAGAAGGCCAATGGAAAGAGGACACAACGTGTGCTTTGCAAGTAGAGAACGCTGAAGCAGTCTTAGGCACATATGTGTTTTGTAGTTGGAGTAGAATGCCAAAGCAATGAGAATCCCACATACATTTTGTCGGTGGAGAAGAACACCAAATCCTTGCGAGGCACATATGGATTTTGTTGATCTAGGAGAAGACCAAAGCAGAGAGAACCACACATGTATTTTGTAGGTGGAGAACTACAAAGCAGTTTTCGGTATATGTGCATTTTGTAGGCAGAGGAGAAGGACAGAAAAGTCATAGGTAAACATGTGTTTTGTAGGTAAAGAAGGCCAAAGTAGTGAGATCCCTTTAGGTCCTTTTCAAGCAGAGATTAGCATGAAAGCTGTGTTAGGCACATTGTGTCTTCTGTAGTGAAAGTTTAAGGCCAAAGCAGTGATAAACCACATGATGTTTGTAGGTGTAGGAGAATGCCAAATGAGTGAGAATCCTACAAGTGTTTGTAGGCAGAGGGGAATGCCAAAACAATATTATGCACACACACACATTTTGTCCATGGCCTAAAAGTCAAGGTGCACGACCCTGATGTACATTTTGTAGGTGGGTGAGAGTACCAACACAGTGTTAGGTACTCATGGTTTTCAATGGTAGAGAAGTCCAAATATGTTTGTCACAAGTGCATTTTGTAGGCAGAGAAGGCTCTAGCACCGCGAACCCCCATTTGCATTCGGTAGGCTGAGGAAAAGGCACGTGTGTGTTGTGTCATGAAAGAGTATGCCAAAGCAGTGCAAACAGCACTCATGTTTTATTGATGGAGCAGAATGCTAAAGCATTGAGAACTCTAAATGCATTTGGTAGGCAGACAAGGCCAAATAGGGAGAATGCCCTGTGTGTTTTGTAAGCAGTGTAGAAGGATAATGAAATGTTAGGCACTTATCCGTTTTGCAGGCAGAGGAAAGGACCAAAGCATTGAGGATTCCACTTGTGTTGTTTGGGCAAAGGGGAAGAAAACAAATCATTTCTGGACAATCTGCTTATTGCTGGGCACAGATGAATAACATTAACACGGCTGAATGTTCTTCTTCTATAGTCAAACATGTCAAGGATCAGATACAAGCCATAGGAGGGATGTATCTACAGCAACCATGCTTAGCAATCAGAAGCTGCAGGACCCTTAGTCTACACAAAATAGTGACATCTCCTGCAAGTGCAACAGGTGCATTGATCAGAAATGCATATGTGCAGCGACTGCTGTCACAATTGCTTCAGGCCCACAATGCTAATACAAGGTGCACACATAACAATTAAAATAATTCAAGAAGCATGTAAATAGAGTTCCAATACAATTCACTGGGTGCAGAGGCGGTAGAGACAGTTCTGGCACAAAAACTGTGCAGTCCACGAAGAAACAGTTCCTTAATCTATAAGACAATCGTGTCCCATGCACACCAAAATATACCGAAAAACAGTCCATTATTTTTAGAACATTTAGACAGCACAGGTGAAGAAATGATAACACAACAGGAGATGAACAATGGTAATGATTTCAATCATAAAAACGACTGCTATAGCTTGACACATTTCGGGAAGTCACCCTTGATCGGGAGCAGAGAGGAGTTATATCTGAAAATATATTGCATAACATCATAAGTACTCATACAGACATATAGAGCAACATATCATTTTAGATTATGTAAAGTATACATTTGATTCACTTGGCCCTATAAGTCAACAGGTGATGGAACCCTAGTTACCAGATTGACCCAAATCAGTAGGGAAGAATATCCTCTAGTCCATTCTCTAAATCAATGCAAAGGAGGAAATCTAAACAATAGTATAGCCCCTTACCTGTGACAAGGAGAACATCTAAAGGCATCGTTCAAACATCTACTGCATCCACCACCCACCTAGAGTAAGTGCAAAAGCCCAATGAGACAGAGAATTAGTCAAATCTGTATATAGATGAAGTCATCGCTCCAGTGTGGAAGTGACCACATAAGCATCCCTCAACAATGACTGAGGTGTACACATGAATCCGGAATGTATCCAGTTAATGATCTATAATGGGATAAGTCAAAAATGTACGAGTCTGTCATTCATAGCACAATCAAATGATTAGAGGACCTGTCCCAACATACCTTCCCCGCCGGGTGCAGTAATCCAACAATATATGTTTTCATAAACTATTAGTTTAAATCTGATATTTGGTTGCATCCTTTTAGCATAACTTAGTAGGTTTAGTTGCAATATAACTGAACAAAATGGCTTTGGAAAAAGTTGCTCTGTAGGGCGACACCTCACAATCCCTTGCATAAATATCAGTACTGGATTGGCCATAAAATGCTGTGTCTTCAAGCATAGGATGAGATTAAGGATGTCGCAGGTCACTGGATCCGGACGGTAATAAAGCCTATCCATCGTCCGTAGGAATCAGACTTCCTATTGGGGATTATACCCAGTTATTACTACAGGGAGAACAGTCCTATGGATTTATTACAAGCCATTAAGGCCCAGATTTGAAAAAAGGCTCAGCAGAGCAGAAACATGTTATCGTTTATGGGCTTTTGTTCAAGAAGTGTGAATATGTGATATAATTAAACATACACACATTTTTGATGGCGCTGAGTCCTGGAGTCTCTTCTATTTTACATTAGTTGCAATATAGTGTGTATCCCTTCTGGTTTTTCAACCTATGAAAAAAAGATGTTTCTAATAACTATTTCATTCATTCTGGTACCATGATACTACATATGCTCCTGTGACCTCTAGAACACATGTGTGTGCATCGACCCTCACTAAGTCACCATATTTATTGTTTGTATCTTAAACAAGGCTAAACATGTATCCACTGGTGCTCCGTTTTTGTACATGAGTCCACAAGAGTTATTTATAATGTACGCAAGGAAACAAAACAGTGCCTCGTATGTCTCACAGTAATGTAGAATGAATCAAGAACACTCCTATTAATACTGAGTAGCATCCAAACACCATGCCAAGATGGTCCCAAACAAACTCTCAGTTGGATAGATCTATTCGTCGAATTATTTCATTCTACAGCAGACTAATTGCACAGCCATGAACTCACATCAGTAAATTATGATAGAATCATATGACACATTAAGTATAACACCTGCTAAATATTGGTAAAGCAACACCCAAAGTGAAATGTGGTACAGATATGTGTGACCCCCAGTGTCCTAGATATGCAAAACACAGGAGCTGTGTGGCATGAAGCTGAAAAGACTACATTAGAGAGCAGAATGTAATGAGACCACCCTACTAGCCCTCTCTGACATAATACACTGCCCTATGTAGCTAAGTAGAGTAATGGTTATGTGATCATAACTCAACAAAAAGTAGATCACATTGATACTGTACTTATTATACATGCCCAGTTATCATCACCCTGGTCAGAACTGAGATACAAACACAAATATATAGTTAGCACACTCTTGGCTTTAGAGGATAACTAATCAGTCTGCATAATGTGTCATAAGTAAGCAACTGCTCATAAATATCAATCTTAATTGACTAATGCACACTCAGACCAAGTGGAAGGTGTTCCATACTGTCAACATCATTCCATAAAAATGAACCCAAGTTGACGTCCTCATTCATATGATATGTCTATTTATATAGCGCTTATACACAATGTGTTTCAAAGCGCTTCCACGAAAGAGAGGGAACAAGGGAAAATACAATGACTTTCTTACCGGCCATGAACAGTAAGGATGTGAAATTAACTATTGTACTCGGCCTGACGACATTTCAGATAGTGCAAGAGCTAAGACATAGATAAGGAAGGGAGGGGGAGAGTGGGAAGGAAATGGAAACAGACAGACTACCGTACTAGGCCTGACAACATTTCTGGTAGAGCCGGCAAAAAACAAAAGGTGAGGGAGAGGGGTGCAGAAAGGGAGGGGAGGAACAAAACAAGCGACTATCATACTAGGCCTGATGGCATTTCAGATAGTGCTGGGGAGGGGGGGAACAAGTAACTGGAGGCAGAAGGAGACAAACAAGGTTGCTATCATACTAGGTCCAGGGACCATTCTGATAGAGTAAGTGCATAGAAAAAAGTAAGGGGAGGAGGGGAGCAGATAGGAAAAGGGAGAAAGGGAGAGGAGGAGAGAACAGAGAGGAGAGTAAGCAGTCAAAAAGAGTGGCGAAGCAAGAGGTAAGAGTGAATACAATTGCAGAAGTCAGTAGTAGCACATAATGTTGCAAGTCAGGATACAAGATGAAGATGGGAACAGCATTATTCAGGGCCACCATGAGTACAAGATGCAAAGAAAGTCCAGCGTGAGAATTGAGAAAGGGTTACGCACCGTGAATCAATGAAGTCCATAAAAGCAAAATCCAGCATTGGCCACAAGATGGTGATGGTGAAATCAGAATGTATCAGGACATAGGATAGGCGCGTTACAAATGCCATATCATATCATAACATACTCCTGCAGAAGTAGGCTGGAGGGGGTGGGGGGTCAGGGTAGAAGAGTCAAGCAAAACAGGCAACACCTGTGTGCGAGAAAGGAGTGGGGCATACCATGTGGATACAGTGCATCAAGTGCATGGATCCAATAGAATTGCCATTGTATAAGATTAGTGGACAAATCATCTCCCAAGGGGATTTACATACCACTTCTACAATGATGCATCGTAACTGTGCCACTGAATGTCTGTATTGTCTAATATGCATGGCCACTGGAGACTTAGGATTGTTAGACCTAATGTGACTTGTGTGCTGGTTCCATTTAATTTTTTCACGTCTGGAGGTCTGTCCAACATAAAAGATTCCACATGGACAACTGAGTCAATAGATTATGGAATGTGTGTTTCAGTTTGTGAAGTTCTGTAGTTTCACTTTGCGCCCTGACCGTGGGTGTCTCACATAATCACCTTTTACAACACAGCCAAATGTTTTAAAATCTGCAAGGAATTTGCCAATCCTTCTGCAGTCTCTACTTCTCCTCTTCCATCCCAGGCTCTCTGCACGTCATTGGCCAACCATTTAGCTGACAAACTCAGGACATCCTATCCTCTCTTCTCTACTCTCCCCTGCTACCTCTGCACACAGGCCTTCCAAGGCCCCCTAACTCCTTCCTCCCTACTCTCCTCCTTCACACCTTTATCCCCTGACGAGGTCACCAAGACTGTCTGCTCGATGAAAGTCTATACCAAACAGGTGTATCTCTGCTCCTTTAGAACTGTCAAGGACAATACTGCCACTCTTCATCTCTCCTTGGCTGAGTTCTGTAACCACTCTTTTTACACTGGCACCTTCTCATCACGCCTCAAGCACTCCATTGTGCACCCCCTCTTAAAAAAGCTATCTGCGGACCCTTCCTGCTGGGTTACCTACTGCCATAGCTCCACTACTCTCTTTTTGAACAAACTCTCAGAGAAGTTGGTCATTCCCCAAATAATCCTTCACACTGAATCTGTTGGCTGTCTCCCCGACCACCAGTCTGGCTTCAGAGCAGCCAGAGGCACAGAAACTACTCTCCTGAACACCCATGATGTCTTGCTCTCGAACCTCAATTCAACTCTCCTTCCATTCTTATCCTCATCGATTTATCCTCTGACTTTGACATAGTCAACCACCTCACCTTTATAAATCGGTTGCAAGAGACATTGGGCATCATGGACCGGCCACTGGACTGGCTGACCTCTTCCCTCGAGTCAGCTTTCTCAAGTGCAATTGGGCCCTTTTGTCTACTCTACCTCACTCCCTAACTGCGTCTTCTGTCTGGGCTCAATCATCTCACCAGAGCTTTTCAACATTTACCTTGCCCCTCTCGCCCATCTGATGTCCTCCTTCTCTCTTCATTTCCAGTACTATGCTTATGACACACAGGTTTCATTCAAGCTTCCTTCCTCTCCTTCCTCTCTCATCCCTGACTGCCTGACTGCTATCCAGGCATGGTGTGCTGATAACGATCTCTGCCTTAATGCCAGTAAGACTGTGATCCTTCTCATTGGGACTTCTGCCCCCTCCTTCCCTCATACTCTCTGACCATCATCCTTGGGCCCCGTCCCCTAACCCTCTTGTGAGGCAAAAAACCTGTGTGTTATCTTTGACTCCTCTCCTTCTCACCTGCCATTGCTGACCTTGCCAAGAAGGCCCGTTTTCAGCTTTACCTTCTCAAAGGCATTCTCCCCTTCCTCACCTTCCCCAGAAACTCAATGTCTCCAGAGCTCTGGTTCTCTCCAGGCTGGATTACTGAAACAGCCTCTTCCTTAGCCTTCCTCTTTCCTCCCTCCGCCCTCTTCAACTAATCCAGAATAGGACTGCAAGTCTTATCCTTGGCCTCAAGCCCAGGGACCGCATCTCTCCAGCCCCAAAATATCTCCCCTAGCTCCTGGTGGTTGCAGCGATCAAATATAAGACCCTCTGCATTATCCACAAGGCTTTCCAGGGCCAGTGTCATCGCTATATCCAACTCTCTCTCCATAAATACCTCCCAGGTAGAGCCCTTTGGTTCTCTAGCTCCAACTCTCTGCAGACCAAACAATTTTACAAGCATAGAATGGGGTGTGGATCTCTTTCTTAGGCAGCAGCTTCCCTCTGGAATGGTCCCCTGACCCCCTATACCTTGATCCTGATATCCTTAAGTTCTGGAAACTCCTGAAGACCCACCATTTTTCTTCCTCCATCACTCTCCCCCTCCCTTGCTAGCCTCCACTTGCTGCTGCGATTAGTTGCCTGTGACCCTTATGAGTCTTCTAGGGCCAGGTCTTCACCTCATTCAGTCTTCCCCTTCACACCCTTACGAGCACTTGCCCTTGGGCTCCCTTCCCAGACTAGCTACTGAGTCTGGTCCATCCTCGTCCTTGCACTATACACCCCGACCCCTCCATCCCCTGGCATTTACCCTCTTGGGCTTCCCTAGGCACTTGTCCATTTCCTGTGGTCCCCGTCCCTACTGCACTTCTCCCTAAACCCCTTTTCTCTCCTATCCCCTGCCCTGTCCTTCCCCCTGCCCCAGCACTTCATGTTACTGAACTTGCACAATCTGAATGTTACAAGGCCTAGTAGGACCGTTATTGTTGTTTTTCTCGTCTGCACCCCACCCCCCTTTGTCTTGAGCCTCCTGGAAACACTTCTTTCTGTTTAGGCTGCATGCAAATGTTAAATAAATAAATAAACTAAATGAGGTTGTTATAGTGGTTGCAGTTAAGACACAGGAATTTTCTGCTCTTTTGTTTGGATAATACTGTCTATTTTTAGATCTGATTTTTAGATCTGGTTTTTCATCCTTCAGCAAGTAATCTCTAAAATCACGGCCACTTTTATGGGCTATCATTGGTAGGTTAGGGAACCGTTTCGGGAGTTTAGAGTACAATCTAATCAGACTTAATTTCTTCTTAAGCAATCTTGTGATGTGGTGACTGTGTTCTGAGTATTTCATTGAGTAAAAAAAGGGTACTGTGTCAGGTTTAGGTTTTTGGGATCAACAGCTCCTCACAAGTTTTTATGGATGCTTTTGCTTGGGCTTTCCCAAAAACAGTGTCTGGGTAACCCTGTTGAGAGAACTGTTTGGCCATGTTGACCATTCTAGAAAATGATTCATCCTCCAAAACAATACGTCTCAACATAAAAAACTGGCTGTATAATAAATTGTTTTTAAGGTCAAGAGGATGGAAGCTGAGATAATGTACTGTATTATTAGCAATAGCAAAACAAAAGAGTTGATGGCTGGAAGGTTTAGAATAAATCTTGACCTCTGGCATTGCTCTGGGCAACCCTCCAGACCATCGTTCTTCGCCTGCCAAGCCATTACAAAAGGGGAAAAACCATATGCAAATCAGGCCTGGTCCCACCCCCAAAGGGGTAGTCCAGCCCGAACTGCTAGGTCACATCCCTTTTGCACGAGACCACAAGCATCCCCAGACATGTTTCAGCCTTGTCGGGCGTCATCAGTGAGGAGTAGCTTGGGTCTCTAGGCCCAGCAGGCAAGGGACCCACGTCTGGGCATACCCTTCCCACTCCGAGTGACAATAGCAAAACAAAAGAGTTGATGGCTGGATTAGCATCCATGGGTTAAATAAAGATGTTAGTGACAAAGCTATTGTTGGAGACATAAACCTCTACATCAAGTAAATGTAGTTAAGGTCTGCCTAAGTCCATTATAAACGTAATACTTGAGATATTGAGTTCAAGTGCCCTAGAAAGGCATCTAATTCTGATTCAGTTCCAGTCCAGATTGCAAAAATATCATCAATGTAGCGCTTTCAAATAAACAGTGGATCTGTCCAATTGACATTGATTCAAAATAAAACATGGACATATTTGTATATGCTGTGGCCATCACTGACCTCATAAAAGTCCCAGATACTTGTAGGCAAAAGGTGCCATTAAACCTGAAGAAATTCCTTCGTAGAAGTATTTTATCCAACTCAAGAGTAAAAATTCTAGATGCCTGAAATGTCTCCTTTTGCAACATTATTCACTCAAGGGCCTCTAATCCCCCCTAATGCATGATGGAGGTATACAAGCTCTGAACGTCTAATAAAAACAGAATCACATTCTCCGGAAGAGATCCTTGTTCTTTTAGACATGTTAGAACGTGTGATGTGTACCTCAGATATGTGGTTGTAACACTTTGTCCAGGTATATAGTTAGCAGGTAAAATATGCTATTAATTCCTGCCACTATGGGTCCTAAAATACAGATATTATGGGGAATTTGTTGATCAGACATATCATTTTTATTTCATTGATCCAATCCTGGTTTAAAACTTTCCCCAATACCCCCTAATTCGTGGTTTGTATAGTGATTGTAGGATCTTGTTCAAAAACTGTATGTGTGCCTGTATCCTGCAGCAACTGAAGACATTTGGTCAGATAAAAGGAGGTGTCCATGATGACAATGGCAGATCCTTTGTCAGCTGGTTTGAGTGTTATAGAACTACCAATATCTACACTCTTTATTAACTGTGTTTGCTGTCATCTGACATTAAAGATACATATCTTGCCAATTTTAATTTTACTTAAGTCTGATGTCAGCTTATTCTCAAAAAGATTCAATGCAAATTATCAACTCTCGAATCAAATGTGCTCTTGGGTTCTAGCTCATGATAATCCAAACGAATTGATCATTCTTCTTGGGGCTGTGAATCAGAAAATACCTGCAATTTAATTTTCCATTCAATTTTAAACTGATTCACTCGTTCTTCAAAGAAGGATGAGTCTTGAGTAGGATAGAAAGAGAGACCTAAGGTCAATAAGTTAAGTTGGTTATGAGTGAAGATTATCTTAGATATTGATTGATTGATTGATTGATTTATTTATAGAGCGCTTTACACCAATTACTATCAATTAATTTCCATTTATATTTTCGATTGATGACCCCATCCTCCCTCGTTTGGTTTTATTCTTCCTAAAAAAGATGAAGACTGAGTGATAGAAATCTGTTGGCCTGGGGTCACAATTAGTAAGCCTGAGTCAGAGGTAGATGGTGCTAAATCCTGTACTGTATGTGTCCCAAATTCCACAATTTCAGGCACTTTATGACCTCCACTAGAGGTGGTGTCACTGCTCAATTCACTGTCCCCTTGCATTGGTAGACTTGCTTCATGTGACATAGGAAGAGGTTTAGGAGGAGGAAGATGCTTAGCTCTCCCCCCATTTGATACCTAAGAGCAAGAAGAGACAACATTAATTCAGGCAACAAAGATAGCAATCCAGAGATTATGAAGTAGAGGTGATTCACTTACTTCTTCCGATTCCCATTGAATCAGACAACAATGAATAACATAGTGTAGTTTATTTTTTTATTGAGATATTAGATGCACAAGGCATCCTTACACAAAATGTACACAGATTAGATCAATATTGCTATATTAAATACAACATTAAATCCCATGCCATCAACTAAATAGAACAGTTCCAATTTCAATGAAAAACATTTTAAAACAAACAAAATACTTAGTAAGAAAAGAAAATGAGAAATGTAATTGAAAAAATACACAAAACAATCAATCAATTAAGAAGACTACTATATAAGTCTCAAACTTCCAGCATAATTCAGCAATGTAACAGTTAATATTGTCAAGGAAGTTTCTTCACCACTCGTTAACCTTAAAAGCAGTTCATTGAGACTAGAAAACAAAGGATCACAAACATGTGGCCCTAACAGTATTTTCCTCTCCTTCTTGTAGGAACCCACAAGCCACTATGATATTTTCCCTTGATTGTAACACCCCCATGATATTACACTTATCACAAGACCCATCTATTTCATCAGTTGAGTATAGATCTTGCGTGATGTATCTGCCCTGTCGGGAGAAAGTTCAACCTGACCCTCAGAAATTGGGAGCACCAATCAGCATTTGAAAACTTCATGAGATATGATGGGACAACTCCTAATTGTTTATCATATGGTAACAGAGTCCTATATAGTTTCAATCCCCACACTGTGCCTATTATCTGCCTCCAATCATGTTCGAACAATCTTGTTTTAACTACCCAAAGATCACAAATGAAATTACCAACAGTTTGTTCAAAGTATTCGGCACATTTTTGGAATTCTTTCATGGGGCAGTTAGACATCTGCATCATTGCATCGGAAAGATCAACATACAGTGATTTTGCTTGTGTATCTAATAGTTTGTGGTACTCAGAAACAATCTTCCAATTCAAATGGCCACACAGAGATGCAAGTCCAATCTCAAAACGCAGTACCTCAATCGGCACGCATTCTGGTAGGTTTAAGGCCCTTTTCCAAACTCTACTTTTAACCCTTGAGTAGTCAATGCAACACCAAGCACCATGGCGTAAAGACCTTCATTTTATTCAAATTCATTAATGGGCAAATAGAAAAACAACAGAACCTTGCATTTGTGGTCCTTAATTGTGCAGAAAATTGGTTTGCCTTAGTGATTATGTCTACTGTAAATTAAGCTCTAGACACATTCAGCATTGAACTCAGACATGTCCTCTTTGACCATAGCACATAAATCAAGGGAGCGGAGCTGGGAGCCTGAGGTGGGAGCCAGTCTACAGCAGTCTCTGCACCTATTCACATCGTTGTGTGAAAAAAGCAGGAAGTGCCTATTTCTGCCGAGATACACCGCGGAGCGGTGAGCGGAGCTGGGAGCCTGAGGTGGGAGCCAGTCTACAGCAGTCTCTGCACCTATTCACATCGTTGTGTGAAAAAAGCAGGAAGTGCCTATTTCTGCCGAGATACACCGCGGAGCGGTGAGCGGAGCTGGGAGCCTGAGGTGGGAGCCAGTCTACAGCAGTCTCTGCACCTATTCACATCGTTGTGTGAAAAAAGCAGGAAGTGCCTATTTCTGCCGAGATACACCGCGGAGCGGTGAGCGGAGCTAGGAGCCTGAGGTGGGAGCCAGTCTACAGCAGTCCACTGCAGACACGAAGCCGCAGCCGGATGGAGCCTGAGGTACGTCCCTTGAAAACCTCTAAAGTCTCTAAAAGTCCCAAATTATTCATGAAAGATTCCCAGGAAAAAAACTATCTTTACCGGAGAGAAATTTAAGCCCGGAAAAGAGGATGAGGAGTAAATCCGACTCGACTCCCGGGCAAAGGTCCCCTCAAACAATGTCACCATCCATCCTACAATTGCTTACCACGGCTCAGAAAGCCACTAAGCACGCCGTATTTACGGCTGGGAGGAATGTTAAAGACTTAGCTACGCGGGATGAGACATTAGCAAACAAATCAGAAATAGAGGCCGTACCTGATTCGCGAGCGGGGGAGCACAACATGGTAGGGGCCATGACCATGGCGGCGGGTGCCCAGCTCCACCCGCGGTCGGGAACGGACGAGAGTGGTGGAGCGGTGCAGAGGAGAGCAGACGAGCAACTCTCTTGCATGCAGGCACCGCGGAGGGAGGACAAACCAACGTCGCATGCCGCCCCCAGTGCACGGAGTCTAGAACTGAGCCGAGGAGTGGGCTTGAGGAAGACCTCGAAAAGGAGTCGAGAGGGGCGGGGGAAACAGGCTGAGTAAGCAACAACCGGCGTTTGACCCGAGGGGGGGGAAGAGCTGAAAGCCTCGAAAGAGGCAAAAATAAAAGACACAAACAAGTGCCCGGGAACGCCTCCCCCCTCAAACCCATACACTTCTGAAGAGGTGATATGGATCGGAACCAGGAATGCTATAACACCAAATAGCGGCCAAAGTGGGGGAAAGGTGCTACCGTTGCAAGAAAGAAAAAAAACGGAAAACGTGGAAAAAAATGAAACACCTGTACACCGAAATCCCAGTGAGGAGAGGGTAAGAGGTCTCAGTGTAAAAGGAACGACGACGCCCAAACTCTCTGGCTCAACATTAATAGAAAACTCTGTCCCTAATGGGATAGCCATCCAACCCATGATTCATGCTACAGAACAGGACTCTGAAAAAACGGTGCAAGGATTGGGTGCAAACCCACAAAAAACCATGAAAAGCTCGAGTGAAACAAGAGACATGGTAATAAGCCCTTATCCCGACAAGGTTACAGATTCGGATGACGAAGATGTGGAGAGTGGAAATCTCTCTGAGGGAGAGCCGGATGATTCTAATAAAGAAACGGATGGTGAACAACTGAAGATGGTTTGTGGCCCTAAAAGAAAAAAAAGAGGTAAACCAAATACACCGGCAAAATCCAGGCCACAAGGAGTCAAAACTGCGAAAACAAGAGCCCAAAAAAATACTAGTCTAGGTGATGAAAAAGCGAAAAAATCATACAAAAAAGGGCTGCCGATTCCGCTTCTATCACGCCCGCTAAAAGCGTTTTTTACATTGCAACAGAAGAGAAAGCAGAGCATCGACACGGAAGTATCTGATGCAGAGATGTTGGAAATAGCTATGCAAACGCAGCCGGCTCAAAAACAAAGGAAAACTGAGAAGCCCGCAGGGGAGATAGAAAATCAAGCCCGGCCTATGAAATTTGGGCAGGAAAAAAGCATGGAGGTACACAAACAAACCCGACCTAACGGTTGGGTGCAAGAAAAGAGTACGGTGCCCTTACAGGACTTAAGTAGTGACATCGAAAAAGCAAATGGACCGGAACTTCTAGAAACGAGTCCCTTAGACACAAACGATCGCCAAATAGCTATAAATGAGATCCCTGAGACCGTATCCAGCCCCAATGGGGTACCTCAAAATATTGAAGAGATTCCAGATTCAGAAAATGATCAGGAAAAAGAGGGTGCAAGGGGTCTACATTATGACCGGGAAATCAATCAAAAGAACCAAACCCATCAAAATAGAGAGGAGCGTCTGTCGTGGACGAAGCCTCATCTATCCAGGAGTGTTCCATCTGTATCTCTTACGTTACCTACGAATACGGGATCATTGAGAAACCCCTTTGAAAGCGATAGAAATGTAAGACCTTTGGGAGTGTGCCAGGACCTTAATTCCTCAGTACCATCGAGAAGATCAGATAAAACCCAAACGCCACCGAAAAAGAGATGACTCAGTGAAATCGCCATGGCCTTACAAAATGAATCGCCAAAAAAAAAAACAGAAATGATAGCCATCATGTCGGCAATGACAATCGTCCTGGCCCCCTTTTGCAAGCTGTATGAAACCATCAAAGAGAACGTACAAGACAATACCGCAATCCTCTCCAACCTAATGATAAAACTAGCCCAGATGGAGGCCAGTTTACCAGGAAATATGGATCTTATGTTAAACCAGAAACTGCAATATGAAAGGAAACTGGAAACATTGGAAAAAAAGATTGAGAACATGAAAATGGGGATGGGGACCCAACCTGAAAGTGCATCAGATATATCCCTGATCACTTTAAATCAGAAAACACTGAAAAATTGAAGCTCTGGAAAAAAAGATCGAAAGGTTGGAAATTCTAAACAAAAATTTCTCAACAAATTGTAGGATGTCAGAAGATGGAGCAGATAAGACAGAGACACAAATCAATGGAAAAAAGAAAACTCTATTGATTCTGGAGCAAGAAAAATTGATGGCAGGCCGCAGTCCACAACACAAAAGACAAACCCCTTAAATACTGAATGGACTAAAACAACAACAAAGTCAAAGAAGGATACCACAAAAATGGACAAAGAAGACCGGAGGGATCCGGGTCCGAGCCGATCGCCGGAGAATAAAAATCGACAAGATGTTTGCTCCAAAGAAGAGGCTTGGGGCAGCGAGAGATCGCCAAGAATTACAGAGGAATTCTTAAAAGGTAGCGACCTAATGAACATTTCTATTCACTCAGACAATGCCTCTCTGAAACCAAAGGAAATTGACAACGACCAGGGGGGAAAAAAGCCCATTGATCAATTGGATGTATACACAGTAAAGCCTAAAAGGGACAGAGATGGACAGTGCCACACAGAACAACTCGTATCAAGTCCGGCAGGGGGAAAGGAAGTGGCCAAAAAATCAGAGCCGGAAAGAGAAAAACCCGAGATAGAGAGGGACAAAATAAGATCAAGCCCTCCTAAACAGCGACAAAGTCGAGAAAGAGAAGACAGTCAAAAAAGTCCTCGTAAGCATAGAGTGGAAAGAAATGCTGCGAGAAACAAAAAGACTTCCAAAGAAACGATACAAATCTTTAAGCTCGAGCAAACGGAAGTGGAGAAAAACTTTGTCATTCTAAATAGACCCACAATTCTCCAGATAACAAAGAAAATGAAAACCCTGAAAAAGATTAGGACAGAGGACCTAGTGCTCATCGAACCCTACCACAGAGAAAAGAAGGCTAAAGCTTTCATTCATCTGAAAGCACCGGCCATCGATCATATTGATGAGGCGGTCTATAAGGAATTCCATCAATTAGGCCTATCTTTGAAGGAGTACGAGAGATTTACGGAGACCGAAGCACCCAGAGAGATTTTGACAGAGAAATCTAAATGTCAAAATCATTACAGATCCAAAACGGAAGATCTATATCTGCAATCCGGAAGGCTAAATACTCTGGAAAGGCAGGAGAAGCATAGTCGTCAATACCATCAAGGCAGGAGCACAAGATACCCCGCAGATTGGAGGGTGAGAGATTACACAAATCAAAGAAACGGTCACCACTCCAGAAAATATTCTGAGTGGACAAAGAACCCGATAAGAATCAACAGAGAAGATAAAGGATCTACTGGACATCGTACAAGGTCGGATTGTTTATCCCCTGAGGTTTTCGCAAATGGAGCTGACATGCAGCAGAAAATGATGGAAGAAGAAAGACAACCAAAAGGACCATGGAAATGGCTTATGGCTAACTGGTCAAAAAACAACGGCAAATAGCAACGACCAGGGTTAGCTTGTCGCATTGACGTTAACAAAACCTCCATCGACAACTGCAATGAGCAACCCGTTAAGGGAGCCTATAACCTGGGCTCATGGAATACAAGAGGCCATATGCACCTTACTTCACCTGGAGATGTCGATCTGGGTTCGTTTGATATTCTTTGTTTGCAAGAAACCTGGCTCGTCCACCAACCCACCCTTGATGGGTACTCTGTGCTGATTTCCCCTGCAGCAAAAGGCCTGTTAGGTAGACCGACTGCGGGTTTACTAACAGCTATAAAATCGGGTTCTGGACTGAGTGAACCCAAAAAGTGGAAACAATCATATGAAATGTTAGTTGTCTTGACATCTCATTTACAGGGAAAGATCTCAAGGAAAAATGGCCCCCTACATATGGTGGCCATCATAAACTGTTATTGGAACCCCCAGCGAATGTCTATCAAATTATTCTGCAACAACATCGCCGAAACAATTGATCAGCTTTATGCAGAATTTGAATTAATCGAGCTCATCATTTGCGGGGATATGAACACCAAATGTACAGAAGCCCGGGATTCCGCCGCAAGCGGGTACCGGAGAGACCTGGATCCGGCCATTGAAAGAGGTAAAGCCTTAAATGAAGTGATCAGCAAAAGAAATATCCAAAATGTGTCGTCACTGTTCCCAAACCAAATAAACTATCCTACATGGGAACGGAACAACTCTAAAGCTACTTTGGACTATATCTTCATTTCCAACGGGCTCATCCATGAGATGACGGGTTTCGAGGTCAAAAAAACCGTCAATAGTGACCACAACCTACTCAGCTGCACATGGCACTCTACAACCAAGACACTCAAAACATACGATTGGATGATAGAGTTAAACCAGCAACAGACTCGCCTTCGGCTAAGTGAAAAAGACATCGAGAAAATTAAAAGCACATGGGAGATGAATATAAGAGACCAAGTATGGGCTGACAAAAAGGAAAGACCAAACTACCTACCGCTACTCCTGGCTTTCCAGGTTAAAGGAGCAGGGAAAGCAAAGATCACGCCTATTACCAACCATTCGTATAATAAGACGGTGGTGGAAAAAAGAAAAAGCGTACGGCGCTTACGAAGAATCGCAAAGAAATCTAACGATGAGCTTGATTGGGAAAACTGGCGCATAGAAAATAAAGGCTACAAGAATTGGCACAAACATCACAAAGCAAATCAATACCAACTGGATGCGGAGGCGATGATGCAAAAACGTCAAACTAAAAAATCTAGCGAGTTTTGGGGATTGATACAAGAAATGAACAAGCCGCTCTCGGCCCCAATGGTAAACGCTGTCGCCGAAGAAAACTGGATCCGTTTTTTCACCGCAGAATTTGATGGCCCAACTAATGGCATTCAAGGAGCGAGACAAAACCAAGCGTCAACGTGGGTCGATCTTTCCAATCCTGCGGATATTGAATTAGCGATACAGAACCTAAAAACTTCTAGAGCGCCAGGCCCAGATGGTCTCACAAATACAGACTTGAAAATGTCCCCAGAAAAATGGGCTGAAATGATCAGTAAAATCTTTGCGGAATGTAAAAGAACAAACATGGTGCCGGAATCGTGGCAGAGAGCGGTAATCGTCCCGATCTACAAAAAGGGGCCAAAACTAGAACCCGCAAGCTACAGACCTATCGCCCTTCTGGATATTTTAGGAAAACTCTATGCCACCCTTCTTCTTGTCCACTTTCGAGTATGGGAAAAAGATAGCCAGGTCAAAGACAAACTACAAACCGGATTCCAGAAAAATGGGTGTACTTCGATAAATCTCCTCATATTGAACATATTGAAAGCAAAATTTAAAGAGGGGGCGCCAAAAGTGTACTTGGCATTCGTGGATTTGTCCAAGGCTTTCAATAAGATTGACAGACAGTCTTTGTGGGCAAAGCTAGAAGATTGGAACTGCCCCTCTCAAATATTGGAGCCCATAAAAGCTCTGCATACGAACACCAAAATTAGAGTGAAACTCAACTCCTAGGGCTTACTTTCAGAGGAGATCAATGTCAGACGAGGAGTTAAGCAGGGGTGCCCGATGGCGCCGGTACTATTCACTGCTTTTCTAGGTGATTACCAGCGGTCCGAGGAAAAAGTACGATCCTTTCCCCCTAAAATCGGGAAAATGGAGATCCCACGGCTACTCTATGCAGATGACATCATTGTGATTGATCAGACGAAGGTGGGTCTGCAAAGAAAAATCCGTAACTTGGAGTCGTATATCCAGCAGAACAATCTGGAAATTAATAAAGCGAAGACAAAGATCATGGTCCTCGAGAAAGTTCCCAGTAAAAAGATGAAAGATCTAAGGATTACCCTGGCCGAGGCCAAAATTGAAATCGTCACCAGCTTCAAATATCTGGGGATTCAAGTCGACAGTTCGGGTCTAGAAAAGAGTCTTGTCGACCAACTCTGGGAAAAGGTGAAAAGGCTAACAACACAAACCAGAGCAGTGGACCGCAAGTACGGCAAATTTTCCTTGATCCCGGCTATAACTTTTTATAACGCTAAAGCTGTGCCGGCCTTGACCTATGGAACAGAGTGTACTTTATATCTCCAGCGAAATATCTGGAATAAACTTGAAGGCTACCTCTGGAAAACAGTTCTAGGCCTACCTAAATCTACCGCCATGTCTGCTATAAGAAGAGAGCTGGGCCTTATATCGTTAGTATCAACGGTGGATCAAAGTGCCATGCGCCTTTATAGACGAATCATCATGGCAGACAACCCTTTCCATCTATAACATCATACGAGATGAAATGGAAGCAGGCAAGTGTGTGGCCTTGAACAAATGGGTGAAACTGAGAAAAAATGACCTGCTCAGAATTGGAAGTGCAGAAAATGACCTAAAAGAAAATCCAGAAAGAATTAAAAAAAAGATGGAAGAGATGGATTGGATTGAGACAACAGAAGAAGCGGTGGGAAATAAACTCCTGAAACATCTCCCCCCCACCTTCAATAGGGGGAAAAAAACCCTATTGTATTATGTCAAGTTTCCAAACAAGAAGATGAGAACGTTGGTCATGAGAGCGAGGCTCAACCTCCTCCCCACGAGAGAGATCATAACTATTAGAGGAGCAGGAACTGAAAATCATTGTCGGCTATGTAAAAACGACCAAACTATCAAGACGTTAAAGCACCTCGCGATTGAGTGTCCCTTCACAATGGAAAAAAGAAAAGCATACCTCCCTTCTTTGGCTGAAAATATGTGGATCTACCAAGAGGATGAAATCTGGAACAGACTTATTTCGGGAGAAAAAACAAGATGGACTCAGGCTCTGGCTAAAGTTATCGAGGCGATTTTTGATCAGATAAATACTCTTAAGATTGAGGGAGCCATGATACGGAACATTGATCCCCAGGGTTAATGCCCACTAGGCTTCGAGATAAGGTCGCCAAACTCGAGCCTCAGGCCGGGCCAGCCTTTCGAGGGAGGTATTCCTATGTTTGTATGTAAACACAAGTAGACTGGAATGAGAAGATTTTGACAAAACTCAGTTTTTACTGAGTAAAGCTCAAAAAAACAAAAAAAAAACAAAAGGGACATAATGAGACAGAACAAGAGGGCACCGAGATTGACAAAGCAATGCAATTTTCAAGTGCAAGCACTGTTCACTGGAAGCATGCTTCAGACACTCTCCATTATCTCTTGCTATTGTATTTTCTCAGTTACCTTGGGGAATAACTCAACAGTATTTCCACATCTTGGAATGAAAACTCCTCCCCCACTCTTCAAACCTAATATGTATGAAATTCTCCAAACGTATTTTGAGACAAATAATGAGATTCGGTAGCATAATTAATCATTTTCACCCAAAAAACATTCACCCTATTCTCAAAGAGCATTTGAATATAAACCTTACAATGCACACATTGAAAAGCCCTTTTTCAGCCTTTCCAAATTTGAACAAATCCAAAAGCATTTCAATGCAAGCCAAATCACACTACGTAGTAACAAAAAGGATATGCTTTAAAACAAAGAATACCTACAACCTCTTTGAAAAAGGTGAAACGGTATATACAAATGACAACAATTCTAATATGTTCACGCAGTTTTTTTGGGAAAATCAAAGTTTATTGACATTTCACTTATACAACATACAACCATAACATATGACCACAAGAAGGTAGCACAGATAAATCTTGTAGCAGGCAATAACCAATGCCATGTACCACTGTTAATCCTTAGCCCATCCCTAGTCCTCACATTAATCATCAGCAATACTACTGCCACAGTAGCAAAAAGGAAGAATTTCAACCTCTGTTTGGGTGAACAACACTCTAACATCGTGCTGCCTTCCATATTTGTCAAAGAAGCTCAACCAGGCCCCTTCTATGTCTGTTTTAGACTCCTCCAATAGGTGTGTTAGGTACTCGATGTCATAGCCCTCACATTTTGGTGCCACTCCTTCTCCATGTGGGCCCTGTTTTGCTTCCACAGCTGGGCCATACAATTTCTAGCCACAACAAAGAGGACTTGCAACATATTTCCCAAGTCTCTCTCTTCATCCTATTCAACTACCCCATAAAGTACCAATAACAGCAAGAGCATTCTTCTAATACCATCTATTCCTTTAATCCATGAGAAAACCTCCCACGTATCTCTGCATGTGTGCAGAGCTCCACCACATGTGGCTGTAGTCCCCATCCCTCTGCCCACATTTCCAGCAACGAGAGTCCAACCTTGGGAACATCCTTGCCAACTTGGCAAGGGGACACTGCCACCTGTGAATCAGCTTGATAGCCTGCATCCTGTACTGCAAAGAGACCATGGAGTGAGATACCCCTCTACAATGTATTGCCCGCAGGTCAAGTGTTAACTCCATGTCCAGATCTTTTGTCCACTTCTCCCTAGCAAGTATCTGTTCTATGGGCTCTGCCAGTAGCAGCTCCCTATACATCCTTTGCTATCAAGCCTTTGGTGTTGGCATTTAGAAGAATTTTCCTGAAGGATGTTAGGTCCCTGTGGAAATTGTTCCCTCGCCTCGAGTCCGAGACAGCCCCATACAGCTGTAGGAATCAGATCTGGCCTACTTGCCAAAAGTTCCCCAACTGCTTCAGTGCCAGAAACATTCCCTCAAACCAGAGTTGCCCTGCTCTACTAAGGCCCGCCTCATACCATGATTGAAATTGGAGTTACTCCACTATAAGATTCCTCAGCTGAGGTGTCCATTTACAGCTTAAAGGTGAGGGCCAGGTCATCAACCACCTTGTGCTACTCCCTTCTTTCCATATGGAAAAGCAACCAAATTGTCAAGGTTTATTTTGAAAACGGACCTCCTTCCATACACAACTAGTCTCTTCAGAAAGTGTGGGATGGTCTCATCTGGTGCCGATACATTGCGCAATGCGTCGTCCACAAAGAGACTCAATTTATACTCCTCCTTACTGACCATGACACCCCGTATTCTAGGATCTCCCCTCACCTCTATCGCACGCAGCTCTATTGGCGAAAGAGGTGAGGGGAAGGAGGTCTCCTGTTGTATTCATCCCCTGTGGTGCATACAACAGGAGTGAGAGGGGGCACCCTTGTCTTGTGCCTCTCCCCAGGGGACACCCATCCAACTCCTCTCCATTCACTACCACCTTGGCAGTTGACACATGGTACAGGGCATCAATCCACCCCAATCACCTCTTTCCCAATTGACACGATCAAATGCCTTTTCAGCATCCAAGGACAGTATACGTGCCCCTTCCTTTCTAACCAATACTAATGAGAGTATATTGAGAGTCTTTCTTAGGGTATTACCCGAATTGTTTGAGTACAATTGCTCGAATGACACAATTGACCGTTTTGCAGTGGTCCAAATTGACCTTCTGCACAATTGACCGTATGGTCATTTACATATTTATATATATAATGGGTTGGGTTGGGTTGGGTTGGGGGCATAATAATATAAGGGGATTGGGTGGGAGGTTGAGAGGGTGGATTGGGTAGGGGATTGCGGGGGGTTTCCCCCGCATATATATCTTAATTGACCGTTTATATTCGGTCAATTGTGCAGAAGGTCAATTGGCATTCAGACAATTGTAATACGAACAATTCGTATGCAACCTTTCTTAGATCATCAGAAGCCTGTCTAATTCAGATAACACCAGTCTGATCTGGATGGACCAGTCTCTAGCATATCTCTCTCCTGGGCCTTCAACCTTGGAAGCCATAGCCCATCCAGACATTCCTCAGTTTACAGTTCCTCCGCTTCACTTCGTTCCTCGTACGATTTCTCATAAAAATATGCAAAGCAGCACAGAATTCCATTCTGGGAGCCGGTTATGCCACACTGGCATTCTTATTTGATCTTCCCTTCTTTCCACCCTACTCTTGCAAACCTTGTCCAAGGGTGTACCCACTTGACCCCCTCTTTCATAATACTTCTGTGTGGTTTACCTTATTTTCTTAAGCATCTCTCCCAAAAGGAGAGAGTGCAATTCCTGTCCTCTAACCTTTATCTCATTCAGTATTTCCACTCTGTTCAGGGGTCAAGTCCTAAAAATTTAAGTGGGGGGACTCATCAACAAACGCAATGGGATGTGACACCACCAGAAATTAGCATATCAAGGTGAAATATGCACATTTCATCAAATTGGCTTTGCATAACCACTCAAATGGCACAGGACGAATGGCATTTGACTTCCATAAAATCAACACACACACAAAACCAAGAGAGGATAATTTCTTCTTATAGTGTTTTTGAAAACGTTAAAAGATGTGCATGTTTTAGACTCCAAGAACCAATACAACTGCTTTCCTTTGGACTTGCAGTACCGAAATGGGACATTTCACCTTTAGTTTTTAGTTATTTTTCATCTGGTTATATAGTGCAGAGGTGAAGTGTCTGGCCTGCAAACCTGACAACTGCATTTCAATCCCAGAGGTCAGCTTTAATTCATGAATTCAAAGAGGACATTCAATGTTTCCCATTTTAGCTGGGGGGGGGGGGAGTCTGAGTCCATCCTCTGCAGAAAGTGGGTGGACTCCATCCTCCCGATTGTGTACCCTCCACTTGAGCCCTGTTAGGCTTCTCTACTACTTCTTCCTGGTTCCCTCTGTGATGAGAAGTCCCTTCATTGTTGCTTTGGCAGCATCCTATACATATTTCGGGGAGACCTCCCCCCTGTCATTAGCCTCAAAGTAGCCCCAGAGTTCCCCACTCAAAAAAGTCCTTGACCGGGTCCCGAAGGAGGACGTGTTCCACCTAGGTGCCCCATCTGATGCACGTCCAATTTCCACACTGCAGTGACCATCTAATGATCTGACCACAGTACTGTTTCCACCACCAGTGACCTAATGTTATGGTGCTGTTCCCTTGGTGCAAACAAGTGGACTGTCATCCTGTATGTGTAATGTGCTGGGGAGACAAACATATATCCTTCTGCTTGGCTAAACCTACACCTTCATACATCTACACAGAAATGTTCTTTTTGAAGATTTGCAAACTCCCATTCACTTTAGGGCACACCCTTTGTGGGTAGACCTTTAATGACCACCAATCTTATCTAGGATATGCAACCATGTTACCATAGCTCCCTCACCGCATAGCTCCAGTGCACTAAGCACCAGCCTCAAGAATGCTATCTGCCCAGTGTTCGGAGCATACAGTGTGGCCAACATGGTTGTCACTCCCTGAATATACCCTTTCATAACGAGAATTTGGCCTCCAAACACCCTCCAAATCTGCACCTTCAATTGAAGTGAATTTGCCAAGACTATTCCCACCCCTTTCTTTATCTTTTCTTTGTGTGAAGCTGACCATAACTGGCCTACCGCCTTTCCCCTAAACCTCATTTCATTCCCTCCTTTGAAGTGGGGCTCTTGTACAAAAAGTATGGAGAAGAGAGACCTGACAAACATAGCATGCAACAGGAACCACTTATGCAGGGAATTAAGCTCCCTGACCTTGATTTCATCCATCCTGCTCAATACCAGATTTCATGTGGAACCCGACCCTGAGTCTCCCGTGAAGCCAGCCTAAACACTAAAGAGTTTTGTGTGAAGCATGACCCTCCTTCACTGAGTGCCCACCCCCTACCCTGCCTTCTGCCCCATTCCCGCCCAGAAGATCCCTTTACAACCTTAGCCCAACAGGGGCAAAACACCCAACAATACTGAGACACCCGGATTCCCCTGGACACTAGGATAACCAACATTCCTTATCCATCAACAAGAACACATTTAACAAGCATTATTAATGCTACTAACAACCTCTGCTACTTCCAACCCACTGTATTTCAGTCATTGGTATCATCTTGACTTCTTCAAATGTGCAGTGGTTGTCTTTCTCGATGGTCTAGAGCTGCTGTTCGCCCTTCACCTCCCCCCAACTGGGAAAATGCACTCTTGAAGTGCTCTCTAATTTGCTCTCAAATTTGACGCTGTCCTGAAAGCTCCTGCAGGGCGTCCTCCTTATGCAGCTCCCTAAGCAGTTGACATTCATCATCTCCCTGTTTTGTATCGTAACTTTACCCCTTGTATTCAAAGGAGAGAGCAAATGGGATTCACCAACGATATCTTATTCTTTCTTTCATGGGCCACACTGTCAAGGGTCTACACTTCTTCTGTTTTTCCAGGACGTAGGAAGAGAGATCCTGATATATTTTCACCTTTGCTCCTTCCCAGTCTCATGTTTAATATTCACTAGCTTTCCTCAGAACCTCTTCCTTGTCACAGTAGTAATGAAACTTCACCAGCAGAGAGCATGGGCCGGCCCCACTACCTACTCCTCTATACACCCAATCAAAGGGGGACTCTCTTTTGTCTGAAATGCCCCAAACCTTCCTCATCAGATGCTTCAAAATATCTTCAAGGTCCTGCATTTTGCGCTCTTTCTTCGTTCTCTGTTTTCAGCATCATCCAGATTACTTCTGGCTACTCTTTCTCTGCTTTCCAGCTCTGCAATCCTTGACTCCCATTTAACTTCCATGACGTCTGCTGGTAACTGATTGTGCTCAAGGGCTTCCACCCTGTCTTCCACCTTCAATACTCATTCATGGATAGCTCCTAGAGAGGACTGCACCTCTGCTCTAAATGCCTTCAGCTACTCCAATATCATTTGAATGTCCTGCTGTGGTCCAGCTAGTACCCTCTTCTCAGCTGAGAGATGCCCCTTTTTCACCATTGTACCTTCAGGACTGCCACAACTTGTGTGGCGCTGACGTTATATACGTTGTGGAGCTACCCCTTACATCGTTTACACCACTGCTTCTCTGACTCTACATTCTGCCACATGCCTCATCAGTGCCCCTCCGTACCAGTGAGCTTGTTTTTTAAAACTGCATTACTGGAATGTGCATCCACTACCCTCGTGCTTCTCCCGCCTGCTACAAGGAATCCACACTCCAGGGCACATGACCAGCTGCTGCATCACTCACCCCACTGGATTCCAAACTCCAAGGCCCCCACAATGTTAACTCTCCTGCTCAGTGGGCCCATCTATTGTAGTCCTTATGGGGGCCCAGCTCTCTTTGGGCAGCATGCCGCACTGTCGGTTAACAATCCTGCCGGCTGCTGGGTAATTCTGTCTTTCGGGGCGCGTGGCTGGGGTCACGCAGTCCTCACCCTCTCTCAGTGGATGCACGTGGGCACCGCTCCCAACAGCACCCAAAGGTTTGTTCACTGATGCGACTCACAGCTGCCTCGCTCCCCAAGGCCGGGTCCCCCTCCTTGTATGTACGCTTCACCATTGTCTTCTAGCGGCAGGCGCCACCCGTCCCTCTGTTCATTCTGGGGGCCTGCTCCCAGCCTTCCCTAGTCCAAGCCTCTTGCCTGGTGCTCGTCTGCGCGCTGGCCCTCTTGAGTCCTGCAGGCAGGCTATAACCTGCCCCAGCCAGCTAAATTGCTCTTGGACCCAACTTTCCCAGGTCGGTGCAGATGGATTCACTAGCCTGCGGCAACCATCTATGCTCTGTTGGTTAACTCCAGAGGTTTCTCTGCGCCATTGCACTTGTGCTGCTTTCGGAGCTTGGTCTTCACACGACCATTTACATCTACACTCCCTAGTGGTCTCCTGTTCACACTTTTTTTCAAGTGGATCTACAGCAACCTATCCTACCTCCATTTCTATCACTGAAATAAATTCAGAAATGCTTCTGTAGGTATGCAATAGGAAATGATTAGCAACTCTTTCCATTTCCAAATCCTGTATATTCCCACTGTAAGGTCATGTCAGAGGATTATGAAAACCATAATGAAATGCTTTGATGACACAGCATTCTCTCTGCCAGGTATTTTCTTTTTCTTTTTAGAGTGTTGTGGTTTGAGGTGAGAGGAAACTTAAGGGCCCATTAGAACTTTGACAGTATTTCCTCTAATAAAACTGACAACACACATTTACATTTTCTACCACTCTCAATCATGATAATCCACTGGATCACAAGTGGTAGAATGGCAGTGTTTAACCCCGTTCCCGGAGTCCTTAGTACTTTATTGGTCATTTGGAAGATTTACCTCACCTATAGTAAATCCTCAATTTTTAGAGTTCACTGGAGAAATAACATCTAGCAAGTGCTTGAGGTATTTCCTCAAATTGGATCCCAAATATTAAATTGGGCAGTACATGGAATTATTGGCAAAAATCAAATCTCTGCTACTTTACAGTTATTTTTCCCCACACCACCAAACTTGTAATTATGTTGTTTGCAATTTCTAAAATACACATAATCCCTCTTGCCTGCACTAAACTCCCCCCTGCAATACTGTTCCATAGGTGTCACCACAAGGGGTGGAAAAGAGAGAAATGGAGGTCATTCACACACACAATGATAGATGGCCAGCTATGAACTACATAGTTAATTCAACCTCAAATTTCTGACTGACATTGTAGACAACTCGATCTTTACTATTATTGACTGTCAGATATCACTCGATATTGTCAGTGGAATATAGCCCTTCTAGTTCATGGCTACCCATCTACAATACTATGTTTTGGTTGATGTTTGGAAAATGACAGGCCCTTTAAGGAGCCACCACTGTGAGACCAGCTCTGAGCAACCATATGGAAGTTAACAGTCTCTAATACATTGATATATTCAAGTACACTGCCTAGTATCTCTTTTGTACTGCCATCTTTCTCCCTAGAAACATTCAGGCCACATTTCTGAACGAGGAATATGTGTATTCATCTTTTATAAATTCGTTTTTATTACTGTTCAATATCACAAATGCCAGTCATGATAAATGCATTATCTTACCTCAATCAGGTCAACTTCACTAAATAAAAATGCTTGGGGGCCATGCAGCCTTATATACACTGTGTGTTGGAACCATTGGAGGTTCTGGGTTACCTAAGCAACCAGAGAAAAGATGTTGTTTTTACATTGACCAACAGAATGGCTACCAGATAAACACATACATCTTTTTAATGTTGCAATGATCATAACATGTTTATCCATGCAGTTAACTGTCCCAAAACTAGTTTGTTTATTACTGTTGGCTTGATTGAGATCATATTATGCATTTATCATAACTAGTATTTGTGATATTGAACCGAAATAACAAACTAATGTATAAAACATAAATACACATATACAACAGAAACGTACGTTTATTTTGCTTTTGCAAACAAGAAAATCCATCTTCTGCACCTTTTTAATTTGTGTTAGTTTGTGAGAATGTGAATGTAGATATTAAGATATGATTCACTTTCTCAAAAAATGCATTTGACAATCTGTTAAATATTCTTATAATTACATTTCAACCATAGCATTTACTTACACATATACTTACACTTTATGGAGATCAAATTTGAACAGTATTTATTTCACAACAAATAAAGAAAGGTTGAACAAGTCACAACTCTAAAGAAAACATCAATGTGCAGGTGCTAACACAGCAGCAACATACACTCAACGGAGAGAAAAGATCAATCTTACCTTGCAGATTACAAATACACCAACCAGCAAAATTATACTTACCCCATTACCTATATATCAAAAAGAAATCCGCACATACAAAAATAGTTTGATCAAATTCCTAGAAACACGACAGACAAGTAAAACACAACATATCCTCCACTGTCAGTTTAGCACTAATACATTATCCCAAAGAACATGTCTTTTACAAAAAAATGTAGGTCATAGTATCTGCTAATCTAAGAACAAATTCTCATTACTAATTTATGAATTATCAATGAAAATCAGGTTTAGAAGTAATTTTGCATTTTTTTAAATTTTTTATTTATTGTGTTCTAGTTTATTACAAAACTTGTTTTACACATAAAATAATCACTACACAAGCCATTTGTCTTTCCTAAATTCAAAACAGAGGAACAGCAGCATTTAGCTGGTTTCTTACTTGAGTCTCAGGTTATTGCCTACATTCCTTGCTTCCATCCTCCAATGGTGTATAGGTCTCCTATTGAAGGTCCATGTTGGACATCCCTAGTATGTCATCCAAGGAATTTACAGTGCACATACAAGCAATGTTTTCTCACTGTATAAGATCAGAGTCCACCATTCATCTAGAGTTAGTGTACTTGCGTATCTAAAGTACTTTCCTAGATGTAGCTGTCTGCATCCTGACAGCCGGACAGATGAATATCAGATGTTTGATCGTTTCATCTTTCTCTGCCAATTTACAGAATTGGCAGCTTTTAATTATTACATTCATTTGTTTCAGCCTATGCATTACTTCCCTTGTGTACTACAGATTGAGTCTTAACACAAGGAACTGGTTGCAGTGATATCTACTGGGAAATGTCTGTATGTATCTCGGCACTGTGTTTAATCTACGTGGTTCATTAGGAAAGTCACTTATCGTTTTGTTGTTAGATCTATTTTCAACTGTTTCAATCCAATCTCTATATTGTAACTTTTCTTTCACAGAGTCTCGATTCGCTATCAGTGTATCTTCGTCGATGTTTACGTCCACAAGATGTTTTTGCCATATCTCATTTAACGGGCAGGCTCCAGGGCTGTTCAAAGTAGTATTTAAGATGTGATAAGGCACAGCTGTGTCAGTCATTTTGAGCATTCTGTATAGTGACAATCCTTTCCATAACATTGTTGCATATAATGATAGAAAACCAAATTAATTTCTTATGAAACACATGGGACCTTTCTTTGGTAAGTGCAGAACACTTTTCCAGAATGCTCCTTCTAACAGTGACCAAAGTGGCAATTTTATACCTATTGCTGCTTCTGCACCATAGGTTATTGTTGGTGTCACTTTCTGTTTGTAAAACATTATGAGTGGCAGCATGGAAGAACCCTGTGAGGCAAGCATTTTCATTTTAGTTTTTAGTGTGTTGATCCAAACAGTTTCAGCAGATGATTTATTGAACTGAATTCCCAAGTATCTAATTGAGTCACATAGTTCTACAGTTTTGTTTCCCAGTTTCCATGAGAAATGTGTCTACCTCTTGCTTGCATGAATTATACTTATGATTTTTGATTTATTTTGGTTGATGATTAAATCATTTTTGATCATATATGCTTCTAGGTATGTCAGTTTACGTTGCAGACCTATTTGCATGCAGTCTATGATCACAAGGTCGTCTGTGTATACTATCCAGGTGATGGGTTGGCCATTGGTTTTTTTCGGTGGGAAATCTGCAACATTTCTTAAGGCTATAGGCAAGTCAGCGAGATATAGGTTAAACAGTGTAGCCGCAAGCAGGCATCCTTGTTTTACATCCTTGTCCATTTGTATCTCTTACGACAAATCACCTTCTTTGTTCAAGCGTATTCTGACAGATGTGTTAGTTTAAAACTCCATGATGATTTCTAGCAATGTCTTGGGACACTTCCATGTGCGCGGTTTATTCCAGAGTGTGTACATAGTCACCATATAAAATGCCGGTTCAAGACCTATGAAAGCAAGAAACAAGTTGGTTTTGTTTCTGATGGTTTGTAGTTTCAATGCGTTCAAGATGAATAGGTTGAGGTCTGTGCCTGTTGCCTTGGCAAAACCCTGTTTGCCATACATAGTTAGTAGACCAGCTTATCAGTTGTTTCTGGATGTGAGCTGCAAGGGGCCTATAGTTTTGTGGGTCCAGTCCATTGTCTTGCTTAAATATAGGGAACATGATACCAGTTGTCCATATAAAAGGCAGTTTCCCAGTTGTTGATATTCTCTGGAATATTATGTTATACAATGTTGCCCATTCTTTCAGGTCTTTTTTTAAGATGTTGTTTGTCAGCCCGTCAGGCCCTTGTGCATTGATGATCTTCGTTTCTTAATGCAATCAGTTATTTCAGTTTGGTTACAAGTGATCTCCCATGGAAGGTGATGTGCTAGCAAAAGCGTATCCTTCTCCCTTTTTTTGTCTTTTGTACACTTTTGTAATAAGTTGCCTGTTGATTTGCTTTTGTTTGATTTAACAAAGTCCATGTTTCTCTGCCGTTCGGCTTGAAGATTGCTCAAAGCATTTCCTCCCCTTATCTATCTTGATCTCAGAGTAGTTTGAATCACCATATCCAATTTCGGTAAAGTTGTTTCATTTGCTTTATCAACCATGATCTTAGAGGTTCTGTCATCTTCTTTGCTTTCTTAAGGTCAATTTGCTCAAAATAAATTTGGTGAGCATCTTGCATGCTAAAGGCATACTTCGGCTTCTGGACTGGGTATTTAAATCCCTTTTGTGTGGTCCCATACACTGTCAATAAAGGCTCATATGTATTGTTAGTATTTCTAGTTTGATCTAGACTTTTGCTGTTAGAGCTCTCACGTCTTTAGTCGAGAATTTTAATTGATTTCTTCCTTTGCTCAAAGTACGAATAGGCATGTCAATCTCCAAGTCAATCGAAGTGGATCATGATCGTGCAGACTTGTATATAAAATGTCCTGTCTTTCTATTATATGACAAAAGTTTCCTGAGCTCCATACATAGTCGATTGTGTAAGCACTGCTACGTCCCTTTCATTGGTTTTACTGGGAATATTGCATGTGTTCTGGCCGTTTATCCTGTAGCAATTTTGCATTACTAGTTCACGATGACAAAGATAATCCTTTTTATTTATCTTAGGACTCAATAATGGACTTGTAGTCTTTTGCTCTGCCTTCAGTGTCTAGAAGTTTAATATTCAAATCGCAAGGTAGGAGTATGTGACAATTTGTCAGCTTTAAATAAGAGTCATCGATTACTGCATTTACATTACCAATGAATTTTCCCGTAACAATAAGCCTTGGAATCCAATACTCATTCAGAATCAGTGCATATGCTGGTGATTCCTCGCCAATATTCATATGATGCATAATCGTCCTCTGAACAAATGGGTTGATATTGTCGCACTTCTCAATTGTGAGTCCTAGATTTTTTTAAAATCATTGTTAGTAGGCCTCCATAGAATCTTATGTGTGCACCTTTCCATGCTGGATTTATTAATATGCTGCATCCATCACACATTGGAGTGGCACACATCCAGGTTTCTTGTAGACAGATTATGTTGTGATGTTCCAATTGTAATTCCTGATTTCCTAGTAGGTGTTTGAACCATCTGGTGTTCCATGAAATGAGGATTCCAGTATCCATTTTCCATTGTTCTTGTGGCTAGTCATAGTGTTTGTTTGCAAGAACTCTTGGAAACCAGTTCCAATTCATTTGGTTTTTATCCGTATGTCTCAATGTTTTTGCAACACAAGGCTTGCTATGAAAAGGCCTAGTTTCGAAGGTTACTGTCAGGAATTTCTTTTCATAGTCTGTATTTGGCATACATTGTTGCTGTTGGTCTCCAATCCTGCTTTTTCGATGGCGGATTGCATGTTTTTCTCCCCTTGGTAAAACGTCCTGGTTGCTTGGTCAATTAGGATCACGTATTTGAAACCCAAATGAAAGAATGGCAGCATTTGCTGTTAGAAGTAGATCTTTTGCCAAGCAGGATTTCATATGTAGAATCACCAAGTCAATTCTGGACTCTTTGACATATTCTATTATCGAAATGTCATCTGTGCCGATGGTTCTCAGGGTAGGCACACAATGTAGTAATTTCACTACGTTTTCTCTATTCATGTTTACCTAACATTTTGTTGTTAGTATGTTTTCAAGTACTACTTTGTTGTTGTCTCTTTGTTCAAGTCACAATGGATCTTTGTGTCGTGTGCCCTTGTCTGTTACTTTTGTCCTTGCAGGGTTGGGTTTTACAGGATTGAAGCTTCTAGTAATCCTGGGGACACGAATGTCGTTTTTTCCAATTAGGCTGGGTCTCTATCATCTTGTTCCTTTTTTGTGCCAAGGTCAAGAATCCTGAGAATTTACTTCGATTTAGGTCCACTTTGTGGCAATCTTCAAAGTTCATAAATTTGGCACTTGAGTTTTTATACAGGATTTTGGAAACAGGACTCAATAGTTCTCCATACTCAGTGCTGTTGATAGTATTACTTTCATCACAGGATCGCACGTCTTTCTTCTCTTCTAGAAGCTGTGACAGATCTTCAAGGGGATCATAGTCTTCCTCTCGGCTTGCATCATGAGTGGCAATGGACACACTTGCGGCAGGGCTTCTGTTTCCTCTCTTTGCTGAGGGCTTTAGTACATTTATCTTGGTACTCTCTTGGTTTAATATGTGCATGTGTTTCTTCCTTAATTAATTTTTGGAGTTAATTTCCATATTCAAGCCTTGCACTGGAAGGTGAAAGTTTCTCAGAAAAGCCTGTGACCCATTTGTTCTCTGTTTGATTTTGACTTTGATGTTTTTTGATTTACCTTCTGTTATCGGGTTCACTCTTTGTTATGTTAGTCATTTTGCCTTGGTTTTTTTTGTTTTGGCAGTTGTTTACAAATGTCAAATAGTTTCTCTTTGTCGTTTTGGTCAATAATTTGCATGCTCAGGTCAAATGTAATATTGTGCTCAAGTTGTACTGATTTTGAAAATATATTTAGCAGAGATCTTTTGTGTCCAGTAGGCGATATAAGTTGTATTCCGTTACTTTCGTGTGCATCCACGTTAATTGTTTGCACAACGTGGGCACCATGGAGCGATAGCGAGACTCTGTCCCTTAAAGAATCTTTCCTTGTGGGGCCACTGGGCTGTGCTCTTTGGTCCTTACATTTACTCGTCTTCACACTTTTTCGTTGCTTCTTTTCATGTTGCAGAGGCGCGTCAGATGATCCCATGGACAAGTGCTTTACGTTCTCTTGAGTTCTGAAATCTGTTGTAGAGGTCACATTTTTCCTCATCCCTTTAATGAATTCCAACAGAGCTTCCATCATATTGTTTTTTTCTACATGTTCTCCCTGTGCCATATCACATAGTCTTGCTTGTCATCGTGCAGATGCCTCAGCCCCCTCATCCAGTGTATCACGGATCAATGCTGTAAATGTATCCAGATGTAGAAGTTTGTTGTGATCCATGGCAAGCATCGTGTCGTGATCTTTTTGGCTGGCATGGATATCCTCATAAAGCTTTAAAAAGGGAGCTAATGAGATGGTGAGTGCAGCAATAACATTTTTATGAATTTGCATTGCTGTCTCACTTGACATACGAAAACTTTGTTGATTGAGGTCCCTCTTCTCGGAGTAATCACTTAATGGCCAGTAAGTTGGTGAGCACTTTGCCGTGGGTGATTCATGGTTAATTACTTGCAAAATGTCCTCGTGGACAGGGCTACATGCCTCTTCATTTTTACTGGTAGCCAGCGCAGTTTCCACCTGTTGACCAGTTTTGAGTTTGTTGCTACTCTCAGCGTCGTTTGTATGCATTTGGAGTTTCCTTGTTGGGAAGAAAGTTTGTTTTTTCATTCAAGACTTCAGAAGCAGGCATAGATATATATTTATTGACATTCCTGTGTAGGTCCCTTTCTTCGAATGAGCACTGTAATGATTCCTCACATATTCGCTCTCTCATAAGCGCAGCATCTTCTCTTAATCTTGCCAATATCCTGGTTTCCTGTGCAGTCGAGAGAATGTCAGACATTTTTGCATGGTTGCCTCCTGCAGGTTTGAACACTTCACGACATTGATGGTGCTTACATTTTGTACACTCTAATGTTATCTTCGATGGTGTAGGACCATGTAATGTGGGACAAGTTGACATACAGACCAGGCCACCCACGGGTGGGAGTGATGGGCTTCTGAGTCAAGTGAATTTAGCGGTACTCAGAGAGGAAATTAGAACATCCATCAAATCATACATGTCAGACATACCCGGGGCTTCTACCGAACCTTTGAACAGTGTAAGTTCCATGGTAACTAAGGGTTTTAATGTGGAGAAGACCTCTGCTTTAGTGGAAAATCCAAAAACAGTAATAATTAGTCAAACCCACCTACAAAATGATGTGAATACAAAATTAGGCCCCTTTCTTCCATTGCAAGTTGACTCTTCTGGCCGAACCGAGCTTTCAGCCCTGCCCCGTCAATCAGTAGATGTCTCGGGTGTTTCCTTGCCCCAACAACATGGCATCTCGCAAATACATGAACAGATGTCGCGGCCTGAAGCTGCCATTCAGACCCAGGACATTCGAGATATCATAAAATCTTCGATTGCAGCTTATATCGGCGAAGCCAGCCAAAGTTGCCAAGGGGCTGGAGGTACGCAATCATTGCGTTATCCTGACGTGAGCCAGTTATTAAAGGGTCCGGCGCAGTTGGGCAATCGAATAGCGCAAGGAAATGATATGCCATCAAGCCTTTGTCTCCAGACAAATGCTCAAGCCCACAATATGAATTTCAAGGATGGTAATAAACCACAAGTCAAGTCCAAGTCTAATTGCCTAGTGATTAGATGTCGCGAAGACCCTTATCCCAAATATGTATTAAATCGGGCTAGCATTTTAAACATATGCAGTGAAATCCCGTCCCTGTCTGATATATCATCAACAGATATAACCTTGGTTGAATTTATTAATACAAATGACCCTTCTGAAGCAAGAATCCATCTTCAATCGACAATTGTAATGAATATATTGTGGCAATCTAAAACAGTCCTATATGAATTGGGTTTTAATTTGTATCAAGACCCTTTTATAACAAATAATGTGATGGACAAAGCTCAAATCAGGACATATCAGTCTATCAAGAATAGAGAATCGAATCAGATTGTAAACTCTGCTCCACGAATGGTGGCATTTCAGGACTACTTTGCTAGATCATAATATAATGCCGGTACAGGTAGCCTACTCTCGTGGAATACGAGAGGCCATAAGCATTTATTTGACCTTGCGAGTAGAGATTTGGCAACTTATGATCTGGTAGCCTTACAGGAAACCTGGCTTGTTGACTGCCCCATCTGGACGTCCTATGATGTAATTATAACTCCGGCCATTCAACATCATAGAGGTCGACCCAGTGGTGGTCTATTGCTTGCAGTCAAGAAAGCTACAGGTTTTGTAAGTGAAAAATTAGTCTCTCCATCCTCATATTTTCAAATTGTGAGACTCCAGAGAGGTGGTGAGCTTTTGGTTATTGTCAACATTTATTGGAGCAGAGGTAATATGACCGCAGAATCTTTTTTTGGGTCACTAAATTCGATTCTCGATCGCCTGACTTTTGAAGGTAACATTTGTCAAACCATCATAGTAGGGGATTTAAATCTCCATTTGTTATCACAAACTTATACTGAACATACTGATGATGAATTAACTTGGACAAATATGATGCACGAGAGAGGATTTGTAATGCTGAATGGTGCCATCGTAGGGGATATCCCTGCTGAGTATACATGGAGTAGAGAGTCACAACGGGCAATACTTGACTATGTTTTTGTCCATAAGACATTTTTAAATTATGTACAATCTATGCAAGTGGTTGCAACCGACCATAGTGATCATAATAAGCTAACTATGCGATATTCAAGGTCATCATCTGTAATTTCGCTTATGGTTGAGACCCATCCCTATCCAAATTTTGTAAATAACAGCGGTACGCAAGTGAGATGGAATAGAAATCGACTAAAACAGTTGCATGAGGCCCTGCTTGGGTCTTCTGGGTCAACGGACTGCTATGTTACAGTAATGCATTTGTTTAAGCAGGTAAAACTGCCAGACCTGAGTGTTCGTCATAAACATTGTCATCCCTTTGACCCAATAGTACAGTCTAAGAAAGCTGAATTGCGAAGAGACCTACGTAATTTAAAATTTGTCCCTATAATCCATCGTTTGCTTTTGAAAACAAAATTAAAAGCATCCTATAGAACATGGCTAAAGGGTCAGAGAGCTGTGCGCTATCAGCAAAATGGGGAAACCATGATGTCCCAGATTATTAAGAAATCCACTAGTGGTATATGGGCTTGCCTAAATGAGGCCACGCATAGAACACAGGATGCTGTTCAAATAAATGCTATTCCAAATGCAATCTGGAAAACTTACTGTGAAAAGCTTTATGCATCGTCCTTCTCGAACTTGATTCCAAAGACATACTCCCTAGGCTGGTCCCATTTCTTTACCATCACCGTCAATGATATACTGATATGTATTAAAAACTTGAGTCGCTCGAGGGCAATAGGCCCGGATGGTCTCCATAATAGCACACTTAAAGATCACCCACAAGAATGGGCAATGATCCTCCATCAGATCTTTAGCAAAGTCATCTCGACAGGGGTCTTTCCTAAATCTTGGCAGAAGTCCATCATTCTGCCCATATTTAAGAAAGGGGAGCGTGATGACCCAGCTGCTTACCGCCCCATAGCACTCTTGGATTGTCCTGGGAAAATTTTCGCCCGACTAATCCTGAATAGATTTAACATTTGGTTGGAAGAAAATAACTACCGAGACATCTTCCAAACAGGATTTTTGCCTGGAAATGGGACGACTATAAATGTTATTACCCTTACAAGTATTATTCAGAAGGCTTCCCACCAACACCAGCCCCTCTATACAGCATTTATAGATTTTAAAATGGCGTTTGACGCTGTTCCTCGTGAACTTCTTTTTAAAAAACTTATGGATAAAAAATGTCCCTGGTCAATTGTCAAGTGGATAATTGACTTACATACAGATACCTCGATACAAATCAAACTTTCTAGTGAGGGACTATTGTCTGACCCAATTAAGACTGCATGTGGGTTGAAACAAGGTTGTTTGCTAGCTTCTGCTTTATTTACTTTTTTTATCTTGGACATTGGTGTAGACCTCAGTAAAACTGTGGCAGATCCACCCAAAATTAATGGGGTTAATGTTACATATCTACTCTATGCTGATGACATGGTGTTATTCTCAAAGACTCCCAAAGGATTACGGGCACTTTTGTGTGCGTTGGATACCTACACTAAAAAGAACTGTATTTCCTTTAATTTAAGTAAAACAAAGGTTATGCAGTTTGGCAAAAGCATGCAAAGGAAAGCCACCTACAAATGGCCTTTACAAAATGTCAACCTGTCTTCAGTTTCCTCTTACATCTATTTGGGGGTCTTCATAAGTAACTCACCAGATAAGAATGCGAATCATCAACATCTAAAACAGCGTCTAACGACGGCTATATCACAAAGCAGACTAATAAGGAGTAAATATTGTAAGTTTTCAATAGTACCATTATTGGTTTATTATAGACAAAAATTTACTCCGGTAATTCTATATGGTTCAGAGGCTGTCTTGGGAAAATCATATCAATACTGGGCCATTATGGAAGGATGCTATTGGAAGCGTGCTCTCAACCTCCCATTGTCAGAACCCATTTGCATCCTGCGACACGAGCTAGGACTCCTGTCTTTATATGCCATCTATAAGTGGAGGCTATGCTCGTTGTATCGCAAATGCATATTGAGTGTTAATCAGCCTGGGTTGTTAGGAATGATTGCTATTTACCTTTTAAGATCTGATGATCCATTTGCAGTGTCTTGGAGAAATCAAGCAGAAAAAATCATTATTAATATTGGATTTTCAATGGCACTATTGCTAGGCAATCCCACTAAGGCAAAAAAACGGATATGGGAGGATGACTGGATAAAAACAAGATCTGCATGTCTCCTATACAAAAAGTTTAAGAAAAACCCATTTGCCTTAAAGCGCTATGGGGAAACAGAAAGTTACCTAATGATGTTCCCACATTCCCGACAGCGGGATGATTATTTAAGATTTCGATTAAATATCTGGCCCGTAAAAGAAATTCTGTGCCATCGCAGAATTATCAGAAAAGACGATGCTTTGTGTCGGTTTTGTCAATTAGCCATTGAAACAATGCAACACTTATGTGTTGAATGCCAAAGTTTGCAAGCAAAAAGAATTGTGCATTTTGAACATTTATTTACTGGGTACATGACCATGTCTCAAACACGTTGCTGGTCTCTCCTATTTAATAGTCAATTGAAAGTTGTTAGATATGCAATATTGAGTTTTTTGTATAGTTTGGGACTTAAAGGCAAAGTTAGTGTGCAAAGTCACACTGAAGGAAGTTCACTAATCAGGTTTTAGTTACAGGATTTATCTTATTACTTGTTTTTTTTTAATGCTCTTATTTTGTCTAAAGTGATTAGGTATAAATCTGTATCTAATTAGTTTGTTGTTATTAACTATGTAAATCTGCATATGGACGTAATTCTTGTTAATATCAATTTTATTTTTCATAATATGTTCTCTTTTAATTTTAAATACGTTATGTTAATTTTGTATGTTGAAAAATCAAGATATACTTGATTAAAACAACTTTTAAATAATAAAAAAAAAAAAAAAAAGTTATCAATCTCTCACGTCGTCCATGTTATCCATGTTCCCGTGCTTCACGTTGATTCTGTTGAACACTTATCTTGTTTACTTGCTGCTCGTACGCGAGCTCTGATTGTTTTTTTTTTCTAAGTCGCCAACACAGGTTGGCATCACATTCATATGCGGCTGATTAGTTTGTGAGCCATCTGTATCTTTCTCACACACACTCGTAGGCACTGAGTCTTTGATTTGTGTGCCAGTCATCAGGCGTGTTCGCACAAGATTAGCCTCCGAGCTAGACCTGTGCTTCACTTCTTTTTCACTGGCATTCTTGCGCGTAATGCTTGGTCCATCTATTACTTTGTAACAGGTATCATGTGTCTGTGGGTCTAGTGTAGTTTAGAGAAGGTTTTGCCTTGCAAAAGTCAGCGCCTGATCTGCCTGGAATAGTTTGGCGTCAGTTACATCCAATGTGGGTGTGGCTATATTTAGATTCCGATTGGGAATCGCAAGCTCTGCCAGTGCAACGGATTCCCATTGCACCATGCCTGCAAGAGCTTTTGATCCTGCTCTCTTTGGTGTTAAAGGTGTTAAGGATATATGCTCTTTAAGTATCGTGCTAACAGTCTGTCCTTCAACTTCCGTGTCCCCCACTATGATGGAAATTCGCTCACTCACCTTGCTGGCAGGATCTCTTTTACTTTCGCTTTCACTTTGGTCAACCGGAGCAGGGACTGATCATAGATGCTGTTTCAGCCTCATACGTACTCCAACTTGGTCCAGGAAGCAGTTTAAGTAGGCAGTTCCTTGTCGCTAAAAGAGCAGTAGCAGCTACGCCTCTCCATGCCACACCTCCGACACTGCTCAGCTCACTGCAGAAAAACACGCCGACTGGGGAGAGACTGGGACATAGTAATTAACAGCACATTCTAACTAATAAGAACACTGTTTATTCTAATCATGAACAGAATTAAGCCAATCACAGATATACTTAAAAATTAGAAGATAAACTTAAAATGTGCACAATGTTAATGTGGCAGCTTCTACAATTGCTGTATCAGTGATTGGTTTCATACTGCAAACCGTCGAATCAAAAGTATTCACAACATGGACTTGAATCCTCTTCACATCTACATTGCATTGTGTGGACATTCTTTGGGCTGCAAAAGAACATGTTATCACATAAATATGCCGGAAACACACCACTCAACGATGCTTAATATTGTGCATTAACCATATGGTACTAAAAGTCCAACTCTAGAATTACAACAATTTAGCCAAACTTTCTAACTAGCACAACACAAGTCCATCAGACAAATTCATTGCATTAAAAGCGTATTTTTGTCCTGACATAGACATAAACATGTATACCAAACCACAGACTACTACACAGGAGTTTGTAAGCAATACATTGCTCTCAACTACATATCAAAAACACCTCTGTTGAAATTCAAGACAAATTATGTGTCGTCTGTCACCAAACATTTTAAAAGCAAAATGCACGAATAGTAGAAATCTGCTCGAAAATAGTCAACAATTAGCAATTTGAATGGTTTGAATTTAAGTTGGCCTGTTATCTCATAGAACAAAGCTAAATAAGATCCGTTATTCATTTGCACATATTGTGATAATAAGCTCATTGTCGACCAGATGCCTTCTTGAGCCATCAATAGTAACTTGGAAGTATTCCTACTTCCCAAATCTCTCCAACAACAAACTTATATGAACGTATTTTAATTTAAACACTGCACCCTTTGCTCGCTATCATACAAATTGCCATCATCGGAATTACTGAGAGGCAGGGGAGTTGCTAGGTCTGGAAAAGACCCGGGGCTAAGCTGATGTCGCAACTGTTGTGACTGGGGGCTAGCTAGCCTTTTGGTTGCAGCTCCTGAGATTCTATCCGGGGCTACAACCAAAAGATCAGGAGCTATAGATCCCTTAGCCCCCCCCCCCTAGCAAAGCCCCTGCTGAGAGGCATGTGTGGCAAGGTTGCATATTTACCACTAGACTTCACAGAAAATGTTGAAACTCTAGCAGTAGGATGTCGATTAAATACATTTTTTATTGTGTTGGTCAATGGAGTACCAACAAAAGACAACTAAATGGCACGGACAAGTTGACTTCAACAAAGTAAATGAAGCTCTGCGTTATCTGCAAGAGAACAATAAAAACCAGAAAAACAAATACATCAACAAAGCTATTAAAGTGTATGAGGACACACCACAAAGTGGTCAGTTTAAACGTGTCGATCCTGATAATGTGTATCACCATTTCACAATCCACTGACTACATTCAAGAGAGATGATGAGATACTCTTTAGAAACATACTAAAAGGGTGTCTCCTGAAAGTATGAAAAAGGTAGTATTGCAGTATGTTCCACTACTCGGTAGAAGACTCTTGGCAGACCTTTGTAGTGTACTGCATCAGAGTATCTTTCTCTCAGGATGTAATCTAAACATCCAAGTTTCTGTCAAAACATTGAGTTCATTTCTAGCCTTTTCTTTAAAAGTGAACTGACAAACGTATGCTATGGTTTGAAAGCTGGCTCGCATTTTCAAAATATGTAAGCTAGGAAACTACACAAAAAGATAACAAAAACAAAGATTAACTGTTGAAGTCAAGCAGTACAAATATCTTGGCAAATATGCGTGACACAAAAGAATGATGGTTCTGATGTCACATGCATGTTCGCTGTATGCGAAGGAAATTAGGACCTCCAACTTGGTTCCTTGGACTAAGTTGTGCAAAATAAGGATGGGCTGATTTACATGACTTCCTGCACAATTCAAATGAAAATAAAGAAAGTTTGCATTTAAAAAGTACAGAATAACTGTGTACACTAGATTCAATGAACATTCCATGTTACTTTCACCACTGTTTTATCACCATGTTAATTTTCCATGCAACAAAGTTCGACTTGGGAAGGAGTAGCATTTATTTTGAAAAAAGAATACCCGCCAAGAGGAGTTTCACATATTCACATGCTTTTGCGGATAAAAGTTGCTACCGAATTAGGGCATGGCAGTGCTGAGATTGACTTCACATTTATTCAAAAATGTATTACATGTGTCATCCCTACAGATGACATAAATAATGACCTATGTGCCAAAGTCTTACATTTTCAACAAGTGTGGAAAATACTGCTGATGCCGATAAAGAACCAAACACAAGAATTACACCGTATGTCAATTTGGATTCCAACGACCTCTATGCATTAACGGCCAGGTGAAAAGCTTCATGTCCACTGTTAGACACTGCCTGAAAGGTGAGTCTCTTAAAAACACATACACTTCCATACTACTTCAGGCATATCATGGGGAAAATATTGACAGGAACTCCTTCTGTTGCAACCTGTATAAAGGACAAGAATCACAGAGAGAAATCCAAGTTTCTTCCCATTTCTTTAAATTCCTCATTTTTAGTTGTCTAGTAACAAGAGAAAAGAACACTAAACCCATTAAGGGCAATTTACCCATAGGTAGCACGAACATCAGCCTATGGGAAACCTTGACTGCTCATGTGTCCATGGGGTATGTATATCCTATCCACAGTCGACATCAGTCTGCACACAACACACAAAAAGGAGGGAGAGAAATATAGAAACAGTCATCAGTGCGGAGCTCATAGCGGCCACAGCATGCACTGTGTGTTACACTACGAAAGACTGCATGTAATCATAAACGCAGGCCATTCATTCTAATAAAGCATACAATGATTGTTATGCTGTGGGAAAATCCATGTGACATAATGGTGGGAAATAAACAACTTCCCAATACAATTACCTGTCTGTCACTGGCTGGCAATAACAATCGGACAGCATGGCACATCGCTTGTCCACAGCAGGAAATCCCTCAATCCTCAATTCCCAAACTATTTGTCATGGAGAGGCACTGTTGCCAATCACATGATCTAATGCTTAGGTGCTGCTTGCCTTGTTCAGTTATTGGGTATTCAAGGCACAACAGTAATAATGATAAACAGACCTCCATCTTGGAACGAGTCGAGTCATGTTCAGATTTCGAAAATTGCCTCCTCTTGCTTCCAAGAAGTCATCCAGTAGTTAGTGGTCCACATATTTTCTTTTCGCAACATTATAACATCCTTTTTGTCGAATACTGTTTCTTAAAAAAGCAACATGCTCGTATTCAATGTGAGCTAAATAGTCACTCTGCAAACATCAAGAGCAATATAAACTACTCAGGGCTAATCTATTCACACTGAATTTCAACAACAACTATATCAGAAGCCTCCTTCATTTACAATGTGTATATGAGTTGTATGATAAGAAGGCTACTATACTGTTCACAAGATCATTTGTACTCTAGCAGTATTGACAGTGTTGATCTAGGCACATTCTTCAGAATAAAGTGAGAACCTGCAAATAATGCCTAGATCAATATCATAATAACCCAAGAGGTCAGATGTACTAATTCATCCTTACTCAGAGTTGTTATTATGTAAGATCTTTCCCAAGTCATAGTACAAAGCACCTCGTCATGATAAACAAAAGAGTGTCAGAAATAATAATGAGTTTCTATTCTTGTGTTCTCTCAGAAAACCAACATTCGTATAGGGATGGAGAGACACTAGTTCTTACAGACTGTATTTTGTTCCATATTTATATGATCTGATGTGTGCATTCTGTCTTCTTCCTGTATTTATGACTTACTGTTGGAACCAAAGTAGATCTGTCAATGTGATATCAGTTTTTAAGGCAGGATTATGTTCTGGCTTATTCATATCTAAAGGAACGCCAGATCATTCCATTCAATCTCCTCATTCAAACCCTGTTTGTCTGTATGTGGTCTGAACATCCATTGTTGTTCCTTTTTCAATAAAATGTCTCAGTGGTCCCCCCTCTTTTTGGTATATGAATTTTCTCCAGGACAATCCATTTTAGCTGGTCTGCTGTGTGCCCTTGGTGCGCAAAAAGTTCCAACAGAGGTGTTGTACGTTTCTTTGTCCGAATGCACGATTTGTGCTCAATAATTCTCTTCTTGACAAGTCTCAAAATCATCCTGATATATCTCAATTTACATGGGCAGGTTATCATGCATATGGCAATTGCAGAGTTGCAATTGGTAAAGGTTCTTTGGATCCAATGAGTAGGCCATCCTATGTCTATTGCTTTACTCCTTGAAGTTTGATCACACACAGAACACATTCCGCAAGGTGAATGGCGTGAGATTCCATTGGAATTCCATACTTCTCTTCGAATTGAAACCACACTCTTTTTTATTACCTGTATTGTTTGTAGCATGTACCACTATATCACAGATGCTCCTCCTCCCTTTTATTGCGAAACAAGTTCTCTCCATAGGAACTTTGCGAGTGTTGAGGATCTCCAGAGTTTAATAATCACTGTTGGAATTTGTTGAACAATGGTGAGTAGCTGAAAACTGATGTGATCATATCACACCTTGTTTCCCTCAGTGTCTATTGAAGGGTTACATCTCTCGGATGTTCTGGGCTCTTAGGATATCCTCTATGTACAAGTTGTCCCATGACGGACTTAGCTTCTCATGTATACTCTTGTGTGGTGGAACATGATCTCCTAGACCATAGGAATTCACTAAAAGGTAGGTTCTCACTTTACGTAGCATTCTCTGATGGTAACAGCTGTAAAGTAAAAGAGTGTTTTGCGATTGATGGGTTCTGCTTGTTTGTGACTTATATAGGACTTATATAACCCTCAGCAACTGTTTCCTCTTTAATGGGAGCAATTAATAGTTGGAGTTCTCGTATTGGATCAGATACCCTTCTGCGGTAGCTAGAATGATCAGACAGAAGATGTTGAACTATATATTGGTACACTGTCCTGTTCATAATTACTGTTGTATCTCCCTTCTCTGCTGGCTTGATAACACTCATTTTGTTGTTTTTCAAGGTCTCAAGTGCAATACTTTCTTCTTTTGTGTAGTTGTTGTGCAGAAAGGACATGGTTTCTTCCAATTCACCTCCTAACTTTTTATAAATAGCCTGTACAAAAGTCAGGGATTCGGGGCATATGCATTGTCACGGTGGATAGTACCGCAATGGTACATGTAACGCAGTTCTGTCTTGTTGGCGTGTATCTTCTGGGTCACAAAAAAGTGTTTGAGACAGATATTTCTGATAATTTGAGTCATTTCTATTCTAGTTCGAAAAACATTGTATGTGGAAATGGGGATAAAACGCAGCTCATTTTGTAGAATGTTAAACTCAGCTTTTGTCAATTTACGCGATTCATAACTAATATGTCTTGGAAGGCATTCCCTCTCTGCCACTGCTCCGTGTGATCCTGCGAGATTCATTCTACCACCAACCCCTCTCTCAACTACGTTGGCATTAAAGAAGGTTGGGCTGGTGGGATAGTTGTCTTCAGATGTCTTGCTTCCTCAAAATGTACTAGCCTCTCCTGATATTTCTGTTCATAACATAGATGAAGAAAGGGGCCTTGTTGGTTTCTGGTTACACATTTATCAATTAAGAATGATACTACTACCAAAAGATGTTGTTCTGGCAAACTCCATTTATTATGTTTGCAGATGTATGTGGTGCATGATTTATCTTGCACTGTTAATGAGTATTCTATTTGTGCTGTTAAGAATGTAACTGAAATTATCATGCGTACTACTGTAGCAAGGCAGCAGTGGTGGTACAAAACATCAGCCAGGTTAGATAACTCAAGAGACTGGTGATCGCTTTTGAACATCACTTTAGGAACTATTAATGTCTCATTATCTTATCTGCCTTTGAGGTGACTTTGCAGTTCCCAAACTTTTCAAAAGGTGCAGCCATTCAACTGCCACAGCAAAGAGCATTGTTGATCACAAAAGGTAAGAAAAGTGGGTGTGGAATCAAGCAAATTCTGCAACTGTAGACTAGAATGTGTAAAAGTTCCAATCACTTGATGAACAATGATGTTGACGATAGAATGTGTCCAACCTTGTAACTGAAGCACAGCTGACAAACATTGATGCTAATGTCATCATTGGTGTGTTGTTTCTTCTTTGAGCATCATTACTAAACCCTCTTGATGGATTTAATCTGGAGTATTACTGCCACAGGTGAAGAAATGGAACATGATTTTGACTGCTCAGAATTCTATGAATTTCTCAATGTTAATGAGAATTCACAATGATGTGCAACACCAATTATGGCCCAATGAACCTACAGAAGATTCTGGGATTCCACTTGAATTGTGACAATTGTGGTCTTACTGGAAGTACACAAGCTGGAACTGCCAGCAGTCTCAGCATTTCCCCCAAGATTATGGAGTCATTGAACGAGTTTTGGGTCCAACTGATTGGATACTTTGGGCAGGGTGTTTGTAGGACTGGATCATCCACAGAGCTGTGTGGCAGATAAAGGCTTTCAGAGAGCCCAGTGCTTAGTGTTTTAGGGATAATACTGAATGTCGGTTTAGGCACTGTAACTGATTGTCAGTAATGGCAATTGCAACCCCCCCAATTGCAATATGTCAGAAAGATGAAAGGTAATAGCAGTAGCAGGCAGTAGGTGATATTATATGTTGGGAGGTGTTAGGTTATGTGGTTTCTTGTGGGAGCATAGTTATATAGAGCCAATGAAAGCTGCAATTCAATCACTGATATAACTGCCTGAGACATTTATTTCAGGCTACAAACATGCACTGGGACACCCACTGTCTATTAGCTGACTGAAAGGAACAAGTTGGTAAGTCTTACTTGTGAAATACCATGTTAACTGGATAAACGTTTTTCTACATTGTTTTCTAAACCTAGTTAACATTATGGCCCACGTAAAACAGATGTCTAATGTAGACAGGCACACAAACATTATAGAAGCCTTTTATGATACGAAATGAATGCACTTGAAATAGCATATCACTCTGCCACCTTGTGCACTGCGTCTGCTATATTGTGAGGTGCTATTGAAGGAATAAAAGAAAAAAAAACATTTCACTCCTTAGGAGCTACCATGATGATAATACGTATAGTAATTATTATTGTGATGTAATGCTGTTGTAGGTGTTGCGTTAATGTACAATAATTTAATGTTCATGATAATGACAAAATTCCTGAAACACTAAGAATAGTGTTTTCTATCTATGCGATGACAATTTTGATGAAAACGATGAATTAAGTAATGTAGCTAATGCACTGATGGAAATAAATATCTGCTCATTTTAGTAAGGCATTAATAAAGGTCAGTCAGCAGTGACTCAGTCCCATTCATAAAATATAATTGTAACAGGGCATGAAATGCATAATGTATTTCTATGTAGTAAAGATGCTTGTGCCAGAAGTGCACATGGAGGGCTGTGGGCAACACCTGTGTTCTTGGTTTTGAATTTAGCTTTTGGAATGAACAGGAGATAATGGATGTTAGGAGCTAAAAGGCACTATTATGAAGCCACGGGAGCAAGGTATGCTGTCCGTATGAAAACGCATGAGTCTGCTAGGTACACTTGGGCACCAGCAGGAAGTACACGGCATACTTTTTGGCAGCGAGATACAGAACCAAGGCAGGACTGGCATATGTAGGGGGGAAAAAATCAAGGAAGCCATGCTTAGACGACAATGGAAGGTAGCCTCAAGCTTACCTCAGAAATGCAATGCTTTCCTAAAGAAGTATGTTATGTGACCAGCAGAAGTAACACGTGCAAGAGACATTGAATATGAACGCTCTGGGGTTCAAGCCCTGAAGTGAGGGAATAGAAACAACCTAGAGGTTGTATCTATTCTCAAGGCCAGTGAAGTAATTCTCATGACAGGCCCAACATAAAGTGGATAAAAGACACTAGTCTAGGAATTTGGTGGTGCTGTTGTTACTTTTAGTTCAGAAGGGGACCAATGGAAGGTTATTGAATTGCATTGTAATGTGATAAACTGACTTTATCTCTTGCTATAGTTTCCAAATATGTCCAGGGGGCTCTGATTTCTTCCACACGCAAAAGCAGTTAAGCAACTGTGTGACCTTCACACGCTAGATTCCACACTTGAGCATTAGAGACACTGGATAAAGTTGTCCAGATGAGTACCTCTTGAGTACCCTTTCCTCATGAATCCTCCCTACTAAGGGTGCCAGGACCTTCTGAACTACTTTTGGGGGAGATCTGGGACTGCATGGGAGGATGATAAACTTGACTTTTCTTGTCACCTATTGTGAATCTCTAAAACATGCGCTCAGAGGACCCGATAGGCATGTGAAGGTATGCATCCATAAGCGCCAGTGAGACAAAGCCAATGCCCAGAATGCACAAGGGGGATGATCCCCTGAGGAATATCCATTTGGAAATTGATCACAGAGGCATGACGATTCACTCTCTTGAGGCTTATAGCTTCCTGACACCTGAAGCGAGTGGATACGCATCTCGTCCATTGAGCATCTGGAGGTACATGGCAGATAGTCTTCTTCTCCAGAAGACTCGGGATCCTTTAATGCAGGAAATGTCTCTTTGCGGGATTCTGAGTCCAAGAGGCATGGAGTTGAATTCTATTGCATAACCCCTCTGGACGAATCCTAGGAATGTGAAGTGGCTAGGTGCCGTTGCTGGTAAAAGGGATGAAGTCTTCCACCTGCTGGACATGCCACGGGCTGATGTCCCATCCAGGAGCAAGCTGATTTTTGTGGGTTAGTCATTCTGCTCTAGTGGGAGGGAATCCTTAATTTCCATCTGAAGTGAGGACACCCTTGCTATCCTTCTACATTATTCCTTTGAAATCTAGAGCAAGAGTGTTTGTTTCAAGCTGGATTCATTCCGTTCTTGCAGAGAACCTTCTCCAAAGAGCATCCCCACTTGGAAGGGGAGATGGAGAGCCACCACCTTCTGGGAAGCATCTGTATGGCACTCTCTCACAGGCAGGTGACACCTGATGAGAACCCGAGGTGACCATGGTCAGCTCTGCTGCCCTGAACCAATCTCAAATGGCATGACAGACAGGAACTCAGTCTGATGTTGAATCCACTCCAAAGGGGCCAAGCAGACAGCCAACTGCTCGAATTTCTTGAATGGCTCATTTAAATTGCCCAGGTGTGAATGGGTCATACAACATGCGTGGGTGAATAACTGCAGGGAGAGTGCTTCTGCTGTCTCCTCAGAAAACATGGATGAATGACCCTCAAAGCGTTCACCAGTAGCAGGCAGTGGATGTTCTTCCTCTCTAAAGGGGTAAAGTATTGTTCCCCCCACTCTCATCTGACCATATGTCTGATGCCAAGGATGAGAAGGAGCCCTTTCATCCCGGTCTTCCTGAACTGATGTACCATAGGCTTGGTGTTGTGCCTAAGGATGTCCTTGTCAAACGTCGCAGTCTGTGACATGAGTGAGGACCTTTTATCACCACTTCTTTGTCTGAATATTTTCCCCTTGCCTTTTCCTTAACCTTAGAGGATGTCATACAAAAGAAGATGATGAATGGGAACATGAGGAAGTGCGTGGCAAGGGTGAGTGCCTAAAGCCCAGTCCATGGTCCACCCTGTTCTTGCCAGCTATAATCTCGTCAATAAAAGTCTCTTGGATGAGCTATTTGAGCTGTGAGGTCCTGGACCGATGCCACTCCTTACCTGATAACTGCCTAGGAGAAGAGCTGGAACAATCAGAGAACCAGGAAAGAGCAGCATTCGTTGCAGGGGTGCTTCCCCCAGGTAAGAGCAGCTAACACATACAAACACCGCACTTTTGGCTGTGACTGTGCAACATGTTAAACACAATGCAGCTTTTACACTGACTGCTATTATAGGCCTGGCCATGAATGTTTTTTTCCAAAGCAGTGTCTTTGGCACAAGTAGTTAAATGCACGTGGCTGCTAAATTAGAGGTTGGTGATCTGAGCCCAGACGGAGATGGTGGAGATGTGGCTTACGTTTTAATTTAACAGTATCGAACATTCCTTCTAAATTCATATCAACCAGACACTTCTCATTTGGTTATGCATGTCACCTTCATGTTCCCTTTGTCCTAGTCTCACTGGCGGGGATGTTGGGGGTAATGTTATGACCGCCTTTGGATCTCTCCTCAGTGGTCTGGTCGCGCACCAACTGCATGCACAGGGCACTGATGAAATGCAATGCCTCTTGTGAGTGTACCCCCAGCGGGAGCATATACCCCATGTGCCCCCACTGGGCCCCTGGCCAAGCTCAGGGTTATAAAACGGACTTTTCTATTCACCAGGGGACCTGCTGACTGCTTCACTCTACTGCAGCCCAAGCCCTGCAGGGGCCACAGGAGCCACAGGAGCCATTGTTTGCTGGTGGGTGCGGGTGGGCCATTTGGGAGAACATGAGCTTGGCAGGCCCTTCCCTTGAAGGCCTGTCTGGAAGGTTAGATGAACTAAGAGGAAGATCATGAGTGAGGTGCTCTTCCCTATCCCTCAGGTGAGTGCGGTAAAAGGGGAGGGATGTCCTCATGAAAGTGGAAAAGAAAAAGGGACTTTGTTTGGAATGAATCTGGCGGAGGCTGATGGCCTCCAGAAGTATGACTGGGACAAGGAGGAGTGGACAAGGGGATAATGGCCACCTAAATGACTAAATACTTTGGTGTAAATTGGACTGTAAATATATTCTAGATTCTAGGCATGCAACTTCAAGTGTAGGCGTGAGTGGTGTTGCTCCTTTAATGTTCCTTCTCTTGTTGTAACGCACAATAGGATTTTAGCAAAGAGATGTGTCAAAAAATCGCAATAAATAAATACATACATTACTTTGCTACACGTTAGGGGGTCACCGGCATTTACGGGGTTTCAAATAGTTTAAATTAAGGTCATCATGTTCATACTATGTTCCAGTTATCAGTGTTTAAATAGCTTGTTTGTAGACAAGCTGGAAAACGGGCCTTTTCTTTCTACTACAAGCACGTGTTCGAACATCAGCTGGCTCGAGAAACACGTTACACAATTAAACGCTCTGGTTGCCTGGCTTTAAATTCTGTTTTTGGCCCGATGATAAAATACAAGAGTACATTACTCGAGTTTAGCACGGGATAAATAATATAAGGCAGCCTGTCGGAATGGTACCGAGTGAGCAAGGCTTGACGTGTCCCACCTGTGATCCTGGTACCCCGAAAGCTCACTATAGTGTAAGCTTTGGCCATACACAGAACACTGGCAAAGATGTATTTAACAAATGCTGCCCTGAGGCGCCTCGCTCTGATGTGCTACCATATTGCTGGCTTCCTCTTTATGCGACTATTCCCATTACAAGCCACTTGACCCAGGAAAGTACGTGTGTGCCAGCAGGCTTTAATATTCACGAGATTTGAATAAAGGAAGTTTCAGCCTTGTTAATTAAGCATCTGCAGTGAAGTCACCCGGCGACTGCTGGCCAGGATTGTATTAGCTCCTTATGGCAAAACACTGGGGAGTATATCATGTGGAAGACAAAAAGTAAAGAGGTCCTCACAGCCCCCCGCCCCCCTGAAAGGAAATGGCAAACACGCACGGTATGTCAATCTTACTACGTTTATGACAGTGTAGATTATTAATAGTGATAATGATTGTAAAATGTATTTTTATTTATTTATTTGTATTTATATAGCGCACGTGCAGCCCTTAGGCATCGAGGCGCTGATACATCATGGTAGCTTGGTTATATGAAACACGGCGTTGCTTACTAGTTACATTAGGCCTAGCAATGTTGTGATGGGTTAAATGGAGATGAAGCATGGGGCACAATTGTACATGGTATGGAGGAGGTTACAGGAGTATGAGGTGTAGAATGTACATGGCAGAGTAACAGGAAAATGAGACATTGTACATAAATGGTGAATTACATTCAGAGGGTAGTTCAGACCTATGTCAGACCTAAGGGTCAAGGAGATGTGGGTATTAGGATTTCAGATAAACAGGCGTGTTTTGATTTCTTAGCGGAAGGCTAGGTGGCACCCGTTGAAGTCACCTGTCTCAACAATGTGATCCGAACTAAGCACCACTGAACTCACATTACGTGGCTGTCACAGTCCATACATGGAACGTTTCAGTGGCCAAGGGTACAGCCAAATTGAGAACGCCTGCTTAAGACTGAAGATCGCAGTGCAGGTGCTAAGAAGACTCGGGCTACCTCAAACACGATACATTAGAAACTGCTGTGCTTAATGGACTGCAGCAACTCGTGCAGAAGTGCACAGTGTAGGAATTTCTATGATCACAGCTTGCTACTCCATGTTATCGTCGAGTTTAAAGTCAATGGGCCTCATTACGACCCCGGCGCTAAGTGGTTAACGGCGCCGTAAAAGGCTGCAGCGCCGTTAACCACTTAGCGCCTTACTACGAGGTCCCTTTGCAGGACCCGACCTGAACGTTTGGTTTGGACCAGCCATTAAAGTAGGAACCCGCAAAGGGACCTCGCAGGCAATTACGGTACCCCAATTTGCGGTACCGTAATTGCCGCCTTCCCCATTCCCATTGAGCCCTATGGGGCAAAAATGGGAATGGGGAAGGTACCATGGTGAAATGGGGAAATACCGCCCCGCCAACCTTGCAATGGGGCGGTATTTCCCCATTTCACCATGGCGGACTCCATACAACACCGGCACCAACCGTGGTGCTAGTAGCACCATGGTTTAGCGCCGGTGTTGTAATGAGGGCCAATATTTTTCCTAGCCGAGCTTTATATGTGCCACTTAGACCTGGATAACAGTGGAAACCTACAAATACTTAAGTTACATCTTATTCATAATTCAAGCTACTCAGAATTCCTAAAGCAGGTTACCCTTGCAGAACATGCAGACATTGGGCCTCATTCTGAGGTGGGCGCAAAGCGATACCGGGCACCGGTAAAAACACTGGTTCCAGTATTCCTTTTGCGCCCTTTTCCGAGGTCAATAACGGTACCGCAATTTGCGGTACGGTTATTGACGCCTTCCCATTGAGCCCTATGGGGGCTCAAATTTGAATGGGGAATGGCTTTTACAATGGGGATTTACCGGTCCCGCCAAGATCGGACTGTACCGGTAAGTCCCCGTTGAACGAGGGTGGACACGGTCCCGTTATTTGTGCTAGTCATGGCACTAATAGCGCCATGACTAGCACCAACCTCGTAATGAGGCCCATTTTGTATAAATACACACACGTGTGTGCGTTTCCTGTGTGCAGCATAATACTATTACAGTTGGTGAGCTGATGCATGCTGATCTGGTCAGTAACCTAAGCCTCACCCACCTGTCAATCACTGCTTATCTTTTGGTGACTTCTTGTTTTGCTTATCTTTTTAACCCTACTTAAGGAGCCCTACAGCTTCTTTTCTTTTGCAGTTGTTGTGTTGGTGCAAGTGTATCTAGGTCAAGTGACCTAAGCTCCACCCCTCTGTCAATCACTGCTAATCTTTTGGTGCTTTCTTGTTTTGCTGCTCTTTTATTCTATACTTAAACTGCCCTTACCGACACTTTATTTTGTAGTCAGTGAGTGCAAGTGGATTTAGGTCATTTGACCTAAACCCCACCCACCCACTTAGCTTTGCCCCTGCTTTTCCCTTCTTAACTTTAAGCTCACAGGCATAGGCGGTGACAAGCATATTTATAAAAGGGCAATCCCTGTTCAGGCCTGTAAATGTCCACAGGCCAGTTATTTGGCCAATTTTGCACCTGACCTAGTAGACAGCACTATGTGTCTCCCTTATCCACAACCCATTCCCGTCCTCTCCAAGGATCACACAATCAAACTCTGAACTCAGCTCCAGACAGCTACCCTTGCTAACCCTATCAATATCCCACATAAACCCCTGCAACATGCAGCTTCTGTTCGTATGTGAACGATTAAGGTGGTTAATGTCCACTGAGCGGTTAGCACACCACTACCATTGCCAATCTCAGAACCAACAACAAACTGAATACACTTTTCGTTACTATAAAATGGTTGTCACCCTTCTCCCCTTCATCTCAAGTGCTCCTACCCCATGAATACAGTAGCCAACATACTGACCGCACAGGAAAAACTGTAGAAGGGGAGGCAATTATCCATAGGACCGACTGGCCCTGCACATTAATCCTGACCTCTGCGCACAGCTCCTTCAAATCCTTCTCATGCTGGTTCTGTAGGAACAAGTGATGCACATTTCAACCTGGGCCAAGGATTTTAGTGACAACTCAGACCCCTATAGAAGGGTTATTCCAGTGTACAAGTGTATGATGGTGCTTCAGCCTGCAGCTGGTGTGTGTGCCTTAGCACTGATGTGAGACACTGATAGAATCCATGCAAACCAAAGAAAGGGTCAAGCATTGTGTAGCTTGAATTGATTGAATAGAATAACATAGCATTGTATAGCATAGCACAGTATTGTAGCATAGTGTAAAAGGAGCATACGTACTAACAAACATAACATTACTAATCCCCTAACATACTAATAATGAATCCCTAACATACTAAAACAATTAGTGATTAGAATGGTGCAAACTATGGGTGCAAACTGGGGGTGTAGATACTGAATGCAGGAACAGACTCTGCGATGCTGGTTTGGAAAATAAAATTCACACATTGCAGATACATCCACAGTGTGTGTACAGAAGGATGTGCGATAAATTGGCAGAATCATTCTGCCTGAATCAGTCCATTATGTGAGCCTTCAGTGCAGGAAATTACAATGCAAGTGTTTCAATTAACCATCCAGGCCCACTGAACTCACCACCCTATAAAGTTCACTGGAGAGAATCAGGAAGGCTTGCAAAATTACAAGGGTGTGTGCTAAAGATGGGTGGCACCTACAAACGCCCATCAGATCCCTTGAAAAGTGCTAGCACAAGGACTACACCCCAGATGAGCTTTCATCCTTTAAATCCCTGCGCACCCAAAGCAGACATATGATCTCCAAAGCTAAGTTGGCACATTGCACCTCTACTATTAAGCAGTCTCTAACAGGACCAAAGCCTTATTCGAAGTAGTCAAGCACTGCACCAAGCTTACACCTGTGCACAACGGGCCGGCTTTACAATCGAAATGCAACAGAATCAACGGCTTCTTTATTTATAAAATTGTTAAGATCAGTGGTCTCATCAATACTTCAAAACCAGACGAACCCATGCTATTCATCCCTCCAGAGCATTGCCCTCCTGGTCTTACTACACCCTACTCACTGCTAAGGATCTGTCAAACCCACTTGCTTCCTTTAAATATATAGCTTACGTGGACAAATTCCTTTCGGGCCTCTCTCATTAAGCAAATATCTGGCCCTGCGCTCAACAAACTCCTTGTTATTGTGAATGCCTCCCTCAAAGTAGGTGCATTCCCAGTAGCGTTGAAGACAGTTCTCATATGACCACTTCTCAAAAGAAGCTTGCCTGACCCATAGAATCGAGCCAACTACAGACCCATCATGAGCCTCCTGTTCATCAGGAACCATATTGAGAAAGTAGTTGCGACCAAATTAATTGCCAAAATCGACAGGATTGGCTGCCTCTGCAATTACCAGTCTAGGCTACTTCCCCAAATACAGCACTGAGAATGGTACCATCCATGAGTTAGATGATGAACTGTGGATCACCAATATAGGGGAGATGTGCCCCCTACTCCACTTAAAATTCTTGGCTGCTTTCGACACAGTTGACCACTTAACAAGTCTCCCACTCCTCACCAAAGGGATGGCATTCTCTGGAACTGTCCAAAATTAGTTTGCGTCCTACCTATCTGGAAAACACCAGGCCATTCATATGTGCTAATTCTGATCCAATTGACTCCCAGTCGAATGTGGGATTCATGAATATTCCATCTTCTCTCAAATCATCTTCACTCTATACATGGAACCCTTGGAAACTGACTTAATGCCTCCAACATAGCCATCCATCAGTATGGTGAAGACACTCAGCTGTACCTTAAGGTCAGTGGCCCGCAGGACATCGCTCGCCTCCACAAATGGCTGGCCACCATCCAAACATGGATGTCAACTGCCAACCTCAAACTAAACCCCACCAAGAGAGAATTTTTCCACATCATTCCCATCACCAAACAACAACTCGGGTAACAATGGTATTTGGACATGTGCCTGGAAGGATTCAGTGCTCGTTTGTCAAACACAGCCAACCCTGGGCTTTATTCTTGACAGCAGCCTTTCCTTCTAAAAGCACAGCCAAAAAGGTGAAAACCATGTGTCTAAAGAGCTCCACACACTGCATAATCAAAACCTTCCTCAACCCACACAACTTCCACACTGTGCTCTTAGCACTTGTAATCTCCTACATCAGCAGGGTAAATGCCCTCCTCTTGTGCTTCGCACCAGACGTCTGGCATCCCGCAAGGCAGTCAATCAACTTGCAAATGGCCTCATAGCAGGTTCCCGCAAATTTTAGCGTATCTGTCCAACAATTCGCAAGCTTCACTGGCTCATCCTTCCTGCCAGGACTATATTCAAAACTGCATGTATCACATGCAACACACTTGGCAGGTAAACTCCTCCCTTCTCGAGGCTCTTGCACCTCACATAGCAAAACTATCAAAAGGTTGGCAGCCTTAGCTGGCATTTAAAGAAAAGACTCAAGCAGTCCAACTAATGCCTCGCCCGACCCTCTTGAACTCAACCCCAGCAGAGGCATCCAAATGCCCTCACCATCCTCAGTTTCTCAAAACAGTAAAAACATGGTCTTTCAACAATACCTGCGGACAAATAAAAATCCCTCTCTCTTTCCATCAACAGTACTGTGCTACTGTTTAAAATGTCAAGCCCAATGCTGGCACCCTCCTGTTCTGAAGCTCTCCTCTGCTCCTGAGATACGTTCTTGCTATGAGCAATACAAGTACAATACATTGGCATTATGTTCACAGGGTTTAAACTGCATGCTTAAATGCTAGGGTGATCAGCTTTTTAAAATAAAAAAACATAAAAAACAGGGACAGGATACCAACATAAAAATAGGACTTCACTTGACAATGGCTGCCAGGATAACACTTCGGTAATGGGAAAAGGGGATACCAGAATTCCTCTGGATATTAACTGTGCATATTTATGATGTTTGATGTGACGATTTGAACTGATTAATAAAGATATGTTAAAAAAAAACTGCACACTGTAAATCATGTGAAACAGAGAAGATCTTGTGCTCTGGCGGCTATGCCATAACTGTATAGGCACACATTTCAGAAGCTATCTCTGTGGAACAATCAGTTAATGCAAGTAGCTGCTAACTAAAAGTCGAGCCGATGTTTGAGCCCAGTCAGGAATGGCAGAAGATGTTACTTTAGTGCTAAATCACCAAACACCTGCTTGGTTTGGAACTATCATTGTTTAATGGGTGTTAAACCAGCATTGAGCGTTACCTCAAGTTTCGAGCGCATACTATTCATAGTCTCCCTGCAGTTACAGATATGGATTTGCATAGTCAACCAAAAGCAGGAAAACTTTTTCAACGAAATAAACTCTTGAGACAGAAAGCCCATGACAGGACCTCTGGTCACGCAGTTAATGCTCACAACGCGTGTATACCTAGTGGCCTTCGATATATGCAGCAAGAGTTTGTGAAGTATGTCCATTGTAGGCTTCTAAAACAATAGTACACAGCCATGCTCAGGGGGTTAGTGTTGTTCAAAATCGGAAGAACAAGAACTAAATCCATCACATGAAAGGACTGAACCCTCGTATGGGTGATTAGGACTACATGTATTCATGCAAGGTCAGATTGGGGCATACTATTGTCTCGACACCAATGAACAAGTGGCCCACAGTCACACATGGTCATTTGTACCTTTTGTTATAGACTGCTGGACTAGTAGCAAGAAGGAGTCTTTTGGTAACACGCGTTGCAAGTTGTGCACGTTAAGGAACATTTGCTCATTAACACTGGTCAAAACTGACAGATGCATAGTAAGGTCATACAAACTAGCCCAGTTTGACCCCAGAAAACGGTCCGCACTAGCATGTTGGGCCTGCACTTCGGGCATTGTTCTATAAGCCAGTCCGAGGCTGTATTTATTCCATTTTATATAGTAAAGACCAGGCACCAAAAAAAAAGCATCAAAACACTGCAAAGCTAGAGAAAGAAATCTCAGACATAAGTCATTTTGAATGTACTTGTACTCACATCAACATCTATTTGCTTAGCAGCTGATAAATACGAGCCAGTACAGGTATATGATTCCGGGCAGCTGTGTTGTAAATGATAAGGAGAACGCATTTTGCTTTTAGGATTACATTACGGGTTTAAGAACACGGACGAATATACAGATGTATATGCCAAACGCATCATAATTATAGTAAGGTTAAATGCATTAAGAACGTTTCAACTGAAATATCACATTAGAACAGGTCATGTCAGCTAACAAGCCTCCACACAACTGAGTAGCAATCCCTGTTTATTCACCTCTAATTCAGAGTCACTGCACAATGCATTATGGGCATGTACATTATGGGGAGGGAGGATAGCTCAGGGGCAACGCGTTTGTCTTGGAAGCATAACAACAAGACAGAGGTTTGAATCCTGATCCCATGCATGGAAACAACTCGTTAGTATTAAGCATGTTATAAAAGAACAATTATAATAATTATACATTAGTTCAACAACATGATGCTTTCTTCTAAAAATTGTCTTTGCGTTATAGTGCTACAATATTTTATACATATCCTCATCAGCCCAGGACAGACAGCTCATAAGATTGCAGAGTCTAACCACTTTGTCACTGGAGCATTCTGACATGTTACACATACACCATGAATGTTATTGTGGTGTCAATATAGCCTTTTAGGCTGCGGGGGTGGGGGGTGTAGAAGGGGGATAATGACCTGCCACCAGGTTATCACCCAAGGCAAAGCTGAGGGCCATACGTCGGGGAAGTGTTATTATCCCAAGCACTAATGACCCCTCCCGAGTGGTGTATGGCTGTATCCGGGAGGATTGCTCAGCAGCAACGTGCTCGCCTTGGAAGCAAGACAACACAATGCAACACAGGTTCAATCCCCGGGTCCGCACTTAGAAACCTCTGGGTATTTAAGCACGTTATAAATACGCAACTAAGACAAAAATACAATTACGCAACTAAAATACAAACAATTCCTGTAACAGTGCCTCAGTGCCCTCAGGCTGTGTGAGCGCTTTAAAAATGCAAAAAATAAAATAAATAAATAAATAAAATATCAAGGGCACCATAACATTGATAGCAGATGGTGGTAGTAGCAAAACATGTTTTGGAGTTTGTGGTGAAATAAAAGAATGGTGCTTCAAGATTGAGTAAAGTAAACAGGCAAATTGAGTTAGTAAATTAAATTTGGTATTATTTAGTAGCATTTAAATAACCTGGCTGTCTTCATAAGTTAAGCATTTTGATTGCAACTTGGTTGAACTGGAACAGGAAAAGGCTTAACATGAGAATGCATTAGATGTCATGTGAACCTAAACAGTTTATCTATAAGAAAGTGAAAGCATTTTCCAATATCCTATCTTTTTTTTTCATGTGTTAAATTGCATGTTGCAACAAACGTCAATCCAACCAGAGATGAAAGCACTGATTCATGGAAATATTTGCGTGGAAAATCATGGACTTGCATGCAAATTGGCGCAAAAGTCCCATTCGTGGATTCATGGAACACAATGTGCAGGGCTTACCCGGGTCTTGCGAGGAATCTGCACCGGTCCAACACGCCACTGCAACACCACAAACGCCTTGCGCGAGACTCGAAGCGAAGGGCCGGCCCGGTCTGTGCAGCTACCTAAAAAGGGGGCGGAAAACGTGCAATGGGGAAGAATAAGCAAAAATGTGGGCGTTACGAGGGACCTTCCACACTCTAACAACCGCACTGCCCATATCCGTGCAAAACAACTGTATACATGAAAATGAAACAGGATTTACGGCGTGCGATAAAGCACACGCAAATCCCAAAATACCTACGCCATGCGATAGCAGGTGTAAACGTCAATGCGTACACAAAAAGAAATGCATAAAAAGCAACCACGATAAACAAATGCACGTATACAGCTACGATGAATGTACCATTTGTTGCAGCAGTGTTCCTGGGACACTGTAGGAGGAGGAGGATGACCAGGGCCTGGATCTTCCACCCAAGCACCACCCTCTTTGGGATGCCTGATGACCAGGTCTATGCCATGTTTAGGTTACCCCCTCATATCATCTTAGACCTGGTCACGGAGTGGGAAGATGACCTCACATCACCCACCCTGTGCCCCCCAGCACTGAGCCCCTTGCAAAAGGTGTGCACTGTACTGCATTTTATTGCCACTTGCTCATTCCAGCAGACCACTGCCATAGTTGGGGGCATTTCACAGGCAACACTGTCACGTTGCCTACACCAGGTTTTGGCAATAATAACTGTCATCCTTCTGTCCGCTGGCATAGATATATGCCCAGAACACCAGCAGAAAGGCAGGCAGTGTTGCAGGACTTTAATGGGGTGGCGCACTTCCCAAAAGTGCTCAATGCCATTCATTGCACCCATGTTGCTCTACGTCCACCTCGAGCAACAAAGCACATATACCGCAAACGAAAACAATGGCACTCCATCACCGTTCAGATTGTGTGTGATACCAAGGGCATAATTACTTCTGTCGATGCCAACTATCCTGGCAGCACCCGTGATAGTTACATCTTCAGAATGTGCCCCTTACACCGGGCCCTGCAAGCTGGGAAGCATGGCGACACATGGCTCATTGGTGAGTAGGAATGATCATGCACATGCCTGCATGTTGCACACCTACAAATATACACTGTCACAAAATGACAAACATTCTGAACACTATAGGGGGCAGTGCCTACCCTCTCAGCACATACATGATGACATCAATACGCAACCCCAACACATCTGCCCAAGTAAGATACAACACTGCCCATATTGCAACTCCGGGCATAGTGGAGCGCACATTCGGAGTGCTCAAGTCACGTTTCTGCTTCCTTGACCACTCTGGTGGTGTGTTGCTATATGCACTACCACTAGTCTGCAGGATCATTGTGGCAGCATATGTCCTGCACAATGTTGCAACATGGTGTGGCGTCCCAGTGGACATGATGGTGACACCCCATCCACATCCACAGTCCCACTGCTTGTGTATGGCTGGGCAAAGGGCACGTGGAGAGGTTGGAGAGCTTGTGGCAATGTATTTCACCTAAACCCCCGACCCCCTGTGGAGTGCACACAAGGCCACTACATCCCAGGTTTCATTCAATGATGACAAAATGGCTGTGCCCACAAAACCATCCTGAGAATGTGCCCTTGGAAGTGTACGTGTGTGCATTCCTTAAAACTAAAAAGACATTTCTTTTTGTGTTTCCAAAAAAACACAATGATACCATTACCACCATGCAAACCAGTTAATTAAACTACATCTGTGTCACCCAAACCATCCCATATGTCATGTAAAATGATCATGAGACTGTGTTATGGTATGGCATGTTATGCTAAAGTATATTCATGAAGGCCCGATACACAAGGCAAGTGTCTCAAAGCACTCAAGGATGTCAGTGCATACTATACAATTAATAGTGGAGGAAAGATTGAATAGGTTTGATGATTAATCTACAGTTATATCAAGTGCATGAATGTGCCACCATGCAGGGAGCGAGGACAGGGTGGAAGAGACAGACGATGTACAGGCATGGTGAATCAGAATGAGCAATTGCACAGACGTTTACAGGGGAGTGGTATGTGGAGGGTGGGAACAAGTTTGGGGTTGGTCCAAGTGCATTTAGTCAGTGGAGGCGGGGGTAAGTGCAGAGAGATCCAACTTTCTAGGGTCACTCAGCAAGTGCAGTGATGATGAGGCTAGTGCAGGTCCCGGAGGCAAGTGTACAAAACACTGCCTGGGGTGCCATGGACCTGTGAGACCTTGAGGTACATCAGGTGGCCAGTCATCGAGCTATAAGGAAAAATGTATGGAGAGAGGGAGTGAGCAGAGGGATAGGTTAGCAGGGAAGAGGGAGTGAGAACAAAGAGTAGAAGAGGAAACTCCTCAGGAGTTCCAGGAACCTGACGAGATGACGCTCCATACAGAGAGCCACAGGGAGGCTATTCCACAGGGAGGCCCCTGATGATGATAAAGATCTTTCTCCGAATCTCTTCTTCGAGAACTGGATCACCCGAAGAAGGTTTGAGGTACATGAGGAGAGTGCTCGGGAGGGAGAGTATTTAGGTATGAATAGTTGCAGATAGGTAGTTCACAGGCCCTACAAAGCCCTGTGTACAATGCATAGATTCTTAAATTTGACCATTGCAGCCATGGGTAGCCAGTGGAAGCATATCAGTGCCAGACGGATGCAGTCCATGGTCTTGAGGCCAAGGATAATTCTTGCGGTCATGTTCTACAAGAGTCATAGAATGTGCGGATTAGAAGCATGGAGGTTGAGAAAGAGGCAGTTGTGGTAGTCCAGCCTGTAGATAACCAGGACTGTGGGGACAGTGACCTGTTGGGTGAAAGTGAGAACAGGCACAGTACCTCTGAGGAGGTGTAGCTGATAGTTGTACTTTCTAGAGATGTCTGAAATGTGACATGAGAAGGAGAGTGAAGGCGAAGATGCCCCCAAAGATTAATACCTGTGCCGGTGGTTGCAGCTGCAGGGCCAGGGGAGTCTGGCCAGGGAGAAAGTTGGAAAGCTGTAGCAGGGGTCTCAATGCAAATGAACTCAGTCCTGCTGGGGTTAAGGCAGAGGTTGTTTGCAGCACACCATGACTGAAAGTGATAATCACATTTGCTAAGGCAGCCATGTACACACAGAAGAACCAGGGGGATAGCTTACATCCCTGGGGAACACCACAGGTTGAAAGAGCTATAGAAGAAGGAAAGGCTTTGAGTTCCACCTGGGATGGGTGGTCAGAAAAAAATGAGGTTAACCATGCCATAGCCTGATCTGTGAACCCTGTGCGCCATACACATTGTAGTGGTCCCCTTCTGAAATGGTGGATCTGAATAACTAACATACTGCTCTAATGTGTAACATTCCGTAACAATCAATATAAAAGAAGATCTTACCTGTCCCCTTGGCATGCAGTTGACAGTCAAATTTCATTCCATATAGGCATCATTACCTGATGTAAGGATCTGCAGAAAAAGATAAACATGATACATAGTTTATATTCCAAATACATGCAAAAATAAATAAAACAATTGAAGAGACATGGGCACTCCTCAGTGACATCAAACACATGCAAACCACAAGTCACTATACAACCATCACACATGCGCAAACATATGCACGCTGCATGCAAATCAAACGCACAATATACACACACACCCAACAACATCACCCATACTGTCTGTCCCCTCAATGACATGTAGCAAATGTGCATGCAACATATCCCCCTTCATTACACGATGTCACATACACAATGCACACTTCACTCACCATGCTGCATGAAAATGTGAAGACAGCACACATGCATATAATTGATGACAACCAAAACATGGCCCAAGCATTGAAGACTACCAATGCCATGATAAGGCTGGCTGTCACCTGCGTAGTAATGGGACAGTGTGCTGCACAGTCATGGAAGCACATCATCAATAAACACATGTGTTCTTCATTGCTCAGGCATCCATCCAATAACCCCAAAGGATTTCCAAGTACACACAGGGCAACAGGTTGAGGACAGGTGAATTTAGACAATGATTTACTAACAGAGATCAATAATACAATCAATGCTACCAAGAAATCATGACAATAACTGGGAGGGGAGACAAACACACAATGCCTTCTGAGTGTTCCCAATGTGCAATTGTACAAGTGAGGGTGGTAAGGGAAAAGGTTTGGATTAGTTCATGGAGAACATGTTGTGGTGAAATGTCCAGAAAACAATACACACATGGAAGTGCTACCTCACGTGGTGATGCTGAGCATGTTCAGTATATACAGAGTACATTAGATGATACATGTGAGGGCTATGGGCACCAAGGACACATAAGGGCCATGGACATCGGGCATGCTACTGTATCAATAGCACAGAAGAGAGTCGGAGAAGGAAGTGGAGAAGAGAAAGGACTTAATGATTATTGTGAATTTAAGGAGTTCCTACTCAACACGTAGAGGGAGAGGGAGTCTATTACACAGAAGGTAGCCTGCATAGGAAATGGACCCAAAAACAGCCCATTCAATACCAAAGTGCTTCACACTCAAGGAGTAGTTGCCAGAGAAATGCAGGAGTATAGAAGTGGAGTATTTGATCAGTAAGAGTTGAAGATGGTACAGGGACCCAGACAGCCCTGTGGATGATATACAGGGATTATAATGTAATCCGTGCTGAGTCTGTGAACCGCTGAATGCTTTATATTGCAGGAGAGATGTGGTCCCTGGGCCTGAGTCTAATGATGAGTATTGCAGACCTAATCTGGGTAAACTGTAGGGGTTGCAGGGTGGACCAAGGAACACTAAGGAGTAGGCTGTTGCATTAATGCAGCCTGGAGAGTACCACAACACGTGTAACATTGCACCTATGTGTGATGGTGTGGAAGGGTATGGTTACTTTGAGCATGAAGAGCTGAAAGTCGGACTTCTTGACAATCTCATGAATATGAGGCATGGAGGAAATGGGGTACTCGAAGATGAATCCAATATTCCTGCTTTGGGATGAGGGGGCAGGGAGTGAGCCCCTGGAGGAAGGACAGAGTCAATGCCAGAAGTAGGCAGCAGGGGAGAAAATTGGGACACTCTAAAAGTTTGCATGCTGTACAAGCCAAGGTAATTTGCAGTGCACCAGGCGAGAATAGCCGAGAGGCATTTGTGGTGAATCAGGGTGCCTGTGTGTCAGTAGGAACATTGCTGAAGAGTAGTGTGTCGTCAGCATAGCACATGAATTTGTTGTACAATGAGTCAAAGAAGCGTTGCAGCAGGGAAATGTATACGTCAAAGATTGAATTGAAAAAGAATGGGCACCTGCAGGACGCTAAAAGTGGAGGCTGAAGTAGGGTAGAAGAAAGGACACAAAATGCTTTATTTGGAATGGTTGTTTAGGAAGGAACTAAGCAAGTCCACTGGCCGTTCATGGAGCATTTTAATGAGTATGGAATGCCTTACTGTGTGAAAAGCAGATGAGATATCAAGCAGGATGAGGACAGCAGGAGATTATGAATTGAGGAATGTTGCCACTTATTCATGTATGTTCTGGAGAGCAGTGTCTGTGGCTCCGGATGGTTTCAATCCACACTGGTGTCCATGGACATCCCCAACAACGACCTCATGGTATCCATTTGTGGGAGGGCAAACTTGTCAAGCAGTTCCCCTTGGAAGGTGGTGAAAGAAATGTGCCAGTAGTTTGCTGGTCAGGAAGGCTCTGCATATGGCATAGTAAGAATGGTGTGCACAAAGGAGTGCTTGATGGAAGATGGAAACTAAACAACAGGAAAGGAATGGTTGCAGAGATCAGCAAGAGCAGTTGCCACAGAGGAGATGTTGCCTTTGATGGTTCTGTAGGAGCACCGGCACACCATTTGCGATGACACCTTCATGGAGTTGAGTACTTTAGGGGAGAGATGAGTGAATGAGGAGAATGAGGAATGATGAGGGTGAGTGGTAGGGGGGGCATCAGTGCGGAGAGTTGTGTTTGAAGAGCCTGTCACAAGTAGGTTTAGTCAGTCCTGTGTATTTGTAAAACATATGAGATGCAAGCGCATTCCAAAGGTACTCTGAAGGAGCTGTTGCAAAATATTCAGTGGATGAGTGGGCAATGACTGAAATACTCACCTCTTGTACCTCCGCCAGAACCATGCTTGATGTCACAATGTACAGCTGCCCATGGAGGGAGCTGCAATGGAAGACATAAGCAGACAACACAAGGCATTGTGATACATCAATCAACGATAAAATCATGCTAGAAGTACACTGTTCACCACCAGACCAAGGACAATGCAGACTTCATTGTCACAGCATACAAATGGTCAAATACTGCAGTCATTCAAATGCAGCAGTACCATGCACCCAGCCGTGTTTTACTAGAAGCTGCAAACACCATGGTGCAGCTGCATGGAAAATTCACGAGAAAGCACAAACACCACTAACCTTAATATGCTGGCACACAACATATCATCCCACAAAAATGCATACATACCAACATGTTTGTGGTTTTAAACTGGTGCTGCACACCGTAATAGTTGATCCATGATCAAGACAGGCCAAATGTGGTATGCAGCCATAATCCCACAAACACTGCTAGGGATCTGAAGTGTCACACATTACACATGATAAATGTTCCATGAGCCACACATCAGCCCAACCATCAGCACCTGTCACAGGCCACAAACAGTCGACCATGCTACCCCCCCACACAGAATGCACACTTTTTATAATCAGTGAACAGTGGCCCCAGCAATCCATCTGAAGAACATTGCTATACCCATCATTAGAAGCACCCCCCATGAAACATGCCCCTTTAAGAATGTGTGTTGGACCACAAGTCAAGTCAATCCAAAGTGAACACACAGTGCCACACTCCCATGCAAACACCACACAAGTGTCATCAAATGCCATTCACTTATCTGTCCAGGGAACCCACCTGGCTTGCATACGATGCACACCATCGGGAGACACTTCCCCTAAATTAAATACTATGCATAGTAACAGCAGAAACAACATGCACATACATGACAACGCATGATTTCATGAAGAACATATATGAGACACCACCCACTGCAGGAGCAACACAGAGTGCCACATGGTGAATGGAAATACATTGTGATTATCCCAGGATTACAGTGTACCACAACAGAGGGAGGGAGAGAGAGTGACACAGAGAGGGAATCTCAAGGAAATGCCAGATCAAGGCATACACTGCCTGGTTTTCAGATGTACAATGACATGCTGTACAGCACAGTAGGTGCAGCCATAGAGGAATACACATAGGTAGGTAACACAGTGAGCATCACTTAAATTACCATACCGGCATGTCAGCATGCAGAGGACATAAGATAAGCAAGACATGCAGCAAACATGCAAACCAATGACGCATGCTGAACATGCAAGACAGTGCTAAAGCTTACCCGCTGACAGTGCCGGAATGGTGTCAATACTGCATCACCTTCACCTAGAACTGTGTCTCCTAATCAGGTACAGGAAGGACAGTGTCTGGTGGAGGGCATGAGGAGCATGGACGTCAAAGGGTGCAGGATGTCTCCCCCAAGACAGCAGTCACCGCCAGATCACGGATTACTGAAACAACATGGGAGAAGACATTAAAACAGCCATTGTGAAGTACCATTGACACAACACACGTGCAATGGAACACAAAACCCATAATTACCTGCACATGCCATCCTGTGCACCACCATGCAAACATGCAAGTTGACGTCTCTATGCATGCCTGCATGTACACCACTGTACACATCTTGGCCTAGAGATGTTAATGGCACACCTCAAGGCAAATAAAGGAAACAATGAAAGCAAAAACAAACCAGGAAAGGGCAAATCAAAATATACAATGCCAACATCCAGGCCTGGGGTGTACAGAAAAAAAAGAACACATTAAAAATCAAAAACGTCCATCATGGACTGTGGGAGCACTCAGAAGGGGGGAGGGGCAGGGTGCATATCAACGAACACATGGGTGGATGTTGAAAAAAACAATTCCCTCCATGGGCTCATGGACCGCACGGCTATGTTGGACCAGGAGGCATGTCTCTGCTGGCACCGCCTTTATGGGTTGAATCAGAAGGTGGTAGTTGTGCCGGAGGCTCACAACGCACTGCCCTGGCTTGTTCCTCAGTGGCAGTGGCCAGACTTGACACTGATTAATGCACCAGCACAATGAGGTTTTGGAGGTCACCATGCTTAACCTCACGGGATGCACAGATTTCCTCCAAGATTGTCTGCCTCAATAGTTGAATCTCCTGTTGGTGCAGTCTCCTGTGGGCTGCCGGCTCCTCTTCGATTGCAGCTCCGAGGGCCAACAACTCTTGCCTCAAGGCTTCCTAAGCAGGGATGCCTGCACAGACCTCAGATCGGCCCGTCGGCTCCTGATGTTGGCCTCCATGTGCAGCCTGTGTGAGTGGCATGTGGACCGCATTACCTGCTGCCCTATCCATGCCCTCCTCCAAAATATAATAGGCAGCATGCAACATCGACTGCTCCCACACTGTCTGCCCAGCCTGCACACATCCCCCACTTGTGTGTGCCCATACCTCCCTGACCCAAAGGAGCATGGCCTTGCTGTGATGCCACTGTCTCTAGCTGCAGGACTGCATCCCTCACTTGCACATCTGGCCCAGGACCAGAACCCAATACTTGGAAGCCTGGCCTTGCAGCCGTTACCACCACAGATGCCCTTGAAACCACTGACTGGCCTTGTGTTGTGAAGGCACGTGACCCCCTGCAGACTCACGGGCCCCAAATGCTCCAACACTTGGTGCACTCACCTCCAACAGCAATGAAAATTGGACATCCAGTTCAGCACTAGAACTACTGGATTCAAAAGAGTCAGTGTTATATCTGGACATTTCCAGGATGGTTTGGAGCAACAGTTGATTCTCCTGGGCTGCCATATCACGTCCTCCACTGGTGGTCTGGATTGTCACAGACTCTTGTTCCTCCTCTTCTTCCTCCTCTGCATCTGGTGCCTCATGACCTGCACAAGGACATATAAAGACATGAGGATTCATGTGGATTGTGTCGACAGTAAACATCTGTATCACATTGCTGTCCTGCAACACAATGCTGGGCATGTCAGCATGAGAGAGATCGCATACACACACTATGTACAGGAAGCCATCTGATCATGGCATATGCAGACTTGCAACAACATTCCATGTTCCTGCGCATGTAGCCAGTGGACACATTGCCAACAGCCATGGTTCTCTGAAAGCACATTCTGGCCCATGGCACAGCAAACTATTGACAAATACATGCTAAATGGGCATGGTCATGTGGCTCTGTAACATGCTATTACATTACATGTCAACATCTACACACACATATTCACATCCAAGTGCACATCAATCACATGCCACACCAGTTTTGAACTGAGACAGTGAGTGCACACAATGTGGACATGGCCTAAGTGTGGAGTCCCAGTTGAAGTAGGACTGTAAGAGTAACACCTAGACAAGGTGTGTGATATGGAGAGAGTAATTACATGCACTGGGACATAGGAAGAAGGGACAGTGACACACAAGAAGGACAGGGGCATGGACCCATAGAGTGTGTGCTGAGTGTGATTCGACACCAGGGTCATTGCCATAGGTACAGCAGGGATATGCACAGTGTTGAAAAATGCACTGTCACTCATGGCACACTGTGAGGCCTGCTGGTAGTCTTCATGGAAGTTATCTGTAGCATGGAACCACCTACATACACGTGTGAATAGGCAATTTACACCATGCAGTGCATGATGTCTAACACGTGCTTCAGACACAAGTACTTGTCTAGCAGAGCAGAGTCACTGACAACACTGATGCAACTAACTAGATACCACTTTGTGGTAGCATGTTGAAAATGTTGTTCGTGTATGCTGGTGGGGGATGACTACTGTCACAATGCTATGTGCAATGGATGTACGACACATGGGTTGTATCCACTCTAGAGTACACTGGGCACGAGTCAGTATACCATGACATGTTTTAGCCAGGGCACTCATTCAAATGCAGGCAGAAGCGTAACACAATCATACATCTTGCTTTTGTTTCCCTACACATACTCAGGATGCACAAGCTTGGTCACTCACCGGACATGCCCTTGTAATCTGGCAGGCCTCCCACACCCTGCACCTTATCCATATAAATGAACTGGCTCATAGCCTGTTCATGCGGGGTGAGCTCCTCCTCTTCTGGTGACCCCCTCCCGTTGGCATAGCAGAGGCGAGGTTGGCACCCAGCTTGGACCTGGTGTGATGGTTGAGGTAATTCCACCACTTCATGACCTGAGAAGCAATGCCCTTCTAAAACCCTAATGCATTCATCTAATGCGTGACATCCTGCCAATGCACCATACGCTGAGCAAGTGTATGTGCGTTCCCTGGTTGCAAGCACATGTCATGGTGGTGATCGGTCACATAGTCCATGAGGATCTGGAGTTATTCATCATTGAAGTTCCTCTTCCTCAATGTGCTGGTGTCCTGTGCCGGGCCATGGGTTTGAGCCTCTTCCTGCTGTGCAGGCTTTTCCTTCTTCGCATGTGGTACTGACCCTGTGTGGATGGGACCACTCAGGGCACCAGATGCTGGAACACTAGTGGCCTGGGCCATGACATCACCAACTGATGCTGGGACAGCAGCTTCCACTACATGTCCCTTACCCTTCTGGGCAGTGACAGCAGCTTTCACTGCACATCCCTAACCCTTCTGGATAGGGACAACAGCTTCCACTGCCGGTCCCTGAACCCTTGGGCGGGACAGCAGCTTCCTCTGCAAGTTGCGGCAACGTCTGGCGTCGTCTGGTGAGTTTCCATGTGTTGCTATGCTCCACAGTACATGTTCATGTTCCTGCATGTTGGGAGTGAGCACCATAGGCTTTCAGCAAGTATGCCTCTGATACGGATGTCTGCGTGCATGCCCTAGGGAGTGCTCTCCATGTGTGAATTGAACCATATGTAATTTTAATGAGATGTCAGTTGCATTTATGTGTTGTACTGCTGCCTTTCAAACCGTGCACATGTTTTGTTACTTGTGTTTGAGACGTGCCGGTGTGAAAAGTGTGACAGTTGAAGTAGTGTTGGCCATGTCATGTGCATGCATGGTGTTCATGTGTATGTGTCAAAGATGGGAATGTGTGACTGGCCATCACTCATGGCTGGACGCAACATGTGCATTTCAATGGCTGACATAGTCATGTCACAGGATTACAGTTGACGGGACTCTGATGTGATTGCTCATCACACTGCTTGTGGACTCAGTTGATGTATATGCAAGGCATGTGTATGAGCACATGATGCATGTGTGTATAGCATATACAATTAATTGGTTGTGAGAGTGGAATGTGCCCTGATATGAATGTCTGTAGTGATGGGCATACATGTATGTGCATGTTTGTGGATTGCATGTCCATGTGTGTGGTGGTGGAGGATGATGGTTGTTCCCTTGAATAGTGAACTTCATGTGAATGTTTGTATTGCTACGCACTCATTGGTGCAGTGCACTGATGTTTGTGTTCTGTGTCTCCTTTTCCACAGTTGCACTGAAAGTAGAGGCCATGAGCAGTGCTGTGGAGCATGACAGCAGGGATGCCTCCACCAGGCAGAGGCGCCAGGCCCAGCCCCGGCCCGCCCCATGACAGCACATCGTGGGGGAGTGAGGTGGCTGGGGCCGCACTAGAACCATCGGGCAATGCTGCTGGGGATAAGTCCAAGAGGGCAAAGGCGGGAGTGAACTCCTCAGCAGCGGTGGGGACAGGTGATGCCCCACAGGGGCCATCCATGTTGGAGGGGTGGAAGAGGAGGAGGTGGCTGTAGAAATACAGCTCATGGGGTCAGGTGGGGGTGATGAGGTGGGCGTGACTACTGCAGTCCTGTCCCTGGGGCATCTGGCTGTGCATGCCACCCTTGCAGTTCCTGTGCAAAGTCCTGCCCCTGGGCCAGCGGATACAGCTGTATGCACCTGCCGGCATGCCTCAACCCAGCCCCATCCCCGGGTGTCAGATGTGTACATACAGACCGACACCCTGATTCCATCAGCTGTTGCAATTCAGGACATTGTGGTAAACCTGCAAGTCGGTCTTCCTCTGTGTGCCAGTCATCCTGTGGAGTGCCTTCTGGCCCACATACCACCACGGCCCCCTGTGCATCAGTCCCACCCAGATTGCCTAGTCTGGTGGAACCAACATCCCAGCCCGAGTTGGGAGTCGAGGGTCAATCGGCTGAGGTGGTCACCGTGCTGATACAGGCACCAACAGGAACACCGGCAATGCGGGGACAGCAGGCACCCACGAGCAGGGCATGGGCCGTACGCCCCCGGGTATCCTCTTCTACCTGGATGGTGTACGGACGAAGCAGGCACCGGGCACTTTGGCAGCAGCAGGCTTTAAGGAGGAGGCTATTTTTCTCAGGGCCAACCATCACAAGGGGGCAGATGCACGATGTGAGGCAGGATGCAAACATGGAACTCAGACAGAGGATGTCTTTTGTGTTCATGCGCTATGGGCAGTGAAGAGGAGCAGAAAGGCAGCAGACTCAGGAGGCTAGGTTTATGATGGCTAGGGCACAAGTTGCATTGCGTCGGGCAAGGAGGTGGGCTGCCATCCAGGAGGCAACTTGCAGGGAGGCGGAGGGGATGGAGAGACATATGCTGGAGGCCCTGCAAGCCCTCCAGGAAACAACAGAGACCCGCCTGGGGGAAATGGGCGCAGAGCTGGATGATGCCCAGGTGGAGAGTCTGCGCAACATTGGTGAGGAGGAGATGGACTAGCCCGCTACCTGGGTATATAGTTATTTACTTTTATATTTCTTATATTTTTAATTATCACCAGACTATTTGAAAAATCCTTCAGCTTTTTTACTGTATATAGTTATTTAGGTGTAGGTTTCCTTTTTTATTTATTATTTTCCCCAGACTTTTCAGACTTTCCTTCCCAGTTTTTCATGTATAGAGTTATTTTGGTGTAGGGTTTTTATCTCATTTCAGATTTTCTGCTGGACTGCTTTGAACTTTATTCCCAGTTTTAATTGTACATATTTGTATTCAATATGTCTTTCATTTTGTTACATTCCAAGCTTCATGCAGTTGATTTGTGTGTTGGCGTCTTTGATAGTTCACTTTTCAGCCAGTGCATCTCTCCATTGCAAGTCATGTGTCTTGTGGCGTGCGTTCATGTGTATTGCTGTTGCTGTGATGGTTGCGGATGGAAGGATGCACATGTGTCTGACATGTGGGGGTGGGTCTATCAGACAACCGGGTCTGCACTGTATGTTTTCATTTGCATTTACCTGCTGTGCAGCATCACTCACTGTGTGTTTGCCATCAGTGTGGTTGGGGTGAAGAGAGGTGGGCTCCCTGTGGAGGTGTTCCATGGTCACGTTAATGGCAAATTTGTTTGTCATTGCTGTGTTAAACCTGTCATGCAGACATGCCCACCAGAATGGGCAGTCACACACAGCCTTCTCTCATGTGTTTCTCCATCTTGGACACTGGAATGCAGTAGTGAGTCATGTTTGCTCTTTCGGAGTGGCAGCACAATTCTCCGGTCTCTGTGACGCAACGCTCTCTGACTGCCCTTCCATCACCCATGGATGGCCCTGGATGGCCCTGTCATGTTATTGCCCTTTCATGTTATTGTTCCGTGGCAAGTATTTTTCCACACCTTCCACCCAGATTACTGATGCTCAGGCGGTGACGCACCTGCCCATTGTTTGTGTATATTGCACACTTTTCAATAGGTTTACATCTGTCATAAAAACTATGTACTGCAAGAGAAATAGAAATTATTATTTTAGTAAGGTGTGTACAAAATACATTATTTGTCGACATTAAAATATCTTTTGTATAACATTGGATATGTTATTGTCACTCATTTCTTCTTTTGGTAGGTTCTCCTCAAACCATTCAAGGGTGCTTGACATTTCTGTGAGAAAAAAGGGTGTGTGTCTTATTACACATGGCAATGGAATTAAAGTTAATAAAAGAAAAATAAATACAATGCGTGAAAAATAATGTTTGTATTAGGGAACATTTCCTTCATCTTTCCCAATGTGTCCTTCATTGCAAACTGCAATGAGATTCCAGTCACATTCCCCAAACTGTTCCCTCAACAATGAATGATAATAATGTCCAGATATTTCAACTGAACCATATTTGCACAAAATGTCTCGCACTCCATACCAGAAGAGTTCAAATTCAGGGAATCCAATATTTGTGGCTATTCCACAATGCTCAGCACACACCTTCACCCAGTGGACCCAAGAGTCCCCAAAATCCAAACACTCTGCCTGCTGAAAGACATTGCCATGGCCATTTTCAACCCTCTCACAACTCCTACTAACACAACTCCTGCTACCCTCACTTCCTGTACACCACACCCAGCCACCCTGATTGGCTGTACGCCCGATGTCAGCGGACACCTCGACTGTCGATGGCCTCTGCAGTCCCCTTTCCATGCTATGCAACCTCAAAAGACCCAGATGTGGCACGTGCCATCCACAGACTACTGCGGTGTCCGCGGACATCGCAGCGACTCAAAGGACTGTGCGGGTGAATTATACACAATTTAAGTTATGTATTCGTTAGTGGTGGCTCTGAAAAGAACCTTTTTGTTTTTTGGGGTTTGTAAACAAACACGTTTTTTTTCATTTTTTTTGCTTTTATGTAGAGTAGTATTGTCTACTCTATATCCTCCTTTACAATTTCCGTACAGGAACTTCTTCAATGCATTCCTAAGATTGTAAAGGAAAATTGCATGTCCGACATCTATGAAGTGAACTCCATCTTAACAAATAAATTCACACCATGAGAACTTATATTATCATTCTCAAAAGATGACATTCCTGCAGCATATAAAAAAAGCAGATACACCTGTATTGACAGTTTTCCTTGATTCTTCAGTTGAGGACTGAAAAAGTTAGTTGGACATCTCCATGTGCGCCTCTGATTTATTTCCCAAAAAATAATCTGAGCAGCAGATAACAGTTACATTAAGCTTTTAAAGAAATCCTTCGGTGCAACTTGCAAAGACACTGGAGTCACAAACCCCAAACTGTTCCCCACACAATGCACACTCACAATGTCTGGGCATTTAAAGTGAAACATACTCTCACAAAATGGAAGCAAGCTTGCTCAGATTAAGCCACAAACTGCATAACAGAAAACTTCCACTTCTGCCCATCCAATATTTCCAAGTATGCCATAACTATCAGCATACACCTCCAATGACTGAATTGAAGAGTCCCCCAGAATCCACAGAGTCTGCCTTCTCAAACACATGGCCATAGCCATTGTCACTGCTCTCACAACTCCTGCAAACAAAACTCCTACTACCCTCTCTTCCTATACACCACACCCAGCAAACCGAATTGGCTCACTCATAACACAAGCATACACTCATCCACATACATAAATTAATAGAAAATAAATTAACCTTAACTTACCTTCTGCCCCAGTCCTGATGTTTCCTCCCCAGAGCTCCAGCTCCTGCGTCATGAACAGGAATCAGGAAGCAAAAGCTTCCTGGTTCCTGCACATGCATGCAGAGGCCTTAGAGTGGGTGCTGAAATGCCCTGCTCCAGCCTGCCCTGGCTTTATGTGCGAGGATGCGCAGGAGCTCTCCGCTCGCACATACAGACATCCAGTTCCCCAGCCAGCATTTTCATTGAGCTATGCAAGGTTGGCGAATCAAAGCACCCCAAGCCTTGCATGGCTCCTCCATAATGGGTGAGAGGGCCACTAAGTCGATGCCCCTTGCCCATTATGGACAAGCCACACCTACCCAGGGCTCCCTAACCCTGCTTTTTCTATCCTCCCTAAAAATAAAATAAAGAAAAAAAGAATGTTTCACATTACTTTTTTACTTTTCAGCAGGGTTCTCGTGCTGCCCTGGGGAATGTGGCAGCACGCCCCACAGTTTGAATACATATGCATGAAGTAATTCACGATAGGTCTCCCAATCACCCTAACCTCCTGTTACCAAATTTATAAACACAACCCCTTGTAGGGACTTTTCGTTAAAATTAATTTCATATGTGACATCATCAGGGATGCCATCAATGACATTTGTGATGTCATCTTTGATGTCCTGGGTGTTAGTCTTAGCAGTGCACAATGGCTGCGTGAGTAATGGCTGCTTAGCTTACCATAACTGCAAAATTCCTGCGGTTTATCAGTTTTACTTGTAACCATAACATCCCTTTAACAAAGTTTTTTCTGTGAATTTCATAGGTTTTTATGAGTGAAAATGTTTCATGATGTTACATCACTGTATATAAGTTATTAATAATTCCTCTTTTAACATATATGAATGAACTGTAAACCTCCTTTAACAAGCACATCTTTTGCAACGCATACTGAAGTGTCGTTATCAGCAGTGCATTCTGAGAATGCAAAGCATGGTGGAATTGCCTAGGGCATGAGGTTCGACCATGACCCCAGCCCCACCAAACCACCCCTGTTATCCACTGCACTTACACTATTAATTCAGAAGGAATGCCGGTAGTTATTGGTCTACTACAAGCGTGGAACCCAACACACTACTCTGTCTATGCCCGGGAGGGGAAAACGTGAATATATTTAAGAGACAGAGCTCAAAGACAGGTTGTACATCAAACTTCACGGAGTAAAAAAACTTTTGAATCTTTAATTTAGCACACATAAAAAGGTTCTAAATAACTCAACTAATAACAACAAACACTAATTCATACATATATATAGAGAAAGAAAGGGGGACAGATAAGGAGCTACATAATAGCTATGATACATCTGTCTATAACCCCTAAAAAGGGGAAATAAGAGAACCAGACGATGGGTTATAATTACCTTTCGTGCTGCTCGTGGGGGCTCACAACATTCGTCAATAACATTGCAATCAGCTAGACATATGCTGAAAAACTGTAATAAATACACGAAAAGCCTCGATCAGTGTTTTTCGAAAGAGCTTAAAAAATAGTGTTAGAGAATTCAAATTAGTCATGACCACTAGTAAGAAAGTGTAAATGCAGGGGTGCTCACCTAACTGTGGGTCTATGTGTGTACTAGTACATATAGACTTGGCAATAGGAGATAGGGGTAGCTTTTAAACACTCTTCACTCACGAGGGTCAGACTGTAGCCACTCTTCGTCAGTCAGTAGAGCTGTAGAGAAAGGCCCGTGGCCAGGAGACTCTAAAACAAGAAACAATTGCAAAGAGCGGGGTTCTTAGATGTAATCCATGAACCGATAGATATAGACGCCTCATCTATATTAGAGGGGCCACAACATCAAAATAGAAAAACGTCTAGGTCAAAGGGAGCTAGAAATAGCATACTTCCCACAGGGGGGGGTTTCACATCTCTGTCTAGTACGTTTGGGTGGAGGCCAACGGTGTGAACCTGTGAATGACACCCCGAGAGCGTTAAGGTCAGTGGGTGCAATGCCAGACATATGTGGTGCCTTTGGTGCCAACCCGGTATATGTGCAGAGAGATCCAGGGGCCCAAAACCATTGTGTGCAGGTTAACTGTCCGTGGATACGGCACCCGTGTGAAGCACTGGTGCAGAGAAACGCTTACCGCCTGTTGAGTAGGCTGCGTCGGCTCGTGTGTGACATGAGTAGTAGAAACTAACAAAATGCGGAGTAGCGATCCACAACCGAGCTTTGTGTTTATGTCTACAAAGACACAAAAGGGATATATCCGTGGCTATAAATATTGTAACTATCACTCGTATCTACTATAAATATGCTGCTCTAATCCGAACAGAGTCTGGCATTCACGTACCTTTTAAACATTCTTTCCGCACGTAGATACTGGGCAAGCCTGTAATACAGTGTCCGCGATATCGTGCTGCGTCTCCAGCTAGCACGATTAGCCGCAGACTCTGTTTATAATAGTTAATACGGTAACTTAGCGATCATGCGCACAGTTATCCGGAAGTGTAACAAAAGAATGGGGAAAAAAAGAATGGGGAAAAAAACGAGCAGCCATCTTAGAACGCGTCAAGCGGCGGATACCATTAAGGCTAGTTGTATTAGCATGCTGCTGTAAAAACATGTATCATATAATTGATATATGTACAGACCAGGATGTACAAAGCGAGTAACGCATATATTGTGACCTTAAGGTACGCTATTCAAAAGAGATAAAAGAATTGCAAAAATTCACTAATTAGCTTACCCATGGCAATGTAACGCTTTCATATCAATGATCTGTAGTTTCATAGAAAGTTATTAGCAGGCTCCTGGCTATCGTTAGTTATTTTAAACATTTCTCATCCACATTACCACAATTCCATCCATCTTTTTTTTTTTTAAATAAAAAGGCATCTTATCTGTCATGTGGTGTCAATCACTCTATCACCTATTACCCTTTCAGGTATAATGCATAAACTGGAGTCTACTGTGTTTTATAGAGTATCTACACACGGACACTATTATCAACACTTGTTCACTTGTGTCTTACAATTCAGAATTACATGACATATGTTGAGTTGATAATCAAATATTCAAATAGACAAATATTCATAGCTGGTTCTGTACAAAAACCTGTGCATGTTGACTCCATTTTCTATTTTTATGCTACTTAGTACAAGCTCGTTAGTGAATTTTATGCCATTCTACAGAGTTATTCAGACCCCTAGTATCGCTTTGTAATCTAAAAATCATTTCTTGTTCTTTCCTTAGGAGTCTGTTATCCAATGTCTGTGGGTTTCCACCTGTAAGTGTCAAAAGTACAGTCTGGGTGAAATCTTCATATTCATGTTTTGCCTGAATAAAGTGCTTAACCATCAGTGCATTATCGGTTTGATTTTTGAGACAGCTTCGGTGTTCCATGATCCGTACTTTTATCTTGCGTATAGTTTTGCCTACGTACATCAGACCGCAACTGCATTTGATAACATAAACTCTATAGTTGGTGTTACAGTTAGTTAAGGTTTTCTGTGTCCAAGGTTTGGAAAGTCCTACATCAATCTCTTTACTTTTGCAGGTCAGTTTACAAACCCTGCAGGCTCCACACGGATAGTGGCCCCTTATTGGCGGCAGACCCCAAAGTGTTGTTAAATTCACTGACTTACGGGGTTGTGATTTAAGTCTACTTCCACTTATTCTGTTTCCAATGGTGGTACTTCTTTTGTAGGCGAACATTGGTGTGGGCAACGGTGTTTTAGAGATTTTGAAGTTTTTCCATTCTTTGGTGATCACATTTTAAATTTTTAGACTGAAATCCGTGAAAATGTTAACGCATGCCTTTGTTTCATCCTTGGGTTTCTTGGGTTTCTCTTCTAGCAATGCATCTCGGTTATTGTTAAATGCTTGTTTGGATGCACGTTTAATCAGTTTTTTAGTGTAACCCCTTTGTTTGAGCTTTTTACTCAACACTCTGGCTTTAGTTTCATAGGGGCTGTTGTTGGAACTGTTCCTTTTCAGTCGTAAAAATTGCCGAAGGGTAAATTATCACATAGGTGTTTAATGTGGTGACTGGTATATTGGAGAAGAGAATTCTTATCAGTAGGTTTATGATAAGGTTTTACTTGTAGGGACCCATTAGCATGGAAAATGGTCAAGTCAAGGAAGTTTGTAGTTTCTCTGTCCACAGTCATCGTGAATTGAAGGTGGGGATTCAAATTATACATCCATGTAAGAAAGTTAGTTGCTTGCTCACTGGTTCCTTCCCATATCACTAAGATATCATTTATATAGCGGTTCCATTTTTTGATGTATTGTTTAAACAGGTTTCCATCACTATGTATATTGATCTTTTCAAAAGTTTCCACGTATAAATTGGCGACACTCAGGGCCATTGTGACCCCCATCGCCGTGCCTTCTACCTGTTGGTAATACGTCCAGTTAAACTCAAAATAGTTTATTTTCAAGGCGACTTCCACACACCAGAGTATGAACGAGGTAGGAACTGGGAATTGAAATGAGGAACCTTTTCAGTGGACACTTATGAAGTTAGACCTCAGCGCCCTTCTTAGAGCAATAGATTTGTTCCATGTGCTGGGTAACAACGGAGAAGTGTTGGCTCCTCTACTCCGTTTTCAATGGAAATATAATTAGTTAACGTTACACCTCTTGCATTCATGCGCCATACTCCCAAATAAGATATCTCCACTCAGTCAGTTTGTAATTTATAAAGTGCTATATTTATGTGAACGGGTGCCCTTTAACGATGACACGTGTGGCTCGCTTTGCACATGAGAAAGCGTTCCCGTATGTCAAAGCTGAATATGTTAATAAGACCTTGCAACAAAACAGGCCTAATAAGAATAATAGACGAGTAAGACTTAGAAATACATCTTACAGTACAAGTAATGATAGCACTGACACTGATGATACTGGTGAAGGAACCTCTACTGGGAAGAAACAACAAACGAATAGAGGACGAGGCAGACCAATGAGAGGACAAGGCAATGGGAACAGAAGAGGCAACCAGGGCCGTTTTTTATATCAGGCCCAGAATCGCAACAACTGGGACGAGGGAGCGAAACAAACCCAAAGCAGGATTCGCTTCTGATTAATCTCTCGAATTATCAACCCACAGAGGCAGAACTAATAGTGCTGAATAAAGGATTAGGGTACGTAACAACCAAAGAACATGATCCATTCGAGTTTCGGATGGAATTCAACAAGTTACTTAGAAAAATTCACCTACGGGAATTCTTTGCACAAGAAACCAACATAGACTGTGACAAAATGGTGAACCATACAGGACTCCGCAATCCTTCTACCTTTTGTCCACCCTCCTGCAGTTTTTCTCCCGAATCCCTCATTTTTGAGAAAAGAGTCATTACTGAAGTGTCTAATCTAGAAGCAAATCACTGCAAGCCGTTCCAAAATCTGACTAAATCTGAGCAGGGAGCATTAAACTCAATGGCCAACAACCCCGCCATCATCATTAAAAAGGCGGATAAGGGCGGAGGTATTGTGATGCTCAATCGGTCTGATTATATATCTGAGTGTGAAAACCAACTGGATAATACCCACTACTATAGACGACTAAAAGAAGATCCCACTAAAGAACTCTTGGGTCTAATAATTGAGAAAGTGCCTAAAGCCAACGATCGAGAGTGGATTTTCAGACAAGAGGCAGAGTTCCTTATTAATTCTAAATCCACTACACCTATTTTCTACACCCTCCCGAAAGTGCATAAGACTTTGATTAAACCTCTGGGTAGACCTATCGTGGGAGGGATTAATTCCATTTTAGAACCCCTCTCTACCTTTGCAGATCACTACCTGAAAGGGTACGTACAGAAAATGACCTCGTACTTGAAAGATACCAGAGATGTGATTAATATCTATGAAAATCTCATTTTTAACCCGGAGACAATGCTTCTACTGGGCTTCGACATTGTATCCCTCTACACTAATATCCCACAACAAGCGACTTTAGAGACAGTGGAAGAAATTCTACTCAATATGCTAGATCATGATCCAGTTCCTACCTCGTTCATACTCTGGTGTGTGGAAGTCGCCTTGAAAAGAAACTACTTTGAGTTTAACGGGACATATTACCAACAGGTGGAAGGCACGGCGTGGGGGGCCACAATGGCCCCGAGTATCGCCAATCTATACGTGGAAACTTTTGAAAAGATCAATATATATAGCGATGGAAGCCCGTTCAAACAATACATCAAAAAATGGAACTGCTATATAGATGATATCTTAGTGATATGGGAAGGAACCAGTGAGCAAGCAACTAACTTTCTTACATGGATGAATAATTTGAATCCCCACCTTCAATTCACGATGACTGTGGACAGAGAAACTACAAACTTCCTTGACTTGGCCATTTTCCATGCTAATGAGTCCCTTCAAGTAAAACCTTATCATAAACCTACTGATAAGAATTTGCTTCTCCAATATACCAGTCACCACATTAAACACCTACGTGATAATTTACCTTTCGGGCAATTTTTACGACTGAAAAGGAACAGTTCCAACAACAGCACCTATGAAACTGAAGCCCGAGTGTTGAGTAAAAAGCTCAAACAAAGGGGTTACCCTCAAAAACTGATTAAACGTGCAGCCAAACGAGCATTTAACAAAAACCGAGATGCATTGCTAGAAGAGAAACCCAAGACACCCAAGAATGAAAGAATGGTATGTTTTAACACTTTCACGGATCTTAGTCTAAAAATTAAAAATGTGATCACCAAAGAATGGAAAATCTTCAAAACCTCTAAAACACTGTTAACCACACCAATGTTCGCCTACAAAAGAAGTACCACCATTGGAAACAGAATAGGTGGAAGTAGACTTAAATCACAACCCCATAAGTCAGTGAATTTAACAACACTTTGGAGTCTGCCGCCAATAAGTGGCCACTATCCGTGTGGAGCCTGCAGAGTTTGTAAACTGACCTGCAAAAGTAAAGAGATTGATGTAGGACTTTCCAAACCTTGGACACAGAAACCCTTAACTAACTGTAACACCAACTATGTAGTTTATCTCATCAAATGTAGTTGCGGTCTGATGTACGTAGGCAAAACTATACGCAAGATAAAAGTACGGATCATGGAACACCGAAGCTGTCTCAAAAATAAAACCGATAATGCACCAATGGTTAAGCACTTTATTCAGGCAAAACATGAATATGAAGATTTCACCTGGACTGTACTTTTGACACTTACAGGTGGAAACCCACAGACATTGGATAACAAACTCCTAAGGAAAGAACAAGAAATAATTTTTAGATTACAAAGCGATGGTATGGGTCTGAATGACTCTTTAGAATGGCATAAAATTCACTAACGAGCTTGTACTAAGTAGCATAAAAATCAAAAATGGAGTCAACATGCACTGGTTTTTGTACAGAACCAGCTTTGAATATTTTTCTATTTGAATATTTGATTATCAACTCAACATATGTCATGTAATTCTGAATTGTAAGACACAAGTGAACAAGTGTTGATAATAGTGTCCGTGTGTAGATACTCTTAAAAACACAGTAGACTCCAGTTTATGCATTATACCTGAAAGGGTAATAGGTGATAGAATGATTGACACCACATGACAGATAAGATGCCTTTTTATTTTTTTTAAGTGGATGGATGGAATTGTGGTAATATGGATGAGAAATGTATAAAATCCCTAACGATAGCCGGAGCCTGCTAACAACTTTCTATGAAACTACAGATCATTGATATGAAAGCGTAACATTGCCATGGGTAAGCTAATTAGTGAATTTTTGCAATTCTTTTATCTCTTTTGAATAGCGTACCTTAAGGTCACAATATATGCGTTACTCGCTTTGTACATCCTGGTCTGTACATATATCAATTATATGATACATGTTTTTACAGCAGCATGCTAATACATCTAGCCTTAATGGTATCCGCCGCTATACGCATTCTAAGATGGCCGCTCTGTTTTTTTCCCCATTCTTTTTTTCCCCATTCTTGTCTTACACTTCCGGATAACTGTGCGCATGATCGCTAAGTTACCATAGTAACTATTATAAACAGAGTCTGCGGCTAACCACGCTAGCTGGAGACGCAGCACGATACCGCGGACACTGCATTACAGGCTTGCCCAGTATCTACGTGAGAACCGAACGTTTAAAAGGTACGTGAATGCCAGACTCTGTTCGGATTAGAGCAGCATCTTTATAGTAGATACGAGTGATGGTTACAATATTTATAGCCACGGATATTTCCTTTTTGTGTCGTTGTAGACGTAAACACAAAGCTCGGTTGTGGATCGCTACTCCGCATTTTGCTAGTTTCTACTACTCATGTGACACACGACCCGACGCAGCTTACTCAACAGGCGGTAAGCGTTTCTCTGCACCAGTCAATTGCTTCACACGGGTGCCGTACCCATGCACAGTTAACCTGCATACAATGGTTTTGGGCCCATGGTTTCTCTGCACATATATCGGGTTGGCCCCAGAGGCATCACATATGTCTCGCATCGCACCCACTGACCTTAACACTCTCGTGGTGTCATTCACAGGTTCACACCGTTGGCCTTCACCCAAACGTACAAGACAGAGATGTGAAACCCCCCCTCTGGGAAGTATGCTATTTCTAGCTCCCTTTGACCTAGACGTTTTTCTATTTTTATGTTGTGGCCCCTCTAATATAGATGAGGCATCTATATCTATTGGTTCATGGATTACATCTAAGGACCCCCAGCTTTGCTATTGTTTCTTGTTTTAGAGTCTCCTGGCCACGGGCCTTTCTCTGCACCACTATTGACTGACGAAGAATGGCTACAGTCTGACCCTCTTGAGTGAAGAATGTTTAAAAGCTACCCCTATCTCCTACTGGCAAGTCTATATGTACTAGCATAGACCCACAGTTAGGTGAGCACCACTGCATTTACACTTTCTTACTAGTGGTCATGACTAATTTGAATTCTCTAACACCGTTTTTTAAGATCTTTCGAAAAACACTTATCGAGGTTTTCCGTGTATTTATTACAGTTTTTCAGCATATGTCTAGCTGATTGCAATGCTATTGACCTATGTTGTGAGCCCCCACGAGCACCACGAAAGGTAATTATAACCCATCGTCTGGTTCTCTTATTTCCCCTTTTTAGAGGTTATAGACAGATGTATTTTAGCTATTACGTAGCTCCTTATCTGTCCCCCTTTACTTCTCTTTATCCACTGCAGTTAACCTGCATCCTAGTTCACTGTCCACTATAACCTCATAATGTGACCAATGGCAAGTGCTCATGGCTTGCAGCCATGGCCAGTCTGCACAATGCATGGGGCATTGGCTTTGGCCATGCCGCATTCCCGAATAGGCAAATCAGAGTAGATATTTGTCCTTGCCAAAGGCCAGGCCCACTGCCCGGGCAGCAAAGGTATATCTCTATTATGTGTACTTACATGTTGACACTTTGGAAAAGTAAAACACAAGACAGATTTATAAAAGCATGTTTCAGGTCCTTGCTGATGCTCCTCACGCAGGTGTGTTTTAATCCAGTCCAGCACTTCAGGCTGTAGCCGCAAGCAGGATATTTTTTCTCATTCAAACCTAGGGCTTCTATCATGCTGCACGCCCCAATAAGCAAATCAGGGTACACATGTGTCCTTGCTCAGGACCAGGCACATTGCCCAGGCACCAAAGCTATATTAATTTTTTGTACTTACATTTTAACACGTTCGAAAAAATAAAACACATGAGAGATTTGCAAAACCATGCTTTGAGATCCTTGCTGATGCTCCCTCCAAATATTTGCTGAAATCCTGTCCAGCACTTCAGGCTGTGGCCACAAGCAGAAATTGTTTTCCCATTCAAACCTATCTAGATTTAGAAAAACGTCAACACATAGCCGGTCACTGGTGGCCATGCCCACTTTAATCCCATTGCCAGTCCCTTGTGGTCATGGCCAGTAGCCAGATTGTTCGGGTCATGGCCTTTGGATAATCTGACCACTGTCCATGGCCACAGGCAATACCTCAGACATCAAAGGTATATCATAATTTGTTGTACCTAGATTATGACACTTTAAAAAAAATAAAACACGGATGCATTTGCAAAACCATGCTTTCAGGTCCTTGCCAATTCTCCTTGCACGAGTTCCCTGCAAGTCCGTCCATTCAAGATTGGGTCTATAATATTTCTGAAAACATTTGTGCAGATTCGTCAAACAGCCACAAAGTTATAAGCCATCTAAAAATGTTGAGAACCTCCCTCTAATTTTGCCCCCACTTGACAAAATCCCACCATACTTTGCAGAATCATTCAAATCTGTATATAAAATCGTTTTGAAAACGTTTGTGCACATTCGTCAAATGGCACCAAATGTATAAGGCTTTCAAATATGTTGGGACCCTCCCTCTAATTTTGCCCCCTCTTTGCAGAACAGCACCAAACTATGCAGAAGCATTCCGGGTCCAGTTTGAAATCATATTGCAACATTTCAAGCAGTATCATTGAGTGGCGCCAAAGTTATACACCATCCAAAAACTGTTTTTCACTGACCCTGCAATGCAGAAATATTCATGGATGTCTCCGAACATCTGAGATGTTCGTGGACATCGGAGAAGAAAACACCAGATTTCTGGGTTGTTATGGCCGTATCCCATCCCATCCTTATCACCTCTCACTGCCGCAGAGATAGTTTTATTAGTTTGACAAGTGCAATGTTGTGTTTTTCTATGTTTTTACTGCGATGTCCACAGACAACGGCCGCTGTTCGCGAACCCAACATGGCGTCCGTTTCAAAGGATTTGATGCCCCTCATGTTTTTAATTGACCAATCATTGAGCATGTATGATGTTCGCGAACATCACTCTGCTCCCCGATAAGTCCAGAGGTGTCCGCAGTCTCCAAATCAGGAAATGAGTCTGTGGACCAGACACAGATATCACACATTTTTTTGTACATACTTTTTGTCCATTTAAAAAAATAAATACTGGACGGATTTACACCAAAATTACAAAAGCCCACCTTTGGGACCAAGCCACCACTCGAGGTGCAAATTTGGTAAAAACCTGCCCACGGTTTGTGCTGTAGGCAAAATCTTTTTTCCATTTGTGTCTAGAAGAATTTCCACCAATGTGTTTACCTCCCTATAACCTTTCCCTCCCTCGACAAAACCACACCAGACTTAGCACAATCATTCTGATGGAGCCATATACTCTTTTTGCTAAATCTGGTGAGGATTTATCCAGGGGAGGCAAAGTTATAAGCTGCCCAAAAAGTGCTCTTTCTATGAGATGAGCAACTTAACCATACCTACACAGCTGCTACCGCAAGCACTCTAATATGCATATCTTAACACTTCATTGGTACATAAAACATAGAGTAGGCCTCAAAAATAAAGGTAGTTCATAATCCATTTAGATTATGGTAGCCACAAAACATCATGGATTGTTTTACACAGCAAAAGGCATTCCGTTTCAGTCCGCAGCCTTGAACACTGTGTAAAGTCGCACTACGATTAGTTAGAAGTTGGAAATGAAACTCTTCCCCAGGCACAAGAAGGGAACATGACTTAATTAGATGTTGTCCCCCGAAGCAGACCCCGTGAGGGAAAGATGTAGAATGCCGTGCAGGGATTGGCTACGAATAAGAAGCTTCAGCCTGGTCTCACACATCCAACAAGTATAACAAATAACTAATAAAGTTTCAACTCATGTTCCTAGAAGTTAACAAAAGCAAGGTCACAGCTCCAGTGGGAGCAAGGCTATGTCCTGAGACATGCACAGGACAGAGTCATTCAGACAGAAGAGGCACAGCGCGCCCGTAGGAAAACATCCACCCAGGAGTGGAGATACATACGCTGGATAATGCAAGCCCCACCCCATAGAGAACTTAGCATGTACAATTAAGAGAAATCCAGAGATCCTAGCTCATAACGCAGAAAATGCAATACAGATTGTACATCGATCATGACACATCTATGAATTACAGAAATGCCCTAAGCTATGAGACAACAGATTTATACACAATCAGAAAACACATTATCTAGACAGGTGCATGGTCTCAGAGAAAGAGGCAGAAGAGCATGTCAATTGAGATCATACACACAAACCATGGGAAAGGAAGGAGAGGAGTTACATGTTTCCAGGATGATGTCGCAATATTATTCTGCCGGTTGAGCAGCTTGAAGAGTCTGAACGGTAAGATGGTGCCAAAATTTAACTCTCATGGTAAGAGGATGTGAAAAATACTAATGTTGCCACACTGTTCACACCTCACAATTTAATTGGCCATCAGTGACCGAAGCGGCCTGCCCCAGGAAGGCGAAAGGAGCTACACAATCAAATATCAAAGAATGTTTGAAACATGTTATCGTATTCACTGTCCAACCTCCGTTGCGAGAAACCAAGAGTACCACCATGAAGTCATTATCATAAGGTAGCTAATAGAATGGTCATGAGGGTTAGTATAGGCCAATAGGGCTAGGAATTGAATGATTTTTTGATTATTCCCGACCGTGGTTTCATGTAAAAATACCATGGGGGTCATTACAAGGTGGGTGGTAAGGGATGCGGGGCACCGGTAAGGAGACCGGTGACGGTAATCCCTTACCGCCCTATTCCAAGGTCCCTTGGCGTGGACCATAAAGAACATATGGTCTGACGACACATCCCTACCGGGTCCCGCTAAGGGACCAGGGCGCTAATAACGGGCTTGCAAGTCTCGAGCCCGTTATTAGCGCCCTCCCCATTCCCATTGAGCCCTATGCAGGCTCAAATGGGAATGGGGAATTGTCTGTTCAATGGGGACTTACCGGTCCCGCCAGGGATCGGACTACACCTGTAACTCCCCATTGAACGAGACCGGGCACGGGCACAGTATGGGAGGCAGCCATGGAGCTAATAGCTCCATGGCTACCACCCATCTCATAATGAGGCCCCATGTCTTTTTCTTGCTCCTGTGCATTGACTTGTTGGATTATTTTATCATTTTGATTTTTGTTTCTTACCCTACAGGCAAGGCTCAAGTCGAGGGTACACGCGGGGGGACGGAGTCCACCCACTTTATTCAGAGGGTGGACTCAGTCCTCCCCCAGCTAAAATGAGAAACATTGAATGTCCTCTTTGAATTAAAGCCGACCTCGGGGATCAAACCACAGTCAGGTTTGTAGGCCGGATACTTCACCACTGCACTATAAAACCTGATGAAGAATAACAAAGAAATAAAGGTGAAATGTCCCATTTCGGCACTGCAAGTTCCAGGGAAAACATTTGTATTGGTTCTTGGAGTTGAAAACATGCACACCTTTTTAATGTTTTCAAAAACACTATTAGAAGAAAATACCTTCCCTTGGTTTTGTGCGTGTTGCTTTTATGAAAGGCAAATGCCATTCGTCCTGCGCAATTTGGGTGGTTATGCAACGCCAATTTAATGAAATATGCATATTTCACCTTGATATGCTATTTCTGGCGACATCACATCCCATTCGTTTCTTGATGAGTCCCCCCATTTTCATTTCTAGGACTTGAGCCCTGCCTACAGGGTGCCTCAGGGATGTGTCCTTGCCGCAGTCCTTTCTTTCACTATTTGTGAATGATCTGGCCATGGAGATTGCCCCTGGCTCGGCTGATGCACCTGATCTGCATGTTGAGATGTTACCCCTTTTGCTGATGATGCAGCTAGAATTTCAAGAACACCTCTGGGGCTAAAAGAAAGCCTTTATAACATTCTCAACCATCTGTGAGGAAAAGAGTCGCTCCATCAACAGCAATACAACTAAAGATGTGACCTGTTAGAGTAGCAACATGAACAAAATAACCATCTGCCATAAGGGTTACCGAATACATTGTATGGCCTACTTTGCTTATTTGAGGTTGTGGTTTAACTGCAAGGGCTCATGGAGGCCCCAAACTGAAAAAAGGGCAATTGTGTTAAAGAGACGGGCAGGGGGTACCCTAGCCTTTTTGAATCGCTATGGGCGGCGTGCCATAATGCCAAGCTTGGAGGTCAACAGATCCAGGCAACAACAGGAGTGTTGTGTAGAGATGTGCGGACTGTTGAATATCAAACCACTTATCAGTGGGGAAGTAAATTACTCTTGTTACTGAACACCACCTCCCATTTTAGCATGTCGCTTGAGCTCGGATATACAGGCATAGCAGTCATGGTATCGCTGTGCCTCTGGGCTTCCCCCACACTGGTCACATATAAACGAGTTATGTTGGGGGTGTTACATTCCACGAAAGTCTCATTATGGCCTTGGGCCAGAAATGTACTTTCTACATAATATAAAATAGGTTGGCAGTGCCCTTGGGATAACCCTGAGGGAACATAGCAAGCACAGATCCAGACGGGTAAGGATTCCTGCCATGAATGGGCCAGAGAAGACATGCTCTCCAAAGGGTGTGGCCAGCCACTGTTTGATGAATATATTACAGCGAAGCATCAATTTTGTTTAGAACATTATCGTCAGTTGAATCTTTTGCACATTTACAACTATATCTCAAGCTGCGATTGGACATGTTATCGGTCACTGACGTCACAAAGAATTGGAAGCCCTGCTCTACATCCACAAGCATCCTGCGTCTACACCCTACTGCAGATGTGAAGCACGTTTTACTTTGGTGTTCCACCCTCGCTCAGCTAAGAAGACAATAGTCAGTTGCACTGATTAGAAAGCATAATATTATCACAGAACGAAGCGCATGTGACTTCTGTAGAGATGCTACAAAATCAGATGGCACCATAGCTGTAGCCTCAGTACCTTGAAATTGCATGGGAATGCAGGATCATATATGTTCATTACTTATGCTGTGGCTGGTCTGCAATCTTTTTCACCTAATATTCAGGACTTGCATTACCTAACATAACATGTGAAAAGCGGTTATGAAACGGGGTATTTAATTGTGCAGATTTGTGAATTTTTTTGTGTATGTTTGTAATCTTTTTGTATTTGCAGTTGCGGCAACATTTTGAGAATAAACATTTTGGGCCCGATTCATGCAAAAGGGCGCATTGATCCCACAAATGCTGCAGGCAAAAACGACTGTGCGCGGCCCACCGCGCAGAAAAAAATCTGCATGCTCTGCGTATTCATGGAAATATCCGTGCAGAACTACCCAATGTGCAGGCTGCGGGAGGAAAGCCCACGACACGCCCACATGCAAAGCTATAGCAGCCATGGAAAGGGACCTTTGAGCACATCTCTGACGAGAAATCAATGCATTCCGACAAGACTGCCTGCAAACCCCGACAACCAAGCCAGCACCTCAGCGAGGGAGCGTGGGGTCCCTCAGAACCACGCGCAGTGCCCCATCACCATGCATAGTCCTCAACGCAAAAGTCAACATATGCTTGTAAATATGCATGTGAACCCTTGCAAAACTCTCCTGCACCCAGATATCCTACTTACATGCACCCTTAATTACACGCACCCCAAAGTCCGAGTTGCGATCTTACCTTCGTGCGGCAAATCCCATGCATATTTGCCTGTATGCATGCCTTCAGGCGGCGGATATCCTGGTGGCTTTGCGTGGCCTTTTCCAAGCCTCAAGGTTGCATGGTTGGTTCCATGAATACCATCGTTCTGTGCAAATGTGGGCATGTGATGGACTGCCTGCGGGCAGCCCCTCTTAACGCCCACATTTTTTCTAGTTCTTCCCCATTTCATGAGTTCCACCCCCTTCCCAGCTCTCTGCGTGGTGTCTCACACAAAGCTCTCAGCCGCTAGCAGAGATGTGCCGGGCTGGCACGAAACTCACGCAAGTCCAGGAAAAGTCCTGAGCAGTCAATTCCATGAATCGGTGAACAGGGATTTGCGTGCAGAATGGCACACAAATCTATAGTTTACACGCAAATAATTCCATAAATCTGGCCCTTAGACTATTCTATGTCATTATTTTGTGAGGGATCACGTGGACCCCTGTCAGGTCGAACAAGCTGTCAGAGTCCTCGTGTTATTCTTTGCACCTGGTAGTGCAACAAAGGGAAAATATAACTGCAAGAAACAGAATTAAAATGAGAAAGAAAAACTGTTACTGGGAGAACAATACATTCAGCTTCATTTTAATGTCGGGATTGTGTTAAATGGAGGCGTAAAAGGGAAGCATAGTGCGTTTACAACTCCATTTAATGTGCACCCCATTTTGGAGCAGTGATCACATGGAGGCGGGACAAGGAGACAGCCACAGTCCCCCCTCATGTCGTCAATACTTCTTGTTCTTGCAAGCCTAAAACAAAAGGATTCCAATGAAATCCACCACCGTTTTGCAGCTGAGCAAAGCTTGGTAGATTTCGTAGGAATCCATTAGCGCATGCCGCCTGCAAAGCTTAATATGGCCGCAGCCTTTATCTGTCCCCGAGATGGAGAGGAAAGCAGAAGAGTGAAAGCGACTTTGCCTCACTTTCACTCTATCCTTTTCCCCTCTGTCTCCTGAACACTAAAAGTCGCATGCAGGGTTGTCGCATGCATGCAATTCCGATTTATTTTTAAAATGTCCCCGATTGTGACATTGTGATCTCGGTACTCCGACTAGCCTAGAGCCAAAGCACTTGAAAAGGTGGCGAGGAAAACAGATAGCTTTCCATCGCTCTTGCTTTGCTCCTGCGACCACATCACATTTATGTGCAATTAGAAGAAGTAGGGCAAAAAAGAGTAGAACATGCTTCACAGCAGTGCTAAAAATAGACAAAGTGCATGGGGAAGGAGGTGCTGCGTGAAAGAGAACAGTGACCAGAGGTTTCAGCAAACTTTTGTTTGTGTTTCATTAAACGGATGGAAAAGCTGTTGTCGTTCACATGTCTACCGGGCCAAAGTGCTCAGCCGCTCCTCTCTGCTCAGACAATACTTCCTCTGGGGCTCTCCTTGATGTGCACTAGAACTGATGGGCTATCATGCATCATACGCTGGTGATTAAATATTAATTTGAGCCATGCACGATAAGTGAGCGAGAAGATAAGAACATTTGTCTCGAGGTTCCTGATTCCAAAGAGCACCATCTCTGTGAAATCTTTGCTTTTTTATTTTCCAACTATGGTGGGAACCAATTTTGCGTCTTTCGTGTTTTTGTTATGTTTTTTCAATCCGTGCGGATTTGCATAAACGACATCTCATGACAGGGAACACAAAAAATACGACACTGCGCAGTTCATTTTATGGTCAACACATGCAGACCGATATTGCAGCCTTGCCGCCTGCATTGGGGATAGCGCCTGTGCTTAATTAACCCAAGATAACCTTGCAGGCCTTTTTTTTACAAGGGAGACAGCAACAGATATCCGGTATTGCTTGACAATGTGTGCAATTAGTTTATCAGCACCATGACTGGAGGCCATTTGTTATGTACACACACAGACACAGGACTTCAAATTTACACATAAAACCTTAAGGGCTGGGGATCAACATATATTCAAGACCACTGTACATTCTGCTATTCAGATTTATTCTTGTTTCATACAGACTCCGGTTAACTGGGCCAACTGTGTCCAAGGTTAGTACGTGTTTCACAATTTCATTGGTAGGCTGGACAAACCTACACCTTCACTTAGTACAATGGTCCTCAGACCTTCTCTCCTTTGAATTACCCTCACATCCAGGTGAGTCAAACAGTCCCTCACACGTAGCTAAGTTCCCTTTCCACCAACACTACAAAAGTCCCATGCCCCATGTTTTAAAGGGGTGAATTGTCTCTCTGCCTCATAACACAACAGGTGTATTTACAGACTGCACCAAAGGCCCCATGGTGGAATCAGGGTGCATTAAACAGATAAAAGATGTTTCTCGATACAAAAACTGAATGCTACTAGTTTTATTAACCTGTGAAGGATTGAGGGCTGAGCTCACATGCCAGGACCCAAACCTGTGACTATAAGTTCAAATATAAATTCCAGCAATGGATGAATAAGTCATTTGAGCCATATACACTGCTCAGGGAGGTTTTCCTCCAGTTCTAGTTTCCTTCTTCTCCGTCGTATGGTCTTGGTTCATGCTTTCTGTTAGGCAGAATCACCTGCAGTACCATTTGGGAACACTTCAGGCAATTAGGCCTACAAGTGTAAGCACAATTTCACCTTTGGTACAAGCCCGTACTACACAGCAAAGTGGTAGCGATGGCTGAGCAGCCAGACTTATCTCAAGAGTTTAAGTGAGCAGTAGAACAAGTTACACAAAGGACCAACCAATACAGTGATTCAAGTAAACACTTACTCAGGGTTTCTAAGTAAAAGATTATATATTTATTTACTCAATCAGTTGTAAAACCTTACACTAGCATATGTGGGATATTTTGACCTATTCCAATGTGCCCCACTACATTACTTTACTGCAATGGTGAAGGAAACAGCCCAAAATGACCGCACTCACTCCTGTGCGTGCCAAAATCTTCAAAACTGCGTTGTAATAATAAGAAAATGGCTGCACTGCCCTGCCAACCCCATTTCAGGTGGGGTAAAACAAGAGTAATCACAGCAGGAATGTGCCAGTGTGCTCTGCAACATTCAACATGGAGCAAAGGAAAAAAGCAGCAGTACTTTGCTGTAAAACCGAAAATACCTTTTAAATGTTAGCTTTTCAACCTCAAAAAATGCTGTTTTTGGTGCTAGATCCATTCATTTCTAGTGAATCTTTGAGATTAAAAGGGCATTGCATGCCCAGAACCATCCAGTGTGTCTCAGAGGAACCCGGCCTCATTTGACTGACAGCTACTGACAAATGTATCCTTGAGAAATCAAACAGGGACTGTGTTTTTCATTTTCACGGCAAACAGGACTAAAACTTTGCAACAAGTATCAGAATCAGCTGTTCAGAGAGATACTTTAAACAAAGGCATGATACATGTATCCATGCTGCAAACAATCCCAGCACTCAAAGAAGGAACTAGTGATGATTAAAATGTGTATTTGCTACAGATGTAAACCGGATTTAAAGACATAAGTTTAATGTGCTTTTGCCTGAATGGGAAGCAAAATCACCTATTTTAAAAGTCTATTATTGTGTAAAAGCTTGATTATTTAAGAATGTAAAAGGATTTGCTACTGGTAAAAATTCACTTATAAACTGTTTAAGTCCATAGGGTTCAGTAAGGATTTAAAAATGTGAAACGTAAAAGCTAAACCCAGTCTGAGTTAATCAACTATATAAAAAAAAAGGACCCTGCTCTGACAAGTTCTTAGCCTGAGAAAGGTTGACACCTCCACTGCTGGCACAGGAAAAGCTCATTGCTGCTGGGAGGCCTCGCATACTCATGACAAAGGGACTTCATTAGACATTCGTCTTTGCCCCAGGAGAAGACAATAGTAGGCTTGGACACTCACCCTTCCAGGGAGGGACATAATGCTCCACTATCTAGGGAGAGGCCCCTCATTTAACTTCAAAGGATTTGACAGTTGCTTACACTTTGGAAGAAAGAAAAAAAACTGTCATGTGACTTATGGGTTTAAAATGCTTATTTTGCCACTGAACTTTAAGATATTTAACTTGGCAGCAAGAATGAGAAAAGATATGAAAGATGCATACATATAAAGTAGAATTTCTAAGGAACAGAAGTTAATGATAATGACCAATGACGCAGAAATAAATAGGGGCCGATTCATGGAACAAACATGCGCCGAAAATACTAGCGCAAGCAGGCGCAAGGAGGCGCAAGCATGAGAAAGCAAGTGCACACGCACGCATGCGATTCAAGGAAGGCGTTGCGCTACTTTCCCACTGGTTGTGCGCCAAATCCGTGCATGGCGCACGCGGGCACACACGTCATCAAACGGCATGCGCTTCGCGCACAGCAAAAGCGCACATAGCGCAGCGCATACAACAAAAGTGGGCGGAACAGTGGGCGTAACACGCGGAATGGGGAATAACGTGTGAAAAAGAAGGCGTAACTGGGTAAGTACTGCAGGGAACTACACGGAACGCTCACACACATGCGAACAACCCGTATTCATGGATTCGAATACGGGAAACCCGCGCACGGCAAAAGACGCACACAGGCGTCAATGCGTCTGCCACACGAAGGTAGGCGGACACGTCCCCGCGCACAGCATAAAAGTGCGCGCAAACAACAAACACGTATATACAGCTACGATGAATGTCCCATTTGTCGCAGCACTGATTGTGGAACACCGCAGGAGGAGGAGAATAGCCAGGGCACACATTCTTTCACCTCGGACAAGCCTTTTTGGGATGCCTGACGACCTGGTCTATGGCAGGTACAGGTTTCCACCCCATATCATCCTAGACCTGGTCAGGGAGTGGGAAGATGACCTAACATCCCCCACCCTCTGCTCCCAAGCATTGAGCCCCTTGGAGAAGGTGCTCAATGTCCTGCATTTTCTGGCCACTGGGTCTTTTGCCATAGTGGGGGGGGGTCTCACAAGCCACGCAGTCACGCTGCCTACACCAGGTATTGGCAATCTTGACAGCACGACCCTCAGTCCACAGGCACATATACATGCCCAGAACACCCGCAGAAAGGCAGGCCGTGGTCCAGGACTTTTACAGGCTGGCACACTTCCCCAAAGTGCTCGGTGCCATAGATTGCACCCATGTGGCCCTACGTCCACCTCGGGCCACTGAGCACATCTACCGAAACCACAAGCACTGGCATTCCATCAATGTACAGGTGGTATGCGATGCAAATGGAATCATCACCTCTGTCTATGCAAACTACCCTGGCTCCACCCATGACAGTTTCATATACAGAATGTCCGCCCTGAGCCGGGCCCTGGAAGCTGGGCAGCATGGCGACACATGGCTCTTAGGTGAGTACAAATGCCTGTGCACATGCATGCATGTCACACACACACACAAATACACAAACCCCAATAATCACAACCATTATCACTTCTCCAGGGGACAGTGCCTACCCTCTGAGCAACCACATGATGACACCAATCCGTAACCCCACCACACCACCGCAGGTAAGATACAACGCGGCCCATATTGCAACCAGGGCCATAGTGGAGCACACATTCGGAGTGCTCAAGTCACGCTTCCGCTCCCTTGACCGCTCTGGCGGGCAGCTACTCTATGCACCCCCAGTAGTGTGCAGGATCATTGTGGTAGCATGTATCCTGCACAATGTTGCAACACGGCAGGGCGTACCGGTGGACATGGTGGTGCCCACCCATCCCCAACCACAGGCACAGGCGCTGCCCATGGGAGGGGATAGGGCACGTGGCGAGGAAGCCGGTCCCAGCTTGTGGCCAGATTTTTCACCTAACCTCCCAACACTGCGGAGTGCACACAGGCCTGGCACATACCAGGTGACAATCGATGATGATAAAGAGACAGTCAACTGTCACAACCTTACCATCCTGAGATTGTTGCCATGGAATTGCCACATAGTGTGCATCCCTAGCTACTTAAACACAAGCAATCCTGTGTGACCAAAAGGCACACATGCAAGGTGTGAATCACACAGACCTGCAAAACAGGCCATGACTATCACTGGTATGTCACTCAAACCCTCCCAAACCACAACATGACATGGCAAGCAATAGCCATACACCAACACAGTACCAATAAGGTACACATTGCCATGTGAAAAATGTAAATGGGCATCAGACAATGATACCTGACATGGAATCAGATGAAATGATTGACCAACAACCTCCCACCCAAAATAAGTCATACCCAAATGCATTCCAAAAGTTGTATTTGAAACATAACAATGAATGCCGGTCCACATGCACAATGTGCATTGCATAATCAACACTGCAGCTACTGTGTGCCGTGTCCACCTCCTGCAACACACTGCTCAGTGCACAGCACAGTGCACAGCCATTGTGTGTGATGCACACCCTGAGCATCACATCTAAGCAAAAAACTATATAAAATAACAAAATTAGGCATGTACAGGATCCACAAATGGTCATAGAACATTCGGTGCAGGGACACAGTGGGCACCTTAATGCAAACAGAGTGTACATGTGGACATGTAAGGGCGGTTGTACATGTAGTGGATCATAGTGCGAGTGTGTGGGTCAGTAGGGACATGCACTCAACATATGCATGTGAAATCAAGTGACCATCACTGTCCTCTACACATCACATGTGAACATTTACCATGTGTATACTCCAGCATGTCAAACCACAACTATCCCCTCACACCTGAAAGGTAAACACAACACATGAACAGGCATTGATGACCAGACTACATCATGTACATAGGAAAGCACAATTACAATTTCAGGGTGCCCATCACACTGCAGGGCAAGGCAACTATTAACAACAAAACACCACCCCTCCCTCACAAATCACCACGACCCACCGAAAAACTGCATCTGGGTTATTCATCCGACATCCTTGAATTCCACCTGCCCACAGGATTACCCTTCCTCTTTGTCACCATCTCCCACCTTGTGTGTAAAAAGCTGCCAGCACCCTCAGAGTCCACCTAGATTTGCAAAAGCACAAAATCCAAGAGACCTCAAAGCAGGACAACACAGAAGCCAAGCAAATACCCTGCAGGCAGTAAAACAAAGCAGAACAGCCTCCAGTAGATGACTTCAAGTAGCAGTACGCCACAAAGGCCAAGTACTACCACAATGATGTTAACAACCAAGGTAGCACAGTAAAACAATGTCACAGCAGGATCTGAACCATGTGTGGTACATAACATAGAATGATGCAACACGAACGGATGTCTACTGTCACAGCTCCCGTGTACAGATGCAAGATTGGCACAAAACAACCACCCCCACCGTGGGTCTGGGTGCCTGCAAGGTCTACCTCACACAGGCCTCTGAGACCCTGGTGGGGAAGGAGGGTCAGTGATATGCAGTCGGCACAGGCATTGGCATACTGGATAACCGGAATGAGGGGCAGGAGAGGGGAGTAGGATTGACACAGGAAAGTAGGGAATGCACCAAAATGTAGTACACAGATTAACACATACACAAATAGACCAAACTTGTTCAAATGCACATAGCAGCAAATTACTCAAATGGAAGTCAAAGAGAAACTTATCTCTGGGGTGAGTGCTGGCCTCCTGCCTGCACACTCTCCAGTCCGGTAACAGGAGCAGTTCAATGCTGCAAAGAGAGCCACAGTTAATAATCTGTGCATGACCAAAACACACAAACACACCACCAAATATGCCCCAAAGTAACAAAATACTCTACAAACAGACAATCTTGTGTGGATGCTTCATACCCATATGTAACATTACCCCTGTGATGGTTCATACACAGTCAATGCATTAAGTCAGGCACCGGTGGGTGCGTGGCAAATGGAACACCAATGTGTCACGATTCACACAACATGCAATGTTCCCTGGGTAAGCAGACAGACACATATAGCAAGGTCTGACTTCATAACAAGTCCTGTACCACCATGAGCAAAATAAAGTAGCCAGTGCATGCATCAAATTCTACTTGGAAATGAAATGTACTGCAGCCGAGTCTGTCCCTTGCTGTCTTTCCCTGTGAGCTGCTTCAATCGATGTCTTGCAACGCTACATGGCTAATACTGTGGGATGTATTTACCCATGCATCCGAGCCCTACCTCAAAACTGTGCAGTACTGACATGAAAACATCATGATGGCCAGAGCTTCCCAGAAAATGCACAGGGAAATGCATGAAGAATAGGCTGCCACTCATTTTTGCCGATGTTATGGGCACAGAAGGAAACTGCCTAAAACCACCATTGGACTACCCACACAGTAGTCTGAAACCATTGGGAGTGGCAATGCTGATTGCCAAAAGCAAACCCATAACTGTTGGGAATTCATTTTCTTAAATCCCAAAAAGGGGTGCAGTACCAGTACTCACCACTATCCAAAAGCCGGCGTTTTAAAACCACCAGATTTTACTTTTTTGTAGAAAACTGAATAAATGAACCCAAAACATGCCAAAGAAAGACATTTTAAGAGGTGGATACAATGTAAAGTTATATTCTGAAGTGACTTGAAGGTTTATAACAAGACTGGCTGAGCTGTGGATTTCAGCAGTTTAAGTAAATTTGGACTGAAAGACACTACAAATCTAAATGTTTAAAAGAAATGAGTGACCTACTTTGAGTGTCACATAGGTTGCAATTGTTTAAATGTCATAGTTTTGAACTTAGAATCAGCATTCTAGCTGCATATGTGAAATTGTTAGTTTATTTGAATGCAGAAACTGGGGAACAGAAATGACATGTAGCTAAAAACTGGCTTAAAGAGATTCCAATTTGCCTGGCAACTACCCCCATCAGGAGTGAAACTTGAGTCACAGCTGTGTTCCCAGGCCTAGCTGCCCTTTTGCTGCTCACACCAAAAGGGATATGACACTTCCCTGATTGAATTACCTGGGCTCTGCAGGAAATTGAACAAAGCCCTGTCTTGACTCAGGCAAATGTTTTATGGCGGGAGTCGTAAATGGAGATTTCTCCTGGAAGCACAGGGGAGGGGCACTGCCTGTGAGAGCAAGCTGGCTTGGCAGAACTGGAAAAACCAGAAATTCAACCTTGTGCTGGAGGAAAATCACACCCCTTTGGGGCCAGAACATAACTCTAAAAAGATGAATAACTCATGGAGCGGACATGTGAAAATTGTATAAATGACACCATAATTCTTGTGATTTTTCTGCCCACATTTTAAGAGGTTTTTAGAACCGGTGGCATGTTCAGGGGGGTTTTAGCGGAAAAGAGGATATTACTCAAAATGTGTGCATGTGAAAAATCTGACACTTCATCAACTAATGCCCATACTCCTTGCGCACATGTGTGTAAATTTGGGTTAATGTCCGAAATTGCAAAATCAGTTAAAAAGTGAAATATGTGCCATTTCTGAATGCAAGCCCTCAGGAAGAGCAGATTTGGACAGGGTATACCTCCTGTAATGCATGATGGGTGCATATGATTTTAAAACAATATGTACCTCTGCAAATATGTTTTTTTATATCAAATATAGATTGTGTGCAATTTGACAGGGGAGTGTCCTCTCTGCAAGCCATAAAATGACATCGCTCTGACTCACAGTTCCTTCCCCAATCAGGGGAGAAATGAAAGCTTGGCCAATGACAAGTGGAGAGGGGCTGGCTAGTGATGCTGCTCACACACACCCATTTTCAAAACACATAAAAGCAGAGAGACAGGACAGATAGGGACTTTCAAATCCATTTGCAGCTGGAAGCTCTGCCGGGAAAATCCATACTTTACCTCCATCAATCTCCAGAGAAAGCTGTGCAGAAAGATCCAGACTTTAAATCTATCAAATTTCCAGAACCAGAGAGAGAGCAGAGCTGACCCAGATCACTGTTAGCAGAACCAGAGAGAGCAGACCCAGATCACTGTGAAGTGCAGAGTCCAGTCTAAAACCTGACCAGATCCATGGCGAGGCCCATTTCACTCAAGAATATAGTGTGAGTACCTAGAAAACTGTGCAGAACCAATCTCCTAGTTAAAATAATATAATTCAATCTAGTTTAATCTAAGTAGAACTGTCTCCTAACTGTCACCTGTCATTTGCAAAGCTGTCACCTGTCATTTTCTAGTTGCAAGCTGCACTTGTCTTTTTGAACTTTAAAATTTCAATCTGAAAAACGACCTTTATTCAATCGCTCATATCTCCGCGACCGTTTGTGCTAGAGACTTGCAGTAACTTTCATCTGGAAGCTGAGATCCTAGGCTTTCTTAGAACCCCAAAACGATAGTGATAGTCCTTGTAGTTCCTCTGTAATCGCGCTCGGCGCATTCGCAAATTTAGCCGCGATTTGACATTTTACCGCGATTTGCAAATTTCTCCACGTGTGAAAACAGCAGTTTGTTTTTGCTTTCATTTGCCAAAAATTCGTTTAACCTACCAATTATTCCTAGATCCTTGCTAAAGTGAGCCTGGACTAATATTAACTAAATACCACTCACCCTGAACCTCTAGAGGGAATTAAAAGCATTTTAGCATATTTTTTTCTTCATTTCCAGCACATTTAAAAGCATTTGGGCCTGTGTTTTCAACTTCTGTAGTCTAAGTTGATGGGGTGAACTGAATTACATTTGATTGCAATTCTGAGAACTGTGTGCTTCCTTCCATTTCCTTGCATTGCATAAAGGGGGGGTGAATTGTACAAGAAAGTGATTACATTGTCTTTGCTGAAATTCTATCAAGTTATTTTCTTTACTGCATTTCATTCCACATTGCATCCATTTGAAACCATAAAGTCTTGTTGCTATCTCATCCATCCTATAACCACTCATCATTGATTATAAAGAAGTGTGCTAGTGCCAGACTATCCATTATTGATTACATATCAGATTAATGTGATATCCGATTATTAATTTATTATAAAGTGTGATATATATCTATTGTTTAAATTATCAATTAAACCTTTTAACTTGCAAAACAGAACTACTTCTTGGCTCAGTGGGGTCAGGGGGATTCCAAGGGAGGGGTGTTATATAGGGGTAGTCATCCAGAACGTATGAACTGGACATAAAGATATATCAATAAGGGTTTTCATTCAGTATTCTATACTAGGCGTTGACTTGGCTGTAGTGCTGAATTGAATCCTCTTACAAATTGGGGGCTCGTAGCCGGGATTCTGGGTTAGAATACCACTTGTGCAGCTTAATACAGTGTGCTAACTGACGGGATACATACATCCAGTCGGATCACCACGCTGCATTACGCTGTGAAGCATTCCTCAAAAGGGACACTCCAAGAAAAGTTCTGTTCTGCAAAAATAAAATACAAATTTCTGTAAGTCAGGACAGAGACCAATCTCTAGAATGACGACCTTAGTAGACATGAAAATAGCCAGAGAGCACCTCTTACATAAACTATTTGTGAGAGGTGAATGGACTGAACAGGGCCAGGATGCCTGGTTGCAGGCCATCACGCGACAGGCCACTGAAACAGGGTCAGACTTATGGAGAGATCAGGGTCCATTACATGTGCCCCTGAGTGAACTATATATGGCACTTAAGGCCAAAGATGAACACGACAAGATTGTTAGGATAGCGGCATATTTATATTTATATATGGGAGCCATACAGAATAAATGTGCTGAAGGCCATGATCTGGCAAAAAGGCAACAGATGGCGTTAGAGAAGGCCCAATCTGATCTGGACTCTTCTGAGCAAAGGCTGCACAGAAGCCAGGAGTCAGAAAATGAGACCAGACAGTACATCACTAAAATAAAGGAGGATATGGATGTGCTGCAAAAGGAAAAGTCAGAACAGGATACCAGATTTCGGGCCTTGCAGAAGGAACACCAAGAAGGTTTGGACTCCCTACTGCAAAGCCAGAAAAAGCTGGAGCAACAACTGGACTTCAACAGGGTATGTGCTGAGCAGGTAGTCACCCTGCAAGGCCACCTAGATAGGGAAAAGGCAGAAAGCAATAAATTGATTCTGAAAGACCTGGATACCCAGGCAGAGTTTGATGAAGAGCGCCAGAAAGCTGGTGCCCTTCAAAGGCAGAGGGATGACCTGGCAGCACAGATGCAGGCTCTCAGTCAGGAAAGAGACACTTTAGGCCAGGAAGTCTGCCACTTAAAAAAGGAAATTGAAGAAAATCACCTGGCCCTCCAGGGGCTGGGTGACCTCCAAAAAGAAAACCAGAACTTGGTAGAGCACACCAGAAGGGTGGAAGATGCTCTGGCAATAAAGGAGCAGGCCAGTAGGGATGGGACTCAGGAGGTAAACCTCCTGCAGCAAAGACTGGCCCAGTTCTCCAGGACCAACCAGGAAGCACAGAGGGAAAATGAGGCCCTCTGTCAACACAATGATAGGCTCCAACAACAGGTAGCGATGCAGGAGAGACTGATAGAGTCTAGTAAGGCCTTGACTGAGGAACTGAAAGCACAAATGCAGGCTCTTGCATTGCAACAGGGAGCAGGGGCGGATAGAGATGAGGTCCGCTGGGAAAGAGAGACTCCTGACCATAACCTCAGGAGCCCTAACACCAGGGGCCTTCATCTCTCCCAGTCCCTGGACTCTACCACCCCCATGTCCCCTGGCGCACATGAGCACAGGGCCACAGGGATGGCAGATTACTATCCAGCTAAAAGTATGGGGCTCATAGGCCAGTACCACTCAGGAATGGAGGGGTGGGCATCCGGGTATGGGCACCCAAGTACAGTACAGTTCAGTGGGGAACCCCAGGAGAGTAGGCCCCTTAAGGGCATCCTGAAAACCTCTGCCCAGTTAGGTCAGTGGGGGGGGGTACCCAGCAAATCCTGGCAGCAAGGAGGGATCTGAGGACTCCTCTGAACTGCGCAGGACACAGGAGACCAGGTCCCCACATTCTGCCAGCCATTCCCAGGCTCGCAGAATCCGGGAAAACCTGGAAGAGCAGACAGGAACCTCTGGGAGCAGTGCCTCTGAGTCAGAGGATGAATGGACAAGGGTTACCCGAACCAAAAAGGCCAATAAGGCAAAAAGGGCCTTGCTTATGGACCCCTTAAAGCAGATTAAGGCGATCAGGAGCGTCATCACGCCTTACCATAAGAACGCTAAGTATTCTGTTTGGGAGCACTTAGAGTTGTTTGAGCAAATGATGGAGACTTTCCATTTGAAGGACAGCCAAAGCTGTATTCAATATGTAAAGTGGACCTTCTCCCCGGAATACTCCAGTTTCTTTGCGGGGCTGGAGGACCAAAATCATTTAAGATGGTCCACCTATAAGGCGGCCATCTTGAAACATTTTTCTGTTCGCAGAAATCCTCAAGAGGCTCGCAAGGCAGCCTACAATTTACAATGTGGGGAGGATCAGGCCCCACAAGAATTTGTGCAGGAACTGAAACGTGCTTTTGCGCAGACCACCAGAAGGGTGCGCACAGACAGTAGAGAATTCATCAATACATTTTTTCATGCCTTGCCCAAATACATAATGACCCAGCTCGTGAGGGATTTTCACGAGAAAAGATCTTTAGACTGGGTCATTGAACAGGCTACCCGGATCTATGAGGTGCAGAAACCGGTAGATAGCAAAAGTAATGCCCAGAAAAACCCCAAAGCCAACAGCACCCCTGCTGCTGCCAAGGTGGCAGAGGTAAAGGTCACCCCCGTTTTGGATTTGGAGATGGGGGGGCCTAAAAACCTACCTGCACCTAATAATGCTAGGCCCAGAAGGTCCTCGGGCCAGTCACAGACAGGGAGCCAGGGAGGCAGCCCCACAAATGGGGTCCCTCGCTCTCCTGATTATGTAAGCCCCCGTTACAAGGGAAACAGACCCATCCTGGGTTATGTGTGGACTCCTCCAGCCCAAGGGGGGAGATCCAGCCAAGAACCTAACCCAGGGAACTTTCCTCCTAACTTCCCACCGGAGGGCAGAAATTCTCCGAATCCTGGGCAGAACTTTTTCCCCAGGTATCCACCCAATTTCCAGCCCCAAAATCCTCCACCCTTCTTTCCCCAATTCCCTGAGCCCAGAAAACCTAATCCGGGAGAGGGGAGGCCAAGGGTGGAGGGGTACCCAAATCTTCCCAACCCGGGGTATTACCAGAGGAGGGACAGCTACCCTTCCCGGGATCAGCCCAGGGGAGAAAACAGGGCCCCGTATCAGCCTGAGCGGGTTTCCCAGTTAGAGCGCCAGGTTCAAAACATGGCGCGGGATCTGGGTCACATACTGAGGGCGCAGCAGAACCCTCAGAACGGCATGCCGGCGCAGAACGCACCCAACTCTGGACCTGGTGCCCCAGAACAATGACGGGGGCAGCACCCCGATAACTCACCGGTTCCCAGGGAGGAGGCACAAGGGGAAGGGGGGTGTAAAGCCTTGCAGGAAGCTTCCTTCCTCACTTGTAAACAGCCCCTGGAAACCCAGGAACGGGAAACAAAATCTCTTGCCCCTGAAAGTCTGCCTCCTAAGGAGCAGAGGGGTGGTAGGAGAAACAAAAGACCCAAACAGACTCAGTTTGAGGAGGAGGTACAGATCTTCCAATTTGAGGGAGAGGGATCCTCAGAGGATCCTGGGAAAAGGATCTTCTCCTTCAGAGAGGGGGGAACCCCTCCCAAAGAAAAATGGGTCCCTAGGGATGCAAATCCAGACTGGGGAGATGTGGAGACTGAGCTACCGCCGCCCACCATCTCATCCCAGAACCAACAGCAAGAAAATCCCCTGGTTCAAACCCATCCTGGTGACTGCCTCCAAAAAGGGGGGGGCGGCCCAGAACCGGAGCCAGGGGAACCCACAATGGCTCTGATCTCCAGTTGCCAACTTTTTCTTTCAGATTCCCAAGGCTCTCCTCAGAATTCCGCCCAAATCTCTTCGCTAGCGATGTCCAAAACCAGAAAGTTAGCCCACCAGTTGTCCAAAAATGTGCATTATCTGTGCCCCCTTGAGGAGAAGGAGGGAAGATACTATGCCCCGGTACAAGTACAGGGGCAGGGTACAATTTTGGCGCTGGTGGACACGGGATCTCAAGCTACCCTTCTGTCCAGAAGGGCCTTTGACGAACTGAATGCAGGAAGGGGAGGGAATTACCAAATTCCTCTCACCTCACTTCCTGGACAACTCCAGAACTTTGACGGGAAGGAAATTCCCGTTGAGGGGACTGCAGATTTGGACATTAAAATTGGGCGACACAAGTTGAAACACCCAGTCATAGTTGTGACTCCAGAGGGCACCCCTTGTTTACTGGGGAATGACCTCCTGAGCAGGTAGTCACCCCTAATAGATTGTGTAAACAAGGTCCTCTGGACCCAGACTAGCCGACCAATAAAATTTAAACAGAGTGTCAACCATGTTAGTTTAAACGGCACCTGCCACATGGTTGAACAAAAATCTGACCAAGTAGAATTTCACTTCCAGAACAACCAGATTCCAGACGTGACAGTAATAGCAGTAGGACAACAGACTGGTGATGGGGGGTCCTCTCTATTTCTGAAAATCAACCTGCCTTCCAGTCTAAAGTGGTACTCCACGCTGGAAGGAAACACTCTGAGATTCTATACTAATCCACAATCAGAAACTCCCACTCCAATAGTCCAGAAAGATGTGAAATCAGCTCAGAGCCTGGCTGATATTCAGCAAATTGGAGAGCAGTTGTTCATCCCTGTCCAATTAAATGATGGGAAGGACTCTGTTCTCGCTCGAGTGTGTGTGAACAACGGTAAGAGCTTCATCAGCGAAGCCATGTTCCGCCAACTCCCAAAAGATCCAGCCATTCCCACATTCAAACTGATAGACAAATGGGAAATGGACCTGGAAGCACCTAATTCCAAACAGCTCCTGCCAAGCAGGTGTATGCTCAAAATCTCCATTGGCAACAAGAGCATAGTCCATAATTGTTGGGTCGTGCGAGACGTCCCTGCCGCCTTTTACTTAGGCAGTGACATTCTCAATCGCTTTGCCATTAGTTTGGACCTAATAAACTTCAAAGCTTGGTCCCGATTAGCGGATAATCCCATGGGCTTTGATGATCCAGAAAAAGCATTTAGGTCAGCTCAATTGCTACCTTATGCAGTTGAAATTCAGATCAAAGAGGAAGTCACCATCCCAGAAAGGACCCGACAATTCTCTCTGGAAGTGAAAGTTAAAAGAGGACAACATTTGAAAAACCCTGATGCTTACATACATCTAAACGCTTCTCTCCAACAGCAAGGGTTGGGGGTAAACCCAACTCCATTAGTCAACATAGAACATGACACCATTCCAATAGAGGTGGATAACAGCGACTTAAAGAGTATTACTCTTGCCGCAGGCACCATTATTGGAATGGCGGTTGATGACCGACATTTCTCCATTGATCTTGGAAATGAACTGTTAGGGCCAATCCCCAAGGACTGCGTTGACAGGGACAGTGATGACAATACGACACCAGACAGGATTTTTACCCAGCATGGGGGGAACTTCCTGGTGTACACTTCTTGCCCTTATGGTAAGGAAGATGTGACTTGTGACTTCAGGAGGGATGAGGTGATTTTCCAGGTCCATGAGGGCTGCCTTTCCCACCTGAAGCCTCCGGTCCAAATCAGCACTCTGACCAGGGACTTCTCCACCCAGCTGGAGGAGGCTGCTGAAATAGCCAAACCAGAAGTCTTTCCAGGCTTCAGGCAGATGGTGGAAGAGAGAGTCAACCTAGCTGATGCCTGTGTGACTCTAGAACAAAAGCAAAAGTTGAAACAAGTTTTCTTGGATTTCCAAGATCTCTTTGCGGTAGACTCATATGACTGTGGTCGCACCGACATCCACACAACAACAATCCCCACGGACCCTGGCATGACTCCAGTGTTTGTGAAGCAATATCGCTTGCCTCTCGCATCAATGGAGTCCCTTACTGAAATAATTAAGAACCTTGAGTCCCGGGGAATAATCCGTCCAGTCCACAGCACCTTCAATAATCCGGTGCTGGGAATATTGAAGCCAAACGGCCAGTGGAGACTCTGCGCTGACCTTAGGGAGCTCAACAAACGGGTCCATACTTCCCGATGGCCTCTGCCCTACATTGACCAAGGGCTGGCCCAGATCCAGGGGTCACAGGTATTCACTGCAATAGACCTGACCAATGGATACTGGACCGTGCCTGTCAGTAGGGAGGACCAATACAAGCTGGCTTTTACCTTTGGGGGCCAGCAGTATACATGGACCCGGACTCCCTTCGGATACCTTAACTCCGGTAATGAGTTCAACATTTTCCTACATAAGGCCATGCCCGACCTGGGTGCGAGGGGTAACCTGGCTTATGTAGATGATGTCCTCATCAAAAGTTCATCTGTGGAGGAACACATAGCGGAGATCCGTTATGTTCTGACCCAGTTGAGGGCCGCCGGAGCAAAACTTTCCTTTCAGAAAGCACAGTGGTGTAGAACCCGTGTTAATTTCTTGGGGCATGAGATTACTCCTCAGGGTCTCTGTCCCCAGGAAAAGAAAGTGGAAGCACTTCAGAAACTGAAAGACCCCACAACTCTGCGGGAACTAAGGAGCCTCCTTGGACTGACTAATTACAGCAGAAAGTTCATTGAGGGCTACGCAGAGATCACCAGACCCCTGATTCATCTCCTGAAGGGGGGGGTCAAGTGGGAATGGGGTCCAGAACAAGCCGAGGCAGTAAGACAACTCAAGAGAAGCCTCTCACAAGCGCCTTGCCTAGCTTACCCTGTCAGAAACAAGGAGTTCTTCCTGGAGACAGGGTTCTCTAATACGTGCTTGACGGCAGTATTATACCAAAAGCATGACAAGGTCAATAAAGTAATCTCCTATGCGAGCAAAACTTTATCCTCTGTGGAGAAAAAATTCAACGATTGTGAGAAGGCACTCCTGGCAACGGTGTGGGAATTGAAGAATTACCGCCCGTTTATCCAGGGGGAACACATCATAGTGGAGACTCCACACCAGCCTCTGCAATATCTCCAAAGTGACAGAATCCGGGCCGGAAATGTGAGTAATTCCCGAATTACTTCCTGGATTCTGTCAATGCAAGGCTTTCCTGTGGAGGTCAGATATGGCCAAAACAAGAAGAGTCCCCTCGCGCAAGGTCTGGCTGACTTGCATGATTGTGCCAGAGAAAACTGTCTCGAGGACCAAAGTCTAAAAATCAAGGACAACACGGAGGCATACCTTAATTCCCCACACAAAGTCTTTGAAGAGGACAAGTGTGAGGGAATGCCCACTGTCTATGTGGATGGATGCTCTTACCATGTTGACAACAACGGGGAGAAAGAACTGGTGGCCGGCGTAGGGAATGCGTGGGTGAATGAGTCCCCAGAACCCTCCGCTGGATACAAAATTGGTCCCCGAAGTAGTCAGGTGGCAGAATTGATGGCTGTGCATCAAGCCATCCTCACTGCTGTCCAGCATCAACTCCGCGAACTGGTCATAATCACAGATTCGGATTATGTACGGAACGGGTTCGTGGAGCACCTGGTTAATTGGAAAACCAGAGGCATGTTATGTGCTAACAACAAACCCTTGAAACATGGGAAGTTGATCCAAAACATTGATGATCTGGTCACCTCGAATGAGATGACCATCTATTGGAAAAAATCAAGGGTCATTCCAAAGTAGAGGGACCAGACAAAACTGGAAATGACTTAGCTGATCAGCTGGCCAAAACCGGGGCCATCCAAGGGGATCTAATTGAGATTGAGTCCCTGTTGGGGGAAATCCAGGTCACTGCTATCACTAGGTCCCAGACAAATGCTCACAACGACCTTTCAATTGCACAATGGAGTAAGGAGACCCCTGATGCTGATTTGATTACAGCTCAGAAGGGGGATCCAGTTATTGGTAAATTTTACCAACACCTTGAGGACCCTGAGAACTTTCCCCTGACGGATACCGATTACATTGGGAAAGAGGACCTAAGAGTGTTGATGAAATGTCCAAAAATGTTCCGAATCCAAGACGGTTTGTTGGTAAGGAAATCCAAAGCTGGCCACGATCAGTGGGTGGTTCCTACCTCATTCCGAAGCCTGATGTTAAGTCACGCCCATGATGCGGCCACCGCCGGTCATAGGGGGTTTCACACAACACTGGAAATCTTAAGAGAGGTTGCATACTGGCCACACATGGGGCAGGACCTCGACCAATACTTGAAGGGGTGTCTTGTGTGTGCACAATTTCAGCCATCATCCCTCACGCACCGCGCGCCTCTCCAAAAGAGGGGGATGACACTGCCATGGTCAGATTTACAAATCGACTTTGTAGGCCCTGTGATTCGCTCTGCTAGGGGGAATAAGTACATGTTGACTGTGACATGCTTGTTTACCAAGTGGGTGGAATGTCTCCTAGCCCCAAATTGCAAGGCAGAAACGGCAGCTGCCTTGATGATTAACCACATCTTTTCCCGTTTTGGTCTACCTCAAATGATTGAGTCAGACAGGGGTAGCCACTTCACCAGTGAAGTAATGACAAAGATGTGGGAGATACTGGGGGTCAAAAGGAAGTTGCATATTGCTTACAGGCCAGCTTCTTCTGGGGCAGTAGAGAGATATAACTGAACCATTGTGAGCATATTAAAGAAGTTTGTGGCAGATTCTGGGCCAAGTTGGGATATCCGATTACCTCTGGTCCTAATAGCCATCAGATCTACCCCTTCATCTGCAACCAAAATGTCACCATTTGAGTTGATGACTGGGCACAAGATGGTGCTTCCGCAGCATTTGCTCTATAGGACCCAAGAGCAGACACTAATAAATGCCTCCACAACTCATGAGTATGTGGAGAATTTAAGGAAACACCTCCAACATGCTTTTGCTTACGCTCAGCGGAATCTAGAAAGATCGGCTGATAGCATGAAGACCCACTATGACCTGAAGACTTCCAGGAAGGAATATCAGGTGGGGGACCGGGTCTATCTATACAACTTGCAAAGAAACCAGGCAAAACAGCGGAAATTCTTGCCTACATGGAAGGGACCCTTTGAGATCATCGACAAGATCTCCCCTGTGGCCTACAACATCCACATCCCCAAAGGTCCTTTGGCAGCGGGGGAAGACAAGTGGGTCCACATAAACCAGTTGAATTGTTGCCATCCCGGGCACACTCTGCAACAACTGGAGGAATCCTCTGGAATCCTAGCGGGTACTGTCTCAGACTAATTCAGTTCCAACCATAAAACATACCACATCTAGTCTCTAAAATATTGTGATTTGCATGAAACTGTCTCTTAGTTATACTGTTTGTTTTTCGAAATAAGAATGTAATGTTTTGTTATGATGAAATACATATGCTGCCCCACTATCTCAACAGTGGTGGAAAAACGTCTATGAATAGGTATTGCCGCTCTTCCTTTGTCGTCCTAGGAGAAAGAAAACCTGGAGACGGGCCAAGGAGGACGATCCGGAGACCGGGAGCAGAGACGCAATGGGCCCGGGGTACCGCCCAATATTCCCATCAGGACCGGCGAGGAGAACCGATCGATCAGTACCGGATGGAGGAAAAGATGCTGAACTGTGCCATCTACCGGAAGAAGATGAGAACTATATCCCAGATCTTGCGGGTCCCACCAGTGAAACCGAATGGCCATCGCAAGAGGGGGGCTTGTGGGATGTATTTACCCATGCATCCGAGCCCTACCTCAAAACTGTGCATTACTGACATGAAAACATCATGATGGCCAGAGCTTCCCAGAAAATGCACAGGGAAATGCATGAAGAATAGGCTGCCACTCATTTTTGCCGATGTTATGGGCACAGAAGGAAACTGCCTAAAACCACCATTGGACTACCCACACAGTAGTCTGAAACCATTGGGAGTGGCAATGCTGATTGCCAAAAGCAAACCCATAACTGTTGGGAATTCATTTTCTTAAATCCCAAAAAGGGGTGCAGTACCAGTACTCAACACTATCCAAAAGCCGGCGTTTTAAAACCACCAGATTTTACTTTTTTGTAGAAAACTGAATAAATGAACCCAAAACATGCCAAAGAAAGACATTTTAAGAGGTGGATACAATGTAAAGTTATATTCTGAAGTGACTTGAAGGTTTATAACAAGACTGGCTGAGCTGTGGATTTCAGCAGTTTAAGTAAATTTGGACTGAAAGACACTACAAATCTAAATGTTTAAAAGAAATGAGTGACCTACTTTGAGTGTCACATAGGTTGCAATTGTTTAAATGTCATAGTTTTGAACTTAGAATCAGCATTCTAGCTGCATATGTGAAATTGTTAGTTTATTTGAATGCAGAAACTGGGGAACAGAAATGACATGTAGCTAAAAACTGGCTTAAAGAGATTCCAATTTGCCTGGCAACTACCCCCATCAGGAGTGAAACTTGAGTCACAGCTGTGTTCCCAGGCCTAGCTGCCCTTTTGCTGCTCACACCAAAAGGGATATGACACTTCCCTGATTGAATTACCTGGGCTCTGCAGGAAATTGAACAAAGCCCTGTCTTGACTCAGGCAAATGTTTTATGACGGGAGTCGTAAATGGAGATTTCTCCTGGAAGCACAGGGGAGGGCACTGCCTGTGAGAGCAAGCTGGCTTGGCAGAACTGGAAAAACCAGAAATTCAACCTTGTGCTGGAGGAAAATCACACCCCTTTGGGGCCAGAACATAACTCTAAAAAGATGAATAACTCATAGAGCGGACATGTGAAAATTGTATAAATGACACCATAATTCTTGTGATTTTTCTGCCCACATTTTAAGAGGTTTTTAGAACCGGTGGCATGTTCAGGGGGGTTTTAGCAGAAAAGAGGATATTACTCAAAATGTGTGCATGTGAAAAATCTGACACTTCATCAACTAATGTCCATACTCCTTGCGCACATGTGTGTAAATTTGGGTTAATGTCCGAAATTGCAAAATCAGTTAAAAAGTGAAATATGTGCCATTTCTGAATGCAAGCCCTCAGGAAGAGCAGATTTGGACAGGGTATACCTCCTGTAATGCATGATGGGTGCATATGATTTTAAAACAATATGTACCTCTGCAAATATGTTTTTTTATATCAAATATAGATTGTGTGCAATTTGACAGGGGAGTGTCCTCTCTGCAAGCCATAAAATGACATCGCTCTGACTCACAGTTCCTTCCCCAATCAGGGGAGAAATGAAAGCTTGGCCAATGACAAGTGGAGAGGGGCTGGCTAGTGATGCTGCTCACACACACCCATTTTCAAAATACATAAAAGCAGAGAGACAGGACAGATAGGGACTTTCAAATCCATTTGCAGCTGGAAGCTCTGCCGGGAAAATCCATACTTTACCTCCATCAATCTCCAGAGAAAGCTGTGCAGAAAGATCCAGACTTTAAATCTATCAAATTTCCAGAACCAGAGAGAGAGCAGAGCTGACCCAGATCACTGTTAGCAGAACCAGAGAGAGCTGACCCAGATCACTGTGAAGTGCAGAGTCCAGTCTAAAACCTGACCAGATCCATGGCGAGGCCCATTTCACTCAAGAATATAGTGTGAGTACCTAGAAAACTGTGCAGAACCAATCTCCTAGTTAAAATAATATAATTCAATCTAGTTTAATCTAAGTAGAACTGTCTCCTAACTGTCACCTGTCATTTGCAAAGCTGTCACCTGTCATTTTCTAGTTGCAAGCTGCACTTGTCTTTTTGAACTTTAAAATTTCAATCTGAAAAACGACCTTTATTCAATCGCTCATATCTCCGCGACCGTTTGTGCTAGAGACTTGCAGTAACTTTCATCTGGAAGCTGAGATCCTAGGCTTTCTTAGGATCCCAAAACAATAGTGATAGTCCTTGTAGTTCCTCTGTAATCGCGCTCGGCGCATTCGCAAATTTAGCCGCGATTTGACATTTTACCGCGATTTGCACATTTCTCCACGTGTGAAAACAGCAGTTTGTTTTTGCTTTCATTTGCCAAAAATTCGTTTAACCTACCAATTATTCCTAGATCCTTGCTAAAGTGAGCCTGGACTAATATTAACTAAATACCACTCACCCTGAACCTCTAGAGGGAATTAAAAGCATTTTAGCATATTTTTTTCTTCATTTCCAGCACATTTAAAAGCATTTGGGCCTGTGTTTTCAACTTCTGTAGTCTAAGTTGCTGGGGTGAACTGAATTACATTTGATTGCAATTCTGAGAACTGTGTGCTTCCTTCCATTTCCTTGCATTGCATAAAGGGGGGGTGAATTGTACAAGAAAGTGATTACATTGTCTTTGCTGAAATTCTATCAAGTTATTTTCTTTACTGCATTTCATTCCACATTGCATCCATTTGAAACCATAAAGTCTTGTTGCTATCTCATCCATCCTATAACCACTCATCATTGATTATAAAGAAGTGTGCTAGTGCCAGACTATCCATTATTGATTACATATCAGATTAAGTGTGATATCCAATTATTAATTTATTATAAAGTGTGATATATATCTATTGTTTAAATTATCAATTAAACCTTTTAACTTGCAAAACAGAACTACTTCTTGGCTCAGTGGGGTCAGGGGGATTCCAAGGGAGGGGTGTTATATAGGGGTAGTCATCCAGAACGTATGAACTAGACATAAAGATATATCAATAAGGGTTTTCATTCAGTATTCTAGACTAGGCGTTGACTTGGCTGTAGTGCTGAATTGAATCCTCTTACAATACAAGTGCCTCAATGGACCATGGTGGAACGGAGGGTATGTGCCAGTGCCCATGCAGGTGCCCCAGACAACTTTCCGATCAACTAGCCATCACTCCATCAACACATCTGAGCTGTATTGTGCGCTTCAACACCAATATTTGTCCAAGCTCACCGTCAGTGCTGCTACTAAGCATGCATGTTCAACTGGCCAGGTGGAAGGTTTGCTGTGTTGTGACCCCCCTGTGCTGCTCACCTTGCATGGAGTCCCTTGAAACACGTCATTGTTTATTGGATGTATGATCGCAACCCCTGTGCGTCTGCTTGCGCACAAATGCGCATGTCGGCACCACCAAAAGTGTCCAGATTCCAGACGTCCAATGGTCCATGTCTGCTGGCAAAGGTGGTCTTGAGGCTCATCCCCCTGCAGAAAGTCCATGAAACACATGATTAATGCTTAATATTCATCTGTGTGTGTCTCTTCAGGCATTACATGAGTGGACCATGTCAGAGACGTACATCAGAAATCACACCATCAGTCTGTCTTTCACAGCAACAGTGTGGAACACACTATCTACGGCATGATTTTCAACAAGCACATGTTCATTAAAGATAAGAAGCATACTACACAATGCATAGCAATGAATGTACACATGAATCATTAAACACCCCATCTAGCAAAAGAAGAACAGTGGTCAATTACACCCCAATCATCCCCACTAGGGGTGTTAACACAAGTTCCACAGCAGCAGACATGCCACAGATATGACAGTCCATTGCCCTTGTGTAATAGGCTGTTACACCGAACCATCCTTGCGAGCCCATGGATAAGGGAACCAGGAGTGGCATATGTGAGTCAAGCACCCCAAGCAGCAAACACATACACAAGCTTGAAGGGACCAGCTGGAACAGACAGTGGATGCTTTTAAAAGCCACAAAGCACCACACCGTCACATGAAAGCACAATAGACTAGCAATTTTAAACTATATTAACTAATTACACTAACTATGAAAAACCTACTTTACCTATTTAAACTAACTATCAAACAGAAACTTAACAAAAATGGCCACATACAACCCGGGGGGGGAGGCACCCAGGAGGGGGGAGGTACAGGGTGCTACTCAACACCAGCATGCGATGATGCTGAGGAAAAAAAAAACCTCCATGGGCTCAACGCCTGCACTGCCCGACCTATGTGGGAGATAGATTGTCGTCCGAGTCTGGCTCTTCCTGGAAAGGAGGACGTGGCACAGGAGCATGACCATGCCTAGCCGCAGCTTGCCCCTCGTCGGCAGCAGGTCTGCCAGATGGGTGAGCCTGGTTCTGTGTGGCGATGACATGTAGGTCTGCATGCAGAACCTCCCGTGATACACGTGCTTCCTCTTGCAAGGTAGCACGTGTAACCCGGAGTTCCTCCTGCAAGGCCTGGCTGGACAACCGCTGCACCTCCCGGCAAGAATGTAGCTCAGCCGAGATGGTACGCTCAAGCTGTGCAAACCTCTCCTCTGCCCGGTCCCTCTGGGACATCAGAAGGACACCCAGAGTGGATCCGAGGGAAGCATGCTCCTCCCTCAGGGCCTTAGTGTGTGCCTCTGCGTGAGCAGCAATTGCTTGATGCAGAGACGACATTTCAGCCTGGCGTGCCCTGTCTGAGGTCGCCATGCCCAGCCTGAACGAGCGGGAAGTGGACCGTGCCGCCTGCTGCTGGAGAAGCACCTGCCTAGCTGGGGGGAGCACAGATTGGGCCACACGCTCCATGCTCTCAGCGATGTTCTCCATTTCTGCCCCCTGCCGTTCAGAATTGGCAGTCATGTCTTACTCCCACTCAGTATACTGTGGTTGCGCGCGCTGACCATGTTGCTGGGCTTGACCCCTGCGGGCCCCAAGGACTGTGTGTCCTCGTTGTGTTGGCACTGCCCGCGGCTGCACGACTACATGCCCCCGTCGACGTGATGTCCCAGGCACATCAGTGACTGGTGTGGAGGGTGACCCTGCATCCCGATCCACCACGGGCGGAGGTTCCAAGACTGTCTGACCCCTTAGTGCAGGTGTCGCAGACAGAGGAGTGTCCACATCAGAATCACTCACCCCTGACATATGGACCTGATGCTCATCCAACTCGACATGGTCGTCAGAGTGTTCATCAGGGCTGGACTCATAGGCAGCCAGAGACAAGATGGACTGTAGCACTTGGGGGTTTTCGTGGCCTACCACCCCACTACCCCCACTTGTGCTGGGTTGATGTAGTGATAACAACCCTATGCCTGGCATGACAACACCATCCTCTGGCTCCATTGCAACATCATCTGAAAAATAGAGAGAAAAAAGGTCACTACACATGTTAGAAACACACAACATACACACACACCCACAACAAACACATCAGGCAGACATGTGACACACAAAATAGAACCTGGCATGCATGCTGGGTCAACTTGGAATTGCTTCTGTGATCAGACCTGTTGAAAGGTGGCAGTCTGCATTGAAGTGGGTATATGCAGTGCAGCAAATATGTATGTTACTCACTACATACATGTACAAGGACTTCATAGTGTGTGTCAGAAAATGTGAAGGCAGTGCAAGGTCAACTTCAGGCATCACGTGCAATGTGCATTCAATGGGTAGCATATCTACAAGCAAAGCACCCCTCCACCCAAGTGCAAAAGCAGGGATGCCTAGCATGGTATCAAAAGGCTGACCATAGACCTGTGTATTGACAGACAGTGTTGACTTGCATCAACAGCTTCATGTGAGACAAGTGACAACACCGCAAATGATGATGGGACAGTAAGCAGGACACATGATGAAACCTCTGGAGTCCACCCACGTGTGAAGAAGACACTACACCAGTTGGACAGAGTCAGTGGACATTAAACAGGCTGAGGCCTGTGACCCTCACAGATTGTCAGACCCTAAACATGTGTGCAACGCAGTACTGAGCCACAGTTGACATGGGAAGGTAGATGAAATGCCATGCAATTTGGGTCATCATGGACTTGTGTAACAGTGATCATCCAGTCATGGACACATATGGGCATGCGTGGAATGCACATGGAGCATTAATGGGCACTCATGACCCTGTGGGCCATCTGACCTCTGCACAGTCCAAGTGAGACACCCTGCAACAAGTACTAAGGATGTACCACAGTGGATATGTCTGGCAGATTGGACGCTGGATGTTAGAATGTGAACAGGAGGCATGACCAGGGAAGTAACCAACTGCAATATTGTAGCAGACCAGTGCTAAAATGGAATTGGGGTGCAGAGCAGAGTTTTGAGGGGCAAGGGAGCATGCCTACATTGGCTACCCCCTTGCAGGCAGAGGACACATGCACGTCAGTCATTCTATTCATAGTTCCTGGGCTGAGAGGAAGCTCACCCCACGCTACATGCAGAAGTTCCAGTGAGCTGGAACATGGACCGGAGGGGCATACTGGTAACCAGCATGTGACTACGGTGCAACAGTGGTGATGTGGACAGTCCCCGTCAGCTCCACATGTCCACCATCCAGCAGAGTAGACATGCATTAGGGAAGCATTGCATTACTCACACATCATAACCATGTACACGTGACATGTAGTGGCAGTCATGCACAACACATCACACAAGTAAAACACACACGTCCTCGACAAACACGCATCAACACTCATCAACCCAGTCCGGCATCTCTCCCACTTCTTCGACCGATTCAGATGGTATGAACTCCACAACGATTGCCTCATGCGGAGTGAGGTCTTCCTCCTCCGGTGCAGGCCCACCGCCAGTCACCAGAGACAAGTTGTAATTTGAGGCACGCTTAGCCTTAGCGCTGCGTTTGAGGTCATTCCAACGCTTTTTGCACTCTTGCGCCGTGCGTACCTCATGGCCGAATTCACTCACATGTTCCGCAACTCGCTTCCAGTGGGTATCACGGTGGGCAGCCGTAGTCTGACAATTAGCACCCACTAGCATGTCACGGCTGTGTTTCCGCATGTAGCTCACGAGAAAGTCCAGTTCCTGGTTGCAGAAAGGCTTCTTCCTCGACGTGCAGGAGGTCGTGGCTGTGTGTGGGGTCCCAGCCTGTGCTGCAGGTGCAACCTTCCTCCTCTTGGATTGTGGCGCAGACCCTGGCTGGCTGATGCCGCCCTGATCAGTATGGCCAGTGGGACTGGTGGATTGAGCCAAGGGAGTGGCAGGTGGAGGGACGACCAAAGGGCTGACTTGTGTCAGTGGCAGCTGGGTGCCCTCTAATGGACCCTGCTCATCAACATCCGCTGTGGCAGGGTCATTGACCGCAACTGTCCTGGTTGGCAGACTCACAACTCGGGTGTTGTTGGCTGCATCTGCCCCTGCACTTGCCAACACCCGGCTGTTCGGGGCAGCAGATGACATTACTGCCCCAGGGACATGTGTCTTGGTCAGGGCAGCCCTGCGTGCCCCTACGGTTTCCCTCCAGTCCTGTTGGAAATCTTCCAAGGGCTCTTCAACTGCCAACGCAGCCTGTCCTGGCAGACCCTGAGCCTGGGTGGTGGTGTCCACAGCTGCACCTGCCGCTACCACTACCCTTGGGCCCGTGGCAGTTGATGAAATGGACTGCCGGGTCACACGGGCGCCAGTGCCAGATGTAGAAGCTGCATCTCCCAGAACCACAGGGGGTGGTGGCATGATGCACCGACACATAGCACAACATTGTGCTCAAGTGGAGCACCCCTGCCTCTTCCCCCTCTGCGGCCACCCTGGACACCCTGGAGTCCCCGACTCCCTGGTCACCACAGCCACGTCCCTGACCACGCCCGCCACAAGGAGTATGCCCAGCTGAGGCGCCCCTCACCTTTGGTGGCCTCCCAACCATGGCACAGATGGAGTAGTGCCGGCACAGATGGAGTAGTGCCAATGGGAGGTGTACACCACAATTGACCTGGGCAATTGGGCTGAAGGGGGTGGGATGCAAGATGTTAACAGCCCCCCTGCACCTGCAAGGCTGTATGTGACCCCGGTGATGTAGTGACGGGTCACGCTACGCTCAGGCACCCCAAAACTGCAGTAAAACCGTGCACGCAACCCTGCAGCCTACATGCGTGGAATCAACCTCCCGCAGTACGCAGTGGCACCCAGTAACACGAAAAACACATATGCGTGGGAAACGTAGGCTACTATGACCCCAAAAAAGGGTGCGATACACAGGGGCACCCGCAGTGGGAAAAATAGCATGCGTGACTCACCGTCTGACTAGCGTGATAATAAAAAACACGCATAGCCAATACCCCCACCAAAAGAAGAGATTCGCCCTCGATCGCTGTGAAGATGTGATGGCGCGCGAAACAACACGAAGCAGCCCCACACGTCGGTCTCACGAAAGGCACATACAGCCAACTGCTGGCCCCGCTCACCTTTAACCCATGCTGAGGGAAATGCCTGTGCGCGTCACGTCACTTACGCGCGTAGGCCCTTTCCTCGGATTACACGCATTCACACGCGGACGTGCAGTTTTTTCACACGTGCTGAACCACTATGCCCACGTCACGAGGGAAACGCCCGCACGCGTAACATCAGAGAAGCGCTTACGCGCTAAGGGGCTTTGGTCCAATGAAAACGCATATGTGTGCTGACGCGCTTATGCGCTAAGGGCCTTTCCTCAAATTACACGCTGACGTGCAATTTATTCACGTGCCAAATCACTCCGTATCAAGCTGGGCACGCAAAAACACACAGAAGACCACACTCCTGCCCAGAAGGCTGAATTACTGCCCCCCAGAGCCCCGAGCACGCTCCAACCTGCAATCTGCTGCTGCCTGACTGCCTGCTGCCCACGTGCCCTGCCATTTGCTGCCTGCATGTCAGCCAGGGGTGCAGTTGCTGTGACCACCCCTGCTGGAACCGAAGACTCCCGAATGGGATTCCATCGCTCCACAGCCCAGCCGCAGGACCCAGTTGCCCACCCACTCCTGCCTCTGGGGTTACCATGTCCAGCAGAACACCATCTGGCAGCACTGACGACCCCCAGCCAGAGAGGCAGAGGGCCACCAGCTTCAGTGCCAGGGAAGTTGGTGTCCTGGTGGAGCAAGTCCTAGGGCAGTATGATGCACTCTTTGGAAGTTTGTGCGCCGACAATGAAGGATGCACCAGGATCTGGATGGACATCGTGACTGTTATCAACGTGGAGGAGGTGGCAGTCCGCGAGTTACATCATGTCAAGAAGCGCTGGGAGGACTTCAGGTCCAGGACCCTCAACAAGTCCCAGAGCCTCGCGAAGGCAGCGGATGCCGAGGGGCGCCGGAGCCAGCTGTCGGACCACCAAATGAGGGTCCTGGAACGCATATGCCCAGAGCTCTACGTCCAGATCCTTGAGAGGCAAACCCGTCTGGAGTCGAGCGGTAAGTGTACATGCAGGGTGATTGGACGCTGTGCGTGTCGTGGTGTGCCAGTAGTGTGCAGGTTGCACATGTGTTATTGTAGGGCCATGTAGGGATGTGTATGAACGTGGGTGTGAGGCTGCCACATGTGTGTCCTCTCAGGTGTTAGACACATTAATGGTGTATGTGTTGGTAAGCATGCTGGACAAATGCAGGTGTGGGAGTACACATGTTTGAATTTCTGTGTATGTACATTGGCATGGTTGTGGCATGGATGGTGGTTCCTAATGCATGTATCTGCACTATTTACATGTGCATGTGTGTGTATTCGACAAGTGTGCAACTGTGATGCAACATGGATGAATGTGACACTGATATGTAGAAGGCTGAAAGGCAGATCTGACATATATGGCGATCTCATCACTGCAACAGTTGGAGGAGATGTAGACATGCATGTAAGTGTGGTGGCGTGTGTGCATGTCTACTGCACTCCCTGTGTTTCATGTGATGTCTGGCTCACCTTTGGATGCTCATGCTGTTGTATCTGTATGGATGGTGCTGGCTGTTGTGATATGGCTGTGGAATTGCTCATCTGTGTGAGTTGAAATGACATGGGTGTTGGGGATTGTGATGCCATGTCTGAAGTTTGACACTCCCACTCATGTGCAACTGTCATGTGTTTATCAGTCCATTGTACAGTGCCCTGATGCCTGTGTCCTATCTCTCCCTGTCTGCAGTGTCAACTGATGAAGAGGGCAGAGAGGCTGCTGTGGAGCACAGCGGCAGGGATCACACCGCCAGCCAGAGACGCAAGGCCCGGCTCCCATCCCAGGTTGTCATCTCGTCAGGGAGTGAGGAGCCCGGTGCTGCGTCCCAGGCCGCAGCTGCCCAGGGTAGGTCCAAGAGGCGGAGGTCAGAGTTGGACTCCTCGGCAGCAGAAGGGGCAGCTGAGACCCCACAGGGTCCGACGGAAGAAGATGGCACGGAGTGATCCAGGTTGTTGGGGGGTTTGGTGGAGGAGGAGGCCGTGCAAGGGACAGACATGGGGTCTGGAGGTGGGGATTCCACTGGTGCTAGTGGTACAGGGCAGGGGCAGGGACAGGAGGCAGCACAGGCCACCACGGAGGTGCCTGTGTGTAATCCTGTCCCTGATCCTGTGACTGCATCATCCCGCACCAGCAGGGATGCCTACGTCTAGACCCGTTTTCAGGGAGGGAATCCGCTTACAACAACTGGCCTTCCTCTCCCTGCGGACTGATAGCCCCGTGGCTATCCGGGACCAGGTTGAGCCCATCCTGGGTGGGGTGGCGTTGCGTCAACGGGCCATGCGAGGTGACCTGCAGTTTTTTCATGAGGAGACTGCACGTCATCTCGAATGGCTCGTTGACCGCGTTGACAGGTCACGAGGGCCAGATTCCTCCGTTTGTTGGACCTTGTTTCGACCCCCTCCTCACCAGAACCCCCTATGTGCCAGTCGTCCTCCATGCCTTCTTCCCACCCATGTATCAACTGGGTACCCTGTGGAGCTGCCTCGGACGCTGCGGCAAGGCTGGTGGAGGACACATCCCTGCTGCAGTCGGGAGTCGGACGTCCAGCAGGGGTGGCCACCTCAACAACTGCACCCCAGCCAGAGGAGGATGTGCAGGCAGCAAGAGCCAGGGCACAGGCAGTGGCACAGCAGCAGTAGCAACAAGGTGGGAGCCATGATGGCTCGGGGCCTTCAACATTGGAGGGGCAGGCTGTAACGCTCACCTGATTCCCGTAGAGGCGCCGGTCTTGACTGGGCGTATACCGTATCTTCAAAGGTGATGTGTAACACACGGCTGGCTCTTTGGGCTGGACCTCTGTGCACTGTATGTCTGACTCGAAGGGTAAGATGTCTGCAGATAGAAAATATGGGATTAAGGAACTGGGTTATTGAATGTCTCTCTCTTCTTCCCTTTCTCTTCTCCTGTAGAACCCCAAAGGTTAACGCTCTCACCTTAGGTAAGTGAACGCCGTGCTCTCCATCTGCCTCGGGGCAGGGTGCTGTAACCAGTTTCTTCACTGGATAAGGGGAGCAGGCCTCTTGACTTCAGAGGACTGCTGTCCGTCGTTTACTGCACGAACGGTAAGTTTCGAGTAATTCTAATTTCTTTAAAGTCTTTAGTAATGATGTTTCTTGTTTTGCAGGGTTCCGGCGATGGCTGATGACGGGCTGAAGTGAGTTGAAGATGGAGCCCGTGTGATGAATGGAAGCGCCTGGAAGCACGTAAGTAAGCGCTTGTTGCCTGCTTCACGATGCGCTCTAACTGTCTTTTTATTTTGCAGGTACAAGTTCGGAGCGGCTGCAGGGTGCCGGAATACCCACTGGGTTAGATGTGGAAAGGAGTAATGGCACGTGAGTATTAAAGTTCCCCAATGTCTTTAAACGCACCTTGTTTTGTCTTTCAGATGCGGGATGCAGCGCCGAAGGCCTCCGGAGCGTGCGAAGAGTTGGTAAGCTTTTGTCTTTCAGATGCCGGAATGCAGTGTGAAGACCTCCGGAGTGCACGAAGAGTAGGTAAGCCTTTGTCTTTCAGATGCCGGAATGCAGCGCGAGGCGTTGGTGACAGCCGATGGACCAGGTAAGTGAAGAGCTGTCACTGAAGACCGTAATGCTAACCTGTTCTTTCTTGTCTTTATAGGTGTTGCTGAAGACTGGATTCAGGATGGTAAGCCTTTTCCTTAGGCCCAGGATCAGATGCAGAAGACACGATGAGCGTTCTGCTGCAGAGGATGCAGAATAACGCAAAGCAAGATTCATCCATCGGGTGTGGTTTAAATAGCCTCCTGTAGTGCTTAGGTGTCTCCTTCCACAGCCACGCCTAGGTAAGAAAAGAGTTCCTGCTTTCCAGAAGAGTTCCAGTGTTCTGAATCTAGGGAGTGGCTCCTGCCCCACCCAACAGGAAAAGTAGTTCCAAACAGAAGAGGATCAGAGGCTCAACTGGCAGGCAAGTAAGCAGCATGGTGTGCTGCAGGTAAGTCCACCCAAGCATTATGAGCCCGGCGCTTCCAGCGCTGGGACTGGGCATATTTATGAGCCTGGTGCCACTGGCGCCAGGACTGGGTCCAAAAGGTCCCAATTGGGACTGGTTGGCACTCGGAACCTGGGTTATGGATCTGCTTCCAAGGGAGTTGGGAAAACCCTGACCTTTTGGAAGCAGAGATCATGACACAGGCATCGGACAGAGGGCAGGAGGACCCAGGACTGGAAGTGCCTTCCGTGTGGCAGCGGTTAGGCCATGCTATAGATGCGTAGCGGCAGCGGGCAGAAGAGGCACGGCTCACAATGGTCAGGGCGGAGAACTCCATGTGTGGGGCTCTGAGGCGGGCCGAGTGCCTCGAGGCAATTCGCAGGGACCTGGAGGTCCACATGTCATCGTCCCTGCGAACCCTCGGGGCCATGGAAGAGGACCGCCTCCAGGACATCGAGCAGGAGTTCGATGATGCTCTGGCCTGGGAAATCGGGAAGTGAGCCGTTGGACAAGCCCACTGCCATTGTAAATAGTTTTTAGAGTTAGGTTTCCTTTTCCTTTTCCTATTATTTGTTGTCAATGGACAATGCCACAAACATTTGTATATAGTTTTATTTTTATGTAGTTTCTTAGGTAGGTTTCAGATGTTTGGTTGGCTCATGGACCCTTTACATAGTTGGACAATGGATTGATTTGATTTATTTTTTGGATTTTGCACATGGATTCATGGATTTTTCTTTTGGACAATGGATTGTGAATAGTTTGATCATGGATTAATTAGAATATTTTTTTTCATTATGGTAATGGAGTAATGGATTTTTTTTGGGACAATGTATTGTAAATAGTTGGACTATGGAATAATTTGAATGTTTTTTTTCATTATGACTATGAAGCAATGGATTTTTTTTTTTTTACCTTTCCTTTGGATTTGCGTTGGTGGAGGGAGAGTTTGGACTGTTTTTCTTTTAATTTTCTTTGGATTGGTTATAATTTTCATTCACTCATCTTTTGCACATGCTTTTCATTTCATGTTTGCTATTTTTGTATGATTTCATTTCATTTATTTATTTTTGTACATAATACATATTCATATTTTATTTCCATGTGTGGGATTCGCTCATTGGGTTGATGCATGTGAAAATGTGGGTTCACACAATCAATGCCAACCAGTGTATCTGTGTGACGGACATGTGTTGATGTACATAGTTGACTTTTGGTTTGTGTCTTGAGATTGGGAAATCATTGCGTCTCAAGAATGGGGTGGCGTGATGTGGTTTTTTGGTGTAGAAGTGGCCCATGATTGTGCCTCTTTATTTTGTGTAGGGGGGACATGAGTGGGGGCCTGCTGCAAGGTGCCCCTCACTGCTGGGGGGTGGAGGTGCAGGGGGACATGAGTGGAACATGAGTGGGGCCTGCTGGCAGGTGCCCCTCACTGCTGTGGGGTGGGGGTGCAGGAGGACATGAGTGGGACATGAGTGGGGTCCTGCTGGCAGGTGCCCCTCACTGCTAGGGGTGGGGGTACAGGGAGACATGAGTGGGACATGAGTGGGGGCCTGCTGGCAGGTGCACCTCACTGCTGGGGGGTGGGGGTGCAGGGGGACATGAGTGGGGGCCTGCTGGCAGGTGCCTGTCACTGCTGGGGTGCTGGCAGACATGAGTGGGACATGAGTGGGGGCATGCTGGCTTGTGCCCCTCACTGCTGGGGGGTGGGGGTGCAGGGGACATGCGTGGGACATGAGTGGGGGCCTGCTGGCAGGGGCCCATCACTGCTGGGGGTTGGGGGTGCAGGGGGACATGAGTGGGACATGAGTGGTGGCCTGCTGGCAGGTGCCCCTCACTGCTGGGGGGTGGTGGTGCAGGGGGACATGAGTGGGACATGAGTGGGGGCCTGCTGCCAGGTGCCCCTCACTGCTGGGGGGTGGGGGTGCAGGGGGACATGAGTGGGGGCCTGCTGCCAGGTGCCTGTCACTGCTGGGGGGTGAGGGTGCTGGGGGACATGAGTGGGACATGAATGGGGGCCTGCTTGCTGGTGCCCCTCACTGCTGGGGGGTGGGGGTGCAGGGGGACATGAGTGGGACATGAGTGGGGGCCTGCTGGCAGGTGCCCCTCACTGCTGGGGGTGTGGGTGCAGGGGGACATGAGTGGGACATGAGTGGGGGCCTGCTGGCAGGTGCCCCTCACTGCTGGGGGGTGGGGGTGCAGGGGGACATGAGTGGGGGCCTGATGGGGGCCTCTTTGTTGAGCTGAGCGTGGGAGAGCGGTCGCCAGTAGCCAAGAGGGAACTGCAGGCCAGGAAGCCCTGCCTGGCCCTAGCGGGCCTCTGTGAGTGATTTCTGTGTTTTTTTTTTAAAAGAAAAAATAATTGTGCATTTGCGCTCCGAGCGCGTTGTTGTGCCTGCTCTCCCCTCCCCTCCCACTTCCTGGTCCTCCTCTCCCTCCCGCCTCCCTGCCCGCCCACCCCCCCCTCTGATTGGCTGTCTGGCTGCCTCCCTTCTGGGCTACTCGACGCCCGCTCCCCCTGCTCGCTTCTTTGTTGAGCTGAGCGTGGGGGAGCGGTCGCCGGTAGCCAAGAGGGAACTGCAGGCCAGGAAGCCCTGCCTGGCCCTAGCGGGCCTCTGTGAGTGATTTCTGTGTTTTTTTAAAAAAGAAAAAAGAATTGTGCATTTGCGCTCCGAGCACGTTGTTGTGCCTGCTCTCCCCTCCCCTCCCACTTCCTGGTCCTCCTCTCCCTCCCGACTCCCTGCCCGCCCACCCCCCCCTCTGATTGGCTGTCTGGCTGCCTCCCTTCTGGGCTACTCGACGCCCGCTCCCCCTGCTCGCTTCTTTGTTGAGCTGAGCGTGGGAGAGCGGTCGCCGGTAGCCAAGAGGGAACTGCAGGCCAGGAAGCCCTGCCTGGCCCTAGCGGGCCTCTGTGAGTGATTTCTGTGTTTTTTTAAAAAGAAAAAAGAATTGTGCATTTGCGCTCCGAGCGCGTTGTTGTGCCTGCTCTCCCCTCCCCTCCCCTCCCATTTCCTGGTCCTCCTCTCCCTCCCGCCTCCCTGAGCGCCCACCCCCCCTCTGATTGGCTGTCTGGCTGCCTCCCTTCTGGGCTACTCGACGCCTGCTCCCCCTGCTCGCTTTTTTGTTGAGCTGAGCGTGGGAGAGCGGTCGCCGGTAGCCAAGAGGGAACTGCAGGCCAGGAAGCTCTGCCTGGCCGTAGCGGGCCTCTGTGTGTGATTTCTGTGTTTTTTAAAAAAGAAAAAAGAATTGTGCATTTGCGCTCCGAGCGCGTTGTTGTGCCTGCTCTCCCCTCCCCTCCCACTTCCTGGTCCTCCTCTCCCTCCCCCCTCCCCTTCCTCTCCTCCCTCTTCTATTACCACCTCGCTCCTGGGCAGCCCTCTGCCCGCAGCCCCCTGCAGCTAAGGGCCCCAAGGCCAAGGGCGACTCCTGCAGTTGCGGCTCCCTGTGTGTCTGCAGGTGTCCGCAGGGGACGCAAGGCGCAAGTAAATTTCGCCTTCTCCACCTTCTTCCTGCCCACCCCCACCCACGCCTGGCCACTGCATTTGCACGGTGTCTTCACCTCACTGTGTTACACAGTTGTGGTAACTAGGGTTTTTCTCTCCTCGCAGGATTCTCAAACTTAGGTGGCCTCTCCACTGTGTTCCTAAAACACAATACTGCTGTTGTTCTGAAATGTGGTAACCTGTCTTGCCGTTCCTTCCTGTCTGTCGGCTCTCTCATCATCTGTCTTCCCCCTCCCACTCCATGGTGCTCTCTATCTCGCCTATCTTCTCTAACTGCTTCTCTATTGACTATCCTGCTCTCCTCACTAAATCTGGTAGGAAAAAGTTTAAAAAGGACATCCTGGTCTCCAACCCAGGCCTCCCTATCTCTGACACCTACACTAGTGCCTGCTCTAAGGAAACTCTCACTGACATCCTCTTTTTCGTGCCTTCACCTGACCTATGGACCCTTCATATGGTCTCTGTGCTCTCTCCTTTTTCCTCTTCTCCCAATAATGGTGGCACCCGTTGGGATGTCCTCTTGGCCCCCTTCCGCTCCTCTAAGGCCATCATTAATGTCTACGCTAATGGGACTGTGTTGGTCCAAGGCCCTCAGGCCAACATTCACCTCTTTGATAGACGCTTCCCTCGCCTCATCAACTTCCTTTCCTCCCCTGCTGTCCCCCCCTGTCTTCGGCTACCTTGCCTCTACCCTCCCTCCCTGGCCCCTCTCGCACTCCCTCTTCACCTCCTTCTTCTACACCTCCGCAGGGCGTACCTCTGATCTGTACCCCTCCCCGGAAGTCCTTCAAGGATGGCAACCTTCTCCACTTTGCCACTCTTAACTCTCGCTCTGCCATCAAGCATTCCTCCGATATCTGTTGCCTTCTTGAGGAACTGGACCTTGACGTCCTCGGTCTCACTGAGACATGGTTCACAGCCAGCTCTGTCACGAGCTTTGACACACTCCTACCTGAAGGTTACAAGATCCTCTCTGTGCCCAGGCCCAACCGTGCAGGGGGGGTGTTGCCCTTATCTTCCCTGAGTGGATTCCTGCCACTGTCACTCCTACGCAGACCTACTCCTCTTTTGAATGTCTTGTCTGCCGACTCTCTCTCTCTCTCCTAGCCATTCCCTTACCGTGGCTACTATCTATCGGCCACCTGGTCAAATCTCCTCCTTCCTCTCCGAGTGGGCTGACCTCTCCTCCTCACTCCTGTCCTCTACCACTCAACTCCTCTTTCTTGGGGACTTCAACATCCACCTAGATGCCTCCTGTCCCCCCACTGGACTCTTTCGTGACCTCTGCGACTCTCTCTCACTCTCTATTCTCCCGTCTGGGCCTACTCATTCTGCAGGGCACACTCTTGATGCTCTGATCTCTTCTGACCTTCCCCTCTCTGTCCCTCTCTCCACTCCTCTCTCCTGGAGTGATCACTTTCTCCTATCCTCCCACCTCACCCTCCCTACCCCACAGGCAAAGCCACCCTCATCATTGCCACCCACTTTCTCAGTCATCCGACCCATGAAGCGCGTGTCAGTTGCGACTTTCGCTGCCACCTTCTCACCCCCCCTCCCCCTTCGGCTGACTCCCACCCTGACACAGCCCTCTCCTTGCTCCACTCTGCTATATCTGATACTCTTGATATCCTTGCCCCTGTCATGAAAATCCGCCTGAAGCCCAAAGCCAAATGTAACTCCTGGTTTGATTCGGATCTCGTCACCTTAAAACGCAAGTGCAGGGTGGCAGAGAGGAAATGGCGTGCTTCATGTTCATCCTCTGACAAACTGGCCTGCCGCCTGCTCCAAAGGCAATACCGTCTCTCTGTTCTCACCAAGAAGAGAGCCCTTATCCAGCCCGCATCTCTGCGGAATCTAACAACTCGGCTGAACTCTTTAAAATCTGCAAGGAGCTTGCCAACCCTGCTGCAGTCTCTACCTCTCCTGTCCCCTCCCAGGCCCTCTGCACAGCACTGGCCTCCTACTTCATCTCTAAAACTCAGGACATCCTGTCCTCACTCTCCTCCTATCACCTCCCCCCCTCTCTTCCCTGCTCTTCCTCTGGCCCTTCTGCAGCCACCCCTGCTCCCTGCTTCTCTGCCTTTCCCCTTTTTTCTGCTGACGAGGTTTCCAGACAAGTCCGATCTATGAAAGTCTCGTCTAAACAGATTCACCCCTGTTCCTCCAAAACTATCAAGGACCACATCGACTCCCTGGCTCCTGCCCTGGCTGACTTTTGCAACCACTCCTTCGCCTCTGGAGTCTTCCCATCCCCCCTCAAGCACTCCCTTGTGCACCCTCTCCTTAAGAAACCCTCTGCCGACCCCTCCTGTCCGGCTAACTATCGTCCAATCTCCATCACTCCCTTCCTGGGCAAGCTCCTGGAGAAACTGGCCATCTCCCAGCTTTACCTCCATGCTGAAACTGTTGATAGTCTCCATGACCATCAATCTGGCTTCAGAGCGGCCAGAAGCACGGAAACTGCTCTCCTGAACATCCGTGAGGACCTGCTCTTGAACCTCGACTCCAACACTCCGTGTGTTCTCATTCTGCTCGATCTCTCTTCTGCCTTTGACACTGTCAACCATGCCAACCTGCTCAACCGTCTCCGTGATAATCTGGGTATCACTGGTCAGGCTCTGGCGTGGCTGACCTCTTTCCTTTCCAATCGACCCTCCCAGGTCCAACTTGGGCCTTCCTCTCTGACATCTTTTTCTCCACCTGTGGCGTTCCCCAGGGATCTAATCTCTCTCCCTGGCTGTTCAACCAGTATCTGGCACTCCTTGCCCACCGCATCGCCGCCCTCTGCCGCAACTTTCAGTGCTATGCGGACGATACTCAGCTCATTTTCAGGTTACCCTCGGCCTCCTCCTCTCCCTCCCTCATCTCTGACTGTCTGTCTGCTATCCAGGAATGGTGTGCTGCCAATGACCTCTGCCTTAATGCTAGTAAGACTGAGATCCTACTCATCGGCACACCCACTTCCTCCTTCCCTGCAGCTCTCTGGCCGGCCTCTCTTGGCAAAAAACCTCGGGGTCATCTTCGACTCCACACTCTCCTTCTCTCCTCATATATCTGACGTCTCTAAGAAGTCACATTACCAGCTGCACCTCCTCAGAGGTATTCTTCCCTTCCTCTCCTTCCCCCAGAAGCTCACTGTCTCCCGAGCCCTGGTTCTCTCAAAGCTGGACTACTGTAACAGCCTCTATCTTAATCTGCCTGCCTCCACTCTCCGCCCTCTGCAACTCATCCAGAACAGAACTGCGAGACTTGTCCTTGGCCTCAAGCCCAGGGACCGTATCTCTCCAGGACTGAAATCTCTACACTGGCTCCCAGTGGCTGCGAGGATTAAGTTCAAAACCCTCTGCATTGTCCAAAAGGCCTTCTGGGGCCTGGGGCCTAAATACCTTCAACTCTCTCTTCCTAAATATCTTCCTTCCCGAGCCCTACGCTCATCCGTCTCCAACTCCCTCAGGGTCAGCCGCTTCTCGAAGCAACGAGCTGGGGGTAGATCTCTCTCCACGGCAGGGGCCTCCCTCTGGAACAGCCTTCCTGCCTCCCTGAAACTTGAGGAGAACCATCTCCGGTTCCGGAAGCACCTCAAAACCTTCCTCTTCACTTCTGCTTTCTCTCTCCCTCTCCCCTGCTAAATTCTTCACCTAAACTGCACTGATTCTGCAACTGGGCCACTCTCACCGACCTCGGTCCTGGGCCCAGTCACTCTTCACTTGCACTGCCTCCCTGGCAACCCCTGCACTGCGGGACTGTCTCTGTATCCCTACAGCCCCCCCCCCCCAGCACTTGTCTGCACTTACCTTGCACTTGCCACCAGCTGGCTCTATTTATTTATTATTTTTATTCTATTCTACTTATTGTACTGCACCTCCTCCTCCCCCTTCCCCTTGCACTTTTTCCCTTCCCCCTACCCCTGCACTTGCGCGGTCTGAATGACACCTGGCCTAGTAGGATCGTTGTCTGTCTTCCCCTTTTCCCCCCTCCCTGCCTCGTCGCGCCTTGAAATACTTGTGTATAGGCGCGTTACAAATGCCATATCATATCATATCATATCATATCATGGCAGGTGCCCCTCACTGCTGGGGGGTGGGGGCGCAGGGGGACATGAGTGGGACATGAGTGGGGGCCTGCTGGCAGGTGCTCCTCACTGCTGGGGGTGGTGGTGCAGGGGGACATGAGTGGGGGCCTGCTGGCAGGTGCCTGTCACTGCTTGGGGGTGGGGGTGCTGGGGGACATGAGTTGGTGATCACTAGTGGAAGGTGACATGTGTTGGCTGGGGGGCATGCCCAGGGGTGCAGGGTAGTCCCCTGTGTTGTGGGTGGCCTGCAGGGGCCGTGGATGGGGTGGAGGGCACACCTGGGAGGACCCACACTGCCAATGTTCGTGTGGGACTCCCCGTGCACCCCACTAGATACACGTACCCGCTCTAACAGCGTAATCACGTGTGAAACTTCCCGCGAACCCCAGTAATACATGTACCCCACTCGCACAGGGCCAATCGCGTGTGAAACTTCCCGCGAACCCCAGTAATACACGTACTCCAGTCGCACAGGGTCAATCGCGTGTGAATCTTCCCGCGAATCCTAGTAATACACGTACCCCACTCACACAGGCCCTTTCGCGTGTGAAACTTCCCGCGAACCCCAGTAATACAGGTACCCCACTCGCACAGGGCCTATCGCGTGTGAAACTTCCTGCGGACCCCAGTAATACACGTACCCCACTCGCACAGGGCCTATCGCGTGTGAAACTTCCCGCGAACCCCAGTAATACACGTACACCACTCGCACAGGGCCTATCGCATGTCAAAATTCCTGCAAACCCCAGTAATACACGTACCCCACTCGCACAGGGCCAATCGCATGTGAAACTTCCTGTGAACCCCAGTAATACACGTACCCTACTCGCACAGGCCCTTTCGCATGTGAAACTTCCCGCGAACCCCAGTAATACACGCACCCCACTCACACAGGGCCAATCGCGTGTGAAATTCCCCGCGAACCACAGTAATACAGGTACCCCACTCGCACAGGTCCTATCGCGTGTGAAACTTCCTGCAGACCCCAGTAATACACGTACCCCACTCGGACAGGGCCTATCGCGTGTCAAACTTCCCGCGAACCCCAGTAATACACATACACCACTCGCACAAGGCCTATCGCATGTGAAAATTCCTGCAAACCCCAGTAATACACGTACCCCACTTGCACAGGGCCAATCCCATGTGAAACTTCCAGCGAACCCTAGTAATACACGTACCCTACTCGCACAGGCCCTTTCGCATGTGAAACTTCCCGCGAACCCCAGTAATACACATACCCCACTCACACAGAGCCAATCGCGTGTGAAACTTCCCGCGAACCCCAGTAATACTCGTACCCCACTCACACAGGGCCAATCGCGTGTGAAACTTCCCGCAAATCCCAGTAATACTCGTACCCCACTCACACAGGGCCAATCGCGTGTGAAACTTCCCGCAAATCCCAGTAATACACATACCCCACTCGCACAGACCCTTTCGCGTGTGAAACTTCCCGCGAACCCCAGTAATACACATACCCCACTCGCACAGGGCCTCTCGCGTGTGAAACTTCCTGCGCACCCCAGTAATACACGTTCCCAGCTTGCCGTGTGCTGTGTGGCGGCCATGTATACTGGTACAGGGTTAGCCCAGCCCTTTGCGCTGGATGGGGGATTTTGATGGTTTTTCCTTGCGCGAGGGGTGTTCTTGGGGGCGTAACTGGAGCTGCTGCAGGGTCGCTGCGCCACTGTGCACCACAGATGGTTTTGGTAGCTAAAATCCATGAATACGCTGTGCGCGGAAATGGATTTTAGCACACGCGGCTGGCGCAGAGATTCGCACACGCACACTGTGCACCAGCCGCGTGCGCCACTTGTGCGCTAAATTCTATGAATTACCCCCTTAATGTTGCAAACATAACGTTGTGTACTTATATTCTAAGGGTAATTACACATATATGTACAGAATTGGGAAATGTTAGGCCCAAACTTTCATAGTTAAAATTGCCAAATTTCAAAGGAAAGACTGAACCAGGACCCACTGACTTGGGAGTTGTATTAGAATGTGACCCACGAAGTATGTAATTTATGCATCTGATTTTCTTAGAGGGCATAATTATATAAATATGTATTTGTGGGAAAGTTAGATTTTGGTCCCAATAGTTATTGGAGGTTTCCAGATCATCTAATAGACCATGACATCCCTTTCTGTCATCCAATCAGCAAAAAGCAAGGCGGAAACTGTGCCTTTAGCCAATCACAACCTGTGGGTGTGGGTTGTAAATCTGCCCCTACAATATACCTTAGTGATGTCATTTGGCAGGATAAATATGGGAACCTCACAACACAAACACACTGATTCCTGACTCTATCCTGATTTTCTGCGTGGAAGCCTGTTCCTGAATTCTCCATCTTGTTCCTGATTCCAGATTTCTTGGCAAAACCAACGCCTATGCATTGCTGAACTCCTTTTTCAGCTATGCCCAAATTTTGAAGAAATCCCAAAACTTAAGGGAAGCAATTTGATCCAGTCGGGCTTGCTACTATAAATGCTTGCCTGGTTCAAACTCACCATCCCACTGATATCCGGTCTTCAGTAACCAGTGCAGTCCAGTGCAGTAACTCGAGGTGCCAGTCCAGCTGACCAGAACGGCCCAGCTGACCTATCCCGCCAGACGTGCCCTGCTGTCCGTTGCTAGACCCGACTCGTGCGATGACCAGAATCCTTGATGGTCCAAAACCTTAAATTAAAGTGGAGTGTAAATTTAAATAGGAATCATAGGAAACCATAGCATATCTTGCTTTGTCCTATCCCAATCTATAATCCATCCTATCTTCACCTTAACAACCTATAATATTGTCAGAACCCTTCTTGCAACCCTGCTTGTAATTCCTAGTGTGTTAGCGCTGATTTTCCTTCATTTTTGTTTTACTAAACCATAACCCATTAGTGATTTTGATTAAATAAAGTATTTTCCATAAAGAAAACAGGGTATCGACCACGTGAAGGATTACAGTAGCTGTGTAACTGTGGAGATTCACGGGTGGCATTCTTTTTTCTTAGCCATTAAATCTAGTTGAAGTAAAGTTAACCTGTCATTTTAAAACCGATTTTCTGTTTTTCTCTGTTCTATTTTTCTAAAAACACCTCTCATTCAACCTTGCATAACTTTATCAATTTAATAGGTAGAGACTTAATTTCAACTCTGACTTAAACCTAAGACCTGTAGCTACATCCCAACTCAAGAAGCGCATCCAAAAACAATATTTCACCTGTTTTCCTTAAAAATCGTTGAGTGAATTTTAGGTAAGAATTCGCAATTCTGCAAAAGTTTACACGTGCGATTTTCAATTTAAAGTATTTCCAAACTTCCAGTAAGATTCAAAGTGTTCACTTTTGTTCATACTAAAGCTTGTGATTGTTAGCATCTTTTCTGTGTTGATATTGGTTTAAGGATTTTTGCCAACTTTTCATTGTTTTGGTCAACCATTTTTGAATCTGATTTTCAAAGTGTAAGGTTTCCAAACCGTTTTTCTCTCTTGTTTGAGGAGGGAAGGTTATCTTGAAATCCTGTACACTGTTCTTCATTCCTGAACACCTGCGGCTTTCTTATATCTATGTAGAATTGCTTATTTATGAGTTGAGAAATTTGCAGGGGGAAATATTAACTTAAGCGATATCTTTCCAACAAGCCAAAACTGTTCTTTTCTCTGTGTTTTATATTCTGTGTTGCTAAAAGTGAATTCAACTGCATTACCTACTTTCTTATTTGTATTGTCACCACATTGGTAATTGCGGCCCCATATATTAAAACATATGTTTGATTTGAATTTTAAATAAATAAATATTACCTTTACCAACCAGCCTGATTCCTGGTCCATTGTGACATGGGGGTATTTTAAGAAGGGGTGTGATATGAGTGGTATATCACTCAGAATATTGAACCTATAGACACAATAAAATTAGTATTTCATTTGCGCACTGGATGCTAGGCTGAGACCAGGGTGTACTCCCTGATTGAAATCCTTAACAGATTTGGGGGCTCGTGCTGTGATTTTGAGTTTGAGTTACCACCCGTGACAGTCTAACACAGCAGACTAACCCACAGGGTAGAGACACCTTGTTTGGTTGGTGTACTGTGCTACACTGTACAAGCACCTGCCAAAATAAATACCCCAAAACTAGGCCTGTTTGTAAAAGTAAAACTAAATTAACCCTGAAATAATTCATAAAGAAATTGATATTTCCAAAATGGCGATCCCAGTCAAAATCAATATGGCTAGGGAGCACCCCATGCACAAACTTTTTGTCAGGGGTGAGTGGCCAGAACAGAATGAACATGTCTGGCTGCAGGAAATCCACGAACAGGTCACTGCCATGGACCTGGATACATGGCAGGACAAGGGCCCATTACACCAAGCTTTTAGTGAATTGTACATGGCCCCAAAAGTGAAAGAGGAGCAGAGTAAAACTGCCAAAATTGCGGCCTACCTGTACCTCCACATAGGAATAGTGCAGGAAAAGCACACTGAAAACATAGTTCTGGCAAAGAATCAAGTGGAAACACACGAGAGAATTCAGACTGATCAAGACTCTTCAGGACAAAGGCTAAAGAAGAGCCAAGAATTAGAGACAGAATCTAGACAGTATGTCACACAATTAAAAGAAGATCTGGCTCTCCTACAGAAAGAGAATAAAGAGCAAGACACCCAATCACAGGCACAGATGGTTGTCCTACAAGACCGGATAGACAAATTAAAAGAGGAAAATAATAAATGAAATATTATAGACCTCCAATCTCAAGAAGAATTTCATGAGGGGCGCCAGAAATCCAATGCATTTAAAAAACAAAGGCATGACCTGGCTGCACAGAGGGTTACCCTAAATCAGGAGAGGGATGATTTAGGCCAGGAAGTAAGCCAATTAAAAACAGAGTTAGAGGGAAGAGAGCTGGCCCTCCAGGAGATCAATGAATTAAAAACAGAATATGAGAAACTACTAGAGCACACCAGATGGGTGGAGGATGCTCTGGAAAAGAACACCCAGACCAATGCTGCTAAAACTCAGGAGGTGAGTCTCCTGAAGTAGAAATTGGCCCAGTATTCCCAGTCCAGGCAGGAAGCACAGAGAGACAATGAGGCTCTCTGTGAAAAGAATAATGTGCCCCACCAACAGATAGCAATGCAAGAGCGAATCATTGAGACAGTAAGGCTTTGATAGAGGAACAAAAGGCTCAGATTCTTGCATATCACCTGGGAATAGGGGCTGAAAGAGAAAAGGTAGAGAGGGACATAGCAACCCGTGAGCATCACATCAGGACCCCTATACTCAGGGACTCAAACCCCTTCAGTACCAGGAACTTTGCCAGCTTCATGTCTGCTGGCTCATATGAACCAGGGGCGATGGGGATGTAGACTTCAACAGAATTGGTAAGATGGGTCTGACAGATCAGCGTCTCCCAGAAATTGATGGACGGACGTCTCTGTACAGATCCCCAAATGTTAGGGCTAATATCTCTAACCAGGAAGACTCAAATGAGGGGAGAGTCAGGGAAATTGATCTTCAAAAATACTGCCTACCAAAAGATCAGTTTGTTAAATTTGGTGGTGAACTCCAGGAAATAAATCCCAAAAAGAGTATCCTAAAGACATCTAACCAGCTAGGGCAGTGTGGGGGTGGGGGGGTACTCTGGCAATCCTGGGAGCAGGGAAGAGTCAGAAAACTCTGCTGAGCACCACAGGAATAGGGAAACTACGCCCCACATTCTGCTAGCCCTTCTCGAGCTCGCAGAATCAGGGGGTGCCTAGAGGATCAAGAAGCCACCTCCAGTAGCAGTGCATCTGAGTCAGAGGACAAGTGGACTCAGATGACTAAGAACAAAAAGGCAAACAAAATCAAGAGAGCTATGCAAAAAGATCCCCTGAAGCAGACCAAGGCCATTAGGAGTGTTATAACTACCTATCACAAAAATGCCAAGTATTTGGTTTGGGAACACCTTGAATTATATGAACAGATGATGGACACTTTTCATCCGAAAGATAGTCAAAATTGCATCCAGTATGTGAAATGGACATTCTCCCCTGAGTACTCCAGCTTCTTTGCGGGACTGGAGGATCAGAACCACTCAAGATGGTCCACCTATAGGGCAGCCATCTTAAAACACTTCTCTGTCCATGGAAACCCCCAAGAGGCCTGCAAGGCGGCCTACAATCTGCAGTGTGGGGAAGACCAGGCCCCACAAGAATGTGTGCAGGAACTCAAACGTGCCTTTGCGCAGACCACTAGGAGGGTGTGCCCAGATAGTAGGGAGTTCATCAATATCTTCTTAGATGCACTCACCAAATACATAATGACTCAGCTGGTGAGGGACTTTCACGAGAAGAGATCACTGGACTGGGTCATAGAACAGGCGACCCGTATTTATGAGGTGCAGAAACCTGTAGATAAAAAGAACACCAATAAAAACCCCAAACCAGCCAACACCCCTGATGCTGCTAAGGTGGCAGAGGTGAAGGTTGCCCCCATTTTAGATCTGGAGATGGGGGGCCTATAATCCATCCAGAACCAGAAGGCCCTCGGGCCAATCCCAGACAGGTAGTCAGGGAGGTAATCCCACAAATGTGACCCTTAACTCCCCTGATTACATTAGCCCCCGATACAAGGGTAACAAACCCATCTTGTGGTATGTGTGAACTCCCCCAGCCCAAGGGGGGGAATCCAACCAGATAGCTACCACCACAGGAAACATCCCTCCTAACTTTCCCCAGGAGGCCAGTAATCCTCCAAATGCCAGGTTGAGTTTCTGTCCCCAGTACCCTCAAAACTTCAACCTACAAATCAACCCCCCTTTCTTTCCCCACTTTGCTGAGCCCAGACATCCAAATGCGAGAGAGGGGAGGCCAAGGGTAGAGGGTTACCTGAACTATCCAAACCCAGGATATTATGTGAGAAGGGACAGTTACCCTTCCCGTTATCCACCTAGGATGGACCAGAGACCCCCGTACCAGCCAGAGCGGGTGTCCCAACTGCAGAGCCAGGTCCAGAATTTGTCCCAGGATCTGGGTCGCATTTTCAGGGCTCGGCAGAACCCTCAGATAACCATGGCGGCTCAGAACTCCACAAACCAAGGGTCTGGTACTCCAGAACAATGACAGGGAGAGAAGCCCGACAACTCACCGGTTCCAAAGGAGGAGGCACGGGGGAAGGGGGTGTAAAGCCTTAGAGGAAGCTTCCTTCCCCACTTGTGAAAAGCCCCTGGAAACCCAGGAACTGGAAACAAAATCTCCTGCCCTCGAAAGTCTGCAATCCACGGAACAGAGGGCGGGTAAGAGAAATAAAGGACCTAAAAAGACCCATTTTGTGGAGGAGATTAGTATCCTCCAATTTGAAGGAGAGGGGTCCTCAGAGGTCTCTGGGAAAAAGATCTTCTCCTTCAAGGATGGGGGAACTCCTTCCAAAGAAAAATGGGACTTGAGAGATCCTAATAAAGACTGGGTGAATATATAATGATCCACCAATGGTGTGTAGCAAATCTTATTACGAATACAGGATCTATGTTCAGAGAGCCTATGGTCTTCCGCACAATTTACACAGGCATTCAATAACATACATTGCTTTCTTGCTCTGTCAGTTAGCGTGGGTTCTCAGCTCCCATTTAATCTATCAATTTTTAAATGTGCGTTGAGTAGCTGTGAATTGACAAGCCATAGACTTACCACATTAGTGGTGACCTGTGAATGGAGGGAGACCCCACATCGACAATAGTTTCTGTTCTTCTTTCATGTTCTTATAAGTGTGCACCAATTGTTGTCTGAGATTCTTCTTGAAAGCAAACAACTTTTTTTGTCCAGTGTGCCCTGATTTTTCACAAGATGCCATTTCTTATGGACTCACTTTTTGATGAAATTGTTCACTGGGCGGTAGGTGGTCACACAGATAAGCCTATCTGTTCACACTTTAGGTTATGGGTGAGACATATCTCCCTGTTGATATTGACTGCTCTTTTCAAATCACGTCTCACTGCCTCACAGGGATAACCTCTTGCTAGCAATCTTTTCTTGAGATGGTCTGCATGCAAATATAAATCCTTCACGTCTGTACAGTTTCTGCAGTACCTTAGAAACTGCTGATAGGGTAGATTAGTTCTAAGATCAGCATATTCAACATATATAGATTTGATAAATCTAGAGCGAAAATCTATGTGATTGAATGTGTGTTCACCAGAATTGATGTGGGCTGTATCATGGGGTGATTAGTTATTTAAGCATGTACACCTTCATGGCGTTCTCACTCTGCTTGTAGCAAAAGTAATGCACAGTTCACAGAGTCATGTGGCAAGGGGTTTGAGATTGCATTTCTCTTGACCTCGCTTTTTTTTACCCAGTTTGACTGTTAAATGAATTAAACAAAATACGTGTTTTCTGGATGTTATGGTCCACATAAGAAGCAAGGGATGGGGCAGAGGCATTGGGGACCACCTATGTTTCACCTCTGGTGTCCTCTGGGATTTCTGGTCCCTATGCCCTAGCATCTGAGTCATAGCATTATCACATTCTGCTGCTGGTCCATGGGGCTCCCCTTTCTATTGTCATAGTGATTTGGAGAGTCAGGCATAATGAGGAGGAATATATGGTATGGGGTGTGCTTCTCCTCATATGTGGATATTGGAACATTCCTTGCAGCTAGCTAGGCAGGGCTGCTTTTAGATGATTCTTAAGGGTCCTGTGGTCATTGAAAACTTGGGAATGAAGCATCGATAATTTCCAACTAACAGTAAAAAAGCCCATAATAATTTTTCTGATGTAGGGCGTTTAGATCTTTTAGACTGTTTCTACTCTCCCTTCTTGTTGTTTAACAGGTCCCTACCTGAAATCCCAGATATTTGAGGGTGGTCTGGGCCATATGACAGTACAAAGAGTTGGTCCATTCGTCCACTTTTGTTCAGAGTTTGTGTTGCCAGGTGCAGGTGCCACATGTATTAATGTAATTGAAAAATGGAGGCCCTTGCATTGGCCTATTGAGTTTTCAGGGAATTGATCCATTCATATTTCGGACATGGCAGGTGCTCAATGCAGAATAAAAGACAATACAGTGAGCTCGAAGAGTCCTCCTAGTATAGAGAGTGTTGTTTTTCCCTTGTCCTCAGGAGCCATAGTCAGGTTGAGTTGAGGGATGAAACGTAGATGGAAGTGCCTATTCTCTCAATCATCTTGTTGATCCAAATCATAGGATAGACTTGGGAGATTTCACTAAGCTTTCAAAAGTGAATACAAAAGCTTCAAATTCTGCCTGGGTTTCCTCCCAAAACAATCAGTGATGACCAGTGGCTTGAGGACAGTTTGATGACTGGCAGGTTCTGCATCTTCTGGATTTATTCCTTGATGACCAGCATTGTATTTTGGGTAGACAGTATGCATGCAGTTGTACAGACTCCCCATGGGGATTAGGCATATGGCAGAATAGATATGAAACATATATTGTTTTGGAAGCAGCCTAGGAAGCCTTGTTGGCATCATGCCAGGAAGTGTCACATGCTTTCTAAAATGGTCACTAGGCCTAGGGAGTTTCTATTAGCCTACTGATCTGAAGGCAGCTAGAGGTCCCATGAAGTCTGTCCCTACTCTAGAAGACAGGATCTGAATAGGGGCTCATCGTACATTTGCCCTAGACATCTTTTATTATATCTGGCAGGTTGCACAGTACCTCTTAAACTGGTTTTAAATTCAAGGCCAAATAAATCATCTCAAGACACTTTGGTCATCCCCTTATTTTTGGTGGGTATGGGTCAATTCTAGGGCTGCCTGTTAGAAAGATGTAGGGACCAAAGGGTTGGTAGCTCATGGTCGCACCATACTTCACAGTCTTCTGTAAATGATAGAGTAACCCTTCTTCATCACAAAGATTTTTTTGCCTGCCCCTCGATCCCACCAGTGGTATCACATACAACCTGAAGGTTAATGGGAGTGAAGCTCAGCCCCCTTTCTCCAACTCCAGTTGAATGATTTCCCCTTCTTCTTCCTTAGGAATACAAACAAACTCCCAGAGGAGCTATGTTTTAGGATGCCCCTACTGGACGGAGAAGTGGTCAGATATGTGACTTATTGTCAGGAACTTGCCTCATTTGTGGTCCCAGAGTGGAGCTCCTCTTATGCTCCCGCTTCAACGCTGACTCTGGGGCCCTCTTGTAACCTCGCCACCATGCCCCGCCACCATGCCCACGGGGGTCCTACAGGCATCGTGGTTTTCCCACACAGCTCCACCGCAGTGGTGTTTCCAGCAGATTTTCTGGGTCTGTGCAGGCATGGCGTTTAGTGTGACATAATTGGAGGTTGTCATTCCTTCTAGAAGCCCAGCAATCTTGTCCTCCCGCCCACGTGATCAGCACAATGTCAGGTGACTGCATAACCAGGAAGTATCTATAAAAGGCCCTAGCATCAGTTACTCATTGCTTCTCAGCTGTTCCTGTGAGTGGGTTTTTTAGTGTTTGCTTGCCTTGATTTCAAATTTTTTTAGCTTTTTGACCATCGATCTGTCTACTGGATTGCATTTTGGATCTATGCCTGGTATTTGGCTGCCTGTATTTTCTTTTCTTCTGGTTTTCGACTCTGGATATTTCCTCCTGGATTGTTACTGGACTTCCCTTGTGCTCTGGCGACCTGGCCTCACTTCTGTCTTCAAATGAAACTTTGGACTTTGTGTTTTTCTTCTATCCGGATTACATCCCTGGAACTTGCTGCTGAAACATTTGACTGTACTTTTCCGTCCTGTGCATTTCATATCCTTAGGGGAGGTTTTTCCTACTCCTCGGGTTTTTCCTTCCTTCCTTCGATCCACTACTGGTGCCCAGTTAGGTAGAATACTTACCTGTTTTCTTACTCTGTTGTCCTTCATAATATTGTGTCCTAATATTGTCCTTCCTTTCCAGCTGCCTGGGAATCCAGTGATGCAGTTCCAGTCCACCTGTGGCCCCAATGACTGCTTAGTGAGTTTTTTTGACTTCTCTGACTGGTGCTTGGGGACGGAGGTATTTAGTCAACTCGGGAGTCCACGTCTTGACAGACTGAGAAGCCTTTCTCCCTTCCGTGTGGACTATGGACGTCGCTGCCGGAGACCTAGTAGCCGCTTTAGTGCAGGCCATCACTGTGCTGCAGGCTGACATGCCAGCCGCACTGCAGCCATTCATCAATATCTAGACGCTAATCAGAATGAGCGCCATCCGCTTCCCCTGGATGAGGAATTGGGGGAACCAGCCATTCAGCAACCACTGCTTGGTAGCCTTCCCCCTTTGTCCCGGCCAGAGAAATTCCACGGTGACCCACAGAGATTTTGTACCTTCCTAAACCAATGCAACCTACGTTACTTAAGAAGGCCTCAAGCTTTTCCTGACTCAACCATGAATGCTGCGTTTACTATCCCTCATTTAAGTTGGATGGCTGCCACCTGGGCAAACCTGCTGTTAGAGGGTAATAGCCCTACTTTTATGACTTTGATCTAGTGGTGGCAGAAAATAACAGATTGTTTGATGCACGTTTCAAGGCCCAGGCTCTAGATCCTGAGCTACTCGATTTGGTTCAGGGCAAGGCCAGTCTGCTGGACTATATTACTAGGTTCAACCAATTAGTCACCGACACCTACTGGCAGGGCCGTCACGAGGGGTGTGCAGGGGGGGCAAACTGCCCCGGGCCTCGCGGCCCCCTCTCCTAAGTGGAAGGCAGCACAGTCTCCCGTGTCCTTTATTCACACAGGGGACTGAGCTGTCTGCTCTCTGCCCCTGCAATGATTTTTCTGTTTGTTACGAAGCCGTTTGGCTCTGCAACAAACAGCAAAATAATGGGAGACAGCAGGGCTCAGAAGTGGGCTCTGCTGCCTCCCGTCATTCAGCTGAAAACGTGGACATGCTGAATGACAAGATAGGACTCCTCTCCTGTCAGTCAGTGTGTTTACGTTGATCAGCATGACCACACTGACTGACAGGAGAGGAGTTCTCTCTTGTCAGTCAGTGTGTTCACGTTGCTCAGCGTGACCACACTGACTGACACGAGAGGAGTTCTCTCTTTGTCAATCAGTGTGTTCATGTTGTCAGCATGACCACGCTGACTGATGGGAGGGGAGTTCTCTCTTGTCAGTCAGTGTGTTCACGTTGCTCAGCATGACCACGCTGACTGATGGGAGAGGAGTTCTCTCTTTTCAGTCAGTGTGTTCACATTGCTCAGCATGACCACGCTGACTGATGGGAGAGGAGTTTTCTCTTGTCAGTCAGTGTGTTCACGTTGCTCAGCATGACCACGCTGACTGACAGGAGAGGAGTTCTCTCTTGTCAGTCAGTGTGTTCACGTTGTCAATATGATCACCTAACTGATGGGAGAGGAGTTCTCTCTTATCAGTGTGTTCATGTTGCTCAGGGTGACCACGCTGATTGATGGGAGAGGAGTTCTCTCTTGTCAATCAGTGTGTTCACGTTGCTCAGCATGACCACGCTGACTGACAGGAGAGGAGTTCTCTCTTGTCAGTCAGTGTGTTCACGTTGCTCAGCATGACCACGGTGACTGACAGGAGAGGCCTTCTCTCCTGTCAGTCAGTGTGTTCATGTTGTCAGCGTAATCACACTTGGGCAGGGTGCTCCTTAATGATATGATATGACATTTATAATGTGCATGTACACAAGTGTTTCTAGGCGCGACAAGGCAAGGAGGGAGAAACAAAAGAGTAGAACAAAACACAGGTCTTACTAGGCCTTGTGTCATTCAGATCGCGCAATAGCAGGCAAGGGGGAGGGGAGAAGTGCCGAGGGTGGGGTAGGATGCAGAAGTGCAGTAACAAAGGAGAAACAAGAGTGCAGCCAACGGGTGGCAAGTGTTTGGTACTCATAAGTGCAGCCAACGGGTGGGGAATAAGAGCTGGAGCGGGGACTGTAGGATTACAGAGACAGACCACAAGTGCAGGGGAGCCAAGAGAAAAGTTATCCTTCAATCGCACAACAACCCCCCAATTCAGGAACACAACCCGTCGGTCGAGTGGACCAGGGTTCATAGACTTTGTGTCTCCTTATTCTGGGGAATATTGCTTCTCGGCTGCTTTGTCATTTCGTTCCCCTTGCCAAGCCATGGTTGCAGCCGCTCGTCTGGTGGGTGCAGTTACATCCAGCATTCCACAAGAATACTAACATTTTTCTGATGTCGTTGACAAAGGCAGTGGAGAGGTCTTATCCCACAACGGCCATATGATTGCCCAATAGACCTGGTTCCAGATGCAGAGATACCATGTAGGCGTATATGTTCCTTATCCCCCACTGAATGTCAGACATTGAAAGAGTACATAGCTACTGTTCTTCATCTCGGACACATTAGACATTCACATTCTACTGTTGCCTACCTGATCTTTTTTGTGCCCAAGAGGGAGGCAGATCTTCGTCCTTGAGTTGACTACAGACGAATGAACCCGATAACAATAAAGAATCTATGCCCTATTCCTTTCATCTCACTGTTGCTAAAACAACTAAGACAGGCAACCATTTTTTACCAAACTAGACCTCTGAGGAGCCTACAATTTGGTCTGCATGAGGGAAGGCGACGAGTGGAAGACCACCTTCTGCACTCGGCCTGGTCTCTAGGAATACACTTTAATTCTGTTCCGTCTGTGCAGTGCACCCACCACTTTTCAGAGGTTTATAAACAACGTCTTCCACGATATCATAGACTCATATGTCATGTCATATGTCATTGTTTACTTAGACAATATACTTATTTTCTCACCATCTTACCAGTCCCATGTACACCATGTGAAGGAAGTTCTCTCATGCCTCAAGAATAATTCTCTCTATGCCAAGGCAGAACATTTTATGTTTCACTTGACCAAAATGGACTTCCTCGGTTTCCACATTACATCCAAGGGGTTGTCCATGAATACCACCCAGATCCACACCATAATATACTGGCCCATTCCCACAATGGTAAAAACCTTTCAATCCTTCCTAGGTTTTGCTAATATCTACCAGCGTTTTATCTCTGGTTTCTCTGCTGTTGTTCTCTCCTTTGACCAAACTCTCGAGTCCCAAAATACCTTTTCTTTGGACCACACTTCAACAAGACGCATTCGACACAATGAAGGTAGTGTTTACAACTGCCCCAATAGTACAGCATCCCAATGTAGATTTTCCTTTCGTAGTGGAAGCCGATGCCCCTTCTTTTGCCCTATGCGCAGTCTTGTCCCAGGCCTGTCAGAACTCCGGCTTATGACATTCGGCTAGCCTGCAGGAGTTGGACACCACATTTCTTGAAGGCCTGCCCTTCGTCCAAGAACATCTATTCTTGCCAACACACCACACTAGACTCCAGGCCATAGAATGATCTCATGATGTTTTGATCAATGGACAACCTGGTTAGAGAAGGACTTTTAGCTCTCATCCAATGTTGAGTGTAGAGGAGGTCCCAAATGCAGCCTGCACTCCAACCGTCCATTTTGAAGTACCAGGAACATTCACACCGAAGTATGTGATGTGTGATGAGCAATTAAACCAGCAGAGAGCGGCAGTGGGGCTCTGTCCAGTACCTATCAGAAGAACAGCACCTATTGAAGTACCGATACCAAGGAAATCATGGACAGTAAGGTACCCATTGAGAAAACCATATCAACAAATGAAACGAATTGAAGATCATCTAAGTACATTCCCTGAAGAAACCAAAAAGGTCTTAATGGAAGATTAATGGTGATGATACGAGAACCCGGACTGACTCACATATAAAAGCAAATGACGACCAGAGAATGACGTAAAGAGACGAAACGCCATGGGCCAGGAATATCGTGAACCTAAAGTGAAAGGACGATGTCCAATGTAAGAAGTTTAAGCCATGAGCATGAGGAAGATATTCAACCAGTTTACGCATGTACATATGCTTGGAATCGCAAGAAATCTAAGAAAATTGTGCAGCTTGCTATGCTTAGTAGAAAGATAGGGCGGCAAGCGCCACCTATACATATCTAACTCAAACAAAGCACGTTTTATAAGTTTACATCCACTTTGCACAAGAAGCAGAATTAACCAAAGGTTACTAAAGGCCATATTTCTTCATATTTAGCAAAATCGAGAATAAGCAGCAGAAACAAAACTTAGCAGAGGCAAATCATGCCAAGAAAGCCAAGGTCGTATCAGTAGAATAAATGAACAGTAGCTACAATTAATTGAAGCAAAGAACAGAATATCCTGCTCTGAAAGGTTAAGATAAGAAACTGGAGGCAGGTGGTGGTTGAAACGAAAATCAAATACACGAATTACATGAAGAAGAGGCAAATTCACGGTGTCTGAATCACGTGACCAGCCGAGCAAGAAGTGAGACTTTCACACCTACGCATTGGCAACAGGCCAGGCGAAGATATCAGAATTTTTCCAGACAGGAGATGCAGTCTCGAGGCCAACCACAGTGAAATAATTGACACGTGGACACTAAAGTGATGATTAATTGTAACAATAATTGGAGGAAGGCCGTATGAGCTAAGTGGCACCTTGCACCTGGCCGACCATTCTACGTGCTGCTAAGCAAAGTGGAAAAGTATGAGTTGGGTTGATGCCAACCCAATCACAATGGACCAAGTAATCTAGGGTCCTATGGTTAGTAGAACCAATAGGACGTCGTACTTTTAGTGACGTCTACAGTAGCCATTTTGAAGGAAGGGCTTAGATGCCCCACCTGACAATGTTTATCTAATCCCCTTACTATGTTACCATATACAGATATAGTACCTATATTAAAATTACCTTTCCTGAACCAATAGAAGTGCATGCCAACTTTTAAGCGTTACACATCAATGATGACGAGTTTTCAGTATAAATGTTATGTTTTTTATGAAGTTTGTTGGAGTTGTGAAGCGAGAGAGAAGATAACGCATCCGCTGATATTCATGAGACTCCCCTTTTTTTGTGCTAGTCATTAAACGGACTCCCTTTGCCAAACCGTCGAATTGTCATTATTGATTTGGTGTTGGAATATTAATCTGCACCCCCATCCATCTCTAGGGGGCTGCTATCTTGTCTTAAAGTGCTTCTGGGCAAACCCCAACTCTATGAGCCGGTTGGGCGTCCCGGAGCACACTTGGTAGCAGAGATCAGATGGTTATCGATTATCGATTAGAATAAGACACCCATTGACCATCAACATAATGTAACTCTAGGTCCTCAGCAATATCACAAGTCCTTTGCCATCCGGCTGAGTAGACTATGAAGCTCCCCGTAGCCAGTGGTTAGAGTACAAAAATTGAATCTGCAGACAGAGGTCTGAAGGGACCTGTGTTTCCCCACATAAACCCTTCCCACTCCTACGGGCAGCTGAGCTAGCGAGCGGCAGGAGAGGCAGTGACAAAGGCGGTTATTCCGAGCATCCAGAGAGGAAACATGCGAACGATGAGTGAAAAAGACTAATAGTTTTGGCAAAAAGTGCATGCCTTAGAACAAGTAAGGGAAAGGTAACGGAGGGAGGCGGGAAATCAAAATATAGTCAGAAGTAGAGTAGTATGTATATATAAATGGGGAAGGAAATAGTGACTTAAAGGGTGATTAAAAGTAGTAAAAGAGGATACCGGGAAGGACACCCGAGAAGAGAGAGGATACCGGGAAGGACACCCGAGAAGAGAGAGGATACCGGGGGGACACCCGAGAAGAGAGAGGATACCGGGAAGGACACCCGAGAAGAGAGAGGATACCGTGGGGACACCCGAGAAGAGAGAGGAATCTCCTAATTCCTATGCTTTAATATAGCGGCTAGAAGAAACTTGCATCCATAGTCCTGAACAAAGAGGAACGAATAGGACACCACAGCAATTAAAGATGCGTTCAAACTCCACGGTGGGGTAAAATATTATAAGCAGAGGTTTGTGTAACCAGCTGGAGTTTGTCTAGTCTGTGAACGTCTGTTTTACGTGTTAATTGTTGGGACATCATAGGACGAAACATTTTCCTTCGAGGAACTAGCATAAAAATTACGCAATTGGATACTTGAAATATTGTAGAAAACAACCTGATGTTTATTGAGCAAAATAGAAGATATAAAATTGTGTGGAAAAAATGGAATGGAATTGGAGCTTTCGATGATTTGTGCTCGCTCATTCGCTCATTTTGTTGGAATTGTTTAAGTAACGAAAGACATAACAAGTGTTGTATGAAGAGAAAGTGAACAGATTTAAATATGGAAGACATGACTCCATTAGTGCGCCTGTGCAAACAGTGCAAACAGTTGCCAAAACATGCACATAAGCTGAAAAAGTACAGTGCAGAATGAGTTAAATGAACAAAAACAAAATGTTTATGCCTTGGCCCCAGGGTGGATCATTATCTAAAACGGTCCTACAGCACATGACGACATATTTGCACGCCACATACACGGCCAATAAGTTAGACAAACGCCTAGCTAGTCTAGAATTGTGGAAAATGTACCAACAGGATAAAGAGGAGCCGCCATTAGATTGGATACTTAACGTATGCACAGAGGGGGGTGAGACGCCCTCAGCGTCACCCGCCCTGTCTGAAAGGAAAATTAAAGACAGTAAGGACGAAGTGTTATACCCGCTAAGAGAACTTAAAGCAGCCACATGGTATAGCAACCTGGCATATGAGTCACCTACGCAAAGTAGTGACGAAAATCTAGACAAAGATAAATATAAAGATATCACCTCCAAAGTCCCGAGGGACAAGGAGAGACGCGAGAACGAGAGAAAAAAACAGACACAAGCAAGTACATCTTGAGATACAGAGAGAGAAGCCAAAAGATGGAAACGAAATGAGGATAGAACTGATGAGATAGCATTCGCATAAAACAAATGGATGGGAGGTCAGATTTTATTGAAACTCAAAGAAAAGGCATAGATGACGTGAAACAAAAAGAGAAGCTAGACGATTTACAGAGAAAAGAGAAGGAAAAGGAAAAAGGATTGAGAGACGAAAGAATAAGGAAAAAAGATAGGCAGAGACGAGAACAGTTATATCGCGAAGAGCAAGAAAGGGAGCGCAATCGTAAAACAGAGAGCAGGCAATGATCAAGACAGACAGGAGCAGCGAAGAATAGAGGAAGAACAAAGGATACCAGAGAAAAGAATAAAGAGACGAAGAGATGAGGAAACCCAAAGGGTAAATGAATGTAGAGACGCAAAGAAAGAGGAAGAAGATAGGGTCAGAGAAGAAGTGAGGAAGCGCAGAGAATTTGATGACGATGTAGAACGTAAGCGAAGACAGAGAGCACGCAATCTTGAATATCTGGAAAGGGAGGTTAAAAAACCTGAGCCACTAGTAGACTGGGAAGATATAGAAGAATTCTTTCCTGAGTACGATTCAGTACCAGGTACGTCTAGGGCAAATATCGAGGATGACTTCGACACCAGAAGCATCGGAGAGATGATCGATAGACTATATGATGAACTGGGGATAGAACAAGTACCCCAAGGGGAGGGGGATCACCTAGAGGGCACTCAGCTTTATAATACTGAGGACGTCTCCCGAAGTAGTGGAAATAGAGAATTGTCCCTAGATAGGTTGGAAATAAGTAGGAGCAAAGAGGATGCAAGAAGTTGCACGAGTTGGGCACAGGCTATGTCTGACACCGAAAGAGAGGAGCATTAGGAAAAGGAGGAAGAGAGAAGACGTGAAAAGTGATTCTCACAAGAGAAAGGGATAAGATGGTTAGATTCTAGTGGGTCTGCACCGAGGGCATCAGAATCAACCACACAGTCAGACCGACACAAAGAAGTATCTCACGGTCGGGGGGGCATCTCCACCACCCTATGTGAGCCGGCTAAGGACATTGCCCGGTATGCGGCGATGCAGGAATATTACTCCTGCAATAGACAAGAGAACAATGAGAGAAGAGAGAGAGGGCTATGCGTCCCAATTTCCGTTGCTGGAGAAAGGTGGAACAAGACCACAGTATATTCCATGGCCAAACATGGATCAGGAAAATCTGAAAAATAAGCTTCCAATAGTGACATCGGGAACCGGTAAATGGATACACGAGCTAGAAAAAATAACGGGAGAGAACATGTTAGCTATAGGGGATATCAAAGGTCTTTTAATTGCCATACTTGGTGATAGTGCAGACGATGTGTGGACACGGGCAGGGTACCCTGGTGTGACCACAGTTAATACCGTTCATGACAGAGCTCCATTTAACAATTGCAGAGCCGTTGTATGAAAAGCATTATGATTGCTATGTCCGGATACTTCTGACATGGGAGCTATAATGACACATAAAATGTAGGGGTCGGAAGACCCGTGGCTTTACATTCAGAATTTCCAAGACGCGTGGGTACTCGAGACTCGGGAATCTTGGGGGAAATCTATACCTGTGTTCTACCATATATTATGCCAAAGGCTGCCGGATCCAGTACAGAAGTAGCTAATGAAATTGGTAGGAATTGAGGCCAAACCGTGGTCGGAAAGAAAAGAATCGCAAAAAAGAAGCTGCAGGAAAGTGTGAAGAGGCAAAATTAGCGCAGAAGAAATTGTCAAAATACACCCTTGAAGGAGCAATGATAACTAGCACAGACGGATCGAGCATGCAACAAACCAATAATCCACAGCAGAATAATCAGGGCAATACAGGGTTTTACCCCAGGGGAGGAGGATTCAGAGCAAGAGGAATGCAGAGTAATCAGGGAGGTTTTTAGAATAATCAAGGAGGCTTTCAAAACATACAAAATGGCAATCAAGATATGTCAAATGGTCAAATAATCAGACCACTGCCAGTATGTTGGTTGTGTGGAATGACAGGGCATCTAGCACGCACATGCAGAAGTCAAGGCATGATGCAAAACGACCAAGGAACAAGAGCAGGTATGGTGACTCCACCTGTTTTTTTTACAGCAGGGAGGAAATGGAGTTGCACAGAATCACACGGTGCAACAACAAATGCCAGGAGCGCAGCAAGGCTTGCAACCTCAGAATTCAATGAGTTTTGCACAAGGGCAGTCTCAACAGTCGACAATGCAACTGTCACAGACCGTATGTGCAGGACAGGCTGTGAACCCTGGAATTAGGGGTAGCACTGGTGATGGGGGTAGTCCATTCACACAGTGTGGGACAAAATGATATATGGACTAGGACAGCTCACTGGGCACCCTGATGTGTTCTATCCTATCAGTGACACCAGACCCTAAACCAAAGATGGATGTTGTTATCGGGGATAAAGAATATTTCTTCTTAGTTGACACGGTTGCAACACGTTCGTGTATACGTGAAGGCAAGCTTTCCTTGTCCGGCGATGCTATAAATACTCAGAGTTTCACAGGAGCTGCAAGTCATGTTCCTTTTACAGAGGCACTTCCAGTCTGTATAGGAGAATGTGAGGTAAGTGTACCTCTATTATATTCGCTACAAACCCCAGTAAACATCTTGGGTCTAGACCTAATGATGAAGTTAAACATGACAATCTCGTTCACGGAGGAGGACATAGTATGTTCTATTTGAACATATGCAAAATTATTAGAGCATACGCAGGACACACAGCCATGAGGGCTGTACAATTAGAGCCCGAAATATTCCCATCTGGAATATGTGTGCTAAAAGCAGGGCTGCCAGGCCTCGCTGAGAAAACCATGAGGACCCCATATGTATTTCTATTTAGGCCAAGAATACCTATGCACAAGTAAAAGGGACAAGTATTTCCCTTGTTGATACACACAGCTGCAATACGAGGGAAAGTGCTTTGATTGAAGGGTATGATGATGAAGGCAGACAATGGTGCACAGTAATCGCCATTGAAGAAGGGTACAGATTGACTGACGTCACTGATGACAATCTGTTTGATGAGCAAGCAGATATGGGAGAAACAGCAGTTGAGGTAAACCTAACTTTTTGGGTGAAAATTATCAAAAGAGAGTGCCGCAGAAATGATGTTGGCACAGAATCGTCCTGGATATATCGAGGACGACATGGGCCAGGTGCCTGTCTCAGTGTGGACCACAGGCCCCTATGACGTAGGCTTATTGAAAGGAGTCGGAGAAGTGAAAATTAAACTGAAGCCAGGAGCAATTCTTCCAAAAGCACAACAATATCCCATGTCCAGGGAGGCAGATGAAGGAGTTTTTAAGACAATTTCGGCTATGATGGAGCAAGGCATCTTAGTGACGTCAGAGTCGTCATGCAATACTGCAGTTTAACGTATCAAAAAATCAAAGGGTGAGTCTTGGAGGCTAGTTCAAGATCTGAGGCTGATAAATGATATTGTTCAGGCCGAGTTCCCTTTATTCCCTAACCCGGCTACAAGTCTATGTAATATACCTGTTTAGGCCAAATATGTCACAGTGATTGACTTGAAAAATGCTCTTTTCTCAATCCCTTTGCACCGAGACTCGCAAGATCTGATGACTTGTATGTTCAGGCAAATGCGTCTGAAAAGCACGAGGCTACCCCAGGGGTACTGTGAGTCTCCTTCTATTTTCAACAGAGTGCTGCAGATGGACCTAAGCAATATTGCATTAGAAAGTGTTGTCTTACAATATGTGGATGACATCTTAATTTGCAGCACGACAGAAGAAAGATGCAGACACGATTCTGTTCAGCTATTATCTATATTGGATGAAAAAGGATATAAGGCTGACAAAGAGAATTTTCAATATTGTCAACAAGAAGTATTATACATAGGCCAGCTGATCTCACATGAGGGGAAAATAGTTACCCCAGAAAGGGCTGAAGCCATACTGAACACGGCTAAGCCACACACGATAAAGCAGATGCAGAGCTTTTTAGGCCTTTGCAATTATGTCAGGGCATGGTCCTTCAACTACAGCTCCTATACTAAGCCATTGCTACAGGCCCTAAAGAAGGCACCAGTGACGAAAGAAAAGATTGAATGGTCTGAGACCATGGAGGAAGGATTTGCTGAACTCAAGAGAGCCATTTGCATGGCACCAGTTTTAGGGATTCCCAATTATGCAGAGGAATTTTACCTGTTTTCACACACGAATGGCAGCGTTATGACGGCAGTGCTCACACAGAGAACCACATTGGGGTACAAGCCCCTGGCATATTATAGTGGAAATTTAGAACCATTGATGAGAGGTCCAGGGGCGTTGCTAGGGGGGGCTAAAGGGGCTATAACCCCTGATCTTTTGGTTGTAGCCCCGGATAGAATCTCAGGAGCTACAGCCAAAAGGCCAGCTAGCCCCCAGTCCCAACAGCTCTGACATCAGCTTAGCCCCGGGTCTTTTCCAGACCTAGCAACTCCCCTGGAGAGGTCATTTCCCTTGTGAACAAAGTTTAGCTGCCGCAGCGTTCGCCATCGAGAACTCTACAACCATTGTGATGGGATGCTCAATGACATTGTACGTCGAGTACTCACTATTTGCTATTCTATAAAAACCGAAAGGCACATTGACATCTCAGAGAGCTTATGCTTATGAAGTGATCATATTGAATCCATTGATTAAGATAGTCTGATGCAAGATAGTGAACCCAGCTATGTTCATAGCAGAACCGGTCACTGAAGGCGAGCCAATACTTATGTGACATCTACAGTGCATGCAGGCTTAGTATGCTGGAAAAGGAGGGGCTGCCCGCGAGCAGACGGTACGCCAGTACAGCACGCAGCCTTATTGAACAGGCTGATTAAGGCACTACAGCTCCCAGTGGGCATAACGGTCATGAAGTGCGCCGACCACATGAAAGGGACGCATTTTATCTCACGTGGAAATCAAGCAGCAGACACAGAAGCCAAGCGTATGGCATCCAAGAGTGAGAAAATCATGGATGTACAAGTCACAAATGTAAATGAGAAAATGATTGTCACACGAAGTGAACCTGAAAGCTACAATAATATGGGACAAACACAGTTAATGGAACTCCAACGGGAGGCACCACAGAAGGAGAAAAACCTCTGGAAGTGGCGAGGGTGTTCTTTAAACCCCTCAGAAAGCTTGTGGTGACAAGACAGCACTGGTAAACCAGTAATGCCTATAGCCCTTTAAGAATAGCGCTGGAGCAGTTACAGTATCCAGCACACATGACAAAAGTGAATCTAGCAGCAACACTCGCTGAAGACTGGTTCATACTGAACTTAACAGAGCACGTTGCATTTTTTATGGTGAACTGTATAATTTGCCAACAGTTCATGGATGGGCACACACTAAGAGTAATTAGAGGAGTGATCTCAAGGCCAAATGGACCTTTTCAGCACTTGCATGTCGATTACGTAGATATGACTCAAGTATGTAATGAGTAAAGGGATTTAATTGTTGTGGTGTGTCCATTCCTAGATGGATAGAAGCAGGTTCATGTACACACCCAGACTCTACCTGTGCGGCCAAATTTCTAGTGAGAGAGGTATTTCCCAGGTGGGGGGTATGTGAAGTCATGAGATCAGATAACGGGACTCATTTTGTAAAAGAAGTTTTCGAACAAATTAGCTTGTTGATTGGTATAAAGCACATGTTATTGTAGGCGTATCACCCGCAAGGTAACGGGAATGTGAGAAGCTCAATGGCTTATTAAAGGAGAGGATAACAAAGTTGAAGCTTAGTCTAAGAAAGGGATGGTTACATTGCCTTCCTTTGGCACTGTATGCACTCAGGAACCAACCCGCTCCTGACCATCATTATACGCCACAGGAAATAGCCACAGGAAGAAGAATGCACACTCCCTTGACACCCCAAGACAGAGTGAGATGTGATGCCCAGCCAACAATAGAATTCTTAGGGTCTGAAATGCAAAATTACTTGAATTGCATGACATCCTGTCTTACTGTAATTTCAGGCTAGCTGCAGCAACGACAAAAAGGGTGCAGGGTAGCACGGAACACAGAAGGGGATAATACTGAAGACACAGCTCAAGGACTACATCTTCCATCAATCTTCCCTGGAGACACCGTCCTGGTGAAGAATCATATGAGGAAAAGGTGGGACAAGCCAATGTTTAACAGTCCTTTTACAGTGGAAGACTGCACTCCCTCTGCAGTGAAACTACAAGGAAGAATAACTTGGATCTTTTTGGGTGACATCAAGCCATACATCGGGGAAGGCCCCCTGTCCACACCCCACCGTGAAGAGACTACAGACGACGGGGAAGAACCACAGCATGTGCAGACGTGATCCAGGATGAAGAAGAAGGACGCATGACCGACAGCAAGAAAAGACAAAGAACTTTTGTGCAAAAGTTGTGGCTTCATTTTGGACATTCCTCTGAGCAAAAAAGGGGATAAGGACATAAACACGGACACTCTGTGCATCCTACTTGCAGGGTGAAGAAGAAAATTGCACTTATAAACCACAAGATAGTATGTTGACTTGAGCTTTGGACTGAGGCACACTGAAGCCTTGATTAGAAAAGAATATGCCAAATTTTGATCAAGTACACATACATTGGAAGAAAATACAGTATCCAGATTCTTTCCACACAGAGACCTTGTTCGGAATCACTTATGGTGTCCAACAGTAGCGACATCACTAGAGATGTATTACATATTTCGATCTAGTGCTAAGATCGTACCCGTCACTGGTGGGGAGGCTCACCAGTATCACTGACTTTCTTCAAGATCCTGAAAACAAAAAGACTATAAGGAGGCTGCTTACTGTAATTGCTGAACAGTTTCTCCTACTTCCGGAATACAGCGAAGTAAAACCAAATGTCTCAGGCGGAGGAAGAAGGGAATAGGCTTATTAATGTACTGTTTTTCCACCTAATTGAAGACTGTCCAGATCTTGTCAGAAAAACTACAGACGTATTGACATTTCTTCGAGATCCAGCAATACAGAACATCTAAGTATAATCCTAAATGGAATTGTTCTTCAAGTTCCTCTTCACGCACACCGAAATTGCAGAAACTGTTCACAGTAAGTGAGAGCCAACAGTCTCAAACTTCAGCAAAGGCAGGGCAAATGTCTCTGTCACCAGAAGACAGCAGGTTGGCGAGTAATGTTTTCTTTCACCTAATCGAGGATTTTCCAGAGCTTGTGGGGAGACCTGTAGATGTTGACATCCTCACATTCATCAGAGACCCTGCGAATTCTACGCAGATGAGCATGCGCTTGCATGATGCAAGTCAAACGTTCTAACCATCAACAGAACTATTTGAAAAGATTTTAAACTTTCCGCCGAGGGACAGATCGAGCGAGTAGTGCCACAGATTTCATTTTTTATTTGTTTTATTTTTATACTGACAAGGAAACAGCATGTCTTCGGGAATGAAGAAGATCAGAGGCATAGATTGGGAACTAATGGGCCTCATCACGAGTTGGGCGGTAACGCCGGTGCTATTACCGCGGGTGCTATTAGCTTTACCGCCAAACCCTTGGCGCTATTAGCGCCAGATCACGGGTTTGGTGGAACGGTTAGTGCCAATTCCCCATTGGGCCCATTAGGGAAAATGTGCGCTGTTACCGCCAGTGGATTTTCCACCGGCGGTAATAGCGCCACAAATTGCCAAATTTGCAGCAGATTTCCCCCAGCTCACAGCTGGGGGGAATCCACCAAGGCCATGATCTGACAGACCCTTAAATGCGGCGGTACTAGCGCTACGGCCACATTTAAGGGTTAACGTCAGGCTTTTGATGAGGCCCAATATATTTTGAACATGCACAGTAAAGAGACTTGCTGAATTATTGCCTGATTTGGACACTTCCCATAGCCCAGCAAGAGAACTGTGTCCAGAAATAACAGACCATCCAGTGTTCTGACAAAGGGGGACAATTGTTTCAGTACCTGCAGCTCACAAACAGAACCAACAGAATCCAGAGATAATATTGTTTAGAAGTTGTATTAAAAGTTAGCATATTTCAACGGATGATAGAGATGGGGATCCAGAGCAGCAATCTCGTCCTCCCTCAGGAGGAGAGACGTCCATACTTTTCTGGAAGTAAATGCTGTAGATTGACCAACAGGGGTATTAGGTATTTATGCATTATATTCATCATTGTTTTACTGTCACTGACGATCAGAACTACATTTTTTATTGGTGCACAATGCGTTCCAATTCCAGTACACCCACCTAATGATGCATGCATGGAGCCTACGAAGGCAACCAGACCTAACAATCGCGTGACCAGCCGAGCAAAAAGAAGTGAGACTTTCACACCTATGTATGGCAGCAGGCCAGGCGAAGATATCAGAACTTTTCCAGACAGGAAAAGTCTTGAGGCCAACCACAGTGAAATAATTGACACATGGCCACTAAAGTGATGATTGATTTTAACAATAATTGGAGGAAGGTCGGGGGAGCTAAGGGGCACCTTGCACCTGGCCGACCATTCTGCGTGCTGCTAAGCAAAGTGAAAAAGTATGAGTTGGGTTGATGCCAACTCAATCACAATGGACCAAGTAATCTAGGGTTCTCTAGTTAGTAGAACCAATAGGATGTCGTACTTTTAGTGACGTCTACAGTAGCCATTTTGAAGGAAGGGCTTAGATGCCCCACCTGACAGTGTTTATCCAATCCCCTTACTCAGTTACCATATACAGATATAGTACCTATATTAAAGTTACCTTTAATATAGGTACTGAACCAATAGAAGTACATGCCAACTTTTAAGCGTTACACGTCAATGATGAGTTTTCAGCATAAATTTTGTGTTTTTTATGAAGTTTGCTGGAGTTGTGAAGCGAGAGAGAAGATAACGCATCCGTTGATATTCATGAGACTCCCCGTTTTTTGTACTTGTCATTAACCTGACTCCCTTTGCCAAACCGTCGAGTTGTCTTTATTGATTTGGTGTTGGAGTATTAATCTGCACCCCCATCTATCTCAAGGGTGCTGCTATCTTGTCTTAAAGTGCTTCTAGGCAAAACCAGACTCCATGGGCCAGAGGGGGGTCCTGGAGGGCCGGTTGGAGTTCCCGGAGCACATGGTGCTGGTGGCCCTCCATGCGTCAGGATGCCATTGATTATGTTGACACATGTTCCGTCTGTGCACAAGGCAAGCACCCAACGGGCAAACCACATGGCCTACTCCAACCCATGCTGATTCCCCACAAACCCTGGCACATGGTCCCAATGGACTTCATCACTGATTTACCCATCCAGAAATTCAATACCATCTGGTTTGTGGTTAATTGCTTCACCAAAATGGCTCGCTTTGTTCCTTGTTCTATTATCCCTTCAGCTGCCGTACTGGCTGATCCCTTTTTTTCATCATGTCTTCTTTCTGTATGGTCTCACGTTCATCCTCATCTCGGATAGGGGTTCTTGGTTTATGTCTCTATTCTGGACAGCACTCACGGCACTCTTAGATATCGACACCTGTTTTTCCTCAGCTTACCATCCAGAGACTGAAGGCCAAATGGAACGCATAAATCAGATGCTAGATTGCAACATCAAGAATCTTGGTTACACGTCCTATGTATGGCAGAATTTTCTTATAACAATGCACCACATTCTTCTACTGGTTTCTCTCCTTTCTTTTCTTTGTATGGTCAACACCCCCGTACTCTACCTGTTTCCGATTTGCCACCCACATCCACACCTGCTGAGGATTCCTACTTGAGAGACCTCATGGCAGTACATGAGCAGACACAATCCCATCTTTGAGATGCTCAGGCTGCCATGTGTCGCTCGGCAGAAAAGCAACGACACCTGGCCCTGCTCCACAAGACCAGAAAGACAGGATCTGGTTGTCTATGCAGCATCTCCGTATTCTGGGTTGCCGTATTCTGGGTTGCCACAAACTTCTTAGTCATTTTCTGACTATCGGATTACCAAGGTCATCAACCCTGTCTCTTATCCACCCCGTATTTAACATTCCCTCCTGAAACCATTCTCTCCTTCTACTTGCATAGTGGTGCCACCTCCGCCTCTGGGCCAAAGGTCTTCGGATGAGTATGAGGTCCACGCTGTTCTTGACTCCCACTATAGTAGAGGTCACCATCAATATCTGATCGATTGGGAGGGTTTTGGACCCGAAGAACGGACCTGGGAGCCCACTGCCAAAGTCCATGTACCTGTCCTGTTTTCCCGCCTCCACTGGCATCATCCCTCGCACCCACAGGGTTGTGGGCCTTTAAGGGGAGACTCTGTCAGAAACTAACCTCAGTTGTGGGTCTGGAGTCGGGCTCCTCCCACGCTCCTGCTTCCATGGCAACACCCAGGCCGTCTTGTAACCTCGCCGCCATGCCCACAGAGTTTCTTAGGGCACTGCAGTTTTACCGCATGGCCCCCCCAAGCAGTGGTGTATCCAGCAGCTCACCTGGGGCTGTGAAGGCATGGTGCCTGGTGCAAAGTAACTGGAAGTTGCTATGGTGCCTCCTGGATGGCCGGCAAACCCGTCCTCCCACTCACATGACCAGTACAATGTCACCTGGCTGCATAACCAGGAAGTAGCTAGAAAAGTCCAAAGCATTGGTTACTCATTGCTTCTCAGATGTTCCTGTGAGTGGCTTGTTGGTGTTTGTTTCGCTTGATTCTGAAATGTGTGGCTTTCTAACCTTCGCTCTGTCTACTGGATTGCATTTTGAATCATTCCCTGGTTTTTGGCTGCCTGTGTTTTCTTTTCTTTTGGTTTGTGACTCTGGATTTTTCCTCCTGAATTGTTACTGGACTTCCTTTGTGCTCTGGCGACTTGGACTCACTTCTGTCTTCAAAAGGAACTTTCCACTTTGTTTTTTTTCTGGCCGGATTTCTTCCCTGAAACTTGCTGCTGGAACATTTGACTGTATTTTTCCGTGCTGTGAATTTCATCTCCTGAGTGGATGTTTTTTCTACTCCTGTGGTTTTTCCTTCCTTCCTTCGATCCACTACTGGTGCCCAGTTAGGTAGGTTACCTACCTGTTTTTGTACTCTGTTGTCTTTCATAATATTGTGTCCTTCATTTCCAGCTGCCTTGGAATCTGGTACCTCTGTTCCAGTCCACCTGTGGCCCCAATTACTAGTTAGAGAGTTGTTTTGAGTCCTTTGACTGGTGCTTGGGGGCGGAGGTATTTAGTCCACTCGGGAGTCCATAGGCCTCATTACGACCCTGGCGGTAGGGAGTTAACGGCGCCGGTAGAGCTGCCGGCGCTGTTAACCCCCTACCGCCTCATTAAGAGGTCTGCTCGCGGGCCCCGCTAAGGACACCTGGTAAAACCAGGCATCCTTAGTGGGTCCCGTGAGCAGACCTGGATGCTAACAAGAGGCCCATCATTAATGGGCCCGTTGTTAGCATCCATCCCACTCCTATTGAGCCCTATGGGGGCTCAAATGGGAATAGGGATGTACCGGGTCCAGGTTCCCTGAATGGGGAAATACCGGGACCTCCAAGGTCAGAATGGCCCGATATTTCCCCATTCAGCGATCCCGGACCTGGACCCGAGTTTGGGGGTAACCATGAAGAACGGCTGGTCAGACCAGTTGTTTCTGGTGGGACCCACTAAGGGACCTCAGAATGTGGTGGTAGGGGGTTAACGGCACCGGCATCCTTACCGGTGCCGTTAACCCCCTACCGCCATACTCGGAATGAAGCCCTATGATTTGTTGCTTACCCTTACATGGATGTAATGCTCTCAAAGGACCCAGTGGAAGCTGGATTCATAAGTCAGTGGGGAATAAATCTCTGCCTTGAGTGAGCATTACCATTTCAATTGAAAACCTACTTCCCCTGGAGTTTATCCTGATCCAATATCCTAACCAACTTCAGTGGAAGAGGTAATGGCTAAGTCAGAAGCATGGTGTTAAATTCAATTCATCACACTTCTAACACAACCTGTCATGGTGTTGGATCAACAGAAGACACAAGACGATTAGAATGCCTCTAATCCCTCCTCAGTTATGCTTTTGGACATAGCTCTTCCCCGCCGGCCTCCTTACCCTTCCCCCAACCCACCTCCCCCTCTCTGCCTCCCCTGTCCTCTCCTACTCTCCTTCTCCCTCCTCCTCATGTCCACTCCCCTCTTTATTCCCCTCCCCACTCTTTCTGTTCCTCTCCTACTCTTTCTCACTGTCCTAATCTTCTCTACCCCCCACTGTCCAACCCTCTTCCTTCATCAACATTGCTCTCTGGAACGCTAGATCCCTCTGTAATAAGACCACAGCAGTTCTAGAAATGTTCCTCCGACTCAACCTTCATTTCCTTTGCCTTACTGAAACCTGGATCCCTCCTCACAACACTACTGTCCCAGCTTCCCTAGCCACCTCTTCTTCCTCCTTCTCCCATATCTCTCATCCTACTGGCCGTGGTGGAGGTCTTGGCCTCCTCTTTCACCCCAAATACCTTTCCTCTCCTTTCTCTCCATCTCTTCCTTCTTTCCCCTCTTTCGAGTATCTTTACAAATCCTTTTCCTCTCCTCACCCCATCTCCTTCCTAATCATATATCGACCACCTGGCCCTCTCTCTTCCTTCTATGATGACCTCGATCACCTCCTTTCTCTCATCTCTCCCTCTCCCTCTCCTCTAACTGTACTCAGTGACTTTAATCTTCACCCCCCTTCTCCCACTGATCCCTCGCCCCTTTCATCCATCCCTACTTTCTTTCCCCTCTTCCTTCCTCTCCTATTCACTCTTCTGGCTCCAATCTTGACCTCATCTTCTACTGTCTCTGCACTTCCTCTTTATCTCTCAGATCATGCACTACTCTCCTTCTCCCTTACTCCAGTCCCCTTCCTTCCTCTCCTAACCCATCCCCTTCTATCTTTTCACGACATGACCTTTGCAGCTTTGACCCCTCTCTCTTTCTTGAAATTTGCTTTTCTTCTCTCCCCTCTCTTCTAGATTTCTCTTTACTTTCGGCCAATGAAGCACTTTCAACTGTCTCCTCTTCTATCTCCTCCTCACTCGATCTGCTCCACCCCCTTTCCTTCTTCCGACCTACCCGGAAACCCTCTCAACATGGCTATCTCCTCAACTCCTCTCCATGTGACGTCTCCTCCGACCTCTTGAGAGACTCTGGCTCAAATCTCCCTCACTCTCCAACAAAACCTCCTACTTCTCTTACCACTCCCTTTACGACTCTTGCCTCTTCTCGGCTAAACGCTCCTACTACTCTAACCTTCTTCAATCCCAAGCCTCCCACCCCCGCTGTATCTTTCAAACTCTCTCTCGTCTTCTCTCTCCCCCAACCACTGATCCCTCAACCTCCTCCACCCTTTCTCCCTCTGATTTTGCAAACTTCTTCTCCTGCAAGATTCTTGCCCTTTGCCAAAAGATCAATTCCTCCTCTTACCCCCCTCCCTCTTCTCCCTTATCCACCACAACCTGCATGACTGACTTCTCCCCTGTCTCCTCTTCTGACGTCTCCATCCTCCTCTCCAAAACTCACCCCTCGTCTGCTCCAACTGACCCTTTCTCCTCCCTTCTCATTCCTAAGATCTACCCTCTTCCTATCCCCTACCTAACTTCCTTCTTCAACACCTGCCTTCCTCTTCCACCTTCCCCTCTGCTTTCAAGCACGCCACCATCATTCCTATTCTAAAGAAACCTTCTGCTGATCCCATGATCACCTCAAACTTACGTCCTATCTCACTCCTACCATTCCTCTCTTAACTTCTCGAGCGCCTCGCCTACTCTCAGCTGTCATCCTTTGTGACTAATCTCTCTCTCCTTCCCCCTTCTCAATCTGGCTTCCACCCCAAACACTCTCCTGAAACAGCCCTCACTTACATCCTTAATTCCCTCTCACCGCTCGACACTCTAAACAATCCTCTGTCCTTATTCTTCTTGATCTCTCTGCTGTCTTCGACACTGTCGTTCACCCCCGTCTTCTCAACACTCTCTCATCCTTTGGTTTCAAAGGCTCTGTACTCTGTACTCAACTGGCTATCCTCTTACCTCTCCTCCCGCTCTTTTACTGTTTCCTGGGGAGGCCGATCCTCTCCTTCCCAGCCTCTGGAATACAGAGTTCCCCAAGGCTCGGTACTTGGCCCTTTCCTATTCACTCTCTACACCTCCCTTCTTGCCCCTGCTATCTCCTCATTTGGCATCTCTCACCATTTCTATGCCGACGACACGCAACTCTTTCTCTCCTTCTCTTCCTTCTCTTCCTTCTCTCCTGACCTCCACCTTAAACTCTCTTCCTGTCTTACTGCAATTAAAAACTGGATGTCCTCTCGCTTCCTTTCCCTTAACTCTGACAAAACTGAAGTACTTTTCTTCCCCTCCAACTCCCTTCCCCCTCCCACTCCTCCTCCTTTTATTCATTTTCCCCCTCTAATCTGACTTTCTCCCCCCACGCTCGCAACTTAGCCATTCACTTTGAATCCTCTCTCACCTTTTCCACCATATCTCACTCACCTCTCGCGCCTGTCGCTTCCACCTCTATAATATTCACAAGGTCCGCCCCTCTCTCACTTTCCATGCCAACAAACTTCTAATTTCCTCCCTTATCTTCTCTCCCCTCTTCTACTGCTCCTCCTTACTCTTTGGTCTACCTACTTCACATCTCGCCCCTCTCAAATCCATCTACCATTCTGCTATCCATACCCTCTGTCTCCTCACCTCCCGAGACTCTATCTCTACTTCCCTATCCTCCCTTGGCCTGCTTCCCTTTCACTCCCAACTTAAATTTCATTTCCTCTGCTTAGTCTTCAAATCTCTCCATGATCTCGCTCCCCCTTATCTCTCTTCCCTTCTCTCTTTCTACACTCCCTCTCGCTCCCTTCACTCGCTGACCACTTCCTTCTCACTGTTCCTCCTTCGCCTTGTGCCTCCTCTCGTTTCCGCTCCTTCCAACTCCTAGCTCCCCTCCACTGGAACTCCCTACCTCTCTCAATCCGCTCCATTCCTACCTTTTCCTCATTCCACACCTTCCCTTAAATCTCTCCTTCTTCATTTTCCGCCTTGATTCCCCTCCCCCTTATCACTCCCCCTCTCCCACCCTCTCCCTCTTCCCCTTAATCACCTCCCCCCTCACCCAATCCTTACACACCCCCTTCGCCCCTCCCGTTCCCCTTCTCCTCCTCCTCCCCATCCCTCCCAATTCTTCTCCTCCACTTTCCCCTCCCCCTCTCTCTAATTGCTCTACATACTGTTTTGTTGGTCTGATTCTAAATTGTTATTTGCTTCTACTGTTACTGTTATTTTGTTATTGTTAAATGTACCCTGTTGTTAACATGTGCACCGCTTTGGCGTAAAGCGCTATATAAACCTAATAAATACAAATACAATACAAATATTTAGGTATATTTTGTGTCTAGGGATTATGGTTAATTGAGGGAACAGTGATGGGGGATAGAAACTGTTTCAAAATTCGATGGGTAAGCTTGCAACAAATATACTTTCTTCACACTCTCTCTCTAATGACTCTAGCCTCAACGAGGGTTAAATAGTGGGTCAAATAGTCACTTACAGACAATGTTCTGTGAAATTCTTGCTTGGCTTTTGTTCTCACTTAACAAGTGCAGGGGTCACTAGGACCTTGAATTAATTCCCCTCGACTCAGCCTCCAGGTACAAAATCTCAGGACCCTAGGACATCAGATGGGGGTTTGGCTTTGATAACAATATTGGTACTAAACTGAACTACACACTTAGCTTCTGCTACTGGTTGTCTTGCAAGCCACACCACTGGTCTGAGGGGCAGGATTATGAATAGCCCATCAGACATTTTGAAGTCAGGCAGACTTCCTGGCATGCCCATCGCACTCCCAAATTGTCATGACACAGGCATGTTTCTGCTTCATTCCCCTGGGTTTGGGCTTCATGTCTCTTTGTAGAAGACTGTGAGTTTGTCCGCTTTGAGGTGGGGTTGTTTCCCGAGAAAACTAGCAAGTTATTCTCTCGCCCCTTAACTGCACTTTCACTCTGCATTTATTTTTGTTAATGCAGGGTTTGCAGAGGCAAGTGGCCATCGGTATGTGAATGTCTCTACTTCACCTGACTTTGTTATTTCTCTACTTTGTTGGCCTGTTAATAGTTCTTAAGAAAAAAGACGTTTTGGGAGGCTTGTGCCCACATGAAACACAAGACTAGGTATGGGGTAGGCCAGTATCGCAGAGCAGACAATCAGCTCCAGGCCCCTGGGTCTCCTTTTCCTCACCTCCTCCCTAGAATCTCAGCTGTAACTTCATCACAAAAGGTAACGGGTAACTGCAAGTCATTCCATTCAGCAAGCTAACATGTAAGCTGTAAGAACATTTTGAAGACCATTCACTGATTGCCACCAGAAGCCAACAGGGTTCTGATAGGTTGGGGAAGGCCACTTTAATTTCTATATCAGAAGAAATGTCAGCATAAAGCAGCTAAATTGAAATTGGCTGAGCAGTGAAGGAGTGCAAGTGACAATGATGATGAGACAGGAACACCCGTCAGGAACATGTAACACAGAGGCGACTCATTAGTAAGGAACAGTCCATACACGTGCAACCCGGGAAGCAGGGTGGGAGAAGAGTGGAGGTGTCAGCGAGCTGGAGCAGGCATTAGGATGTGGGACAACAGCAACCTTCAAAATTGTTGTCATATACTGGAAATTCTTGCTCTTATTTCAAGAATTGTCATTGGCAGAGGAGCACCCAACCTCCCACTCTAAGTGCTAATACATATGTTCAAATAAATGTATTGTAAGGGCCACTACTAAATATAAGAGCACGTCTGTCTAACGTTAACTGTCTTGAGGTAGAGAGGAACAAATGATGGACATTTTGTGAAATATCTCAGAAATATGTGGTATTAACAGCACAATATTATCACCAACTGCTTGTGAAATATGTCATCTATATTCTCCTAGTCTAACATGCATGTTTAATTGTCATGTATGTAGTACCACAACGACAAATTATTTGCTATTAAAACATGTTCATGGATTGAAATCCAGGCTTTCAAATAGGCTTTCAAATGGAGATGAGCAAATCGTCCTGCCACACACTGGATAGAAAGTAATTAGAGGACAAGGCCGCCACTTGTGAATTAATTTCGAAAAGTTGAGAAGTAGTGCACTGAAAATTCCGGAAAATCATGTTGTAGTATGTAGGTGTGTGGAGAGAGAGAGAGAGAGAATGAGAGAGAGAGAGAGAGAGAGAAAGAGAGAGAGAGAGAGAGAGAGAGAGAGAGAGAGAGAGAGAGAGAGAGAGAGAGAGATATGTTTCAGTGGTGGCTGGTGATTTGTTTCAGTGGAGGGGAGTTAACAATTCCCCCAATTCGCAAAAGCCACCAAGTGTAGTATCAGAACAACCTCGGACGATTTCGTTGGTTTCGTTTATAAAAATGATTTATTTAAAAAATGTATTGCAATGGTGCATTTCACAGAGAAATGTTTGCAAATAACTGGGTAAAAAGCCATACAATTTATGATCAGTTCTTTTTAGTAGCATGTGACAATACTATAGATGCTTGGTCAACAACAGTGAGTTAATTTCAGTAATGTATCGACACTCCAGTTCAAGATGGGTGCAAAGGTTCACCCCATTAGGGTCGAGATAATAATTTGAAATCGGCTGAAGAAATCCATGTTGCATATGGTCATGTACACTTGTTCTACCTGTGTTTACATACATAAACAGATGGAACATTTGACACTAACTTATGTTTATTCCATTTTTATTGCATGTTCAGCCCAGTTACAATACACTCAACATATGTCCATTCCATTAATGCTGTAAATTAATATGAAACTTGATCAAAGATTGACACTTAGCCACAACGTTTTGGGGTTTAGCTATTTTTTGGGTGTATTGTATTGAAGCGATGAAAAACATAAAACGAGTATGTATAACATCCTACCTAGAACCACCAATGTTATCTAACTACAACCGCTTACCTCAATCTCGGATCACGTAGTACATAATTGTAAGCCACAAAGTGTGGCATCCCAACAGTCCATCCTCATAGGGGTACATTTTAGCTATGACCTGGCCATAATCTCTACATCAGAATCACTCTATTAACAATAAACAAAAGACTACCTCTAGAACTTCTATTCTATTCCTTAGACTATTTGTCAAAGGCAAGCATCCTTCCATGCTAAGCTAACTAGACAGTTACAATTAACTCAGATTCTATTGAACCGCTCTTAATTTCAGGAAATATAATTTATTAGCATGTGCACATTTATCTGTTTATCAACACATCCAATGCTCTCTGGTTTATGGCATGCTGGTTCTTGAAATCTGTCATCGCTCTAAGTTGTCATTGTTTACTGGGTGTCTTGTGTTTCATCCTGTTTTACCTACACTCATTGTTATGATGCCTTGCCCATAATATATGTCTGCATTGCCACTGTAAAACACACATGATGATGCCTGTCATGAAACTATAGGCCAGCAGTCAATTTGGCAACACTCACCCACTGAGGAGAACAAAATTAAATTAGCCACTCTCGCCAAACAGTATAAAAAGGAAATCATAAGCACCAAAAGAAATACCTTTAATGATAGAATATCTAAGGCCAAATCAGATACCAAGGAGCTATTCTCCATCATGCGTGAAATGGAATCACCTATACCCCCGACTGACAACATTCCTAAAAATAAGTTCTGGTGCACTAATATACAAAATGCCATGGCAGGCAAAATTAGCTTGCTCCAAACCAAAATTGGCAATAAAAAAGCTTCCCTGCTCCTGCCAACGGAACCTACACCTCAGCCACAGCTCCCTCCAAACCAACCTAACACCCCTCACCTATTTAGCTTCAGACAAATATCTATATTGGAGACAGAAAAAATCATACTATCTCTAAAGCCTTCCAACTGCAAAGGAGACAATTGCCCGGCTCAAATTATAAAAGATGCAGCTAGAGACCTAGCCCCCTTCATCTCTAAACTCATCAATGCCTCCTTTAATTCTACCGTAGTGGCCAATAACCTCAAACAATCCTGGGTGCTTCCCTTGCTAAAAAAACAATCACTTGACCCCGCAAAACCGAAAAAATAACAGACCCATCACCACCGTGCCATTCCTGCTTAAAATTATTGACAGAGTAGCGTACCTGCAAATTCAGGACTACTTAGAAACTAACAATCTACTAGGCTCACGGCAATCTGGCTTCCGTCCCCTTCATGGTACTGAAACAGCCCTGATTGACCTTAAGACCCAAATTGACAAGTTGAAGGACAATGGTAAATCAGCTATGCTACTCCTCCTTGACCTATCTGCGGCCTTCGACTTGGTAGATCATGCAGTCTTATGCAATTACCTAAGTTCTGCCGCTCATTCTTCAAGTGATGCCATAACCTAGGTACAATCCTTCCTTGCAAACCGGACAATGAGAGTCTTCTCCCCCCTAGCAGCCGCTGATCCCACACAAGTTTCATGCGGTGTCCCTCAAGGATCATGTGTATCTCCGACGATGTATAACATCTTTACTAAGCCCCTGTTTGACAAGTTGGACAGACTGGGTATCATCTACACTAATTACGCAGATGACACTCAGACCCTAATCCCCCTTTCGGGCAACTTCTTGGAAGACACGGCCTTAGTAAATAAGATATATCTCCTCATTCAGGCATGGATGGCATCTCACGGCCTCTGCCTGAATGACAACAAGACTGAGTTACTGATCCTCGGCTTAGAGCTGGCCATCAAAAAACCTGATCCAAACTATGCCTCATTCAACATCGACAATAATGTCATCAAAGTGATGCCTGCAGTCAAAACCCTTGGGGTCTATCTCGACTCAGCACTCACCTTCAAGAAACAAACTAACTCACTAGCATCTTCTACTGCATATACTTGCAAATTGATCCGAGCATGTAGACCATTTCTAACTGAGACTAGCTGCATCACACTAGCTAATGCACTCATCATATCCAAGTTGGATTACTGTAATGCTCTTTATGCAGGATCTAACAAGTATATCCTTGATAAACTCCAAACTCTCCAAAATAACGCTATTAGAGTAGCTTTAAATATTCCTAATAGAGCTCATTTCTCCACCTCTAGGAAAAATATCCACTGGCTAAAAATCAAAGAGAGGATTGCCCTCAAAACACTCTCCCTCACCTCCAAATGTCTTACCAATATAGCCCCCCCTTACCTGGTAAACAGAGTCCACAAGAGAATTTCAAACCGTCCCACTAGAATGACTAACGCCTATACCTTAGTGGTCCCTAGATACAAAAAGAGTACAGCTGGCGGTTCTAGTTTTCCGGTCATAGCTGCGCAAACTTGGAACAAACTCCCTCTGGATCTCAGAATGGACCAACCTTACCCTAGCTTCAGGCGAAAAGTCCCCACCTGGATACGCTCCAATGACACTTAGCTTGGCCATCCAATTGCCACCTCCTCTAGAGACACTAGATGACTGTAACTAGATGAATTGATTTCGGGTTCACTAGCTTGAACTGCAGTTTCGCATTTTCTTGGACACGCACCTCTGTTACCAATGTGAACTGTATAAACTGTATTTTTCCTGTAACAAAGTTCTCAAGTATCCTTGTATTGTCTGCGCCCAGCTACCCCTTCGGGTTTGGTTTTGCGCTATACCAAATAAACAAACAAACAAACAGCATTGACATTGGAAAACTCTTCCTCAATGCTTGTGCCAACTTTATTAGCCAGCATTGACACTGCAAAATACTCTTTTAGAAGCCCTGTGGCCAGACCATATGCCAACATTGCCATTGTAAAACACTTTTTATGATCCCTGTGCTCATAATATAAGCCATCATTGTCACTTTAAAACAACCTTTATTGATCCATATGCGCATAATATGTGCCAGCTTGCCAATATAAAAACACTTCATGATGCTTGGGCACACAATATTTCTCAGCATTATCTCAGTAAAATATGCTCACGATGTCTGTGCTGACAATATAAGCCACAATATAAAATATATGTTTATTTTGTATGACCCATGTGGGAGCAATGTATACCAGCATTTTAATGATGCATTTTCCAGCATATAAGCTAGCAATCCCAATGCCAAACATACTTCATGATATTTATGACATAATGGGCCTCATTACGACCCTGGCGCTAAGTGAAAAACGATGGCGGTAAATGGTTACCGCCATCGTTTTCCGCCAGGTCCGATCATGACTCCTGACCGTAAACTACGATGCCAATAGCGGCATCGTAGTTAACGCTGCCGCTAACTGCGCTAAGGGTGCGCGCACGCGACCGCCCACACCGTACTTAGCGCCATGGCGGAAAGGTACGCAAATGCCGACCCAAGCGGACATGCACCTAACGCCATCACCGAGGCCGCTAAGTACCTTACCGCCATGGTGCAAATAACGCCATCGCGAACCAACCGTAAAGGGCCATGTCAAGTGAATGCAGCTGCCACAGGTGCACAGAAACAGCACAGGTGAAGGCAATACAGACTCAGGGGAGTACAAAAAGAGCACACCCCACCCCTACCCACACCCAGTCACACTCCACAATGATGCCAATACGACTAGCAATGTTGGGGCTGGAGGACCTGATAGCAATGCATGTGCTACTACAACAGCAACAGCAACAACAGGCAGCACAGAGGAGACGCAGGAGGAGAAGGAGGGCAAGGCAGGCCCAGCAAGCCCCACCAGCACAGCCAGTGCCACCACGCAGGCAGCCCCCAATCCCACGCATCAGAGCCAATCCAAACAACCTCACTGCTGAGCAGATCCACACCCTGTACCGTTTGGACCGGGACACCATCACCGCCATCGTAGACATGACACACAACGACATCGTCAGCATGATAGAAAGTCCAACCGCCATCCCCCCCTGCTGAAGGTAGTGGCTGTACTCCACTTCCTGGCCACAGGCACCTACCAGCACACAGTGGGGCACATGCATGGCATTTCACAACCATTATTCTCACGAACACTCATCCAAGTGCTCGATGCCCTCCTCAAGCACACAGACGACCACATCTCATTACCACGGACTGCCCAGGAGATTGCAAACACCAAAGTGGGTTTCCATGCACTAGCCAGCATACCCGGTTGCATTGGTGCCATCGACTGCACCCATGTGGAATTGGTGGTTCCACGTGCCATGGAGGTACCGTACCGCAACCGGAAACAGTTCCACTCTATCAACGTGCAAATGGTCTGTGACTCCAACAAGATCATCACACATTGTTGTGCCCGATTCCCCGGATCAACCCATGATTCACTGGTCCTGAGGAACTCCACAATACCACGCTACATGGAGCGACATGCAGGCCCAAGATCCTGGCTACTCGGTGAGTGCAATGTCATGGAAGTGGGCATGGGAATGACGTACCAGTGCATACTCCACCTGGCAGAAAGGGGGGGGGGATGATGCATACTCCACCTGGCAGAAAGGGTGGGGGATGATGCATACTCCACCTGGCTGTGAGTAACACAGAGAACGGAGACAGAGGAAGGGCACTCACAATGCACACAACCCCTCTGCATACATAGGGTGATGGCATGCAAAACAGGCCATGGCAGCAATGAGCATATACTGGTTGCATTGTGTGAATCAATTAGTGCATGTAGAAGTGAGCCAAGGTAACAGTTCCATGCCAGCCATGGTGGAACATCATGTTCCTGATCAGACAACATGATTGACACATACATTCTCGCCTACATACAGGTGATGCAGCCTATCCCCTGAAGAGGTGGCTCCTCACACCAGTCCGGAACCCGCAGAACCAGCACGAGGAGGACTTCAACCGTGCACATACACGTACTCGTGTGGTCATAGAGCAGACATTCGGCCTCCTGAAGGCACGGTTCCGAAGCCTCAGCAGGTCTGGTGGGGCACTCCTGTATGGCCATGAGAAGGTGGCAAAGATCGTCATGGCATGTGTCATGCTGCACAATATGTGCGTCAGACGGAATGTGCCCCTGCCCCCTGACGCAGAACTGCAACCACCTGACGATGAGGATGAGGAGGGTGCAGATGGGGCGCCACCACATGGAGGAGGCGATGCACAGGAGGGGCGTGCCATGCGCCAAAGTATCATCGACCACTGCTTCTAGCACACACGGCTTGTGTTTATCGCATGGAGACTGCACTTGGGGCACTGTGTGTCTCTGGGACATGCACACTGTGGACTGTACACCAATAAAGCACACATACGCAATGAAAATGTCCACACATTTCTTTTTTTGAAAGAAAAAAGTGTATTGGAACTATGAACTGTCGTGTCACACCCCCTCCCACCTCCCCCCTGCACACCCCAACACACCCCCTCCCACCTCCCACCTCCCCCCTGCACACCCCAACACACCCCCTCCCACCTCCCACCTCCCCCCTGCACACCCCAACACACCCCCTCCCACCTCCCACCTCCCCCCTGCACACCCCAACACACCCCCTCCCACCTCCCACCTCCCCCCTGCACACCCCAACACACCCCATGTAGGTGTCAACAGATGCCTGTGACAGTGTCCACAGGCCGTCACAAGCCCCCTCTCCCGGCCCCCGGGGCACCCCTGGCTGTGGAGCGCAGGTTGCGTCCGGAACGTCGCACGGGGCTGCTCTGCGCAGAACTGGCAGTGGAGGATGTCCCTGGCTGCCCCTGTGCATGCATCCCTGAGGGTGGCAGTGCTCTGCGCCACTTCGGCCCTTAGTGTCTCCGTGGCCTGTTCAATGCTAAACCTAGCCCCCACACATTCCGCGGCATGCTCATCCAGCATTGGGGACAGTTGATGCTGCCGTTGAGTGATGTCCTCGAGGGACTGCTGGCCGTGCTGGCCCATGGCCAGTGCAGGTGGAGTGATGGAGGGGCTGCTCCCCTCCTGTGGAGTGTGGACAGGGCATGGGGTGGAAGGCCACTCCTCTGCCTCAGTGTGCCCCTGTGTGTCACCCTCATGGGGGCTGGCGTCTGAGAAACAGGGGGAATGTAGTTGGTCAGTGGGGCTTCTGACCTCCTGCTCCATGTCCGAGTCAGAACATGCAGCTGTTGCAGCTGTCTCTCCGATGTTGCTGCTGGCCGCTGACCCCCTGCCTTATGTGGCAGGCAATGTCGGTGGAGGTGGAGCAGCTGCTGCTGGCCTGCTGCCAACAGGGGTGCTTGCCGGTGGGACCTCCGGTATGCCTGCAGTGGGACCTGCTTGTCGTGGGGTCTGCCTCACTGCAGCTGAGGTTGAGGGTGCAGGGACGTTGTTGTTGGACTTCGCTCTCTTCGGCGCAGGGGTGTCCTGGTCCTCTGGGTGTGATTCTGTGCCTGTGGTGGAGCAAAGGTGGGAGGGCGTTATTGATGGGTCTACGGACTTTGGAATGACAATGGTTGACATTATTTTGGCCAGTGGATGAGGCAGATTTCAGGCAGTGCCATGCAGGTTGTCTCCTTTTAGTGTGGTATGTGGATGCAGGTATGCGGGTGCCAGCAGTGTATGCAGGGTGGTGCTCGCATGTGGCTATGGGCAGTATTGATTTGTGTTGCATTTACACTCTAGGGCAACCTTGTGCTACACATGATTGGACTGCTGTGACTATGGCATGTCTTGTATGAGGCACCTACCTTCATCGCCTGATGTCGGGGCTCCCCTTTCCATCCCTCCAACGCCTTCGATGGATTCCATGCCGATGGTGGTTGCACAGATCTCCTCCCACGGTTGGAGTTTCAGGGGGGATTCCGACCCTCCACCGGTTCCCTGGGCAAGGTTGCGGTTTGCTGAGATGACGGCTCTGACCCGTATGCGCAGGTCATCCCAGCGCTTCCGGCACTGCTGTGGGGTGCGGGGTACGGTCCCCACCGCGCTGACGCGCTCAGCCACCAGGGCCCAGATGGCCTTCTTCTTCCCGATTGCTGTCCTGGTCATTTCAGGGGAGAAAACAACACCTGCGTTGTCCTGCAGGGTCTCCGCTAGCATGCAGAGTTCCTCCCGGCTGAATCGCTCCTGGCGCTGGCGGTCACATGCCTTTTTCACGGATTTTGGCATTTTCGGGAACTTGGATGGGTGGGTGTTTGGTTGGGACAGGTGTCAGGGTTGGGTCTGGTGTTGTTTGGTAGGATGGCGATGGATTGTGTTTTTAAAGATGGCCGACGGGCTGCTTCCCGTTCCGGCGCGATGACGCTATTTCCGGTTTGGCCTTTTACGGCCGCCGCTAATTACGGTGGCCGTAAATTACGGTGGCCGCTACTTACGCTGGCGGAAGGGCACCTTGCTCGCTTAGCGATGCCGGTAGGGGCCTTTTCCGCCATGCCGTTAATTGCATTACCGCCATGGCGTAATGCTCGTGCGCGATGGGTCGTGATGTGGCGCTCTTTACGCCATCGTCCCACGGCGTAAACGCTCATTACGCCATGGCGGTAATGACGGGCGATTACCGCCAGGATCGTAATGAGGCCCAATATGTGCCAGCATAGCATTTTCAGGGCAGATTTTCATGATGGCTGCAGTTCCCACAAAATAGTCCATCATTGCCAATGTAAAATATAATAATAAAGCTGTGACCACAATATATGCTAGTTTTGCCACTATAAAACACACTTCATGATGCCTTCACTGGCAACATATGCCAGAACTGCCACTGTAAGCACATGTTCATGATGTCTTTGTCCACAATATATGCCTGCATTGAAATTGTACAACAAATGTTCATGATGCCTGCACCCACATTATATATTCCAGCAAAGGTGTACCAGTATTCAAGTTTTGAGAAGACATTTTCATACCTGCTATTCCCAGAATATGTTTCTGTTGCCACCTTAAAACATGCTCATGCTATGTGTTCACCTGTTCCCATACACAAGGCTATTACAGTCTAAATCCTTTCCATGGGGGTTGGCAGCAGCCTTGACAAAATACATAGTGAATGTGGAGTCCTGCTGGCTGCCACAGAAATCTCACACATGACACGCTACTTATGCACACTGTTTCAAACTTCATAAACACAACCACACACAAACACACCTAAACACACATACACTTTTACACAAAAATTCTCCCCATCTCAATTACACATGCACACAATTCAAACAAAGCCTTTCACACAAACACACAGTTACACATACACATTTTTTTTAAAACACTTGAGTGGGCCAATGGCTCCTCTATTTTCCTGCACCACGGAATCCCCCACACCTATTGGATTGAAAAAGCACAAAGCAGAGTCAGGATTAAGGCTTCTTCCTTTAGCCTTCACTCTCCCTCTCTGAAAACAGTCTGGTCCCACATTCAGCCTGAAACCGACAGGTAAAAAGGAGTGAATATATGTTAATTGTGCACAATGTAAGGATTTTCCCATGTCCACTGAGCACAATGAAAGTCACTATGTACCGTGTCTGTCATGAACTACAGAACACTCCCCTTTTGGACTTCCTGGTCCTTGTCTCAATGGGGCTTACACTCCCTTGTACTCCCAACATGGCCGTCCACTGTGAAACACCTTCCTCGCTCTACACCTTGGACGTAGAGTGTTCTATTAATAGACCACACCTCCCGCCGCTCCGCGCGTCTCAATGCTATTGCGAAGTAGCGACCAGACGTGTGCTCCGTAGCTCGCGGTATTGTTTTCCCTGCTTCTTTCCAGCCAACCCCATTCCTAGTCCCTTTCCTTAATTTCTTGATTCCTGGACCCGTGTGCTAGTAGCGCACTCTGTAAATTTCCCGGATTCCTGGATCTTTGCATCCCGGAACTTTGAACGCACGCTGGAGTCGGAAGAGACTCGTGCAGCCTTATTCAAGACTTGATCCGTCTGCAAGAAGGCATCGATCAAGAAATCTAGCAAAGATTGAACTCAGGTGAGAAGGGGGGAACTCCTTGACCGTTTGAGATGCCACCTGACTGAATTCGATATGGACATGGAAGTGGCTGTCCAGGACCTGATGCGTGGCATGCAAGAGCTATCAACCGAGGTGCAGAATGTAAAGGCAGAAAATGCTGCTCTCAAACAATTAGTTCTATCCCGTGATTCTGCCACAAAAGAAAGTGTGTTCCTGGGCGGCATAGGGGACAAATACGATGGGTCGGCAAAAACCCTTTGCGGATTCCTGGATTCATGTTTGGTCCTCTTTACTTTTAAGCCCTACTACTTTTCAACTCCCAGGGCTAAGGTGGGGTTCATAATTTCCCACCTTTCAGGAAATGCCTTGACCTGGGCTACGCCCCTCGTTAATTCCGGCGATGCTCTCCTAGATGACTATGATGGCTTCATACAAGCCCTTAAGACCATGTTTGACAGTCCAGAGCAGGTCTATAGTGCCCAGGAACGCCTGTTAGACTTTCAGCAAGGATCCCAGGATATGCTCACCTATGTTACTCGATTCAAGCAAATAGTCACGGAAGCTGATTGGTCCCCTGAGGCAAGTTTTACCCTTTTCAGGAGAGGACTGAATGAGGAGATTAAGGATGAGTTGGCCAGAGTGGCTCGCCCAAACTCATTCCAGGCACTAATGGACCTTGCCATGCAAATAGATTTCCGTATCCAGGAAAGGAAGGCAGAAAAGAAGAAATCCAGAGGTAATCCTCCGAAGCTGTCCTTTGAGAGTACCACCAAGATGGACACAAACCCAGGCTCAGTCTCTGAACCAGAACCCAAGCAGATAGGAGCCTTCAGTGGACCTCTATCCCCGCAAGAAAGGATGAGAAGGATTCATACGGGGTAGTGCATGTATTGTGCCTCAGACAAACACTTGGCTAGGGAGTGTCCTCTAGCCCCTCCTCGGCGTTCGGGAAACACAGGTTCCCGATCCTAGATGGAGCAGAGCTTCGGGAGAGAGATGTTTGCTCCACATCAATTCCATCCTTGAACTCTCCTGGACAAAACAATTTGGTGATACCACAGGCCTTCCTGTCGCCCTCCAAGAATAAGACCTATACCATTCTGGCCTTGGTAGACTGCAGAGCTATTGGAATTTTCATTGATCAAGACTGGGTTGTTAGTCATCATATTCCGTACGAGACATGAAGCACCATGCAGCTGGTGGAAGGAATCGACGGAAGACCCCTCACTTCAGGACCCATAAGCCTGCAGACAAAAGAGATCCAGCATTCCATAAACCATCACCAAGAGCGGATTACATTCGACATCATTAAGTCAGCTCATTACCCCATGGTATTGGGTATGCCCTGGTTACAGAAGCACAATCCGTATATCAATTGGACAGCAGGATCACTATTCCTAGGCTCAGAGTTTTGTATGTCCCACTGTCTATTCCTGGATCCCTCCTCGACACCCCCTAAAGAACCACTAAGAGACCAGCAAACACCACTCATGGTTTCCAATATCATACAAGTCCGAGAGGCCTATCAGGGATATGCTGATGTATTTTCAACTGCCATAGTCAAGGCCTTACCCCCTCACAGACCTGAAGACTGTGCCATAGATACAGATCCCTCAGCAGTGATTCCCTTCGGCAGAATGTTCATCCTTTCTGAACCAGAGAAAAAGGCCCTCTGAGAATACCTGGATACCAACCTTGAAAACGGCACCATAAGACCCTCAAAATCTCCAGCGGGTGCTTCGTTGTTCTTTGTTGCCAAGAAGGAAACCAAGGAACTCAGACCTTGCCTCGACTATCGTGGCTTAAATCAATGCACCCTCAAAGATCTGTACCCACTGCCCCTGATCTCAGATATCCTGGAGGCTGTGAGAGGCACCGTAATATTCACAAAGTTGGATCTCCGGGGTGCCTATCATTTGATCCGTGTCCGGGAAGGAGACGAATGGAAAACAGCCTTTCGAACACCCTTTGGTCACTATGAATATCTAGTCATGCCCTTTGGACTAGCTAATGCCCCCGCAGTTTTTCAATGTTTTATGGATAGGGTGTTTTCTGACATGTTATTCCTCTTCGTCATTGTCTAGCTGGATGACATATTGATCTTTTCCAAGGATCCTCTAAAGCATGAAGAACATGTAAAGGCAGTATTACAACGACTCTGTGAACACAAACTTTTAGCCAAACCCGAAAAATGCTTGTTTCACGTTACTTCTGTTCACTACCTAGGATTCATCCTTAGCCCAGAAGGAATTGGTATGGACCCTTCAAAGGTAAAGGCCATACTGGCATGTCCCGCTCCCACGTCCGTGAAACAAGTTCAATCATTCCTGGGGCTAGCCAACTTCTACCGAAAGTTTATTTCTACCTTTTCCAAGATCGTTCAGCCGATCGTTGCCCTCTTGAAGAAAGACACCCCCTTTATCTGGTCTACACCGCAAGATAAGGCATTCTGACGTTTAAAGACAGAGTTCACGCAAGCCCCCATCTTGGCCCAACCCGACATAAATCGGCCATTCCTAGTGGAAACGGATGCCTCTAACTACGCCATAGGAGCGGTCTTGAAGCAGGAACTTGAGGATAAACTGGAACACCCCATTGCTTACCTCTCACGCACGAACCCTGACTCCCAGTGAGACACATTACTCCATCCTGGAAAAGGAACTGTTAGCCATCCGCCAAGCCTTCACTGAATGGCGACATCTACTTCTGGGTGCTAGATATACAGTTCAGGACCGCACAGATCATCGGAATCTTCAAATTCTACAGTCGTTGGAGTGCAGGAACAGTCGTAAGGTGCGTTGGGCCTACTTCTTTGCCCAGTACCAATTCCAAATCACTCATGTTCCGGATCACAAAACCTGATTGCTGACGCCTTATCTCGACGCCATGACTATGTAACTACTGAAGACAGGGCCTATCCTAAGATGTTTCCCCACACAATATTTGTAGCTCAAGCAGTCAACCTCCTGGAAGAAATTCGAGTGCAAACCCAATCCTCTGACCTCTGGAAGGATATTTCAAGGAAGAATCCATGGAACCTAAGAGTTAAGGAAGGATATTTATTCAAGGACAATGCACTGGTCATTCCTACACAGAAATTACAAAAAAGAATAATAAACCTCTATCATGATACTGTTCACTCCGGACATCGTGGCATAACCAACACCCTCCGTCTCATACAAAGACAGTTTTGGTGGCCTGGAATGAAGACCAACGTACAGCAGTACATCAAAGTTTGTACTATCTGCAGAAAAATAAACATGATAACAAGAGACCGGCAGGTCTTCTACTGCAACCTACACTGCCAACAGGGCCATGGGAATTCATTGCTACAGACTACATTGTGGAATTACCACCTTCCTGAGGATACACGACCATCATGGTTACCATAGACTTGTTCACTCATATGGCTCATTTTACACCCCTGTGTAAGCTACCATCCTTGTCCGAGCTTGCTGGAATCTTCCTGGAACACATATTCCGTTTACATGGACTTCCTTCCAAGATCATATCTGATCGAGGACCTCAATACGTCTCTCAATTCTGGAAACATCTCTGTCGCATTTTGGGAATCCAAAGCGCCCTCTCATCTGGTTATCATCCCCAAACCAACGTGGCCACAGAACGTGCTAATCAGAACCTGGAGCAGTATCTTCAATGTTTTGCCACCAAGGTTCAGGATGACTGGTCGCTCCTGATACCCATGGCTGAATTCGCCTACAACAATTCCGATCATTCAGCACTTAAGACCAGTCCCTTTTATTGTAGCCAAGGTTTCCATCCATCGGTTCTACCCTCTGTTCTCCCTCATCCTACACCAGTACCTACTGTCGACTCCTGGATAGAAACCCTCATCAACGTACACCAGGAGGCCAAAGAAAACTTAGAGAGGGCCAGAACACAGACTAAGAGGTATGCGGATTCCAAAAGAAGACCAGGTCCTTCTTATACAATTGGTGATTAAGTCTGGTTGCCCTCAAAATGACTACCCCGACATCTACGGCCAAACAAGTTGGCCCCTCGGAACTATGGTCCATTTCCCATCAAGGAAATTATCAATCCAGTTTCATACCGGATCAGACTACCAGACTCCTGGAAGAAAATTCACCCAGTATTTCACACATCCTTATTGCAACCCTACACCCAATCCTCCTTGAAATCCTGCAGACCTCCTCCTCTGCTGGTCGACAACCAATTGGAATATGAAGTATCCCGAATATGTGACTCCAGGTATAAACGGGGTCAGCTTCAATACCTGGTTGAATGGAAAGGATATCCTTCTAGTGAAAGAACCTGGGAACCACTTTCTAATCTCAAGGCCCCTCGACTGCTAAGAAGATTTCATCTTATACACCTGGGCAAACCCGGAGGAACGGGTCTTCGGAGGAGGCATGCTGTCATGAACTACAGAACACGCCCCTTTTGGACTTCCTGGTCCTTGTCTCAACGGGGCTTACACTCCCTTGTACTCCCAACATGGCCGTCCACTGTGAAACACCTTCCTCGCTCTACACCTTGGACGTAGCATGTTCTATTAATAGATCATGCCTCCCGCAGCTCCGCGCGTCTCAATGCTATTGCGAAGTAGCGACCAGACGTGTGCTCCGTAGCTCGCTGTATTGTTTTCCTTGCTTCTTTCCAGCCAACCCCATTCCTAGTCCCTTTCCTTCCTTTCTTGATTCCTGGACTCGTGTGCTAGTAGCGCACTCTGTAAATTTCCGAGATTCCTGGATCTTTGCATCCCGGAACTTTGAACTCACGCTGGAGTCAGAAGAGACTCGTGCAGCCTTATTCAAGACTTGATCCGTCCGCAAGAAGGCATCGATCAATAAATCCAGCAAAGATCGAACTCAGGTGAGAAGGGGGGAACTCCTTCACAGTGTCTGGAATCTAGGTCTCCCATTGCCATGAAGAACTGTGCATACATGGATTAGATTTTGGGTGGCTTGGTTCCCAATCCCTGGCTCTTGCACCACACTGTGAAAGGTGTTAGGGAAACCTATTTTGTTATAGTCACATAATCAACATATTATTTAGATGTTTTGCCAATAGCAATTGCTATTTCTGCATTAAGGTGTGTGGGAAAGTCACTCACTCCATAATGGGAATTGAGCTACTATGTTGCTTTGTTGGACATATTGTATTCTGAAAATTGGAGGGGCATACCCGCTCAGGACCAGCTGCTGCTGCTGTCTTTAGTGAAAGAGCACAGAAAGGGGAAACAATGTACAGAAGTTTAATAATCGTTTAGAATTAACACCATCTATGCTGATAGGCTCAATCCTTGAGGAATTATATTGCAAAGTAGAAATTTGGAAGTAAAGGGCATGATGTGGTGCTCCCCATTTCCGAGTTATTTTTGTCTTCTGTGAAATTGACACCATGGGCACAATGACTGAATTTAGATGTGTTTAATGTACTTTTTTTCGCATCCCTTTTCTGCCTGACAACTGTTTTTCCCCATAGACAGAGATTGTATTCCAATGTTCAATCGTGTTTCTTCCCTATTTGTAGTTTTCTTTTGTTATCTGACTGTGCTTAAAGGGTAGTGCATTTTCAGGTGCAGAATTCCTGGCAGGAAAAGCTATGGTACATACTTTGTGGTGAGGATGATTAAACCTATTTTTCTTGTTGAAGTGAATAAATAATGTGTTTGATGAATTTTGATGACTTTTGTGACTGAGTTATGTAATTACATGTCGTCTATTGATCTTCAATGAGTACACAAATGAGTAGCAGTTCAGCAGCATATAAGTCCCCATGCAGCACAACATACTGCACTATCCATGAGGACGCCATTGTCCGATTTCAAATAAATGGCACCAAAGTAGAAAACGTTTAGAGAGAAAAAAGAACGCATGCTCTTTTTTCATACTCACCTGTTCTCCAGCCTGAACACAATCAGCACACAATGCAAACTCGGTAGCTGTGGGGCCACAGTAAGAATCGAAACCAAACTCTATTAGTAGTAAACAGATTGTTTTTTTAATAACTACATGATTAATTGGGTGACAACTAGCCCCCAATCTCAAAAGATAAAATGATGGGAAATCACAAAACCCTGTATTATATTGATACTGCAACTCAATGATATAGAAGCTCCAAATGGGGTCTTCCAAAAATCATCCAAAATGACCACGCTGGGTTACAGCACCTGAATTTCCAAAGTCATGTGACCAATGCCACAAAAGAGAGCATGATGGGAAAAGATGCAGTGCTAGAACTCCCGGTGCAAGAGAATTCAAAACAAAATGGAAAACAACTCTACTAAATGAGTCCAAAAGTAGGGTATACGATGTGCAAGTTTCCTGCAAAGCAGTGAGTCCCTCTTGGGAGCTGGATGATGAAGGACCGAGTCTATGTACTGAGAAACTAATGTAAACAGCCTCTGACACTTACTACCTTGCTACCATGTGTGGAGGCTGAAAGCAGCTCCTGAGTATCCTGAAAGTGGCTAGAACCTTAAGGGGCACTGGAGATTTTAGGAAGAATCTAGAGATTGCGAGGGGTGTCACGTGCCAAAAACCTGAGAGGGGCATGGATTTTGTTTTAAAAGAATAAAGCCTGAGAGGAGCACTGAGGAGTCGGAAAGTGCCTTTGAGTCCATGGGATGTGTTGGGACGTTTATAAAAGCCACTAGTGACAGAAGAGAAGGTGGTGTAGGGAAGTCAGAAAAACATATATAGAACCTGGGAGGGACATTGACATCTGTAAAGAATGCATAGATTCTGAGAGGAACACTAAGGGGTCAGAGTCACTTTCAGCATAAGATTGGTATTGGGAAGTTTCGAGAAGTACCTAGTGCCTGAAAATAGTGCTGAGACGTCAAAAGGAAGCCGACTACCCAATATTGTTGTTGAGAATGCTTTCAAAGCACTTAGATGCCACGTGGGGCTCTAAGAATCATATGCGAAAGTTCAAACTTGCAGGAGATATTAGAAATATTTAAAACATGCCATAGAGTCTCAGTGATATTCGTGAAAGATGTTAGAGGTTTTGAAATATTTGAACCAAGTGCCTCAAGCCTGAGGGAGGTGCCAGGAAACGTAAATGTGAACTTGAGAAGGACTGAGAATTGTGAAAGATTTGAGGAATTAAACAGTATCAGGAAGTGAGTGAAGAGGTCAGATGTCAGGCTCTCAAAAATTACATATTATAGTGATTATGTTCATTATTAAGTATTATTTATCGTACTTCATCTCATACTCATCAGGCTTCTATACATTCAAGTTGGATCAAACCCAGGGTGCACAGCATCACCCTGTTCTCAAAGCAAATATTTCGCCCCAGAGCTGTTCTCCCTTCTTAACCCTGACAGAGCAAGACGTGGAATCAGTACATTCTAAACTGTTTTTAAAATGCATGTCCTAGAATCAGATCCCATCAAAGATAAAACAAAAATGGGCAATTTATCATAATACACCATAAAATCAGGCATGGTTTCTTAATAGTTTTACAAAGGTAGCAGGCGCCCCTCTCTCGCAAGAACAGACATGATAACCTGTTCAGTGGTTATTAACCACTTGAGAGTTCGCAGCCACTGCTTTTACTCACTGTGCCTTTCACAGATGGGAAATATCCATTTGCATATCAGTCTTTGTCCTGCCCAAGGGCAGTCCAGCACCGAAATACAATGGCAATTCCAATCTGAACGAGAGTACCACCAGCAACCCCATACACGTGTTTCACCCTTGTTGGGGATCATCAGTGAGGTGAAGCTGATGCCTCTCTAAGCACAGTGAGAGGGAGACCACGTCTGGTTGCCCCCAGGAGACCTAGGGTTACCAATCCCAGGTTACTTAACAAATAGTTTTACAAAGGTAGCGGGCGCCCCTCTCTCGCAAGAACAGACATGATAACCTGTTCAGTGGTTATTAACCACTTGAGAGTTCGCAGCCACTGCTTTTACTCACTGTGCCTTTCACAGATGGGAAATATCCATTTGCATATCAGTCTTTGTCCTGCCCAGGGGCAGTCCAGCACCGAAATACAATGGCAATTCCAATCTGAACGAGAGTACCACCAGCAACCCCATACACGTGTTTCACCCTTGTTGGGGATCATCAGTGAGGTGAAGCTGATGCCTCTCTAAGCACAGTGAGAGGGAGACCACGTCTGGTTGCCCCCAGGAGACCTAGGGTTACCAATCCCAGGTTCCTTAAAAAATAGTTTTACAAAGGTAGCAGGCGTCCCTCTCTCGCAAGAACAGACATGATAACCTGTTCAGTGGTTATTAACCACTTGAGAGTTCGCAGCCACTGCTTTTACTCACTGTGCCTTTCACAGATGGGAAATATCCATTTGCATATCAGTCTTTGTCCTGCCCAGGGGCAGTCCAGCGCCGAAATACAATGGCAATGCCAATCTGAACGAGAGTACCACCAGCAACCCCATACACGTGTTTCACCCTTGTTGGGGATCATCAGTGAGGTGAAGCTGATGCCTCTCTAAGCACAGTGAGAGGGAGACCACGTCTGGTTGCCCCCAGGAGACCTAGGGTTACCAATCCCAGGTTCCTTAAAAAATAGTTTTACAAAGGTAGCAGGCGCCCCTCTCTCGCAAGAACAGACATGATAACCTGTTCAGTGGTTATTAACCACTTGAGAGTTCGCAGCCACTGCTTTTACTCACTGTGCCTTTCACAGATGGGAAATATCCATTTGCATATCAGTCTTTGTCCTGCCCAGGGGCAGTCCAGCACAGAAATACAATGGCAATTCCAATCTGAACGAGAGTACCACCAGCAACCCCATACACGTGTTTCACCCTTGTTGGGGATCATCAGTGAGGTGAAGCTGATGCCTCTCTAAGCACAGTGAGAGGGAGACCACGTCTGGTTGCCCCCAGGAGACCTAGGGTTACCAATCCCAGGTTCCTTAAAAAATAGTTTTACAAAGGTAGCAGGCGCCCCTCTCTCGCAAGAACAGACATGATAACCTGTTCAGTGGTTATTAACCACTTGAGAGTTCGCAGCCACTGCTTTTACTCACTGTGCCTTTCACATATGGGAAATATCCATTTGCATATCAGTCTTTGTCCTGCCCAGGGGCAGTCCAGCACCGAAATACAATGGCAATTCCAATCTGAACGAGAGTACCACCAGCAACCCCATACACGTGTTTTACCCTTGTTGGGGATCATCAGTGAGGTGAAGCTGATGCCTCTCTAAGCACAGTGAGAGGGAGACCACGTCTGGTTGCCCCCAGGAGACCTAGGGTTACCAATCCCAGGTTCCTTAAAAAATAGTTTTACAAAGGTAGCAGGCGCCCCTCTCTCGCAAGAACAGACATGATAACCTGTTCAGTGGTTATTAACCACTTGAGAGTTCGCAGCCACTGCTTTTACTCACTGTGCCTTTCACAGATGGGAAATATCCATTTGCATATCAGTCTTTGTCCTGCCCAGGGGCAGTCCAGCACCGAAATACAATGGCAATTCCAATCTGAACGAGAGTACCACCAGCAACCCCATACACGTGTTTCACCCTTGTTGGGGATCATCAGTGAGGTGAAGCTGATGCCTCTCTAAGCACAGTGAGAGGGAGACCACGTGTGGTTGCCCCCAGGAGACCTAGGGTTACCAATCCCAGGTTCCTTAAAAAATAGTTTTACAAAGGTAGCAGGCGCCCCTCTCTCGCAAGAACAGACATGATAACCTGTTCAGTGGTTATTAACCACTTGAGAGTTCGCAGCCACTGCTTTTACTCACTGTGCCTTTCACAGATGGGAAATATCCATTTGCATATCAGTCTTTGTCCTGCCCAGGGGCAGTCCAGCACCGAAATACAATGGCAATTCCAATCTGAACGAGAGTACCACCAGCAACCCCATACACGTGTTTCACCCTTGTTGGGGATCATCAGTGAGGTGAAGCTGATGCCTCTCTAAGCACAGTGAGAGGGAGACCACGTCTGGTTGCCCCCAGGAGACCTAGGGTTACCAATCCCAGGTTCCTTAAAAAATAGTTTTACAAAGGTAGCAGGCGCCCCTCTCTCGCAAGAACAGACATGATAACCTGTTCAGTGGTTATTAACCACTTGAGAGTTCGCAGCCACTGCTTTTACTCACTGTGCCTTTCACAGATGGGAAATATCCATTTGCATATCAGTCTTTGTCCTCCCCAGGGGCAGTCCAGCACCGAAATACAATGGCAATTCCAATCTGAACGAGAGTACCACCAGCAACCCCATACACATGTTTCACCCTTGTTGGGGATCATCAGTGAGGTGAAGCTGATGCCTCTCTAAGCACAGTGAGAGGGAGACCACGTCTGGTTGCCCCCAGGAGACCTAGGGTTACCAATCCCAGGTTCCTTAAAAAATAGTTTTACAAAGGTAGCAGGCACCCCTCTCTCGCAAGAACAGACATGATAACCTGTTCAGTGGTTATTAACCACTTGAGAGTTCGCAGCCACTGCTTTTACTCACTGTGCCTTTCACAGATGGGAAATATCCATTTGCATATCAGTCTTTGTCCTGCCCAGGGGCAGTCCAGCACCGAAATACAATGGCAATTCCAATCTGAACGAGAGTACCACCAGCAACCCCATACACGTGTTTCACCCTTGTTGGGGATCATCAGTGAGGTGAAGCTGATGCCTCTCTAAGCACAGTGAGAGGGAGACCACGTCTGGTTGCTTCACCTCACTGATGATCCCCAACAAGGGTGAAACACGTGTATGGGGTTGCTGGTGGTACTCTCGTTCAGATTGGAATTGCCATTGTATTTCGGTGCTGGACTGCCCCTGGGCAGGACAAAGACTGATATGCAAATGGATATTTCTCATCTGTGAAAGGCACAGTGAGTAAAAGCAGTGGCTGCGAACTCTCAAGTGGTTAATAACCACTGAACAGGTTATCATGTCTGTTCTTGCGAGAGAGGGGCGCCCGCTACCTTTGTAAAACTATTTGTTAAGGAACCTGGGATTGGTAACCCTAGGTCTCCTGGGGGCAACCAGACGTGGTCTCCCTCTCACTGTGCTTAGAGAGGCATCAGCTTCACCTCACTGATGATCCCCAACAAGGGTGAAACACGTGTATGGGGTTGCTGGTGGTACTCTCGTTCAGATTGGAATTGCCATTGTATTTCGGTGCTGGACTGCCCCTGGGCAGGACAAAGACTGATATGCAAATGGATATTTCTCATCTGTGAAAGGCACAGTGAGTAAAAGCAGTGGCTGCGAACTCTCAAGTGGTTAATAACCACTGAACAGGTTATCATGTCTGTTCTTGCGAGAGAGGGGCGCCCGCTACCTTTGTAAAACTATTTGTCAAGGAACCTGGGATTGTTAACCCTAGGTCTCCTGGGGGCAACCAGACGTGGTCTCCCTCTCACTGTGCTTAGAGAGGCATCAGCTTCACCTCACTGATGATCCCCAACAAGGGTGAAACAAGTGTATGGGGTTGCTGGTGGTACTCTCGTTCAGATTGGAATTGCCATTGTATTTCGGTGCTGGACTGCCCCTGGGCAGGACAAAGACTGATATGCAAATGGATATTTCTCATCTGTGAAAGGCACAGTGAGTAAAAGCAGTGGCTGCGAACTCTCAAGTGGTTAATAACCACTGAACAGGTTATCATGTCTGTTCTTGCGAGAGAGGGGCGCCCGCTACCTTTGTAAAACTATTTGTTAAGGAACCTGGGATTGGTAACCCTAGGTCTCCTGGGGGCAACCAGACGTGGTCTCCCTCTCACTGTGCTTAGAGAGGCATCAGCTTCACCTCACTGATGATCCCCAACAAGGGTGAAACACGTGTATGGGGTTGCTGGTGGTACTCTCGTTCAGATTGGAATTGCCATTGTATTTCGGTGCTGGACTGCCCCTGGGCAGGACAAAGACTGATATGCAAATGGATATTTCTCATCTGTGAAAGGCACAGTGAGTAAAAGCAGTGGCTGCGAACTCTCAAGTGGTTAATAACCACTGAACAGGTTATCATGTCTGTTCTTGCGAGAGAGGGGCGCCCGCTACCTTTGTAAAACTATTTGTTAAGGAACCTGGGATTGGTAACCCTAGGTCTCCTGGGGGCAACCAGACGTGGTCTCCCTCTCACTGTGCTTAGAGAGGCATCAGCTTCACCTCACTGATGATCCCCAACAAGGGTGAAACACGTGTATGGGGTTGCTGGTGGTACTCTCGTTCAGATTGGAATTGCCATTGTATTTCGGTGCTGGACTGCCCCTGGGCAGGACAAAGACTGATATGCAAATGGATATTTCTCATCTGTGAAAGGCACAGTGAGTAAAAGCAGTGGCTGCGAACTCTCAAGTGGTTAATAACCACTGAACAGGTTTTCATGTCTGTTCTTGCGAGAGAGGGGCGCCCGCTACCTTTGTAAAACTATTTGTTAAGGAACCTGGGATTGGTAACCCTAGGTCTCCTGGGGGCAACCAGACGTGGTCTCCCTCTCACTGTGCTTAGAGAGGCATCAGCTTCACCTCACTGATGATCCCCAACAAGGGTGAAACACGTGTATGGGGTTGCTGGTGGTACTCTCGTTCAGATTGGAATTGCCATTGTATTTCGGTGCTGGACTGCCCCTGGGCAGGACAAAGACTGATATGCAAATGGATATTTCTCATCTGTGAAAGGCACAGTGAGTAAAAGCAGTGGCTGCGAACTCTCAAGTGGTTAATAACCACTGAACAGGTTATCATGTCTGTTCTTGCGAGAGAGGGGTGCCCGCTACCTTTGTAAAACTATAGTTTCTTAATAGTTAGAATACATTTTCCCAAATGTTTCTGGCCTTTAATAATGAACACCTGCAATGCTTTTGAAATAAAAATCCTCTCTTTAAAGAGATGTGTGTATAAACTGTGCTGTTCCATAATTATTATTTACATCTTTGTTTGACAACATCTGAGTTTGCCTGGGATTAATACAGTAGGGGCAATCAAGAAAAAAGTGAGGCATGCCCATCATTTCAATTCATCTCAGTATTTACATCCTACGTTGCACTTCCCACTCTTTCGCATGTATACACTCGATTGCTTAAACTATATGTATTAATTGCTTTACTGTAGAGGATGTGTACATCCCTGTTCTTTGTACGACATAATAATTGTGTGCTATGCGGCTGTCAATGTCCCAGTGGCACCAGCTATAATTATCAGGTTCACACTGCTGTCTTCAGTTAATCAGTTTACATAGCCTTGGAAAGATCATTCTGTTTAGATATTTTTATTGGATCCTCAGGATTTTAATGTGAAAGGAGTAATATCATGACATGGGAATGCAAATAACCAGGGCCAGACTAGATTTAGGACATTCAAAATTTCTGCAAGCTTGCCCTCTCTGTCCAACAGAGCAGGCATTTTGGCTCCATTCTAGAGAGTGAATTTACTTTTTGGAACCATGGGCACTGATCCCTCGCTAACAAAAAGCACATTTCATGAAAAATATTTTTTTAAACTTGGATTGCACTTATTAAACATCACTTTTGAAGGCAAGTCCCTTTGTGCGCACATTCCAGAATAAAGACAACCCTGCAGGGAAATAGGACAGGAGATAGCGTTGCAAGCATAACAAGGTGTAACTGTACAGAATAAAAAAATCAGCAAAGGACACTGCTGCTCGAGAGCACTCTGGTTAATCTAAGGACAGGCAGAAGCTTAAAAAAGCATGTGTCGTCATCATATACAGTACAAACAGGTTCTACTGATTGTTAGTACCGTATCGATGGGCCTGCTCCATAGGGGATTCCAGGCTACAATCAGTCTCGGGTGAAGGTCAGGTTGCTCGTATAACACACTGTTACATCTAAACTAACACGCTAAGCTCCCGGTTCCATCACTGTAGCATGCACCTGGGCTGCACGGTAACTGGTGCCAGGGGGAAGAGAGGATAAAATACAGTATGCTGACCCACACATTCAGGGCTTCGTTGATACTGCACTTCCCGCACTCAAGGTCTCCTCCCTGGGTTTTGATCTTCAATGTATCCCTCCCTGTACCTTGTGTAAAGGCTGTGCTTTATGCTGGGAGAAATGCAGTTGTTCATGCTTAGATCTTTTATGGACACTTCATTTGTGTTGGGACTGGAGGGTCACTTGCTTATCATGGAATGCAAAGGTGTGGGGATTGGGTCACTGGTGTGGGGCTAGCTCTGGACTGGCTGGGTGGGGGTTAGAGGCCTATTTGTAGTTTACTGGAGACGAATGGACGTGCCAGGAACAGCCTCGGATGAGAACAGTGATGGAGACCCACTGATCATTGAACACTGAACATTGCAGTTTTGAAGTTCAAGTGTGTTGGAACATCACAGAAATACAGCTTCAAGTAAGTGCTCCCATGTGAGGTGAGCAATTGTTGCCATGACAGGAAACCACCTCTCTGCTTTCAAAATCTTCAATGGACAACCTCAGAAAAGAGCGGAAAAAATGTGGGAGGAGCTACTTAATGGTTTGGTGCATTGAGGGCCATTCAAGGGACAAAAAGGCAGGCACTTCTTCCACAATGCCCATACCAGGAACAGCCTCAGATGGGAACAGTGATGCAGACTCACTGGCTGACCATTGTAATTTTGATTTCAGATGTATTGGATCCTCACAGAAATACAGCTTCAAGGTCGGCTCCTGCGTTTTATGTATATATATTTATTCATTTATGTTCTTACTGTTTTATTATCTGTTTTCTCCTCATCTCCCTTCTCCCTCCTCCCTCTTTCTTCCCGCCCTCCTTTACATTTTTCTATGCACTTATTCTATCAGAATTTTCCCTGGACCTAGTATGATGGCAACAAATGTTTGTCTCCTCCCCCCTCCCTTTACTTTCCCGCTCCACCCTCTCCCCTCCAGCACTATCTGAAATGTCATCAGGCATAGTACCATAGTCACTTGTTTTGTCCCTATCCCTCCTTTCTTCTCCCCACTCCCTCACCTCTTGTTAATTTCCGGCTCTACCAGAAATGTCATCAGGCCTAGCACGGTAGTTGCCTGTCTGTTTCCCATTTCCTTCCTATCTGTGTTTTAGCTCTTGCACTATTTGAAATGTCCCCAGGCCGAGTACGATAGTTAATTTCACATTCTTGTTTTTCTTAGCCTGTAAGAATGTCATTGTATTTTCCCTTGTTCCCTCCCTTACCGTGAAGTGCTTTCAAACACATTGTGTATAGGCGCTATATAAATAAACTATCATATAATATCATATATTCCTCTGAAAGATACTAAATGTTTGCAACAGTGAAGGGACAAGGGGGAAGTGAACTTCTGTGAGTACTGGCTGCACAGATTCATTCTGTCCTAATGAGTTTGGGCCTAGTGAACTGAGTTCTTGGAGTTTGGCGGGTGCAACATGATCATAGGAGCCAGTGCTTTTGGCCTACTACAAAATGGAGTTTCATTCTATGTGTTTTCTAATGCCGTGCATCTACGGTTGTTGCTACATAACCTCTACATTGCATTTAAGGGTGCAGTTTTCTGCCTCTTTATACACTACATCACTTCATAAGGGGTTTGTCTCACCTGAAAGCGCCTAGAGGGGTGGGATATACTAATTTCCATCCCAACATTCCCCCATTCACTACATCTACAGTAACACATTCTACCCCCCATGTTTCCGTTCATTTGGTTCTTCCTGTGCGGGTGTTCCCTTAATTGGCATCCAGGCTCTGCTCACGTGTCGTGAACATGCCCCCCATTCTGCCTACTGTTCAGGTGTATATGTCATGTAGATTCACTCTCACTCACCCGCCAGATCCACCCATACCTCTTTATAGTTTTCAGGGTCAGGAGGAGGTACAAGGATTGTGTGGTATAAGTTATCCACTATTTCTCCAATAGGGATTTGGACCATGTGGTAAACCGGGCAGTAATTTTGATCAGTTTGTATCTCCACTTCTTTTGTATCACAAGGTACCTTAGTATTCCTAATACTAACCATTATCATTGCGCTATTAGGCACAGCTTTGCACAACACCGGATCCCAATTGGCAGATGCAGAAGATCACCAGAATAACCACGATGATGGGGATCAGCATCTTCACCAATGTTTTAAGCCATGATGGCACCCAGTTGAAGGCCATGGTGAACCAGTCCTCTTCTTGGACGCCAGCTTCTTTTTTCATTTTCACCCCTAGTTCATGTACTGCTGCAATGATGTGTGACAATATCCCATTTTCAGCATCTCTAGGCTGTACGAATCTGCAACATGAACTCCTCATCTTTTTGCAAACACCTCTTTCCATGGTTGTCAGCAGATCCAGTACGTGGTGGTTCTGCATTGTCATTAGTCTGAGGGTCCCTAGTTCAACTTATATGACATTGAACTCTTGCACAGTATTGTTAGCCAGCTGGATCAGCTCCCATCGCACTATTTAGAGCCATTTTGCATTGCCCCGGGTCTGGATGCTGTGAACTAGAGATGCAAAACATGTTTCTGCTGAATTATAGAGCTTATACTTATCAGTTATTTGCGCAAGCAGTGCGGATGAGTCGTTGAACATGTAATTTGAGGATCTCTTTCTTCTTCACAGCTGGTAATAGAGCCCTTTCTCAGGCAGGATGCAAACGTTTGGAGGCGGCATTGTGTGTCGTGCTTCTACTGTTGGGGGTACGGTGGGAGCGTTGAGTTGGAGTTCCCCTTCAGGTGCTCTTCTGGTACCGCCACCAGGCAAGAGTGTAGCGTTGCTAGCAAACAGTAGTCCCTCCAAGGTGGCAGGAGGTGCAAATACACTTGCAGCCACAGATCCATTAATAGTCCATCAGCGCGGCAGTACCTTTCTTGAGGTCAGGTTCTATAACAGTTTGGTTACATTGTTCGTTTGAGCCGACAGAAACTGTTCCTTCACTGAAAAAACAAAGTTCATATGATTTTAGTCAATGCACCTTTACTGGTCTTTCGAGGGCTGCAATCCATGTTATTTTGGTGATGTTCTCTGCCCACGTTTGTGCGCATGTCTGCTCCATGAGTGTTGCATTTTTTTCAGATAAGCCGAAAAGTCCATCCGCCCTACATGCAAGTGTTGTTTCTTGCCACTCGTTGTTGACATATCTCGCCCATTCAATTACTGGATGTGGTTCTTTCAGACAGTTGGTGTTATTAGAACTGGTTTTGCATTTCCAGAGGTCAGGATAGAGGAGTTCTAGCTGAACAATGCATACCTGGAAAATGCCTTTGATCCTACATAGCGCAAGATAAATTAGGCATTTGGTCTCTATCATGGGCACTTCTTGCAAAACTAAGACCTTTGGTGCCCCAGATGCGTGCGGTATTAAGGAACAGGCATAGCAACTCCCATTAGCCGCTCACCTTCTCATTGCACTCATGTCGGAGTACCAACTGTTTGAGTGCTCAGGATAACAAATATTTTCCACTGCACCTAATCCTAACATGCTATGCATCATATTTGGGTTGGCACGCTTGTCTTTTGTTTCTCCTATCATTTATTGCATGCCTTTTCACTCTGGTACGTTTGCTGCTAGCCATATTTACAGTACTGCTCTCATTACACAAAGTATTTTTTACATTTGGCATTAGGATTTGGAACATTTTACTATTACATATAGTCGTTTGGGAGCTGCTACTATTTGTGACGGTCACATTATTCGTTGATCCGATGCTCATTACAATGGTTGGTTCTGAAATATTGGATGGTACACTTTCATTTTCTCTTTCACACCTGTTATGGCTTGTGCTGAAACCTAGCACTGTGACAGGAGAGGACGTAGGGGTTGGGAGGAATTAAGCTACCAGGGAGCTTCTAGGGGCAAGATTAACAGTAGTGGAAGGTATTTCAGATACATTGGAAGGAACCATAGTGATATTAAAATATACTTCAGTAGCATTTAAAAGTGATCCAGTAACATTGAAAGGTGTACTCATATTCCACATTCCCGTAGTCCCCTCCCCACTTATTTTAGATGGTCAGCCAAATAAAAGATGCTCCCCAATAAATTCCTATGCTCATCGTTGCAGTAAACAAATGGCTGTAAAATGAAGACCACAGTCATAACTATCTAACCTAGTACTACTAATGCTATTTCTATTACTATTCGAAGAATATCTCAGTGATATCATCTCTATCTGTGTTGCACCTGCAGATTTTGGAAAAATGTGAATGGGGAGGGGAAATAGGGTAAGGAGTGGGGGGGACAAAATAGAGGGAGAGACAGAGAGAGAGAGAGAGAGCGATAAAGAAATAGAGATTTTTAATTCACATAGCTGATGCTTTAGCAGCAATGCATGTTTTCTTACTCTCTACATATGCACTTAATATAGTTAGAAAGAAGCTATGTGAGTTGAGGCAGTAATGTTTTCTCATCACGAGTTGTGCTGTAGCCCTCAAATGTGGCAGTAATGGTATTACCACTGCATTTAAGGGCTCGCCCTATTATGAGTTAGACGCTAAATAGGCTGTTTTACCTCCAGCTTTTTTCCGAAGGTGAAAATCCCATTTAGGGACCTGTTTTCGGCAGTATTACTGCTGAATGTATTAGCCCGCAGTATTAGCGCCGAAAAAGCCACATTGGATCCAATGGACCCAAGGGATATGGGTATTTACTGTTAATGCCCAACATGTGATCCGGTGATAATATCACCGGACTGGTTGGTGCTAAGGCTATTACAGTCAGGCTGTATTACAGCGGGGATACAGCCCAAATTTTGAGGAGGCCCCTTGTGTTGTGTCTAGTGGGGCCCTGTGAACATCTGAGAGGTGTAGCCAATATCTCAACCGCTTCACCTTTACTGCAAGGGTGGTAGAAAACATAACCTCGTAGGGCCCATGGAACCTGAGGTTGTTCCATTTCTGAACAAAGCTTCTGACATAGACCATTTCTACTGGCAACATTGGTTGTGCAGGGGTGGTGTCAGCTGGTGTGGTAGTTGCCATCTATTTTGCAATACACCTTATTGCATGTGTCAGCTGGAACAAGTATTGTTTAAACTCCTCTCCTAGTATGGATGCTGCTCTATGAGCATCTGATGCTCTCTTGACAGGCGATAGGGGTGTTTGCATACACCTGCCAGTCATTGGGGGGATAGGTGGTGGTCCTTACTGGGTTGTGTGCGCACATGGAACAATGCAAGGGGCAGGCAATAGACCCAATTATTTTAAGGGTGTTGCATAGCATGGATAGTCTGTTTTTAAGGAGGCCATTGATCGTCTCCACCACCCCATTTGCTTGAGCACATACTGTGTTTAATTCCTAAAAGGGCAGCTATTTCCTTGAAGAGTGTGTTAAAAAAGTGGTTATCATTATCTGACCTTATGACATCACACACTCCCCAGTGGTGCAAGACCTCTCTGACAAGGAATTTTGCAGCACTCTTTGTATCTAGGTGGGAACATGGGCCCACCTCAACCCATCGGGAGAATTGACACACCACCACAATTAGATATTGTGCCCCAATGCATCGTTCCCCCATGTTTGCATAATCAATGTGCAGCTCACGAAATGGGCCATCAGGGCAGGGCTATGTTCCTCTCAGTGTTCTTAGGGTCATGCTTGTACTAAATACTTGACACGTTGTGCATTGGACCACCATCATTGCTAGGTGGTCCTGTATGTTTGGTACAAACCAATCTTCCTGAATGTCTGCTGCAATATGTTGTTAAGAGCTATGGGGTGAGAAATGTAATTACTGGAACGCTGAAGGCTATAATTTCAGGGGCATTACAACTTTCCCTGTGCTCTGCTCTCTCCATAAGAGGTCTGTGGGTGCCCTACATTGCGATTCAATTTATCTGTGTGACAGGGAGAGCTGTGTATGCATCTGTGTCTGGCCTGGTGTTTGCTGGGGTCACAACGTATTCTGCTGATGTAGCTGCTGAGAAGTATGCTGCGGCCTTTGCTGACACATCGGCAGATGCGTTTCCCAGTGAGATTTCATCTGTGTTGTATGTATGTGCTGCCCATTTGATGACTGCCACAACACAGACCTCTGAAAGGGTGGAGATCAATGTGTAAAGCAATGCAGCATGCTGTACCAGTGAGCCATCTGCTCTTCTGAACCCCCTCCTTCTCCAGAGCGACAGACCTGCATGTGCTGTGGTGGAGACGTAGGCAGAGTCTGAATAGGTGGTAACACAGCACCCCTTAGAGGCCCGCAGTGTTTCTATGAGCGCTACTAGGTCAGCTGCTTGTGCAGAATAGTGCAGGGGGGATCAGGTAATATTATCCCCATCAATAATATCACCATATATATATGGTCGTCAGGAAACGCCATAAGCAATATTATTAGTGGGTATAATTTAGGGGGTAAATGGGAGCAGGGCTCTCCTGGGTGTCCCTTGCTCCCTTTAAAAAAAATGGGGGTTGATGGGGTGTCCCCCGCAGGTTCCATGAGTTAATATTGCCACAAAAAAATTGTGCCATTCTTGTTTGGTGATATTTCTGCTGGGATATTAACACATGGAACCGTGGAGGGGTAGTCTTTTCATGATCAGAGTTTCATTTTCTCCCTCTTCCAGGCATACTACTGCTGCCCCAACATGTCTTTAACCTGTTTCTTGATCAATTGATGGTCACCCTTCCACGAGGAGTTCTTCTCCCACTTCTAGGGGGCTTTCTTTGGCTTTGGGGATATCATCATCTTCTCCTTCATATGATGCACAATGGATGTGGGGGTTAAACAGTATATTCGCATATGCTGATGCTCTGTGTGTTGTGAGTGTGGACTTGGAGCGGTCTAATGTTGCAAAAAGTGAGTGCGACATGTACAAAGTTACTGAGCATCCCATGACAATTGTGGAGCTCATTTCAATAGCGAAGGCTGTGACAGCAAGACAGAACTGCATGACAGAACTGAGTGTGCCACTGTAATAGGCTAGTGGTTAATGACCCATTGTACTCTTCTGTGTGAGTACTGCTGTCATTAGTGTGCCATTTGAGTGGGAGAAAATTTAAAATATCTGTGTGTAATCAGGGGTGGCAAGGACAGGTGCTGTTAATATTACTTCTTTTAAGTCATTGAATCGGCTTATCATCTCTGGGGTCCATTCAATTTTGTAGCTCTCCTTTTGGGCCTTGTTGAGGCATTGTAAGAGTGGTCTGGTGTATGCTACATAGTCTAAAATCCATGCCCTGCAATAGTTGTAAAACCCTAGGAACTTTCCATGTCTTTAACTGTGAGGGGTTTGGGGAGGGCAAGGACTGTTGCTGCCCTATAATGAATTATTTTTTTTCCGTCTTTGAAAATGCGCTACCCCAGGTAAGGCACTTCCAGTTGACAATATTGTTGTTTTGCCTTATCCACATTGTACCCTTTTCTTGCTAGCAATTGCAGTAATGCAATGGAGTCCCTTGGACAGTTTTGTTCACCGTTGCTGCAGACCAGTAGTTCATCTACATATTGGATTATCGTACTGGGTACTTGGATGTTCCCTAGGTCTTCATGTAATATTGTGTTAAAATACTGGGGCTCTCACAGTACCCCTGGGACAACTGCTGGTGTTCATAGTGTTTCCCGCCCAGGGTAAAGGCTGTAAGGTACTGTGAGCCTCGATAGAGAGGTACTGAGAAGAATGCATTATTCAAATCACCCACAGTAAAAAGGGTAGCCTCCTTGGGGATGCTGCACAAAAACTCTTTCTGTACAATGTGATTGAGGAGTCTCAAATCCTGGATCTTCCTCCAACTGTCCCCTGTTGCCTTTTTAATGGGGTATGTAGCCATATTTCATGGTGAGGTAGAGGACACTATGGCCCTCATTACGAGTTCGGCGGTAGCCATGCCGCTATTGGCGGCATGGCTGCCGCCGAAATTGCGTCGGGGTCCGGGTCCTCGGAATGAGGATTTACCGGGCCATTCCGAGTTCAGAAGGCCCGGTATTTCCTCCCTCCAAGGACCCGGACCCGGTCCTTCCCCATTCCCATTTCAGCCCCCATAGGGCTGAATGGGAGAGGGAGCAAACAATGGGCCATTACGAGTTGGCCCGTTGTTTGCTCCCTCTTCCACTCGCAGGACCCGGTGAGCAAGCCTGGTTTTACCAGGCGTTCCTTCCTGGGTCCCGCGAGGGGACCTCGTAATGAGGCGGTATGGGGTAAACGGCGCCGGCACCTTTTATGGTGCCGTCTACCCCGTACCGCCAGGGTCGCAATGAGGCCCTATGATTCCTTGAAGTAATATGTCCTGCAGTGTTTCCTGAATCCCTCCTCTGCCTCCCTGGACAGTGGGTCCTGATTACCAGTGGGAGTACTGCTCCTGGTTTTAGTGTTATTGTTTATAGGTGTCACTTCTTTCGGCATCCCTACATCATGTGGGTTTGTGGTCCATAAATGTGCGGGACGCATTGCAAATCTGTCTTGCTGAATGGGCGTGGCCCACTAACAACAACCACGAGGGTGCTCTACACTTTCCTGCATTGTACCATTATTTCACAAGATATACAAATCTTGAGGATGATTTCTCCATCATTATTGCCATCCTCAAAAAGCTCCTCATCAGACAATTGTTTTAAGGGCAGATTAGGGTCAATGTATAACACAGTGCGCCACAGCACTACAATCCATTTTACTGATACCACCAGGCCTTCCAGATCTAATGATAGGGTTGTCCCTGCAACCAACTCAGGGAGAACTACAGGTCGGAAAGTCAGTGGGTACCCTCGACTCTTTTCTGGTAATCTGGGGGACCAGTCGGGCAAGCACCTTGATTGCATAAACAAACATGTCAGGGTTGACAGGGATATCCTTCACTGCCACTTCACTGGCTACTGCATGTATCACCAGCATTGCTCTTAGAGAGCACATGCCAGGTGTGGTGCAGACAATCCCTCCGTCTGTAAAAGAAATTGTCATGTTCAACTTGCTAAGCGATCCCTACCAAGCAAGTTGACAGGAGAACTCTCTGAATGGAAGAGGGGGTGCTCATATGACCTTCCCTCCCTCCTTGACATCTAGATCCTTTGTGTAAGAAACAGGTAAAACAGCCCCAGAGAATCCCTGTGTGTCGAGAGTTTTTCCTGATAGCTGGATGTTTCCTTCACTTATGCACACCTTCACTGCTCCGGAGTCCACCATGAAAATGAATTGTTTGTTCCCTATCTCGGCCCCCACCAGTGGTTCCTCTTCTGGATTTAAGGAAATTGACAGGACTGGACACGCAAGTGCTCTGTGTGGGCTGTTTTAGTTGGGGTGCGTGTCTGTCCCAGAGAACGAGAAATGGTTTCCCCCACCACGGTTGTTCCTTGATATGAGGCTGCTGCTCTGTTGGGTGCATTAGTGAAAGGGTATCTGCTCTCTGTGTGCTGCTGGTGAGGGTAGGGCAGGTGTGGCTGCACTGCTTGTTGTTGGTATGGTGGGTGGTAAGGGCTGGGGATTTGGGGAGATAACTTCGTATGGGCCTGGTGAATCTCATAGGGTATTGAAGACATTCCACAAGTGGGTTCTTGGGGGCTACCTGGGTGGGGATACTCATACTGTTGTTGATTGCATTTATAACTCCCTCCCTGCCTACAGCAACATTCTCTCAAAAAGTGCCCCCAATTCCCCCAGGACCAGCACTGTCCATGCCCGCCACCCCTTGGTCCTGGCCCTCCAAATCCCCCTCCCCTCTGTCCTCAGAACCCACATCGTTCTTGTTGCTGGCTTTTTTGCCACTGGGGTCCTGAAAAGTGCTGGTGTCCTCCCCATTGTCCATGTCCACCATCAGCCCAAATTGCTGCTATTCTTGCCTGCATCACAATAGAGGCACACCCCTCCTCTCCTGTATGCTCTGGGGGCAACCCTGGGGACACTTCCGATACCTTCACTGGTTTATTGTGAACTAGTTTTGCTTCCAATGCCTGCCTCCTCTGAACAGTTTCTTTCTCTCGCTCTTTGATCCTTCTACAATGGTGCTCTATAATGCTTTGAATCTTGGGCCACCCCTTTGCTTCCACTCATGCTATCTTATCAAGAGCCTTTTGCACTTCTTTGGGGAGCCCACTTTTTACAATAAAATAAAACAATGAAGTTGATTAATCCTGTGCGCTGCCCGTTTCTGCTCTCTACATCTCTTGAACCCTAAGAATATATTTCACAGCATCTTCCTCATCTCCCACTGTGCATTGCGTTGTGGACTGTAAATCTGGGGTGTCTGGGAATGTGCATCACAGCGCATCCCATACACATGCTCTAATCATGTTAAATTATGCGCCATCATGGGCATCATTACTTAGCGTTACTCCCGGTTCCCAGATTTAATCCACACCATCTCTGCCTGATCTCCTACTGCTGCTACCAACAAGCTCTAAATGTTCCCTATAGCTAAGGGTACCACAGCTGTGTTTTTTCAAATGCGTAAATCCATTTCCCCACCCCTGCTGTCAGTGGCGGGAGAGCCTTGAGGAGGTTATTCTTGTCCATTTGCACCCATGCTACATAGTGAGGCCGACCTGAGCCCTTGTATATAAGTGGCTTTTGCTTCTTTGGCTTTCCTTTCCCGCCCTTAGTTGCACTTCCCTTTTTCCATGCTAGCAATATCCTTCCAAACCTTTCCCTTAATCTCCCGTCCGATAGGCTCTCTACTCTCGGTGCAGTCTGGGGCGCCTGATGGGCCCCTCCCTCTTCACTGTCTTCCGTGTCATGAAAGTCGCTCCAATATTCCAGCTGTGGCTTCTTTCCCTTCTAGGACCTATGTTTCTTCGAAGAGTCTCCAGAGGTCTAATATTTCCCTTCTATTCTGCAATGGTCTCCCCTTATACCTTGCGGTAAAGTAAGTGGACATATGATCCAGGGCACATCTGTCAAAACACCCATTAAATGGCCATGGTTGGACCATTCCTTCCCTTTTTGTCTCAGTTACCCACTGATTGTGGTACTATTTAATTTTCTCACAGGCTTTACATATATGGTCTCGTGGTGTGTCTGTCCATATGGTCATGTCTGGAGAGTGTCTTGGGTTGGGGTTATGCTTGTACTCCCGTGTCACAGTCAAAACTAGAAAATCATCCAACCTGTTTAAGAGAAGTACACCTTAATCATGTTACAGCAATACTGTGAATAATTTCACAAACAAATTATCAATTCACTTTTCCCCCTCCCGTGTTCCCCACTAGAGCTTTTTCATACACTCCCTAAATACTCACGTGATGCCCTCACACACATCAAACACACCCCTCCTGGGTCTCCTCCGAACACATTATAATTCACCAATAAAACAAACTAAAATAACAAGATAAAATAAGAACCACTACTTCTCCCAGGCTCTCTAATTATACAGAGCTCCTATATTTCTCCTTACATGTTTCTCCTGCAATGGTCAAGACAGTGCACATGGCACCACCCTCCCCCCTTGTTCGGGGGGTTCCTGTATTCTTTTTTCTTTGTTCTTAATATCCTTAAAAAAGTAAATAAAAAATTGCCATAAAAATTCTCCACAATCTAAAACCCAAAATACACTTTCACTTTGATTCACTTTCACTGAGTGTTCACCCTCTTCACACTGCTCTATACATCCAACCCTACTTTGTTATTCCTTGCAGGCTATTCTCACATGTCCACGTTCTTCCGAAATCTCGGTTCATTGGGGAATCCACAACAGGCCCCAGTTCCAACAAGCAGGTTACATTTTTGCAAAGATGGCAACTGCAAGGCCCTTCATCATAGGCGTGTTAGGACTGGTCACCATAGGTGGGTACGGCCCTTCCGGATCTACCACCTGGATTCCCTGAAGGTACGGAGATGATGGAATCACATTGCAAGTGTCACCAAATGAAGGCAAGTCCCTTTGTATTCCAGAATAAAGACAACCAGCTAGGGAAATAAACCAGGAGATAGTGTTGAAAGGATAAAAAGGTTTAATTGTACAAAATACAAATATCAGCAAAGGACTCTGCTGCTTGAGAGCACTCTGGTTAATTTAAGGACAGGCAGAAACTTAAAAAGACATGTGGCATCATCAGATACAGTTCAAATGAGTACTACTGATTGGTAGTACCATATGAATGGCCTTCTCCGTAGGGGATGCCACGCCACAATTGGTTAGTTCTGTTGCTGTCGATCAGAATCCACATGGGTCAGCTGGGCTCATCTCAGTCTTGGGTGAAGGTCAGGTCACTCGTATACCACATTGTTTCATCTAAAATACCTTGCTAAGCTCCCTATTCCAGCACTGTGGCATGCACCTGGACGGCACAGAAACTAGTGCCAGGGGGAAGGGATGAAAGAATACATTAATGCTGACTCACACATTCAGGGCTTCATTGATACCACACTTTCCACACTCAAGTTCTCCACCCTGGGTTTTGAACTTTAATTTATCTCTCCCTGTACTTTGTGTTACAAATGCTGTGTTTTATGCTGGGAGATATACAGTTGTGCATGCTTGGATCTTTTATGGATACTTGATTTGTGTGGGGACGGAGGGTCGCTTGCTTATCATGAAATGCAAAGGTGTGGGGGTCTGGTCACTGGTGTGGGGCTGGCTCTAGACTGGCTGGATGGAGGTTAGAGGGCTATTGGCAGTTTAGTGAAGACAAATGGATGTTACGCGGCGCCAGGTGTTGTCTCACACTCTTCCAGGGCGCATTCCTCTGAAAGATACTAAATGTTTGCAACAGTGAAGGGACAAGGGGGAAGTGAACGTCTTTCAGAACTGGCTGAGCAGATTCATTCTGTCCTAATGAGTTTGGGCCTAGTAAACTGGGTTCATGGAGTTTGGTGGGTGCAACGTCATCATACAGGACTGTGCTTTTGGCAAAACTACAAAATGGAGTTTAATTCTACCTATTTTCTAGTGACGCGCATCTACGGTTGGTTCTATAGTACCTTTACATTGCGTTTAAGGGTGCGCCCCCCCTTATACACTACATCACTTCGTATGGGGTTTGATACACCCGAAAGCACATAGGAGAGTGGGATAAACTAATTTCCATCCCAACACTTTATTAAGCTGCTATACTATCAAGGCTAGGCTTGACATAAACGGGTCGGACAGTCTCTCCAGCTGAAGCACAGCTGCTGGGGTGCATTCAGTTACCCACAGTACACTAGGAAGAACCATATTATGAATGGCATCCTGAATTTTCAAATACCTTCCCCGAATACCTGGCTCATATGGAAAGACGCTATCATTGTTAGCATCAGACACCCTTAGACATACTTTCAAATGTTGGGCAGCAAATTTAAATTGCAAGCAATTAAAACTTCTCAACTGAGCATTGCATGACTTCCTCACCCTCTTCAGACAGAAGATGGAACTTGTGGGTCTACCTCCTCCAGTAGTTGGTTAACCAACGACTACATGCATCTAGGCTTTCTTCTTCTCTGAAGCAAAAGACTTCAATTTTTCCTCAATTTAATTTAAGAGGGCTACCTTTAGAATATGTGTCTGTTTTTGTCAGGCTGTGTTGCAAACTCAAATGGGTTAAGTCCAAAAGGGCTTTATCATTCACATAAAAGAACAATCTCTGGTATGTGTGCAGTGTGTTAGGTTTTCCACATTACCTTCATGGCATTCCTGGATTTGTCCCTGCTACGCGAGGCGAGCTACAGTCTGTTGTCCTTGTCTACTCCTTATCTACTCTGGAGGCGGACTCAAACAGAGCGCGTGCCGAATGAGCGCAGTGTGCTAGGTATTGGGAGTTGAGTACAGCCTCAGACTCTGCTTTCCATCTTCTGGGATATCAGCTACACAACATAAGGCAGCTGATAATATCTAGCTGTCGATGAGTCTTAATATCTGCAAAAATGTTAAAATAGACAACTTATGATGTATGATCTCAGGAGCGGGGGACTGTCAACCCTTTCCCCATCTACTCCAATCACTGATGCTGACATGTTGGATGCCCTAACTCTTCCCCTTCTGCCGTCGCCCACAGAAATCGTGGGTCCGTAGGCTCTCCGCAAGCCTTTGTTACCTTGCTTTAAAAAATTATCAAAGAGCAAAAAACAATGCCCAGCCCTAATTATTTAATTCTTTCCGCTATCGGCTAAGGCCAAGCGCTCAACAAACAAAATCAGGGTGTCACTTTTGGACATCCACTCACTGCGACGATCAAGTCGCACGGGTCGGCGACAGTGTCACTCTTCGAGACGGCGGATTCATCCGAATTGGAAGGCAAAGCAAGGATCAGTCCATGTTTTGACCTATGGTAGACACTCTGCCGTTTATGCATGAGTGTTCTGAATTTCAACTGCATAATGGCCAAACCTCTGGCACAGATTTTTTTCTCAGCCCCTTCATCTACACCTTCATCTACACCCCTGCCACCTGTAAGGAAATGTAATAGGGAAATACTTTTCCCTATTCTGAATTTCAACAAGGGTAGCTCCACATTTCATCATCCACATTTTAGCAAAGGTCTGAATTTTAACTAGGGCCAAGGGTGTGTGACTCATGTGTTGACTCACGATAAGACTCAGGCGGAATCTAATAGATGACAATGTTGGGAATGCATAGAACAAATGCTACAAATATAATCATTTTACTCCATGATACCACGGTTGTGGGCTGAGTTGCCTTGAAAATAAAACTAACATGAAACTAACATACTCATTTACATTATCCCTTTAACATATGACAGATTCCCATAGTAACATTTAGTGCAAACCAGTCCATGCCAGTTAGATAAACTTTGGAAATGAAATAAACTAAATGTGCAGGCTTAAAGCTACGCTGTGTCTGAATGGGGACATGACAAATCAGAATTTTGGAATGTGAGATCCATTCTGCTAAAGAAATTGCATTGTTTAAAAAACATTCAGAAGAGGAAAACAACACTAAGATGTAGTTATTGTTTCTGCTTCTAAGCGATGGGGATGGACACGGTCAGAACATTCTTGGATTGGCTGACTGACAAAAAGTGAGGTGGCTTTGAATGGCACATCATGTCATGGAAAAAAGCTTGCAGAAAGAAAGGGCTGGGCCTGTGTCAAGGTTGCAGATTTGCGCAGAGGTAGCACGTAGGCCTGCCTCCCCTTTGGGTCTTGGGGCCTGGAGTGTTAACAGCACTGGCTTCCTTCACTCGCCAGGTAAAGAGGGTTAGGGTCCATTGATTTGCATGGGCAGGAGGAGTTAGGGAAACCGGGTAGAAGGGTAGGAAACGGATGTAAAAAGGGGAAAGGAAAGTTAGGGAGGAATTCACTGTGATGCCCCTCCTGAGGATTCTGAAGCAGCCGGAGCTCCGCCCACACACTCCTTCTCATGCGTACACACACTTGGCTATACACCTTGGCCTAGCTTAGTCTCAACTTTTGGCCAGAAGCACTTGGGTGCACCTCTCACTTCTTTGGCTCTGATTGTTAGTCTCCACAACCTGCGCACCTATTGTCTTCAGTAGTTGACCTTACAGTGAGTATTATTTGAACATACCCTTCTATAATCATACATCATGCATTACCCATTGTTGTTGGAAAACCACAACCATATATGTACTTTGTACTTCAAGAAACTAAAACAAATTGAAAGCACTTAGCTTCAGTCGTGCAGCGGTTGATTCTGCCACAAACCGACCAATGTTCTAGCCCTGCTGTGCGAATGACGGAACGCTGCTACAAAGAAATCAAAACATTAATGAGCGTGCATCATGGAATCGCGTGACAATAGTCATTGATTTTCACAACCTCGTCTCCACCTGCCTATAGCACGCGACATGAAGGGTTAGTGGTGCCGGAGCCCTGGCTCGAGTTCTACAGAGAACTCCTGAGGCTATATGTGCCGGTGCCCTGACTTGAGTGCCATCAAGGATTTCAACGTCTAGCTGTCCGTGAACACCCTACATGCAATATTCCCAGAGGCGCCAGAACACTGCTGATGTTTGCACTTCAAAAACGTAACCAAACGTTATTTATTGCACTTATCTGAAGTCTTGAGCGGGGCCTGCAGTGTTTGCAGGCGGGGAATGGCCCCGCTGATGGCAGCCTGCAGGAGACATCAGAGACACGTCTTCTCTCATCAAGGATCTGTAGCGCAAGCGGAGTTCTTCGTGCATGCGGCGCACATGAGCGGTTGATCAGGCGTTGTTCTGATGCATCCCAGAGGCTCGTGGGCATGCAAGCCTTCTGGGTAATGTAGTCCTTTTGCTCCTTTTCGTGTTCCTATGGGTTTTCAGTCTAGGCAGCCCACGCCAAGTTCTTTGCCTACATGGGACACAAAGCAATGTCCTAAAATAAAGGTGTTAAATCCTATGTTTATTGTAACCACACATTTGTCTCATATTGTCTGTGGCAACCTGGTGCTGCATGCTTCTCCCAACTACCTGTGAGGTCTTGACAGTACTCCCCCTCCCAACAGGTCCTGGTTTACAGGGATGACTCAGATGGAACATATGTATCAGGTGAGAGGCATCAATATTTGTAGCTGGCTCCCACAAGCGTTCTTCAGGGCCATATCCCAACCAATCCATCAGATAATACAATACCCCATGCCGGATACGTGAATCAAGTATGCCTTTTACCTCAAACTCTGCAATTCCATGTACCATTATGGGTGGGGGCTTCTTTAGGCGGATGGATGCTGGGGCCGGTTTCGATAATGACACATAAAAAACGGGATGCACTTGTATTAGGGGTGGTAAAATTAGGCAAATTGCTACTGGATTTATGATTTTTTCAATAGGAAAAGGCCCTACAAACCTTGGTTGGAATTTCCTTGGGCCTTGCAAATGAAGGATTTGTGTGGCTAACTATACCTTGTCACCAATCTTATACTGCAGACTTGTTCACCTTTTTTGTCTGCATTCGTTTTGTAGACTTGCTTAGCCTTTTCTAAGTTTGTGAGTCTGTTGTGCCACACCTCTACTAAATGTTTCCTATGTGCTTGAGCAGCGGGTACTGTGTTTGTAACTGTGTGAGGTACTGGCTGGAACCGTGGGTGGTAGCCATAGGTGCCATAGAATGGTGTCACTTTAGTGGAAGAATGCACAGCATTATTGTATGCTAACTCAGCTAACCAGAGCGTATCTGCCCAAGAGGAATCATTGTCATATGTCATGCATCGCAGATATTGCTCAATTTTCTGGTTCACCCGCTCGGTTTGCCCATTTGTTTCGGGGTGGTAGCTAGTAGATAGTCGCATATTAATACCCATTGAATCACAGAAAGCTTGCCAGAAACGAGATGTGAATTGTGAACCCCAGTCTGAAACTATGTGTTGAGGAATGCTGTGAAGACGCACAAAGTTTTGAAGGAAAAGTTCTACTAATTCTTTTGCTGTGGGAACCCTATTACAAGGTATAAATTGTGCCAGCTTGCTCAAGGAGTCTACCACCACCACTATGGTGGTGAGGCCATGACTTGCTGGTAGATCTATTATCAAGTCCAGAGATATGGTATGCCAGGGTACTGGGGGTGTAGGGAAGGGTTGTAACATGCCAGTGCGTCTTTGATGGTCAGATTTGTTCCTTAGACAGCATTCACATGTTTGTACATACTGTTGAATGTCCTGTTTCATTCGAGGCCAGCAGAAATGGCGCATTATTAATTCTCAGGTCTTGGTAACTACCGGATGACCCACGGAGGGGGAATCGTGACACCACTTAATGGTTTTTTGACGAATTACTGGGGTTGGAAGATACAAGGTTGAGCCATAAAAGGGCAATCCGTCTTTTACTGTTTGCTTCTTTCTTGGGTCATTCCATGGCGCTAATTCGTTAATTCCTGGGCTGTTGTTGCCTTTCGGATGCTATAGAACATGTCCACTGTGATGCTGCCTGTAATGCGTGCAGGTGGTACTATTGGCTTTGGGTCCTCTACCTTGAAGAGCTTGGGATCTGGTTCTGGATAAAGAGACAATGTTTCGGCCTTCCTGTTTCCTGTACCCGGGCGATATCTTACCACCAAGTCATACTCAGCGAAATGCATAGTCCATCACAGTTGCTGAGGGCTGAAGGCTTTGGCATATTTTAGAAATTGTAGATTTCTGTGGTCCGTAAGTATAGTTATGGCATGTCGGGCTCCCATTAGATAGTGGCGCCATTCGTTAAATGCTACCTTGATGGCCAGGAGCTCCCTATCGGCTATTACATAATTCTGTTCTGCAGGGAACAGGGAACGTGAATAGTAAGCCATAGGGTATAGTTACCTGGAATCATCTCTTTGAGACAAAACTGCTCCAAGAGCGTAGCTGGAGGCATCCGTTTCCACAATTTAGGGACGAGTAGGATCCAGATTAAGTAACACAGGGGCTGTGGTGAATGCGGTCTTCAAGGCTTGGAAACCTGTTTCTGCTGCTGCGTCCCAACGGAAGGCTACTCCCTTTTTAAGTAAACATGTGATTGGCTGCACCTTAGTTGCAAATCCCTCAAAGAATCGGCGATCAAAATGGGCGAAACCCAACACCGTTTGTACCCCTTTTACGGATGTAGGGGATGGCCACTCTATGATGGCTCGAACCTTCTTCGGATCCATAGTTACACCTTCTGGCAACAGAATGAAGCCCAGGAACTCTATCGTGGTGTGAGAAAAAAAGCACACTTCTCCAGTTTTGCGTAGAGTTGATGTTCCCTTAGATGCTGTAGGACCGCCTTTACATGTTCCTGGTGTTCCTCAATGCTACGAGAATAAATGAGGATATCTTCAATATGGACCATAGTAAAAACATCCAAAACTTCAGCTAGAAAGTGCTGGAAGGCGGCGGGTGAGTTGCAGAGTCCGAAAGGCATCACCTGATACTCGTAGAGACCGAACCTAGTTCGAAAGGCAGTTTTCCACTCGTCTCCTTCACACACCCGCACCAGATGGTAAGCTCATATCATGTCTAGTTTTGTGTATATCCTGGCGTTTTGTACTTGGTCTAACAAGGGAGGTTTCAATGGCAAGGGATAGCGATTCTTCACAGTTATGCGATTGATGGCCCTATAATTGATACATGTTCTTAAGTCCCCAGTCTTCTTTGGGACAAAAAATAAGGGCGATGACACAGGTGACTTGGAATGGCGTACGAAACCATTGGCTAAGTTTCTCTCGATGTAGGCTCTCAGATGTTCGTTTTCAGATTCTGTTAACACATAAATCTGGCTAAATGGCAAGGCTGCTCCCAGTTCCAAATCGATTCTGCAGTCGAATGCCTGATGGGGTGGTTGAGCCTCGGCAGCATCTTTACCGAAGACATCCCTATAATTTTGATAGATTGCTGGCAAGGTGGTCTCGGTGCTGCCAATCAAATAACCTTCTTGCGAGATCAAGTCTCCAACGTTGGCGAGTCAGCAAAACTCAATACAATGGCTGGACGAAAAGCACAATGACCCTTGAGCCCAATCAACTTCAGGGTTATGGATCCCTAGCCAAGGCAGTCCCAAGATCATCCCGAACTGAGGTACTGCTATGACATCAAACCTGATGTCCTCAGACAGTTGTGGATTACATTCCAAATGTACCCACTGGGTTTGTCTGGTAATAAGGCCTGAGATCAATGGCCACCCATCCACTGATTTAACTTCTTCTTTTCATTCCATGATTGTTAAAGGGATTCCTAATTTCTTCGCCAGTCCCTCACTGATAAAGTTTCCAGTGGCTCCTGAATCTACCATCAGGGACACTGGTACCCGTTGATCTTGCCAGCTAATGTTTGTTGGTTTGTTTTTATTATTTATAATGCGCAAGCATACCCGGGGGTATCAGGGCGCAGTCTTTACAAAATCTTTTTGAAACTTGGTTACAGTACAAAGAATATAGATAATACAAGAATAAAATACACCAATGTTATATACAAATCAGTAGTAGGCCTGCAGGCCATTATATACAGGTGAGCAGGAAGGCACACAAGCAGGTAAGCAGGAAGGCACACGCGGTTACAGTTTGTACGGGTGGTGCTGGGCACTTCATAGTCTTAGTGAGTCTCAAGTTTCAACCATGAGACTACCAGTGAACGGAAATTCTGGTAGGGCATGTCAATTCTAAGGTTTGGAGGCAAGGAATTCCACAACAAAGCAGCTTTTACTGGGAAGCTGTTGCCCCCTATGGTGGCCCGCTTGTAGTGGGGAACAGATGAACAGTTTTTGTATGCGGTTCTGGTGGGTCTTAATGAGGACTGTCGGTGGAATCTGTTGATCAGTTAAGTTGGGGCGGCATTGTTCAGAGACTTATGAGTGAGTGATGCCGTTTTTAATAGAATTTTATCTTTAGTGGCTAGCCAATTGTTCTGTTGGCTAAAATGTGTAATGTGTTCCCTTCTGGAAATGCTCAGAGCTGCTCTTAGAGCATTGTTCTGAAGGGTTTGCAGTTTACTGGTGGTAGCCTTAGTAGATCCCAGGTATAGGGCATTGCAGTAGTTAAGGCGAGACAGAATAAGAGATCTGGCGAGTGTCAGGCAAATGGAATCCGACAGGAAGGGTTTAGCTGTAACCTGAGACTGTCACATATGTCACTCTTGCTTGTTGTGTGTTAGCTACGGATTTAGGGGTGTTTTCAGATTGGCTCGCCGGGGCCACCCTCACTGGCGAGCTTTCACATTTCCCGAGTGCTCTCCTTTGGGCTTGACGGAACACTCTCAAACAAAATGTCCTGCTTTCCTGCGGTGGAGGCAGAGCTTCTCCCGATGTCTCTTGTCTTCCTCGTCTTTTGTCAGGGGACCATGAACAGTTCCTATTTGCATAGATTCATCTACGTGTTTTTCACCCTTACCAGTTTTCGACTGGTGGTCTAATCGGACCATGGGTTTGGCGTCCCACTCCGCTGATCTTGTCTCCTTTCACTCTGCCTTTGGTCCAACCATAAGGCTAGATCGATCATAGACGAACATGGATCTGGTTGCGGGTCCACCTGGGCTATGAGGTCCTTCACTTCATCCCTTAACCCCTGATAGAATAAGGCTAAGCATTTCTCTTGGTGCCAATCAGTCTCCACCGCTAACCGGTTGAAGGTGGTAACGTAGGTTACTAGATCCTTACCACCCTGCCGCAGTGTGAGCAATTCCCTGTCTTTAATTAGAGTTGCCGCTTTACGATTGAATATATTACCGAATTCCTCCAAAAATGTATCCCATCGATAGAGGAGTGCATCGTCCTTAGTTACTAGTGGTGTGGCCCAAGACGCTGCGCCACCCACTAGATATGAGATCATAAAGGCTGTGCGGGCTTGGGCAGTGCGGAATATGTTTGGTTTTGTGGTGAAATGCAACTGACTTTGCATCACAAACTGGTTGTATTTTTGTGGATCTCTGTGGTAGCGTTCTGGGGCTGCCAAGGGAAGCGGGGGCTCTGTAGATACCTGCACTTGTACCGGAGTGGGTGGCGCAGGGTCTGCGGGCAAAGGGGTAGCCTGAGGATTAGCTTGTACTGTAGCGTATGTACCTGACCTGCCAAGGTGGTATAGTCATGTCTAGTGGCTTGTAACTCGGTTTTGAGTTCCCTTAAAGCATTCAACATGTTCTCCATGGTGATGTGCTACCCCGGCACCTGACAATACGTGGGCTTGTGCTCCTGTCAGGGTCGCGGTCTTGCGCGGAGGTAGCACGTACACCTGCCTCCCCATTGGTTCTTGGGGCCCGGAGTGTTAAGAGCACATGCTTCCTTGACCCACTGGGGAAAGAGGGTTAGGGTCTGTTGATTTGGATGGGTAGGGGGAGTTAGGGAAACCGGGTAGAGGGGTAGAGGGGTAGGAAAAGGATGTGGAAAGGGGAATAGAAAGTTAGAGAGGAATTCACTGTGATGCCCCTCCTGAGGTTTCTGAAGCAGCTGGAACTCTGCCCACACACTCCTTCTCATGCGTACACACACTTGGCTATACACCTTGGCCTAGTTTAGTCTCAACCTTTGGTCAGAAGCACTTGGGTGCACCTCTCACTCATTAGGCGCTGATTGTTAGTCTCCACAAACTGTGCACCCATTGTCTTCAGCAGTTGACCTTACAGTGAGTATTATTTGAACATACCCTTCTTTAATCATACATCATGCATTACCTTTGTTGTTGGAAAACCACAAACATATATGTACTTTTTACTTCAGGAAACTAAATCAAATTGAAAGCACTTAGCTTCAGTCATGCAGCGGTTGATTCTGCCATAAACCAACCAATGTTCTAGCCCTGCTGTACGAACGACGGAACGCTGCTACAAAGAAATCAAAACATTAATAAGCGTGCCTCATGGAATCGCGTAACAACAGTCATTGATTTTCACAACCTCGTCTTCAGCTGCCTATAGCACGTGACATGAAGAGATAGTGGTGCCAGAGCCCCGGCTCGAGTTCTACAGAGAACTCCTGAAGCTATGCAGCACCTAAGGTTAATGGTGCTGGTGCCCCGACTTGAGTGCCATCAAGGATTTCAACGTCTAGCTGTCTGTGAATACCCTGCATGCAATATTCCCAAAGGCGCCAGGACACTGCTGATGTTCGCGCTTCAAAAACGTTATTTATTGCACTTATCTGAAGACTTGAGGGGGGCCTGCAGTGTTTGCAAGCGTGGAATGGCCCCACTGATGGCAGCCTGCAGGAGCCCTCGGAAACACATCTTCTCTCATCAAGGATCTGTAGCGCAAGCGAAGATTTCGTGCGTGCGGCACGCATGCCCGGTTGATCGGGCATTGTCCTGATGCATCTCTCATATTGTCTTTGGCAACCTGGCACTGCATGCATTCCCCAACTACCTGTGAGTTCTTGACAGGCTGCTCTCACTTACTCACTGGCCAGGGAGCTGGCAGCTGTGTAAAGAGGGTTTGTTCCAGGCGCTCTTTTCCTCTGGCTGACTTTGGGAATGGGAAGGCTGGTAGAGGGTTCATTCCAGGCTAAAAAAAAAGGGAGTGGACCAGATAAAGAGTTGTTCTGTCCGCCAACTAGATTGGGGTCGTGAGCAGCAAAGACACACACATGATTAAAGATTTCTTTGGTAAGTTCAGTCAATTTGATGAACGTGGCGACGAGTGAATGCTTGATATTAGATAGTGTAGAGTGGGTAAATCATTTCATTTCTATGTGCTGCACAATGACATTTTAAACATGTATATAAAACTGTGTTCCTGTTTCTCCAAGTTTTGTTGTGATAAAACTCAGATGTGACAGAAGCCCACAGTCTATCAATTTTTGTTTCGAAGTTCAATGCCAATTTTGGCAGAATGTTTTGAAACCCATTGCAGGAAAAGCTTTGCTTATGTTTGAATTAGAATGTGGATGCACATGTCATTCTGTGTAACTTGCATATTTCTAACTTCTGATAAAGAATAACAATTCAAAAAAGTTGAATTAGCCTCAGTGTACTTATTTTGTGCTCAGCTTTATTAGATTGCCATACAAAGAGATGCAGAACGTGTGAGAAAATATAAAAGCAAAGTTAGTCAGTGTACATTGTTTTACTCTGAGAGGCTCTGAATGAATGTTCACCTTGCATTTACATGGTAAATGTATTCTGAGATGCAAGTCAAAAGGGCATAATGTGGTATTGTAGATAAGATACCACGGAAGGGGATGAGTTAATTGGTTAGAGTGTACTAAGTCCAGTAGATGATTACCATTAGTGGTTCCGGTAAAAGAACAATTATCAGGCGTACTCTGAAGTTAGGCTCACCACTATACCACGAAGTACCAAAAATACCACTATACCACAAAAATACCACACTATCAACAATGCAGCCAAAAGGATCTCTAACACGCCTCAGCGACTTTTAGCAGTAATACAAAATGGAAGCAGGCAAAGGGGACGATAAAGACGTTTTATTCAAAGAAATAAGCCAGGTTCTCTATGAGGTTATCCAGAGAGAGACATATTAATATACAGCCTCCATTCAGGCAGCCCCTTGCAGAAGGGCTGTGGTCCGGATTTGCATCAGATTTAGATCCTCCAGGTGGGGCACCTTTAGAGCAGAGAAGGTTGACTATTCCACCAGAAATGCACCCTGAAATATTGGAACTTGCAGTCCAGGAAGTCTCTTCAGAAGACTCGGTAAACGAGATCCTGGCTATGGCCCTGGTGAGGAACCCGGCTCTGTCAGCGACATCGTTCCCTACAAAAAAGAAATAGGGTAGGGGTCATGCAGAAGAAAACAAAACATATGCCTACTAAAAATCTGAGAAAGCGAGGAGTAAGAAGCTTTATAAATACTGTTTTTGTGCAAGCTGTGGTCGAAACCGCCCTGGCACAGCTGAATTTGGGTTCTGGCTCTTAGGGGTGTCATTCCCAGGCTACTGACACTCTGGATGTGGCCTCATGACAACTACCCCAGGACAACAATCAGGCATGGGAAGCCGCCAGAATTCCACAGCAGGGTGGATGTTCGGCACTCACAAAATCAACAGTACCCTTCACCAATGCCCATACTACGACCATGAGAAACAGTACAGGATAAGGATTGTCAACTTCCTCCAGACCACATCAAGGGCCATACCAAGGGGCAGCATCCGAGATTGCATTTGGCCCACAGTCCATCCAAAGGAGCCTTGCCACCTTTTCTCCGTACAACGGACACCGCCTTGGCCAAACTGGCTTCCACACTGCTCAGCTGGTGATCCAACAAAAAATACAGGAAGACCCACTAACAGTTGTACTAAAAAGCGTGATCCCAGAAACCTGTTCCTCAGTCTTCAACCACTCCAATCTCTTGTCATTGTTGCAAGAAATTCACTCACTGGGTGGAATCAAGTCTAACGATGTGACTAGACTTCTTTTTCCAGACCGAGCAATGGATATGGTTTTGAAGGAACGGGACAACCTGCCATGCCTGGGCTATGATCTGGTGCCATTCGATATTAATCAGAGGAAGGATGCAGGCTTTCTTGTGGAGATGCAGTCCTCATGAATGGGAAACCCACAGTACCGTTCAGAGCCTCGAATTACAGTGGAGGACCAGGTCCATTCTCTAAAAAGGAAAATTATGGCATCAGAGGAAAGTAGGGACTGGTCCTGGCTCCTGGGCTTCAACCCACAATAGACTAATAATTTACCTATCCATGACCAAGGTGGCAATGAGGCTGTAATAACGGGATGATCAAACTGCCTCAATGTGGCTTCATTTAATACTAGAGGTCATGTGCACCTTTTCAATGGTTCCTCATTATCCACCTCATTCAGCAAATTTACAGTAATCAATCTACAAGAAACCTGGCTGAAGTTACTCCCCGCCTTTGATGGATAAACAGCCATAGATCAAGCTGCACGACAGGGCAATAATGGCCTTCTGACTTTGATCAAGCTTTCTTCCTTGTCCGAGATAGTCTCATCCTGAGACCTCCAGTTTGGAATAGTAATGACTCATATAAGTTTAGTCATACATCTGGTAGCAAATATTCTGGTTAGAAACATTTTTTGGCACCAGGGAATGGGGGCCTTGGAACAGGTTTTTGAAACCCTTATACAATGTTTGCTAGACTGGCAAGATGCAACACCAATGGGTCATGTCTTAGTGGTCGGAGATCTAAACTCTGACTCTCTTGGTGCACTCGCCGTGTATGATGTATGTCTAAATAATGAACAGCTAAATATAATGAATGGGAGAGTCTGGTCAGATTGTTTCACGACTCTGGGCCTGTCTCCCCTCAATGGGTCTGCATTTGGGGACATTCTCTTATTAGCCAATATTCAGGGTACTTTGTTGCACTGGACACTGGACACCATCCATGCTGGCTAAAGTCAGCAAGAGAGGGTTGGATAGGGCCACAAACTTCTCAGTGGAAGACTTTGAAGGTTTCTTACTGTGTGTAATCCCCCCACATGACACTAGATCAGGCATTGAGAAACACTGTACCTCTGCCCATTCACATTCATCTGATAGTAATGTAGTGGATAAAAGAAGAGAAGTCAGATACAAACTAAGACAAATTAGAGCAGACTCCTGTCTTACTGTCCTGGCCAGACATGTAAGGATGAAGCAAATACAACATGCATATAAGAACTGGCTTCGTTCAACTAGAGCATTACAGAAGGATTCTAAATCCTTCTGGTCCTTAATTAATTCCAGGGGTAATGCGCCTGCGGGTAGGCTCACCAATGTGGTCACGGAAGATGCCTTGGTTCAGCACTTTGAAAACCTTTATGCACTACTCTCCACAATGGACAACTTCAATTGGTCAAAATATACCCTTGAGGGGACTTGTTTTGACTTAGCCCTTTCTCAGCCGAAATGTATTCAAATCATTAGCCTTTGTAGCAATTCAAATGCACCAGGCTTGAATGGTTTATCTAACTGTCTTTTCAAATCTAATCCATCATTTGGGCAGACATTATATTTTTCTTAATCACTGACATTGATAAATCTGTGAAATTTCTGCAAACATGGGATAGAGCACATATCATACCGATCTATAAAAGAGGAGGAAAGAGAAAACCCAAGCAACTCCCGGCCGATCGCGATTCTTGATGCTGATTCAAAATTAATTTCCTGTCTCCTCCTTGAGAATCTTGAAGCTTAGGCCTGCAGCCAGAACTTAATATTCAAATAGCAAACAGGGTTTAGGAAGGGGGTGGGTTCACACTTGAATGGCATGCTACTCAAATGCTGTCACGCCCGATAAGAACTTACATAGGTGTGAGACAGGGATATGTCTTGGCCCCCTGCCTCCACAACCTGTATATGACAGATATAGACCAACATTTGCTATCATCAGCCCTGACAACCCCAGCAATCTCCTCCCTCAAGCCTGTATGAACTGGTTATGTTGACTATTACATGGTATTTTATAATACCCTGATAGGCCTTCAGCGCATTCTAAACGCCTTCTCTGCCTTTGTAATTGATAATTCACTACACGTGAATCCCACAAAGATAAAGGTTTTGCAATTTTCATCTAATAGTAAGTGGGTTCCTTTTAAGTGCCACATAAAAGCTGAACCAGTGTAGAGGATTGACTCCTTCTTTTTATTGGGCTTTATGATTAACTCTAAACCTTCTCTTGCTCCACTGTGTGCATGGCTTCATACCAAAGCCGCTAAACTTGCAACCCAACTCCAAAGGGTGGACTTGAAATTCTGCTAATGTTCTCTTTTACCCTGTTTATGGGGGCAAGATAGTTCCAAAGTTGCTCTATGGGATAGAGATTTCTAATTTAGCTCTCATAGATTACCTAACACGCCTGAAAGCCTGGATTTGGAGAAGAGTCCTTCATCTACCATCTTCTGTGCCTCATGCATTCATTTGATACAAATTGGGCATCACCACTTTGAAGGCCAGAACCCTCTGGCAATATTTGTCCTTCTATAGGAAAATGGTTCTGCCAACAGCCAACTCCCCGATGGAGGATTTTGTGGAGGCTTGTGAGCGGGGCGGCTCTCAAGCCCTACAAGACCTTAGGGTCTTGCACGTCTATCATTGGCCGAAACAGGCTGCTCAGAGAGCGACCTCAAAGGGAATCCTGATAAAGTTAAAAAGACAATTTCCAGGGTGGATTGGTCCCACACAGTGATGGACTTTCACTCTTATTTCGTCCTTCATCATTTTAGGGCCGATCACAAAAAGCTGATATGTTTGGCCCCATATCTATCCATATACTCTAGCAAGGCTGTGCAATCTACTTTTTTGAGATTCTACCTTAATCTGATAAAATCAAAGGAAACACTATTAAGATATGGTTTAGTAATGGAGGCTGTAGGGTTTTACAGATTTTAGAAGAACAAATCTGTGAGAGAAACACTGAAGCATGTGTTGATGGACTGTTGATGGACTGTGTTGCACTGAAACAGCTGCATGATAAAGTGTTCCATGAACTTAGAATAAAAGTCACCCTGGATATCGATATCGAGGCAATGTGAAATTATTGTTTCTCAGGTATCACAACATCCACTGTAAAGGCAGTTGTATCCTTCATTGATTCAGTTGTAACCTTCATTGATTCGGTAATGAATGATCATGCAGATTGATTTTGTTTTCTTTTTGTGAGGCCACCATCCTTTTCGTGGAAGTAATCTTTGTTTATTCTTTGCCTTCTGCTTTTCTTTCTTTCTGTTTTTCCTTTTTTGTATGTATGGTATTTTGGAGTATGTAAAATGTTTCAATATATTATTGTTTCGTTTCAGTGCAAATTGTAAAATGTTAAAGGTTGGATTAATTTTTAACCAATCAAAAAAAAGAACAATTTCCTTCATTCATTTCACTTTATTTAGATAAAAATAATTTAGCATAAAATCCAACATATACGTAACAAAAACATTCACAAAATCAATTTATGAAATTAATTTGTATATAAACAAGAAAATCACATTCTGCCTGTTAAATACATTAAAAACCAGCTACCAATACATGTCAAAAACTATGACCGATATCAGTCCACACCAATGTGCTTCCTTGCGTACAGTGCCTGTTATTTTCTACTATGATATGATAGGTTATTTTTAACGTGCTTAATACCCAGAGGTTTCTAAGCACGGACCCGGGGATCAAACCTGTGGTGCTCTGTGCCATCTTGCTTCCGAGGTGAGCATGTTGCCCCTGAGCTATCCACCGAGACTGGGGCAAAAGCATCCATAGGGGAACTAGCAGTTATATAGAACTCAAGGCCGGGGAATCATTCCTCAACCCATACGGCAATATGGACAATGAGGCATGTCATGAGACAGAATTATTATTCTTATGGAAGAAGATTGCTCCGTTTTATTCTTCTAAACCAGGCCCGGATTAGAGACCAACCCGTGGTAAAGGTACCCACGGAAACCTTGGCACCCAAGAAGAGCCTGATGTGCTCAAACACGGTTGTGACCTGGTACTGAAGAAGAATATGCTTTAATGACATATTTCTAAGGTCCTTGTATGTGGGACAGAAAAGCAAAACATTCACTCAATCTTCACTAACCCCTGGGCAGAAGGGGCAGTCTGAGCTCACATTGGCATTCCATTTTGACTTAACAGACGTCAAAGTTAAAATGCCAAAATGAACTTTAAGAAACAGGCAATGCATTGCTTTAGGACTCATAATATCAAAATAATCATTGTAGCCCTGCACCTGTTTAATAACCCTGTAGCTACTAAACTGCAATGATGTATCTACCCTCCCTGCTATTTCTTTCATCCTTTCCAACTCAAGGGCATGCTGGACGACTTTAAGATTGCATCAATAGTCACGGGGTGGCCCAAAACTCTGCAAGATTCAATAGGAGAAGTTTGGTCTTTACATGCATCACCCGGGGAAGTGCATCACCCGGGGAAGTGTTAAACCACCCTCCTGGGCCATTACATCTTTTAGGGCTATCTGATATTTTATAAGGTTCTAATTTTTCCACAGTCTAAACCAGTACAAGAGCGGCTTGGCTCTGCATATTTTTTTTAATGGACTGAAAATCCAGTTCCAAGAGAATCTGGAAAGCAGGGGTGCTTGTTGGAAGCCCCAGTATATTTTTGAGAAAAGCATTCTCACTCACAGATAGATGTGCAACATTGCTCCACCCCCACAATTCAGCACCATACACAGCAGCCTGCCTGCCCTTGGCCTTATATGCCTCTAAAGCCATGCAAACAGCACCACCCACTTGGGATATAGCAAAGTTGGCTAACAAACCACTATATCTAGCCAATGTCAACTCTGCCCTTTTAGATTGTTCACCCCAGGAACAGTCTTCATGCACTCTTACAGCTAAATACTCACACGTCTTTACCTGCTCAATCCGTGATCAATTTAGGAACAGGTCAAGCTTTCTACGTTTTTCCCCCCCGGGGACCATTAAAAACCGTGGCCTTGGACTATTGGTATTTATTGTCAAGCCATTTCTACCACAAAAACTAGAGAAAATCTCAAACTAGCACTGAAGTCCCCCCAGTGTCAGAGACAGGAGTATAGCATCATCTTCAAACATCAGAACCAGGATCTTATCATGAGCTAATGTAGTGGCATCCATAGGCAGAGACGGAAGCTCGCGAATAACAAAGTTTATAAACAAAACAAAATGGGGGCCAGAACACACCCTTGGCAAACTCCTACATCATTGTTCACTTTTCTGGATTACGCCCCACCCATGCCGTGATGAATCCTGGCCCCATTCTCATAGTATAACAACATAATAGCTCTAAGGAGGGATGGAGAAATACCGAGGTTTGACCAAATTGTCCACAGTCTAGTCCTGGGGACAGTATTGAAAGCCATCCTGAGGTCAATGAAAACTGAGTAAATAGCCATTCTCCTTAAAATTACATACTTGTCATACAGTAAGCAAAGCCTTAGTGACTGATCTACAGTACTGATGACCCTTCAGAACCCCTGCTAGAGATGATTCAAAGCATCAGCCTCAGCCACCCATTTTTCCAGATGGACCAAAACAGTTTTCACAAAGATGTTCCTCCCAGCATCAAGAAGGGAGATAGGCCTATAATTGGCTAAATGATGTTTGTCCCCCTTCTTGAAGACGGGGGTAATGATTGCTTTGGTCCAGGACACTGGTACACGTCCAGCACGCAGGACTTCATTAAAAAGTTTGCTCAGGTCAGGACCCATACCAGTGGCTCGGTAGCAAAGAAATCAACCGAGATCATGTTAGGCCCTGGGGCTTTGCCCATCTTTTGGGAACTCAGTGCTATTTTTATCTCAGTCTCACTAAGAATTAGACCTTCAGCTACGGATGTTTCATCAAAAATAACCACCTCCCAGCCACTGTTGTCTTTATGCATGCTTCCAAAATAAGCAACCTAGGCATCTTCGGGGATCGCCCTCTGTATTACATTTTGCATTGATGGTTGCCCTTTACTGACCAATTCCCAGAAACCCTGGTTTCGCCATTTTGTATAGTATCTATAAGAGAGGCAAATAGACCTTCTTGGTAATCAGATTGTTTTGATTTCATCAGCCGGGCATACTTCTTACGTGCTTCACTGACAGGCGAAATCCCCTCTATTGGGACTTTTCTTACTTGGTCTATCACAGTTGCATTTTCTTTACGACAATCACCATCATACCAGGGGTTCTTACGAATGGCCCATTTCCCTACAGCCTTTGCAGATTTTGAAAAGAACACTCCCATCCTGCTCATCACTTCACTATGCATATCAATAATATCCATATCAACCATGTCCGGGTCCCCAAAAAATGTAACCAGATCTGGGAGAATGCAGTTGTAAATCAATATAATGGTTGTTTATAAATCCACCCATTCCCACTTAAATAATTTTCTAGCGTGTCCAGTGATACCCACCTCAGCTATCGGTAGCGCCACCTCACCACGCGGATGACTCAGAAAAATTGGTAGCATCTCAAGAAGAAGGGGATTGTGCTCACTCTCCGCCCTGACCATGTAATGCCAGGCCACCATGACATAATCAATCATAATCAATCAGGCTAGAACATTGTGTGCACCCCATAAATTTATATTACCCAGGATCAACACATTGTGATGGGAGAAAATACAGGGCACTTGGCTAACAGATACTTTCCCAACTGAACCAAGAAGTCTACACCCCACCGAACCAGCTATGCAGACACCAGAGATCCTGTTGGTCTACTTACTGAGTCTAAGGAACTGGCACTACATAATTTTCTGAGGGAGTTCTGTAGCCAAAGAATATGAGATTAGTCCCTCCATCGGGGTTGCCCCTGTTTGTCCTTCCTACACCAGGTGCATGGGTTTGTGCCCTGGTTGCATTTACTAATGTGGCATTATGTACCCGTTCCACAGGCAACACCGGGGGTTAACGGCCCGTAGCCCCAGTTAACAGCCTGTGCGAATATAATATATACTAAATAAGGTTGCTTGTGTATGAAATGCCTTTACTAGGTATAAAAAGCCAACAAAGGGATGCCCTCTTCCGCCAAACTGGGTTTTGAGTGACATGTATGAGTGACATGTAACACACCATCATGCTGAAATCATTGTGAAAGCAAGCAGGATTGTCAGGGAGAATTTTATTTAATGAAGCCCATTCCAGGTGACAAATGGACAGTCATTTCTTGTAGCTTTCCATACATTCCGAGCAAGGAGTTTGGCCTGAAGAAATTTGGATCTGAAAAAATATCTTATTGGATTAAGTGGCACAATGATCCAATGCAACATTAAAGTTATCACCCTCATCTATAGCCCAATTGCACCAGCTATGTTATTTGACAACCTTGCCAACCTTTCTGGATTAGCTCAAATGAAACCAGAGATCAAGCCATCTGTCTGAGCTCACCTTCCATGTTTTACTGATTTCCAGCTTCTTAGCATTTCTTTATATGGCTGCTGAACAGAGTTGGTGACACATAAGAGTAGGACCCCTTATTCAACATCAGAGAGTGCCATGTTGAACATGATTTTATTTATCTTACATATTCAATATGAAGTGTTGTGCTTCTTGATCTATTACACCCCACAAACACAATCCAACCCCTGAACTCTTCGACAAGAAGGAGGCTGTTTTTGTCTGAATATTCTATTTTATAAATGTAGTCTCCCAAACATATGCTGGAGAAATCACCGGCAATTTGATTTACAAATATAGGTAGCTGTCACAATGCATACAAATACACATTCATACACAATCAAATCTGAATTACTATTCTAGACAAACATATATGATCTTCTCTGATAAAATATTCAATTATTACAGTTTGTCAGCATTTTGTTTCCATATGAAAAATGTCAACATTATTATCAGGAAATCTATATGTATTTTTATTAATTTTCTCTACCATCATTGACAAGTTTTGGCATCAGAGAAACATTGAACAATATGCATTTTACTTGATTTTCTCTAATATCATCAACAAGAATTGGCATCAGAAAAAAATCATGCATTGGATTTGCATAAATGTTCTTATTCCATGGGTATTACTTCTCTAAATGTAGGGTAGAATGGGTTTCTGGTTTAGATATGTGTATAAAATATACAGTGTGAGTTTGGTATACATTGTCTACAAGCTTGTGTTTAGCATAGATGTTTTTTTTTTTTTGGAGAGCATAACATCTAGGTTCATTTAAAGTGTCACACAAGCATGAGAATATAAATGTGTGATGGAACTGGAACCCACACATTATTTCTACCCTGGATTAGAGGTCTGCTTAATGACATAAGTGATGATATATTCTGTGGAATAACATGGACAAACTAACCTCCTTACTACTTCCCTTCAAGGATATCGTGTCATTCAGGATTTCACTTTATATTTAAACAATGGTTTCCACAGGTCACGAAGTTGAACAACTTCTTTAAATCTGTGACATGTTGTGCACTATCCCACACATCTGGGCATACATTATCTATGTGAAAAAACAAGGAATCAATTTGTTTGGCTTATGTCAGAGGATATCATGTGCCTTGTGAAATCCTATATTCTTGTGCAATGTTTAAATTCACTGCCACAGAGTTTCCCTTACTGCCCAGTTCCCATTCTCTGGCCTGGCTGGTAAAGGATTCCCCTAACAACTTGAATTTGTTATCTGGGGTTTAAACACATTATTGTGCATATATCTAAATGCACAAGGACTGTTATAAGATCATCTAGAGTGCCAGGAACCTCTGTCAGGTATTTCCTGGCCCCAATCTGTTCCCTGGTTTCAAAATCGCTCTAGGGCAAATTAGTGATTTCTTGGGCAAGGCTTCTGCATCAAGCTTCATCAAGAATAAACCTTCTTCCATGTGATTCCCATAAGCTACAACAGAGGTAGAATTCCACACTCCCTACTATTCTCCATTTTACTTTGATTGGACCAATACATTTTGTCATATAAAAACAGGACGCTAAGGAAAGCAAAGAAAAAAGCTGCTGCTTTAAACACAACCACCTCATGGGAAATTTACCTCACAGAAAAGAGGAATTACAAACAATGGCTGAGACATGTACGGAGTACCCTCTACCAGTCCGACGCAGAAAACATGCTCAAGGTGTTAGCCTCGAAAAAAATCGCGGGATTTTTGGACTATGATAAATCAAACAAACCATCATCCAAAAGCTGCTATGACCAACTCAGTCGCTGAAAAAAATTGGGTCAAACATTTCTCTGATCTTTTTGAGGCACCCTCAATAACCACCACCCCTATAAAGCAACTGTCAGTGAGAAACTGGGTGGACCTTTCTGACGAAGACGTGATAAAAAAAAACATCACAAGATTAAAATTATCCCGAGCCCCAGGTCCGGACGGGCTAGCAAACTCGGACCTTAAGAAAAACCCTGACGACTGGGCTGCAGTAATGAGCCTAATCTTCAAAGATTGCAGAGATCAAAAGATAATACCAGACTCCTGGACCCAGGCGGTCATTGTACCGATTTTCAAAAAGGGCGAAGGGAGGACCCTTCGAATTATCGTCCTATAGCCTTGTTGGACGTTATAGGCAAGGTCTTCGCCACTATGCTTTTGAATCACTTCCAGAACTGGGCAAGGCTATCCCCCTCGGCAGACCCACTGCAAACTGGTTTTCAAAAAAACGCAAGCACGGCAGCTAACATAATGATCTTGAGCATCATCAAAGACAAAGTATTGTCGGGAGCACCAAGAGTCTTTCTAGCATTCGTTGACCTTTCCCAGGTGTTCGACCGAGTGGACAGGTCGAAATTGTGGAAGAAATTGAAAGCGTGGAGGTGTCCTGAAGACATCCTGGACCCTATAATCGCCCTTCATTCGAACACCAGGGTGGCCGTTCGCCTGAACAATCAAGGACTCCTATCAGATCAAATTCCCTCTCATCGTGGAGTGAAGCAGGGTTGTCCGCTGGCCCCCGCACTCTTTATATCCTTCCTAGGCGACTTTAAAGATTCCCAGGATTCGATCAGGTCATTTCCACCCAAAGTGGGCAACGTAGGGGTCAGCCGAATTCTATACGCCGACGACCTGATAATTTTGGACCATACGCAGGTTGGACTTCAGCGACAACTTGACAATCTTGCCCAATACACAAAGGATAACAACTTGGAGATAAATAAAGCAAAAACCAAAGTCCTGATCTTCCAAAAACAGGGGAATAAAAAGAAAGAAAATCTACAGTGGTTCCTTCATCAGGCAAAAATTGAAGTCGTTACAACATTCAAATATTTGGGAGTGGAAATTGACAGTTCTAAGAACGCCAACACGATGCAACAAACTCTATGGACAAAGGCGAAACATCTAGCATCCCAGCTTCGAGCAGTCCATAGAAAATACGGCAAATTCAGTCTCCTACCCGCAATCCATTTCTATAAAGCTAAAGTAATCCCATCTCTAATGTACGGCATGGATGCAACACCAACAATTCCATCGACGCTCTGGACCAAACTAGAAGGCCATATTTGGCGAACAGTTCTTGGACTTCCTAAATCTACATCCTCTGCAGCAATAAGACGCGAACTAGGTCTGCTCTCTATAGCTGCAGTGGTGGCACAAAGTGGGATTCAGTTATTTAGAAAAATAAGAAATCCAGAGAGTCTTCAAATATACCGTATGATCAACGAAGAAATCAGCAAGGGAAACAATAAGCTACTCAAAAACTGGGTTGAAACCCAGCTACAATTCCTGCAGGCGATAGCCTGTTCAGAAGACGAACTAATCAAGAACCCGTTAAGAATAAAATCTAAAATGGAGTGGTTAGACTGGATAAATACGAATGAAAAAGCAACATCAAACAAGCTGTTAATCCATCTACCACCCGTCTTTAACAAACTTAAAGAGCCTATGGAATACTGTAAAAAATACCCCAGTAAGTTGTCTATGAAAACTCTACTGAAAGCCCGTCTTAATCTGCTTCCTACAAAAGAAATTCTAGCCATCCGAGCTGCTACCAAGGAGAAATCATGTCGTCTCTGTAAAAATTCTGAAACTACAGAATCCATAAGACATCTCCTGATGGTTTGCCCAGCGCTCGCACAGGAAAGGGACGCCTTTTTTGGTCCCTTGTTTACAAACTCCTTCACTAATGACGAAGACATGTGGTGGAATCGCCTAATTACAGGAGCCCAAACTAGATGGCTAACCCCGACGGCAAAACTACTAAACATCACCATGGAAAAGATTACCCATCTCTCTGATATCTCTGACATCTAACGAGTAAAGCCACCGAACTCTGATACATTTTGGATGGTGTAAACACTAATATTGTTCTAAACATTTATTGGTGTGCAACTTTCAACATTTCAATATTTCTTCTTCTTTGGTCAGGTATACGAAACCATGAGAACTCCTTTTGTAAAAATCTAATATAGATTATATACAAAATAAAAAAAAAAAAAAAAAAAAAAAGAATGTTTTATTCCCTCCCATCTGGAGTTATGATGAATTTGGACTGAAGCCCATTTTTCAGTCAAACTTTCTATGATGAACTTATTTTATTATTGAGGCCCACCTATTTCAAATCACATGCTAATTCTGAATCCAGAGAGATGATTAATGTTTCAATAACTTGCCATTTGAAAATTATATTGAAATGTGTAAAGTTGTTAATAATTTGCACATATTAATATGGCATGTCTGTATTTATGTTACGAGGACTATTTTACCTATTTCACATCTGTTTTCATTTTTTAAATCAATCTAAGAGTTTCAAAGTTATGATCAATAATATGATTTCAGTTTGGTGCGGTTAAATCAATATACTTATTGATTTTCCTTGTTTTTCAATTTTGTGCAGTCAATTATTACTTTAAATGCATGCTTAGGCCCCAGGCCATAAGACAGACATGCACAGATGGTCATTTATGGTTGTGCCACATATAAACAAGGTTGAGGGCTCTTTGGAAACGTAGTCCTTTCATGCATTTTATTACTAAGAAACCTACCTTCACCTCATGATCCAGCTATGCCCATAAGCCTGTGAGACACCACAAAGATGAGGATTGTCAAGGATCTATTTGTTGTTTTTGTTTCAATGTACCATATGCTCTGAGTGTCCATCTGTGTGTTCAGCTAAGCTACTGTTTTAGTTATTGATTGATGATGGCCTTCTATTCCACCAGAGCCCTGACCTACGTTTTTGGTCTTTCAGCGCTGAACCTCAAAGAATAACGGTCAAGTTTCAGATGCATTTGAACATTTTAAAGTGGCAAACAAAAATAGCAGTAAGGCTATGGTGTTTGTTTCTCTGAATTCAGCAGTTAATAATGTAATTTAATTTAATATGTACAATTTCTTTTGCATTTTAAAAAGCAGTTTTGACTTTTGACTCTTGCTCATACTATGATGTAGCTTTTGAATCATTTGTAAGTACAATTGCTTTAGAGCTATGCACAATACATTTACATTTGTAAATGGGTGTGTTTCAGCTACATTAAGTACATTCATAGTCAATATTCTGCAACATTTACAATCTGTTCAATGGCAATAATATCACTGTCTCTGTGTGTAAGTTTCAGAGGTTCAAGCCACAAACATTTGGTGACATCTGTGGACCTAAGTACTTATTCAAGTCAGTCCAATGATTCTTGAATGTGTTCCTCCAGTTACATATGCAGGAGTTTTTCCTCACCCAAATAATTCTCATCATCAAGAATATGAGCTTGTTCAGCTTTCTCTTCTCCTTTCAGCTTTCCCTATCATACTAATGGGTATGCCACGTTACTTGTGTTCCACTTGATTAACTTTCCTCTGGGAATAGCATACACTTTTTGTTGAGGAGTACCTCAATGCTAATAGTTTAGACTTCAATGTCCCAGATATGTCACATATATGATTGAATCATATTTGAATCATTGTTTCAAATTTCAACACACATGCCAATTTACTTTTAATTTCCATGTATTTATAATAGCCCTCCTGTTCAAATCATTAGAGGGATGTATTTTTGGGGCCGATTCATGGAACAAACGTGCGCCGAAAATCTTCGCGCAAGCATGCGCAAGTGGAAAAAAACAGGCGCACGCGCACGCGTGCGATTCATGGAAGTCCCTGCGCGTGTTCACCGCGGGATGTGCGCCAAACCCATGCATGGCGCACAAGTCACCTCAACATCGCGAAAGGCGTGCGCGACGCGCACAGTGAAAGCGCACAACCTCAGCGCACACACCAGAAAGTGGGCGGGACATGGGGTGTAACGCGCGGAATGGGGAACAACACGCGAAAATAAGGGCGTAACTGGGGATGTACTGCAGGGAAGCAGACGGAACGCCCACACGCACTCGAACCACACGTATTCATGGAATCGAATAGGGCAAAGCCACGCACAGCCAAAGACACGCACAAGCTGAAACACGGCCGCCACACGAAGGCAGGCGGTAGAGTCCCAGCGCATCAAAAAAGTGGCGCGCAGGAAGTCAAATACGCGATTGAGCGGGGTACGTGGATTTCAGGGGTGCGCGAGAAATGCTACACGCGATTGGCCTGGGTACATGTATTACAGGGGTGCGCGAGAAAATCTACACGCGAATGGGCTGGGTACGTGTATTCCGGGGGTGCGCGAGAAATTCTACACTCGATTGGCCTGGGTACGTGTATTACAGGGGTGCGCGAGAAATCCTACACGTGAGTGGGGCAGTGTATTACATGGGTGTGCGGGAAGTTGAAGAGGTGAATTGCCAGTGTGGGTCCTCCCAGGTCTCCCCTCTACCCCCTCCACAACCTCTGCAGGCAGCCCACACCACAGGGGACTACCCTGCACCCCTGGTCATGTCCCGCAGGCAGCCCATCCACCATGGGCATGCCCCCCAGCCAAGCCACATGTCCCCTTGCACCCCCACCCCCCAGCACTGTGGGGCACCTGCCAGCAGGCCCCCAACCATGTCCCCTTGCACCCCCACCCCCCAGCACTGTGGGGCACCTGCCAGCAGGCCCCCAACCATGTCCCACTCATGTCTACTTGCACCCCCACCCCCCAGCAGGCCCACACTCATGTCCCCTTGCACCCCCACTCCCCAGCACTGTGGGGCACCTGCCAGCAGGCCCCCAACCATGTCCCACTCATGTCCCCCTGCACCCCCACCCCCCAGCACTGTGGGGCACCTGCCAGCAGGCCCCCAACCATGTCCCCTTGCACCCCCACCCCCCAGCAGGCCCCCACTCATGTCCCCTTGCACCCCCACCCCCCAGCACTGTGGGGCACCTGCCAGCAGGCCCCCAACCATGTCCCCTTGCACCCCCACCCCCCAGCAGGCCCCCACCCATGTCCCCTTGCACCCCCACCCCCCAGCACTGTGGGGCACCTGCCAGCAGGCCCCCAACCATGTCCCCTGGCACCCCCACCCCCCAGCAAGCCCCCACTCATGTCCCCTTGCACCCCCACCCCCCAGCACTGTGGGGCACCTGTCAGCAGGCCCCCAACCATGTCCCCTTGCACCCCCACCCCCCAGCAGGCCCCCACTCATGTCCCCTTGCACCCCCACCCCCCAGCACTGTGGGGCACCTGCCAGCAGGCCCCCAACCATGTCCCCTTGCACCCCCACCCCCCAGCAGGCCCCCACTCATGTCCCCTTGCACCCCCACCCCCCAGCACTGTGGGGCACCTGCCAGCAGGCCCCCAACCATGTCCCACTCATGTCCCCCTGAACCCCCACCCCCCAGCACTGTGGGGCACCTGCCAGCAGGCCCCCAACCATGTCCCACTCATGTCCCCCTGCACCCCCACCCCCCAGCACTGTGGGGCACCTGCCAGCAGGCCCCCAACCATGTCCCCTTGCACCCCCACCCCCCAGCAGGCCCACACTCATGTCCCCTTGCACCCCCAACCCCCAGCAGGCCCCCACTCATGTCCCCCTGCCCCCAGGTCCTGACGAAACGCAATCATGGCAGTAATGGGCAGCATACCCAGCACAAACACCCAGCCAAGGATTGCATCCACCCACATAGTAGATGCAATTACATGATACAACCCCAATGGCAAGTATGTAAATGAACACATGTCCGTCACACACACATACACAATGGGTGCAAGTGAATGTCAAAACCCATATCATGACATGCATGAAACCAATGAGAAAATACCACAAATGTAAGTAATAAATATATGTATTAAAGATGAAAATGAAGTAAAGAAAAAAAACACACAACAATGGGGATGACAAAACAAATGGTCCATGTCCGAGAACTAATAGAAAAAATCAAAAAACAAAGGAATCCAAAAACTAATGTAGTCCAAAGCAAAATAATGGGGGGAAAAAATAAGGAAAAACTATTGCCTCATGGTGAACAGAAATATAAATCCAACAAATGTTTTCCAAACATCAAACTATGTACAAGAATATCCCAGGGTCCATGAGCCCAACACCATAAATGAAACCTACTACTACTAACTAATGAAAAAAATATATACAGAAAAGTGGCCATTGTCCGAGCGGTCCAAAAAAAACTTAAAAAATAAAGGAAACCTAACACTAACTAACTAAAGAACAATATACAATGGCAGCGGGCAAGTCCTGCGGCTCACTCTGTGATGTTGCAGGCCAGGGCATCATCGAACTCCATGTCGATGTCCCGGAGGCGGGACTCTGTCCTGGCCCCGAGGTCTCGCAGGGACAACCCCGTGTCCACCTCAAACTCCCTGCGAGCTTCCTCGAGGCACTCAGCCCGCCTCAACGCCCGACGCATGGAGAACTCCGCCCTGACCATGGTGAGCCGCTCCTCTTCCGCCCGCTGCCGCTCCGCACCTATCCGCTGGACCAACTGCTCCCACACGGAAGACACTGCCATCCCAGGGTTCTCCTGCCCGCCGGCCGATGCCTGCCCCTCTGATCTTGATGGCCAGGAGCCATGATGCCTCCCACGTCGAGCCTGCTGCTGCCTCCGACGCCACTGCCTCTGCCAGCACGACGGCATCCAGGCTGATGGAATCCACCGATGCCGTCGTGCACGTGCCCTGCCAGATGATGCCGGCACATCCTCCATCTGCAGGGGGACAGTTGCTGGTGTGTCCACCCCTGCTGGACCTTCGACTCCCAACTGTGGCAGGGATGGGGTCCCCACCGAGCTGGCTGCGTTGGTCGGGGCAGGTCCACAGGGGGCCCTGGTGGCATCTGGGCCGGAAGACGGCATGGAGCACGACTGGCGCATAGCCCCCACAGAGGAGGAGAGGGTCGCCAGAAGGCCACACATATGTAGGAAACCCCCGACCATGGCGGCTCCCAAATGGTTCACGTACGCACGGTGCTCTTCGTGATGATGTGCATGCTCCTCCCGGGAAGCATGCACCTCATCACGAATGCCAGCCGTGCGCAACGCGACACCAATCAGGACCCTCTCTACACGGCCAGGGGTCCCCTCGTCCGCAGGTAGAGGAGTGTCAGATGACATGGACATCTCCCCTACCTGCGGACGGGCCTGGGATGGGGCATCCCTGCTGGTGCATGGTGGTGCAGTCACAGTGTCAGGGACAGTGACATGCACAGGCACCTCCACGGCGACCTGTGCTGCCTCCTGCCCCTGGCCCTGGACTGCACCACTTGCACCAGCGGGGATGCCCCCACCAGGCCCCATGTGTGGCTCAGTAGCGGCCTCCTCCCCCTCTGTGGAAACCACCAACCTGGATGTCTCCACGCCGTCTTCCGCCGGTGCAAGCCCCTGTGGGGGCTCACCCACCCCTTCCGCTGCAGCCGTGGCGGCATCCCCGCCGCTCTGCTCCACAGCGCCTTCTCCGCCCTCTTCTTCACTTGCCACTGTGTAGACGGAGACATAGAACACAAGCATCAGGGTACTGTACAATGGTCCCCTAGACAGGAAGCAACAGCAGATGAGTGGCACTGTCATACATCACTTCCATCATGTCCCTCCACAACACATGGGTCAGTGCAGGCAAAACACATACAGTAACAGGCATGGCGCAGGCCATGGACATTGGCATACATGACCAAGGGACTCATGATTCATACAATGTTGGTTTCAAACTCACATGCATCATGGGTCTTTCCATCACATGCACACACCTCACCGTAGTTCCATCCATCTGGCCTTGTGCACCACAGACGCAGTGGATACAAGGATGACTAGGCTGCATCAGTGAATCTGAACATTGTCACAGACATGTGTCATGCATCCATGGCGGTTACAAGTCACAGACACGCAGGTCAGACACACACACATGGACATCATACGTGTACATGGGACCAGCACCCATCCCTCACCCCCACCCATGTCCAGGAACAGAGACTGCCAAGCTTCCATGTGTCCATTCCGCACAGAGCCCCCCATGTTGCAATAGAACACATCACTGTACTCACATGCCTGACCATGATGTCCCTGCACACACACATACGTACATGGCCTATGTCACACATACAGGCAGGTATCAGACAACCAGCACACTGCAACATGCCCTGTCTCACACAGCAATGCTTGGCCACTTACCGGCCAACTCCAGATGGGTCTGCCTCCGAAGGATCTGGGCGTGGAGTGCTGGGTCTACGCGTTCCAGGACCCTCATCTGGATGTCACTCAGGCGTGCCCGGCCCCCCTCCGCGAGGCGCCGGGCCTTATTGAGGGTCCTGGACCTCAAGTCCTCCCAGCGCTTCTTGATGTGCTTGATGTCGCGGGTTGCCACCCCCTCCGCGTTGATGGCAACCACTACATCGTCCCAGATCCTCTCCCGTCCTTCCTTGTTGGCGCGTGGTCTTCCGAAGAGGGCATCATAATGCCCCAGGACATGCTCCACCAGGACACCAACTTCCTTCTCACTGAAGCTGGTGGCCCTCTGCCTCTCTGGCTGGGGGTCGCCACTGGTCTCAGATGGTGCTTGCCCCGACATGGCGACCCCCGAGGCAGGCGTGGGTGGGCAACTGGGTCCTGGGGCTGGGCTGTAGAGCGATGGTATCCCAGTCGGGAGTCTACTGTTCCAGCAGGGGTGGACACAGCAACTGGACCCCTGCAGATGGCTGATGTGCAGGCACCAAATGGCAGGGCACGGTGGCAGCAGGCAGGCAGGCAGGCAGGCAGCAGCAGATGGCACGTGGGAGGCTGCTCGGGGCACTGGGGGGCAGTGATTCGGCCTTCTGGGCAGGAGCGTGGTCTTCCGTGTGTATTCGCGTGGCCAGCTTGATACGGAGTGATTTGGCACGTGAAAAATCTGCACGTCAGCGTGTAATTCGAGGAAAGGCCCTTAGCGCGTAAGCGCGTCTGCACGCATACGCATTTTCATTGGACCAAAGGCCCTTAGCGCGTGAGCGCGTCTGTGACGTGACTTGCGAGGGTGTATCCCTCATTGCACGTGACGACAGAACACACGTGGATTTCAACCAATCGCGTGTGAAAGTTCACGGCACCCCGGAACACACGTACCCAGGCTAATCGCGTGTAGAATTTCTCGCGCACCCCTGTAATACACGTACCCAGCCCAATTGCGTGTGTAACAACCCGCGCACCCGGAAACACACGTACCCAGGCTAATCGCGTGTGGAACTACCCGCGCACCTGGAAACACACGTACCCAGGCTAATCGCGTGTGGAAAACTGCACGTCCGCGTGTAATGCGCGTAATCGCGCGTGAAAAACTGCACATCCGCGTGTAATGCGCGTAATCGCGCGTGAAAAACTGCACGTCCGCGTGTAATGCGCGTAATCACGCGTGAAAAACTGCACGTCCGCGTGTAATGCGCGTAATCGCGTGAAAAACTGCACGTCCGCATGTGACGTGACGCGCGCGTGCATTTCCCTCAGCACGGGTTAAAGGTGAGCGGGCCCAGCAGTTCGCTGTACGTGCCTTCCGTGGAGACCGACGTGTGTTGCTGCTTCCAGTTGTTTCGCGCGCCATCTACTTCACAGCTCTCAAGGACCTATCTCTTCTTTTGGCGGGGGTATTGGCTACGCGTGTTTTTCTGCATCGCGCTAGTCAGACGGTGAGTCGCAAACGCTCCTTTTCCCACTGCGGGTGCCCCTGTGTATTGCACCCATTTTCGATGTCATCGTAGCCTGCGTGTCCCACGCGTACGCGTTATTCGTGTTACTGGGTGCCACCGCGTACTGCGGGAGGTTAAATCCACGCACGTAGGCTGCAGGGTTGCGTGCACGGTTTTACTGCAGTTTTGGGGTGCCTGAGCGTTGCGTGACCCGTCACCACATCACCGGGGTCACATACAGCCTTGCAGGTGCAGGGGGGCTGTTAACATCTTGCTTCCCACCCCCTTCACCCCAATTGCCCAGGTCAATTGTGCTGTACACCTCCCATTGGTACCACTCCATCTGTGCCAGCACTATTACATCTGTGCCATGGTTGGGAGGCCACCAAAGGTGAGGGGCGCCTCAGCTGGGCGTACTCCTCGTGGCGGGCGTGGTCGGGGACGTGGCTGTGGTGACCAAGGCAGTCGGGGGACTCCAGGGTGTCCAGCGCAGCCACAGAGGGGGAAGAGGCAGGGGTGCGCCACTTGAGCACAATGTTGTGCCATGTGTTGGTGCAGCCATGCCACCACCCCCTGTGGTCCCGGGGGATGCAGCTCCTGCATCTGGCACTGGCACCCGTATGACCCGGCAGTCCGTTCCATCGACTGCCACGGGCCCATGGGCAGCGGTAGCTGCAGGTGCAGCTATGGACACCGCCACCCAGGCTCAGGGTCTGCCAGCGCAGGCTGCGTTGGCACTTGAAGAGCCCTTGGTAGATCTCCAACAGGCCAGGGGGGAAACCATAGGGGCACGCCGGGCTGCTCAGACCAAGACACGTGTCCCTGGGGCAGTCATGTCATCTGCTGCCCCGAACAGCCGGGTGTTGGCAAGTGCAGGGGCAGATGCACCCAACAGCACCCCGGTTGTGAGTCTGCCAATCAGGACCGTTACGGTCAATGACCCTGCCACAGCTGATGTTGCTGCGCAGGGTCCATTAGTGGGCACCCAGCTGCCACTGACACAAGTCAGGCCTTTGGTCATCCCTCCACCTGCCACTCCCTCGGCTCAATCCACCGAACCCACTGGCCATACTGGTCAGGGCGGCATTAGCCAGCCAGGGTCTGCGCCACAGTCCAAGAGGAGGAAGGTTGCACCTGCAGCACAGGCTGGGACCCCACACACAGCCACGACCTCCTGCACGTCGAGGAAGAAGCCTTTCTGTAAGCAGGAACTGGACTTCCTCGTGGACTACGTGCGGGGACACAGCCGTGACATGCTAGTGGGTGCCAATAGTCAGACTACGGCTGCCCAACGTGACACCCACTGGAAGCATGTTGCGGAACATGTCAGTTCATTCGGCCATGAGGTGCGCACGGCGCAGGAGTGCAAAAAGCGCTGGAATGACATCAAGCGCAGCACTAAGGCTAAGCGTGCCTCAAATTACAACTTGACTCTGGTGACTGGCGCTGGGCCTGCACCAGAGGAGGAAGAACTCACTCCGCATGAGGCTCTCGTTGCGGAGTTCATACCACCAGAATTGGTCGAAGGTGTGGGAGAGATGCTGGACTTTGATGCCCAGTCCAGTGAGTGTTGATGCGTAGTTGTTGAGGACGTGTGTGTTTCACTTGTGGGATGTGTTGTGCATGATTGCTGCTACATGTGACGTGTACATGGTTCTGATGTGTAAGTAATGCAATGCTACCGTCATGCATGTCTCCTCTGCCTGCATGCGGGACTCCATGTGGGCATGCTCCCTTGCCCCTCCTCCGCCACTCTGCACCCCAGTTCCACCTTTGCACTGGTCTGCTACATTCTTGCCAATGTGTAGTTTCTTGTTCATGTGTCCTGTGTAGATGCTAACTTCCAGCTTAGAAACTGCCAGACATATGCCGTGTGGTACAGCCTTAGTACTCGATGCAGGGTATCCCACTTGTACTGTGCATGGGTCAGATGTCCCGCAGGGACATGAGTGCCCATTCATGCTCCATGTGCATTGCACGCATGCCCCTATGTATCCTTGACTGGATGATCACTGTAATATGAGTCCTTGGTTACATACATTGCCTGCCATATTATCGGCCTCCCCATGTCAACTGTGGCTCAGTCCTGCGTTGCACACATGTTTAGGCTCTGACAATCTGTGTGGCTCACAGGCCTCAGCCTGTTCAATGGGCAATGACTCTGTCCAACTCTTGTCGTGTCTTCTTCACACGTGGCCGGCCTCCGGATCTTCCATCATGTGTCCTGCCCACTGTCCCAGCATCGATTGCAGTGTTGTAATTTGAATCACATTAAGCTGTTGATGCCAGTCAACACTGCTTGTCAATACACAGGTGTATGGGCAGCCTTTTGATACCATGCTAGGCATCCCTGCTTTGGTACTGGGGTGGAGGGGTGCTTGGCTGCTAGACATGGTACACATTGAATACACAATGCACGTGATGTCTGAATTTGACATTGCACTGCCTTCACATTTCCTGGCACACACCATGGAGTGCTTGTACATGTAGGTAGTGAGTGGCGTACACATTTTCAGCATTGCATAGACCCACTTCGATGCAAACTGCCACCTTTCAACAGGTCTGATCACAGTAGCTATTCAAAGTAGACCCAGCATGCATGCCAGGTCATATGTTGTGTGTCACATGTCTGCCGGATGCCTTTGCTGTCGGTGTGTGTGTGTGTGTGTTGTGTGCTTCTGACATGTGTAGTGACCTTTTCCTCTCTATTTTTCAGGTGATGACGCAATGGATGCAGAGGATGGTGTTGTCATGCCAGACACAGGGTTGGTAAGACCACATCAACCCGGCACTAGTGGGGGTCGTGGGGTGGTAGGCCACGAAAACCCCCAAGTGCTGCAGTCCATCCTGTCTCTGGCTGCCTATGAGTCCAGCCTTGATGACGACTCTGACGTCCATGTTGAGTTGGATGAGCATCAAGTCCATGTGTCAGGGGTGAGTGATTCTGATGTGGACACTCCTCTGTCTGCGACACCTGCACTGAGGGATCAGACAGTCTTGGTTCCTCCGCCCGTGGTGGATCGGGACGCAGGGTCACCCTCCACACCAGTCACTGATGTGCCTGGGACATCACGTCGACGGGGGCATGTAGTCGTGCAGCCGCAGGCGGTGCCAACACAGCGAGGACCCCCGGTCCTTGGGTCCCGCAAGGGTCAAGCCCGGCAACGCGGTCGCCGCGTGCAACCGCTGTATACTGAGTGGGAGCAAGACATGACTGCCAATTCCGAACGGCAGGGGGCAGCAATGGAGAACATCGCTGACAGCATGGAGCGTGTGGCCCGATCTGTGCTCCCCCCTGCTAGGCAGGTGCTTCTCCAGCAGCAGGCGGCACGGTCCACGGCCCGCTCGCTCAGGCTGGGCATGGCGGCCTCAGACAGGGCACGCCAGGCTGAAATGTCGTCTCTGCGTCAAGCAATTGCTGCTCACGCAGAGGCGCACATGGATGCCCTGAGGGAGGAGTATGCCTCCCTCAGATCCACTCTGGGTGTCCTTATGATGTCCCAGAGGCAGCAGGCAGAGGAGAGGTTTGCACAGCTTGAGCGCACCATCTCGGCTGAGCTACAGGCTTGCCGGGAGGTGCAGCGGTTGTCCAGCCAGGCCTTGCAGGAGGAACTCCGTGTTACACGTGCTACCTTGCAAGAGGAAGCACGTGTATCACGTGAGGTTCTGCATGCAGACCTATGTAACATCGCCACCCAGAACCAGGCTCACCTGTCCGGCAGACTTGCTGCCGACGAGGGGCAAGCTGCGGCTAGGCATGGCCAGGCTACTGTGCCACGTCCTCCTTTCCAGGATGAGCCAGACTCGGACGACCAACTATTATCTCCCACATAGGTCGTGCTGTGCAGGCGTTGAGCCCATGGAGGTATTTTTTTTTTGGCTCAGCATCATCGCATGTGGATGTTGAGCAGCACCCTGTACCTCCCCCCTCCTGGGTGCCTCCCCTCCCCCCGGGTCGTATGTGGCCATTTTTGATTTTTCTTTTAGTTTAGACAGTTAAGTTTCTGTTTGATAGTTAGTTTAAATAGGTAATGTAGGTTTTCCATAGTTAGTGTAATTAGTTAATAGTTGAGTTAGTTTAAAATTTGTAGTCTATTGTGCTTTCATGTGACAGTGCGGTGCCTTGTGGTTTTTGAAGGCATCCACTGTCTGTTCCAGCTGGGCCCTTCATGGTTGTCTTGTGTATGTGTTTGCTGCTTGGGTTCCTTGACTCACATATGCCACTCCTGCCTCCCTTATCCATGGGCTCTCAAGGATGGTTCGGTGTTACAGAATTTTACACAAGGGCTTTGGACTGTCATATCTGTGGCATGTCTGGTGCTTTGTGACTTGTGTTTACACCCCTAGTGGGGATGATTTAGGTGTAATTGTCCACTGTTCAGCTTTTGCTAGATGGGGTGTGTCATGATTAATGTGGACATTGATTGCTATGCATTGTGTATTATGTCTCATATCTTTCCTGTACACGTCCCTGTTGCAATTCATGCTGTAGATAGTGTTCCACACTTTGGAAGTCAAAGACGGGCTGATGGTGTGATTTGTGATGTGACTCTCTGACATGGTCAAGTAATGAGATGCCTGATGAGACACACACAGATCACTTTGATGCATTAATCATTTGTTTCATGCACTTTCTGCAGGGGGATGAGGCACCAGAGCACCTTTGCCAGCAGACATGGCCCATTGGACGACGGAATTCCTGACCCGTTTGTTGGTGCCCACATGCACATGTGTGCACGAGCAGAGCCACAGTGATTGCAGACCCACATCCTAGAACTGTTGACATGTTCCAAGGAACTCCAGGCAAGGTGAGCAGCACAGGGGGGCCACGACACAGCAAAGCTTGCACCAGGCGACTTGCACATGGGGGCTTAGTCACAGCACTGAGGGTGAGCTTAGACGAATATTGGTGTTAAGGCACACAATGCAGCTCAGATGTGTTTGTGGACTGATGGCTGTTGATAGTAGGGTTGTCTGGGACACATGCAGGGGCAGTGGCACATACCCTGCGGTACAACAAGGTTCATTGAGGCACTTGTATCAACCATGTAGCCTTCCGAGACATGGAAAGGGGCAGCTCACAGGGACATACAGCAAGGGACATACTTGGGTGCAGTGCATGTCTATTCCACGTACTTCATGATAAATGCACTGCCAACTTTGTTTTGGTCATGGTGGTACGCAACTTGCTCTGTAGTCATGGCTTGCCATATGGGTCTGTCTGCTTACCCAGGGAACATTGCATGTTGTGTGAATTGTGACACATTGGTGTTCCATTTGCCACGCACCCACCAGCGCCTGACTTACTGCATTGACTGTGCATGACCCGCCACAGGGGTGATGTTATATATGGTTACGAAGCATCGAGCACTGATTGTCTGTTTGTAGAGTAGTTTGTTGCTATGGGGCATGTTTTGTGTTGTGTTTTAGTGTAATTGGCACATACAGGTTGTTGACTGTGTCTCTCTTTGCAGCATTGCAGTGCTCCTGTAACCAGCCCTGAGAGTGCGCAGGCAGGAGGCCAGCACTCAAAACCAGAGCTAAGTGTCTTGTTGTTTTCCTTACAAACTGCCCTGCATAGGCTTGCTGTGGAGTGTACTGATGCATGGATGTATGTGTGGTCCGATTTGGTATGTTTTTTTCCCTAATCACCCGTGATCCTATGCAATTATGAAACCTGTGCCCTCTACCCGGTGTTCCTGCTTCCCGTGCCTATCCAAGCAACGTTCCCTGACCCTCTTTCCCCACTGGGGTTGCGGATGCCTGTGTAAGCCCCGAACTTGCAGGCGCCAAAACCCTAGAGGGGGTGGTTGGTTCGTACCACTCCTGAGCCTGGACTACAGAAGGCCATGACAATGATGTCCAAGTTTGTTTGGATTGTGTATGTGTTCATGCAGGTTGTACATTTTCGTGCATTCCCTAGTTTCATGTGTCATTCCTCCTCCCCTCACCTGCCACTCATTCCAGTCATCCAGTGTGTCTACACCTGTCCCGACTGCATATCCCTGAACCTCATTCCCCACCATGATCTCAGGGGCCTGTGTGAGTTTGACCTTGCAGGCACCCGGGACATGGTGTGGGTGGTTGTTTCATGAGACTCCCGCGCCTGTACAGGGGACCTGTAACAGTACACATCCATTCATGGTGCATCATCCTATGTCATGTACCACACATGTCTCACATCCTGTCGTGACATTGTTCTGCTGTGCTACCTTGGTTGTTGCATCATTGTGGTAGTACTTGGCGTTTGTGAGGTACTGCTACGTCAAGTCATCTACTGGAGGGTGTTTGGGTTCGTTTTCATGCCTTGGATTTTGTGATTTTGGAAATGAGTGTGGATTCTGAGGGTTCAGGCATCTTTTTACACACAAGGTGGGAGATGGACACGAAGGGTAAAGGTGATCCTGTGGCTAGGTGGAAATGAGGGTTGGAGGCTCCATGACCCAGGTGCAGTTGTTCAGTGGGTCATGGTCATTTGCGCGGGAGGGGGGGGGGTGTTGTTGATAGTTGCATTGCCCTGCAGTGTGATGGGAACTCTGACATTGTAATGTTGTTGTCCTATGTACATGTTGTGTTCTGCTGATCAATGCCTGTTCATGTGTTGTGTTTTCCTTTCAGGTGCGAGGGGATAGTTGTGGTTTGACATGCTGGGGTGTACACATGGTGGATGTTCACATGTGATGTGTAGGGAACACTGATGGTCACTTGAGTGCACATGCATATGTGGAGTGTATGTCCCTGCAGAACCACACACTTGCACTCGGATGCACTCCATGTACTCCCACCCTTGCATATCCACGTGTACACTGTTTGCCTTCTGGTGCCCACTGTGTCCCGGCAGCACATGTTCTGTGACCGATTATGGTTCCAGTACATGCCTAATTTGATGTTTGATGTAGTCTGTCACTTAGATGTGATGCTCAGGGTGTGCATCACACGCAATGGCTGTTCACTGTGCTGTGCGCTGAGCAGTGTGATGCAGGAGTGGGACACTGCACACATGAGCTGCAGTGTTGATTTTACAATGCATAATGTGATGCATTCATTGTGATGTTACATCTACGACTGTTGCAATGCATTTCGAAACAACTTATTTTGGGTGGGACATTTTGTTGGTCTGTCATTTCATCTGATTCCGGGTCAGGCATCATTGTCCGATGCCACTGTACATTTAGGACATGGCAATGTGTACCTTATCGTTACTGCGTCGGTGTATGGGTATTGCTTGCCATGTCATGTTGATGTTTGGGAGGGTTTGACTGACATGACAGTGATGGCCATGGCCTGTTTTGCAGGTGTGTGTGATGCACACCTTGCATGTCCAGGTCATCCGCTTCTCAGAGCAACTAGCTGGGGGTAGGTTTCTCTCCGCAGCAGGGCCCTCCCCCTGGAACAGACTTCCTGCCTGACTTGAACTTGAGGGGAACCATCTCCAGTTCTGGAAGCACCTCAAGACCTTCCTCTTTGCTTCTGCTTACTCTCTGCCTCTCCCTTGCAGAATTCTTCACTGGAACTGCACAGGAGCTGCTACTGGGACACTCTCACCAACCTCGGTCCCTGGCCCAGCCACTGTCCACTTGCACTGCCACCCTGGCAACCCCTGCACTGCAGTACTGTCTCTCTATCCCTACAGCCTTCCCTTCCCAGCACTTGTCTGCACTTACCTTTGCAGTTGCCACCAGGCGACCTATGTATTATTTTTTTGGCCTACTTCCCCTGTACTGGACTCCCCCCCACCCTTCCCCTTGCACTTTTCCCTTCCCCCTACCCCTGCACTTGCACAATCTCAATGACACCTGGCCTAGTAGTACCGTTCTCTGTGTTCCCTTGTTCCCCCCCCCCTGCCTCATTGCGCCTTGGAATACGTGTGTATGGCCCATGTCATGTCACATGTCATATGTGTGCATTTTGGTTGCACAGGATAGCTTGTGTTTAAGTAGCTAGGGATGCAGACGATGTGGCACTTCCATGGCAACTATCTCAGGGTGGTAGGGTTGTGACAGTTGACTGTCACTTTGTCATCATCGATTGTCACCTGGTATGTGCCAGGCCTGTGTGCACTCCGCAGGGGTGGGAGTTTAGGTGAAAAATGTGGCCACAAGCTGGGTCCGGGCTTCCTCGCCACGTGCCCTGTCCCCTCCCATGGGCAGCGCCTGTGCCTGTGGTTGGGGATGTGGGGGCACCACCATGTCCACCGGGACGCCCTGCCGTGTTGCAACATTGTGCAGGACACATGCTGCCACAATGATCCTGCACACTACTGGTGGTGCATAGAGTAGTTGCCCACCAGAGCGGTCAAGGGAGCGGAAACGTGACTTGAGCACTCCGAATGTGCGCTCCACTATGCCCCTGGTTGCAATATGGGCGGTGTTGTATCTTACCTGGGGTGGTGTGGTGGGGTTCCGGATTGGCGTCATCATGTGTTTGCTCAGAGGGTAGGCACTGTCCCCTGGGGAGGTGATAATAATTGAGATTATTAGGGTTGGGATATTTGTCTGTGTGTGACTTGCATGCATGTGCAAGGGCATTTGTACTGACCTAGGAGCCATGTGTCGCCATGCTGCCCAGCTTCCAGGGCCCGGCTCAGGGCGGACATTCTGTATATGAAACTGTCATGGGTGGAGCCAGGGTAGTTTGCATAGACAGAGGTGATGATTCCCTTTGCATCGCATACCACCTGTACATTGATGGAATGCCAGTGCTTGCGGTTTCGGTAGATGTGCTCAGTGGCCCTAGGTGGACGTAGGGCCACATGGGTGCAATCTATGGCACCGAGCACTTTGGGGAAGTGTGCCACCCTGTAAAAATCCAGGACAACGGCCTGCCTTTCTGCGGGTGTTCTGGGCATGTATATGTGCCTGCGGACTGAGGGGTGCGCTGTCATGATTGCCAGTACCTGGTGTAGGCAGCGTGACTGCGTGGCCTGTGAGACCCCCCCCACTATGGCAGTGGTCCGCTGAAACGACCCAGTGGCCAAAAAATGCAAGACATTGAGCAGCTTCTCCAAGGGGCTCAATGCTTGGGAGCAAAGGGTGGGGGATGTGAGGTCATCTTCCCACTCCCTGACCAGGTCTAGGATGATATGGGGTGGAAACCTATACCTGCCGTAGACCTGGTCGTCAGGCATCCCAAAAAGGCTTGTCCGTGGTGCAAAAATGCGTGCCCTGGCTATTCTCCTCCTCCTGCGGTGTCCCACGATCAGTGCAGCAACAAATGGGGCATTCATCGTTGCTGTATATACGCGATTGTTGTTTGCGCGCACTTTTATGCTGTCCGCGGGACGCCTCCGTGTGGGCGGACTCGTTGACGCCTGTGCACGTCTTTTGCCGTGCACGTGTTTCCCGTATTCGGGTGTCATCGCGTGTGATTGGAGGGGAGCGAGCGTACACGCGATTGGGCTGGGTACGTGTATTACAGGGGTGCGCGAGAAAATCTACACGCGATTGGGCTGGGTACGTGTATTACAGGGGTGCGCGAGAAAATCTACACGCGATTGGGCTGGGTACGTGTATTACAGGGGTGCGCGAGAAATTCTACATGCGATTAGCTTGGGTACGTGTGTTCCGGGGTGCCGTGAACTTTCACACGCGATTGGTTGAAATCCACGTGTGTTCTGTCATCACGTGCAATGAGGGATACACCCTTGCACGTCACGTCACAGACGCGCTCACGCGCTGAGGGCCTTTGGTCCAATGAAAATGCGTATGCGTGCAGACGCGCTTACGCGCTAAGGGCCTTTCCTCGAATTACACGCTGACGTGCAGATTTTTCACGTGCCAAATCACTCTGTATCAAGCTGGCCACGCGAATACACACGGAAGACCACGCTCCTGCCCAGAAGGCCGAATCACTGCCCCCCAGTGCCCCGAGCAGCCTCCCACGTGCCATCTGCTGCTGCCTGCCTGCCTGCTGCCACCGTGCCCTGCCATTTGGTGCCTGCACATCAGCCATCTGCAGGGGTCCAGTTGCTGTGTCCACCCCTGCTGGAACAGTAGACTCCCGACTGGGATACCATCGCTCCACAGCCCAGCCCCAGGACCCAGTTGCCCACCCACGCCTGCCTCGGGGGTCGCCATGTCGGGGCAAGCACCATCTGAGACCAGTGGCGACCCCCAGCCAGAGAGGCAGAGGGCCACCAGCTTCAGTGAGAAGGAAGTTGGTGTCCTGGTGGAGCATGTCCTGGGGCATTATGATGCCCTCTTCGGAAGACCACGCGCCAACAAGGAAGGACGGGAGAGGATCTGGGACGATGTAGTGGTTGCCATCAACGCGGAGGGGGTGGCAACCCGCGACATCAAGCACATCAAGAAGCGCTGGGAGGACTTGAGGTCCAGGACCCTCAATAAGGCCCGGCGCCTCGCGGAGGGGGGCCGGGCACGCCTGAGTGACATCCAGATGAGGGTCCTGGAACGCGTAGACCCAGCGCTCCACGCCCAGATCCTTCGGAGGCAGACCCATCTGGAGTTGGCCGGTAAGTGGCCAAGCATTGCTGTGTGAGACAGGGCATGTTGCAGTGTGCTGGTTGTCTGATACCTGCCTGTATGTGTGACATAGGCCATGTACGTATGTGTGTGTGCAGGGACATCATGGTCAGGCATGTGAGTACAGTGATGTGTTCTATTGCAACATGGGGGGCTCTGTGCGGAATGGACACATGGAAGCATGGCAGTCTCTGTTCCTGGACATGGGTGGGGGTGAGGGATGGGTGCTGGTCCCATGTACACGTATGGTGTCCATGTGTGTGTGTTTGACCTGCGTGTCTGTGACTTGTAACCGCCATGGATGCATGACACATGTCTGTGACAATGTTCAGATTCACTGATGCACCCTAGTCATCCTTGTATCCACTGCGTCTGTGGTGCACGAGGCCAGATGGATGGAACTACGGTGAGGTGTGTGCATGTGATGGAAAGACCCATGATGCATGTGAGTTTGAAACCAACATTGTATGAATCATGAGTCCCTTGGTCATGTATGCCAATGTCCATGGCCTGCGCCATGCCTGTTACTGTATGTGTTTTGCCTGCACTGACCCATGTGTTGTGGAGGGACATGATGGAAGTGATGTATGACAGTGCCACTCATCTGCTGTTGCTTCCTGTCTAGGGGACCATTGTACAGTACCCTGATGCTTGTGTTCTATGTCTCCCTCTACACAGTGGCAAGTGAAGAAGAGGGCGGAGAAGGCGCTGTGGAGCAGAGCGGCGGGGATGCCGCCACGGCTGCAGCGGAAGGGGTGGGTGAGCCCCCACAGGGGCTTGCACCGGCGGAAGACGGCGTGGAGACATCCAGGTTGGTGGTTTCCACAGAGGGGGAGGAGGCCGCTACTGAGCCACACATGGGGCCTGGTGGGGGCATCCCCGCTGGTGCAAGTGGTGCAGTCCAGGGCCAGGGGCAGGAGGCAGCACAGGTCGCCGTGGAGGTGCCTGTGCATGTCACTGTCCCTGACACTGTGACTGCACCACCATGCACCAGCAGGGATGCCCCATCCCAGGCCCGTCCGCAGGTAGGCGAGATGTCCATGTCATCTGACACTCCTCTACCTGCGGACGAGGGGACCCCTGGCCGTGTGGAGAGGGTCCTGATTGGTGTCGCGTTGCTCACGGCTGGCATTCGTGATGAGGTGCATGCTTCCCGGGAGGAGCATGCACATCATCACGAAGAGCACCGTGCGTACATGAACCATTTGGGAGCCGCCATGGTCGGGGGTTTCCTACATGTGTGTGGCCTTCTGGCGACCCTCTCCTCCTCTGTGGGGGCTATGCGCCAGTCGTGCTCCATGCCGTCTTCCGGCCCAGATGCCACCAGGGCCCCCTGTGGACCTGCCCCGACCAACGCAGCCAGCTCGGTGGGGACCCCATCCCTGCCACAGTCGGGAGTCGAAGGTCCAGCAGGGGTGGACACACCAGCAACTGTCCCCCTGCAGATGGAGGATGTGCCGGCATCATCTGGCAGGGCACGTGCACGACGGCATCGGTGGATTCCATCAGCCTGGATGCCGTCGTGCTGGCAGAGGCAGTGGCGTCGGAGGCAGCAGCAGGCTCGACGTGGGAGGCATCATGGCTCGGGGACATCAAGATCAGAGGGGCAGGCATCGGCCGGAGGGCAGGAGAACCCTGGGATGGCAGTGTCTTCCGTGTGGGAGCAGTTGGTCCAGCGGATAGGTGCGGAGCGGCAGCGGGCGGAAGAGGAGCGGCTCACCATGGTCAGGGCGGAGTTCTCCATGCGTCGGGCGTTGAGGCGGGCTGAGTGCCTCGAGGAAGCTCGCAGGGAGTTTGAGGTGGACACAGGGTTGTCCCTGCGAGACCTCGGGGCCAGGACAGAGTCCCGCCTCTGGGACATCGACATGGAGTTCGATGATGCCCTGGCCGGCAACATCACAGAGTGAGCCGCAGGACTTGCCCGCTGCCATTGTATATAGTTCTTTAGTTAGTTAGTGTTAGGTTTCCTTTATTTTTTAAGTTTTTTTTGGACCGCTCGGACAATGGCCACTTTTCTGTATATATTTTTTTCATTAGTTAGTAGTAGTAGGTTTCATTTATGGTGTTGGGCTCATGGACCCTGGGATATTCTTGTACATAGTTTGGCGTTTGGAAAACAGCTGTTGGATTTATATTTGTGTTCACCATGTGGCAATGGTTTTTCCTTATTTTCTCCCCCCATTATTTTTCTTTGGACTACATTAGTTTTTGGATTCCTTTGTTTTTTGATTTTTTCTATTAGTTCTCGGACATGGACCATTTGTTTTGTCATCCCCATTGTTGTGTGTTTTATTTCTTTACTTCATTTTCATCTTTAATACATATATTTATTACTTACATTTGTGGTATTTTCTCATTGGTTTCATGCATGTCACGATATGGGTTTTGACATTCACTTGCACCCATTGTGTATGTGTGTGTGACGGACATGTGTTCATTTACATACTTGCCATTGGGGTTGTATCATGTAATTGCATCTACTATGTGGGTGGATGCAATCCTTGGCTGGGTGTTTGTGCTGGGTATGCTGGCCATTACTGCCATGATTGCGTTTCGTCAGGACCTGGGGGCAGGGGGACATGAGTGTGGGCCTGCTGGGGGGTGGGGGTGCAAGGGGACATGGTTGGGGGCCTGCTGGCAGGTGCCCCACAGTGCTGGGGGGTGGGGGTGCAGGGGGACATGAGTGGGACATGGTTGGGGGCCTGCTGGCAGGTGCCCCACAGTGCTGGGGGGTGGGGGTGCAGGGGGACATGAGTGGTACATGGTTGGGGGCCTGCTGGCAGGTGCCCCACAGTGCTGGGGGGTGGGGGTGCAGGGGGACATGAGTGGGACATGGTTGGGGGCCTGCTGGCAGGTGCCCCACAGTGCTGGGGGGTGGGGGTGCAGGGGGACATGAGTGGGACATGGTTGGGGGCCTGCTGGCAGGTGCCCCTCAGTGCTGGGGGGTGGGGGTGCAGGGGGACATGAGTGGGACATGGTTGGGGGCCTGCTGGCAGGTGCCCCACAGTGCTGGGGGTGGGGGTGCAGGGGGACATGAGTGGGACATGGTTGGGGGCCTGCTGGCAGGTGCCCCACAGTGCTGGGGAGTGGGGGTGCAAGGGGACATGAGTGTGGGCCTGCTGGGGGGTGGGGTGCAGGGGGACATGAGTGGGACATGGTTGGGGGCCTGCTGGCAGGTGCCCCACAGTGCTGGGGGGTGGGGGTGCAAGGGGACATGGTTGGGGGCCTGCTGGCAGGTGCCCCACAGTGCTGGGGGGTGGGGGTGCAAGGGGACATGTGGCTTGGCTGGGGGGCATGCCCATGGTGGATGGGCTGCCTGCGGGACATGACCAGGGGTGCAGGCTAGTCCCCTGTGGTGTGGGCTGCCTGCAGAGGTCGTGGAGGGGGTAGAGGGGAGACCTGGGAGGACCCACACTGGCAATTCACCTCTTCAACTTCCCGCACACCCACGTAATACACTGCCCCACTCGCACAGGCCCAATCGCGTGTAGGATTTCTCGCGCACCCCTGTAATACACGTACCCAGGCCAATCGCGTGTAGAATTTCTCGCGCACCCCCGGAATACACGTACCTAGGCCAATCGCGTGTAGATTTTCTCGCGCACCCCTGAAATCCACGTACCCAGGCCAATCGCGTGTAGATTTTCTCGCGCACCCCTGAAATCCACGTACCCAGGCCAATCGCGTGTAGAATTTCTCGCGCACCCCTGAAATCCATGTACCCAGCGCAATCGCGTGTAGATTTTCTCGCGCACCCCTGTAATACACGTAACCAGGCCAATCGCGTGTAGAATTTCTCGCGCACCCCTGTAATACACGTACCCAGGCCAATCGCGTGTAGAATTTCTCGCGCACCCCTGAAATCCACGTACCCAGGACAATCGCGTGTAGAATTTCTCGCGCACCCCTGTAATACACGTACCCAGGCCTATCGCGTGTGGGTACACCCGCACACCCCTGAAATACACGCTCCCCGCTCTGCGTTTGCTGCTGCCCTTTGCGCTGGATTGGGGATTTTGATGGCTTTTCCCTGCGCGAGGGGCGTTCTTGGGGGCGTAACTGACGCTGCTGCAGGGTCGCTGCGCCACTGTGCGCCACGGCTGGTTGTGGATGTTGGAATCCATGAATACGCTGTGCGCCTGAATGTGTTTCGGCGCACGCGGCTGGCGCAGACTACCGCACGCGCACACTGTGCGCCAGCCGCGTGCGCCACTTGTGCGCCGAATTCTATGAATTGGCCCCTTTGTGTTTTCAAGGAGTCATGATTAAATTCTACTCTTGGGTGCAACGAAAACCCTGTTACCCTTTTGGTAAATTATCACTCTATAAAAATGCACACTATATCTGAATTTCTGTCTCTAGATGTAAGAGTTTTTTGAGTTTGCTTAGCAGACCTTTGTTTATCTGCTGTTAGCCCATTTTCAAAAGCAAATTGGCAATTTCCCTTTTTAAGCCTCATGGGTTTAATGTTTTCAATAAACAGTTCAATGTTCAGAACCCTGAATCACCAGGCACCTACGATATGTCTTTCAATTAATGTGTACCATAATTACAACTCTCGCTCCTCTATAGGCTTCTTTGAGTGATTCTGAAGTCACTACTACATCCCAGAGTGCAACCAGGCTTTTCAGAGGCACATACTTACCTACTACTATAAGCAGTTTCCTCTCGCTATCAATCCGTATAATATCTGCCTGAACATCGTCAGTCCTCTCCATCATGCTAGTTGGGTCTAGGAATAGGTTTAACACATAAATACAGAATTACCCAATTTGGTTATTTACTTTTGGTCATTAGGTCTTTATGACCTAATTATAGGTGTTACTTTTTACCTTTTTTCATTGTGAGCTTCTTACTTGAACATGAGGAGCGGGAGCTGCAGGGGTGTACCCTGCTCCTCATGTTCAAGTATTTGTGGCATTGCTGGTTATGAGGGTGTCCCCTGCATCCTTAACAATGGATGCAGGGGTCAAAAATTGCTCATGTGCCTGATTTCAATGAATGGTCAAAATGGGGGCCCGAGCAGTTTTACTGCGTGCAGTCTTCCCACGAACAAAATGTTTACGGGCAGATCATATAAATCCATAAATACACATCTTCTTTGGCTTGTTGTGATATTGACCACCCTTGCTACTTGCCCATACATCCAGATCACATTGAGCCAGATAAATAATTGGTTGGTAGAATTAGTCTCCTTCCCCTGGCTACCAATGCTGACACTTAGATATTGAATTTGATACCACCAGCATCCTGAGATAAACAGGGCACATGGTTGATGAAAACCAGGTGTCATGCAAATGGCATTGCTTGGATATCCCTGCCCCTCCAACAGCTTCTAGCAGCCTGAGGAGCCAGAAATACTTGTTCTTAGAAGGGGTGGACGAAATATCCTCCCGCAAAGTGGAAAGTGTGGTATTTGCATAGGGATCAGTTTCCACCTGTTACACAAAATCCACATTATAGTTCCGCTGCTACTGAATTTCTCCCGTATTTGTGTGGTTTTGCATGGAGCGTTATGTTTCATTTTTAATGTTGGTTTCATGTAGCGAGACGAGTAACTTTGCATGGGTCTTTTTTCCAATCTGTGCTACTTTCGTGAGGCGACATGAGAAACTTTGTGCAAGATTGTCCAAACTGTGCTAGTTTTGCACAGTGCCACGAGAAACTTTGCAGGTCTTTTGTATTTATGCTTGTTTCGTGCAGTGACACAATAAACTTTGTGTGAATCTTTTTGATCCATGCTACTTTTGCGCAGCAAGATGATAAACCTTGCGCGGTTTCCCCCAATCTGTGTTAGTATCGCGTACCGACACAGGAGACTTCGTGCATGCTTTTTTCGATCCATACTAGTTTTGCGCTACAGCATGACAAACTTTGTATGGGTTTTTCGATCCGCAATAGGTTCATTCAGTGGTACGAGAAACTTCACACAGTTTTTGGTTGGCTTTGTTTTAGGTGCATGCAGTGGCACAAGAAACTTTGTGTTGCTTGTTCTTGATTTATGAAAAATTCATTCAACGGCATGAGAAATGCTGAGCTACTCTTTTTGATTTATTCTAGGTTTGGGCAGTGGCACACAGAACTTGGGGACTCTCTTTTCAATTCATGTGAGGTTTGCTTAATGGTACGAGAAACCTTGGGTGGCTCTTTTCGGTAGACAGGGGTGAAGGAACAGCGGATTAGGACACAGCCGAAAAGAAATCAGGCCTATTTCGCTTCCTCGGCTTGCAGAACAGAATCTAACAATTTTGCCCAGGCGAAGTTCTTAGATTGGAATTAACAAAGGCAACGTATAAACGACATCTGCCACATAATCAGAGAGAAAACATACACTGCAAGAAAATATCATTTGACAAAGGTACTATGCCAATCACTTCTCTGAGGGCTTTCAAAAAATGTTTTAGAAGGGTTCTTCTTCCCTTGTAATTTCCCTCTGAAGTTGGTGCAGATTGCATTAGTTTTGGACCAACTCTCCTAAGGATCACATTGATTAGGGTACAATTAATGGGATTTACTAGAAGACATATCAGGGTATGTGATTTTCTGAAAGGATTGGTATAGATGTGGTTTACTACAAAAAGGTTAGTTTGCATGCTATGAGATGTGTTCTTTGTTTATTTTCATGGCCCATACAATTACATATGGTTGACAAAAGGCAAAAGGAGTAAAATATGCACCCTCTGTTTACATCTCTTTATCAGACACTTTAGAAATGTGATAACCCATGTATCAACAGTCCCTCTGGGGTCACTGTTAGCCATGTTTTCTATCATAGTCACTTCCTCTACTTGTCAGACTTGGTGAATTATGCAGACATTTATTTATTCCTGGTCCATTAAGATATAAGGCTTATGGGGCAATTTCAAAGCCTTATATCTGTTTTCTGCCAGGTTCCAACTTATTTCCAAACTTCTCACTAAGGTTCATTTCTCCAGATAATGATGGTACTGGGCTGCCACAATCCACTGCCATCTGACACAAACATAATCTTTTTGCCATGGTTAATTAATCTGCGTTCATTCTTCACCCAAAATGTTAGAGGGTACTGATAGAAAATCTCTGTCCGCATGATCTGCATCATTGTGCCTGTTTATTAAAATCTTGCGTATCTAATCTGAGTTGTATCCTTACAAAGGAGCATGTTATGTAATGTTGATTTATACGGCAGACTACTACCACCAAAGGGCAGTCTCCAGCGCTCACGTGGCTCTGCAATAGAAGAGGGTTGGGTGCGTTAGTGGATATAGGATGGTAGGATAGGTTCATAACCAGGAGGAACTGGCGTCTGTGAGAATTGTTTTATGTGTGGGAGTTAGTTCGGGAGGCCTTGCGTGTTGTAACCCTATGAGTAGGACTCAGTGCCTCCGAGATGTGCTAGTGTTTGTGTTACCTGTGGGTGTCGTATGATGTCAAGGTGGGGTTTGTGATCATGCACACTGGTTAGTTGTATCCGTAAGGGGTCCAGATTCACTGATGGCTGTTAGGTGTATAATTATATTGTGATAGTGTGCATTTGTAAAGAGCTGATTGATTTATGGACTATGTGCAAGGGCTTTCCTCTAGTTTTGTTTTGAGAGTCTCAGAGAGTTGGTAGGTTGCGAACATAAGATTTGTTCTCAGTGTGTGTATATGTAGTTTGGCTAGCTCCTAATCATGTGTAGTGTTGTTGATTATGTTGGAAGAGCAGGAAGGGGTGGATGTGGATTAGTTAGTCGGTCAGTTTAACACTGCCCCTGGCATGAGTCTTTGGTTTTCGCTCAATGGTATCTACCAACGTTCTCGGTTGTGGTACCTCACCAATCTCACCTCCTCTCCAGGCCTGGAGGCTGACTTCCCTGTGGGTTCATTGGCAGACGGTTGGTTGTACCTAGTGTGTTCCTGGTTACTTGTTCGGATTAGTCGGGTTAGTCATACAGTTGGGTGTGGACCTGTTGTGCCATTGGCTACTGAGAGGGTGCACAGCTGGTGTTATAATAAATTGAGGAATTGGTGCTCAGTTGTGTGGGTGTGCAAGTAAGTGTGAAGCTTCGAGTTTAATGCTTTACTTGTCTGAGTTTTCCTTCAGTGCATAATATTGTTTGTTGGTGTTATGCCTAAATCTGTCTGTTGAAAGTGCAGCCTTCTCTTTGTTGATCACTCTAGTTGTTGGGCATGGCTGGGGGCGGTGCAGTGTTCTGGTCCTCTTTGATATTTTCAGCAGTTATCTGTGACCGCGTCCCTTAGTGTGTTTCTTTTTGTTCCACAATGTTTTTGCTGTTGACGTCCCTTTGTGTTTGTCATTGTCTGTTGAATAACCAGGTTTTGAGTAATTTCCTGAAGGTGATGTGGTCTTCTGTAGTTCTCATTTCTTTGGGCATGGTGTTCCTGAGGTTAGCAATTAGGCATGATAAAACTGTTTCTCTGAATTTCCTTTTTTTGTACTGTTTTGTCTCTATTTGTAGGTCGTCACTTGATCTTAGGTCCCTTCTTGACTTGTAGTGGCTGATCTTGGCTTGGAGGATTTCCGTTCCTTGTCCATTTAAGGCTTTGTGGGCGATGCAGAGGGCTTTGAATTTTATGTGCTTTTTTACCGGTTACCAGTAAAGGCATTTCAGAGCTGTGGTGATGCGGTCTCTTCTGCTTAATCTTAGTAGAATCCTGGTTACAGTGTTTTGGACTGGTTGGAGTTTCTGGGAGAGTCTTTCAAATTGGAGGCACAGCAGTACATTCAAAAACACCTACATTTGAGATACCTAGGAAGAGAAAAAAAACACTGAAATTGGAGGCACAGCAGTACATTCAAACACACCTAAATTTGAGATAACTGGGAAGAGGAAAAATGCCTAAATTGGAGGCACAGCAGTAAATGTAATGACACCCAGATTTGAGATACCTGGGAAGATGACAAAAAGCCTACATTGAAGGCGCAGCAGTACACTTAAAAAACACCTTGATTTGAGATACCTGAGAAGAGGAAACACATGCCGAAATTGGAGGCACAGCAGTAAATTCAAAAACACCTAGATTTGAGATACCTCGGAAGAGGAAAAAAATAAATTGGAGGCACAGCAGTAAATTCAAAAACACCTTGATTTGATTTGAGATACCTGGGAAGGGGGAAAAACACATACATTGAGGCACAGCAGTAAATTCAAAAACACCTAGGTTTGAGATACCTGGGAAGAGGAAAAGAAACACCTACAGTGGAGGCACAGCAGTACATTCAAAAACACCTAGAACAGAAGTAAATCCCCTAAATTAGAGAGACTGCAGTAAAATAAAAACCACCTATTATTGGTAGACCGCAGTAATTGGGAAACTACTTACTAGCAGGTTAACCTTGGCATGCTACGTCATTTAGGTAGGAACAGTGGTAGGGCTTTTCTGGAATACAGTAACTGCTCTTCTCCCCACTCAGACTACACTTACCTTATCAGTCGCTGCTGGTTAATGGCTGCTGGCTTCCCAGGCAAACATGGGTAAAAACAGACTTGAGCTGCTTTGTTGGGAGCTGCCCTTTGCCTTGGAGACCATAGCCGATGGGTTACCAGGACAGAGGCTGCCCAAAGTGGAGTGCTTAAAATGGGTCTGGAGGCCCAATCACTGAGGCGTTGGATGGGAAAAAGGCAGGTTCAAAGGGAAAACCAGGAAGCAAGTTGGGGAGTGCAAACCCTGTGCTGAGGAGCACGAAATTCAAAATAAATATACTTTTTTTTAACCAAAATCAGGCACAATTATGACCACAGACATAGACCCTTTCAAATAAATCCACCCCAAAGGCAGCCTGCTGCAGATTGCTTTTGTGGCAATGCTGGGGGTTTTGGTCCTTGGGAGGCAAGCTACAATGGGTTTGGAGGCCGAATCACAGAAGTGTTGGGTGGGAAAAAGGCAGGTTTAAAGGGAAATCAGGGAAGCAGGTCAGCGAGTGCAAACCCACACGAAATTCAAAAAAGATATAATTTTTTAACCAAAATGGGCACAAATAAAGCCACAGACACTGTCCCTTTCAAATAAACTCACTGCAAAGGCAGCCTGCTGCAGAGTGCTTGCACAGCAATGCTGTGGGTTCAGGTCCTCGGGAGGCAAGTTACAATGGGTCTGGAGTCCCAACCACAGATGCAGTGGGCGGGGAAAAAGCGTGTTTAAATCGAAAACCAGGAAGTAGGTCGGAAAGTGCAAACCCAATGCCCAGGAGTGCGGAATTCAATATAAATATACTTTTTACCAACATCAGGCACAAATAAAGCCACGGACAAGGGCCCTTTCAAATAAATTCACCCCAAAGGAAGGAAGCATGCTGCAGATTACACTTGTGGCTATGCCGGGGGTTTAGGTCCTCGGGCGGCAAGCTACAATGGGTCTGGAGGCCCAATCACTGAGGTGTTCAGCAGGAATAAGGCAGGTTTAAAGGTAAAAGCAAGAAACAGGTTGACGAGTGCAAAGCTTAAATTCAAAATAAATATATTGTTTTACCAAAATCAGGCACAAATAGGGCCACAGACAGGAGACCTTTCAAATAAACTCACCCCAAAGGCCGCCTGCTGGAGACTACTCTGACAGCTGTGCCAGGGATTTAGGTCCTCGGGAGTCAAGTTACAATGGGTCTGGAAGCTCAATCACAGAGGTGTTGTGCAGGAAAAAGGCGTGCTTAAAGGGAAAACCAGGAGGCAGTTCGGCGAGTGCATACCTAGCACTGAGGAGCGTGGAATTCTAAATAAATATAGCTTTATATGGTGCTGCTATTGAACTCTAGTCCCTTTCAACTCTGACACTGATGTTTGGCTAGCTTCAAGGATACTGCTCTGAGCCACCAATCTGTCCCTGACTTTCTGTACCTCTTCTTGGAGGTTTTTGTTATCCCTGAGATCCGTACACTATGCACGCATTTTCATGTCATGTATCATTTAATATGAGAAGTTTGCTCTCTTGAGCATCACTTCTATGTTCTGCCAGCAACAGGTCAGCCTCCACTCAGATTTATATTTTCTTCCCTGATTCTAGCCAGTTCCTGAGACACAGGCTGACCCTTATCTAGATTTATTTTTCAATTTTAAAGCATATTTTCCTTTGATCAGCTGCAATTTCTCTTGTTCAGATTATTTAAATTCTGGTGCATTTGATCAAAATCATTTTGTGAGTCTATCTATCTGATGATCAACTGACTGGTTTCCCATTTTATTTCACTTATGCACTGTTTGAAGGCCACAATTTCCTCCAACAAAACTCTTTTGCTAGTCTGGTCATTCAATTGGTGTTGTAGGTGACTTATTATTTGTACACTTTATTTATGTGTGTCTTGCAGCACAGTCTACACTGGGTTTGTAGCTGATTTCTGAGTTGCTCAATAATATTTTTCATATTTCAGCTCTGAAATGTGGCTTTGTTGTAATGTAGTCTCTAACTGCATGAGTGATTCCCGGGCCTCTGTCACGTCTACAGTCTGCGTCAATTTTTTTTTTATTTTTCAATCCCCCTTCTATTCATTGTAAATGGAAATACAACAGAGCGGGAGGTTGGGTCATTTTAATGTGCTGCTCATTGTTGTTTTGGGTCAAATAGAATTCTGCAAGGGCTTTTTTACAAAAATCTCAATTTCAAACCAATAATCAGTCCCTCTAATGTAAATTCCTGTATCATTCTGGCTTGCCAGCTCCCAGCCTCATTCTCAGGTCGGATGATATTTCTTGGCATCTTCAATTGGCATGCCACTCATTTTGAGTGTGTTTTGTTATACAACTCCCTAGAACTCTCGCTACCCAGGAACAACAGTCTTGCACTTTATTCCTGCTAGATTTCAATAATCAATGCTAAATCAAATTATCTTTGTATTAACTCTACAAAATCGTATTCTCCTGTACACTTCCCTGGAACTCAGGGTTCAAGTCAACAGTGGAACTTTTAACAATCGCATCAAAAACATGCCATGCAAATTTTTGATGTGGTAATTATGGTAATTGTCATGAATCCAAACAGAAAACTAGATCCCAGAATGAGCCCCCATTTGTGAAGGAGATATTTATGGGGCAACAATTTATTTGGGAAGTTCGTTCAAGAGCGCCACACCAATTAAGAACTATGGATTCTTGCCCAGCCCTGTTTTTGACTCATACAACACCAGTGTACACCTCCCACCCCTTTCACAATATAGAAGACAAGAAACAGGCGGATGTGAAGAAAGAATAGAGATGTCTTAAAAAGTAAACTAAATAAGAATCAAGCTATAGTTATTGAAATGCACACCACCTCACCCCTTGGCATAAAATATTTCCTGTTAAACACCATTCACTTTTGATAATAGAGATTCACAAAATATCAAGGACACAACATGTGCAGTTTTCATTTCTGATCTCAAATTCCCTCTGGACACACGAAAAAGAAACACAGGTTTAGCGACTCCTTGAGATGTTTGATTGACTCACAAATTGAGCACTAGTATACTCATAATCAATACAACACCCTATAACATGCCAATATTATTTAACAATGATTTGTTAAGTGGCTTCACTTAAATACCTGTAGCACATTTCAGTTTTTAACAAGAAATCTGACGTGCGCAGCACTCTTTATTTCTGACCTCCCTGCACACTTTTCATTTCTAGCAAGTTTTTAGCACAACCATTATTTAACAAATACGTTTCCCAATATTTTTCTATGCAGTGAAAAATGTCTGTTTAATTTGAAGTCACTTTCTCACTCTCAGTAGAGAGTGTGCTTTTAACTCAGATATTTAACTTGGTTTCACTTTGAAGACACGGTTCTGAGCAGCACAGACTCAGGTATTCAGTTTATCATTTGGAACCCCTCGGAGGCAGGGTCCGGGGAATAGTGAACAGTTGGTAATGTTGTTTTATAATGCACCCCTCCACTTTGGGGATTATGAGATTGGAATGAATAATGCGGGATACCAAATCACTTTAACATAGTATGGCCCTCATTACGAGTTTTCCGGTATCCTGGTGGTAATTCTGCCTGGATACACCCATATGGTAATACGGTTAGCAGCACTCACTCAGACGATATTACTGCCGGATTATGAGTGCCTGTGATGGTGGTAAATCCCCATTCCATGTAGTACCATTGGTGCAGGTAATATCTGCAATTATTGCTGGGAAAGTGCCAGACTTACCTCCAGCTCTTACCTGGAGTTAATTCCTCGTGCCTCGCTGGCAAACATTTAGTTGGCCGCTGTGGAAACATTCCGGTACACATTAATACTGGCATATTAATACCACACGTGCCAACTCGTAAAAGGGCCAACTTTAACAATTGGATGGATGTTGCGAATTTCAATGTTCCACAAAATCACTCCAGTGTCTGTTGACTATGTGGGTATTAATTACATTATAAATTAATTACAAAATGCTAGAGATCTACTTCTGTATGCCCACCCAATCAATAAAGGGAAGATATTCATTTAAATATAACCCCACTAATGGTTTGTCTTATGAACTTACTTTAAATCATTCTGGGTTTTGTGCTCAGGAAAAGTCATCAAGCCTGCATGGTCATCCCTTGGGAATCATAGGGATCTGATAAGACTGCCCTCCACACTCAGTTATGGATAGCCTCCAGCATCAATCCCTCAGTCTTGGTTCCCTCCAGATTTTAGTCTTACTCCCGACTCATCCACCACCTTATGCCTCTCTTCCAATAATTTTAAAGAGCTTCAGTCAGCTTAGACAGCTCAGATCATTCCGACAACTCCCCTTGTTTTAGTTGGCTTCTGGACAGGAAATCCTCATTTTGGAAGGAGATCCCCTTTCCTATTGTGTGTCTAGTTTTAAACCCCTAATCACCTCCCCCAAATCTCTTAATTATGAAGTGCCAGCCTATGTATTTATTTATTTTATTTATTTTGACATTTGTATAGAGCACGCTGAACCCAAAGGCATCTGGGTGCTGGTAACATAACAGACCTAATTATAGTCTATACATAAGGTAGGTATCGCCATAGCCTGGATGGGTCAGCTGGTGGCCCTCCACTGGTGGGAAAGTTGAGGAGCGTATTAAGGGCGAGCGAGCTGGCCTTATGATCTAGGGGTCTTGCGTGAAGAGTCATGTTTTGAGGTTCTTGCAGAAGGACCAAAAGGAAGGATCTGATCTATTGGCTCATGATTCAAATTAGACATCTATTGTCCTCCTCCTTACACAAGACCTAGCCTCTTTTCTCTGATTGGTCCCATTTCATAATTAGCCTCAATTTCTGGGAGTAATAGCTCCACCCATTTGGAATAGCATTCCTGAACACTTCAGATATGAACTTAAAATCTTTAACAAGACATGTTTCTTCAATTTATAGCTAAGCATCAAAAACTATATATTTCTGAATTGATCTGAACATGCTGGTCGCAATGCACTGTGTCTTATGTTGGCATGTAGTTGTAGGTGTGAATGGTAGAAATTAGTGATTTCCACAAAAAGGATAACAATTAGAATCATAGGATTTTACAGACAAGTATTTGGTTCCATTAGATATAATGTACCTGGCTCTTTTATCTGTAATTTATTCTGGGCAGCTGCAATTTTAGTTTATAACCTTTGTTCCAAAGGTCGAATTTTTAGGGGAGATGTATTATGAAATGGGACTTTTCATAAGATTTGGGGGAATATTATAACCATTGTGTAAGTGTCATGGTTCCCAAATCAAAGGAAAACATTGTGATTCTCCAAAAAAACCTATGGCATACTATTAATTGCATACATATTATTAGTTCAATAAAACAGCAAACTCTTCCCATGATCTCTATGTAGGCCTCTATTTTTGTTCCCAGCGTTGATGACCATCTGTGTTTGTATTTTCCTTGAGCAGAGGGGATAACTCTGCCCCTGACTCATCTGTCATTCTCCTGGAACACGTCAATTGCTTCACCACAAAACTACATTTAATTTTGACTTTTTCTTTAGAGCTCACCATCCATTAGCAGCATCATTGTTTATTCAGTGTTTTCAGACACCCCAAAAAAAACTCTTCGCAGGCTCAAACTCCAGCTTCAAAAGGCTTGATCAAAATCCTGGTACATGTAGGGGGAAAAAGCAGTTCTTGATCTTTTAATCTGATCTGAGGGAAGGCTTCTTCAGGATTAAACACAGGTTGTCCGTGCTCTGATAAAATGCATATTTATTTCCATTACATGATGTTTACTTCAATTTCTTGTATCAGATGAGATGCATCTTACTCCTGCATCTTCATTCTTGTAGCTTGTTTTAAAACAGTTGGTTTGTTTCTGTAACCACCAGTTTCCTTAATGTGTGGCTTTAAATGTACAATTGCAGGGGTGTTTCATCTGCAATCTAGTCATTTCTCTCCAAGCTGCAAAATGCAAACATTTCTCCCTGGCACCTCCCTTTTGTAGCACTTTCTGGTATCGGGCCCATGTCATTGGAATTAGGCCTTAGGGTGTTTTGGTCTAGTCATTCAAATACAGGCCACACTTAATTTTGACTTTTCGGAAAGTTGAAAGTTACTTGATGGCCTTGCAATCTGGCAGCCAACAATGCACTTTTGGGCTTAACTTAATTTGTTTCTGGGACTTAAAATAACGAACAGATTGCCAGGGATGACAAATGAAGTGACAGCACCAGGTAGGTGGCCAATGGTGATAGAGACCATGAACACCAGAAGGGCCATAGTTGAAAGTTGTCAGGAAGGAATGTGCTTATGGCCAACTTGGTGTTGTTATGTCAAGCCCAGCAGCATACAGATGAAGGTAAGTAGACCTTATTCTGCAGCAGCATGACCAGGCCATAGAGAAGGCATACCGCATTGCAGCAGTGCTGCAATCCTATTTCATTTCGAGTGACTACATTTATCCACAGTTTTTTCGGACACGTCAGAACACTTGCTGTTAGTGTAGAATTTCTCTTGACCCATGTTTTGTTTCCTGATCAGACTTCACAGTGCATTGTCTGCACAAACACTATGATGTGTGTCCATTTCCACTAATGCATGGATCCCCAATAGATCAGGGGTGTCATGTTTTCATGTACTGGCTATCATATGGCACTGAAGTAGCATTGAAGCAAATGAGCAGAGTGAAACAAGTTAATTCATTGAAAGTGCCAGTAATGTGGGTACGCGTTTGTGAATATGCAATTTGGAGTACTCCTGGTTCACACTGGGGACATGCTGCACTTCTTGCAGGGATATGGTTTTGAAGCCCTTTCTTGGCTACATATGATATGATATTTTATTTGTATCGTGCCCATACACAAGTGTTTCAGAGTGCGACGAGGCACGGGAAGGGAAACAGCGGAGGACAAAACAACGATCTTACTAGGCCCAGTGACATTGAGAACGTGCAAGTGCAGGGGTGGGGTTATGGGGAAAGTGCAAGGGGCAGGGGAGGAGTGGAAAGGGCTAACAAGTGATAGAACAACAACAGGTAGTGTGGCCAGCACGTGGTAGGTGCAAGAATAAGGTGTAGACAATGGGTGTCTGATAAGTGCTGGGAGGGGACTGTATGGTAGCAGATACAGACCCAAGTACAAGGGTTACTGAGTATATAGAGGTGCACTCAGTGTTGTATAATTTCTTATAAGAATATGATAAATTACAGTATTTGTTAGATGTGCTTTCAAGGTGCTCCCAATTAGTAGAGTGCTACCTCTACTGTAACAAATGTGATAAATAAATGGTACAACAAAAACCTTGTTGTACAAACTGGGGCACAGCATAAGGCAAAACAAATCTTGCTTAGAATTCAATTGAATTCTAAGCAAGATTTGTTTTGCCAAGTACAAGGGTTGCCAGGAGGCAGTGCAGGTGTGTGGCTGGGCGGGCAGGGAATTGGGCCCAAAATCAGAGGGTAGTCAGGTAACCAGTGCCAAAGCAGAAGGATTTGCAGGGGAGAGGAAGAACGAAGGCAGAAGCAAAGAGGAAGGTCTTGAGGTGCTTCTGGAACCGAAGATGGTTCTCCTCAAGTTTCAAAGAGGCAGGGAGGCTGTTCCAGAGGGAGGCCCCATCTGAGGAAAGGGATCTACCACCAACTTGTTGCTTGGAGAAGCGACTGACCCTGAGGGAGTTGGAGGTGAAGGAGCGAAAAGCTTCAGCAGGAAGGTATTTACGGAGGGAGAGTTGAAGGTATTGTGGCCCCATGCCCCAGAAAGCCTTGTGGACAATGCAAAGGGTCTTGAATTGGATCCTTGTAGCCACTGGGAGCCAATGAACAGATTTCAGCTGGAGAGATACGATGCCAGGGCTTGAGGCCAAGGACAAATCTCGCTGTCCTGTTATGGATGAGCTGCAGAGGGTGGCGAGTGGTTGCAGGCAGATTTGGAAAGAGGCTGTTGCAATAGTCCAGCCTAGAGCGAACCAGATATCTGGAGACAGTGAGCCTCTGGGGGAAGGAGAGGAAAGGAAGAATACCTCTGAGGTGTGCAGTTGGTAGTTAGACTTTTTTGAGACATCAGAGATGTGTGGAGAAAAGAAAAGCGTGGAGTCGAAGATACCCCCGAGGTTCTTAGCCTCACAAGTGAGAGTAGGGAAAGGGGCAAGGGAGGCCATCCAGAGAGTGACAGGAAAGGAAGTTGCAGGTGTGCCGATGAGGATGATCTCTGTCTTCTGGCAGCTCTGAATCCAGACTGATGGTCATGGAGCCAACCAACAGAATTGGTGTGAAGATTAAGCAGGGAGATGACCAGCTTTTCCAGGTGTTTGCCTAGGAAAGGAGTGATAGAGATCGGACAATAGTTAGCCACGCAAAGAGGGGTCGGCTCTGGGTTTCTTGAGAAGAAGGTACACAAGAGAGTGCTTCAGAGGGGAGGGGAAGGCTCCAGAGGTGAAGGAGTGGTTTCAGAAGACAGCCAGAGCAGGCGCAAGTGTGACAATGTTAACCTTAATGGTTTTGGATGAACAGAGAAGAACCTGTTTTGACGAGACTTTCAAAGATCAGACTTGTCTGGAAATCTCGTCGGGGAGAACAGAGGAAAAGATGATAAACAGGGAGGAGAAGCAGCTGCAGGGGGGCCAGCGGTAGCAGAGAGAGAAGGGGTGGAGGAGGAGAGGATGAGAGGGTGGACAGGATGTCCAGGGTTTTTCAGATTAAATGAGAGGCAAGGGCCGTGCAGAGAGCTTGGGAGGGGACAGGAGAGGTAGAGACTGCAGCAGGATTGCCCAGCTCCTTGCAGATTTTAAAGAGTTTGGCCGAGTTGTTGGATGCCGCCGAGACACGGGCTTGGATGTGGGCCCTCTTCTTTGTGCAGAAAAGGAACCAGTATTGCTTTTCGAGCAGGCGGCAGGCCAGTTTGTCAGAGAATGCACAAGAAGCCCGCCATTTCCCCTCAGCCACCCTGCACGTGCGTTTAAGGGTAACTAGGTCAGAGTCATACCAAGAGTTGTACTTGGCTTTGGGCTTGAAGCGGATCCTCATGACAGGGGCAAGAACATCAAGAGTATCAGAGATAGAATAGTAGGGCATGGATAGGGCTGAGTCAGGATGTGAGTATGCCAGAGGAGGAGGAGGTGGAGAGAAAGGGGTAGCGAAAGCCTCAACGGACACACGCTTAATTAGTAGGATGACTGAGAAGGTAGGTGGCACTGTTGGAGTTGGCTTGGCCTGAGGGGCAGAGAGGGAGAGATAGGAGGAAAGGAGAGAGTGATCACTCCGGGAGAGAGGAGTGGTCAGAGGTATAGAGAGGGGGTGGTCTGAAGGGATTAGAACATCCAGAGAGTGCCCCTGCAGAGTGTGTCAGGCCAGAGGGAAGATGCTTATGCTTATTGCAAGCACAGTGATAGGGATGTAGATTGTTTTGATGTACTGCAACAGCCAATCATATGACTGTGGCATGTCAGGCACAATCACTGTCCAATGGCCCGATCTTGTTCTCATCATACATGTACAATGTGCGCTATCACAGATCATTTGCACCACACATGCATATTCACACACATTACCTTACTATCAGATCATTGCTGGTGCTTAGGACGACACCTCTCATTCCATCAGCTGCAGAATATGGTAGGAGTTGTTGTGAGCACATACCTTGAGAAAATCGACACTTGTATGCAATAATGTGCAGCACAAAGTAGGCAACAATGAGGTTACTCACTGTTAGAGGGTTATACATTAACAACGCCCTCAGGAATGGTCAAGGCATTAGGACGTTAGGCTCCCAAACTAATGCTTAATGAAAGATATGTGTGCTCTGTTGTAACATTTCTGCCCTCTGCCCAGTACGCACCTGAAAGGAGGGTGTAGATGCCTTGACAGGTGATAACCACTATCACCTATGGAAGAGAGGGGCGTCCTATCAAGTCTTTTGAAATATATACAGATGAATGTGTGGCAACATAAACGATTTAACTTACCAAGTGTCATTGCAGAGTGTCAATACATGCAGCTGTCAACTGTCCCTCTTGACTAGTTGGCATTCACATTCCGAAAATTATAGTTGGCATCACATGCCATCTTGATGTTTACAGAATCCCTATATCTCCTCTTTCTTAACAAGCGTTCTTTTGCCAGCGTGGGTCACAGAATCACATTTGTGCACTCAATGACACTGCACGCCACAGGCAACTCAGCTATGGCATTAAATTCCCAGACCATTCAAGCCCTTCTGAAAGGGGACCCTAGGGGACCCTGACGTCTATGGAAACAAGGCGGGTCACCACACATGATAGAGACGCCAGACACGAGGTTGTATTCCCAAAGCTAGGGTTTTATTGCAAAGCAAAAGTCTCAGTTGGCCAACTCGGTCTCACGCCCCGTGACGTGTATCTCTAGACCTTGAGGGACGCAAGAGAGTGAATTACGTACATCAGTTACATATATACAAAATGCATATCAAACAATCAGCTATGACATGGTTAACACCCCCCTATATTGGGTTTCTTTGAACTTGGTGTGATGATGGACATCTCCGACCACTATGACACATTCAAACATCTATTCTAGTAACAATTTGCAATTTGTGAGTGCGAAGGCATCTTTCGGTTATTGAATAGAACACGGCGCTTCTGTTCTTGGAAGCAAACTACATACGGGGGGGAGTTGCATTCCAGAACTTGCTATCTATCAGGTGCTATTCGCGTCCTGGGAGCCGACATGCTCTAGCGGGCTCAGCAAAGGGGGGCCGTTAGAACAGCATAATTCAAGCCTTTAGCGGTATTATTCTAACATATTCTACCATATAACGAGACTGGCTGGCAGCTGTGAAATGATTAAATGCCCTGCAGCTCTGCTTCAAGGCTACATTCGGGAGGGAGCCGGGCATTCTTCCTGGCGCTGCCTATGTTTGTGTTTCAGCGAACTCTTGTTATTCTCACGGCCCTGCGGCCTTGTCCTTTTCACATACAGACAACGATGTTCCACAGTCGAGCAGTGTAAGCGGAAAATATACTGCAAAGCAAAAGGAACAGAAAGCAATGAGCAATGGTTAGAAAACAAAAAATGGCGATTCTTGCTACATCAAAATGGCCGTTCATTGGCAAACTCGAAAACCTTTATTCTGGCGTATTGTGCATGAGACGGTTGGTCCACGGCCACCAAAATGTGTTTGCAGTCTCAAAGTAGAGGTATCCATATTTCTAGACTGACAAACCCTCCTTTGGCCGTATGCCAAACGTCTCATCTATTTATTGAAACCTCCTCTACTGATGATGAATCTGAAGTACTTATGTCTGAGTCTTGCATGCTATCGTGGACATCATTGTCTTCATCAATATCTATTGCCTTCAACTCTGAATCACTGCTCTCATCTCATTTGGGACTGGGCTAGTTCGATCATGAGGTTGTTTTTTCTTTGTTATCATATGCATGCATCCTTCCGTACATCCCTCAGTTACCTCTGCGCAAACTATGGGTAAACAATGTATACAACAACAGCACGTTAGGAATATTCTGAACACCACTACTAATATTGAGATCAACTTCCATCCCCAAGATCGTAGTATTCCCCAAAACCAAGATCCTATTCCCCAGCTCCCTTCTCCCGTGGGGAGTTCAGAGCTTAGAACCTGCATTTTCTTTATTGCTTCAACGATCGTGGAGGAATAGTGATCGACATAAACGCAACATGCTGATCCCACTATTTTGCAAATTCCCCCACGATCAACCAGGATTACATCGAGAGCCATTCTATTTTGCAGCGTCATTAACCTTATTCCTCTTTCTTCCAACGTCATGTTAAATAATATATCTGTTGTTGTTTTTATTGTATTCTTTAGGATTCTGGACAGTTGCCTTATAATATAGGAGTTCACTATCTGTCCTAAGAATGGAATGAATGATTTCGCTACATCAGTTGCTATTAAAACACCTTTGTCAGTCCTTTCGACTCTAGTTCTGGATAATCTGGCCATGGCTGCTGTTTCTAAGAGGAATACTCCGGGGAACAGTAGCCCTAGGTAACATGTACCTCCCCAGTTTCTGGGCAACCAAGAGTATGCTTTCTCTCCACATATAAAATAAACTGGATCACCTACGTATACTGGTTCTATTTCCCATTTTAGTACCACTGTATTCATACAACCAGTATATGTTCCGACTGAAAAAGAGCCTTTCTTTTTTAGACAAAAAGGGACAGTTCTTGGGCTATAATTCACCGTGTAAAATGAGGGAATTGCATCTTTGTCCCCTTCTGTTCTTACACGAAACGTCATTACAGATGTTTTTCTGGCGGGGACAATCTATCTCGTCTATTTTGTCGTGTTATCTTCCGTGTACTTTTCCTCGTGGGCTCTGGGGCTATTACTTGTGCTTTATGGAAAATGGAACAACCCACAGGCTTCATTATTATCTCCTCAAACTCATTCATGTTGGTTCTGTCTAATTGACCCGTATTACTCTTATTCGATTTCCCATAGAACATTGCACCTAAAGATGCACTACATGCAGAACTTAATGGTAATGGCTGCACATACCACCCTATTCCTTTTCCGGCATGCTGTGGTAAATGGGCATTATCGTTAGTGCCAGCATACAATTTGTTTTACCATGCGTTTTTCTTAAACTTATAGGGCCTCATTCCGAGTATGGCGGTAAGGGATAGCGGCCACCGGTAACGAGACCAGTGGCGGTAATCCCTTACCGCCATACTCCGAGTTCCCTCTGCGCCCTCGCCCTTAACGCCTGCTTTGAGCAGGTGTTAAAGTCGAGGGCGCAAAGGGGCCTCCAAGCCAATAACGGTGACCTTAATGAACGGTCACCGTTATTTGCATCTTCCCCATTCCCATTGAGCCCTATGGGGGCTCATTCGGGAATGGGGAAGAGCCTTGGTGAATGGGGAATTACCGCCCCGCCAACCTTGGAATGGGGCGGTGATTGCGCCATCCACCAAGGCACTGCCGGTCCGGGTACGGCGTCAACCAAGGCGTTAATAGCGCCATTGGTTAGCGCTGTACTCGGAATGAGGCCCATAGTCTTTATAACGGACTCATTCTCAGCTTTGGTGGTACAGGAGGAGGCTGGAACCGGACCCGGCATGTTTCTTGTCGTCCTTCTTCTTCCTTATCACAGTCGTTGTGGATATCTCTCTTCGTCGCGCTTGCTCTGATGTCTAAGTTCAATGGAATTCTCACAGTTCAGTTTTGCCTGTCCTTTTTAGCCTGGATTCGATTATTCGTTTTTAGGCGAGATCACTTGTCCCTTCTTATACTGCTCAGAGGACCTTTGATCAGTTATCGCCTCAATATCATGTGCGCCCAGCTTGTCCGCTCTGGTTCCGGACACATGTACTGTTAATCAATTATCTCACTTGCCATAGTAGCATGTGCGCCCAGCTTGTCCGCTCTGGTTCCGGACACATGTACTTTTTATGATCGCACAGAGGAGCCGCGAGTCTTGAATTGTCCGATTTGCACAATTCTCACGCTTCTCTCCTCTACACCCCTGGTTCCTTCTCCGTCCATGAGCTGAACCAGAGGTTGACATAAACAAAAAAAGAATGCGGACCACTTTGTCTTCTGAGGCCGCAGGTTGTATCACCTTGCTTCTGGTATCGTATGATCCGTGAACAGTGCCGGTGCACTTTCAGATTCAGGCTTGAAGTCAGCCTGTGGTGCTACTGCAGGTGCTGGTGTGCGCCGCGCCAATGATGCAGATCAGTTTTTTGACGTGCTGGCAAGTGCTGGTGGGCGCCAAAGGGGTACACAATTTGGTTTTGCTGGTATCTGTAAGGCAGATTTCACGTCGGTCAGCAGTGATGTCGATTCTGCTGGGCAACATTGGGGCACTCTTTCCCCTTCCCCCTTTTTGGCAATCGTCTCAGGCTTTGTTTCGAGTTTCACTTCTCGTTTTGGCAGATTAGGTGGCTGCTCACTGGCAACAGTTTCTTTCGTTTCTGGGACCGCTGTCTCTTTCCGGTCATCAGTGTCAGGCAAGACTTTCAGTGCAGTTGTAATCTTTTTGGCATGGGTGGAATGGATCCACGACTTCCTTCCATCCACCCGTATTGCCGTCTGCGTCGCCAAAAGTACTTGATGGGGCCCGCGCCACCTGGGTGCTAATGATGACTTTCTTTCAAAGTTTTTTAGCAGTACCCAGTCTCCTGGCTCCAGAGCGTGCCCCGGACCGGTGTACCTTACTGGTAATGCCTCCTGCACCTGCTGATGAATCAAACGTAATTTGTGCATTAAAAGGCCATAAAAAGTACTAAGCACAGGATGTTCTATCTCACTAAGTCGTTTTGGCTGAGGTTCGCACCAAACATTTGCCGGCCCCCCCATTACGATTTCGTACCGGGAGAGCACAGTTCTAGCCTGTACAGACGTACGCATGCATAATAGTGCTATTGGTAATGCATCCACCCAACTCAACTTGCTTCCCGCACAAATCTTGCTAATCTTTAATTTAAGAATCCCGTTGTTCCTCTCCATAAGACCGGCAGAACTCAGATGCCTTGAACTATGGAATCTCTTATCAATCTGGAGACCAGCACATATCTGTAATACCACTGCACCCACAAAATGCGGTCCATTATCAGAACATAGGACCAGTGGCAAGCCAAATCCGGAAAAATACTCCTTCAACATTACTTTTGCCGTACTCATTGCTGTGCAATCTTTCAAAGGATATGCCTCCACCCACTTACTGAATGCACACATTACCACCAAGACGTATTTTAAGTTTTGGCACCTCTCCATCTCTATGAAATCAAAATGAACTACCTCAAACGGCATGGAGGGCGGGCCAAAACTGCCTGTTGGAGTCACTGTTCCCTTTCCTACATTGTGTTATAAACACGTGATACAGTTCTGCACCAACCTCTCTGCATTCTTTTTTATGTTTACATTCTGCCATACTGTAGAAAGGCGCTGTATCATTTTCTTGGCACAGATGTGCGTAGGGCTGTGGGCCATTGTGACCATTGCAGTCACATACGAATTTGGCAACATCCAGTTTCTAGTTCCCTTGTCCACCCAACAACCCACCAAATCCAACTCAGCAGATCCCTCTGCCCATCCCTGTATTTCATCGGCCGTAGCCTCGGCCTGCATTTCTTTGACAGTCGCAACTCCATCTTCTATCATACAGGGTACTTCCTCTGTCTGAACGGTCATCATCTTGGTATTCAAATCAGTGGCAGTTTGTTTCGCAATTCTGTCGGCAAACACGTTTCCCTCTCCTATTTTGCATGTTACTTTTTTATGTGCTTCGCATTTCACTATTGCTAGGCACTTTGGAAACGTGAGTGCAGACAGCAATCGTACAATCAAAAGGCCATGTTGAATTCTGGCACCATGTGATGTCAGAAACCCTCTCTCAGCCCAGAGTCGACAAAAGTTATGAACCACTCCAAAAGTATACTATCAGTATATATATTCACATTCAAATTTTCAGAAATCTCGCAGGCTCTGGTTAATGCTATTATTTCCGTGGCGTGTGCTGAATTATAGGTGATTCTTTTACTTTCTACAACCCTCTCTAGGGTAGTGATAGCGTATGCGGCAGTTGTCGTGCCATCTGGTAATTTAAAACATGAGCCGTCACAAAATAACTCTCCATCCGGCTCTTTCTGTGGAATATCACTTAAATCAACTCTTCCCTTGGTTTCTTCCTCAGCTCAGTGACCATTAAGCAATCGTGGGGGGGGGGTGATTCATTCTTCCCAATTTATTTTATGGCTAGTGGCATTAATTCTGCAGGATTCAAAGCTGTACACCTCATAATTTGGATATGGGGCGCGAGCAAGATAATCTCATATCTTGTCAATCTAGAAGAGGTGAGGTGTTGCGTCTGTGTCCTATTTAATAGAACGTCTATGGCATGTGGCACCATCAGAATTAAAGTGTGCCCCAACACCATCCCTTCCGTTTGTTTCACTGACGCAGCAGCCGCCGCGACAGATCGCAAACATCGTGGTAGTACGCACGCTACAGGGTCCAGCGCATAAGAAAAATAGCCGCACGGCCTATTTCTTCCACCTTGTTCCTGTGTCAAAACCGCCAATGCACATCCTTCACTTTTACACACAAATAGTCTAAAAATGTTCTCATAGTTCGGCGTACCTAAAACTGGAGCCGAGCATAATGCAGTTTTCAATCCATCAAATGCTCTCTGACATTCCTCATCCCACTGCAAAGGCATAACCGCATCTTTTCTAGTTAAATTCACTAATGGTTTCACAATTAACGCAAAATTACCAATCCATTGTCGGCAATATGAAGCCATGCCTATTATGGCTCTGACTCCTTTTTGTGTCTTTGGAATAGGCATGCAAGAAATACTTTCTATGCGTTCTGGCGTTAGTCTTCTCCCTCCTTTCGAAGGTAGGTAGCCCAAATAAGCCACCTCCTTTCGATTATACTGAAATTTCTTCAAACTAGCTTTATGGCCATGTGTCGCTAGGTGTGACAGTAGTAATACAGTGCTTTCTTTACAAATCTCCTCTGTGTCTGCAGTTAGCAATAAATCGTCTATGTATTGCAAAAGTACACAACCCACGGGTAATTCCAGCATGTCTAGCTGTTCTTTTAATGCTCTACTGTAAATACTTGGACTTTCCGTATAACCTTGCGGAATCCGCGTAAATGTAAATGATCGTCCTCCTAATGTGAACGCGAACAAATATCTACTGTCCTTGTCCACTGGAATACTAAAGAATGCGTTTTTCAAATCTATTACACTAAAATATTCTGCTGAAACAGGTATCATTGTCAATATTGTAGTGACGTCTGGCACTAGAGGAAATTGCGGATCTACTACCTTATTCAATGCGCGTAGATCAATTATGAAACGGTATGGTACCTCATTATCTCCTTTTTTATAAACCGGAAGAATTGGGCTGTTGCATGTACTGCCTGTGATTTCCTCTATTACCCCTAATTTCACCAAATCGGTAACAATACTCTTCAATCCTTTCTCACCTTCAACCGAAATTTTGTATTGGGGTATTCGCGGTAGGGTAACACCTTCTTTTAAAATAATCTTTACTGGCTCTATCTTTAAACATCCCACATCATTGTCATGCATTGCCCACATACAGGTTGGTACTTTACTTAGTTCCCCTGGTAACGCTTCGGACATGAATTCTGACACAGGGGCATCGTGTGGCCATATCGTTAGAAACACTCTGTCTGCCGTGCAATGTATAACAGAACCTAGTTTTTTCAACAAATGTAATCCCAACAAATTTTCTCCACAATTTTCTGTTAGAAGGAAAGGACAATGTTCGGTAAATGGTCCTATGGTAACTGGGACTGGTTTGGACACTGGGTTTATGACTGGTGTACCTGCGAACCCTACGGAAATATTCTTTTGCCCTGACAGTGGTATATTCGGAACCAAGTGATGGTCTATTGAACACTTCTGTGATCCTGTATCTACAAGAAAGTGGTGCTCCTCATTCCCGACTCTCATTTCTACGTAGGGTCCTCTCTGATTCACGGGAATAGACAGTGGTTCCGACCCCTGTCCTGGGCTGTCCTATTGGGGAAATAACACATCGTCCGATGTGTAATCATTACTATTACTGTAATACGTGTTTGGCTGTTTATCGAAAACATTTCCACTCTTCCCTCTATTTCCCCCACTCTGATTTCCATATTGTTGATTTTGCTGTCCCTGACTCTGGTTTGGGGCACTTTGGTTTTGGCCTTGGTTTTGATTACCTCCGTTATTATGATGCTGCTGCATACTATTCCTATTTGGTCCATTCGCTCCTGGGTGTCCTCTATGCTGTCTCCTCTGACCAGACCCATTTCTATTCTGTAGATGCAGGCATTGCGCTCGCCAAAGTCCTTCCTCTTTACAATATGCACACTGATTCGGCCCCACTGTTCCCCCATTCATATTCAAACTACTCCTTCCTTGTGCGTTCCTTCGCCCTCTATTATGTTCTACTACTTGCTGCATTAATACTCCTGTCTTTAGATTTACCCTATCCCTCTCTTCTTTTTCTTTTCCTGCAGTCACTCTGTGCTCATAATATTGGGCCATATGCAGTAATACGCCCAACGTTTTTTCTTGCCATGCACTCTCTGATGTCATTATCAGATCCTGAATTGGAAGTTTTAACCCCCTCACATATTTGTCAACAAATAACCTCTTTCCTGCTTCTGAACCCACATCCTGTCCGCTGAAGTCTGTGAATACTTCTTCAAATCTATTAAAATAATCTGTAGCCAACTCATCTTTGCCTTGTACACATGCAGTCAATTTGTCCCATTGGATTCTTTTCTCTGGGACAATTGTTTTTAACTTCTGTACTATACGTGCTGGTAATGCCACCAGGTTCGGTCCTGGTGTTCCTCCAACCGCTTTATCTTCTATTATCAAGTCCGGCCATGTGGCGCCAAAGGCCGTTGTGTCATCTACCTTCCTTATTTGTTTCCATATGTCAGCTGGCAGGATCACCGGGAATATTAGGTCTATATCACCCATGGTAAGCATGGATGATTGTAGGCAGGACTCTACTTCCTTGTAAAACCCTGCAGGATTCTTTCGTATATCAGGAATCGTCTGCTTTATGTTGTTCACCTCCTGTCTGGAAAAGGGGAGATGCACATATTGGGCGGTGTAATGGGCTGGTGTCACCTGCACCGTCGCACCGCCCACTGCGGGAACCTCCACTTTGGGCACAAAGGTAGGTGGGACCTCTCTCATAGGAAATGCCCCACTTACCCTCCCCCTTCTCTTAGATGTAACAATATTCCCAGATCCAATGATAGGGCTGTTTCTCTTGTCCCTCTCTCTAGTGCTCTTCTATATACTGCCATTATTTCGAGCGGGCTGGCCTTATCGTTTTTTATATCTTTATCTAATAAATGTTCAACCATCGATTGTAGCGCTTTTCTTTTCATAGGCATGGAATATTCATCAAATATCTCGTGTATCTCCATTGTGGGAATACTAGGATCTGACATCCATCTAAACGTTTCTCGCATACATACTTTTAACTTGTCGCCCCTTTGTACTGACGACATCGAATGTCGTTGTTGTATATATGGCTCTACAGTTTCCTTCCTATTTCTCCCGATATCTGTACTCCTGTACCCAGGTGCAGTAAACATTTCGGCATAGTCATTATCTAAATCACCTTTAAGCTCAAAAAGTCTATACACATGTTCTCTCACTTCTTCATCCCTCTCCCTAGGGCGTGCTAATGCATTCAAATCTAACAATCACTGCGGTGGTAATTTCCCAATTAGCTGTTTCCATTTCTCCACCAAATATTCACCCATGCATTCCAACATTGCGTCTACAAAAGTCATATATCGAAGCCAATGTTGCCGTCCCATCATTCCCGTCTATATACATCTCTGCCTGTTGCTGCAATTCCACTTTCCATTCTTTGCTGATTGCGCTGCGTGTTACCCTCGTGCACTCCCGTTGGTCAGTCCCGCCTCTTGCCCCCACGGTTTCAACTTCAACCCCGGGAGAAACAGACGGTACCGAGTCTGTGTCTAAGGCGGGAGGTGCGGACGGGACAATGGGAACAGGGAGTGTCTGTTGTGGGCCTGGTTGGCTAATAGGAAGTGTTATGTGCACGGTCTGTGGCTGTGGGAGGGCTTGAGCTACCGGAGGGGGAGCTTGAGCTACGGGCGGGGTCTGGGCAATAGCTACTGACGTGTCTGGCCTCACTTCTGATCTTGGGCCGTGTTTTGTACGGGTCAATATATTTTCTATCGATTCATCTGATATGTGCAATTCTCGCTGTGGGTATATCTTTTCTATATTCAACTGGTCACGCCTGCCTGCCCTTCTTATACTCTCAGTCCACTCCTCTTCTTCTTTTTCTTCCGCTATCTCACCTTTTGATTTATGCCTGTGCGCATGCTTTGCTCTGCTTTTAAATCGGAGCATTCCTTCCTTTCTCCAGTCTTTAATAGTCTCAAATGTTGCAGGACGCGCTTTCTTTCTTATCAACACATTTCCAAGTTATCTATCCTCGCCATCTCAAAACTACAATTAATCGGCCACTGATGGTCTTGTTGCTTTCTAGTTTGCCTATGCCAAGTCTCACAGAATATTATCGCACCCACTCCATACTTCACATACATCTCATACGCCGGCGTTCCCCCAGGTGGTACAATTTGGCCATCTTCCAAAGATTGTCTACCACAGCGGAAAAACCCTGCTAGGGTGGACAATACCCCAGGCATGTTTCAACCTTCCCCCTGGTTAATCAATCTTACCTAGGGCGTTTGATTTTGCAAAGTCAACTCTCAACTAATATCAGGATGCTTTGAATCGGGGAATGACTCACCTGATAAATCAAGTTGTCTGTATACTGACGCACCAAAGGACGTCGTGTCTGCATTTCTTGGCTTCCGCCTCGTTTCGGGACCCTCGCCTCATTGTTCTCTAGCTAGGCACGTTGATCAGGGATCAGATGTGTGCAGATCTGCAAAGGAGTCTCTCATCACTTTTACAGGGCGCCCCGAACACCTCTTGATCCCGGTTCGATCGTCCCGTCCTCGCCGTTCTCTGCCTTTCTCAATTACAACGTTACGCGAAGGAACAAGTGGGGGAGGGTCCCTATTCGGGCGCCATCTTGAAATGGGCCCCTAGGGGACCCTGACGTCTATGGAAACAAGGCGGGTCACCACACACGATAGAGACGCCAGACACGAGGTTGTATTCCCAAAGCTAGGGTTTTATTGCAAAGCAAAAGTCTCAGTTGGCCAAGTCGGTCTCACGCCCCGCGACGTGTATCCCTAGACCTCGAGGGATGCAAGAGAGTGAATTATGTACATCAGTTACATATATACAAAATGCATATCAAACAATCAGCTATTACATGGTTAACACCCCCCCTTTATTGGGTTTCTTTGAACTTGGTGTGATGATGGACATCTCCGACCACTATGACACCTTCTAACATCTATTCCAGTAACAATTTGCAATTTGTGAGTGCAAAGGCATCTTTCGGTTATTGAATAGAACACGGCGCTTCTGTTCTTGAAAGCGAACTACATACAGGGGGAGTTGCATTCCGGACCTTGCTATCTATCAGGTGCTATTCGCGTCATTGGAGCCAGCATGCTCTAGCGGGCTCAGCAAAGGGGGGCCGTTAGAACAGCATAATTCAAGCCTTTAGCGGTATTATTCTAACATATTCTACCATATAACGAGACTGGCTGGCAGCTGTGAAATGATTAAATGCCCTGCAGCTCTGCTTCAAGGCTATATTCGGGAGGGAGCCGGACATTCTTCCTGGCGCTGCCTACGTTTGTGTTTCAGCGAACTCTTGTTATCCTCACGGCCCTGCGGCCTTGTCCTTTTCAAATACAGACAACAATGTTCCACAGTCGAGCAGTGTAAGCGGAAAATATACTGCGAAGCAATAGGAACAGAAAGCAATTAGCAATGGTTAGCAAACAAAATGGCGATTCTTGCTGCATCAAAATGGCCGTTCATTGGCAAATTCGAAAACCTATATTCTGTCGTATTGTGCATGAGGTGGTTGGTCCACGGCCACCAAAATGCGTTTGCGTTCTCAAAGTAGAGGTATCCGTATTTCTAGACTGACACTTCTAAGGATATCATAGGGTTTGGATAGGCATTTTCTGACAGACAAGAGGGTCACATTGAGGACTTGGTGTGGATGCCTGGATGATGAGTATCGCAATATTCTCAATGTGATTCCACTGGTTCCCTGGAAGGAGGAGCCATGTAAAAAAAATGTGAGGTTGCTAACAGCTTCAATAGCAAAGGTATAGGATGACCTTGCATGCTAGGTGCAGGAAAGCTCAGCTCCCACCGTGTTACCATATCCAGTACTGCAATATGACAGCCTCATCTACCAGAGAAACGATAGACACTCTCCTCCTGTACATTCTTTCATCCTCCTCCTTCTTTTTGAGATTTGGTGCAACAGCATGATGCCCACTGGATTAACCATTTATGAGGCATTTTGGACATATTTACCTGCATGATTGCGTTGATCTTTTATATAGTAGTGTAATGAATTTGTCAATTGTAAAGCACCAAGGTATGGGAGGTTTGTCAGAGTAGAATGTGTGTGTGCATTATTGCCAATACGAATGTAGGTAGGGGTGGCCCAGTCCCTACTAGCAATTCAGGTTGAGCTGGCTTGTAGATGGGTGTTGTGAGGTTGTTGGGACGGTGTGCGAGTGCAGTAATGCCAGTAAGACTGAGATTCTCCTCATTGGCACATCTGCGCACTCCTTCCCTGTAGCTCTCTGGCCGGCATCTCTTGGCCCTCTTCCTGCTCCCACCTGCAAGGCTAAGAACCTTGGGGTCATCTTCGACTCCACACTCTCCTTCTCTCCTCACATCTCTGACGTCTCTAAGAAGTCACACTACCAGCTGCACCTCCTTAAGGTATTCTTCCTTTCCTCTCCTTCCCCCAGAAGCTCATTGTTTTCAGAGCTCTGGTTCTCTCTAGGCTGAATTATTGCAACAGCCTCTTTCTAAATAGGCCTGCTTCTACTGTCCGACCTCAGCAACTTATCCAGAACAGGACTGCAAGACTTGTCCTTGGCCTCAAGCCCAGGGATCGTATCTCTCCAGGACTGAAATCTCTGCACTAGCTCCCTGTGGCTGTGAGGATTAAGTTCAAAACCCTCTGCATCATCCACAAGGCCTTCTGAGGCCTGGGACCTCAATACCTTCAACTCTCTCTTCCTAAATATCTCCCTTCTCAAGCTCTTTGCTCATCCGCCTCCAACTCCCTCAGGGTCAGTCGCTTCTCCAAGCAACAAGTTGGTGGTAGATCTTTTTCCTCGGCTGGTTCATCCCTCTGGAACAACCTCCCTGCCTCACTTAAACTTGAGGAGAACCATCTCTGCTTCCGGAAACTCCTCAAAACCTTTCTCTTTGCTTCTGCTTTTTCCCCTCCCCTCCTCTGCTGACCTTCTAGTGCAACTGGAAACGGTACTGGCTACCTGGACACCCTCTAATCTCGGGACCAGGTCCTCCCCCGATAGCATCTCATACCTGCATTACCCACCTGGCAACCCCCGCACTTGGGGACTGTCTCTGTATCCCTACAGTCCCCCTCCCAGCCCTGACACCTGATGTCCGTATGTACTCATGCACTTGCCACATGCTGGCAGCTACTTACTTATTGTTATCATCCTGCCATGTACTGCACTTTCCCTGCCCCCTTCCCACACACTTGCGCAATCTGAATGACACCTGGCCTAGTAGGATCGCTGTCCGTCCTCCCTTTGTTCCGCTCCCTTGCCTCGTCGTGCCTTGAAACACTTGTGTATAGGCGTGTTATAAATGCCGTATCATATCATATCATATCATATCATATCAGTAGAGTAAGTGTGTGTCTAGCTAGCGTGAATTATTGTTGTGGGACACAGCTGCATTTTAATGCAGAGGTGTTGTGCAATGTGTCTTGAAGTAATGTATGACAGCAGATGCCGTGGTGGTGCCTGTGGCTGTGTTCCATCGATGTGGAGTGTGATACATATTTGTGTGTCCTTGCTGGTTTCTTGGTTTCATAGATGTGGTACAAATTCTGTACTGCGCTTGGCTGGAGTTTATTCTCTCTATCGCTCAGTACGTTCTATGAGGGGTTCATTGCTGCCTTGGCCTATCTGACAGGGGATTAAATAACCGGGGAAGACAAAGAAGATCCTCTAAGCGGCAGATGCTAAGGGGAATTGCGTTCCAGATTGTGGGAGTTTGGACGGAGAAGGAAGATCCCCCTATTCTATTCAATTTGAAGGTAGGGATGGAGTGCAGTGCCTAATCTCAGGTTTCCATTGGGCTGGTAAGGGGGGAGCTTGCGTTGACGGTATTCTGGGCCTGTCTTGTGCAGGGCATGGTGGGTAATGCACATGGCTTTGAAAGTGGACCCTCATGTAACAGGGAGACAGTAGAGGACCTGGAGGGCAGGTGTGATGTTCTCTCTGGGACCAAGGGCTAGGGGGAGCCTAGCCATGGTGCTTTGGACCCATTGGAGCTTTTTGAGTTGTTATGCAGTTGTACCCAGTTAAACAGAGGTAGTGTAGTCTAGGCAGAAGAGGACTATGGTCATGATTGCTGTGACTCCGTTCGGGTAGGAGAGGTACGGGAAGATGCGTCTGAGAATGCAGAGGTGTAGATGGCAAGAGTTACACACAGAGTTGATGTTGTTTGAAAGTGTCAGATCTGCATCCATGGTAGATCCCAGGTTCTTTACTGAGTAGGGTGTAGTGGGAGGAGGGCGTAGGGAGGATGGCCAAGGGGTGGGTTGGGAGAAGAGTGCCATTTTCCTGCAGATTACGATTTCGGTTTTTCCAGGGTTGAGGAGGAGGTGGTTAGCCATCATCAAGTGGTTGATTTCTGAGAGGCATGAGGTGAGGTCAGGATGGGTGATGGGAGAGTATTATGGAACTTGAAGATTATATGGGCGTCTTCTGCATAGTTGTAGCAGGTTAGGTCACGTGAACGAATAAGAGCAGGGAGGGGGCTCAGACAGAGTTTGAAGAGCAGGGGGATAGGGAGACCTCCTGTGGTCCCCCATTAGTGACAGGGTGGGGAATAAAGGAGAAAGAAGGAACAAAGGTGATTTGTGATCAGTTAGCAAGGAAGGAGGAAATCCACCTTAATGCTGTGTGCCTAACGCCAAGCATGCAGTGGCGGATAGTGTCAAAGGCCTCTGAGAGGTTCTAGGAGGATAAGTGTGGCACATGCTTCTCAGTCTGTGGGTCTTTTGAGGTCACACCCAAAGAAAGCTAGTGACAATTTAGTTTTTTTCAAAGGCAAAGGGGTCTGAAGCCGGACTGGGCAGGGTCGAGGAGTAGGTGGGATTCAGTGAAGATGCAAATCTGGGAGTAGGTGTGCGGTCAATAGGTTTAGCTAAGAAGTGGTTGTTAGAGATAGGTCATTAATTGGCTGGAAGGAGGGGGTCAAGGGAGAATTTTGTGAACAGGGGTTTCATGTGTGATGTCTTGAAAGTTGCTGGGAATATGCCTGAGCTGAGGTGTTCTGGACGAGAGGAATTCGCTGACGGGCCCATTGGTCAGCACTCACCCTCTAGAACTTGTAAGACAAGATATCTGCACCATGTGAGGACAGGGGGTGCAGGATTCACTTACTCCGACACGACTCAATAACGAGAACTCAATAGGTTGGCAAAGGGAAGTCAGTTTAATGACAAGTACATCAAACAGGGAAACAAACGGGAATCATCTGTAGTGTGTTCACCTGTCTCGCTCCGACTTCCTCGAACTTCAGTCAGACAGCACATTTTATCGGCAAAAATCGTCATTACTGACGTCTAATTTCTATAAAAATCATCATGCAATATAATTGGTTAGGAAAGGTAACTTAAGTATAGGTGTTATATCTGTATATGATAATACAACATGCGGATTAGATAACTCTTATCGGGTGGGCGCCTACGCCCATCCCTCTACATCACGCGTGATAGACGTCAGTACAACTATGACGTCCTATTGGTTACAATATCTATAGGACTCCAGATAACTTGGTCCATTGTGATTGGGCAGGTTACACCCCTAGACATACATTTCCACTTTTAATTAGCAGCATGCAGAATGAACACCCCTGTGTCTGGTGTCTCAAGTTTCACGCTGCCTCCCTTCCATCAATCAGTGTTTTAGGGCGACGTGTCAATTAGTTGGCTAAGGATAGCCTCGAAACTGTAGTCTCTTATTGGGAAAAGTTATGGCATCCTCGGGTCCTGGATGACATCAGGCAATGGTACTTCTTCGCGCCTGGCTGGTCACGTGTTAGTTCACCATGAATCTGCTTCAGTTTCCAGCTTTTAGTGCATTTAATTCTGTGTCGGCCTAGCCACCTGCATGGGCCCCCCTTATCTTGACCTTCATGAGGCAGGCTGGTATGCTCTGAAGTTGGAGTCTTGTGAGCTGACGTTCTCCTCCCCTTCTATGGTTGATCTTGATTTCCTAGGCATGAGCCGCTCTTTGTTGAGTTTCGATTCTGCTCCTTTTCTTGACTTTGGCTGGGTTTCGAAACTTGGCCTGTCAGGCCTCTGGCCGCCTGGGTACCTTTCTGCTTTTACAAAATGGAGTCACACTTGTATAATGTACCTTATTGAGGTAGATATGGTTGGCGCTTGACACTCTATCTTCTACTAAGCATTGCAAGCAGTATCGATTTCTTAGCATCTTGCGTTTCAAGCCTATTTGCACATGTTTAACAGGACGGCTGCTTCCATCTTGTCTCGTAACACTGCTTCCACACGTTGTAACATTGTCTCCTCTCTGTGCCTATTCCATTCAATTTTGTAGTTACTCGCACTGGCGTGTTATCTTCGATAGCTGCTTTTGTTCATTCACAGATCTGTTTAGGCCCTTGTGTCATTTCCACTGGCCTTCCATTAAGGCTTTTGGGGTCTCTTCGTGGACCGTGTGTAGGTACTCTTCATTTTGTATCAGCGGCTGGTGTGGTTGTCTGATAGGGTACCGTGCTGCCCAGAGTTGTCTGGTTATGGGTGCTTCAACCGGTATGGATCTTCTGATGTATACTGGGCAGAGTCCCAGTGCAGCTCTTTGTAGGTTCATTTGCTCTTCAGACGTCACATACCTTGGCAAGTAAGCTCCCAGTACCTCAAAATGAGGGGAAGGGGTGCAGGCCATGTCTGGGACCTCCTCTACACTCCCCCCTCTGGTCGGTTCATCGACCACTTCTGCAATCTCCTTTGCATTCATTTCTTTTGATTCTTCGGCGTCATGCTCATTGTCCTCTGCATTGGTACGTGATGGTGTGAATGTGTGAGCCTTTGGAGTCCATATTTTTATCACTCCCTTCAAACTCCCTGCTGTTTTCACATGTTTGTCTTTGTTCCATGTCATTAGCTGACATTGTCCATTTGGACTGCAGTAGATCCATTTTCCTTCATACCTTCTTTGTTTCTTGGGGTATGTGAACTTTGTTCCCTCTGGTGCAAATTTGCTGGCTTTCACAAAGTCTCTTATTTCTTCATCAGTCAGGTCTCTGAGCTTCCATCCTGGTTCGACATCAATCATTATTCATCCCTATGGCTTTCTTTGCAGTTTTCTGGCACTGTGTAATGATTATCTTGATAACACAGAATCCTAGCAATACCATTGCTAGTAGAGCATCCAGAAACTTAAATATATCTGCCATCCATTGTGGGACCCACGAGAATAGGTCTCCAAACCAGCTGTCATTGCCTACTTTGTCACTTTCATCGATCATCTGGTTTTTCAGGCTTGTCAGCATGCTTATGGCCTCTGTTAGGGTTCCGTTTTCTTCATCGGGTGATGGTACAAATGTGCAACATGATTCTCTGATTTTTGCACAAACACCTACGTCCATTGCAGTCATCATGTCAAGCACACATCTGTTTTAGAGGGTCATTATTCTGATTGCTCTCAGCTCTTCTTTGATCGTGTTTAATCCTTTTATAGTTGTATTGATGGTCTGCAATAACTCCCATCTGGTTCTCTGCAACCATTTAGTATTCGCTCCAACTTGGATGTGTGGTAGGAGTAGTGTTGAGAATACTGTTGAGGTGAGGCTGAACAGTTTATATTTGTACGGGATTGCATGGAATGCCTCTTCTGATTTGGGAGAAAAGTAATTTTCCCTCTTCATCCTGGATACCAGTTCCACAGATCTTCTTCTTCTTAGATGAGCATCTGCTTTCAGGAAACTGTCCAACTTTAGGTTATTCTTAGGGATCACTAGTGCGGGAACATGGACGTTCACTAGTGTGCATATGCCTCCCCAGTTTTTCATCAGCCTTATGTATGCCTTGGATCCACACGCCCAGTAATGGTCCATAATAACTGTGGTTCCTTGTGTCATTACCGGAGCTTCAAAGATTCATCCGCAGTTTTGGTTCTCTCCCATCTTCCTTGTGCCATTGTTTCTGAAGCATAGTTTCAGGCTCTCTAGTGGCACTATCTGTAGGGGTCCCCCTCTATCTTCGACCCATGTTAGCAAATTTACTAGCTTTGGCCACAGTGGTTTGCATAACCTCTGTAAATTCTCTATTGCTTCCTTGCAGACTCCAAGGACCATCCACGCTCGGCAGATTACTACTCCGTCTTCCTGTCCATCTGGGGTGACCACTGACCCCCAGATCTGCATTTGGCCTCTGTTCTTCCAGATTTGAGCCTCCTCTGCAGTTTTTCCTTGAACATTCAGTCTTGGGTTTATTTCCCATCTTATCCCTGATCCTTTGACGCCAGGGTTCTCGTACCTGATCACATGATTTCTGGTGTGCACTCGGTTTCTTGTTTTAATGTCCTGGACGTAGCCATCTTCTTCCGGGTAATCCTTTTCGTTGGCCCATATCAACGAGGCGTCTCTTCCCATAAAGTGTCCTCTGGTGTTGCACATTGCTACATGTGACATACAGTGTGCTGTAGGGACATCAATTTCTACAGCCACAAAGATCTTGGATTTTCCCATGCTGTATGGTAGGAGTGCACAGACGAAGCATTCTCCTTATGACTGCCTTCGTCCTACTTCCTTCATGTGTTGGTACCATATGTTGTTTCCGAGATAGGCTGTGCTGTCCAGGTAATCATTAAGTTCATTGTTATCTTCATTAGGGCTTCTCTTGATTCTCAGCATTCTTCTCTAGTTTGCTATGACTACGTCTTTGAATGCATCTGTGCTGCTTTTCCACTTCGGGTATCTCGATGGAGCAGGCTGCCTCAACTGCATCGCTGTGGTAGGAGGAGGATTTGTGCTTCCTTTCCTTCCCTTTTGCAGTCTGCCATAAGCTTCCCGTAACCACCATGGGTTCACTAACCTCCCAACTCGTGGCTGTGTTGGAGGCCTGCGGCTTGTTCCTTGCATTGGAGCAGGTGTGCTTGCAGTTATAGTTTCTATAGTTCTGTTTTTCAGCTCCTCATGTAGTTTCTTTGCTTGGACTATGAATGGGAACAAATACTCTATTAGCATGTGTGTCTTCTCTGTGAGTTCTTTCGTGGCCACTTCTGTTCTTTTGAGGGATTTTGCTATTTCCTCCATCTTTGGTAATTCTCTTGGCTTTTCTTGGTTATCTCCACTATTCTCTGAAATTGAATGTTCGGCAGACAGTCTCGCCTTCTCTGCTGCCTTTGTTGGAGGCCTTGTAGCCATTGACAAATGACACTTGCCCTTGTCTTTGTGCATCCTGTGTGTGGGTGCGTGCAGTGGTCAGTGCAACGTTTTCATTCATTCCGTGCTGACCCTGTCTCCAGCTTTTTTCCCCATTCATAACCTCAAGTGTATACGTATCTCTGCTAATTACATTCAATTTTAAATCATTTGCTTCATCATTAGCTTTTCTTGGGATTGGAATCACTATGTAATGTCTGGGTGCTTTTGTGGGATTCGTATGTTCATTATCTGGTAGGTGCACTGAAATTGGGGCGCTTCGTGCTCCAACGGAGAGAGCAGTTCTGATAGTCAATGACAGAAAGACAATGATGATCACCAAGCATAAACACATGATAGATTAGTAAGACATCTGGCAGCATTTTCTCCCAGGAAAGCGGGGGCGCCCTTCTGTTGGGGATAAAACCAAGGTACTGTTCTGGACCCCCATTTCAAATGAGTTCATAGTCAGTTATTTATTCCTTCTTTTGCTCTGGTCTCGTATTTCGAGAGTTTGTTACTATTAGAGGGACGAGTGCTTCTCCAATGTGACGACGGTAGTCTCTGGGTCCTCAGTAAAGTTCCTGTGCTAGACTAAGGAAAAGGGTTAGGCTAGCAGTTCTGATACATCACATTTATTTATGCGTATCTAAAGTAGGTGAGGTCCCAGTTGATGCCTCGAATTTGCCTTGGTCCTGAGGACATGATGGTTATAGTTCAACTGCTACAAATTACACATAAATGGAATGCTGAAAAAATAAAAATAAAAATAAAAGTGAACGTGTGGCAAAAATAGGAAAAAATGAGCTAATCGTCCAAAAATAAAGTTGTAAAAATAGGAACAAAAAATAAAATAAAAATGAACATATGGAAAAAATAGAAAACGAGTCAATATCGCAAAAATAAGATGTTGTACCAACAGGACCAAAAATAAAGCAGAAGTCAATATATGAAAAAATAGAAAAAATGAGAAGGAAGCAGAAAAGGAAAAATATGATGGCAAAGTTCTTGTGTCTGCTCCTTTCGTTCGGTCACTCGGCGACAAGTTGAAGAACAGTGTCTCTTTTCTCTATCTACTCCACGGAGAAACAATGACAACAAATTTCTATTTTGGATTTTCTCCTTCTAAGGCTCTCCTCAGCAGTGGATGTCCATAATTGCTTCTTAGTTGCGCTATGACAGCCTCAGGATCCTGTTTAATTGCGCGTTTTTTGCTGGATCTCTGAGGAATGCGGGTATGTCAACATTGCTGGGTCTACCCACTAGTTCTGGAAAGTTTTCAATGAGGTGGAAGAAAACATGGTATGCATATCGGCTGTCTTCTGGTGTTAATGACATTTGCTCTGATTTTCTAGCCTCTAGATCACAGGTCTTTCTTGCAGCGTGAACAGTCTTTAGCTCCTCGATCTGTCCCTCAGCTCAAGGTCTCACTGGAATCTCCTTAGGAATTCTCGCTAGAAGTTGGACAGTTCCACTTGGAGTATTATGCTATGGAGAAGTGTGCCCATGTGTGGGGCGTTGGCCGGATCTCTAAGGAAGGTGAGGACTTCAACATCTGCAGGCCTTCCTACCATTTCAGGATAGTCTGTGACTAGTCTGAGCATGACATTTTGGGCTAGCTGGGTATTTGCGGGAGTCAGGGACATCTGCCTTGTTTGCTGGGTCCTGATCACAATCCTTTCTTTTGACGTGAACAGTTTTTACACTTCCCTGCTGCGTGGATTGCAACCATGTAATTTAATTTGTATCACACTTGGTTTAGGAATTTGTTGTTTCTTGGATCTCTGATGAAGCTTAGGGTATCTGTGGTTCTCCCGACGAGTCCTGGGCATTCCTCTATGATGCAGAAAAATAGGGTATATGTAAGTTCATCAATGATCACTTGTGGTGGAAGCATCTGTACCCTTATCACTGTACTCTGATAGTACTATGAAGGCTTCCGTGATGACAGTCAGTAATTGCCAGATTATTTTCTTGTTGGCCGGATCTTGGATAAAGTCTGTGACACTGGCTCCTCTCAATATGAGTGATGGGTATGATAGCACCACGAGTTGGAAATAGGGTAGCACATCCCACTTGAAACTTCTGCCGGAAGGTACCATAAGTTCTGTGAACAAAGTCTCAACACTGATTGCTTCAGGATACTGTGTTACACTCTCAGGCAATGTCTTATTTGCAGTCTATCAGAGTCTTGATTCTTTGTACTAATTGAGTATGTCGTGCTTTTGAACGCTCATTTTATCAATGTTGTTGTGGCTTAGGATGTGCTTCTCTTCACCCTGCAACTGGGATGTACAGAGTGTTGGTTAAGTCTTTATTTCCCCTTGCTTGGGGAACCTGTCCCGTTCTATGCCACACTTTGCATCCGGGTTCTTTGTCTTGGTTTTCTAGTCATGCGTCCTTCTTCTTCACCATGGATCTTGTTTGCACATGCTGATGTTCGTCCCCGTTGTCCGTGGTCTCTTTGCAGTCAGATGCAGCAGGAGGGCTCTCCCCTATGTAGGGCTTAATGTCATTTATGAAGATCCATGCCCTTCTGCCCTGGAGCTTGACGGCAGAGGGTGTGCAGTCCTCTACAATAAACGGGCCATTAAATCTTGGCTCATCCCACCGTTTCCTGGTAAAGTTCTTCACCAAAATGCTGTCACCAGGGAAGACGAGGGGCGCATGTACACCTTGCTCGGTGTCTGCTTCAGCACTTCCTGCTGTATTTTGTGCTGCGCCACCCCCTCTTCGCCATCGCTGCAGCTGGTCTGAAATGACTGAGGCACTGGATGTCAAACAGTTTAGGCACTTTTGCATCTCTGTTCCCAGAACCTCCCTAATCGGCTGGGCATCACATCTAGCTCTATCTCTGGGGGTGAGAGGTGTCCTCATCCTTCTGCCTGTAACTATCTTGTGCGGCATGAGGTGATGGTCGGAGCCTGGTTGGTTCCGAAGTACATACAATGCCAATGGTAGACAGTGCATCCATCCCCTCTTTAATGTGAGCTTCAACTTGGCTATCCTCTCCTTAAGCAACCCATTGATCCATTCACATATCCCATTCCCCTCTGGATGATACGCTGATGAGAACTTGTGCTTTATACCAAGCAATGAACTAATCTGTTCGAACACTGAATTTACAAAGTGGGCCCCATTATCTGATCTCATTTCCTCGCACACCCCCCATCTAGGGAACACTTCTCTCACCAGGAACTTAGCAGCACAGGCAGCATCGCGGTGTGTACAGGGACCTGCTTCTATCCATCTAGAGAATGGACACACCACCACAATTAAATACCTGTACCCATTGCACACTTGAATCATGTCGACGTAGTCGATCTGTAAGTGCTGGAATGGTCCGTTTGGTATGGGAATGATTCCTCTCACTACTTTTAATGTGTGCCCAGCGGTGAATTGCTGGCAGATAATGCAGTTCACCATGAAAAATGCAACATGCTCTGCCAAATTCGGTGTGAACCAGTCTTCTGCAAGCGTTGCAGCAAGATCTTCTTTTGTCAAGTGGATGGGGTAGTGCAGTTGTTCTAGTGCTACCTTTAGGAGGGCGACAGGCATTACTGCTTTACCAGTGCTTTCTTGCCTCCACAGCAGTCCGAGGGGTTTAAGGAACAGCCTCGACGCTTCCGAAAATTCTTCTCCTCCTGTGGTGCCTTCCCCTGGAGCTCCATTAGCTGAGTCTGCCCCATATTACTATAGGCTTCCGGTGTGGCTCGCGCTACCATCATTCGCTCATGGATACGTGCCACCTCCACATCCATGATTGTTTCATTCTTGGATGCCATGCGCTTGGCTTCCATGTCTGCTTCAGGATTTCCACGAGACACGAAATCTGTCCCCTTGGTATGAGCGGCACATTTCACGACCGCTTTGCCCACTGGGAGCTGTAGTGCTTTTATCAGCTTGTCCAATAAGGCTGCATGTTGCACTGGCGTGCCGTCTGCTCGGAGGAAGCCCCTCCTTTTCCAGCGCGCTAAGCCTGCGTGCACTGTGGACGTCACATAGGCGGAGTCACTGTACACCGTTACTTCCTGGTCTGAATGATTCTCAATGGCGAGTATCAATGCCAATAGTTCTGCAGCCTGTGCTGAATAATGGGATGGTATTCATGCACTAAAGAGTACTTTAAAATCTCTATTCGCTAGGTGGTTTACCACGGCCACGCCTGTATACCTTTGTCCGTCTTCTTGGTCAATTCTTGAAGACCCGTCAATAAAGACGATCTCTCCACCTGCCAGGGTATTTTCTTTTACCCTTGGGATTTCATCATAGAATTCCTCATAGTTCGCACAGTCGTGTATGGGTTCTCCATCTGTGACTGGGTCAGCTATGAACATAGCAGGGTTTACAGTTTTACATCACACTATTTTGATCGATGGATTAGAGATAATCATATCATAGGCGGATGCTCTTTGAGATGTTAGTGTGCCCTTTGGCTTCTCTAATATGGCGAACAGTGAGTGCTCAACATACAATGTCATGGAGCACCCCATCACAATGGATGACGCCTTATTGAAGGTTTTGTTCTCATGGGAAGTGGCCCTTCATGACCGGGTCCAGACTCTTGCTGTAATATGCTAGGGGCTTGTACCCCAGCGAGGTTCGCTGCAAGAGCACTGCGGTCATAAAATTGCCATCGGTGTGTGAAAACAAGTAGAATTCCTCTGGGTAATTAGGAATCCCGAGAACTGGGCCTTACAAATTTCCCCCTTGAGTTCTGTAAACCCTTTCTCCATTGCTTCATTCCATTCAATTTCTCCTTTTGTTGCCTGGACCTTTTTAAGGGCCTGTAGCAAGGGCTTGGTATACGAGCTGTAGTGAAAGACCCATGCTCTGACATAATTGCATTTGTTTTATTGTGCGCGGCTTGGCTGTGTTCATGATAGCTTCTGCCCTTTCTGGGGTTGCCTTCTTCCCTTCATGTGAGATCAGTTGCCCTATGTACAACACCTCCTGCTGGCAGTACTGCTACTTATCCTTGTCTACTTTGTATCCCTTCTCAGCCAGTATAGTCAATAGCTGGACAGAATCATGCCTGCATTGCTCTTCAGTGGTGCTGCAGATCAGAATGTCATCTACATACTGCAAAACAACATTGTCCACCACAATATTGCTTAGGTCTATCTGCAGGACTCTGTTGAAAATGGATGGGCACTCACAGTACCCCTGTGGCAACCTTGTACTTTTCAGGCGCATTTGTCTGAAAGTAAATAACGTCAGGTCTTGAGAGTCACGGTGCAACAGGAGTGAGAAGAATGCATTTTTCAAATCGATCACCGTGAAATATTTTGCCTCAGTGGGTATGTTGCACAGAATTGTGAATGGATTAGGGACTAGAGCAAATTCGGCTTCAACTATATTGTTTAATGCTCGTAAATCTTGGATTAAACCCCAAGACCCTCCCTTTGATTTTTTGACAGGGTAAATCACTGTGTTGCAAGGTGATTCTGACTGGGATGCCCTGCTCCATCATGGCGGAGATTGTCTTCGCGATTCCTTCATCTGCCTCTCTGGACATGGGATATTGTCGCGCTCGTGGTAAAATTGCTCCTGGTTTCAGTTTGATTTTCACTTCACCCGCCCCTTTCAGGAGACCTACATCATAGGGCCCTGTAGTCCATACTGCGGCAGGCACTTGGGCCATGTCGTCCTCAAAGTATTCTGGGCGTACCAGTGCAAACATCATTCTCTGTGGCACCTCTCGTTTGATCATTTTGACCCAAAATATGAGACTCACCTCCACCCTTGTCTCTTCTAGGTCAGGGTGTTCTTCGAACAGATCGTCACCGGTGACGACAGTCACTCGATACCCTTCTTCAATGGCAATAATCGCACACCATTGTCTGCCTTCATCGTCATATCCTTCAACCAATACCACTTTTCCTCGCACTGCGGCAGATTGTATCACCAAGGGAAATTCTTGTCCCTCCTCTTCGTGCATGGGTATTCTTGATCTGAATAGAAACTCATCAGGGGTTCTCATAGTTTTGTCTGTGAGGCCTGGCAATCCTGCCATGATCACCCGCACGCCATATGCAAAGACTTCTGGTTCTAACGGTATAGCTCTCATAGCTATACGTCCTGAGTATGCTCTGATCATTTCACGCACGTTTGAATAATGCATTCCTGGGGTGGAGCATATTATACCAACCTTGGTAAACGAGATGGTCATGTTTAATTTAGTCATCAGGTCCCGACCCAGAATATTTACTGGGGTCTGGCGTGAATATAATAAAGGTACATTCATTTTGTGCTCTCCCACTGAGACTGGGAGTGCATCTGTAAAGGGAACTCTCTATGAGCTCCAGTGAAACTCTGGGTATCTATGGCCTCGCCGGACAAGGAAAATTTGCCTTCTCGTATGCATGAACGCGTTGCACCCGTGTCAACTCGGAAGGAATATTCTTTACCCCCTTTGATGACATTCACCCTAGGTTCCCTATTAGGGTCTGGTGTAACTGATAGGATAGAACACATCAGAGTCTCCCGTGAGCTGTCCTATTTTATATATAGGTTCGGTCCACTGTACACTTGTGGGTTTCCCCCATTTACACGGTTAATTCCCCCTCCGGGATTATTACCCTGAGCCATCTGCGGTGGTGCCTGCTGGGGTTGTCCTTGTGGCATATTCCCCATGTTCGGTGGTTGAACCACTTGCTGTGCACCTTGCTGCAAGTCTGCCCCCTGCTGCTGCACTGTATAATTTTGTGCACCGCCCTGTTGCGGGATGGCAGGTTGATTTGCCATGCCTTCCCCCATCCCTTGGTTATTTTGCTACATGCCATGACTTCTGCACATCCGCGCCACGTGTCCAGTCATTCCACACAGCCAACATACTGGCAGTGGTCGGGCCATCTGTCCATCTGGTGTAGTTGGATTGCCCATCTGTGTGTCCTGAAGCCACCTTGAACATTCTGAAAACCTCCTTGGTTACCTCAAAACCCTCCCTGATTATTTTGCCAACCTCTTCCTCCAAAACCTCTTCCTCTTGGGTAAAATCCTGTGTTACCCTGATTATTCTGTGATGAGTTAGTAACGTGTTGTGCACTTGGCTCGGCTGGGCTGGTGAGCATGGCTCCCTCGAGAGCATACTACAAGAGTTTCCTTTGCACTAGCTTCGCCTCCTCTCCCTTACGAGTTGCCTCCTTTTTCCGATTCTTTTCTTGCAACAATCTACGATAGTGTGCAATTGTCAACTGTATTTCGGCCCATGGTTTAGCTTCGATTCCTACCAATTTCTTGAGCTGTTTTTGCACCGGTTCTGGTAACCCTTGGCACAATATATGGTAGAATACAGGGATGTATTTCATCCAAGATTCATGCGTTTCGAACACCCACGCGTCTTGAAAATTCTGGATATAAAGCAACAGATCCTCTGACTCTTTTATTTTTCGAGTCATTATAGCTCCCATACCAGACGTGTCTGGATATAGCGTACGCAGCACTTTCCACACTGCTGCTCTACAGTTATTAAATGGCGCTCCGTCATGGGAGGTGTCAGTTATGGTTACCCTAGGGTAGCCCGCCCTTTTCCACACGTCGTCTGCTCTTTCCCCAAGTATAGGAATTAGGAGCCCCTTAATGTCCCCTATGGTTAGGGTGACACCCCTCTCTAATTCATGTATCCACTTTCCGGCTCCCGAGTTCAGCATTGGAAGCTTATTTTTAAGGTTCTCTCGGTCCATGTGTGGCCATGGAATATATTGCGGTCTTGTTCCCCCCTTTTCTAGCAATGAGAATTGGAATGGCGTTCCCGCCTTGCCGTCTACCTGGCAATGCCCTTAACCTGTCCGCATAGGCAGGTGCGGACGCCCCCCTCTGACCTTGGGGTGTTTCTTCATGTCGGCTGGACTGTCCAGCGGACTTCGGTGTCCTACTTGTGGACCCGCTAGCATCTGACCATCATAACTCTCAGTCCCTTGGGAGCAGTTTTTCACACCGTCTCCCTTCGTCATATGCCACTTCCTCCGTTTCCCCACCGGAGTCAGACTCTGAATACCCCCAGTTTACGCAACTTCTTGCATCTTCTTCATTCTGCCCAATCTCTAGCCTGTCTAGGGACAGTACCCTGCTCCCACTACTTTGGGTGACATCCTCAGTGTCATATAGCTGAGTGCTCTCTAAGCGCCCATTCTTTCTTCCCCCTTGGGAAATTAGTTCCAGCCCCATCTCGTCATAGATTTTATCAATCGTTTCCTCGAAGCTTCTGGTGTTGAAGTCATCTTCAATATTTGTCCCGCTTGTACCTGGTACCGCATCGCTTGCAGGAAAGAATTCTTCAATGTCTTCCCATTCTACAACCGCGTTGGGTTTTTTAACTTCCCGTTGCAAATATTCTAGATCTCGTGCCCGCTCTCTGCACTTACATTCTGCTTCCTCATCTATTTCTTTTCGCTTCTTCCCTTCTTCTCTAGCCTTATCTACTTCCCTCATCCGTTCATTTCTACGTTCTTTTGCCCTACTACTTTCCTCGTCTTCCCGCTTCTTTACTTTCCTTTCTTGCACTCTCCTTTCTTCCTCTAACTTTAGCATGTTCTGCCTGTACCTTTCATAGGCTGCATATTGTGTGCGACTGAACGGTATTCCTTGCTCTTTGCATTATAGTTGTTCTCGCCTCAACCTATCCTTCTTTCTTACCCTCTCATCACTCATGTCCTTTTCTTTCTCTTTTTCCTTTCTCTGCGCCTCATCGGACCGTTCCCTCTGCCTTACGTCATCACTTCCTTTTCCATCTAATTTCAATAGTATCTGTCCTCCCATCTATTCGTCCTTTGCGAATGTTAACTCATCGTCCCCTTTCCGCTTTTTTCCCTCTCTCTCTTTCTCGAGAGATGTTCTATTCTGTGTCTGATCCTTTCCTTCATCGTTGCGTCTCTCCTTGTCCCTCGGGACTACGGAGGCAAGATTACTTTCCTGCTCCTTTTCTTTGATGTCGTCACTACTGTATGTAGGTGACTCATATGCCGGGTTGCTGTACCCCGTGGCTGTCTTAAGTACTCTTAGTGGGTAAATACCCTCTGACTTACTCCCTTCAATTACTGGCTCAGGCGGGGCAGGTGGCGCGGTAGGCGTCTCACCCCCCTCTGTATATACATTTAATATCCAATCTGCGGGTGGTTCTTCCACCTTTGTTTCTTCAAACATTTTCCACAGCTCAAGAACAGAAAGACATTTCTCTACCTTCTTGCCAGTATATGTGGCGTGTAGGAAGGTGGTCATGTGCTGTAAAACAGCCTTTAGAAAGTGACCCGTTCTGGGGCCATGGCATAAACATTGTTAGGGAGAATTCTCACTTATGGCTAATTTCCCTTACCTATAGAGTCCCCTAGCAGCTTTGCTGGATTTGAAGTTTTTTTTTTTGGTTTTTTTACCCGCTAATAGTGAGACTCTATTTCCCACTCTTAGGCATCTTTGCTATGTGTGTTCTAGGCTATTTTTGTGTTTAATGCCCATGGGATCTCTTCTCTCACCCATAGGAACCATCTTTATGCACATGTGTTACACAGCACCCTCTGTGCAGTGACACAGGGGTGTCATAGCGACCCCCAAACATAGACTCCATACCCTGGGACTGACTACTGTCTCACAGGGCATGTAAAGTCTCCATTGACTTTATTAGTTAATCTCTATGAACTAAACCAGTACACCCCATCTTAATATGGAAGTACTGGAAGGGGTTAATAGTTTTTCCCCTATGTTCATTTTCGAGAAGGTACCTTAAAGTCCCCCTCTACAAAGTTTCTGGCTGGTGGCAGTGGCTACTACCTTTTATATTCGACTGCGAATATTTTCCTATGGGATTTTCCCATTGTTCGAGGCTAATACTTTTACTGACAGCCTCTAACATACCGCCGGTTTATTTTATTATTAACTTTACTCCGGTAGGTTTTAATTGCCAGAACATGAATCTAATTTCGTTCTCATGTCTTACTCTAAACTCCTAACCCAGGTCGGGAATCCTTTGTTCGCTCTTTTGGCGGGCTTCTGCCAAGAAGCCCTCCTTTCGGCGCCTCTGAGTCTGGGGTGGGTCTGTTGTTTGGGAAGGGGAGTAGAACCCCTGGACAGAGTTGCCGCAGCAACTCAGTTCGTACTCTAACGTGATAGGCTGGAGGGTCTCCCGTCAAGAAGACCACTCCACTGTGTGAGTGACAACTAGGCTGTATGAATGGGTCTCTTTCTGCATAAAAGCAGGGTCCTGAGGACTGGAAGAGCAAGACGTCGCCACTGGAACTACTGAACCGAAGGGGAGAGAAGCCACAGACATCTTCAGCATCTACACCACCGATAAAGCCCTGCCGGATCGTCTCACCACTTTTCTTCCACACGACGAGAGGAGATCTTCAGCCAAAGAGCCTCCTTCCCTTGAGCTGGTGGGGTCAACCATTTCACATATCGCTTCCTCGGACCTGCCTTGGTCGAATCGGCAGTGCCCAGACCTGCAAGGGAGAGGACCTTAAGAGGCTCTCCTGAGGAGATGATCGAAAAATAAATCACTCCTACTCCACTGGAGTTACTAACTGCTATTTCAAAGCAACCAGAAGCAAAGGGGAAACCCAAGACTTCCAAGAAGGAACCAGCAGAAAGCCCTCCAGTGCTGCCAACCAGGAAATCTCCTAGGTTAGCAAAAATCACACCTGTGATTCATTCTCCAGCTGAGGCTGAGAGTGAGGTACAACCCTGTGTGGTTAAACTAGAGCCTGAGGTCTCAGATCTAGTAGGAGGCCAGGAACTCCTTGGAGATCTTGACCCTGTGGACCTTCCTGAGCTGCAGTCGTTACTGGAAGAAGGGGGACCCCAAAGGGCAGACTTCAGTAAGGGACAAAGAGAATGTCCAGCTCTGGAAGGTCTTTGCCACCAGGCAGCTTCTCAGCTTGAAGGGCAAGAGCCTGGGAAGTATAGGTTACACTGGGAAGAGGGCCTCTTCTATAGTGAACTGACCGAGTCAACTCCTGGGGGCTACAAAAGACTTGTAGTACCCCAAGCCAACAGACTCCAATTCTTGCAAATAGCCCATGAGATACCTTTGGCTGCTCACTTGAGCTTCAAGAAGAGGCTCTCTCTCCACTTTCATTGGCCTAAAATGGGGGCTGAGGTAGATAAGTATTGCAAGAGTTGCCACACTTGCCAAACCTCTGGTAAAAGTGGCTCCAATAACGTGCCACCTCTAGTGCCTCTCCCTGTGGTGGGAGTACCATTTGAAAGGGTAGGAATCGACATTGTTGGTCCCCTTGATCCTCCAACTTCTTCAGGAAACAGGTTTATACTTGTTGTAGTAGACCATGCTACTAGGTTCCCTGAAGCAATTCCTATGATGAGGACTGTTACAGCTCCGGCTAAAGCCCTCCTTGGTATTTTTACCAGGGTTGAGTTTCCTAAGGAGGTAATATCCGACAGGGGGTCAAATTTTATGTCCCACTACATGACGGCCATGTGGAAAAATTGTGGAGTTACCTACAAGTTCTCAACCCATACCACCCTCAGACAAACGGACTGGTAGAAAGGTTTAACAGAACCATGAAGAGCATGATAGGAGCTTTAGAAGACCCTCTTAAGAAAAAGTAGAATCTTTTACTGCGATGCCTTCTCTTTGCATATAGAGAAGTCCCTCAGGAGGGAGTGGGTTACAGTCCCTTTGAACTTCTCTATGGCCATCCGGTTAGAGGTCCATTGGCCCTGATCAAGGAGGGGTTGGAGAGTGCTCCTTCCCCCACCCCAGTCAGAGTCACTGACTATGTGATAGGACTCCAGAGGAGAATGTCACTCATGATGGCTGAGGAAAGTGATAACTTGAAAGGAGGTCAGGCTCTGGTCAAGCATTGGCATGACCAGAAGGCCAACATGGTTGAGTTCGCTCAAGACCAGCTAGTTCTTGTTATGGTACCAACAAGGCAGAGGGCCTTGCAGGACAAATGGATGGGACCCTTCAAGGTTGTGGGAAAACTTGGAGAGGGAAACTATCTGGTGGACTTACGCAATCCTAAGGAGGCTCCTAGAGTCTTTCACATCAACCGTCTAAAAGCTTATGTCTCGAGGCCAGAACTGGCAGCTTTGCTTCTAGCTTAAGCTCAGGAGGAGGAGAGTGAACCTCTGCCTGACCTCCTCAGAGGCAAACCTTTAGATGAGAAAATAGAAGGAGTCAATCTCTCTTCTAATCTGACACCTGAGCAACAGGAGTGCAAACTTTTGTTAAATCAATTTTCCCCTCTGTTCTCTCTGACACCAGGTTTGACCCCTTGGGGCCAACATGATATCCCAACTGGTGACTGTTTACCTGTCAAAAGCAGGGGCTACAGGATGTCAGAAAATGTAAGAACCCACATCAAAGGGGAGGTCAACAAGATGCTTGATCTCCGGGAAATAGAGCCCTCTACTAGTCCATGGTCTAGCCTAGTTGTGTTAGTACCAAAGGCAGGATCCAAAGAGTTGAGATTATGTGTGGACTATAGAGCTCTAAATGCAGTCACCAAGACTGATGCCCATCCTTTGCCAAGGACAGATGAGCTGGTGGATAAGCTTGGCTCAGCCAAGTTCCTCAGCACATTTGATCTCACATCAGGCTATTGGCAAATAGCCCTGACTGACCATGCCAAGGAGAAACCTGCATTCTCCACCACAGTTGGCTTATACCAGTTTAAGGTTATGCCTTTTGGATTAAAGAATGCACCTGCTACATTCCAAAGGATGGTTAATCAGGTTCTGAATGGGATGGAAGACTTCTGCATGGCATACTTGGATGACATTGCAGTGTTCAGCCCTACTTGGAAAGAACATGTTGACCACCTAGGATATGTTTTGCAGGCTATGGAACAGGCCCATCTGACCATAAAAGCTAGCAAATGTCAAATTGGTCAGAGTAAAGTGGTCTACCTTGGGCATGAGGTAGGAGGTGGTGAAATAAGGCCTTTGCTCATCAAGATTGAAGCTGTGCAAAATTGGACAACCCCTTCTACTCAAACCCAGGTGAGAGCCTTCCTAGGCCTCACTGGGTATTACAGGAATTTCATTGAGAACTATGGGTCCATAGCTTCTCCACTGAAGGTAATCTCCTCTCCTAAATTCCCTAAAAAGATCAAATGGAATGAGGAGTGCCATCAGGCCTTTGAAAGCCTGAAGAAAGCCCTTTGTCAAGCTCCCGTTCTCAGAGCTCCTGACTACCACCAACCCTTCATTGTACAGACAGATGCTTCCGATATAGGTATAGGTGCAGTACTCAGTCAACTGGATGAGAAAGGTAGAGAGCATCCCATTTGCTTCATCAGAAGGAAACTGAAGGAACCTGAGACAAGGTGGCCAACTATTGAGAGAGAATGTGTTTCCATTGTGTGGGCTTTGAAGAAGTTTAGACCATACATATATGGATCTACTTTCACCATTCAAACAGAACACCAACCCTTGAGATGGTTGATGCAAATGAAAGGGGAAAACCCAAAACTGCTAAAATGGTCAATCTGCCTCCAAGGGTTTGATTTTACCATTGAGCACAAGTCAGGATGTCACCACCAAAATGCTGACGGTCTCTCTAGGATGTTTATAACCGACTAGAGGTATGAGACTCATCCAGGAGTGGATTAGATCCTCCTGTCCCTTAGTCTGGGGGGAGCGAGTTTTAGGGAGAATTCTCACTTATGGTTAATTTCCCTTACCTATAGAGTCCTCCAGCAGCTTTGCTGGATTTGAAGGGTTTATTTATTTTTTACCTGCTAAGAGTGAGACTCTTTTTCCCACTCTCAGACATCTTTGCTATGTGTGTTCTAGGCTATTTTTGTGTTTAATGCCTATGGGATCTCTTCTCTCACCCATAGGAACCATCTTTATGCAATTGTGTTACACAGCACCCTCCGTGCAGTGACACAGGGGTGTCGTAGCGTCCCCCAATCATACACTCCATACCCTGGGATTGACTACTGTCTCCCAGGGCATGTAAAGTCTCCATTGACTTTACTAGTCAATCTTTATGAAGTAAACCATTACATCCCATCTTAATATGGAAGTACTGGGAGGGGTTAATAGTTTTTCCCCTATGTTCATTTTCGAGAGGGTACCTTAAAGTCCCCCCTCTACAAAGTTTCTGGCTGGTGGCAGTGGTTACTACCTTTTATATTCGACCGCAAATATTTTCCTATGGGATTTTCCCATTGTTCGAGGCTAATACTTTTACTGACAGCCTCTAACATACAGACGGTTTATTATATTATTAACTTTACTCTGGTAGGTTTTAATTGCCAGAACTTTAATATAATTTCTTTCTCGTGTCTTACTCTAAACTCCTAACCCAGGACGGGGATCCGTTGTTCGCTCTTTTGGTGGGCTTCTGTCAAGAAGCCCTCCTTTCGGCGCCTCTGAGTCTGGGGTGGGTCTGTTGTTTGGGAGGGGGTGAAGAACCCCTGGACAGAGTTGACGCAGCAACTCAGGTCGCACTCTAACCTGATAGGCTGGAGGGTCTCCCGCCAAGAAGACCACTCCACTGTGTGAGTGACAGCTGGGCTGTATGAATGGGTCTCTTTCTGCATAAAAGCAGGGTCGTGAGGACTGGAAGAGCAAGACGTTGCCACTGGAACTACGGAACCGAAGGGGAGAGAAGCCACAGACACTTCAGCATCTACACCACTGGTGAAGCCCTGCCGGATCGTCTCACCACTTTTCTTCCACACGACGAGAGGAGATCTTCAGCAAAAGAGCCTCCTACCCTTGAGCTGGTGGGGTCAACCATTTCACCTATTGCTTCCTAGCACCTGCCTTGGTTAAATCGACAGTGCCCAGCACTTGGAGACCGGATAGCCAGGCAGCTATGGATCCGGACCGAGATTAAAAGGAGCGTACCTTTTAAACTTTGTTTGGCAGCACCGCGGCTGGTTTCATCCCTGGGTAGTGCAGCGACTCGAACCTTCCTCCACAATGAGAGTCTCTCTTCCTCTGTTGGATCCCTCGACCTGCAGGAACTACCAGGAACAACCGTCACCGCAGGAGCCACTTCTTCACGTTTAAGGTACATTGTTCCGTCAGGCCGCCATTTTTCTGTGGTAGCCCTAAAGGTGTTTTAAATCCTTTAACTACATGTGCGGGCCGTCACCCTCTCTCTTAACATTGTCTTTCACCTCGCATCTACCTCTTCAATATTTTTCTACTAAAGACTTGACTTCAGCTACAAGAACATTTTTGCTCCTAAACTCTTAGTCCTGTACCACTGACTCTGGCTCAGGCCCATTGACTCTGGCTGATTTGTTAGATCTGCTCTCACTAGATTGGTTTTCAATGAAAAATGTGTTGATGCACCTAAATCTTCTAAACCCCTCTTCCTTCCTACTGCTTTAACTTGTGGAGTGCCCTTTTGCTCAGATTTCATTCACTTATGTTTTGGCTAAAGTGTTACTGTGCATTACCTGTTTACAAAACTTCAGGGAAGTGTTGCTAGGGGGAGTCTGAAGATATTTTGGTTTAACTTGTGCTTTCCCTCCCTTTCGTTGAATTGCTAGAGTGCCATTTGTAGTTGGTTTCCACTGTGCCGTTTTGCTCAGTTTTCACTCTACCGCATACTTATCTACAATTGAATAGGGAGTTGTATTTACTTTTCCTTGGCTGAATTTTTAACGTAATTTACCAATTGTGATTATGTGTTAACTTAGAAGTGTACAAAATAAATATATATTCTATTTTTAATACAAAGCTTTGGTCAGTGTTTCCTTGCTCCATAGTACTGTACCACCTATTGTGTAAACCCTGAATACTGCTCATCTCCCTCTTGAGATAAGACTGACTGCTCAGCCTAGCTACCAACTAAATCTTTGTGGTACAGACTGATACCAGAAGGGATTTATTGCTCTCACCTGTAGTCCTAATCTGGTGTAGTGCTCCCTAAGGGAACTGCACTGGATTCGGCCTAACTAACATCTTATTACCGATACCCTTAACCCACTCCTGGCTATATTTCTTCAGTTTTATTGCATGCTTGGGCAGTTGCTTGCTTAAATGCGCAAGTGGGGTAACTTCCTCCATTGCTTCTTTCATCACCACAGTGATTATACAATTCTATGACCCTTCAATAGTATTAGCGAGCACCAAATACTCAAGCTCCAATCTTTTCCCGCCAAATTGTATACCAACAATGTACTCAAAAACTCATCAATTCAGTGGCAATTCCCTCTTAGTTATGAAATCGCGTAAAGCCAAAATGCATTTCAATCAATCATCAATACAGTAATTTCACAATTAACATACACAAGACATATATGACAGACGCTTGACAGACTAGACGGACACCAGCTGGTAACACATATACATGCCTTCTAATCAATACCCCACCATGGGATGTGAACAAACCCCTTTGTGGCGTCTTTAATCATCACCGTAGCCTAAATTGTCCCCCCAGTGTGGGCTCTGGGTTCACGTTCCTTCTGACCACTCTTTAAAGCGCAGGAACAAGGCAAATCTTTACGTCTTTGCTCAGGTGCCCCCCTGGTATTCCTTACTTTTTATTCTTCTCGGGTGCCCCCACGGTATTCCATACGTTTTACATCAGATGCCCCCCTGATATTCCTTACATTTTATTTCAGGTGCCCCCCTGATATTCCTAATGTTTTATTTCAGGTGCGCCCCTGATATTCTTTACGTTTTATTTCTTATGCTCGAGTCATTACCCCCTATATATATACAGTCTTCTCTACTTCTAACTATTTTATTGTTTCTCCACCACCCTCCGTTATCTTTTCCTGACTTACTCTAATGTCTACATGACATTTTCCAAAGTAACGAGTCTGTTGTTTTACTCATTGATCGCATCTTTTCCTCTCCGGAGCTTCGGGATCACCGCCCCTTCCTCTTCCTGCTTTTAAGATTTTCGTCTGATCCGCTGCCCATGGGAATGAGAAGGGTTATGCTTGGAAAGGCGGGTTCCTTCAGACCCACTGCAGATTTTTGAATGATTGCTCTATCATTGTCCACGGGGAGCTTCTCAGTCTACTCAGCCGGAATGGCGAAAGGACTCGTGATTTTACCAAAGGCCATGAGTTACTTTGTACTGTCAGTTTAAAGGTGTCTTATAACTATCAATCGATAATCAATAATCGATGGCCGAAACCATCCTCACGCTACCAAGTGTTCTGGAGGAGAGGAATTCGCTGACGGGCCTCATTGGTCAGCACTCACCCTCTAGAACTTGTAAAACAAGATAGCTGCACCATGTGAGGCAGGGGGTACAGGATTCACTTACTCCGACACGACTCAATAGCGAGGACTCAATAGGTTGGCAAAGGGAAGTCTGTTTAATGACAAGTACATCAAACAGGGAAACAAACGGGAATCAGCTGTAGTGCGATCACCTGTCTCGCTTGGACTTCCTCGAACTTCAGTCGGACAGCACATCTTATAGGCAAAAATCGTCATTACTGACGTCTAATTTCTATAAAAATCATCATGCAATATAATTGGTTAGGAAAGGTAACTTAAGTATAGGTGTTATATCTGTATATGATAATAGGGCATGCGGATTGGATAACTCTTATTGGGTGGGCATCTACGCCCATCCCTCTACATCACGCGTGATAGACGTCACTACAACTACGACGTCATATTGGTTACAATATCTATAGGACTCCAAATAGCTTGGTCCATTGCGATTGGGCAGGTCACACCCCTAGACATAAATTTCCACTTTTAATTAGCAGCATGCAGAATGGACATCCCTGTGCCTGGTGTCCCAAGTTTCACCCTGCCTCCCTTCCATCAATCAGTGTTTTAGGGCGACGTGTCAATTAGTTGGCTAAGGATGGCCTCAAAACTGTAGTCTCTTATCGGGAAAAGTTATGGCATCCTCGGTTCCTGGATGACATCAGGCGATGGTACTCCTTCGCGCCTGGCTGGTCACGTGTTAGTTCACCATGAATCTGCTTCAGTTTGCAGCTTTTAGTGCATTTTATTCTGTGTCAGCCTAGCCAACTGCATGGGCCCCCCTTATCTTGACCTTCATGAGGCAGGATGGTATGCTCTGAAGTTGCAGTCTTGTGAGCTGATGCTCTCCTCCCCTTCTCTGGTTGACCTAGATTTCCTAGGCATGAGCCGCTCTTTGTTGAGTTTCGATTCTGCTCCTTTTCTTGCCTTTGGCTGGGTTTCGAAACTTGGCCTGTCAGGCCTCTGGCCACTTGGGTACCTTTCTGCTTTTAAACAATGGAGTCGCACTTGTATAATGTGCCTTATTGAAGTAGATATGGTTGGCTCCTGCCACTCTATCTTCTACTAAGCATTGCAAGCAGTATCGATTTCTTAGCATCTTGCGTTTCAAGCCTATTTGCACAAGTTTAACAGGACGGCTGCTTCCATCTTGTCTCGTAACTCTGTTTCCTCACGTTGTAACATTGTCTCCTCTCTGTGCCTATTCCATTCAATTTCGTAGTTACTCCCACTGGCGTGTTATCTTTGATAGCTGCTTTTGTTCACTCACGCACGGATCTGTTCAGGCCCTTGTGTCATTTCCAATGTGTAACGCTCACCTGATTTCCACGGAGGCGCTGGGCTGGACTGAGCTGTCGCCGTGTCTTCTAGTGTGACTCGTAGATCTCGGCCTTCTCCTAGGGCTGGTCCCCTTCTCACGATGTACCGGACGTGTAGAGTGAGGTGTCTGCAGACGGAAGAACAAGGATTTAGGAACTGGATTGACTGAACTTCTCCTTCCTCAGTCCTCTTATTCGAACCAAGGGCGTGGCTTGCTCACCTTAGATATATTAAGGCCGGGCTCTCCATCCTGCGTCTTTGCAGGGGCGCAAGCACCAGTTACTTCACTGGTTCACTGACAATCCTCTTGATTGCAGAGGTTGATGTTGGAAGATACCGCCGTTTACCGCACGAGCGGTTTCTTGATAGTTATTGGAGCACCCTTAATTTAGTCCCTTGCTCAGTCTCAGGGTGTCAAGATTGAAATTGTAGAGGAATGATGCGGCGAGCAGGTGAGTAGGACAGATGACCGGTTGCTGTCACCCTTTCTAATGTCTCTCTTTGTCCTGCAGGTTTAGGTGCAATGGACGCTGATGAATAAGTGCCCAGGATCGTGCAAGCGCGTATGTACGAAGAAGATGAAGCGCGGTGCACGTAAGTAAAATGACTGCTGTTTGTTTCAAAAGCACGCCTTAATGTCTCTTTTGTCCTTGCAGATCGTGGATGCAGAGAGCGTTGCTAGATGGATGCCGGCGAACGTGCGAGCGCGTAAGTAGAAAGTTTATGGTTGGTTTAGAATGCGCCTTAAAATGTCTCCCTTTGTTTTGCAGATGCCGGCATGCAGCGCTTCTTGAAGTTCAGAACGTGCAGAGCGCAGGTAAGCAATTCAAGAATGCAATGCTTAATCAAGTCCTTTTCTTTGCAGATGTCGATGGGGAGCCGAAGAAAGCGGCGGAAGGCTTTGGAAGATGCTGCCGTATTTGGTAAGGAAGAGCGCTGCTCTCGAATTGAATTCTGCTAACCTGTTGTTTTGTCTTGGCAGGTGCAGCTGAGGATCGGATCTCTAGCAGGTAAGGAATTCGTTTTCACAGGAACTGGAGCTGAAGAATCTCAGGAAGACTGGAGCTGACACGGTGAGCGTCCTGCTGCAGATGCAGAATAACGCGAAGCACGTTTCATCAATCGGGTGTGGTTTAAATAGCCTTCTGTAGTGCTTAGGCGTCTTCTTCCACAGCCTCGCCCAGGCAAGAAAAGAGTTCCTGTGTTCTGATTCCAGGGAGTGGCTCCTGCCCCACCCAGACAGGAAAAGTAGTTCCAGGCAGAGAAGGATCAGAAGACCATCGAGCTGGTAAGTAAGCAGCATGGTCTGCTGCAGGTAGGTCCAGCGCCGGGACCGGTCATCTTTATGAGCCTGGTGCCGCTGGCGCCAGGACAAGGTCCAAAAGGTCCCGATAGGGACTGGCTGGTACCCAGGATCAAGGTTATGGGCCTGCTTCCAAGGATGTGAGGCAAGTCCTGACCCCTTGGAAGCAGGGATCATGACACACTGGCCTTCCATTAAGGCTTTTGGGGTCTCCTCGTGGGCCGTGTGTAGGTACTCCTCATTTCGTATCAGCAGCTGGTATGGCTGTCTGATAGGGTACCGTGCTGCCCAGGGTTGTCTAGTTATGGGTGCTTCAACCGGTCTGGATCTTTTGATGTATACTGGGCAGAGTCCCAGTGCAGCTCTTTGTAGGTTCATTTGCTCTTCATACGTCACATACCTTGGCGAGTACGCTCCCGGTACCTCAAAATTAGGGGAAGGGGTAAAAGCCATGTCTGAGATCTCCTCTACACCCCCCCCTCTGGTCGGTTCATCGACCACTTCTGCAATCTCCTTTGCATTCATTTCTTTTGATTCTTCTGTGTCATGCTCATCGTCCTCTGCATTGGTACATGATGGTGTGAATGTGTGAGACTTTGGAGTCCATATTTTTATCACTCCCTTCAAACTCCCTGCTGTTTTCACATGTTCATCTTTGTTCCATGTCATTAGCTAACATTGTCCATTTGGGCTGCAGTAGATCCATTTTCCTTCATACCTTCTTCATTTCTTGGGGTATGTGAACTTTGTTCCCTCTGGTGCAAATTTGCTGGCTTTCACAAAGTCTCTTATTTCTTCATCACTCAGGTCTCTGGGCTTTCATCCTGGTTCGACATCAATCATTATTCATCCCTATGGCTTTCTTTACAGTTTTCTGGCACTGTGTAATGATTATCTTGATAACACATAATCCTAGCAATAACATTGCTAGTACAGCTCCCAGAAACTTGAATATATCTGCCATCCATTGAGGGACCCACGAGAATAGGTCTCCAAACCAGCTGTCATCGTCTACTTCGTCACTTTCATCGATCATCTGGTTTTTCAGGCTTGTCAGCATGCTTATGGCCTCTGTTAGGGTTCCGTTTTCTTCATCGTGTGTTGGTACAAATGTGCAACATGATTCTCCGATTTTTGCACAACCACCTTCATGAGGTAATCATGTCAAGCATATATCTGTTTTGGAGGGTCATTATTCTGATTGCTCTCAGCTCCTCTTTGTTCGTGTTGAATCCTTTTATAGTGGTATTGATGGTCTGCAATAACTCCCATCTGGTTATCTGCAACCATTTAGTATTCACTCCAACTTGGATGTGGGGTAGGAATAGTGTTGTGAATACTGTTGAGGTGAGGCTGAACAGTTTATGTTCATACGGGATTGCATGGAATGCCTCTTCTGATTTGGGAGAAAAGTAATTTCCCTCTTCATCCTGAATACCAGTTCCAGAGATCTTCTTCTTCTTAGATGAGCATCTGCTTTCGGGAAACTGTCCAACTTTAGGTCATTCTTAGGGATCACTAGTGCGGGAACGTGGACGTTCACTAGTGTGCATATGCCTTCCCAGTTTTTTGTCAGCCTTATGTATGCCTTGGATCCACACGCCCAGTAATGAATGGTCCATAATAACTGCGGTTCCTTGTGTCATTCCCGGAGCTTCAAAGATTCATCCACAGTTTTGGTTCTCTCCCATCTTCCTTGTGCCATTGTTTCTGAAGCATAGTTTCGGGCTCTCCAGTGGCACTATCTGTAGGGGTCCCCCTCTATCTTCGACCCATGTTAGCAACTTTACTAGCTTTGGCCACAGAGGTTTGCATAACCTCTGCAAATTCTCTATTGCTTCCTTGCAGGCTCCAAGGACCATCCACTCGGCAGATTACTACTCGGTCTTCCCATCCATCTGGGGAGACCACTGACCCCCAGATCTGCATTTGGCCTCTGTTCTTCCAGATTTGAGCCTCCTCTGCAGTTTTTCCTTGAACGTTCAGTCTTGGGTTTATTTCACAACTTATCCCTGATCCTTTCACGCCAGGGTTCTCTTACCGGATCACATGATTTCTGGTGTGTGCTCGGTTTCTTGTTTTAATGTCCTGGTCATAGCCATCTTCATCCGAGTAATCCTTTTCGTTGGCCCATATCAACGAGGCGTCTCTTCCCATAAATTGTCCTCTGTTGTTGCACATTGCTACATGTGACATACAGTGTGCTGTAGCGACATCAATTTCTACAGCCACAAAGATCTTGGATTTTCCCATGCTGTATGGTAGGAGTGCACAGACGAAGCATTCTATTCTGACTGCCTTCGTCCTACTTCCTTCATGTGTTGGTACCATATGTTGTTACTCGCACTGGCGTGTTATCTTAGATAGCTGCTTTTGTTCATTCACGGATCTGTTCAGGCCCTTGTGTCATTTCCACTGGCCTTCCATTAAGGCTTTTGGGGTCTCTTCGTGGACCGTGTGTAGGTACTCCTCATTTCGTATCAGCGGCTGGTATGGCTGTCTGATAGGGTACCGTGCTGCCCAGGGTTGTCTAGTTATGGATGCTTCAACCGGTATGGATCTTCTGATGTATACTGGGCAGAGTCCCAGTGCAGCTCTTTGTAGGTTCATTTGCTCTTCATACGTCACATACCTTGGCGAGTACGCTCCTGGTACCTCGAAATGAGGGGAAGGGGTGTAGGCCATGTCTGGGACCTCCTCTACAGAGGGAAGAGTTAATAATATATCTTCTGATGCTACATGCCAATGCTGAGGAAAGGATATCTTGAAGGAGTGCGGGAGGGCATGGATCTCCCCGGGATCCAAACAGACGGCTGCTGGTGATTTGATGCAGGAATTCCAGTCAAGAGATGGGAGAGAAGGAGGAAAAGATATAGTAGGCGGTGGGAGGGTTGGTGGGGTTGGACAAGGTTGCAGGCAGTCGGGCGGAGAGTGTAGCTAGTTTAGCACCCATGGTGCAGTATTTTTCAACAGAAATGTTGTGGAAGTGGTCCATGAGGGCATCACAGAGTGCTTGGGAGTTGGGAAAGGTGGGACTGCAGAGGGAGGTCTTGCATTCTAAGAGGATCTTGTGGAGTTCCCTGCTGGTGCCTCATAGTCTTTGATCTGACTTGCGTAAGCAGCTTTGTTCTGGGGAGATGGATCGCCCCTTCATAGGCATTCCAGGGTGTGGTTAAGTGTTGAGAGATTTGATAGAAGGGGTGAAACATCTGGGTGATTGTCTCTGAGAGGAGGATCTGGTGGGGGTAAGTTGTCTGAGGGCTTTGGAGAGCCATAATTCAAAATGTCTGATGGAGTGCAGACCTCGCTGGAGAGGGAGATTGGGAAGGGAGGCAAGCAGGGAGTCAGCCGAGTCCAGAGTTGCAATGACCTTGGTCCTCAGTGGGAAGCAGGTAGATGGTTCAGTTTTAGTCAAACGAGGAGGAAGGATTACAGTCGATAGCGAGAAGAAGATGGCTGCGTGTTCTGTCCAGATTAGTGGTCGAGGGAACATGGAGATCAGATTGCAGGAGCTGAATATTAGAATATCAGTTGAGTCATGTAAAGGGCTTCCAGGTTGTCCTGTCCAAGAGTGGTTGTGTCATGCTGTTATGCAGGGGATTGAACCATACGTTGAGCTCTCCTAGCATATTGAGGAAGGGGTTGGCCACCAGGGTGGCTGATAGGGAGTTGCTTAGAGCATCAGAAAAGTTTCTGTTGTAGCAGGAGGTCTGTATATCAGTAAGAGGTTGTGGGTAAGAAAGGGGTTGATGAGAAATGTCACTGGGAGGTATTTGCAGTCTGCATTGCAGGCTTGTTCCTCAGACTGTGAGATGGTTAGGTGTAATTTGTTGAGGATGGCGATCCCGCCTGCTCTGCTAGTTCTGTTGTGCAAGATTAATATGTAGTCTTGGGGGGTAAAGTCCTTAAAGAACCAGGTCTCTGTGATGAAAAGTATGTCTGGGCTTTCGGAGGAAATTAAGTCATATATGTTGAATCTGTTTTTGGTGTCAGATCTGGCATTAATTAGGATGCATGAAATTTGATTAGATGACAGAGGTTGTTGGACCCCGGAGAGGGGAGTGGCGGAGGGCTGACAGGGGGGGTGGTTGAGGGCAGCATGGGGATCCCCAGGAGGCAGCCCCACAGGTAGGATCAGTGTGAATCAGAGGGAGGTTAGGGTGGGCAGTCAGTGGGAGTGTGGGGATGGTAAGAGGGGTAATGTTCTTAAGGGAAGGTGAGGTGTCGCTTTTGTGGGGGGCTATGAACATTCTTTGAGTGTCTGAGAAGAGTGCTCAAGATGTGCTATTTCTAAGGGGGAGTCTGCCGTGGTGGAGGGGAGTGGAGGGTGTGTGTGAGAGGGAATTGCATAGTGGTCCCTCATCAGAGGATGTAGAGTCAGAGGTAATTGCAAAAGGGTCCTTCATCAGAGGTGTGGAGTCAAAGGTGGGAAGGTGGGCAGGTGCAGGCTGGTGACTTGGATCTCAGAGATGGGTTGTAGATGAATGGAGGTGGATAAGGAGTGGGGAATGTTGGGGATGATGTTGGGATCCTGAGTTACAAGGGAGTGTCGAGAGGGCTGAATGTGGTCAGTGCTGGGGTGTTGAAGGATGGGCTGAAGAGTGATTTCACTGGGTTGGGTGAATTGGGTGAGGTTGTGATGGTGTAAGTCAGAGGTGCAGGCAGGGATCTAGGGGGGAGATAGGATGAAGTGTGCAGAGATGAGAGGGGCTGGTTGTTGCAGATTCTGTGTTTTAAGGGATGCTTGGGTGCCTGTGGCATGTGTGGGAGGTTGCCGGGACAGCCGAGAGTGGGGCATTGGGGAGGGAAGCCCAAGCAGCATTTAGGGATGTGAAGACCTTGATAGGTAGGGGTTGGGAGGGCAGGGAGGGTGCAATGATGGTGTGAGCTGCCTGGGAATGTTTGGCGGTGGTCTGTGAGAAGGGTGCTGAGGGAGGTCATTGGGGGTGCGTAGGGCAGGGAGTATTGCCCCCAAAGGCAGCACAGGTGGGGTTGATGAGCAAGGAGAGGGAGGGGGCAGGGACAGGGTTGTGCAGCTTTTTGGTGCACCATAGAGCCCCTTAACCTTGGAGCGGCAACTAGATTAAAGATGGTGGTAAGATTCAAAGCACTGCTGGCTTCAAAGAAATGGCTACATAAAAGAATGCAGCTAGATTTTAAGGCGTGGCAGTATTCAGGGGGCAGCTAGATTGAAAACAGTGGTATGATTCAAAGTAATGAATCTTCTGATCTGGCTTAGATATGCTGCTCTTTCTGTGTATCAAATCACTTGTTTCCTGCTACGTTTTCTCAAGTATGTGAGCGGAGCAACTGCTCATTGGCATTTCTTGGTGCAAGCAATGTGCTCCGGTTTTGTGATTGGTGTTATTCATGCAGTTGAATACATGATTTGGCAGATTTAAATTCTTTCCTCTGACTTTACCATCTTTTTTCCCTCGTCAAAAGCAGTAAACAGGCTAAGTTGACAGATTCAACAACTCCATCAAAATATGTAATAAATATAATTCCAAAAACGGTTTTCTTTGAAAACCTATCAACCCTATCTGAAGGAAAGACCAAAGAAAGTATCAGCACCGTTCCTTCATGTTTGCCCACCGACATTCCCAAACAAGATGGTGCTGGCTGCTAGATACTGCATTTGGAAACTAATAGAGCTGGACTTTGGTCTGTCAGGCCGCTGAACGGTGAGCCAACAGTGGGTGGTGATAGAGGGCTCTAAAGTGCAGAAAATAAACTTCAAAATTCAGAGGCACCATTTCAGAGCACGTTTGACTAGTCTTCACAACTTCATGGGAAGCATCATTTCGAAATACGTTCCCATAGGTTTGAGTTTGCACTTTGTGTGAGTAATGAGTACTCTACAAAATATGTCACTAATCAGCAAAAAATCAACCTAAAAACTATTTGTCTCACCTACAAAGCCCTGAATCATCTTGCCCCGCCTTATCTAACTAATACATTCACTATGAAACCTGTTACCAGAATCACCAGATCCACCAACACACTATGCCTGGTGGTGCCCAAATACACCCTAAAAATAGCCGGCGGAACTAGTTTCCCGGTTGTAGCTGCCCAACTCTGGAATACACTTCCACTGGACATCAAATCCACTTCAACCTTTCAATCATTCAGAACCCAGGTTATCACCTGGCTATTGAATAAAAACTAATACCACCTTAGGTCACTCTGGACACCTCATACACATACCCCCAGCATTCATTCACTACCACCCTGTGTCTGTTGGTACTAGCTTCTGTATCATTCCTGTGTACATATTATATAAAATGGATAACTCCGTTGCAATAACTGTATTTTATAAATTGTATAAATTCTGCACAATTGTTCTAAATGTATAAACCTGTATCCTGTAACCATATCCTTGAGCGCCCATATACCCCTGGGTCTGGAGCGCTATACAAATAAAATAAACAAACAAACAAAACAAACAAACTAAGCAATCCTTCTCCTGAATGTGCTTTTGTTCCGTGAAACTTCTCATTAAATACCTTCCATAAACTTTGAAAGTTAATAACAAATAAACACTCTTTTTGCCGTTTCGCTATTGAATTAAAGCGCTGTCACTGTCATCAGGGTCAGCCAGAGAAAAGCTAACCATGGTTTAGCGAGGCAGAAAATGTTAAATCAATGAGGTACACTATACATCGCCAATGCACCACACATGTATTTTTACAGTCTTTCTAAAAGATTACAACACGGCTTTGTCTTACTTGTCTGGCTGTTGCACTTCATATATAGGAGCACTGCGTGTAGCACTCAATGGAAGAAAGCAATAGAGAAATGCAACATTAAAGACAAGTTGTACAAGTGACTACTTCAGAGGAATATAGGAATAAATATGTGGGGGCGGTACGCAGAAAATGAGGAAGAACATGGGAACATTTGGCCGTTACAAAGGACGGGCTGAACCAGTCCATGGCACGCCCACTATTGCGTGGAACGATAAGTATTCATGGATCTGACCGTGCAACCTCTCGGTGGGGAAATGGCTTTGCAAAGCCCTCATACTATCTGCATCCCAAATGCTGGTGTACAGGTACTTACGCATAGGATTCACAGTGCAGAGGTAAGATCGGTTGTCAGATTTAGGCATGCGTGTATAGAGCCGGGGTTCCGATCTAACTTAGGGATGTGCGTACGCAGTGTTGCAGGGTGCATGGATTGTTTACGGGGGTTCGCACACAGATTTTCTGAGTTTTACACGAGTTGCGATAAATCATAGGCATGTTGTCAGGATGCCGGTAACAATTACGGGGGACCCAGCGTAGGGTTCCAGATATGCAGGACTTCTTGTGGGGGACCCCATGCACCATTTAAAGGGTCCATCTGTTCACGCCTGGCAGAGCACGCAAAGGTAGCTGTTTTTTTGCTTTGCACAGGCATGTGCCTGGGGTGTTCTAGCCACCACTTGCTTATACGGTTACTGTGCGCTTACAATTCCATGAATATGCACCGGCTCATGTAGTGTTGATCTGGGCATGTGGCCCCTGCATGATAAATGCACACTTTTAAATGAAACACGACCGTAAGTGGTTTTCTAAGCTCATGTCGCATGAAGGAACAACGGACATTAAAGTTAGTAAATGACCCGGTTTTGTGTGCGGTGCAAAGGAGTACCCAAGTGGATTGTGTCATTGACCAGCATCATGTGAAGTCTCAGTGAGCTTGAGCAGTTAGCAGGGCCTTTACTATAAGCATTAGGTAGAGTCTGCCACGTTGCACACTCTGTTGTGTGGTTGAAAACAAATCTCTGGTTTTCCACTGGAAGAAATTTAGGGAGTAATTCATAGAATTCAGCGCACAAGTGGCACACGCGGCTGGCGCACAGTGTGCGCGTGCGGCAGTCTGCGCCAGCCGCGTGCGCCAAAACCCATTTTGGCGCACAGCATATTCATGGATTTTAACATCCCTAAGCAGCCGTGGCGCAGAGTGGCGCAGCGACCCTGCAGCAGCGCCAGTTACGCCCCCAACCGCGCCCCGTGCACCATGAAGAGCGCACAAATCCAGTACATGGCGCACAGGCCAGTGGACCAGCATACAGCCCCCCAAACACAAAAAACGTGTGTAAAACACCCCGCGCACCCCTCGGAAGACACGTACCCCGCTCGCGCCAGGCCAATTTCGAGTAAAATTCCCCGTGCACCCCTCGAAATACACATACCCCGCTCATTCGCGGGAAGTGTCACACGCGGTAGGCCCTGTGCGAGCAGGGCACGTGTATTTCTGGGGTTCGCGGGGAGTTTCACATGCTGTAGGCCCTGTGCGAGCGGGGCACGTGTATTTCTGGGTTCGCGGGGAGTTTCACACACGGTAGGCCCTGTGCGAGTGGGGCATGTGTATTTCTGGGGTTTGCGGGGAGTTTCACACGCGGTAGACCCTGTTCGAGCGGGGCACGTGTATTTCTGGGGTTTGTGGGGAGTTTCACATGCTGTAGTCCCTGTGTGAGGGGGGCACTTGTAATTCTGGGTTTCGCGGGGAGTTTCACATGCGGTAGGCCCTGTGTGAGTGGGGTATGTGTATTACTGGGGTTCGTTGGAATTTTCACACGTGGTAGACCCTGTGCGAGTGGGGTATGTGTATTACTGGGGTTCGCGGGAAGTTTCACATGCAGTAGGCCCTGTGTGAGTGGGGTACGTGTATTACTGGGGTTCGCAGTAAGTTTCACACGCGATTGGCCCTGTGCGAGTGGGGTACGTGTATAACTGGGGTTCACGGGAAGTTTCACACGCCATTGGCCCTGTGCGAGTGGGGTACGTGTATAACTGGGGTTTGGGGTAAGTTTCACACGCGTTTGGAGCGGGGTACGTGTATTTCGGGGGTGCGCGGGGAGTCCTACACGTGAATTGGCAGTGTGGGTCCTCCCAGGTGTGCCCCAGCCAAGCCACATGTCACCTTGCACTACTGATCACCAACTCATGTCTCCCAGCACCCCCACCCACCCAGCATTGACAGGCACCTGCCAGTAGGCCCCCACTCATGTCCCCCAGCACCCCCACTCCCCAGCAGAGAGGGGCACCTGCCAGCAGGCCCCCACTCATGTCGCCCAGCACCCCCACTCCCCAGTAGTGAGGGGCACCTGCCAGCAGGCCCCCACTCATGTCCCCTAGCACCCCGACCCCCCAGCAGTGAGGGGCACCTGCCAGCAGGCCCCCACTCATGTCCCACTCATGTCCCCCAGCACCCCCAGCCCCCAGCAGTGAGGGGCACCTGCCAGCAGGCCCATACTCATGTCCCACTCATGCCCCCCAGCACCCCCACCCCCCAGCAGTGAGGGGCACCTGCCAGCAGGCCCCCACTCATGTCCCCCAGCACCCCCACCCCCAGCAGTGAGGGGCACCTGCCAGCAGGCCCCCACTCATGTCCCCTAGCACCCCCACACCCCAGCAGTGAGGGGCACCTGCCAGCAGGCCCCCACTCATGTCTCCCAGCACCCCCACCCCCGGCAGTGAGGGGCACCTGCCAGCAGGCCCCCACTCATGCCCCCCCCACATGAAGTAAAGATGCACAATCATGGCCCACTTCGACACCAAAATACCACAGCACGCCACCCCATACTTGAGACACAATGATTTCCCAAACCACCCCACACTGACATGCCTATCTCAAGACACAAACCAAAAGTCAACTATGTACATCAACACATGTCCGTCACACACACACACACACTGGTTGTAATTGATTGTGTAAACCCACATTTTCACATGCATTAACCCAATGAGCGAATCCCACACATGGAAATAAAATATGAAAATGTATTATGTACAAAAATAAAGCAATGAAATGAAAGCATAACAAAATAGCAAACATGAAATGAAAAGCATGCCCAAAAGATAAGTAAATGAAAAGTACAACCAATCCAAAGTAATCCTAAAGAAAAATAGTCAAAACTCTCCCTCCACCAATGCAAATCCAAAGGAAACGTAAAAAGAAAAATCCATTGATTCATGATGAAATCAAAAGAAAAAGTTCAAAATAATCCATTGTCCAACTATGTACAATCCATTGTCCAAAAGACAAATCCATTAATCCATGTTCAAAATCAAACAAAAAGTTCAAATAAATCCATTGTCCAACTATGTACAATCCATTGTCAAGGGTCCATGAGCCCAACAAAAGAAATGAAACCTACCTAAGAAACTACCTAATAAAAAAAAATATTCAAATGTGTGTGGCATAGTCCATTCACCACAAATCAAAGGAAAAGGAAAAGGAAACCTAACTCTAAAAACTATTTACAATGGCAGCGGGCTAGTCCGACAGCTCAGTTTTCGATGTCCCAGGCCCGGGCATCATCGAACTCCCGCTCAATGTCCTGGAGGCGGTCCTCTTCCATGGCCCCGAGGGTTCGCCTCCAACTCCCTGTGAATTGCCTCGAGGTACTCGGCCCGCCTCAGTGCCCTCCGCATGGAGTTCTCCACCCTGACCATCGTGAGCCGTGCCTCTTCCGCCCGCTGCCGCTCCGCATCTCTGGCATGGCCCAACCGCTGCCACACGGAAGACACTTCCAATCCTGGGTCCTCCTGTCCTCTGGCCGATGCCTGCCCCTCCTATGTTGATGTCCCGAGCCATCATGGCTCCCACCTTGTTGCTGCTGCTGTGCCTGTGCCTGTGCTCTTGCTGCCTGCACGTCCTCCTCTGGCTGGGGTGAAGTTGTTGAGGTGGCCACCCCTGCTGGATGTCCTACTCCTGACTGTGGCAGGGATGTGACCTCCACCAGCATGGCCGCAGGGTCAGAGGCAGCTCCACAGGGTACCCAGGTGATACATCGGTGGGAAGATGGCATGGAGGACGACTGGCGCATAGGGGGTTCAGGTGAGGAGGGGGTCAGAACAAGGTCTAGCAAACAGAGGAATCCAGCCCTGGTGACCCATCCCAGTAGGTCAACGCAGTCAACGAGGCATTAGAGATGACGTGCAGTGTCCTCACGAAAACACTGCAGGTCACCTCGCATGCCCCGTTGAGGCAACGCCATCCCACTCAGGACAGGCTCAACCCAGTCCCGGATAGCAACGTCTGCAGGGAGAGGAAGGCCAGTTGTTGTAAGCGGATCCCCTCCCTGAAAACGGGTCAGGATGTAGGCATCCCTGCTCGTGCAGGATGATGCAGTCACAGGATCGGGGACAGGATTACACACAGGCACCTCTGCGGTGGCCTGTGCTGCCGCCTGTCCCCGCCCCTGCACTGCACCAATAGCACCAGTGGAATCCCCACCTCCAGACCCCGTGTCTGTCCCTTCCACAGCCTCCTTCTCCACCAAACCCCCCACCAACCTGGATGACTCCGTGCCATCTTCCTCCGTTGGACCCTGTGGGGTCTCAGCTGCCCCTTCTGCTACCGAGGAGTCCAACTCCGACCTCCCCCTCTTGGACCTACCCTCGGCAGCTGCGGCCTGGGATGCGGCACCGGACTCCTCACTCCCTGACGAGATGACAACCTGGGAGGGGAGCCGGGCCTTACGTCTCCGGCTGGTGGTGCGATCCCTGCTGCCTTGCTCCACAGCACCCTCTCCGCCCTCTTCATCAGTTGACGCTGCAAACAGGGAGAGATAGGACACAGGCATCAGGGCACTGTACAATGGACTGATACACACATGACAGTTGCACATGAGTGGCAGTGTCACACTTCAGATATGGCATCACAATCCCCAACACACATGTCAAATCAACTCACATACATGAGCAATTCCACAGCAATATTGCACCAGGCAGCACCATCCATACACATACAACAGCATGAGCAGCCGAAGGTGAGCCTTACATCAAATGAAACACGGGGAGTGCACAAGACATGCACACACGCCACCACACTTACATACATGTGTACATCTCCACCAACTGTCGCAGTGATGAGATCGCCATCCATGTCACATCTGGCATTCAGCCTTCTACATATCAGTGTCACATGCATCCATGTTGCATCACAGTTGCACACTTGTCAAATACACACACATGCACATGTACACAGTGCAGATACATGCAGCTGGAACCACCATCCATGTGTGACGCCACAACCATGCCAACGTACTTACACAGAAATTCAAACATGTGTGCTCCCACATCTGCATTTGGCCTGCATGCTTACCAACACATATACCATCGATGTGTCTCACACCTGAGGGGACTTACATGTGGCAGCCACACGCCCCTGTTCATACACATCCCTACATGGCCCTACAAAAACACATGTGCAAACTGCACTCTACTGGCACACCACAACACACACAGCGTCCAATCAGTATGCATGTACACTTACCGTTCGACTCCAGGCTGGTCTGCCTCTCAAGGACCTGGACGTGGAGCGCTGGGCGTATGCATTCCAGGACCCTCATTTGGTGGTCGGACAGTTGGCCCCGGCGCCCCTTGGCATCTGCTGCCTTCAAGAGGCGCCGGGCCTTGTTGAGGGTCCTGGACCTGAAGTCCTCCAGCACTTCTTGACATGTTGTAAGTTGCGGACTGCCACCCCCTCCGCATTGATGGCAGTCACGATGTCCATCCAGATCCTGGTCTGTCCTTCATAGTCGGCGCGCAAACTTCCAAAGAGGGCATCATACTATCCCAGGACTTGCTCCACCAGGACACCAACTTCCCTGGCAGTGAAGCTGGTGGCCCTCTGCCTCTCTGGCTGGGGGTTGCCAGTGGTACCAGATGGTGTTGTGACCGACATGGCAACCCCAGAGGCAGGAGTGGGTGGGCAACTGGGTCCGGGGGCGGGGCTGTGGAGCGATGGTATCCCAGTCGGGAGTCTTCGGCTCCAGCAGGGGTGGTCACAGCAAATGCACCCGTAGCTGACATGCAGGCAGCAAATAGCAGGGCACATGGGCAGCAGGCAAACAGGCAGCAGCAGATGGCAGGTGGGAGCGTGCTCGGGGCTCTGGGGGGCAGTAATTCGGCCTTCTCGGCAGGAGCGTTGTCTTCCGTGTGTTGTTGCGTGGCCAGCTTGATACGGAGTGATTTGGCACGTGAAAAAATTTCACGTCAGCGTGTAATTGGAGGAAAGGCCCTTAGCGCGTAAGCGTGTCAGCACGCGTACGTGATTTCATTGGACCAAAGGCCCTAAGCACGTAAGCGCTTCTGTGATGTTACACGCACAGGCGTTTCCCTCGTGATGTGGGCATAGTGGTTCAGCGCGCGTGAAAAAACTGCACGTCCACGTGTGAATGCCTGTAATCCGAGGAAAGGGCCTACGCGCTTAAGTGACGTGACATGTGTGGGCGTTTCCCTCAGCACGGGTTAAAGGTGAGCGGGGCCAGCAGTTCCCTGTACGTGCCTTTCGTGGAGACAGACGTGTATTGCTGCTTCGTGTTGTTTCGCGCGCCATCACAACTTCACAGCTATCAAGGATGTATCTCTTCTTTTGGCGGGAGTATTGGCTACGTGTGTTTTTCTGCATCACGCTAGTCAGACGGTGAGTCGCGCATGCTATTTTTCCCACTGCGGGTGCCCCTGTGTATCGCATCCATTTTCGAGGTCAGAGTAGCCTGCGTGTCCCACGCATATGCGTTTATCGTGTTACTGGGTGCCACCGCGTACTGCGGGAGATTGATTCCACGCACGTAGGCTGTGGGGTTGCGTGCACATACAGCCTTACAGGTGCATGGGGGCTGTTAACATCTTGCATCCCACCCCATTCACCCCAATTGCCCAGGTCAATTGTGGTGTACACCTCCATTGGCACTACTCCATCTGTGCCGGAACTACTACATCTGTGCCATGGTTGGGAGGCCAACAAAGGTGAGGGGCGCCTCAGCAGGGCGTCCTCCTTGTGGCGGGCGTGGTCAGGGACGTGGCCGGGGTGACCAGGTAGTAGGGGGACTCCAGGGTGTCCAGGGTGGCCGCAGAGGGGGAATAGGCAGGGGTGCGCCAATTGAGCACGATGGTGTGCCATGTGTCGGTGCAGTCATGCCACCAACCCCTGTGGTTCTGGGAGATACAGCTTCTGCATCTGGCACTGGGGCCCGTGTGACCTGGCAGTCTGTTTCATCGACTGACACGGGCCCAAGGGTAGTGGTAGCTGAAGGTGCAGCTGTGGACACTACCACCCAGGCTCAGGGTCTGCCAGCGTAGGCAGATTTCCAACAGGCCAGGAGGAAAACCGTAGGGGCACGCAGGGCTGCCCTGACCAAGACACATGTCCCTGGGGCAGTTATGTCATCTTCTGCCCCGAACAGCCGGGTTTTGGCAAGTGCAGGGGCAGATGCAGCCAACAACACCCCGGTTGTGAGTCTGCCAACCAGGACAGTTGCGGTTAATGACCCTGCCACAGCAGATGTTGCTGTGCGGTGTCCATTAGAGGGCACGCAGCTGCCACTGACACAAGTCAGGCCTTTGGTCGTCCCTCCAGCCAGCCAGGGTCTGCGCCACAATCCAAGAGGAGGAAGGTTCGACCTGCAGCACAGGCCTGGACCCCACACACAGCCACGACCTCCTGCACGTCGAGGAAGAAGCCTTTCTGCAAACAGGAACTGGACTTCCTCATGGACTACGTGCGGGACCACAGCCGTGACATGCTAGTGGGTGCTAATTGTCAGACTACGGATGCCCACCGTGATACCCACTGGAAGCAAGTTGCATGAGTGCATTCGGCCATGAGGTGCGCAAAGCGTTGGAATGACCTCAAACGCAGCGCTAAGGCTAAGCGTGCCTCAAATTACAACTTGACTCTGGTGACTGGCAGTGGGCCACCACCTGAGGAGGAAGACCTCACTCCGCATGAGTCACTCGTTGAGGAGTTCATACCATCTGAATCGGTTGAAGGAGTGGGAGAGATGCCAGACTTTGATGCCCAGTCCAGTGAGTGTTAATGCGTGTTTGTTGTGGACGTGTGTGTTTTACTTGTGTGATGTGTTGTGCATGACTGCCACTACATGTCACGTGTACATGGTTCTGATGTGCAAGTAATGCAATGATTCACTGATGCATGTCTGCACTGCTGGATGGTGGCCATGTGGAGCAGACGGGGACTGTCGGCATCACCACTATTGCACCCTACTCACATGCTGGTTACCAGTATGCTCCTCCGGTCCATGTTCCAGCTCACTGGCCCTTCTGATTTAGCGTGGGGTGACCCTTCCATGTCCACATGTACACTCTGTTTACCTTCTGGTGCCCACTGTGTCCCTGCAGCACATGATCTATGACCAATTGTTGATCCTGTACATGCATATTTTGCTTTTTGATGTAGCTTGTCGCTTAGATGTGATGTTTAGGGTGTGCATCACACACAATGGCTGTTCACTATGCTGTGCGCTGAGCAGTGTGTTGCATGAGGTGGACACAGCACACAGAAGGTGCAGTGTTGATTTTACTATGCACAATGTGCATGTAGGCAGGCATTCATTGTTATGTTACAACTACAACTGTTGGAATGCATTTGGGTATGAGTTCTTTTGTGTAGGAGGTTGTTGGTCTGTCATTTCATCTGTTTCCTTGTCAGGCATCATTGTCTGATGCCACTTTACATTTTTCACATGTCAATGTGTATCGTATTGGTACTGTGTTGGTGTATAGCTATTGCTTGCCATGTCCTGTTGTGGTTTGGGAGGGTTTGGGAGACATAACAGTGATAGTCATGGCCTGTTTTGCAGGTCTGTGTAATTCACAACTTGCATGTGTGCATTGTGGTCAAACAGGATTGCTTATGTTTAAGTAGCTAGGGATGCACACAATGTGGCACTTCCATGGCAACATTCTCAGGGTGGTATGGTGGTGACAGTTGACTGTCTCTTTGTCATCATCGATTGTCACCTGGTATGTGCTAGGCCTGTGTGCACTCCGAACGGGTGGGAGTTTAGGTGAAAAATGTGGCCACAAGCTGGGTCCAGGCATCCTCGCCATGTGCCCTATCCCCTCCCATGGGCAGTGCCTGTGCTTGTGGTTGGGGATGTGGGGGCACCACCATGTCCACCGGTACGCCCTGCCGTGTTGCAACATTGTGCAGGACACATGCTGCCACAATGATCCTGCACATTACTGGGGGTGCATAGAGTAGCTGCCTGCCAGAGCGGTCAAGGGAGCGGAAGCGTGACTTGAGCACTCCTAATGTGCGCTCCTCTATGGCCCTGGTTGAAATATGGGCCGCGTTGTATCTTACCTGGGGTGGTGTGGTGGGGTTCCGGATTGGCGTCATCATGTGGTTGCTCAAAGGGTAGGCACTGTCCCCTGGAGAGGTGATGATGGTTGTGATTATTGGGGTTTGTGTATTTGTGTGTGTGTGACATGTATGCATGTGCACGGGCATTTGTACTCACCGAGGAGCCCCATGCTGCCCAGCTTCCAGGGCCCGGCTCAGGGCGGACATTCTGTATATGAAACTGTCATGGGTGGAGCCAGGGTAGTTTGCATAGACAGAGGCGATGATTCCCTTTGCATCGCATACCACCAGCACGTTGATGGAATGCCAGTGCTTGCGGTTTTGGTAGATGTGCTCAGTGGCCCAAAGTGTACGTAGGGCCACATGGGTGCAATCTATGGCACCGAGAACTTTGGGGAAGTGTGCCACCCTGTAAACGTCCTGGACAATGGCTTGCCTTTCTGCGGGTGTTCTGGGTATGTATATGTGCCTGCGGACTGAGGGGCGTGCAGTGATGATTGCCAACACCTGCTGTAGGCAGCGTGACTGCGTGGCCTGTGAGACCCCCCCCACTATGGAAGTAGTCCACTGAAATGACCCAGTGGCCAAAAAACTCAGGACATTGAGCACCTTCTCCAAGCGGCTCAATGCTTGGGAGCAGAGGGTGGGGGATGTAAGGTCATCTTCCCACTCCCTGACCAAGTCTAGGATGATACGAGGTGGAAACCTATACCTGCCGTAGACCTGGTCGTCAGGCATCCCAAAAAGGCTTGTCCGGGGTGAAAAAATGCGGGCCCTGGCTATTCTCCTCCTCCTACGGTGTGACACGATCAGTGCTGCGACAAATGGGGCATTCATCGTAGCTGTATATACGTGTTTGTTGTTTGCGCGCACTTTTATACTGTGCTCGGGACGCTTCTGCCTGCCTTCGTGTGGCGGATGCATTGACGCCTGTGCGTGTCTTTTGCCGTGCGCGGGTTTCCCATATTCGAATCCATGAATACGGGTTGTTCGCGTGCGTGTGGGCGTTCTGTGTAGTTCCCTGCAGTACTTCCCCAGTTATGCCTTCTTTTTCATGCGTTATTCATCATTCCGCGTGTTACGGCCACTGTTATGCCCACTTTTGTTGCGTGCGCTGCACTATATGCGATTTCCCTGTGCGTGTAGCACACGCCGTTTGATGACGTGTGCGCCCGCGTACGCCATGCACGGATTTGGCACACAACCGGTGGAAAACACCCGCAGCGCCTTCCTTGAATCGCATGCGTGCGCATGCGCTTTCTTTCTCACGCTTGCGCCAGCTTGCGCTGGGATTTTCGGCACACATTTGTTCCATGAATCGGCCGCTTAAAGTTTAGACTGTCCGGCTTTTCCGCAGTGGATTCCTGGAGGAAACCTGGTGGAAGTTTGATGGTGGCCCTTCCGCTGGCAGTCTTGCCACTGGCCCTCCTTGGCATGTATGGAAACTGCCGGTTTGTCCACCGACAGATTGGCCATGAAGCACAGAGGATTTTCTTTACACCACACCTTAAACTAGGCCTTCTGTAGGGTTTAAACATCCGTGTTATCCACATAGAGGCTCGGCGAGTTTAACATGAGAGATCTCTTTCAAGCTCATTTCATGAACATTTGGGCAGATGATATCGGTAACTGCTGCGTTTGATATCACAGGGACACACTCGCATTGAATCTGTGAAACAGCAGTTGTATTTTGTATAGCTATGTGTATTAAAGACAGGAGGTGAGTGATTCTATCAGAAGCCTTCACAAAGGTCGCTGAACAGAACAGAGAAAGCCCATAAAAGGATGCTGTACCTTTTAATGGGTACAGAGATGCGATGCCAAGGATACCGACCGAGGGAGGAGGAACATAGGTACATCAAAATGGCAATGATACAGACTAAACATGTGATTTACAGCACAGCTATTTACAGGAATGGAGCATTATTTACAGACATATAAAAGGGGGACATAGCTTGGGGGTGGGAAGGCGTAGTTTAATGACTGCAGTAAAGCACCATCCACAGTGAGTAGACGTTGTTCTAAAGCTGATTTAAAACCCCTGAAAATTGCATATTTAAGCATCCTGCATCCTAACAGGGAGCTGGAACATGAGGTTTTTCACATCATATATATCTCATCGATGATCTTCTGTAAAGCACATCAACTTTAAAATAATGTTGAATATTAACTCTTCATTTCCGATTTTCCGCTAAAAAAATCAAATGTCGCCAGCGGCTGCCGCAACAGTGCTCCCTTGGAGCTAGTCCACAAAGAATGAATTCGAACATTTTTTTCTAGAGTATTAATACACGATGAACTCGATCCCAGAAACGAAAACCATGCCTGAATAATGCATCCTGCAAGCGAATGTTCTGCCATGTATCGCATGAATAACACAAAATGCAGAGAAGAGATTTTTAAGCGGGCGGGAATCTGGCAATTACGGTAAGTGAAGTGCGCGAGCTGGACCGTCCTCGGGCAGCTCTGTGTTGCGTGGACAACACACAGCCCATTGTCTACGCCTGTGGCAGCCTCCTTGACATCATGATTCGCAACTAAAGGACCGTCATTAGACAATGACTCCGTTCTTCCGCCATAGGAAGTTCCATTATGTTGCATGTTTGACTGATAGCGCTTGCACAGTTTGCAAGATCGTTTTGTAACATTCTTTTAATATTCTACTGAGTTAACACCATGCACTTTTTCCACTGAGTAGGCATATACAGTTATGAAATTGGAAGGAAAGGTTATACAAATGGATATTGCTAAAAACGGAGTTGTCCTCTTTTTGCTTCTTAAAATGAATTTTAGAAAGTCGCCATCGTGTGACAGGTTGCATGAAGTTACCAAACATTTTCCAGATACATATTTTTCCACAGGAGACAAAACAAGCATTGGCAAATCCAATAGTTTTGGCGATTGTAGTTCTGCATTGCATTTGACATTTAGCATGGAAGGAAGGAATGACAGCACAGGGAAGAATAAATGACAGCATGGGGGGGAGGGGTGGGGATGAATGAATGACAGCGTCAGGGGATGGGGGAAGCACTGGGGGGGGAGAAATTAAAATAAATGGCAACATGAGCTAGAATAAAGACCCTAAAAGATGAAAGCTAGGCCTGCAACAGTACACAGGAGCATTGTACATTTGAAGGAAGGAGTGGCAGCGCAAATGCGATGAAGGAGTGAGCACAAATGTGGAGGAGTGACAGCACAAATGGGGGGAGGAGTGACAGGCCAAAGGGGTGTGGAGCAGCAGCACTGAGGGGGCTGATCGACAGCGGAAAGGTGGGCGGAGCGTCAACGCTAGAGGGGGAAGGAGTGACACTGCAAGGGAAGGCACAACAGCACAAGTGGTGAGTCATGACAGCGCAAGGGGGGAGGAGGGACAGCACACGTGGAGAGGATGGACAGTAGAAGGGGGAGGCGGGACTGCAAGGTGGGAGGAGGTACAGAACAGGAGCGAGAGGAGGGACAGCACAAGGAGGGAGTATGAACAGCACAAGGGGAGCAGGGACAGTACAAGGGAGGATTGGGGACAGTGCAAATGGGGGGAGGGACAGTGTAAGGTGCCTAGGAGGGAAAGAGCAAGGGGCCGAGGAGGAACAGCACATGGCGGTGAGCGGGGACAGCAGAAGGGGGGAGGGACAGCACAAACCAGGTAAGCAGGAAAAAGAAATGGAAAAGTTGTGAGCAGGAGAAAGCATTTGCCAGTGGTAATGGCCCTTTGCAATTGACTACAAGATGATCTCACAACGTATTTAATTGGAGAGGTGCACTATCAGTGACAACCTGAAGATGCCCTCATAAGAAATCACATTGAGATTTATTATGAGGACATGTGTACATTGTCAGTGGTATTTCACCTCTCCAAACATAACAAAATAAACAAGAACCAGGGAAACAGGAAATAGAAATGGAAACATGACGTCCTCAAAAACGTATTTATTTGGAGAGGGGCAGTACCACTGACAACATACAGTTGTTTCATAAAGAAATCACATTGAGACTGTAGAAGTGCAGTACTACTGACTGACAAAATGCAGATGTCCTCATAAAAAATATTATGAGGACATCGGTATGTTGTCAGTAATTGCTTGTATACTAACAGTGTGTAGAAAGGGAGACCTACATGCAGCCCAAAGGGGCTAGGAAAATAGAACAAATACATCAACAGCCACTGGCCCCACTGGCATTCATCCCCTTACCCATCACTTTCTGCATAACGGCACACACATGCAAATCAGAATGCTGGGGAATGCCAAGTGTAGAAATATATATTAGTACCTATGGTGCCATCTTACATCCACCCTCCCCTTCCCTTTGGTCTCGGTTTCCTTCCGTCCCTGCACTGCTTCCCCACTTACCTGATTTCTTTTGGTGGCGCCAGTTGCACCACTGTCACTCCAGCATCCGGCCCGCCATCGAAGTGGATGATGGGCTCAGTATGGAGTCCCGTGTTCCAGCTCCATGGCATCCATCTTAGGTAAGTACTTCGGTTGAATGAACTGGACACTGCAAGCCGTCCCGTTCATACATACAAACTGCATTACTGTCAGCACCCTGAGTTTCCAGATTCAAAACCTGGGGTACTAATAACAATAATAGCCGATCTTGACAGCCGGATTGGGTGGTAATGGCATTAGGGCTATCGCAACGCTTTTGTTAAGGTGATTCGGACTCCCATAGGAACCATGAATAATTCTATTGTTACTAACTTTTCATTTGTTTGATGGATTAGGATGAAATGTTGATTTTTTTTTATGTTTTAGTTTATTTACAAACTTTTTCATCTGTGTCTTTAGGATGTGATGTGAGAGAACGAAAAGAAGAGAATAAGAAAGAAAAAAAAGAAAATTAAATACGAGGGTTGAAGGTGTGTTTCAGAAACTTCTTCTATTGAGTTCCAGTATGGTGGTGAGAAAAAGAGTGATTGTGTATATGTTTTTTTTATTTTTTCCACTGAGTATGGCAGCCCATCTTTCTTCTGTGTTCATTAGTTGAGATGAGAGATCAAAAAAGGTGCCAAATTGCTTACGTTGGGATGCAAGTGACTGGCATTCCATGACCAGGTGGAATATGGTTTCTGGTGTCCTTTCAACTTTGCAGAATCAACAGTAGTTTTGTGTGCTAGCAGTCTGCCTCGTTATCGTAAGATGAGAATTTGTTGGTAAGATGCTCAGACGAATTTGTAGAAATGTTGTCCTGATGGCTTGGTCTGGGAACATTAGAAGATATGGTGCTGGTTCATGAATTTTCCTGTTGTCTGTATTGCATTGAAGTGTCAGAGAGGATTTTTCGGTAGATATCTAGTCTTTTCCAAAGTACAACGAATGCAATTGATTGAGTTGCCATTTCGTGTTGCATTCTCGGCATTGGATACGACTGCGGAAGGTGGAGTGTCTTGCGCCAAAAGATTGCCTCAAATTTCATCCAGTTGACTTTTCCGGCATTCATCATTGCTTCTGTTCTGTAGGTTATTATAGGAATGTATTTTAGTCTGTAATAAGCGATGATTGGTCTAAAAGAGAATTTTCCGTATTTCCTGTGAAGTAGACATCCTTTACGTGCCAGTGTTTGTGACTTTTGTTCTAATTTGTCCAGCCATTGCTCTTCTGACTTGGATTGGTTAATTAGTATGCCGAGATATTTGAAGGTTGTCACGTTTTCTAGTCGAATTCCACTTATGTTGAATATTGGATGATATGTTTTTTTTTGGTTGTGGTTTGGTTAAAGTCATTGGCCCTCATTACGACCCTGGCGGAGAGGGGTTTACGCCAGCGTAATGCATGGCGTACCTCTCCGCCAGATTAGGACTTTCCGCAGCGCCATGGTGATTTTTACGCCCGGATTTTCCGGGCGGAAAAATCCATGGCGCTACGGGTCCCCTCGTTAATTACGCCACCGTATTCTACGGTGGCGTAATTAACGCCTTCCCCACTCCCATTATACCCTATGGGGCAAAAATGGGAATGGGGAAGGGTAAATGGGGATTGGGGACTTACCGCCCCGCCAAGGTCGGAATGGGGCGGTAAGTCCACCAACCCCCATGGCGGAGTTGGCAGCTCTGCGCCATGGTCCATGGTGCAAATTGCACCATGGACCTCCGCCAGGGTCGTAATGAGGGCCATTGTCTTGTTTTTTGAGATATTGATTGCTAGTTCGTTGTTGTTCATGTAATTCAGTTACAATGTTCAATGTTGTTCAGTAATGTCAACGCTGGTGTCCAGTCAAATGGTCGACAGACAAATGGTCGACACAATTTGGTCGACAGGTCAAATGGTCGAATTATTTTTTTATTTTTATATATTTTTTTTAGGTTTTCGTTTAGAGAAAAAAGGGGTTTTTAGCAAAAAAAAGGGAGTTGGAGGGGGACCCCCCAAAAATATAAAATGTGAAAAAAATAAAAAATTCGACCATTTGACCTGTCGACCTTTTGGTGTCGACCATTTGTCCTGTCGTCCATTTATTTTCGACCAAATGACCTAGAACCGTCAACGCTAGGTGTAGTCCAGAAGGCGTTTTATCAAGCAAGATGATATCATCAGCATATGCCATAACAGGGACTGGTGTTGAATTTATTTTTGGCAGATTGGTTTGTTGGTCAGATGATGTTCTATGTCTGCTGTGAACAGATTGTATAGGGTTGCCGCCAAAGGGCACCCTTGCTTTAGACCGTTTGATGTGGCGATTGGTTTGGTGGTGGCGCCTTGTTTGGTTAATCTCACTTTTATTGAGGTTTCTGAATATATTAAGATGATTGGTTCCAGAATGTTCGATGGGCATTTCCATGTTTTGAGTTTTGCCCAAAACTTGTTCCATGATATGGCATCAACGGCCATCTTCAGGTCGATAAATGCAGCATATATGGTGGTGTGGGTCTTGATGGCTTTGTGTTTGATCAGGTGAAGTAGTATCAGGTTGATATTAGTTCCAACATTGGCAGAAAAATCTGTTTGCCTTGTTGGGATCCGGTTTCTGTCTGTTGCCCAAGTAGTTAGTTGCTTCAGTAGTATTATTGCAAAACGTTTTCCAAGCGGGTCCAGTAGGGCAATTGGATGGAAATTCTGTGTTTGATCTCGGGGTCCTTGATTGTAAATGGGGACGATTGTAGCCGATCTCTAAGAGGTTGGGATTTGATTGAGTGTATTTATGATCGTTATGATCTGGCACATGAAATTCGCCCATGCCGGCGGATCTTACTTGATGGCGGCATTGGAAAGTCTGTCAGGGCCAGGTGCTCTTGATGTGTTTAAGTTATTGATCATGCAAATCAGTTCATCGTAGTCTACCTTTATTGACCATTTTGGTTTATCGCTGGTTGTTTCTTCTTTGGATCGGGACGGTCGGGCTGCATATATAGTCGAATAATGTGTAATCCACATTTCTTGCGGTACGTTAGCTGTCAACTTGTGCTGTTTTTGCGAGTTATCGTTGAGGAGATTTCAGAGCTCTCTTGTGTTGTGTGAGTTTTATGTTTTCATTATGTTTTCTGCATCTGCTTTCTGGAGGATTTTTAGTTGAGATTTTTTCCAATTGTTGTATGTTTGTTTCAGTCCTGTTTATATGTGTGCAGGTGATTTCTTTGTGGTTGGTTTTTAATTGTTTGTCGGAATGGTAGCAGGATCCATTCATAGTTCAGTTTTTGAGCGTCTGTCAAGTTGGAGGCGAAGAGTTTTGATGGTAGGTGAGCTATCGCCGCTTGTAGAATGCAAAGTCTTGATGATGTTCCGTCGAGTTCTAGTGGACATGCTATTGAGATTCCTTCATGTTTGTTAATAAAACGTGAGTGCACTGTTAGTTGATTGTGATCGCTTTTGTCAGAGGTTATCGTTTGGGCTGACTTAACCGATTCATTCAAGTTTTGTGATAGGAATATCTAGTCGATGATTGTAGTTGAGGATCCTCTGCACCATGTTGGCGTGTATGCTGTGGATTTGTCCCATGCATGGTTTAGGAGTATGAGATCGCGAGTGAGGATTTCATTCATCCATCTGGTTGCTTTTGGCGAAAGTTGAGCTTGGGTTTGAGGAGTGCCATTCTGTGTAAATAAATTAATGTTGAGGTCTCAACAGATTATTATTTCTAATTGGTAATGTGTTCCAATTTGTCAATTGTTATAAATACTCCATCGATGAATGCTTCAGTTGATATTGCTGCCGGGTTCCAGTACAGGTTTATTATTGCAATTGTTGTTTCGTAAGTGTTTTGACTCTGGTGATTCTCTTTCGTCCTTATTATTGTTAGTTGGGTCCAAGGATTGATGTTTTCACTGGTCAGTACCGTCCATTGGGGGTTTATTTTGATTAGGGTGAGTAGGCTTGATACTGGTCTTCTTTGTTTTTTGACTATTGCAGGGTTGAGAAAGGTAAGAAAGCCATCGCACGCTGGCGTTTCGGTGATCCATGTCTCTTGCAGGCATATGATTTGATACTTTTCTAGATCATGTGAGGGGTGGGTGAAGAGATGTAAGTTTCCTCTAGTGTTCCATGAGCAGAGCGACCACGTGAGATCTAGTTTCAATGATTGTTATGATTGGAAGCTTAGTGAAGTTCTCGAAGTTATGGTTTCTATAGTTGAAGTTTCGAAGTCGTAAATTCTTTTGATTGGTTGTTCTGTTCTGGTCCGTTCTTCTGGTTGTTGTACGTGACTCTGTTTTACGGCAACTCCTGAGCGATCGTGAGTGTGGTTGCTCGTCTGTGTCCTTGGCTGATATTTTCTTGTTGATGTAGAAGCCCAGCATCTGAAACCGAGTTTTAGAAACTGGGCATGCTTTGATAGAATCAATTCTTGATCGTTTAGGTCAAATAGATTGGCAATGATCTTGTATAAATTCAGGTCATCTTTGAATGTTATTAGGTCAATGTTTCTTGTTGTTATTTTGTGTAGCTGTGGTATAGCTCCAAAGATGCATAGAATGTTGGTTCTGTTAAGGATTAATGGTTCAAGTCTATTGGTATCATTTTCAATATGGATTTCAGAGATTAGTTTTTGTTGTAACGGATTGACAAATGATGGAAGTGTGCAGATGCTGTGCTTTGATGGTCGTGATCCAATTGAATCATCTGAAATTTGTTTGTATGTTTCTGCTGTTGTTGTATCCATTGTATCACTTTTCTAGGATGTGTCTGAAATTTCTTGTAGAGAGTCGTCTGAAATTTCTTCATACATGTCCGTTGATTGTGGTTCGTGATCGGAGGTGTACTCGTCTATTATTATAAAGGTTGAATACACTGTGGGTTGAATGGGGGTGGTGTGTCATCTGTTATCTGGTCTCTGTGAGTTGATAGATTAAGGAGATCTTCGTTGTAGGTGAGTTGGTTAGATGGTTGTTCTGCTGTTATCTGTGGTGCTACAGGCTGCAGCTGAGTTTTAGATTTGTTGTTATCTGGTGTGAAGGCACCACGTGTCTTTCTTGTTGGTGGCAGGTGAGTTTAATCTGTTATTTTCACTGTTCTCAGGAACGCTCTTGAACCTGTTTGTCGTTTTGTAATGTTTTTTGGTTGTGCTGATTTCGTGGCATATGCTGGTTTCCCTGTAGAGAAGATCTGGTAGGACTCTGTAGTATTCTTTTTTGGCTGTATGGGTTCTTGGATCTCTGATTGTGGAATTGCGGTAGATCCGGTTATTCGTTGTGGGGGACACTTGTCAATGGTCGAAACTCCACAATTGGGTTGTTGAGGTATGTTGTGAGCAAGAGGAGGTATTTGTTCGTTTGAAGCGCTGCTTGCTATTGATGGTGTGCTTTCAGCAAGCCTAGGACTTCTGTATTTAATTTAGTTTTTTCTTGGTGATCGCCTCTTGCTATTTCCGATAGTCGTTGTTGCCAGCGGTTAGATTGTTCTGCTTCCAAGTTCAGACGGGATTCAATTGTGGTTATAAAGTTCTCCATGTAGGTCTGTTTGGAGTGTATAAGGGCTAGGAGGGTTGCTTGGTCTCTGATGTTGTCATTCATAGTTTCATGTTGTTTCAGAACGGGGATCATTGATTGAGACAGCACTGCGATGAGCATGTTTTGTAGATCTAACATGGTAGTGGGGATCCTTGGATTGGTGTTTTCCACATGATTTTGGTCTTTTGATGTAATATTAGTGTTTTTGGTCTCTGGTGCGCTGGAGTGAGGATAAGGCTATTGGTTCTTAGTCGTGGGGTCTGGCGTGTAGTAGAATTTATCTGTGTCATAGTTGAAACGGGTTAAGATGTTTTGTTTTCCAGGTGAGTTTGTTTCGGTTTCTCTTTTGATGTGCCTTTGGCTAGTTTCCTGTATCATACAGGTGGTCGAAGTTAGGTGGGGTTGGTGGTTTCCTGTTATATTGCCGAATATCTCCTTTCGTTTGTCTAGACTTAGCATGTTTGATTCGATTTCGGTGATATCCATCGATAGTCTTCTTGTCTTGGTTATGGTTTTGTTAGCCACGGTTTCTAAAGTTTGTGCAAGTTTGATTGAGTTGTGTGTTTGTAGCCACGCAAGTTCGGCTAATCTTGCTTTTCTTTGTTTGTTGAGTTGTGCTGCTTGGTGGCTTCTGGAGAGTGGTGTAGAGTTTGGGGTCGTTTAGTTGAGGTTTAGAAGTGTCTTTGGCAGCTTCGTGGTTATTGAGATCTTTCGTACTCGGGTTTGCTTCTTCTTGAGTGGCAGGTCGGGACTTGGGTACGTGAATGTAGAGCTCCTTTGTTGTAGTGTTGGTAGTGTCTTTGGCGTTCTTGTGATTTTTGGGGTCCTTTTTTGAAGCCTTTGCTTCTTCTTGTGTGGCGGAAGGAGACTTGGTAGTTGTTGTAATGATTGCTTCATCTTGTATTGCAGAGGCTATAGTGGGGGCTATTTAGGCTCCTCCTGCTGTTGACATTTGTTCATGTGTGGTTGCTGCCTTGCTATAAACGTTCATTTGTGCGGTGGTGATGCACGAGGTGTCATTTTTATCAGATTCCGGCTTTCTGTTTTCCAGAAGCACAGAGTTGTTTTGTTGCTGGAGAGATTGTTGCTTGCAAGATGTAGGTGCAGTTATTTCTTCTAGTTCCATGCTGCTTTGTAGGTTATCTTTTGGTGGTTGAATGTCATCGGGGAGGTGAATGTTGGGGTTTGTTGGATGCTGGATTGCTGATTCGACAGGCTTGTGGGTATTGGTAGATTGTGTATCATAATGTTCAATCATATTGCCGGAACTGTGTATTTGTGCTTGTATGTTGAGCTGGTTGGATAGGGTTTCTACATCATTGGGGTGTAGAATGGTTTCTGATGTCGATCGAATGGGCTTTGATTGAGGTGATTGCTGGGGGGTGCTAAGGTTTGTAGAGGGGTCATCTGTTGTGATGACATGGTCATTGTCCATTTTGGGGTGTTGTTGTGGATAGTTTGGATTGCTTTTGGCAGTCTAAGCTCTTAGGAGTGATTGTTCCAATGTTAGTTGCGAGGAGTCTATGGCAGACGTAGCAGCGGTGTTGAGTTTTGCTCTTTGTCTTGTTTTGGGACGCACGGTGGTTTGTTGTTTGGTGGGTCGACTTGTAGACATTTCTTCCTTGATTGTTGGAGCGTTCATGTTGAGACCCGAGGGGCGAACCCTGTCGGTCTCTTAAGTATAGTAGCAGGTGCGATGCTGTTTCTATAAAATGTAGGGTCGAAGGGTCGTACCCTTCGGGTCTCCTAGGTAGACGTGTGGCGGTAACTCTGCTGAGGCTGTTGTTGCGTCTGAGTTAGGATCCAAGGAAGGAACCCTTTCGGTCTCCTAACAAGGGTAGAAGGTGCGTTGCTGTTTCTATAGAATGCAGGATCCAAGGGTCGTGCCCTTTCGGTCTCCTGGTCAGGGGTGTGACAGTAGCTTTGTTAGGATCCAAGGGACGAACCCTTTCGGTCTCCTAACAGAGGTGGTAGGTGCGTTGCTGTATCTATGCGATGCAGGATCCAAGAATTGTAGCCTTTCGGTCTCCTTGACAGAAGTGTAACAGTAACTCTATTAAGGGTTTGACGAGGACCGCCAGGGGAGTGGTTTTCTTAGATGGTTGTTTTTTTCTGTTAGTTTGGGTTGGGTCCAAGGGGCCAGCCCTTTCGGTCCCCTACCGGTAGTGGAAAGTCTGTTTAATCAGATATTGAGTACAGGATCCAAGGGGCTTGCCCTTTTGGTCTCCTGGTTGGTTGTCTGATCAAGTCCCTCGATGGCCTTTGGAGTTGCAGAGTTAAGTTGGTTCCTGGTTGGTGCTGAATTTTCAGGTGTTGTGGGTGGGGTCCAAGGGTTAAACCCTTGCAGTTTTCCACCAATGGTGTGGGGAGCTGACTCTTTGATGGCTTGGTCCAGAATGTGGATAGGTCAGGAGTCAGGCCCGTTTAGTCTCCTGGTCAGAGGTGTAGTCTTGTGGTAATAGGAGTTACCACAGTGAGTGGGGGAACACTGAGGCTCTGAGTGGCGCGCCAGCATTCGCTTCATTGCATTGGGTATGGGAGGGGCTGCCTCCATGTGGGCTCCGGATACTGCTGAGTCGTGCCGATGAGGAGAGGGCGAGAAATGGGTGGCAGTGCAGGAGTCAGGCCCGCTCAGTCTCGTAATCAGGAAAGAAGCCTTGCAGCATTAGAGGCCGTCACGGCCAGCAGGGGTGCACCAGGACTCTGCTCGGCGTGTCAGCACCCACTTTGTTGCAATGGGTGGAGGATGCTCCACCTCCGTGCGCACTCAAGACGCTGAAGGTGTTCTGGGGGTTTTAGGCTGGTGGATAGTAGCAATAGAAAGTGGACTGGAACAGCCCAAAAATGTTTTGAAGTCAGCAGCAGCAAAAAGCAATAGGACCTTCTCTATTGCAGACCAAAAGACTCTGCAGCACACTCCGCATTGACTTTTGATAGGGATGCATAGGCCCCTTGAGACTGCAAAGTTTTGTAAAGATTTGTTAAAAAATATAAAAGTTATTAGGAAGACAAAAAAGTTCCAAATTTGTGGCCTACTTCCCATTCATTTTCCCACAGACAAACAAGGTCAATTTTTGCTGAACCTCACAGCCCAACCGCTGGACAGATTTGAACGAGGTCCAAAACAACTTGGGCAAAAAACATTTAAAAAAGTCCTTTTTTGTGGTTTGGGGTTGTTCCATGCAGTTGTTTTTTTAAATATTTAAAGGAGAAGGGGGTGCTCCCTTCTCAAAAAAAGATTGCTATATCTCGGGTAAATTTTAGAAATGAAACAGCTGCCATCTTTTTTTTTTCTCAATGCGACAGATAGCCACTGCTACAGCAGAGGATATCTGAAAATGAAAAGCAGGGAAAAAGCCATTGGCAGGTCAACATAATTGTAAATGTCATTAGTCTTGAGGTGGGGAGTGGTTGGAGGTCAGTAACCCCGGCTTCATCCTTGAATAGCCGACATCTCAAAGCAAATTGCCTTACAGAAACAGCGTGTGCTGTGGGGGTAAAGGGAGAGGGCAGAAGAGGTGAGGAAGCCATCTGAGGAGTGGGGGGAGCTGGCACAGATGATGGGCACTTGGTGAGGACCTGTAGGGCAAGAAAGCATTTTTCTGATATTCGGAGCTATAATAATTGTTGTAGGAGAACACTGAGGGCATCCCAACATGCATGACTGGGGACATCACTGGTGACAACATTAATTACATTATATATACATGATTACATCAATAACCACAGCTATCTGAAGGTCATAATAAAATGACTACACAATGGTGGAGGTTATTTGTAGTTCTGTACCCGCAGCCATGGAAAAAAGTTAACCAAAATAAAAAATTATATAATTTTAAATATTTTTTTGCATTAAGTTTACTTGCCTTAACTGCTCTTCAACTAAAGATTTTGGCCCTCATTACAACACCGGCGCTAAACCATGGTGCTATTAGCACCATGGTTGGTGCCGGTGTTGTAACGGGTCTGCCATGGTTCAATGGGGAATTACCACCCCATTCCAAGGTTGGCGGGGCGGTAATTCCCCATTGAACCATGGCCCTTCCCCATTCCCATTTTCGCCCCATGGGGCTCTATGGGAATGGGGAAGGCGCTAAGTACGGTACCTCAAATTGTGATACCGTACTTAGCACCAAGTTCCCTTTGCGGGTCCCTACTTTAACGGCTGGTGTAGACCAGCCGTTAAGGTCGGGTCCCGCAAAGGGACCTCGTAGTAAGACGCTAAGGGCCTCATTACACGGTAGGCGGTGAGCAATGGCGCTATTAGCGCCATGGCTCATGCCGGTAAAATACCGGCACCGCCTTGGCGGAAAGGGGATTTACCGCCCCATTCCAAGGTTGGAGGGGCGGTAAATCCCCCTTCCGCCATTGCCCTTCCCCATTCCCATTTCTGCCCCATAGGGCTCTATGGGAATGGGGAAGGCGCTAATTACGGCACCGCAATTTTGCGGTGCCATAATTAGCTCCGAGGTCCCTTAGCGGGTTGGATTTTAACGCCTGCAAAAAGCAGGCGTTAAATCCCCCAACCCGCAAAGGGACCTCGTAGTAAGGCGGTAGGGATTTACCGGTACCAGTATTTTACCGGTACTAATAAATCCCTACCGCCATCCGTCTAATGAGGCCCTAAGTGTTTAACGGCGCCGCAGCCTTTTACGGCGCCCTTAAACACTTAGCGCCAGGGTCATAATGAGGCCCTTTGCCTTGAATATATGTATATATTCAAGGAAACATCTTTAGTTGTAGGGATGTTAAGGTGGGTACTTAACGCAACACAACCCCTGAAATTGAGTTAAATCCACCTTAGCTTCACGCCCACTGTTGCACAGCCTATGACCACAATGACATCACCAGGGATCACACAGTTTGGTTAATCAGAGTTCAACAAGCCCTTTGTTTTATGGCTTGTCTCCTGGTGAATGTTGTGATACATCGCACTAACCCAACTAACCACATTTAAGCAGCACGGAAAAGGGAAAAACATGACTTGCTGCTTGAATAGAACATGCCCAGGTATGTGTGCCCCATAGCGAAAATCCAAAGCTGGTACCCATGAATATTATCTCAGTAAGTGAAAATATATTTTAAAGTCAAATTTACAAATGTAGTTCAATTGACATTCCCGTTTGAAAAAAGTGTGACAAAATAGCATTAAAGAAAAAATACCTAAGAGATTAAATGTTCCAATAAATATGCTGACAAAGGGCCTCATTACGAATCAGGAGTTAAGGGGTTAACGGCGCCGTAAACGGCGCCGACCCTTAACGCCTGATTACAAGGATCTTAGCGCCATGGTGATATTAACGCCTGCTTTTTGCAGGCGTTAAAATCCATGGCGCTAAGGGACCATGGAGTTAATTACGCCACTGTAATTTACAGTGGCGTAATTAGCGCCTTCCCCACTCCCATTATGCCCTATGGGGCAAAAATGGGAATGGGGAAGGGTAAAATGGGAAATGGGGATTTACTGCCCCACACACCTTGGAATGGGGCGGTAAATCCACCATCCACCATGGTGTAAACATAGTTTACACCATGGTGGTAAGGGTACGACCCAGGCGGTAACTTACCGCCTGGGTCGTAATGAGGCCCAAAGTATTAAAGGTGCTCACTTTTTAATCCCAACAATCTGTAGTGAAATGTTCCATGGAAAACAAAATCCCAACATGAAACACTTGTTTGTGGTCTTGTGGGTAAGCATCTGCACTGGGATCATGACAACCTGAGTGAAATCCTGGAAGACAAAGCCTCATTACACGGTAGGCGGAGGACCAAGGTGTTATTAGCACCTTGGTCCATGCCGGTAAAATACTGGCACCGCCTTGGCGGAAAGGGGAATTACCGCCCTATTCCAAGGTTGGCGGGGCGGTAATTCCCCCTTCCCCCATTGCCCTTCCCCAATCCCATTTTTGCCCCATAGGGCTCTATGGGAATGGGGAAGGTGCTAATTACGGTGCCGCAAATTGCGGTACCGTAATTCGCACCATGGACCCTTTGCGGGTTGGTTTTTAACGCCTGCTAAACAGCAGGCATTAAAGTACCTACCCGCAAAGGGACCTCGTAGTAAGGCGGTAAGGGTTAATGGTCACAGGTACCATTACCGGTGACCGTTAACCCTTACCACCTTCCGTGTAATGAGGCCCAAATTCTTGAGAAAGCTTGCCAACCAAAAAAAAATCAAGGGGTTGTGTCCGCTCTCTCAAAAACATTGCGCTGTGCACCCACATGTGTCTTTACTTGTACCCTGAAAATCATCAGTCACAATCTGGGGCAAATAACTGTACCAGTGTCCAGGATTGCAAACTCTCTTGCCACATTGTGGGCAAATACTCATGACTTACTTGCCCTCGCATTTCCCCTCCTCACCCACATTTCTGTCTTTCAACAATACTTGGCTTTATAAAGATAACTTAAAAGGTACACATACCATGTTTTTCACTCAAATATATAAATCATTATCAAACTACGTTAGTTAAAAAGTTCCTTCATTATTCCCCCATCTTGACTGAGAAACTACAAATGCCAGAATGCAATTCAGAAAAAGGCAAAAGAATGCTCTCTAAGTTTTTTCATTTATGAAAAGCCTCTCTGTGGCAATGCATCATGGGGATATAGCTATAATTTTGGGAGAAGGGGCACTTCCTTCTCCATCAAATATTGAAAAAACATCTGGACCAAATATCCCCAAACCAGAAAAGCATTGCAAGTCAACACTTCGTGCCCAAGTTGTTTCAGACATGGTCCAAAAACAGGTCCAGTGGGTTGGTCTGTGCAGTGGAGCAAAAATGTACCTTTTATGTTGATGGAAAAATGAATGGGGTCTAGGCTGAAAGTGCTTTGTTTTGTTTTCTTAATAATGTTTTTATTTTTTTATGAATCTTTCCCAAACTTTATAGTCTCGGGGGCCCAGGCATCCAAAATTGTCTGCACAATTCAGCCACATCCTTTGCACAATTCAAAAGGTATTAGCAATTCATTATTTCAATTTCCTATGGAGCTCACATCTCACCTTAATTGTAGGGTGGCAACTGCCGCCCTATTATGTATATATATATATATATATATATATATATATATGTATTCTCAGAAAAAAACTTTAGTTGCAGGGGCGTTAAGGTGAGAACCTAACATGAAGAAACCCTGAAAATTGAGCTGAAGCCACATTAACTTTGTCCCCCTGTTGCGCAGGCTATGATCACAACAATTAAATCACAGATGGCATCACTGATGACACCACTGATGACATCACTGATGACACCACTGATGACACCACTGATGACATCACTAATGACATCTCTATGACATACACACAAGTGAATGTATTAAAACATTGGATACATTTTACATATTACTTTTACTTTGTTGTAGGAGAACACTGATGACATCCCAAAATGCATGACTGGTGACATCACTGGTGACCTCACTGGTGACAACATTAATTACATTATATATACATGATTACATCAATTATGGCATTAGACGTAATATAATTAATAAATTAGCTCATAAAACATTGATTTTCTCAATAACAATTTAGGCTGTGGACTTGGCCATGACAAAGGCTGTGGTCACTGCCCATCACCGAAGGCCATAACTAGTGGTCAGTTAATGTTGCAAAATACCAATGTGCATGGTTAAAAGCCATGCCTAGTAGCCCATTGTTAAAATGGATTTCTAATCTCTGACCTGGTGGGCAGAGGTTTATCAGGCCATCCTAGTTTAGTGGATATTGGAAACCTTCTGGACAAATCATACCAATCTATGGTAGCTTGGCAGGTGGTCAAGACTAAGGTCCTGATCACGACTTTGGCGGTAACAACAGCAGTATTACCGCCGGTGGTATTAGCCCTACCGCCAAACTCCCAGGCACTAATAGCGCCGGATCACGAGCTCGGCGGTAATGTTAATCCCCATTCCCCATTGAGCCCATTCGGGAATGCCCCATTCCCCATTGGGCTCAATGGGGAATTTTCGCGCTCTTACCGCCGGCAGATTTCCCGCCGGTGGTAATAGCGCAAATTTTCGGCAGATTTCCCCGCAGCTCAGAGCTGGGGCAAAATCCGCCGAAGTCCTGATTTGGCAGACCCTTAAATCAGGCAGTAATAGCGCTACCGCCGGATTTAAGGGTTACCGCCAAAGTCGTGATCAGGCCCTAAGTCTAAGGAGGGGTGAGAGTGATCGGAAGCCCACAATGAGCACACACAGTAAAACTCCAGAGAATACTCTTCGACAATTGTATATCAAAAATACATTTATTTTAGGCCTTTATAACTAAACACAAATAAAACACAGTAATAATAAAACAGTTACCACACAGTTACCACACACGCTCTACACTATGTAACATATATACAAAATGCGTTCAGCCTAATGCGGATAAAGGGGCCGAACACAACCACAGCCTGCAACAGAAGAGGTGAGTAAAACACAATTATCATGTTAGGCAGTTTTTCAAATCAATCCCTATCTTATGCAGTCCAGCCCTACGAAATGCAGAGCCTTGTGCTCAAAAGTAAAGCAGTGTGTTAACGTGCAGTTGTGCGTAAGAGCAAAAGCGGGTCCTCTTCAAGGAGCTTTAGCAGTTCAGGAAGGGGGGTGAGGTGATGAAGAACTAAGCACTAATCTTCGAGGAGGGTCTACCCTTGCAAGTAGAGCAACTCTCAGAGTTCAGGAATAGCTGGAGAGTGCAGGCTAGCCCAGTTAATGTGAGTATCTTTTCAGGGATTCTCATGCGTAAAAACAAGTGGATGTGCCAGCGGGCCACTGGTAAGTGATGCACGTACTCACCGACCCTCGACACAGTCTGGGTCAAACTTTGCCAGTCTAGTCCAGGTCACTTGTAGGTTTAACCCATACAGTTACAGGTTGCTGCGGCTCTTAGTGGCTGTGGGATGGGATGATCGTCCGTGGAGGGACAGTAGCCTTTTCTTTGGTCTCAAAGAAGAAAGGAAGACAGTTCAAATGCAGCACATCTCAGGGCACCGGGGGGGGGGGGCAGGTCTGCAGGCACTTACACCAACAGTCACCACAGTGGGGCAACACAGGGACCATAAATGCTTGCAGCATGGCACACTCTCATAAATCGTGACCCAGAGGAGGTAGGACAGCGAGTTTTGGCGGGAGAGATTCACAAAGTCTTGGTCTCAACTTGGCACAGTGATGATCCTATACGATACCCCAGGTTCAAGCTGGTCAGTTTGCTGGATGGTCCAGGAATACTTCCAAAATGGCTCTTTATAAGGTTAAGCAAGCGGTGCCGAGAGTATTTGGTCCCACAAAGTGTTGAAGAGCCCTTGCAGGCCTTCTTGGTATGATATAAAAGCAGGGGTCCAAAGGGACAACAGCAGGGTCAGGGTACCAAACCTTCCAGCACATCTCTGGCAGTTGCACAGGTCTGCTCTTTCATTTCAGGATACTTGGCTTCTTCTGTAGTTCGGTGTGAACTTCAGGTAATCGACCTGGAATGGATGTAGATCCCCTTCTCTTATCCAATATTCGGTTCATGCTCAAATCGGGGATAGCCAATGGAAGATCTGCTTTCTTGCATGCACACCAGGCATAGGCCAATCATGGCCCATGGCAGTTCCAGTCATTCAGCACCTCCAGCCATACTGGCACCAATAGTGTTGATTGGGACCAGATAGTCCCAACCCTCTTCCGGGGCACTAGCACACGTGACATGCAGGAACCTGTGAAAGATACAGTTTTCGGCGGAGGATGCATGCCCAAATAAGGCATACTCAGGTCTCTCGACCTCGGGGAAGGCAAAGGGACAAAATCATAAAAGGACAGGACAAAAGATTTTGTGACACAGTCATTTTTGGCATTGGCCACAGCCTTGGGCCAAACGCAGTAAATGCAATATGGTCCATAAAAACAAAGTAAAAATACTGCCACCAGTTCATCTTAGGCACACTTGTACAAACGCCAAAAAATCATTAGAGGGTAGCTAGGGTAATAAAACAAAAGGATCCGTGCTGTAAGGTACTTGGCACATAGATAAAAAGTTATCAAGAAATTACAACATATTCAAAGACTAAGGGAAACATAAGGCCTCATTACGAAGCTGGCGCTGACGGAATGAAGGGGGCCGGTACGGGACTGGCCCCCTTCATTTCGTCAGGGCCGATTACGGGCTTCCCTTTGCGGGACCCGGATCGGACACCTGGTAAAATCAGGCGTCCTTTCCGGGTCCCGCGAGGGGAAGAGGGAGGTAACAACAGGACACTCATAATGTGCCCACTGTTACCTCCATCCCCATTCCCATTGAGCCCTACGGGGGCTCAAATGGGAATGGGGAATGGTTTCTGCAAGGAGGAATTACCGGGTTCTCCTATGTCGGAATGACCCGGTTATTCCTCATTGCAGGAACCCGGTAAATGAGCCCGGTTTGGCGGCAACCATGGTGCTAATAGCTCCATGGCTACCACCAAACTCGTAATGAGGGCCATAGTTTCCCACTACTGACAGCCTGAAGGATGTGTCAGTTTCCCCATAACAAATGAGCACAGGCCAGGAGGAGTGCAGCTGAAGGCTGTGCTCCACTGGAAGAAAATCATGTTAAGTAAGCCAAACTAAAGCAAAAAGTTTAGGGGGTCCATAAATGGAGGGAAATTTTCACCTAAGGGAAATATTTCCTTGCACCAATCACTGTTTTAAAATATACAGTGGGCAATGTTAAAAGCTGTACTCAGTGGCCATGGCTAAAGGCTATAGCTATTGCCCATTAATATGTGAGAATGTACAATCGGCAGAGCCAAAGGCCATGGCCACTGGCTAGTATCGTGGGGAAGATCATGCCTAGTGGCTGGTTAATGTATATAATACACAGAAGGCACACATATACAGTGGGTGATGCCAAAATATGTACAAACTGCTCATGGTCAAAGGCCATATCTAATAGACCATTTATAAGTTAGAATATATAGAGGGCACAGAAAAGGTTGTTGACACTGGCCAGTAGTGGGCTAAAGGCCATGGCTATAAGCTGGTTAGTGTATATAATATACAGTAACCACTGGTGAATTCCAAAGTCTATGGTTGGTGGCCTGTTAGTATTTTAAAATATACATTTCACATGGCTAAAGATTGTGGCCAGTTTCCATGACTGAAGACCATGATTAGTATCCATTAATGTGTTAAAAACAAATTGGCCATGCACACTGACCATGGCTGAAGCCCCTGCTTAATGCTATTTACTGTTGGTATGTAATTTGTGATGTCATCAGTGATCCCATCATTGATGTCATCTGTGATGTTATCATTGTGGTCATAGGCTGTGCAACAGGGGGTGTGATTTTAGGGTGGCTTTAGCTGAATGTTCAGGTTTTTTTTGCATTAAGTTCTCACCTTAACGTCACTGCAACTACAAATTTTCCTTGAATTTTGAGGGTTTTTTTTACAATGTATTCATCACCTTACTGTCCCTGCAACTAAAGTTTTTTCCTTGAATGTCAAGGGTTTTGTTATTCCAAAAATAATTGACCGTAATAATACAGAAAATTGGGCTAATGAAAACGATGTATCATATGTAGAATGTAAAATAAAAAGAAATTGTGCAACCACATTCCCCCCAAATAAACCTGTTCTTAAAAAACGTGGTTTGCATATGTACATAACTTTTGTGTTTACATTTATATGTACTGTTGATGAACAGAAAGTTATTAAAGTGTTACTGTAACAGTTCACAAAGACTACCCTCAATATATCTTAAAATAAATCTTTACAAGACTACTGACCACATATATATGTAGAAATATTGTTTAATTATTTAAACATTTTATAAGCCGCAGCTACCGAGGATGCATGTACAGTTAAATGCAGTAACGACTGGGGGGGTTTACCCACAGCTTCCACAGGGGATAACCACGGCTATATTTAAATACATATGGGTATGTCATTTTTTTTTAACACACACTGTATTGATATGATCAATTAAAAGGTCCTTGATCTATATATACAGTATGTGTTTATATGTTTGGTGGATAAGGAAAAAAAAGGTAGGAACTGGGAAGAGAATAACACTAGGATTCATACTTATAGCAAAAGGTAAAGAAAAAAAGAAAATGTCTTTTTGCATTTTATATTTTGCACATAGTTTTGCGTTTTATTTCTCTAAAGAATGGGGTAAAAAAGTGAACACATAAAAATATTCCTAGAGTTGGCAATTGGCCATATGTTCAGAAAGAGCCTTGTCCAAAGCATCTAGGGTGCCACCTCCCACCTCGATTAAGCTGTGAGAGATTTGGCACATCACCATGAAGTTTGAAAGGACGGGTGCAGGCAGGATGGACTGAGGTGGGTGTTAGTAGGGGGAAAATAACTGGTGATCGTATTGGAACTCTGTGGCGCAGATGATAAATACTGCTGTGCAGATCTTGCTCCATGCGCTTTGACTTTAGGTTTCACATGAGACTTCCTATACGATTCATCCACTTCATCCCAATGTACGTGGACAAGATGTTGAATTAGCACTGATGATCCCAAACTTTGCGAAGACTTGTGTGAAGGTCCGATCTGCAAAACCTTATAACAGAAATTACTTCCTCATTCTCCTTCTTGAAGTGTTGGTCCTTTACCTGGAAATATTGCCAACTTTCAGCACATTTATTTTGTGCACAATGATTCTTCCGTGGAGGTAAAGCCGAAGATACCCACACCACCTCCTCATCAATGCTGGCCGCAGTCATTTTAAAATGCAATACAGTGGAGGAAAAATGAAAATTAAAAATACACAACACAAATGTACTCTGCCACTTAATATCAAAAATGTTTAAACAAATGAAATAAGAAGCTAAATAACAGAAACATGACAAACTACAAAGCACAAGACAAAGGACAAAGGTATAAGGAGAAGAAAGGTAAAAAGGGAATGGATACATCAAGGTACTGCTTTTTAAAAGTTCCTGAAGGCTTGCAATAAAGTTAACCCAGGTATAAGGAGAAGAAAGGTAAAAAAGGAATGGATACATCAAGGTACTGCTTTTTAAAAGTTCCTGAATGCTTACAAAGAAGTTCACCCACCAAGAGAGAAAAAGCAATGACAGAAAATAGGAAAGAGGTGCTTGGGAGAGGGGTATAATGGTGGTTATGCGATATAGCCAACCCGAATGTGTTGTCCTTAAGTGCAGGTACTCCCAAGTGCAATGACGTGTTCACGCTTAAATTATGACCAATTGCCTGAGTCAAGGAGAAGACGCGCCTGCATGTGGCCATCGACAGGAGTGGACTGGGATCTAAAAGAGTCCCTGGAAATAATTACTGGGGACCAAAAGAGGCCCTGGAAATAATTTTCAAAGTGGCCCCACATGACACATTTTCAGCAAGCCCAATGCTTTTCATATGCGAAAATGTGGAAATGCCACACAAAAGAGGCCCAGGGTGCAGAGGCCCACCGGGAAATCTCCAGAGTTCCCAATAGGCCAGTCCACCTCTGGCCATCGACACAACGAGGAAAGGCCCAATCATTTTGAAAGCTGCTTTGATGCTGCTATGTGGCTTTGCACCTCTTTTTGACAGCCAGTCAGATCACGGGCTATGGTCACCCGCCTAGCCATGTCAATGAACGACCCAATCACACGTTGCAGTATAATAACGCCACTACCCCCGTGTTGTGCTTCAAATTCCGCACAAGAGAAATCACCCAATAGAACATCAAGCTTCGTCAACATGCCTAGGAGTCTTTAAGCCTGTTGCGCCAGCCAATCATATCACGTGCTGCGGTTGCACACCTACACATAACTCCTGGCCACATCAACAAACTAACCCATCACACTTGTGATAGATTGATGTTGCTACGCCCATGCTATGTGATGAAATCCGCGTGTGTGAAATGTCCAAATAGAACATTGAACTTCTTCGACGCTGCTACGCATCTTTGCACCTGGTACATGAGAAAATCATATCACACACTCCTTCTATGTGCCTGCACATGACTTCTATCCATGTCAACGAACAGCCCCTTCACGTGACAGGCATACCATGATATAGATATATATCTATTCAACTAAAGCCACCTTAACTTCGCTCACCCTGTTGCGCAGCCTATGACCACAATGATGACATCACAGATGATATCAGTAATTACATCACTAATAACATGTTCTATCAGATCACTGTTCACATCATAGAGTGCATCACTCATACCATCACTGGTCACAACAGTAATTACATTGTATGTAACATTTTCCTTTTCCACTATATCTTGAATGTGTTAATTTTCCTAATGTTATCCAATTTGACATTTTAAAGTACTATTTAGTACACAACAAGGGCCAATCAAATTGTTACAAACAACTTGATTGGCCCTCGCCGGGTCCTTAGTATCCTGACAAGGCACTGGCCACTGCCATGTCCCCCAGTGTTCATTCAGCGAGTGTCTGCCACAGAAAGGGAGAAGGGACTTGTCTTCATTTCCATGGCAGCAATTTCATTTTTTAAATTTTTTTAATGGCAACCCAAATGTGGCACATGCAGCACATTACTTTCATAAGTATCTACACTGGGTGCCAATAATATAGCAAGAGGAGAAATTGAAGCAGCAGAACTTGAGGGTTGACTGTCTATTGGTGGTGTCCTAATGGCGGATGGAAGTGTTGGAGGTGGTGCTGATTCTCTGTGATGTAATGCATGAGTCCCATGCATTTTTATTTTGTGGTTCTCAAATGATTTAAAGTATTCATCATCCACACCGTCCCAGCGGATCTGCACCAGATGGATTAATTGGACTGACTTTCCTAGGCTTTCAAAGAGAACGTTTGAAGGCACACATCTGAGTGTTTTTTTGCACAATGTACATTGGACATCCTCCGCTATTCAGTGTTCTCTTACTTTGAAGTAATGCCAACTATCTGCGATTGACTTGATTGTAGTTGCTTTCTCCTAGAGTGGGGATGGATTGGGGAACCACACAACATCATCATTACTGCTGCTTTGATTGTCAAACATGATTAAGTTTCTAACAGGGAATGGAAATATAAAGCAATAAAAAATGCAAGACTAAAATGACAATGCCACACAAAATGTTGTTGTTCAGTGGTCATCATGTCTATTGTTCCCGTGGAGCCGTACCAGATGGTTTACTAGAAGGACTGATAGCAATAATCAACATTAAGTTATTTACTTTGGGTATGGTGATCATTCGTGGATATGGAATCTGTTGTTTCCTGATTGGTAATGGGCAGTGTTTCTAGCTGTGTCACTGTTTCTATTGCAAATAAAGCTCTAAATATTTACTGACTCTTGCTATCTATGTATCTAAAAGATCCACAGATGTTTACATCAGCAACAGAGTCAGCATGTGTACAGTGTGACTTCTGAAATCATAGCCTAAATTGTAATTAAGAAATTTAAAGTTGATTCCAAGATGGCGGCCGGCAGAGGAGGACATGCTTGAGTGTCTCTCCCCGCCAGGCCGCATAATTAAGCATTATAAAAAAGAAGTTTGGGCGAGTTCAAGCCCAGATAATATGCGTGAAGACCAGAAGAAAAGGGAGCCGTACCACTGCTCAACGGGGGAGAGGATCGCCATACAGAAGAAGAGCCGTCCAGCCGTGGGGGACTGTGAACGGGAGGAAAGGGAGGAACGGGAAGAAGGGGAGAAATGGTGGAATCACCACCGTGAGAGGAAACAGGCAGTGACAGCCTGGTGGTTCCCGCTCCCTTATTGTGTGGAGCCGAATGGAAACGAACAATAAAGACCCGGCGGGTCCCAAACTCTTCATTCACAGAGGGTCATTATAATATGAGGACACAGCTAACGAGAAGCCTTCACATGTGACCACAGGCTCCACAAAGAGGAAGAGTTGGGCAGGCGGTCACGGTCTCTTGCACATTCCTGTCTCCCCTGCAGCCATGCGCCACGCGGCTTTCCCCACAGATGCCGTCACTAAGTTACCCATATCCGAGTCCGCATTTCCCAATCAGAGCTCACCTGCCGGTGGGAAGTACAACGCTACGAAAGTGTTAATAACATCATCTGAAATGGCAGACAGAGGTACCCCGCAAAACTCCAGTGTTGACGGCGGAGGCTGCATGGCAAACCACGGGCAAAGAGAAAGGGGGCGGAGCTTGGGGGCCTATTTATAGAAAAAGAGGCCAGAACAGCCCTGACTGGTCCACACAGCCCGAACCCCTATATAAGGATGAAACTGATGAAGGACTGTGTGTGTTTTTCTGCTTCTCTTGCAGAACACCGGGGAAGAGAGAGAGAGAGAACTGCACCTGAAACGCTCTGGGCATATGAAGACTAGGCGTCACCTTTCCTTGGTTCATCCTTATCACAGAAGAAGAAAGAACTCTATTCAAGAACTTTGAAAAATCATTTTTATTTTTATTTTTCTTCTTTGTGAACCTGAATAAAGGCAATTTAATTTCCTTCAAGCCAGCTGCTGTCTGCCTCATCCTTACAAATTTGGTGGCAGCGGTGGGATCCTGAAGCACGCCATGGAGGGAATTATTAAGAGTCTAGCCGAAGGACAACAGCAGCTCCAACAGATTTTCGAGGTCCAGACTCACCAGGCACAGACAGACCGTCAAACCATACAACAAGCGCTCCAGCTCCAGGCTGCCAGTCAAGATGCACTGAAGAAAGTCACAGATGCCATGGCCACAAGCAGAGGGACCCCCATGGCCCTTATGGCAGTGTTACAGAAATTCCAACCTGGTGAAGATCCATGCTATTTCTTCACCAACTTTGAAAGAGTCGCTCGCAATGCTCAATGGCCCGTTGACAAATGGGGACACTTTATAGACCCCTTGCTGACTGGAACTATGCAAGGCACCTACCAAGCCACCAACCCAACAGGTGACACAGTGTACGCCGAAATAAAAAGAACCATACTGGAACGCATGGGCATGGATGAAGAAGCGTATCGGATCAGGCTTCGAGAGACAAAACTGAAACCAGGGGAGACCCCCAGACAATTATACTGTTGTGTCTAAGACCTGACCGAAAAATGGCTTAAACCATCCAGTAGCAGTATCCAAGACATAATGGATAAAGTAAAGTTGGAACAGTTCACAGAAGCCCTACCATCTTCAATGCAACGGTGGGTTCGACAACATCATCGACCCACGCTGGCGGAAGCCATTGATATTGCTTCTGCTTTTCAGGAGGCGGGGTCAGTTCGCATGACTCCCACTGACCTCCTGCTTTCAAGAAACTCCACTCTAAAAACTCAGGTGGCAGGGGAACAAAGGACAAGAATGGACTCCAAGGGTACACCATGGCCAAGCTTAAGCCGACAGCCACAGTGTTTCGATTGTTGAGACTGGGGGCATATAGCCAGGTTTTGCCCCAAGAAACCTAAACTTGCGGAACCAATGGAAATCGGATTCATCCAAGGAAGAGAGTACCGGAGGAGTCAAGACCCTTATTTTCTAGACATCCGTGTGGATGGTACTCCCCGACGCGCCCTACTCGACAGCGGGAGTGATCAAACGGCAGTCAGACCGGAAGTAAGTGGGGAAGGGCTTGGGTTGGAAACCACTATACCTTTAAAATGTGTTCATGGGGACACAAAGGCGTGCCCGTCCAAAGAGGTTACCATAGAAGTAAAAGGGGTTGAGTCCAAGATGAAGGTCGCCATTATGCCTCACTTGCCAACACTGGTACTGCTAGGGACAGACCTCCCTTCCTTTCAGGACTGTGTAAAGGATGCAGAATGGCTTAAGACAGCTCCCTTTTCGCAAATAGAATTCAATCATGTAGTATCCAGGTCTCCAAGGAAAAGTAGGAGTGAATTGAGAAGGGAAAAGAGAAAATGGGCAGAAGAAAAAAGGTTTGCGGGGTACATAGACTGGTTACCAGATGATAAAAAGCCTACTTTCCGAAGTGAATTAAGCATAGATCCCACACTAAAGGTTGCCTGGGACCAGACCTTAGTCCCTCCAGAAAAGGGTACCTCTGATCCCTGGTTTAAGTCATCAAGGGGTCTTCTGTACCGGGTATCCAAAGACAAAGGAAACCATGAAGTTGAACAATTATTAGTACCCCTGAATTTCAAACCTACCATAGTGAAATTGGCACATGATGATAAGACAGGGGGACATTTGGCAAGAGACAAAACTCAAGAAAAAGTCATAAAAAGGTTCTATTGGCCAGGAGTCTATCAGGATGTGACAAGATATTGTGAAGAATGTAAAATCTGCCAGAAAACCAATCCACGAATACCTCCCAAAGCACCTTTACAACCTTTACCCCTTATAAAAGAACCCTTTTTCCGTATCGGAATGGATATAGTTGAACCCTTGGAACCTAATAGCCATGGACATCAATACATCCTAGTCATTGTGGATTATGCCACGAGATACCCTGAAGCCTTCCCCATGAGAGGTATAAGCGCAAAACAAGTCTGTAACCTGCTTGTACCCTTTTTCGCCCGTGTGGGTATACCATCCGAAATAATTACCCACCAGGGAAGAAATTTTGTATCTGGTGTGATGCAGCGGGTATGCCAACAGTTGAACATAAGACAGATACGTACCACGATTTATCACCCACAGACAGATGGCCTGGTGGAACGATATAATAAAACCATTAAACAGATGTTAAAAAAAGTCACTGAGCCTACAGGCACTAATTGGGACCAAGTTTACCATGGGTACTTATGGTTTTAAGAGACACCCCTCAGTCCTCCACCGGGTTCTCCCCGTTCGAACTGTTGTTCGGACACAAACCTCGAACAGTTCTGGATATAGCTCGAAGTGAGTGGGAAGACCAGGAGGAAGCGACCCAACTTACAGACTATGTCATTAATCTTCGAGACAACTTAACCAAGTTATGGGAGTTGGCAAGGGAGAATCTGGGCCGCTCACAGATAAATCAGGAAAAATATTACAATCGATCTGCACGGGTACGAACTTTCCAGAAAGGGGATAAAGTACTGGTCTTGTTAACCACATCATACAATAAAATGTTGGTCCAATGGAGAGGTCCATATACAGAGGTAGCTGTGCTTGGTCCTGTGAATTACTTAATAGAACAGCAAGATAGGAGAGATAAACAACTACCACGTTAACCTCCTGAAAGCATGGAAGGAGACCAATAAAGCACCAACAGGGATGAACGCATTATCAAGGGATGAACGAAACAGAGAATCAGAACCAATCGCTCTACAAGCCGTCCAGTGGGGTACTGGCTTAACGGAAGAGAAGAAGAAAGAATTAATGAAAGTCCTTAACCCTTTAAGTGGAGTTTTTTCTTTCTACCCTGGAAGAACCTCTCTTGTAGAACATCGAATAGAGACATTACCAAACCAATATGTCAGAATTAGACCATATTGACTTCCGGAAACAAAAAGGGCAACAGTAAAGGCAGAAGTTGAAGAGATGTTGAAACTGGGAGTAATAGAAAAATCAACCAGTCATTGGTCTTCCCCAATAGTGCTGGTCCCTAAACCAGATGGTTCCACCCGGTTTTGTATGGATTATCAAAAACTAAAGGAGATTTCTACATACCAAGCCTATCCCATTTCTCTTGTAGATGAAATGTTGGAAAGGCTGGGAGCAGCACAATATCTCACAACTATAGACCTTACCAAGGGTTTTTGGCAGATACCTTTAAGAGAAGAAGACAAGATCAAAACCGCTTTATCCACACCATCGGGACTATACCAGTTTACAGTTTTGCCTTTTGGACTCCATGGGGCCCCGGCCACATTCCAGTCATTGATGAACCAGGTGCTGAGAACTCATAGTGCCTATTGTTCGGCCTACTTAGATGACATTATAGTATTCAGCAATAGTTGGAAAGAACATCTTATTCATCTTCGAAATGTCATCAAAGAGTTGGACGGAGCGGGCTTAAAAATCAACCTGTAAAAAACAACCATAGGTGCCCAGCAAACCCGGTATCTAGGATATCTAGTTGGGGGTGGAAAAATATGTCCTCAACTAGACAAAGTGGAAGCGTTTTTGAAGTTACCAATGCCAAACAACAGGAAGCAGATCAGGGCATTTTGGGGTTTTGTGGGATACTATAGGAGGTTTATTCCCATGTTTTCAACAGTAGCGGCACCACTGACCAAAGCTTTGAAAAGTACCTACACCAAGTCCATCCACATGGACCAGGATGCGTTTAAAGCCTTTAACCACCTAAAGGAAGCCATTTCAGTACTCCCGGTGTTACGTTGCCCCGATTTCAAGAAAGAATTCTTCCTTCAAACTGACACCTCGGGGGTTGGGTTAGGTGCAATTCTCTCCCAGGGAGTGGAGGAAGATCTTTACCCGGTGACGTTTATTAGCCAAAAACTACTACCACATGAAGAGTCTTATTCCACTCTGGAAAAAGAGTGTTTGGCTATTAAGTGGTCTGTGGAAACTCTGAGATATTATCTCTTAGGTCGGACAGTTACTGTATTTACCGACCATGCGCCACTACAGTGGTTAGCGATACATAAGGATTCAAACCAGCGTGTTCTAAGATGGTTCCTTACTCTACACGCTTTTTGCTTCAGGACTGTACATAAACCCGCGTCATTCCAGGTGAACCCGGATTATCTCTCCAGAAGCATGGATCGACCCGAACGGCTCGATTCATCGGGGGGGTTTGTGAACGGGAGGAAAGGGAGGAACGGGAAGAAGGTGAGAAATTGTGAAATCACCACCGTGAGAGGCAACAGCGACAACACTTTCCCGGACTAAACCCAGCAGCGCTGGGAGCCGAGGAAACAGGCAGTGACAGCCTGATGGTTCCCGCTCCCTTATCGTGTGGAGCCGAACTGGAAACAAACAATAAAGACCTGGCGGGTCCCAAACTCTTCATTCACAGAGGGTCATTATATAAGGAGGACACAGCTAACGAGAAGCCTTCACATTTGACCGCAGGCTCCACACAGAGAAAGAGTCGGGCAGGCGGTCACGGTCTCTTGCATATTCCCATCTCCCCTGCGGCCATGCGCCACGCGGCTTTCCCCACAGATGCCGTCACTAAGTTACACATATCTGAGTCCGCATTTCCCAATCATAGCTCACCTGCCGGTGGGAATTACAATGCGACGAAAGTGTTAATGACATCATCTGACAGGAAGACAGAGGTACCCCGCAAAACACCAGTGTTGACTGGAGAGGCTGCATGGCAAACCACGGGCAAAGAATAGGGGGCGGAGCTTGGGAGCCTATTTATAGAAAAAGAGGGCAGAACAGCCCTTATTGGTCCACACAGCCCCAACCCCTATATAAGGATGAAACTGATGAAGGACTGTGTGTGTTTTTCTGCTTCTCTTGCAGAACACCGGGGAAGAGAGAGAGAGAGAACTGCACCTGAAACGCTCTGGGCGTATGAAGACTAGGCGTCAACTTTCCTTGGTTCATCCTTATCACAGAAGAAGAAAGAACTCTATTCAAGGACTTTGAACAATCATTTTTATTTTTATTTTTCTTCTTTGTGAACCTGAATAAAGGCAATTTAAGTTCCTTCAAGCCAGCTGCTGTCTGCCTCATCCTTACAGGGACGATACTGGCATAACACAAAAGGAAAACTCAGCAATCAGCAGCGAGGTAGCCGGGTAGCCGGGTGAGCCCCCGAACACCAGATGGAGAGCCCAGCCACCAGTGAACGTCGCCAGGAGATGGTGCAGAGACCATCAGCCTGACATCCGAATCGTCGTACACTCCGGTGCCCCATATCCACTCCGGACCGCATCGGACACCTAAGGTGGAACGAAGTCCACTCCAAAGCCCCCATACCTACCACGAGGTGCTCAGCCTACGTCGGGCCCTGGACAGGGCTGGGAAAACAGCCAACACCTACCAACGCCCCCGATGGGGCACAGTGATGGCGGGCGGACCGGTGCCGCTCTTGCAAAGCAACGGCCAGGGACAGGACCACGAGGAGAAGCCCAGAACACCACCCCCCACACAAACAAGGCCACAGCCACCCCAGACCAGTGGAAAGAGGGCAAACAGAGTGCACGCCTCCTCCAGCAGGACCAAGACACGGTGCAGATCAACGCGAATGCCCAGCCACCACCAAGAGAAGCCAGCAGGAAGTGTGTGAAAGGGAGATCACAAATGCAGACCAAAGAGGGACAATGTCCCCATGTTCCACATAAACAGCACGCTCGGAGAAAACCCGAACTGGTCCAGCAAACAGCAATGGAGGGACTGAGATGAGACCTACCAAGAGGGAGCACAGTGAGTACTGAATAACCTGCTGCACGATGCCCCATACAAAGGGGGAGAGTAAAAGACACGGCACACACCAACCCGACACAGAACCCCACGGCAACAACATCCAGCCACCTCCATTTTTCAAGCAATTACACTGACAGGAGGGGAGAAGAGATCGAGTGGAGGAGAGGGCCACAGGCACAGGGACACAGATGAGCCTCAACAGAGGGCAATAGTCCATAGACCGGCAGGACTGGAATATAACTTACAGGCCACAAGAACACACATACATCAGGCCATAATATAAAAGGGCTCAGGGGGACTGGGACAGGAAACATCAGCAGCAGTTGGTAAGACGGGAGCACCTAAAAGAGATCACCATATTCAACCCCCTCGAAGATAAGAGAGAGGAAGGGGCGCTGGAAACCCAAGAGGAGCACTAAGTACCACACTACAAACAGACTACCCCGAGACAGACGTGGCTCATGGGCAGTAAACACTACACGCATTGATGTCGAAGTTGAGGGTGAAAAAACTCTGGCGCAGCCCCCCAACCCCCATGCCAGAGGAAGCAAAACCAGAACCTGAGACAGCTCTGGAGCTCACAAGACATGGCCGACATGAAAACAAAGGAGTCACTACAAGGCACATGCAACGCCCCCGCCAGCATACTCTAGAGGAGGGCACGAAGACCATAACAGACATGCAGAACTGCTTCAAAGAATTACAGTCCCAGCTACTAATGTCCATTCAAGAACAATTGAAAACACTACGGGAAGGCATGAAACAATCACTCCAGGAAGTTAAACTGGACATAGCGAAGCTAAAGGAAAGAACGGATATACTTGAAAGAAATCACCAGCAAGTGGAGGAAGATACACAAAAGTCAGATGTAACACTGGAACAACTTTCCTGAGTATCCACAAGCCTAGAACGCCAATATGAGGATTTGGAGGACAGGTCAAGAAGATCTAACATAAGGATTAAGAATCTGCCCAAATCCATCGAGGACAGAGACCTATTGGGAACTGTAACACAACTCTTTACAGAAATCGTAGCGGATGACACAGAATCACAGGTGAAAATTGACAGTCTCCACAGGATAGGCACCAAAAGGACAGCAGAACTAGGGACCAGACCAAAGGACATCCTGGCAGCCATAGCGTCCTACACCCAAAATGAACAGATACTTTGCAAAGCAAGGTACGCAACCCCAATGAGAAAAAATGGCCACGAAGTACATCTGTACCAAAATTTAGCACAGTCCACCCTCCTGAAGAGACAGAAGATGGGACCAGTGGTCCAACATTTAACAGCTAATCAAGTGAAGTACAAATGGAAGTTTCCATTCGGCCTCTTGTTCACCTGGGAGGGGAACCAACACTGGGTAACAACTTGCGAGGAAGATGAACAGATCCTGGGGCTGCAGAGTGAAACAGGAAATACCCAAGACCTTCCGCAAAGAAGAGTAAGGGGCCCAAACAAAGCAGAAGGGTGGACGACATTGACGAAAAGAGGCAGAGGAGTAAAGAACAAATAGAGCACACAGGAAATTGGAAAACTCGTTAAACATCGAGGTCACACCACGCACCATACAGGACATAAAACAAGGATGGACAAAGACTCGCCCCAACAGACAATTACATGCCCGGGAAGAGGAGAATACGGCGAGACTGGAATCCACAGTGGGGTTTAGGACCCCCCACAACAGGACTACGAGCTGGATAGGGGACCGGGAGGGCAGGACAACTCGACCGAGTGCAAGTAGGATCCCAGCCCTCCTTCAGGGGGTAAGGGTAAATGGGGAAGGGTTACGGGAGGTGGGAGGGACAGAATAGCCGTAGGGAATCGAGATAGCGAAACAGGAAGGATCAAAGGAACATGACAAAAAGGAGCTAGGGAATGGATTAACCATGGATAAGAAGAACATGGGCCAGATAAAGATCCTATCCCAGAACGTTAAGGGGATGAACACACCGACAAACAGCAAAACTAGATAGACAAGCATGGGAAATGAGAGCAGACATCATTATGTATCAAGAAACGCATATAAAAAGGAACGAAAAAACCAAGACAAAGATAAGAAGGGCCTCACACATATACTAGTCCAATGAGGAGGAGAAGAGAGCAGGAGTCCTCATAGCCATACAAGATAGACTTCAAGCACACGTACAGAACTACCAAACGGGCAAGGAAGGAAGATATCTCTTCATGAATGTGACACTGGAAGGAAAACACATAACTTTGGCATCACATAACTTTGGTTATATGCTTCCAACACAGGGCTAGAGGGATTTCTAAAAGGCACCCTGGCACCGCTTGAGGAGTTCTCGACAGGAGACATCATCATGGTATGGGATCTAAACTTGGCGTGGGACCCCAAACTGGACATAAGCTCCAAAACATGATCAGAGGCAAACACACCCTCGAAAACATTGAAGAAGTCGTTTGAGACACTGTCGCTCCATGACCTTTGGCGAGTAAAGAAAGGGCAACAACAAGGCTTCACACAATACTCCCACATATACAACACACAATCGAGAATTGACGACATGCGGGCATCAACGGGCTTGGTCGGGAGCATGACAGAAATAGACATTGGCTTTATCTCGCTCTCAGACCACACGCCGATAATAACCTCTTTCAACATATGGAGCCAGAGAGGGCGAATGTGGTCATGGAGGTTCCCATCGGATATTCTGCATGACAACACGACAGTTGAAGCAATCCAGGGGAAAATAAATACCTGCTTCACAGATAATGATATGGGAATTACCCCCCAGTGTATGGTATGGGATGCGTTCAAAGCAGTACTTTGGGGAGAACTGATAGCTCTAAAGGCAAGAAGAGACAAACAGCTTGCACAATGGGAGGAAGACCTAGAGGAGAAATTGACAGACATAAGAAGAGAGCTTGTGAACAATCCCAGCAGGAAAATAAAAATGGCCATGATATACATCTAAGGCCAACTGGGGCTACTCCAGACATGAAAAGCATAATTAGTCCTACTGAGAACCAAACAGAGGTACTATGTGTATGCCAATAAGGCAGACAAACTCCTGACACAGCAACTCTGTGAGAAGGGGTGAAAGATGACAATACTGAAGCTGAAAAACCCACAAGGGGACACTAAAACAACCAACGAAGAAATGGGAGAAATAATGAGGGCATACTATCAGAACCAATCCTGGTCAGAGAGCGCTAAGGAGGAGGACCAGAAGAAGTACCTCAACAACACCACACTACACCAAATATTGGAAGAAAGCAAACAATCTTTGGAGAGGGACATCCAACCAGAGGAGATATTCCAGGCAATCAAGAAGCTACCAAAGAACAAAGCTCTGGGACCAGACGGCTTCACCAGATTCACTTATCCCTAGACCTACCAAACTATTCAATAGCTTCAAATCGCAAGGCAACTTAACACCATCAATGAACAAGGCGAAGCATGTGATATTTCCCAAACCGGGGATGGATCCGACCCTACCATGGTCATACCGCCCAATTGCCCTAATCAACCTGGATGCCAAACTTTACACCAAGATAGTGGCAGACAGACTCTCCGAACATTTAACAACTTTGGTGGCCCCAGACCAAGCAGGATTCATCCAGAGAATGCAGATGGCGGACAATACAAGAAGATTATGTCACCTTATAGAAAGGGAGGAACGCACAAACACACAGGGAATTCTCGTTGCTCTGGATGCTGAAAAAGCGTTTGACAGAGTCGAATGGACGCAACTCTTCTCTACGATGGAATGTATGGGCTTCGGGCAATCATATATGCAAATGGTCGAGGCCAACTATAAAACACCCTTGATAAGGATATCAATAAATGGTCTTCTGTTGCCCAGTGTTGCACTAACCAGAGGTTCTAAACAAGGTTGTCCGCTGTCGTCCCTTCTTTATGCTCTGTTCCTGGAACCCTTGCTAACAAAAATACGGACACAACGACAGATAAAGGGTATCCAGATGGGTGGGAAGGAAAATAGAACAATGGCCTTCACAATGACATGCTCCTAGCCCTGTCAGATCCAGGCCAATCTCTACCTCTACCAGTGCTGCTATGGAAACTAGACACATTTGGGGCCATCTCTGGTCTCAAAATAAACAAACACAAATCAGAGATCCTAAACCTGAAAATGGATCTGGATGATCTCGAAGAACCTGCAAAAACAGTATGAAAAGTGCACTAGACAGCATTACATATCTAGGAATTAAGCTGACACCATCGATAACACAACTATATTCAGCCAACTCCCCGAGCTTACAGACTCAGCTGAAAGTGACCCTAGAGAAATGGAACACCCTCAACACATCATGGCGGGTTGAGGATAATGGCGGTCCAAATGACCATCCTAGCAAAGCTCCTCTATTACTTCCAAACGCTCCTGATAAAGCTCCCGAAGACATTCTTCAGGTCATTAAACAGGATGATATCTGCCTATATATGGCGACACAAGAAGCCAAGCATAGCAATGATGATGCTGGCAGCACAGAAACAAGCAGGTGGGACAGCATTTACCCACTTTATGATATACTATGAAGCTGCACAACTACGAGTAATCAAGGAATGGGTGGCACACCCCCCTCTACACATCTGGGCAAAAAAAGACGAGGCAGTGGCCGGTACCCCACTATCAAACTTACTATGGAGCGACAAGCGATACAGACACCCAAACACCAAAGTTAGCGAAATCAAGGGAGCAGGCTTGGATGCATGAGACACAGCAGTGAAGCAATGAAATCTGATGACATGTCTGTCATCCTTCACCCCGATGTTCCAGCCAGGGATGGACCACAAAGCATTCTCCAGCTGGAAACAAGCAGGATGCACCAAAATTCGAGATATATACAAGGGGCCGTCAATCAGGACATTCGGGGAGTGCATCCAGGAGGTGGAAATAAAACCATCAGACGAGTATCAACACATTCAACTAACACACTCGTTGGTGACCCCGGCCAACAGGGAGGCCACCATGAGGCAGCTAACAAGGTTTGAAATGTTCATGACAATGGACACTGGATCTCACAAACTAATATCAAATCTGTACAATCTCTTAAATGAACAAGGAGAAGAGGTGCAGTGGAGCTACATGAAGAGGTGGGAGAGGACGTTGGGAGGACCAATACCGCAAGACCAATTGAAAAAGGTATGGCATAAAATCCTCAAACTAGCACGTTCTATACAACTGAGGGAAACATGGCAAAAAATCCTTTTCCAATGGCATCCCACCCACAAAAGATTGCACACAATTTACCCCACCGCCAGTGAAAACTACTGGCGAGGCTGTCAGCAACTGTGCGGCTGGAAACACATCTGGTGGGGCTGCCCAGCTACAACAAACTTTTGGAAGGAAATTAAAGAACAAGTAGGGAAAATGATGCATGGAACAGAAAGCCTAGAAGATAGGGTCTGGCTGGCAGGCATGTGGGACCCGGCACAAAGAACACACACCAGAAAACTACACAAAGGGATAATGATGCTGATCATAACGGCTTGGCTAACAATAGCCCAACACTGGAAGCAGAAAGACCCTCCAACACAACTGCAATGGCTCCAGAAATTATGGAAATTCATCTCACTGGAATGGATGATGTACAAAATCCAAGGAACTCTGGAAGAGTTCTAGTCAAACTGGGGCACCATCCTGACATATCTGCAGAGTGACTACACGCTTCAATGGAGCCCGCACAAGATCCGTAACCTGAACATATTATAACTTGAGCAAGACTAAAATAAATGATGAACTTAAGAACGGTTCCCGCCTTCCAGGGGCAGAGAAGGGGGGACAGGGAGGAGGGAGGAGAGAAGCGGGGGGATCTTGAAATGTTGACTCTAATGTTAAGATGTAAAACCGATACAAACATTTAAAAAAAAGAAATGTAAGGTTTGTATAAACTAACTCACAAATAACATTATTTTTAATGCCATTATTGCGGTAATCTTTCCATACCATGTAATTACTGTTTAAAATCAAAAGAAATGCATCAGAGGCTGCTGGCTCATTGCGACCTAGCAATGCTTACTTTGGTGTGCAGATGAGGTCATCCTCTTCTCCTAGTGTGGTCTGGGCATGGCTGCCTTGAGAAAAGGGGAGGTATGTGCTCCACGCGCAGTTCTCATAGCCCGCCGTGCCTAGACTACATCAGAATGGTCCCTTGGGCAAGCTGCACCAATTAATAAGGAAAGACCTCATTGGCTACTGCAGCCTGTCCCCCACTTTCTATGATTGCTATCTTTCGCAAACACAGATAGATATATAATCATAGAAAGCGCACAATCACCTCCAATTGAGTTTTCACAAAGGTATTCGGCCAATGCCGAATACCTAGATTTTGCCCAAAATTCGATAAGCACAAAGAGCATTGTGCCTCTTAGACAACACGAACTACACCATCACTGCAGAACACAGACATTCAATTCAAGATTGACCCTAGGCTAGAGAATCGGCATCCGCAGAAGCTGAGTCGGCAGTCAAAGGACTACTTTTTGGTAAAACCTTTGCCAAGGATATATCTAAGTTTGTAAGTACCTCTGCTGCCCTGGATTAGGCTCCGTCTTCACTGAAAAAAGTTTTCACCCCTTGGGTGTTTGCCACGACTGGCAGAGGCCATTCAGCCAGCTGCAGAAGCAATCAAAGGCCCTACAGCGGAAACAGCTCACATCAAGAAGACAGCAGAACCAACCCCTTCCTCCCCTCAAATGGGCAAGGTAGATGTAGAGTTTGGTGTAGCGACAGCACACAGCAGGATGGTAACACTGTTGAGACTGCAGTCGATCGCGCACAGCCTAGTGATAAACAACGCAATTCCACCCATCACGGGCAGGCTACAAGTAGCGCACGCACCTTCTTGGCGATATTTTACAGCAGACTCATGGGTCTTAAAGATACATTAGATACCCATAATATAGCAACAGGTGGATTTCAGCTACCAGCAGCAGTGGTCCCGAGTTGAGTACTCATTGGAGTTGTTCCAGTGGTAGATGGTGGTGCTGATAGACAAAGTGCTGTTTGTTGACGACTTAATGAATGAGGTTAATGCATTTTCATTTTGTGGTGCTGATGTGGCTTTCTATATTCATTGTCCAAATTGTCCCAGTGGATCTTTCAACACATGATTGATCAGCACTGATTTTCATAAACTTTAGGATGGAACATTGGAAGTGCCACATCTCAGAATTTTTTCAAACAAAGTGCATTGCACGTTTCCGGCCTCTTTTTTGGAAAAGTGTTGTTTCACTCGAAAATACTTTCAACTGTCCACTGTAGTCTTCATCCTGGTAGGTCAATACTTTCCAAACTGTATGCTGCAACACATTACTGTGTCAGTGCCAGTAGGTGGGGTGTCACATGAAATGCAGAATTCTTTTGGAAGGAAAGCATAAAGCTCACTTACTTACATTTGCTTCCCTCTGGCCCTCCCCCACATCTTCCTAAAACAACTTATGTTTAAGCTAAGGTTAAAGCAACACTAAGGCTTAGCTGCTTTAACATCATGTACTGTCTTGATGTAGGACACACGTGATTGTCAGTAATGGAGCAATACAGAGAAACATAAATGCTAATTACGGTCCTGTTATTTTCAAATTTAGTTAATGCTAAAACCTAAGAAATAAATGTACATAGATGTGTTCATTAAATTGCAGTTGAATGACCAATAAAATGGATACTAGTCACGCAAGCCATTGGAAATTAATTAAGAAAACCTTTGGACAAAGTGGCTATATGGTCAATTACATTAAAAGTAGACCTCTTCAATCACGATTTTTGGTCATATTTGTGAATAAATGTGGACAAGATTTAAAAAGCTTCTACTGCACACAGACGTTTTCTGGCTCACAACAGGTCAAGTGCTTTGTCAGGAGTACAAACTGAGGAAAATGATGCAAAAGCATTTTCACAATAATCAGCCAAATAAATTCTGTGATCTTATTCAAAACAATCTTTAGAACACAAAATTGAGATGAAGTGGATGAAGACAGACCTTTGGCAGATGCAATGGCATCAGAAAGAAAAGATCCTGGGAAGGCCTGTGGTACTACTGGATATGGGAGCAGCATATCTATAGACACGTCATCAAAGGCCTCTTCTCTGAACCTCTATAGACTTTCTGAGGACTCTTCGAATAGAGTGCACCAGTGCTGCATGTGTTTCAAGACTCTGCTTCTTGGTGGCAGCACTTTTAATGGGTGGAGTTTGATTCTGCACAATCACCTGTGCTCCAGTGAAGAGGGAAGACCACATGTAAGCCACATGTAAGCCAAAAAAGGCTTCAGCCCAGTATGGGTCAAACCACCCAGAAGGCGTTAGGAGCTAGTTTGAGACATAGTTTGCAGCATCAATCCCTCATGTAGAATTGGTTAAAGTTCTCCCAAGGCATTGAAGAGATCAGAGATACAGGCGAGCCAGGAAGATAAAATGGGGAAAGAGAGAAATCCCATAGGGCACATGCTAGCCACACACCACTGTGTACGCCATGGAAGGAGAAAGGTGGCAAGAGCAAAGCACAGAGGTCGAGGATGAAAGAAAGCTTGTAGCAGAAAATATTCCCACCCAGCTCGGGCAAGGAAAACTAAAGCTGACAGGAGCAATCCCGTGCAGGAGGTTGAAACGCAGTCATCTTCCAGTGAAGATAGCGACAAAAGAGCTCTCAAGAAAAGACCGAGGAGAATCAGGAGGAGAATGGGGACAACTTTGACCCAGACACTCTTATTCCTCCCTGGTTATCAGAATGAGAGATGCTAACGAAAATAGCGGTGTACCTGATGATATGATATGATATGACATTTATAACCCACCTATACACAAGTGTTTCAAAGTGAGATGAGGCAAGGGAGGGGGAACAGAGGGAAGACAAGAGACAATGATCTTACTAGGCCAGGTGAAATTGTGATCGCGCAAGTGCAGGGTAGGTGGGAATGGGAGAAGTGGGGGGAAAAGAGGGAGGGGGCAGTGCAGTTCATAGGATAAACAGTAAAATAAATAAAGACAATAAATGAAAGTGTGGCCAACCAGTGACAAGTGCACAAGTAAGTGGAGACATCAGGTGTCAAGTGCTGGTAGGGGGCTGTAGGGATACAGCGAAAGCAGAAGCAAAGAGGAAGGTCTTGAGGTGCTTCCGGAACCAGAGATGGTTCTCCTCAAGTTTCAGAGAGGCAGGGAGGCTGTTCTAGAGGGAGGCCTCAGCTGAAGAAAGAGATCTACCACCAACTCATTGCTTGGAGAAGCGACTGACCCTGAGGAGGTTGGAGGCGGATGAGCGAAGAGCTCGAGAAGGAAGATATTTAGGAAGAGAGAGTTGAAGGTATTCAGGCCTCAGGCCCCAGAAAGCCACGTGGACAATGCAGAGGGGTTTGAACTTAATCCATGCAGCCGCTGGGAGCCAGTGCAGAGATTTCAGTCCTGGAGAGATATCATCCCTGGGCTTGAGGCCAAGGACAAGTCTTGGAGTCCTGTTCTGGATGAGCTGCAGAGGACGAGGCGTAGAAGCAGGCAGAATTAGAAATAGGCTGTTGCAACAGTTCAGCCTAGAGAGAACCAGACCTCTACAGACAGTGAGCTTCTGGGGGAAAGAGAAGAAAGGAAGAATACCTCTGAGGAGGTGCAGCTGGTAGTGTGTCTTCTTAGAGACGTTGGAGATGTGAGGAGGTAAGGAGAGTGTGGAGTCGAAGATTACCCCAAGGTTTTTAGCCTCACAGGTCGCAGCAGTAAGAGGGCCAAGAGAGGCCGGCCAGAGAGTGACAGGAAAGGAGGGTGTGGGTGCATCAATGAGGAGAATCTCAGTATAACTGGCATTAAGGCACAGATTGTTGGCGGGACACCACTCCTGAATGGCGGACAGTCAGAGATGAGAGAGGGAGAAGAGGTGGCTGAGGGTAGTCTGAAAATGAGCTGAGTGTCATCCACATAGCACTGGAAGTTGGGGCAGAGAGAGACAATGGGGTGGGCAAGAAGTGCCAGATATTGGTTGAACAGCCAGGGAGAGAGGTTAGATATACTGGGGAAAACCACAGGTAGAGGAAGGACTCAAGTTGAACCTGGGAGGGTCGATCAGAGACGTAAGAATTCAGCCACGCTAGGGCCTGACCAGTGATCCCCAGGTTATCACGGAGACTGTTGAGCAGGATGGCATGGTTGACCGTGTCAAAGGCAGAAGAGAGATCAAGTTAGATGAGGACACAGGGGTGTTGGAATTGAGGTTGGAGAGCAGGTCTTCATGATGTTCAGGAGAGCTGTTTCCATGCTTCTGGCAGCTCTGAAGCCAGAATGATGATCATGGAGGCAACCAACAGATTGAGTGTGAAGATTGAGCTGGGATATGGGAAGCTTTTCCAAGAGTTTGCCCAGGAAAGGAGTGATGGAGATTGGGCGATAGTTAGCTGGCCAGGATGGGTAGGCAGAGGGTTTCTTAAGAAGAGGGTGCACAAGGGAGTGCTTCAGGGGGGAAGGGAAGACTCCAGTGGTGAAGGAGTGGTAAAGTCGGCCAGGGCAGGAGCCAGGGAGTCAATGTGGTCCTTGATGGTTTTGGAGGAACAGGGATTAACCTCTTTTGTCAAGACTTTCATAGATCAGACTTGTCTAGAAAACTCACCTTGGGGGAACAGGGGAAAGGCAGAGAAGGAGAGAAGAGAGGTGGCCGAGGAAGGGCCAGAGGAAGAGCAGGGAATAGAGGGAGGAAGAGGAGAGTCTATTGTAATGTTCCTATCTTTCCCATCTCCCTGGCACGCTGTTCAGGATGTTTGTTTGCATGTATAAGGTAACCAGTGTGAGTGTGCTGCTTTCCCCATTTTCCCAACCTCTGAAAAATGAAAAGTAGACCCAGGCAGGCTTGACATCTGGCCAACTTTGCACCAGACCTGCAGATTAACTGGTCCCCTGTTAAATCTCAGTTACCAGTTTAATGGTATCCACTACACAGTGTAATTTGCTTTCTGACTTTGAGAACATTCAAACATGCAATTGCTCCTTTTACTATAGCCGATAAAATAGCTCAGTGGGTTGAGCACACGCTGCTATGATGTGAGTGTGATTGCAGGTTGCAGGTTCGAATCCCGGCAAGGCCAACTCAGCCTTTCATCCTCTGAGGTTGATGAATGAGTACCAACACAGGTTGGGCGATATTGTATGCATATGTGTTCTATATAAACTAAAGCTCTTAAGTGTAAGTGCCTGTTACGCTCAACTGGTATCCATGGGGGCGCCACACGATACTGGATGGAGGTCTAAGCGATATCCCGGACCCCTCTCTGCTTGGTTATGTGCCAGACATTGGGTAGCGCCTATAACGGGAGAATGGAGGGTTAAGATACTGGTTCTGTGATGGGTGGACTCACACCTCCCTCTGGTCCAAATCCTTTCTCTTGGGGTTATTGCTCACCTTAGGTTTGTGTGCATTGAACTCTCTGTCCTGCGTCTCTGTGCAGGGGTGCGGGCGTTCCGTGGACCTATTTGCTTCACTGGTCCGTGTGCCCTTATGTCTGGTCCAAACCGGCTTTGACTCTGACTCTGCTTGCTGTCTTCCAGCTGAGTCATAATGTCTTTTCCATCTTTATTCTGTCTCTTTCTTTCCCTCTGTTTTCTCTGTCTTCTCAGCATCTTGCTCCACTACGCTGTTCCCTAACAATGTCTCTTTTTGTTTTCACAGGAATGGTTGCAATCGCGGCGAAGACGACAGTGAGTTATTGATGTGCGGAGCGCTGCGCTGTTTACTGGTGTTAATTGCTAACCTGTGTTCTCTTCCCTTCTTTGTACAGGTTGCAGTGATGTTCCGGAGTGATGAGCGATCGGAACAGTTCTTGCCCAGGTAAGTGCTTTGTTAATGCTGACCTTGTTCCTTCTTCCTTACAGGTTGCGGTGAAACACGGAGATGGACGAGGTAAGAGAAGCGCAGGGGGCTGCCAGGACTCGTTGCTTGCCCCGCTAAGAATTGTTATTAATGTTGTCCTTGTTTCTTTACCTTTGTAGGTTGCAGCGAACTCCAGAGGTGGGTGAGGTAAGCGAAGCGCAGGATGGATTCAAGACCAGTTACTTCACAGGTAAGTGTTCTTGCTCGCTAATGCTGTTCTTGTTCTTCCAGGTTATTAATGGAATCCAGATCTAGGCTTCAGGATCGGGCCGCCGGAGAAGCAGATGAGCAGGAGCTGGACACGGTGAGCGTTACTCTGCAGGAGTGCAGAATAATGCGAAGTGTGTTCTTCTGTTTGGGTGTGGTTTAAATAGCCCAGGTAAAGTAGTTCTAGGCCAAGTAGTTCCAGGCCCAGCCACACCCAAAACATTATACCGCATGGCTTGGTGCTGCCAGGGGGCTGTTATACCTGAGGGGGGCAGGGTCAGGGGCATGGATCGTGACAGTGCCATATAACAACAAATCATTATCATTTGGCCATAGACGTCTGCTTGCATTCACAGTAATTTGGTAACATTGTCCTATGACACGGTGATCCATTCTTGTATGACACGTTTATCACATTAGTGATATCGTAATCATATGTTTCATAGTGTACTTAGGAACAATGCTATGTGATGCCACTTCCTGTTTTGTCAAGGGGTGAAAGGTTGTGTTTCATCACTTCCCAAGATGTCAATTCAGGGTGGGGTCAAATTACATCACTTCCTGTGATGTCATCAGAGGTCAAGGGAAGTGGGATGTCACTTCTGCTACCCCTGGCATTTTGGTGAAATGACGTCTCTGTTCAAAAATATTACTCACACAATAAAACACAGCATGTGTATGCCAGAAACTCAATAGAGCCCCACAGTCTCTACTGCAGCTACCTGTTCCCCGTATCACACACACCACAAAACAGACCCACTCACATTTTCAGTGTCTGATATGTATCAGGTAAACAAATTATTGTCATCATCTCTGTAGGTTTGTTGGCTGAAGATGCTGTTTTAAAGACCTCCAAAGTGAAGCCACTGTTCATGTTTATAAATGTCAAATGTACAACATGCAGCACTGTGAGACTTCTCCCATGGTTAGAGACAATAGCCCTGGCCACATAAAAAAACTCAGAGTGCACACTTGCAGGAGGGACAGCTTGGGGATTCAACAGCAACTTGCACAAGTGCCTTTTACCAGATGCTTGCTGTACCAATGTTCTACTGGTGAAGAGTCCAATAGTTAGGGTTAGGTAAGAATGAGTGCAGCCCAACTGGTGTGGAACTACACAAGTCTTATATCTTGGTATTAGGTACCCACCTTTTAATATAGGCTTGTACTACACAAGTTGGTAGTGTGACTGAACAGCCAGGCTTATCTTAAGAACTGTAGAGCTATGCAATGAAATCAGTGAATACAATTATCCAATTAAACACTTACACACTTAGAGTTATATAATACATGATTTATTTATTTATACACAGATATTGAAAGCATTTTTTGAAAAGCAGTAATTAGTTGTAACATTAATCCCAAGTTAGGATTCAATTAAAAAAATGTACAATACAGAAGGTGAGTATTTCGATGCAACGTCATTTCAGGTCAGCATAGCACTTATATAGTATCACCTTTGCAATATCGAGTTTTTAAGGAAGGAAAAGTTAGGGTTAGATCTGAACAGACTGATAAGTTATAAGAATAGTTTGATTCTCCCAAAGAGATGCAGGCAGTCTATTACTGCAGCATTAAAGTGTTCAACATTTAAAATGTGTGAGTGAACAAGCACTGAAAGCCAATCGATTCAGAAGGAGTACTATAGGGAGCCAGGACAGCCAAAGTCAATGGACAAAGTAAAAGTTCTGCTGCTCTTCTTCTTAGAAATGTGTTTTTAAATAGTCAGTGTTCAAAATGAAAATCACAATAACTCAAGAGGAGTCACCATTAGAAAGCACACGCTGTAAGGCCAATGCAGGTAAGTTGGGGTCAACTTAGTGTAGGGTTAAATTGCACTCCGAAAGATAGGAAGCACCCCAAATGGCAAAAGGATAAAGTACACCAACCCCCACAGAACCTTTGAAATGAAGAAAGTGTTCCAGCTGGTTGGCCTCTTGATGCAATGCAGTAGTCCCTTGTTCCTGGCTCTTGGTTGTGGTGACAAAAGGGAGGATGTCTGTAGGCTCCTGGGACAGCACTCAAGAAAGGGACTCGGGAGCAATGGATTTTCACTGGTTCAGCAGCTCTTTGTGGTTATGGTGCCTTTTTCTCAGTGCCAAAGAAGAATGAAAAGCTCCGGATATTATTTATTTGATTCCTCGGTCCAGGACTCTGGTGAGGGGTCTCTGGATATGGATGTCTTGCTTCTGTAGGTTCTCCTGGATGTCCAGGAAGATCTGGCCGGATTCTGATGGACTTCGGAAGACAATGCACTCACAAGCGGTCGAGTTACCCTGGGTATTGGGCTTCTGCAGCCTTGGAAATTTGCAGAAAGTTGAGATTGTGCCAAAATAGAGTTTGTCTCGAGGATAGTTGGTCCTACCAGCCTAAGTGAGAAAGTCGTCCTTTATGGGTCTTCCCTTTTGATTTGAAAATGGGGTCAGCACAGCTGCAGGGCTTCACTGGAAATTTCACAGTCCAGGAGGGTGCTGCTTGCATCTTCTCTCATCTTCTGCTTCAGGTGTTTTCCTCCAGTGGTCGACTCTGCTCTTAGTCCCAAAATCTCATTTGTTCACAGTCCTAGTCTGTCAAACACAAAGCAGGGTGAATGTCCTCCAGGACAGCCAGACAGCCAATTGGAATGGGTTTCACTCAGGCACACCTAGAGACAAAGGACAATGAAGTTGCAGGACCCTCCCCCACTTCCTGCCTTTCCAGACACACTGGAGCATGGGCGGGCTTCAGGGCTGAAGCCCGCCACAGGCAAAATGCACAAAGGACTCAAACCTGATACAAACAATTGTGAAAGAAGAAGACAGGGGTCATTTTGAGAAAATGGTCCCCCTTCGGTGCAGCATTTCAGCTGAGTTATCAGCCTGCAGATACATGTCACTAGGTAGTAAAAAAAAAAAACACTGCTACCAGCCATTCAACTAAGTTAGTGTAAAAAAATGTTACATGAGGAATGGGTTAAAGGAAGTATTATGTTACCTCCCAGCACTCCACATAAGGTGGTGTGTGCTGGACCCATAAAGAAAAGGTAAGTAAGACAGGGGTCATCTTACTAGTCTTGGGAATAGTAGTTCACCAAAGAAAATATAGTTAAACATTAAGAGATGTCCAAAAGACTTCTCAGCGGCACTGCACAACAGGTACTGTGTGTCACAATGCAAAAGCAGATGCATATCGAGTTTATCAGACTCCATAAAACATTAAGGAACATAGAAAATTAAAAGCCCTGATTCCAGCAAAAGAGCTGCGGTCTCAAAGGTTAAAGGGAATTTGCACATAAATGTAAATCCTCCCTAATAGTTAGGAATCAAGAAGCTGTGTTGTTGAAGGTCCACTGTCTGCCCTGTGTCAGTGTCAGTGAGGTACTGGCAAATTGTTCCATCAATCTTGAGCTTGGCATTCTGAATGCAGTTAGTACAATTTGGCATATCTGATGTCCTTCCTGCTGCCTGTGTTCTTTCCTTAATAGATGGTGCAAGCACTGCAGCAAAGCATCCTTGCACATTTGTAACTTCCTCCTCTGTGTAATGTTTACTGCAAGTCCTCTTCCCTGGACACATGCAGGTAAAAAGTGCCCCATTTTATCCTTGAAACATGAGTTAAGGAAGCCATCCAGAACTCAATTCTACCTTTCAAAACAACTATCCTTTGTTTCCAAGCAAGGATGAAAGCAGGTGTGCCTCCAGTTGTGCAGCATCAGCTATGATGGCTAACCCAATTGTTTGGAAGGTTGCAGAGTAGAGCAGACCTGGAAAATAATGGGGACTGACTGGTGCATCACCCACCACCCTGAATCTCTGCTACTTCCTTTAACAAAGATCACTAAAATAGTACTCTCCCACAATCAGCCCTCAGAGATTCACTGCCCCTCCTGCTCCTGGCCATGGCTGATATCTCATCAACTCACTTTAAGAGAAAGCCATTGGGCCTCATTATGTGTCTGGCGGTAACGCAGTTACTGCTTCTGGCGGGCTGCCACTGGACTCGTAACATTTTATGGGCACTTAGCTTCCGATGCCACCTGGACATAACAAGTACTAGCGGACCAGGAAGCTAGGTGCCCGTAAATGTTAGTCCCCATTCCAGTGGGGTACCATAGGACTCCATGGGAATGGGTCTATGTAATCACTGGCACTGTTGCTAATGGTGCCAGTGCTTCTGTGACAGCTCTGCCTACGATGGCCGCTACGCCAGGCAGGGTCAGACCTGAAGGGCGCAACGGCTCCGGCAGGCAGACTCGGAGTGTGGCATTCCGGAAACAAGGGTGCTGCTAGATTTACCAGCACCTTTGTTTCTGGACCACCACTATTGTAATGAGGTCCCCTCACTGCTTAATCACCCGCTTTCCCAAATCTCTGCTTCTTTCTCCCACTAAAATGGGACAAGCCTGACTCTCCTACAAGCTCCCGTCAGAGATTCCATGCTCCTTGTGTTTCTTGTGTTTCTTCTCCTAGGTTTTTCCAGAAGGCATGTGCTGAGGCCACTCCCCTTAAGGCATGGGTGCACAACATACGGCCCGCGGGTCAGTTGCGGCCCGCCATGCTGTTTTGTCCGGCCCGCAAGGCACAAAGACTTTCCTAATTGAAGGGCGGCCCGCAAGCAGCATCGGCTGCCCTCCATTAGGAAAGTCTTTGTTGTCTTCCGGGCCGGACAAATCACTGGCCCTCATTGGCTCAGCACACATGTACCAGGTCGCTCCTACGAGCCATGTAGTGCGTGTGTGCTGCACCAATGGAGGGCCAGCACTACGGCTGGCGTGGTCCATAAGGCTTGATGCCTGAAGACATTTCAGCCTTGGACCACACCAGCCGTAGTACGATTCCAGCGTCTTCCAGCTTACCTGCTTTCCAGCACGTCTCCGGTAAGTGGTCTGTTTGTGTTTGTGTGTCGGGTCTGTTTTGCTGTATCTTTGTGTGTGTATGTTGAGATGCGGGGGTGGGTTGGGGGGGTGTCAGATGTGTATGAATGTTTGGATTTTAATGTTTTTTGTGGGTATGTTGAAATGCGGGGGTGTCGGATGTGTATGAATGTTTGGATTTGAATGTTTTTGTGTGTATGTTGTGATGCGGGGGTGGAGGGGTGTCAGATGTGTATGAATGTTTTGATTTTAATGTTTTTTGTGTGTATGTTGAGATGCGGGGGTGGGGGGTGTGTCGGATGTGTATGAATGTTTGAATTTTTTTTTTGTGTATGTTGAGATGCGGGGGTGGGAGTGTGTGGGGGGTGGCAGATGTGTATGAATGTTTGGATTTGAATGTTTTTTGTGTGTGTGTTGAGATGTGGGGATGGGGGGGTGTCGGGTGTGCATGAATGTTTGTTTTGGAGTGTAAGTGCGGTGTATGTTGAGATGCAGGGTCTGTATGTGTGCATGCTTGCTAGTATGTATGCTGATTTGGAGGGTGGGGGGTTCTGGTCTGTGTAAGCGATATTAAATCAACACTACAGCCAAGTCAATGCCTGGTCTGCGATGCTGAGGAAAACCCTTATTAATGTATTTTTATGTCTAGTTCAGTACTCTGGATGATCACCCTTGTATAACACCCCCTCTTAGAATCCCCCTGACCCCACTGAGCCAAGAAGTAGGTTTGTTTTGCAAATTAAAAGGTTTATTTGAGAATTTAAACAATATATATATATATCACACTTTATAATAAATTAATATCTGATAGTACACTTAGACATATGATGTTGATCAACAATGGGTAATCTGGCACTAGCACACTTCTTTACAATCAATGAGGAGTTAGTATAGGATGGATAAAGTAGCAAAAATACTTTAATGATTTCAAGGGAAAAACAATGAGGAATAAAATGCAGTACAGAAATACTTGATATGATTTTAGCAAAAGATAAGATAATCACTTTTTCTCTGGCAATTCACCCCCCTCCCCTATGCAATGTAGGAAATGGAAGGAGATGGAAAGAGGAGCACACATTTCTCAGGAATGCAATCACATACAATACGAAATTCAGTTCCCCCCAGCAAGCTTAGAGGAAACAGTTAGGAGTTTGAAACACAGGCCCAAAATGCTTTTTAAATGTGATGGCCATGGATGGGAAAATGTGCCAATGATTTTAATTCCCTCTAGAGATTCAGGGTGAGTGGGAGGTGCGTGTTGGTATTAGTTCAGGCTCACTTTAGCAATGCTCTATGAGTTATTACCAAGTTGCAAACGGATTTTAACAAAAGAAAGAAGGGAGCTGCTATTTTGACCAGTGGAGAAATTGAGCCAAAATCGCAAATCGCAGTAAATTTCGCGAGTGCGTGTCTCACGATTGCGGTAAAAGTATAAGGAGTAGGAAGTCGGTTCTAGGCTTGTTGGAAAGCTTAGATTCTAAGCTTTCAGAGGAAAATTAAACCACAAATGGTTCCAGAGATACGGACGATTTAATAAAGGTAGATTTTCAGATTTAAAGTAAAACTCAAAATGACAGGTGACAGCTTGCAGCTGCAGAATTGACAGGTGCCAGTTGTGCAGCTTTAAAAATGACAGATGACACGATTTCTAGGAGGCTGTTCTACTTAGGTTAAAATAGTTTGGATTAGATTATTTTAACCAAGATATTGGTTCTGCACAGTTCTGCTAGGTACTCACAATATAAATTTGAAATAGGCCTCGCCACGGATCTGGTCAGGTTTTGGACTGGACTCCAGTTTTGGTCTCGGCACTTCACAGTGATCTGGGTCAGCTCTCTGGTTCTGCTCACTGCGGTCTGGGTCACTCTGGATCTCTGGTCTGGTCTCTGGCAATTGTTCATGGCAAAAGAATTCAAACAGCTTGCCCGGCTGTGGAATAGTTTGCAAATGATGTTAAGTTTGCTGAGGCCTGCTGAGAAGAGTTCTCATTTTGTGGGTTTAGGCCCTTGCTTTAAGTTCTGAAGTAAAGTTCTGGTCTTTAGAGATTGATGGATTTGAAGTCTGGATCTCTGGATGTGAAGTCGTCGGTCAGCATGCTCCGCAGCAAACGGAATTGAATGTCTCTACCTGTCCCAGCAGTCTCTTTTTATGTGTTTTGAAAATGGGTGTGTGCCTGGGCCTAGCTAAGCCTGCCCCTCTCTACTTGTCATTGGCCCAATTCTCCCCTCTCCCATGATTGGGGGAAGGAAATGGATTGTCATCATGATGAGGTCTGTTTATGGGTCAGAGGATCCTCCCCTGGTCAGTTTGCCCACAAATCTATATTTGATTCAAATACATATTTCCCAGATATACAATTTGTTGAAATTACATGTGCACATTATATATTCCTTATGGTCCATGCTTGTCCGCCTCTGATCTTCCTGGGGGCTTGCATTAAAAAATGACAACATTTTGCGTTTTTTAACTGGTTTTGCAATATCGGACATTTACCCAAAATTACACACATGTGCGCAAGGAGTATGGACATTAATTGATGAAGTGTCAGATTTTTAACATGCAGACATTTGGAGTCAGACCCTTTTTTCCGCTAGCAACCCCCCAGAATACACCACAGGGTCCTCACTCCTCTCAAAATGTTCACAGAAAAATCACAAAAATAATGATAATACTTATATAATTCTGACAAGTCCGCACTATGAGTTATCTATCTTTTTAAAATTATGCCCTGATCAAAAAGGGGTGTGGCTTCCCACAGGGTGGAATAACTGGTTTATCCACTTCCCCCAAGCCAGCTTGTTCACAGAGGCACAGCTGCCCCCCAGTTTCTCCCAAGAGGAAGCTATTTTACGACGCCCCCAATATAACATTTGCCTGAGTCAAGGAAGTTGCATTGTTCTGTTCACTCCAGTTCCCAGGTGCTCCACCCCTAATCTAATCAGAGAGGTGACAACTCCTATTGGCAAGGGACAGCAGGATGCAGCTAGGCCTATGAAGAGTGGCTGAACAGGTTTCTCCTGTCGGGGGTAGTTGTCAGACAGAATCCAGTTTCATTAAGCCAGGTTTCAGCTAAATGTCACTTTTAGTTCCCAGTTTTCTACATTCAAATCAAACTGACAATTTGTACCTATACATTAAATAATTACTTCCTTCAAGTCATTTCAGAATATGGTTTTACATTCTTCCACCTCTTAGCAAGTCTTTCCTTGGTCTGGTTTTGTTTCATTTGTGCAGTTTTACACAAAAGTCTGGTGGTTTTAAAACGCCGGCTTTCTGATAGTGGTGAGTACTGGCAATGCAACGATTTTTGGGATTAAGAAAATGAATTCCCCACAGTTCTGAGTTGCTTTTTTGGCAATCAGCATTGCCATTCCCAATGGTTTCAGGCTACTGTATGTGTAGCCCAATGGTGGTTTTAGGCAGTGCCCTCCTGTGCTCACAACATAGGCAAAAATGGTTGGCAGCCTATTCTTCATGTTTTCCCTGTGCACTCTCTGGGGAGTTCTGGCCATCATGATGTTTTCCATGCCAGTACTGCACAGTTTTATGGTAGGGCTTGTATGCGTGGGTAAAAACATCCCACAAGCCCCCCCTCTTGCGATGGCCATTCTGTCCTTTCGCTGATGGAACTCTCAAGATCTGGGATGTTCGCCTCCTCTTCTTCCAATTCCATGGATGGCACAGTTCAGCATCTTTTCCTCCCTCCAGTCGATCAATCAGTTCTCCTTGCTGGTCCTTATGGGAGGATTGGGCGGTACCCTGGGCCCCTCGATTCTCTGCTCCCAGTCCCCGGTCGTCCTCCTTGGTCAGTCTCCATGGTTTCATCTCTCCTAGGATGATAAAGCAAAGCGGCAATACCTATTCGTAGACATTTTTCCATCACTACTAATGGTGTGGCAGACATATACATTTTATACTTTAACATACCTAACATTTTACTTTTGAGATACAAGTTATCATTCAAAGACAGTGGCTTACAAGAGTATAATATTTTAGAGACTATATGTGGGATATTTTAGGGTTGGAACTGAATTTATCTGGAGCGGTCTCCTCTGGTATTGCAGAGGACTCCTCCAGTTGCTGCAAAGTGTGCCTGGGATGGCAACACTTTAGCTGGTTAATATGGACCCACTTGTCTTCCCCTGCCGCCAGACTGCCTTTGGGGATGCAGATCTTATAGGCAACAGGGGAGATCTTGTCTATAATTTCAAACAGTCCCTTCCATGTAGGCAAGAATTTTCGCTGTTTGGCCTGGTTCCTTTGGAAATTGTATAGATAGACCCGATCACCCACCTTATATTCCTTTCGGGTAGTTTTTAAATCATATTGGGTCTTCATGCTCTCGGCTGATCTTTCTAGATTCCGCTGAGCATGGGCAAAAGCATGTAGAAGGTGTTTCCTTAAATTCTCCACATACTCATGAGTTGTGGAGGCATTTATCACTGTCTGCTCTTGAGTCCTGTAGAGCAAATGCTGGGGAAGCACCATCTTGCGTCCAGTCATCAACTCAAATGGTGACATTTTGGTTGCAGATGAAGGGGTAGATCTGATGGCCATTAGGACCAGAGGTAGTCGGATATCCCAACTTGGCCCAGAATCTGCCACAAACTTTTTTAATATGCTCACAATTGTCCGGTTATATCTCTCCACTGCTCCAGAAGAAGCTGGCCTGTAAGCAATGTGTAGCTTCCTTTTAACCGCCAGTATCTCCAACATCTTTGTCATTACTTCACTGGTGAAGTGGCTACCCCTGTCTGACTCAATCCTTTGAGGTAGACCAAAACGGGAAAAGATGTGGTTAATCATCAGGGCAGCTGCTGTTTCTGCCTTGCAGTTTGGGGCTGGGAGACATTCCACCCTCTTGGTAAACAAGCATGTAACGGTAAACATGTACTTGTTTCCTCAAGACGAGCGAATCACAGGGCCTACAAAGTCGATTTGCAAATCTGACCATGGCAGTGTCATCCCCCTCTTTTGGAGAGGTGCACGGTGTGTGAGGGATGATGGCTGAAATTGTGCACACACAAGACACCCCTTCAAGTATTGGTCGAGGTCCTGCCCCATGTGTGGCTAGTATGCCACCTCTCTTAAGATTTCCAGTGTTGTGTGAAACCCCCTATGACCGGCGGTGGCCGCATCATGGGCGTGACTTAACATCAGGCTTCAGAATGAGGTAGGAACCACCCACTGATCGTGGCCAGCTTTGGATTTCCTTACCAGCAAACCGTCTTGGATTCGGAACATTTTTGGACATTTCATCAACACTCTTAGGTCCTCTTTCCCAATGTAATCGGTATCCTATAGGGGAAAGTTCTCAGGGTCCTCAAGGTGTTGGTAAAACTTACCAATAATTGGATCCCCCTTCTGAGCTGTAATTAAATCAGCATCAGGGGTCTCCTTACTCCATTGTGCAGTTGAAAGATCATTGTGAGCATTTGTCTGGGACCTAGTGATAGCAGTGACCTGGATTTTGCCCCAATAGGGACTCTATTAGATTCCCTTGGATGGCCCGGTTTTGGCTAGCTGATCAGCTAAGTCATTTCCAGTTTTGTCTGGTCCCTCTACTTTGGAATGACCCTTGATCTTTTTCCAATAGATGGTCATACCATTCGAGGTGACCAGATCATCAATGTTTTGAATTAACTTCCCATGTTTCAAGGGTTTGTTATTAGCACATAACATGCCTCTGGTTTTCCAGTTAACCAGGTGCTCCACGAACCCGTTCCGTACATAATCCAAATCTGTGATTATGTCCAGTTCGTGGAGTTGATGTTGGACAGCAGTGAGGATGGCCTGATGCACAGCCATCAATTCTGCCACCTGACTACTTCGGGGACCAATTTTGTATCCAGCGGAGGGTTCTGGGAACTCCTTCACCCATGCATTCCCTACGCCAGCCACCAGTTCTTTCTCCCCGTCGTTGTCAACATGGTAAGAGCATCCATCCACATAGACAGTGGGCATTCCCTCACACTTGTCTTCTTCAAAGACTTTGTGTGGGGAATTAAGGTATGCCTCCATGTTGTCCTTGATTTTTAGACTTTCGTCCTCAAGACAGTTTTCTCTGGCACAATCATGCAAGTCAGCCAGACCTTGCGCGAGGGCATTCTTCTTGTTTTGGCCATATCTGACCGCCACAGGAAAGCCTTGCATTGACAGAATCCAGGAAGTAATTCGGGAATTACTCACATTTCCGGCCCGGATTCTGTCATTTTGGAGATATTGCAGAAGCTGGTGTGGAGTCTCCACTATGATGTGTTCCCCCTGGATAAACGGGCGGTAATTCTTCAATGCCCACACCGTTGCCAGGAGTGCCTTCTCACAATCGTTGAATTTTTCCTCCACAGAGGATAAAGTTTTGCTCGCATAGGAGATTACTTTATTGACCTTGTCATGCTTTTGGTATAATACTGCCGTCAAGCACGTATTAGAGAACCCCATCTCCAGGAAGAACTCCTTGTTTCTGACAGGGTAAGCTAGGCAAGGCGCTTGTGAGAGGCTTCTTTTGAGTTGTCTTACCGCCTCGGATTGATCTGGACCCCATTCCCACTTGACCCCCCCCTTCAAGAGATGAATCAGGGGTCTAGTGATCTCTGCGTAGCCTTCAATGAACTTTCTGCTGTAATTAGTCAGTCCAAGGAGGCTCCTTAGTTCCCGCATAGTTGTGGGGTCTTTCAGTTTCTGGAGTGCTTCCGCTTTCTTGTCTTGGGGACAGAGGCCCTGAGGAGTAATCTCATGCCCCAAGAAATTAACACGGGTTCTACACCATTGTGCTTTCTGAAAGGAAAGTTTTGTTCCGGCGGCCCTCAACTGTGTCAGAACATAACGGATCTCCGCTATGTGTTCCTCCACAGATGAACTTTTGATGAGGACATCATCTACATAAGCCAGGTTACCCCTCGCACCCAGGTCGGGCATGGCCTTATGTAGGAAAATGTTGAATTCATTGCCGGAGTTGAGGTATCCGAAGGGACTCCGGGTCCATGTGTACTGCTGGCCCCCAAAGGTAAAAGCCAGTTTGTATTGGTCCTCCCTACTGACAGGCACGGTCCAGTATCCATTGGTCAGGCCTATTGCTGTGAATACCTGTGACCCCTGAATCTGGGCCAATGTAGGGCAGAGGCCATCGGGAAGTATGGACCCATTTGTTGAGCTCCCTAAGGTCGGCGCAGAGTCTCCACTGGCCATTTGGCTTCAATATTCCCAGCACCGGATTATTGAAAGTGCTGTGGACTGGACGGATTATTCCCCGGGACTCAAGGTTCTTAATTATTTCAGTAAGGGACTCCATGGATGCGACAGGCAAGCGATATTGCTTCACAAACACTGGAGTCATTCCAGGGTCCGTGGGAATTGTTGTGGTGTGGATGTCGGTGCGACCACAGTCATATGAGTCTACCGCAAAGAGATCTTGGAAATCCAAGAAAACTTGTTTCAACTTTTGCTTCTGTTCCAGAGTCACACAGGCATCAGCTAGGTTGACTCTCTCTTCCACCATCTGCCTGAAGCCTGGAAAGACTTCTGGTTTGGCTATCTCAGCGGCCTCCTCCAGCTGGGTGGAGAAGTCCCTGGTCAGAGTGCTGATTTGGACTGGAGGCTTCAGGTGGGAAAGGCAGCCCTCATGGACCTGGAAAATCACCTCATCCCTCCTGAAGTCACAAGTCACATCTTCCTTACCATAAGGGAAAGAAGTGTACACCAGGAAGTTCCCCCCATGCCGGGTGAAAATCCTGTCTGGTGTTGTATTGTCCTCACTGTCAAAACAGTCCTTGGGGATTGGTCCTAACAGTTCATTTCCTAAATCAATGGAGAAATGTCGGTCATCAATTGACATTCCAATAATGGTGCCTGCGGCTAGAGTAATACTCTTTAAGTCGCTGTTATCCACCTCTATTGGAATGGTGTCATGTTCTATGTTGACTAATGGTGTTGGGTTTACCCCTAACCCTTGCTGTTGGAGAGAAGCATTTAGATGGATATAAGCATCAGGGTTTTTCAATTTTTGTCCTCTTTTAACTTTCACTCCCAGGGAGAATTGCGGGTCCTTTCTGGGATGGTGACTTCCTCTTTAATCTGAATTTCAACTGCATAAGGTAGCAATTGAGCTGACCTAAATGCTTTTTCTGGATCATCAAAGCCCATGGGATTATCCGCTAATCGGGACCAAGCTTTGAAGTTTATTAGGTCCAAACTAATGGCAAAGCGATTGAGAATGTCACTGCCTAAGTAAAAGGCGGCACTGACGTCTCGCACGACCCAACAATTATGGACTATGCTCTTGTTGCCAATGGAGATTTTGAGCATACACCTGCTTGGCAGGAGATGTTTGGAATTAGGTGCTTCCAGGTCCATTTCCCATTTGTCTATCAGTTTGAATGTGAGAATGGCTGGATCTTTTGGGAGTTGGCGGAACATGGCTTCGCTGATGAAGCTCTTACCGTTGTTCACACACACTCGAGCGACAACAGAGTTCTTCCCATCATTTAACTGAACAGGGATGAACAACTGCTCTCCAATTTGCTGAATATCAGCCAGGCTCTGAGCTGATTTCACATCTTTCTGGACTATAGGAGTGGGAGTTTCTGATTGTGGATTAGTAAAGAATTTCAGGGTGTTTCCTTCCAGTGTGGAATACCACCTTAAACTGGAAGGAAGGTTGATTTTCAGAAATAGAGAGGACCCCCCATCACCAGTCTGTTGTCCTACTGCTATTACTGTCACGTCTGTAATTTGGTTGTTCTGGAAGTGAAATTCTACTTGGTCAGATTTTTGTTCGACCATGTGGCAGGTGCCGTTTAAACTAACATGGTTGACACTCTGTTTTAATTTTATTGGTTGGCTAGTCTGGGTCCAGAGGACCTTGTTTACGCAATCTATTAGGGGTGACAACCTTCTCAGGAGGTTATTCCCTAGTAAACAAGGGGTGCCCTCTGGAGTCACTACTATGACCGGGTGTTTCACCTTGTGTCGCCCAATTTTGATGTCCAAATCTACAGTCCCCTCGACAGGAACTTCCTTCCCGTCAAAGTTCTGTAGTTGTCCAGGAAGAGAGGTGAGAGGAATACGGTAATTCTCCCCCTTCCTGCATTTAGTTCCTCAAAGACCCTTTTGGACAGAAAGGTAGCTTGCGATCCAGTGTCCACCAGTGCCAAAATTGTACCCTGCCCCTGTACTTGTACCGGGGCATAGTATCTTCCCTCCTTCTCCTCAAGGGGGCACAGATAATGCACATTTTTGGACAACTGGTGGGCTAACTTTGTGGTTTTGAACATGGCGAGAGAAGAGATTTGGGCAGAATTCTGTGGAGAGTCTTGGGAATCTGAAAGAAAAAGTTGGCAACTGGAGATCAGAGCCATTGTGGGTTCCCCTGGTTCCGGTTCTGGGCCGCCCCCTCCTTTTTGGAGGCAGTCACCAGGATGAGTTTGAACCAGGGGTTTCGGTATTGTGGGTTCTGGGATGAGATGATGGGCGGCGGTTGCTCAGTCTCCACATCTCCCCAGTCTGAAGTGGCGTCCCTTGGGACCCATTTTTCCTTGGGAGGAGTTCCCCCATCTCTGAAGGAGAAGATCCTTTTCCCAGGATCTTCTGAGGATCCCTCTCCCTCAAAATGGAAGACCTGTACCTCCTCCACAAACTGGGTCTGTTTGGGTACTTTGTTTCTCCTACCTCCTCTCTGCTCCTTGGGTCGCAGACTTTCAGGGGTAGGAGATTTTGTTTCCGGTTCCTGGTTTTCCAGGAGCTGTTTACAAGTTGGGAAGGAAGCTTCCTCCGAGGCTTTAAACACCCCTTCCCCTTGTGCCTCCTCCCTGGGAACCGGTGGGTTATCGGGGTGCTGCCCCCGTCATTGTTCTGGAGCACCAGGTCCAGAGTTTGGGGCATTCTGCGGTGGCATGCTCATCTGAGGGTTCTGTTGAGCCCTCGGTATGTGACCCAGATCTCGTGCCTTATTTTGGACCTGGCGCTCAAGTTGTGAAACCCGCTCAGGCTGATACGGGGCTCTATTTTCTCCCCTGGGCTGATCCCGGAAAGGGTAGCTATCCCTTCTCTGGTAGTACCCCTGGTTGGGAAGATTTTGGTACCCCTCCACCCTTGGCCTCCTCTGTCCCGGATTAGGTTGCCTGGGCTCAGGGAATTGGGGAAAGAAGGATGGATGATTTTGGGGCTGGAAATTGGGTGGATACCTGGTGAAAAAGTTCTGCCCAGGATTTGGTGAATTTCTGCCCTCCTGGGGGAAGTTAGGACGGAAGATCCCCGGGTCAGGTGCTTGGCTGGATCCCACCCCTTGGGCTGGAGGAGTCCACACATAACCCAGGATTGGTCAGTTTCCCTTGTAGCGGGGACTTACATAGTCAGGGGAGCGGGGGACCCCATTTGTTGGACTACCTCCTCGACTCCTTGTCTGTGACTGACCTGAGGGCCTTCTGGGCTGTGAATTATTTGGTGCAGGCATGTTTTTAGGCCCCCCATCTCCAAATCTAAAACGGGGGCAACCTTTACCTCTGCCACCTTGGCAGCAGCAGGGGTGCTGTTGGTTTTGGGGTTTTTCGGCGCGTTATTTTTATTTTCGATAGGCTTCTGCACCTCATAGATCCGGGTAGCCTGTTCAATGACCCAGTCTAAAGATCTTTTCTCATGAAAATCTCTCACGAGCTGGGTCATTATGTATTTGGGTAAGGCATGGAAAAACGTATTGATAAATTCACTGCTATCCGTGCGCACCCTTCTGGTGGTCTGCGCAAAAGCACGTTTTAATTCTTGCACAAACTCTTGTGGGGCCTGATCCTCCCCACATTGCAAATTGTAGGCTGCCTTGCGAGCCTCTTGAGGATTTCTGCGAACAGAAAAATGTTTCAAGATGGCCGCCTGATAGGTGGACCATCTTAAATGATTTTGGTCCTCCAGCCCCGCAAAGAAACTGGAGTATTCTGGGGAGAATGTCCATTTGACGTACTGGATGCAGCTACTTCTGTCCTTCAAATGGAAAGTCTCCATCATTTGCCCATAGAGCTCCAAGTGTTCCCAAACGGAATACTTGGCGTTCTTATGATAAGGAGTGATGACACTCCTGATTGCCTTTATTTGTTTCAATGGGTCCTTAAGCAAGGCCCTTTTTGCCTTATTGGCCTTTTTGGTTCGGGTAACCCTGGTCCATTCATCCTCTGACTCAGAAGCACTGCTCCCAGGGGTGCCCATCTGATCTTCCAGGTTTTCCCGGATTCTGCGAGCCTGGGAATGGCTGGCAGAATGTGGGGACCTGGTCTCCTGTGTCCTGTAATGCTCAGAGGAGTCTTCAGACCCCTCCTTGCTGCCAGGATTTGATGGGTACCCCCCCCCACTGACCTAACTGGGCTGAGGTTTTCAGGATGCCCTTAATGGGCCTACTCTCCTGGGGTTCCCCACTAAATTGCACTGTGCTTGGGTGCCCATACCCGGATGCCCGCCCCTCCATTCCTGGGTGGTACTGGCCTATGAGCCCCATACTTCTAGCTGGATAGTAATCTGCCATCCCCGTGGCCCTGGGCTCATGTGCGCAAGGGGACATGGGGGTGGCAGAGTCCAGGGACTGGGAGAGATGAAGGCCTCTGGTACTAGGGCTCCTAAGGTTATGCTCAGGAGTTTCTCGTTCCCAGCGAACCTCATCTCTATCTGCCCCTGCTTCCTGTTGCAATGCAAGAGCCTGCGCTTTCAGTTCCTCAGTTAAGGCCTTACTAGACTCTATCAGTCTCTCCTGCATGGCTACCTGTTGCTGGAGCCTATCATTGTGCTGGCAGAGAGCCTCATTCTCTCTCTGTGCCTCCTGATTGGTCCTGGAGTACTGGGCCAGTCTTTGCTGCAGGAGGGTTACCTCCTGAGCTGTGTCCCTATTGGCCTGCTCCTTTCTTGCCAGAGCATCCTCCACCCTCCTGGTGTGATCTAGCAAGCCCTGATGCTCTTTTTGGAGGTCGCCCAGCCCCTGGAGGGCCAGGTGATTTTCTTCCATTTTCATTTTTAAGTGGCAGACTTCCTGGCCTAAGGTATCCCTTTCCTGACTAAGAGCCTGCATCTGTTCCGCCAGGTCGTCCCTTTGCCTTTGGAAGGCACCAGCTTTCTGGCGCTCCTGATCAAACTCTGCCTGGGTATCCAGGTCTTTCAGAATCAATTTATTGCTTTCCTCTTTCTCTCTGTCTAATCGAATTTGCAGGGTGGCTACCTGCTCTGTACATGCCCTGTTGACGTCCAGTTGTTGCTTCAGCTTTTTCTGGCTCTGCCAAAGGGAGTCCAAACCTTCTTGGTACTCCTTCTGCAAGGCCAGAAATCTAGTATCCTGGTCAGCCTTTTCCTGTTGCAGCCTCTTCATATCCTCCTTTATTTTAGTGATGTACTGTCTGCTGTCATTTTCTGACTCCTGGCTCCCGTGCAGCCTCTGCTCAGAAGAGACCAGGTCAGATTGGGCCTTTTCTAACGCCATCTGTTGTCTAGTTGCCAGATCTTGGCCTTCAGCACATTTGTCCTGCATGACTTCCATATATAGATACAAATATGCCGCTATCCTGGCAATCTTATTGTGTTCATATTTTGCCTTAGGAGCCATATATAGTTCACTCAGGGCCACATGCAGGGGACCCTGATCTCTCCAGGTATCTGACCCTGTTTCAGTGACCTGTTGCGCGATTGCCTGCAACCAGACCGCCTGGTCCTGATGAGTCCACTCACCTCTCACAAATAGCTTATGTAAGAGGTGCTCCCTCGCTATTTTCATATCTACCACGGTCGTCATTCTGGAATTTGAGTTCCTTCCTGACTTACAGAAGTTTGTATTTTATTTTGCAAGTTTCCTTAGAGCGTTCCTTTGAGGAGTGCTTTACAGCGTAACACAGCGTGGTGATCCGAACGGATGTATGTCTCCTGTCTGTTAGCACACTGTATTAATCTGCACAATTGATAGATCTAACCCAGAATTTCCCGGCTCCGAGCCCCCACTTTTGTAAGCGATATTCAATCAACACTACAGCCAAGTCAATGCCTAGTCTGGGATGCTGAGGAAAACCCTTATTAATGTATTTTTATGTCTGTTCAGTACTCTGGATGACCACCCTTGAATAACACTCCCCTCTTAGAATCCCCCTGACCCCACTGAGCCAAGAAGTAGGTTTGTTTTGCAAATTAAAAGGTTTATTTGAGAATTTAAACAATATATATATATCACACTTTATAATAAATTAATATCTGATAGTACACTTAGACATCTGATGTTGATCAACAATGGGTAATCTGGCACTAGCACACTTCTTTATAATCAATGAGGAGTTAGTATAGGATGGATAAAGTAGCAAAAATACTTTTATGATTTCAAGGGAAAAGCAATGAGGAATACAATGCAGTACAGAAATACTTGATTTGATTTTAGCAAAATATAAGATAATCACTTTTTCTCTGGCAATTCACCCCTATCCCCTATGCAATGTAAGAAATGGAAGGAGATGGAAAGAGGAGCACACAGTTCTCAAGAATGCAATCAAATAAAATACGAAATTCAGTTCCCCCCAGCAAGCTTAGAGGAATCAGGTAGGAGTTTGAAACACAAGCCCAAAATGCTTTTAAATGTGATGGCAATGGATGGGAAAATGTGCCAACTGATTTTAATTCCCTCTAGAGATTCAGGGTGAGTGAGAGATGCGTGTTGGTATTAGTTCAATCTCACTTTAGCAATGCTCTATGAGTTATTACCAAGTTGCAACGGATTTTAACAAAAGAAAGAATGGAGCTGCTATTTTGACAGGTGGAGAAATTGAGCCAAAATCGCAAATCACTGTAAATTTCGTGAGTGCGTATCGTGATTGCGGAAAAAGTATAAGGAGTAGGAAGTCTTGGCTTCTAGGCTTGCTGGAAAGCTTAGATTCTAAGCTTTCAGAGGAAAGTTAAACCACGTTCCTAGCACAAACGGCTCCAGAGATACGGACGATTTAATAAAGGTAGATTTTCGGATTTAAAGTAAAACTCAAAATGACAGGTGACAGCTTGCAGCTGCAGAATTGACAGGTGACAGATGTGCAGCTTTAAAAATGACAGATGACACGATTTCTAGGAGGCTGTCCTACTTAGGTTAAAATTGTTTGGATTAGATTATTTTAACCAAGAGATTGGTTCTGCACAGTTCTGTTAGGTACTCAAATATAAATTTGAAATAGGCCTCGCCACGGATCTGGTCAGGTTTTGGACTGGACTCCGGTTCTGGTCTCGGCACTTCACAGTGATCTGGGTCAGCTCTCTGGTTCTGCTCACAGCAGTCTGGGTCACTCTGGATCTCTGGTCTGGTCTCTGGCAATTGTTCTTGGCAAAAGAATTCAAACAGCTCGCCCGGCTATTTTCCGCTAGCAACCCCCCAGAATACACCACAGGGTCCTCACGCCTCTCAAAATGTTCACAGAAAAATCACAAAAATAATATTACTTATATAATTCTGACACGTCCGCACTATGAGTTATCTATCTTTTTAAAATTATGCCCTGGTCAAAAAGGGGTGTGGCTTCCCACATCACAGGGTGGAATAACTGGTTTATCCACTTCCCCCAAGCCAGCTTGTTCACAGAGGCACAGCTGCCCCCCAGTTTCTCCCAAGAGGAAGCTATTTTACGATGCCCCCAATATAACATTTGCCTGAGTCAAGGAAGTTGCATTGTTCTGTTCTTTCCAGTTCCCAGGTGCTCCATCCCTAATCTAATCAGAGAGGTGACAACTCCTTTTGGCAAGGGGCAGCAGGATGCAGCTAGGCCTGTGAAGAGTGGCTGAACAGGTTTCTCCTGTCGGGGGTAGTTGTCAGGCAGAATCCAGTTTCATTAAGCCAGGTTTCAGCTAAATGTCACTTTTTGTTCCCAGTTTTCTACATTCAAATCAAACTGACAATTTGTACCTATACATTAAATAATTACTTCCTTCAAGTCATTTCAGAATATGGTTTTACATTCTTCCACCTCTTAGCAAGTCTTTCCTTGGTCTGGTTTTGTTTAATTTGTGCAGTTTTACACAAAAGTCTGGTGGTTTTAAAACGCCGGCTTTCTGATAGTGGTGAGTACTGGTAATGCAACCATTTTTGGGATTAATAAAATGAATTCCCCACAGTTCTGAGTTGCTTTTTTGGCAATCAGCATTGCCATTCCCAATGGTTTCAGGCTACTGTGTGTGTAGCCCAATGGTGGTTTTAGGCAGTGCCCTGCTGTGCTCACAACATAGGCAAAAATGGGTGGCAGCCTATTCTTCATGTTTTCCCTGTGCACTCTCTGGGGAGTTCTGGCCATCATGATGTTTACCATGCCAGTACTGCACAATTTTATGGTAGGGCTTGTATGCCTGGGTAAAAACATCCCACATCTGTATGGGTGCATGTTTGAGAGTGTGTGCTGATTTGGGGGGTGGGGGGTTTGGGTCTGTATGGGTGCTTGTTTGAGAGTGTGCTGGTTTGGGGGTAGGGGGTTTGGGTCTGTATGGGTGCATGTTTGTGTGTGTGCTGAGTTGGGGGCGGGGGTTCGGGTCTGTATGGGTGCATGTTTGTGTGTGTGCTGAGTTGGGGGGTGGGGGTTTGGGTCTGTATGGGTGCATGTTTGTGGGTGTGCTGAGTTGGGGGGTGAGGGTTTGGGTCTGTATGTGTGCATGTTTGTGTGTGTGCTGAGTTGGGGGGTGGGGGGCTTGGGTCTGTATGGGTGCTTGTTTGAGAGTGTGCTGATTTGGGGGGTGGGGGGTTCGGGCCTGTATGGGTGCATGTTTGTGTGTGTGCTCAGTTGGGGGTTGGGGGTTCTGGTCTGTATGGGTGCATGCTTGAGAGTATGTGTGCTGAGTTGGGGGGTGGGGGGTTTGGGTCTGTATGTTTGCATGTTTGAGAGTTTGCTGAGGGGGGGTGGGGGGCTCGGGTCTGTATGGGTGCATGCTTGAGAGTGTGTGTGCTGAGTTGGGGGTGGGGGGTTTGGATCTGTATGTTTGCATGTTTGAGAGTGTGCTGAGTTGGGGGTGGGGGTTCTGATCTGTATGGTTGCATGTTTGTGTGTGTGCTGAGTTGGAGGGTGGGGGGCTCGGGGGTGGGGGTTCGGATTTTGGGGTGGTGGGTTTGGGTCTGTATGGGTGCTGGTTTGTGTGTGTGCTGATTTGGGAGGGGCTGGAGTTGGGGGGTGGGGGGTTCGGGTCTGTATGGGTGCTGGTTTGTGTGTGTGCTGATTTGGGGCATAGTGTTTGGTTGAGGGATGGGGGCAATGGGGCATAGTGTTTGGTTGGGGGTGGGAGCCATGGGGCATAGTGTTTGGTTGGGGGTTGAGGGAGCCATGGGGCATAGTGTTTGGTTGAGGGGTGGCGGTGCCATGGGGCATAGTGTTTGGTTGAGATGTGGGGGCCATGGGGCATAGTGTTTGGTTGAGCGGTGGGGGCCATGGGGCATAGTGTTTGGTTGGGGGTGGGGCCATGGGGAATAGTGTTTGGTTGGGTGTTGAGGGTGCCATGGGGCATAGTGTTTGGTTGGGGGTGAGGGTTCCATGGGGCATAGTGCTTGGTTGAGGGGTGGTGGTCATGGGGCATAGTTTTTTTTTTTATTTGTATATGTTCCAAAAGCGAACTTTACAAAGACAAGTTGCTGCAAAAAAACGAAAGAAGCAAAATCACTGCTACTACTCAGGGTGGGCCCCTCCGGCTGATAACAATTTCATGGTGTGTTCCAAGATTTTTGTGGTTGCTAGGAGCCACGATGTACGGTCTCCTCCCATCAGTCTTGGCCACCAGATTTCTTCGTCCCACCCTCTGTCATCCCCGATTAGGTGTTTGAAGTAAGATGCTCGCAGAGTTACAGTTTTTGGACAGACCAGCAGCAGGTGTCTAATTGATTCAATCTCCGCTGCGCACAGGCGGCATGTGCTTGAGTCCACTAGTCCTCTGATGTACCGGATTTCGTTGGTCTCCAGCAGATTCAATCTTATCCTCAGGAACGCGTTTCGAGCCCCCCTGCTGGGAAATTTTTGCAGGTATTTGATCGGCTCGTTGAGTTTGCTGACACATGGGGGAAGTTGAAGAAGTTTGTTCTTAAATGCTGATTCTTGAGTTTGAATCCATTCTAGGTCTTTTAGTTTCTGATAGACTCTCATGGGATTAGTGCTGAGATCGAAATCCGAACACTCCACCGACTCCAGTTGGGCCTTGTTGAAATCTTTCCAGTTGTCAGCATCTTCACCTTACCAGAGTGGATCTCTTTGTTGAGTAGACCATAGATGTGATCGCTGTCGTCCGTTAAACATTTCCTGTATAGCCTGAATGTGTTGATATTTACCGTTGTCTTTAAAGACAGGAGGCTCAGCTCGTAGATAATTGCAGCGGTAGATGTAGATTTTGGCAGGCCAAACACCGACTTCCAAAACAAGCCTTCTAGATACTGCCAAGTTTTTGCTCGAATCGATGGCATGGCTTCAGCCCCATAGGTGATAGACGGCACAACTTTTTTTCTGTAAAATTCTAACACTGGGATACAGGAAAATTTTCCGAATTTGATGTTGATTGCCTTTCCTTGAGAAGCCAACTTCTTGGTTTTGTTGAGGAGGGATGCCTGCATAGAGGTCTCAAGTCTTGAGCTGTCAATCGGTACACCCAAGTATTTATATTCGGTAACCCTTTCGATCTCGTGTTCCTCCAGACGCCATGTGAAATTGTCAATGGTTTTTTTGTGCCCAGCTGCCATTATCAGAATTTTTCTTTTTTCTTTATTTATTCTTAAGTTGTTTTCCTGCATGTTGGCAAGGAGATTGGAAAGCTGCCTCTGGAGGCCAATCTGTGTCTGATCCAGTAAGATGAGATCATCGGCGGCGAACAAAAGATGCAACTTGTGGAGGAAATGTGTGTGTCGGGTCTTCTGATAACCCGAGGTCACCAATGTAGGCCAGAAACAGTGCTGGAGCCATGGGGCAGCTTTGTTTTACCCCCGTTCAGTCGAGATTTCTCCTGATAAGTTCCCCCTTTTTGACAGTCGGACCCTTAGGGTGGTGTCCGAGTGTAGGGCTTTAATTGGCTGCAAAAGCTCCTGGGGGCAGCTCCACCCTTCTAGTTTTTGCCATAGTCGGTTTCGGTCCACTAGATCGAAGGCCTGGGAGAGGTCGATGAAGGCAACAAAAATTCGAGGTTTCCCTTCCCAGACCTTACTTTTTAGGGTGATGATGGTTAGAATGTTAGCCGCCGTGCCCATCTTCTTTTTGGATCCAGTTTGGAACTTGTCATTACACGGGGCCAGCTCTGCCCAAGCTTGAAATTGTTTCAGGAGCAGGCTCCCATAGACTTTGCCAATACAATCCAGCAATGCGATGGGACGGTAGTTTAGCGGGTCTGTGATGTCGCCTTTCTTATAAATCGGGACAATGATGGATTTGGTCCATGAAGGCGGCAGGGCTTTCTGCACCGCGCATTTTGTGAAGATCGACGCGATCATCGCAGCCCATTCAGCTGGGTTTGCTTTTAAGTCTATGTTGGAGATGCCGTCAGGGCCCGCCGCTCTCGAGATCTTTAATTTTTTGATTTGGTCTCCGATTTCAGCTTGATCGTCCAGTTTTAGCCAGTCCATGGCCAACTGATTGTCACCCATTACGGCCTCTATTACTGGGGATGTTGATGCCGGTGCTTGGAAAACTGTGGCAAAGTGAGAGATCCATTTTTGCTCGGCTATGGCGTTGATTGTTGAATTGTTAAGTGAAGGGGCCGAAGATTTTAACAATGACCAGAACTCCTTTGCCTTATTTCCCCAGATGGCTTTTAACATGCATTCCGCATGCTGCTGATAAAGCTGGTGGCAGTGATTTTTTACCTAGTTTTTGTAGGATACAGTTGCCACCCTTAGTTGATCTTTGTTTTGGGGAACGTTACCCAGCTGTCTCTTCAGCCTGTGAAGCTCACGCCTTTTGGCCACAAGGGCAGCGTCGTAAGAGTGTTTAGGTTGAATGAACGAGGAAGACCCCTGGTTTATTTTCGCCCTGTGTTGTACCAGTAGAGGAACGTAATCCAGATTTTCGATGCTCTTGGTGTTCCCCTTGCGGACATATTTGGCCTGCAGGGCTGTGACTGCTCGTGTTTTCAGGTTCAGTCGATTTCCGCGCTGGTTTGTTTCCACTGCCAGAACATACGGTGCGGGCTGTGAGAAGCGGGTAGCCAATGACATTGTAAGCTGATTTTGGTCGCTGGCTGTTGTTTTGCGTACTTCAAAGGCTTTTACCTTCCCCAAAAGTTGTCTTGATGTGTAAATGCAGTCAATAGTGGCGTTAAGGAGACCCTGTTCCCAAGTTGGCAACCGATGTACATTCCGGAAGACCGAGTTCAGGTTTACCAGGTTTCTTGAGGACATTAGGGACGCCCAAAGATGCCCTCTTTTTGCTGCTGGCGTCAGGTTTGAAACTTTACCCAGTTTTATGGTTTCCTCACTGCATTTGACGTTTAGATCCCCACAGATTATGATGGCTAAGACCTCGTGGGTAGCTTGAATGTCATCCACCAGGTTCTCCATCATCGTTAGGTAGGATTGTGGGTTTATAGCAGCCGGATTCCAGTACGTGTTCACAATCGCAATTTGCGAGGGTCTGGAATGGGAGTTATCAACCCAATCAAGTAGAACTGCCAAGATCGAAAGGTTGGCTAGAAGTGTGGCCTTGTGTTTTAGGCCGGTTCCCTGCCGATTGGCCGTTAAAAGGCCCGACGTCAGGCGCCCCAGAAGCCCTTTGCTTGATGGGGCCAAAACTATGTCATAGCCATCCAGCGCAGGTGTTTGGACCAACCAAGTCACTTGTAAACAGATGATATCGAATGATGCTAAATTTGCATCTCCCATCGTTCTAAGGTGTAAGTGGCCGCGGGTATTCCAGGAGAAGAAGTGAAGGGGTGTTAGATGGTGGTCGACCGTCGGACGATCTAGAGGCCCTTCCAGCCGACCTGCGGGTTGCTATTTATTCGTTTGGGACAACACCTTGGGAAGCCAAGCCCACAACCCCTGTCGTTTGTCGCTTTGCTTTGCCTTGGAGGATCCCGCTTGTGTTGTTGTTCTCGTGATTGTCCCGGTTCTCTGCCCTGAATGCTGTATCAAGTCCCCTTCAGGTAATTTACAGCTTTTCCTGGGGGACTTAGCTGTCTGGCGATCAACGGATTTGGTCAGCTTGAGCAACCTTGGTTTGTCCCGCCGGTGTTGCGCGGGAGTGTCTTGAGGCTTTGGGTTGGGAGTGTCCCCGGTTTGAACTTGTCCCGCGCTTCTTTTACGTTCTCGTCCCTTCTCCTTTCCGATGGTTTTTTCCTGTCGGACTGAATTTTTCTCAAGGTGGTCCGAATCCCTTTGGGTTGAATTTGAGCTTTGGGGATTGATGATGTATCCTAGAGCGGCCAAATCCTCTTTTGCTCGCACTATTTCCCTTTTCACTCTCTCAGAAACCGTGTGGATATTCACTTTAGCTCTGTCATGTGAGTGGTAGGGATCCACTATCTTTAAATCGGGCGATTTTATGTCACAAAGTTTTGGAATCAGACTGAATAGTGCAAGTAGCCCTCTTCGGTTGAGAATTATGTCGTCCTTGTTGTCTTTATGCTGTTTCAACTTAATTGGAGTCACACTCGAAGATTTGGTTTCCTTGCGGTACAACTCCGTTCTTGAAGAATAATGGATCGACTGGCGCACCCCCCTTTGATCTTTTGAGGTAGATGATGAGGCATAGTGTTCCCCTTTCTTTACGGGGCGTTCTGACCGGCGCCCCCCTGACGCGTGCTGGGCCGATGTTACACTGGAGGCCGCTCTGTTTCTACCCGCCGCGTCTCTCGCTCGGGGAGAGGCGAATGACACTGCTCTGCGACCTATCGGGCTGTTGGAGGGGCGTGCGCGCCGTCGAAGGCAGTTGTTCCTGCGGTCATCCAGTGTCAGGGATGTATGCCCTTTGTCGTCTTTGGTTGTTGAAATCTCCTGTAAATTCCCCAGAGCACCCAGGATTATCGGGTGGGGTGGCCCCTGAGTTGCTGATCCCCCCTCGATCGGCCGAGCGGGTTGAAGGTCATCCAAATGTTGTGAGCGTTCCATTAGATCATTCTCTGCTAGGAAGTCTTCTGTGGAGCGCGGAGAAGAGACAGTTCCTTTTTGCTTTCCTGATGGCACAGCCACCATAGGAGAAGGATTTCCAGATTTCGTGGGACTTTTATTAGCACATGTAGCTGGTTGATTTGCTGGTGGAATTTTTTGAGTTACAGGTTTCCCTCCTTGGTTCTGTTTTTCTGCTCTTGCTGTCGAAAAGAGGGGATAGGAGCCATCCTCTAGACTCGCAGATGGATTTCGGAGCTGGACCGCTTGGTGAGTGTCGTCCGTTATAACGATGACCTTGCGATTGAGCAAATTCCGAGGAGCCGGTCCCTCCAACTGACAGAGAACGATGCTAGAGGCTGAAAGACGTTGTTGTGGAGGTGGATTTGATGATTCAACTATGTTCACCGTTGGGGCCGATGTCAGACAGGGCGCAACTGTTGTGGTACCACGGTCCGCGTTTAGCTTCAAGGATTTTAATTGCCCATCTAGGGCTGTGATGTAGCCTTCCAGGAAGGTCAATTTTGCAAGCAAGAGGCCTGAATCGAAGTGTGATCCTTTAAGTTTTCATTGATGCCTTCATACAGTTTAGTGAAGGGATTTAGGGTGATTGTAACTGCTGACATTATGGACAGAAGGTCCCTTTTATTTTGTCCTGATGAGTCAATTGGAGAGCCCGCTAACAGGGGGCGCTGTTTGGAGACTGATGTTGAAGCAGAACTTTCGTTTAAGAGGCGTCTCACTACCGGCGTAGATGGTGGATCTGCAGGACCGCCGCTGGTCCGGTCCAGAGATCGTGGTTTTAAAAGATGCACCGGTGGCACCCCTACTAGCCTTGGGCAGACCAGCTGGTTGGCTTTCACTTGATGGCGTTTTTCTTGAAGTGGAGTGTCGGGCGGCTGACCCATAGGGCCGCCAACCGCCCCTTGGGCTCGGATCGCCGTTTCCTGAGTAAGCTGTGTGTCCCCCGTAGCTGGAAGTGTCGGGATGACTGCAATTTTCGGTGAGTTTAGGTTCAATGATCCTTTCTCGCTGCTTCGCGGGCTTGGGGGAAATTCTGCTGACAGGATTCCTAAGGAAGCCGCCTTGTCCGGGACACAGTGCTCAATCGCTGGCCTAGAGGGCACTGGACCCTTTTCAGGGGCGGACGCTGGGACCAGACAAGGTTGGAAAGCCGACTCTTGGGGGGCTGGAGATGGAGCCCGTGGAGGTAGGCTCGGGGCCAGGACGCCCGTTTCCATGCTTGATGCGGGGGGGCGCACGACTGGGCCCCCTCCAATTTTCCTTCGTTTATCCGGGGGTTGGCAGGATTTGATCGCTTCCAGGATTTCTTCATCGGTGAGGTCCTCTTGCCTGGATTTAGAGACTGGGGCAAAGGCCTGAAAGAAGTCTGTTACAAGGCCTGCCATTGAGGGTTTTATTGACTCGGGGTTCCATGTTTTTTTACTGCTTGGCAGCCTGTATTAATTTTCGCCACCTGAGGATTCAGGGCCTTTTTTTTTTGTTTTTCCTTTTTGGAGGCTCTTTTCTAGGGCGTGATCTCAATTTTCTCGTGGCCGGAGACCCCCCGTCCGTTCTGCCTCGTTTTTTTGCATTCAGCATCCCACCTTCATATGCTAATGGAGAGTTGGTGTTTTCTGGGCTGTTTGTGGGGAGGACAATAACGTCGTTCTCTATTCCCCCACTGTCTGCCCTGGGCCGAGAGGGGGTACAGTCTTGGCTGAGTGGAGCTGATGTGGGTAAGTTAAAGTGCACTTGTGCCTTAATTTCCAGTGTATGTTCATTCCTAAATTGCGTCGGGCAAGCCTCTGGACCCTGCCTCGAGAGCCCTTGGGCCCGACACTCCTAGGGATTGGATGACCCCACCGCCTCCTTGTTGGGGGGCGTGGCCACACTCGTTTCTGGGATTCCCTCCCGCATGACCTCCTCTGCCGGGGCCAGTGGGGGGGGTCCTGGCTCCGCCCCCTGGATGGGCCACGGCTGTTTCGGCTCAAGCGGCGCCATTTGCACAGCCGCCCCCGCCGAATGCGGGTGGATGGTGTCGTGCTCTCCGTCTCGAATGGGCCATCGCTGCTGGGTCTCTGACCGCTCGTTGGCGAGCACCCCCCCGCTCGCGGGACTCGGTCCTCCCTCCGGAGGCCTCCGGGGCCCGGAGCTGTTGGGGGGGAGCCTGCAATTGCGAGGACACAGGCGGGCACACCAGCGGGCACACTGAAGGATCCTGCATTTGTATCCACTGCATGGAAGCAGGTATGACCTGATGAGCTCCCTCCACTTCTGCCGTACTTGTTTGCCTTGGGTTGATTTTCGTAGCAGCGCTTTCCTCCATAGAGTGTTGGAAAATGTCTGTGCGCCTTGGACAATCGTGAGTTGTTTGTGAAGCCAGCACTTTGTTTGATTTGTGCGACGGGATCAAACCAGGCGGGTGCTGACTTTTCACGCCGCGGTTTTGAGATTTTAAGGCGTTTCATGCAAAGGTACTTCTGAGCAAGCGACCCTCATCTGCTTCCCTGGGGTCATTTTCGAGATCCTGTGGGAACCCAATGTCCGGCGATTGCGCCATTTCAGCCATGCACAGACTGCCAAAGACTGCACACTCGCAGCCACACTCCGCGGCCCGCTCCGCGGTATGGAGTGGGTCTTGTAGAACCACAGCAGTGGTAGCACCTCCCAGGAACAGTAGAGAGTGAAGAGTGACTGCCAAAGACTGCACACTCGCAGCCACACGCCGCATAGTGGGGCATAGTGTTTGGTTGAGGGGTGGGGGCCATGGGGCATAGTGTTTGGTTGAGGGGTGGGAGCCATGGGGCATAGTGTTTGGTTGGGGGTTGAGGGAGCCATGGGGCATAGTATTTGGTTGGGGGTGAGGGGGCCATGGGGCATAGTGTTTGGTTGAGGGGTGGGGGCCATGGGGCATAGTGTTTGGTTGGGGGTTGAGGGAGCCATGGGGCATAGTGTTTGGTTGGGGGTGAGGGGGCCATGGGGCATAGTGTTTGGTTGGGGGTGGGAGCCATGGGGCAAAGTGTTGCACTCCAAGAGTGAACCCAATTATAAAGCTAAAACAGGCACAGTTAGGAGATGTACATCCTTTGCTTTTTGAGGAAACCTGACTCAACGAAGGCCATACTCCTCTTGGGCAACCCAAACAGCAAACTATAGCAGTCCAAAATAACGGAATGTCCAATCTAGGGTCAATAAAATATATATAAGTTAATTAAACAGACGATATACAATAATTAAATAGAAATAAATTATAACAATGGAAAATGTGTAGTACAAAATTTAAGTTTGAAATGCAAATAAAAATCGTTACCGCTCAAATACATATTCTTTTTCCATGTGTTTAATACAAATTGGGGGTTTAAAAAGCCTCCTGCCACGCCCCACCTATCGCCCCGCCCACATTTTCTTTTCGGCCCACTATAGCCATCATGTAAGGTACTTTCGGCCCTCTGTCAAAATCAGTTGTGCACCACTGCCTTAAGGGATAGAGACTGACTAGTCTGTCACCCACCTCCCCGCATCTCTGCTCCTAAACCGTCTGACATTTGGCAACTGTAACTCTCCAACAAGCTGCCCTCAGTAAATCAAGAGTCACATATGTGTTTCTCAGGCAGTCATCCCAGATGCACTTCCTCAAAGGGATTCCCTCTCCCTAAAATCACAACAGATGTCAGCTTTGTGCTTCCCCACTGCAAATCACTGAATGCATCAAGCAGTGCTGTGGAAGCAAAACCAGTCCCCAAATCTATTCTTGGGTCCCCCGTTGCTATCTTTTCCTGCACTTCTCCTTAATTGCTCACTATCTTTCCCTACACTGATTCGTACTTAACTACTCTAACTGCACTCCAAGTTTAGTCACCCGTTTCTACATTTTTCCTAAGCTTGCCCCCAGCAACAAATCAGATGCCTCCCTCGAAGCTTCCTAGGACTGAAAAGGTGCTCAAAATACATGCTGCTATTTAGGCCTCGTGCAGAACTTCAGAAATGTTTGTCCAAAAAACATTTTATTGGGATTAAAAACTGTAACTTGCTGGTTACTCCTAAATCTAAAGAGCAATAGTACATGCTTCAACTAATATGCCCCTCGAGCTGTCATCAGCTGGGCCAACTAGCTGCCCAGAAAGAGAATTAGCCATCATAGACCTTGGGCCTCATTACGACCCTTGCGGAAATGGAAAAATGATGGCGGAAATGCAATACCGCCATCGAACACCGCTCGTTGCGATCATGACCCGTCACCGTAAAGTACGATGCCATTAGCGACACCGCAGTGAACGGCAACGCTAACTGCACCAAGTACGCGCACGCGCGCCTTGCAAAACCGGAATCACCGCCATGGCGCAACGGTACGCGAATTCTGACCCTAGCGGACATGTACTGAACGCCATCAAGCACGTCGTAAAGTACCATTCCGCCATGGCGAGAAATACGGCATCGTGAACCAACCGTAAATGGCCCACTGAGTGCCTGTACTCCACTCCCTGGCCACATTGCACAACTCCTGGCAGGCGCAATGTACTCACACTATGCAACCAGTGAAATCTACAATTCACCCATGCATGCCAACGTAGAAAAGCATGCAGGGGCTCAAAGCGCCCCGTGAGTGGGCATCCATGTACGGCATGTCACCATAGCCGTACTGACGCAGCACAGGCATGTGAAGGTACAATACATCAAAATGAAAATCAAGAACACATGACACAAAACAACAGTAGTCCCCCATCGCTTGCCACCAGCGCAAAGCAACATCCAAAACAGCATCCTGAGGGGGATTGCACCAGCCCTGTACTCTTGCCAGTAAACAAACCAACCATCAGCAGAAGCATGTACCACACAAGTTGGCAGAGTGACTGAGCAGCCAGGCTCATCCCAAGAGGGGCCGATGGGAGCTGCAGGGCACAGATGGCATCAATACAGAAGCTATTCCAATGGACATGACCCCAGTCCCCCTCCAACAAACGCACGCAAACACAGTCACCTGTGACCAGCCACATTCTGAACATCCCATCATTCCACCAATCGACCTGGCTGACAGGCACCAGTCGGCCAAAAGCCAATCCCCCGCCCCTGAACAGCACATCATGTAAACAGTCACAATGGCAGCCCCTATCCGTGACCATACTGTGCTACGTAGGCAAACGCGGCCAGTACTGTACCACACAACTCAACTCAGAAGGCGGAACACAATGCAGATCATCTCGCAATACATACCGCCACAAAGCGAAAATCGCCACATCACCTGCAAAGAACAACGCAACACGACAAATATCGGAATACAATTTAAATGCACATCCAAATGACAAAGGCCCCACAGCAATTTGCAAAATAACACCAAAACAACCATCATCACCGAGGGCTGCATCTGCAATAATTGACCAGCTTCCACTTGTGTGACGCCCTGTACCATCATGGCACACAGGGCCTACATCAACGTTCCAAAAGGCAACATGGAAGCGGCAAGAACCGCAGGTCCGTCCCATGAGGCAGGCACTAGTCGAGCTGAAAGGCCGAAATGTTGCACCTAGCCACCAGTACAGCGTAAGGGCATGTGGCCCATTGGCGATCGTCCCATAAGATCGAAATGGTGCTCCACTGATTCACCCGAAGCTGCAGGAGTCGAGAGTAAAAACCATCTGGAGGAGTGGCGTAGAGATGGCATCTGCAATAGGGCAGGAGATACCTGTCACCCAAAAGAAACACAAATTAACCGATTGCATTACGGGACTCATGATGCATTACAATCTTCATTCAACACACCAAATCCACACCCATATGCATGCTAGCCCACTCCAAAGGAATATACACACCCCTAAATCAGTATCGAATCATAACGAAATCAATCGAGCTAAATACACCATTGGCAACGTCGGTTACTGTGCATGCGTCCGTCAAGATAGAACCCATGACATGGGATTAGTAACGTGCCTAGACACAAGTGTATGAAGGCGCGTCGAGACAGGGAGGATCCGACAAGGGCAGATAGACGTATGTCCCACTATGGCAGCCTTGCATCACATAGCGCAGGGGAAGGGGAGTGATTCAAAAAACCCATGTACATGGCAGACCCTAAACGGAATCATCAGTCCATGCATCCATTCATCATTCCCTCATCCCGCAATGAAAACGCATGAATATTCACTCACATTATATGTGAAACTTCCATCGCGTCTGTGCGTAATGCAGTCCGCAAAAACCACTGTGCCCCTGGCCGGATCTGTAGTGTTGTGAAGCAAGATGGATTTGGGAACGTCCTGCCTTATCGTCCACTACGCTATTGCGCATCCCATTCAATTCATATCATTCATTGCCTGCTCGTTATGGGCCATGTCCCAAGGACATTCTACAATAGAACGTTACATTTCCAGCCAGACCTGTGGGCGTATCCTCGCCGCTACTTCAAAACCAAAAATGCTGGCCTTCGAATTCCTCACTTGCAACATTACGTCGAAAAGGCTTCTGTGAACGCTTGCATTCACAATTACATCAATGTAGTGCGGCTGTGTGTCATGATGCTAACTGGCTGCAATCACAAATGGGACGCCACGCCCGTCGGTGAAGTACGTTACTGTGCTGCATGAGGGTCGGCCATCGATCGAGCCCTACATACCACTGACTCTTCACAGGTATGTAAGCGGCTGCAATCATAGCATGTGTAACAATGGGAGCATACCATGAAAATCAGTCAAAGTACATCACACTGCCATCGGGATTTGATACATGATTCCAATCCCAAGATGCCATGCGGCCAAATGCAGCCTTACGTGCGGGACGTGCTCGGCCAGAAGGGATAGCATCTGCCACAGAATCATTCAATCAGCACAGGTGGAGGCCATATAGGCCGACAGCACATATATAGCAGACCCAAACCCCTCCCACAACCACTCCCACTCCAAAATGCTACCGGCAGGACTAGCGATGTTGGGCCTGGGGGACCAGATAGCACTGCAAGTGCTACAACTACAAGAAGACGACGAACAACAACAGGTACAACAACCGGGCGCACAGGGGAGACGGAGGAGAAGGAGGAGGAGGAGGGCAAGGCAGGGTCAGCAAGGCCCACAAGCACTGCCACTACCACCACGCAGGCGGCCCGCAATCCCACGCCTCCGAGCCGATCCGTTCAACCTCACTGCTGAGCAGATACACACCCTCTACCGTTTGGACCGGGACACCATAATCGCCATTGTGGACATGACACATGCTGACCTCGTGAGCATGATAGATAGCCCAACCGCCATCCCACCCCTACTGAAGGTGGTGTCTGCACTCCACTTCCTGGCCACAGGCACCTACCAGCACACAGTGGGACAGTTGCATGGCATTTCACAGCCACTGTTCTCACGGACACTCTTCCAAGTGCACGATGCCCTCCTGAAGCACGCCGACGACCACATCACACTACCACGCACGTACCAGGAGATTACCAACGCAAAAGTGGGATTCCATGCACTTGGCGGCATCCCGGGTTGCATTGGTGCCATCGACTGCACCCATGTTGAATTGGTTGTCCCACATGCCATGGAGGTCCAGTACCGCAACCGGAAACAATTTCATTCAATCAATGTGCAAATGGTGTGTGACTCCAACAAGATATTTACGCATTGTTGTGCCAGATTTCCAGGATCTACCCATGATTCTATGGTCCTGAGGAACACAAGAATACCACGCTACATGGAGCGACACGCAGGGCACAGATCCTGGCTACTCGGTGAGTCTCATTCCATGCATGACATCGTGGCCCATTTGATGCGTCAATGACCTTGCAGGAGGGGGGGGGGGCTACTTAGCACTATCATTCCACTGACACCCTTTATTCGTCTCATACAGGTGATGCCGGGTATCCACTGAAGAGATGGCTCCTTACACCAATCCGGAACCCACAGAACGAGCATGAGGAGGACTACAACCATGCCCACTCACGTACCCGTGTGGTCATTGAACAGGCATTCGGCCTACTGAAGGCTCGTTTCCGCAGCCTCAGCAGGTCTGGCGGGGCACTCATGTACAGCCATGAGAAGGTTTCTAAGATGGTCATGGCATGTGTCATGCTGCACAACATGTGCATACGTAGGAATGTGCCCATGCCCCCTGACGCTGTACTGCATGCACCTGAAGATGATGATGATGATGAGGGTGGGGATGTGGAGGCACCTCAAGGAGTCCATGAGGCACAGGATGCACGTGCAATCCGACAGAGCATCATAGATGCATGCTTCTAGCAACCACGCATGGTGCCTATTACACGGAAAGGGGACCTGTGGCACTGTGTGTGTGTAGTACAGGCACATTGTGGACTGTACGCCTATGAAGGCCTCGTACGCAAATATCAATGTCCACACATGTCATTGGATGATTATGAGATGCTGTATTGTTAATGTGATTTGATTTATACACCCTATGGACCCGCCACCCAGTGAAGCCCAACACACCCCCTCCACCCTACTACCTCCCCCCCCAACACCAGTGTCCAAATATGCATGCTGTCCGTGGTTGGACGCTATTGCAAGCCCCCTCTACGGGTATCAGGGGCACCCCTGCCCGTGGAGCGCAGGTTCCTGCCAGATCTGCGTTGGGGGCTGCCCTGGACGGAACTTGCCACGGATGATGTCTCTGCCTGCTCGCGTCCATGCATGTCTCTGAGGGTTTGTGAGAGCTCCGAGAGCACACGGCGCACAGCAGCAAGTTCAGCACAAACGTCTTTGGACGTCGCATGCAGTTCCCCCCTCAGGCTCTCGGTGCTTTTCTCCATTTGTGCTCTCAGGCTCTCGGTGCTTCTCTCCATTTCTCCCCTGAGGCTCTCACTACTTTTCTCTATTTGTGCCCTGAGTGTCTCGGTGGATGTTTCCATGGCTGCCCTGGAACCCCCGCATTCATTTGCATGGTCCTTGAGTAGCGTGGACACTTCCTGCTGTTGCTCGATCAGCAGGTCGAGGGACTGTTGCCTCTGCTGGGCCATGGACATTTGCGGTGGTGTGACAGGGGGGCTGCTCAACACATGTTGCCTTGGCACAGGACTTGTGGGGGTTGGCCAGTCGTCGTCTTCAGGGTGCCCCTGCGTGGTTTCGTCATGGTGTAGGGGATGGAACATGCAGGGGGATTGGGAAAGGTCATGGATGGTACCTACGTCGCCAGCACTGTTTTCCGTGTCGGAGCATGCTGGCATGACAGCTGTGTCACCTATGGTGCTGCTACCACCAGAGGCAGTGCCATCAGATACGTTCTTTGGGGGGACCTGTGGTGCTGGGGTTGTGGACTTGCTGGCTGCTGGGGTGCCTGTTGCAGTCCCCTCCAGTGTGCTGCCACTTGATTCCTGCTGCTGCCGTGTCTTGATCCTTGCACCTGAGGTGGAGGCTCTTGGGACGTTGGTCCTGGCCCTCTTTGCAGGCGTGCTGGTAGGGGTGTCCTGCAGCTCGTCGTTGGTATCGGACCCTGTGGTGGAGTAAAGAGGGGCGAGCGTTAGTTATGGGTCTGTCGGATTTGGAATGGCAACGTATCAAATGCATTGGGGTGGTACATGAGGCTGATTTGGGACTGGGCCTTGGAGGTGGTCTCATTTTCGTGTGGATTGAGGATGCATTCATTTGGCTGCCTGCAGTTAGGGGGTGCATGCTGCACATGTAGGGGTTGTTTATGGCATCTTGATTGATTTGTTTATTCATTCTGACTTTTAGAGGGCGCTGTCAGGGCAAAGTATGTATTGCACTATGGGGTCACATGGTACTGCACATGTTCGTGGTTTGTGGATTTCGCATTGTTTCTCTTGGCCAACCTACCTGATTCTCCGGATGTCGGCACTCCTTTCTCCATCCCTCCGACTCCCTCTATGCTCTCCATTCCTATGGTGGAGGCGCAGATATCCTCCCAGGGGGTCAACTTGATGGGCGACTCTGAACCCCCCCCGGTAGCTGTGGCGATGTTCCTGTTCGCAGAAAGTATGCTGCGTACGCGGATCCGCAGGTCGTCCCACCGCTTGCGACATTGCTGTGGCGTGCGGGGTGTTGTCCCCACCGCACTTACGCGCTGTGCCACCAGGGCCCATATGGCCTTCTTGTTGGCAAGGGCCGTCCTGGTCATTTGACTGGAGAAGACGACGGCGGCATTTTCCTGGAGGGTCTCGGTGAGCACGGTCAGTTCCTCTCGGGAGAAGTGTACCTGCCGCTTGCGGTCACACGCTTTCTTGGCTACCTTTCCCATATTTATTTTTTTAACTGGGGTTGCTAACGGGTTGGGATGTGTGTCAGGGTCGGATTTTTAATGGTTGTGTTGGGATTCGGTTTTTATAGTTGTGCGGCGTGCTGTTTCCCGTTCCGGCCACATGCTTTTACTTCCGTTTCCGTATATTTACGGTGGCCGTAATTTGCGGTGCCCGCTCGTTACGGTGACCGCTCATTACGGTGACCGCTAAGATGGGTGGCGGTATTGCACCTGGTGCAGCGTACGGCGGCGGTAAGGGCCGTTTTGGGGTCATTTCCGCCATCGCAGCCTTTCGGATTCCGCCATGGCGTAATGCTCGTGCCCGATGGGTCGTGATTAGCCGCACTTTGCTCCTTCGTGCAATGGCGGAAACGCTATTTACGCTGTTGCGGTCCGGTCAGTCACTTTCCGCCAGGGTCGTAATGAGGCCCCATGTGTGTGGGAACATTACTTGATTCCCGCAGATGGAACACACATCTGCAACATGTGCTCAACTCTTGTTCCTATTAACAAAGCTTCTCATCTAGACATTAGCGCAGTATCTCTTTTTCTGCATTTTAGCAAAAAAATGTTCTTTCATGCAAATTGATCCCCCACACGTTCTCTGATCCCACTTAACCCACTGATCACAGCAGAGCAATACATAATGTTAACCTAAAATGTAGAAAGAAAAGTTAAGAGAATGAAAATAGTATGCTCTATGCAATAACAATCTTGCATTCCATACTCAGAAGTTTGGAATTGAAAAAAAGAACCGCAGAAGACCATGTATCTAAAAAGTATAAAGTGCAATCTGTGTCCACTTGTGTTATCTTGTGTTCATTAAACTGGGGTATTTTTGAAGACGGGCACATGTCTTTCTTTGTTACAGAAAATCGTTTCAATGTAAGAACCATTAAAATCCAATTTGGGAACATTCAGGGTCGTCATTTAAAAATTGTAATAAGTAATTGTGGTTTAAACTTTCGGGATCACAATTATGAATGGGTTGGCTGTGAGAGCCATTTGTGGAAAATGCATGAACGATTTAATAGGGGACAGGCACCTCAGGAAGCTTCAGGGTGCAGATTTGCAAAGTAAGAGCTTAACCGCCAGATTTACACAGTTGAATAATGTGTTTTATTCAGATTTACCAATGGAAAATTAGCTCAGGGTAAATTATTTAGTGAGGTGGCCAGAAATACTAGTACATGCTTGAGGTAACATTTTAAGATTGTTAGATAGCCCAATTAGGGCCTTTTGGCCGTTTCAGCTGTTAACAGTATGTGAGCCCAAGGTAAAAGCCACAACGAAGCTATAGCCCTTTGCCAAGCAGCCTTCTCCTGCTTCCCCTCCATTGAACTCTAACGTCTTCTCTATGACCTGCAATCAATGCCCCAATACCCCTGGAATTAGTGTGCTTCTACAAATGTAAAAAATAAATAAATAAATATGTAAGCAACAGTAATAAAAGCAATCCTAGATCAGGTACCAAACATCAGAAGAAAGGGTTGGTGTGCAAATGACAGATTATCTGGGAGGAATCACTTGTTTAGAGAGCAGGAATGAGAAAGAACAATGCCAGGCATTAGTCTGCAGGGACTTGATACGCAGAGATTATTATGTACCATGGAGTTAGGTAAAGGAGCGTTAGGGAGCTTTAGTAGTGTTAAATTATGATGGCGGTTGTTTTGGTTGGCTCAAGTGCATGATTGTCAAGATGTAAAGAACTACATGGTAGTGGAGTCTTTGACATGACACAGGGAGTTTCAGAGGTGCGGGGCAAGAAGATAGCAAGAGCATACGTGAGAGGATGAACAGGATGGTCAAGGAATACGTGTGGGAGGACACTAGAGTGGAGGTGAGAAAAGGAACAACAGTGGTCTTCAGTATCACCCAAATATGGGAGTGCCCATGCAAAGATTTGAACCCTAGCAGTTTTGAAGATGGGCTGATCTCTCATATGGAGCCAATCAGCATGGAGGTGGTGCTGGGAACTCGTAGAGGATCGGAGAAGAATGAATAGTGTATGGGTGGTGAAGCTAAGTATTTTTTCAACCAGGGAAAAGGAAGATGGGGAGGCCTGTGAGGAGGCAACGTTTTGGTTAACTGATAAGAGAGGAGAGTGCAGCTTTACTTGATATTAATCTGTGTCGCAAAACGGAGATGGTTTGACAGCAGACTGAGATATTTAGATTGCACAGACTTTACAGGGGGATTCAAGGTTAGGAAAATCTAAGATTATAGCAACAAAAAGAAAAGCTCAAAAGGGCGGCTTGTCTGCAGGGAAATGACAAAGTAGGAAAAAAATGATTCACAAGTGCTTTTCATGAAAGGTTGCTTAACATACTGATGGATTAACGTGGTCCGGACAATCTCTGGGGGTTAGAAAATTAAATGTAGATTTCCTCCCTGGGCTGCCACAATGTCTCTCAGTCACTCACAATCTTCAAGTAACCATCTCCAATTCTTACGCTAGTGGGCAACTAGGAAACTGTAATTCAACAGCAGGATGGTTTCTCCTGGATAGGGCCTCCTTCAGACTTTGTGCTCAGTAGCAGGCTATTCCCTGGTACTGTATCCGAGTATATCTCAATGTTTCTCAGTCATTCACAGTCTTTGGCTTTCTCTAGGTACCCTACACTTCTTTCGTTTCTCATGGACTTGTGGTTTCAGGTCCTCTGTTTCTTGTCCTCAATTACTCGAAGACTCTTCACATAGGTCTCCATTGGCTGTTTTGCACCCAAACTCAGGGCTTGTGGCAAGGCATACACAGTTTGGATGGAAGCAAGTACATTACCCATAGAAACATATACGGGGCTGGCAAGCACACACCAGAGGGCAGGTTTGGGGGAATCTCTTACCATCTTCCTTACTTTGCATCCTTGCTCCTCTTCCCAGCACTCAAACTTATCTACCTCCTGGATGTTTCACAATGGTCTTGTGCCCAGGGCGATATCTCCATCTGCTTCACTCTAACTCGTCTCCATCTCTGCCTGTGCTTCATTGACACATCATAACATATGTGCACCTCCAACCCTCTTCCACTCACTCTTCAGAATCACTTAACGCATGTGTTTATCTTCTTAACTTCCTCTCCTCCATGCCCCCTCTGTGTTCTCTCCAATACCCTTTTCTCTGGGGCGTTTACTCTCTTCTTATTTTTTTTAGTTGTGTAGATTTTTATTATGTTTTAAGATCAAAGTCATAGAATACATAACATCAGATGATAGTTTGACAAGATATACTTTGAATGCAATATGAAATAAACATTAATAATGCACCTTATTCAATAAGCATGAACAGCGAATAAAAATGAAATACCAGGTTATATCTTCATGTTCATTGAGAAAGAGATCGACTAACCAACGCATTAATACAGGGTTAAGCCTGCAATCTTGTTTGATCTAAATCTATGCAAATTAACATGGGGGGTTCTGGGAGTCCCTCTGCCAGACATTAGTCATGGTTACTGAGAGTCTTACCCAGAGTCTTTAGCTCACTATCTTTCACAGAGAAGAAATATCCCAAACATATCAGTCTTTGTCCTGCCCTGGGGCAGTCCAGCACCGAAATGCTGAGCAATTCTCCTCTGAACAAGAGCACCAACAGCAACCCCAGACACGTGTTTCAGTCTGGTTGGACCTCATCAGTAGGGTGGAGCTGTGCCTCTCTAAGAATTGTGAGCAAGGGGTCCACGTCTGGATTCCCCTAGTAACTTAGGGTGAAACACAAAGTTATTTAAATATGCAAATTAACAAGGGGGTCCTGGGAGTCCCTCTGCCATCCATTGACCCCCCTTGTTTTTTTGCATGATCTAAATCTATTAAACTATGTGGGGGGCGGTAGACAAAACCAACATGACCAAGCTCAACACACAAGGAAGAAGTGAAGGAATTAATGGTACAATGCATATGGCACAGAAAGGCCGATGCAGGCTTTTCAAGAGAAAAGGAGATCATCTATTGTACATAATAATCTGATAAACATTTATGAGGCATGAGCTGTCATATTGTGTAAGGACAAGTAATTAGTAAAGAACATTCATTTAGCATCATATTTAGAAGTTAGGTTGAGACGGGTGGCCATACAATGTCCAAGTCTGTGAATGTGACAAATGTTGTTCCAGCAACCTTTAACAGTTAAACTTTGTGATGATTTCCAAATGGCTGTAATTATGTTAATCACAATTAAGAGGTCAAATAAAAGAGGGGAGGAGTCATTAATAACCTTAGCACTTGCAATACTTCCCAACACAATATGTGTAAACGATTAAGGGAGATGCATATTAAAGATCTTTTCTAATAGGGCCCAAACATTCTGCCATACTTTGTGTTCATAAGGACATTCATAGAACATATGAACATAGGTCACACAGTTATTTCCACATGACCAACAACCACCACTGGAGCCATATGGAGTCTTGAAAAGTTTGATTGGGGTTATAAAGGCTGTGTTCATGAAAAATAATTCATTTTGAGTAATGTTTGCTCCAAGAGATATGCATTTGATTCTAGACCATAATTTGTGCCAGGTAGTGTTATCAACCTTAATGCCACATTCATTCTCCCATTGGGATTCAACATGCCATCTGAGATCTGATGGACTAACTACCCCAGCAGCTTAAAGAAATGTGTGGCTTTAACATTAGAAGCTCCGGCCAGAGTTAATATTCTAACAGGATCAGGGATTAATACGTTGTTGGTAAAGTGATCAAATGTATCCAGGCAAGCATTAAACAATTTATTATAGAAAGTATATTCCGATGGAGCAATGTGGAAATCATTTCTGAGATCATGAAAGGACTTCCAACTGGTTCCCTGATACATTTGGTAAATAAACCTAATTCCTTTATTTTAGCAAGCTTCTGATAAATCAGCCTACCTTTAAAAGTAATATCTTTAGTGTGCCATAGGAATGGTGAAAAAGCCCTGGAGGGGGCCTTAATCTTGGGCAACAGAAAAGTTCTTAGAGCACACGTAGAAGCTTTGCTAGGACTAATGAGTTTAGAGCATGTGGAACCAAATATATAAACCAAATCACAAATAATAATAGTGGAAATTCATTCTTTCCCCAAAAAGTACTAGGTAGGGGAATCCACATTAGCACCCGAGGCATACCAAGAGCAAATTTGTTTGAGAGTTAATGCCTCATGATAAGGCCTAAAATCTGGGAATATAACTCCACCATCTTCATAGGGAGCTCAAAGTTTGTTGACATCAGAGTTGAACAAAGAAATGTTTAAGTAATAGAAAAACATGAATTTCAGATGTGAAAGTTGTTTATTTTAAGAGTAAACTTTGATGGTTGTTTTTTAGCAAGATTAAAGTTAAAAATTGCATTGTGACGGGATTGAAGCTTGCGACGATTGGTGCTCGCTGATAAGTGTATGTTGATTAAAACATAAATCTGAAAACTGTAAAGCAGAAGCGAAGTGGTAGCAAAAAAAGAAAAGTAAAAGTTAGAAATGGAAGAAGTTACGCCATTAGTGCATCTTTGCAAATAGCTACCAAAGCACTAGCTTAAACTTAAACAATACAGCGCAGAATGGGTTAAAGGGACCGCAGACAAAATGTTCATGCCATGGCGACAAGGTGGATCATTATCAAGAGCAGTTCTGCAACATATGACAATGTATTTGCATGCTGCGTATACAGGAAAAAAGTCAGAAAAGCGCCTAGCGAATCTAGAGCTTTGGAAAATGTATGAACATGAGAAGGAGGAGGAGCCTCCTTTAGATTGGATACTCAATGCATGCAAAGAGGGGGGTGAAGAGCCTTCCGCTCCGCCTACCCCATCTGAAATGAAAGACAAGATTAAGAAAGAAGAAGGGTTATACCCATTAAGAGAACTTAAAGCAGCGACAGGATATAGCAATCCGTCATATCAGTCGATCTCTTTCTCAATGAACATGGAGATATAACCTGGTATTTCATTTTTTTCGCTGTTCATGCTTATTGATTCCTTTTACAGATGAATTACCAGTCTCAATAGGAAAATGTGATATGAAAGTGCCACTGCTTTATTCGAGGCAAACACATGTCAACATATTAGGACGAGATTTTATTACAAAAATGAATATGACCATTTCATTTACAGATAAATGCATAGTATGCTCAACACTGAGAATGCATTAATTAAACGTGTGTGAAATGATCAGGGCATTCTCAGGGCAAGTAGCTTGAACCCGGGGTGTTCCATTATGGAATACGCATCCTTTTAACATGGCTGCCAGGCCTAATAGGCAGAACCATGAGAATACCAGATGAGTTTCTATTTAGGACACATATACCTATGGATGAAGAAGAGGGGCACATTTTCCCCTTAGCCATAGAAGCAGCTATAGTACGAGGAAATATGGCTTTGCTTGATGCAACTGATGATAAGGGTAGATGATGGAGCACAATAATTGCCATTGAGGAAGGCTGCAAAGTGACTGATGTCACTGATGAAGATGTTTGGAGATGACAGATCTGATGATTTTGTGATATTTGAAATGTGCATTAATTATTGGGTCAAGGCGATTAAGAGAGAGGTCCAGCAGAGAATGATGTTAGCAAAGAAGCGTCCTGAATATTTTGATGAAGATATGGCAAAAGTGCCCATATCATTATGGACCATTGGCCCCTATGGCGTAGGATTACTGAAAGGAATTGGGGAAGTGAAGATTAAATTGAAACCAGGAGCAATTTTGCCTCGAGCATCGGCAAGATCCCATGTCTCAAGAGGCAGGTGAAGGCATTTTTAAAACCATTTCCGCCATGATGGAACAAGGTATCATAGTGACATCAGAGTCACCATGTAATACGTCAGTTTATCCAATCAAGAAATCTAAGGGATGGTCGTGGAGGCTAATACAAGACCATCACCCGATAAACAAGATTGTAGAGGCCGAGTTGTTTCAAATCCCGAACCCGTCTACAATTCTATGTAATATACCTGGTTATGTGCGATATTTCATGGTGATTGACTTGAAAAATGCATTTTGCTCAATCCCTTTGCACAAAGACTAACAAGATTTGACATTGTTTACTTTTAGACAAACACATTTAAAAAGCATGAGGCTGCCCCAGGAGTACTGTAAGTCCCCATCAATATTCAACAGAGTCATCCAGATGGACTTGAGCAATATTGCATTAGAGAGCCTTGTGTTGCAATACGTAGATGACATTTTAGTTTGCAGCACCACAGAGGAAGAGTGCAGACACGATTCTGTTTAGCTAATGATTATACTTGCTGACAAAGGATATAAGATTGATAAGAAAATGTTACAAAATTGCCAACAAGAAGTGTTGTACATAGGTCAATTGAATTCACATGAGGGAAAGAAGGTCACCCCAGAAAGAGCTGAGGTCATTTTAAAAACAGCTAAGCCACACACACATGATAAAACAGATGCAGAGTTTTTTGGTACTATGTAATTATGTCAGAGCATGGGTCTTTGACTACATCTCGTACACTAGGCCGCTCTTACAGGCCTTGAAGAAAGCACAGGCAATACAAGAGAAAATCATGTGGACTGAGCCAATGGAAGAAGGGTTTAATGAATTGAAAAGAGCCATTTGCACGGCTCCAGTTTTAGGGATTCCTAATTATGCAGAGGAATTCTTTTTATTCTCGCACACAGATGGTACTTTTATTACAGCAGTACTCACACAGAGAACTACATTGGGTTACAAACATCTTGCATATTACCGTGGAATTTTGGACCCAGTAATGAGAGGTCACTTTCCATGCAAACAAAGTTTGGCAGCTGCCATGTTCGCCGTAGAAAAGGCCACAAACATAGTGATGAGATGCTCCCTGACGTTATTTGTTGAACATGCATTATTTGCAATTTTAGAAAAACCAAAAGGCACATTAACCACTCAAAGGGATTCTGCCTATTAGGTAATCATATTGACTCCAGCGATTAAAATAGTTTGATGTAAAATAGTGAATCTGGCTATGTTTATAGCTGAGCCTATTACCGAAGGAAAGCCTATACACGATTGTGCGAACTATGAAGAGTTCTGTGATGAGCTCCCTAGAGTAAAGGAGAATGCGCTTGAAAGAGGAGAGATTGTCTTCATTGACGGCTCCTCAAGAATCAATCAAAATAACGGGCAAAGATATACAGGTGCCGCGGTAGTAAAACATTTGGCAAATGGAGAATTTCGAGTGCTTGTTAGTACTCGATTGCTATCACATTATTCAGCGAAAGAATTATTGGCGTTAATACTCGCTTTCGAAAATCACACAGACCAGGAAGTGATGGTGTACAGTGACTCCGCCTATGTGACGTCGACAGTGCACGCAGGATTAGCGTGCTGGAAAAGGAGGGGCTACCTCTGAGCATACGGCACACCAGTGCAGCATGCAGCCTTATTGGACAGGCTCATTAAGGCACTACAACGCCCAGTGGGCATAGCAGTCATTAAATGCTGTGGGATGTTTTTACCCATGCATCCGAGCCCTACCTCAAAAACTGTGCAGTACTGGCATTGAAAACATCATGATGGCCAGAGCTTCCCAGAAAATGCCCAGGGAAATGCATGAAGAATAGGCTGCCACCCATTTTTGCCGATGTTATGGGCACAGAAGGGCACTGCCTAAAACCCCATTGGACTACCCACACAGTAGCCTGAAACCATTGGGTATGGCAATGCTGATTGCCAAGAGCAACCTAGAATTGTGGGGAATTCATTTTCTTAAATCCCAAAAATGGGTGCATTATCAGTACTCACCACTATCCGAAAGCCGGTGTTTTAAAACAACACCAGACTTTTTTTTTTGTGTAAAACTGAATAAATTAACCCAAAGCAGGCCAAAGAAAGACTTACTGAGAGGTGGATACAATGTAAAGTTATATTCTGAAGTGACTTGAAGGTTTATAACAAGACTGGCTGAGCTGTGGATTTCAGCAGTTTAAGTAAATTTGGACTGAAAGACACTAAAAATCTAAATGTTTAAAAGAAATGAGTGACCTACTTTGAGTGTCACATAGGTTGCAATTGTTTAAATGTCATAGTTTTAAACTTAGAATCAGCATTCTAGCTGCATATGTAAAAATTGTTAGTTTTATTTGAATGCAGAAAACTAGGTAACTAAAAGTGACATTAGCTGGGGCCTGGCTTAAGGAACTGAATTCTGCCCACCAGCTACCCCCGACAGGAGTTGAGACTTGCACAACAGCTGTGTTCCCAGGCCTAGCTGCCTTTTGCTGTTCCCACCAAAAGGGATATGACACTTCTCTGATTGAATTACCAAGGGACTGCTAGAGACTAAACATAGGAACCAGGCAGAGGGTTTATTGGGGGGAGGCCATAAATGGCTTCCTCTTGAACAATGGGCCTTCCAGGACCCAGGCAGATGCTTTATTGGGGGGACCGTAAAACAGCTTCCTCTTGGCAGAAGCTGGGAGGGGCAGGGTCTCTGAGCTTGGCAGAACTGGAAAAAACAGAAATTCAACCTTGTGCTGGGGGGAAACCACACCCCTTTGGGGCCAGAACATAACTCTAAAAAGATGGATCATTCATAGAGCGGACTTGTGAAAATTTTATAAATGATACCATAATTCTTGTGATTTTTCTGCCCACATTTTAAGAGGTTTTTAGAACCGGTGGTATGATCTGGGGGCAAGCTAGCAGTTAAGAGGGTATTACTTAAAATGTATGCATGTTAAAAATCTGACACTTCATCAATTAATGTCCATACTCCTTGCGCACATGTGTGTAAATTTGGGTTAATGTCCGATATTGCAAAACCAGTTAAAAAGTGCAAATGTTGCCATTTCTCAATGCAAGCTCTCAGGAAGAGCAGATTTGGACAGGGTATACCTCCTGTGATATGTGATGGGTGCATGTAATTTTAAACAAATGTGTACCTGTGCAAATATGTCTTTCTGATCAAATATAGATTGTGTGCAATTTGACGGGGGAGTGTCCTTTCTGAAAGCCATTAAATGACATCATTCTGACACACAATCCTGCTCTCCAGTGAGAACGCAAAGAATTCTCCAACCTATCAGAACTCTGAAGGGGTTGGGCCTAGAAAGCTAGCCTCTCCACCCACTTTCAAAACACATAAAAGCAGACAGTCAGGACAGATAGGGGATTCAATTCCATTTGCTGCAACGCGCTCTGCCGGACCACACAACATCCAGAAGATACTAGATTCCACACTTAGACTTTAAAACTCCAAAGAACTTGATTCAGAACTCAAAGCAAGGTCCTAAACCCACAAACTGAGAACTCTTCTCAGTGGGCCTCAGCATCCAGCAAACCTAACAGCGATAGAAGCATCCAGGAGCCGTGCAGATCAGCGCTGGGTCCAGAGAAAGCTGTGCAGAAAGATCCAGAAGCAGTGCTGTACCCAGAGAAAGCAGAGCTGACCCAGACCGCTGTTCGCAGAACTAGAGAGCTGACCCAGACGCTGTGCGCAGAAACCGTCCGTGGCGAGTGAAGAAAACCTGTTGACCAGATCCGTGGCGAGGCCCATTTATTTCAAAAATATATTGTGAGTACCTAGCAGAACTGTGCAGAACCAATCTCTTAGTTAAAATAATATAATTCAATCTATTTTAATCTAACCAGAACTTTCTCCTAACTGTCACCTGTCATTTACAAAGCTGTCACCTGTCATTTTCTAGTTGCAAGCTGTAACTTGTCACTTTGAACTTTTAAAATTTCAAATCTGAAAAACGACCTTTACCATATCGCTCATATCTCCGTGACCGTTTGTCTTAGAGACTTGCAGTAACTTTCCTCTGAAAGCTGGGAATCTTGGCTTTTCAACGAACCTAGAACCGCATTCCTATTTCCTATACTTTTGCCGCAATCGCGAAAAACGCACTCGCGAATTTTACCGCGATTTGCACATTTCTCCACATGTGAAAACAGCAGCTTCCTTGCTTTCATTTGCCAAAAATTTGTTTAACCTGCCAATCATTCCTAGAACATTGCTAAAGTAAGCCTGAACTAATTTAAACCAACTAATCCTCAACCTGAACCTCCTGAAGGGAATTAAAAGCATTTTCAGCATATTTCTCACTGCATTGTCACCATATTAAAAGCATTTTGAGCCTGTGTAAAACTCATATCTATTCTCCTCTAAGCTTGCTGGGAAACTGGAACTCTGTATTACATTGTGATTGTATACCTGAACTGTGTGCTCTTCCTTCCATCGCCTTACATTGTATAGGGGGGGTGAATTGCCACAAAGGGAAAGTGATTACCTTGTCTTTTGTGAAACCATATCAGTTTATCTTCTATACTGCATTTCATTCATTCAACCTTGCATTTCCTTGAACCCTATAAAGCATTCTCTACCACATTATTCTTCTGTCCCTATTTACCAGTATGCTACCTTATCCATTTCATGTCAACTCCTTAGTGATTATAAAGAAGTGGGCTAGTGCCAGATTCTCCGTTGTTAATCTTTATCATATCAGATTAAGTGTGAAATTCAATTATTAATTTATTATAAAGTGTGATATATATATATATATATTGTTTAAATTCTCAAATAAACCTTTTAACTTGCAAAACAGAACTACTTCTTGGCTCAGTGGGGTCAGGGGGATTCCAAGAGAGGGGTGTTATATAGGGGTAGTCATCCAGAACGCATGAACTGGACATAAAGATATATCAATAAGGGTTTCCATTCAGTATCCCAGACTAGGCATTGACTTAGCTGTAGTGTTGAATTGAATCCTCTTACAAATTGGGGGCTCGTAGCCGGGGATTCCAGATTAGATCTATCACTTGTGCAGATTAATACAGTGTGCCAGCTGACCAGATACACATATCCGGTCGGATCATCACGCTGTGTTACGCTGTAAAGCACTCCTCAAAGGAACGCTCTAAGGAAAAGGTCTGTTTTGCAAAAATAAAATACAAACTTCTGTAAGTCAGGAAGGAACTCAAATTCCAGAATGACGACCTTGGTAGATATGAAAACAGCCAGAGAGCACTTCTTACATAAGCTATTTGTGAGAGATACTCCCCCAAAGCTTAATCTTAAAGAATACACATGTAATGTTAACCTACTCACATATGGTGGAGACTTGCACTTCTCACTACTCGATCGTCCTCCATTTGTCTACGTTCATCACTTAACAGGTATCCTTCCTCCCTTTGTGATTGGCGTACTGTGGATCGAGCATCATTCCCTCGAGCTCCCTCATCTTAATTGCTGATAGACCTTGTCGATCCTTTCTCCAATGCTTTCCGCATCATCTCTATCGTATTTCTGGGCTCATCCTCATTTGTTCCTTACAAATAAGACTGGCATTGAAACCTTGCTGTCTCCTTTTTCATTCTATTTCCCTTCTCTTTCTCGCGTCTCTTCTAACTCTTTCTTCCTCTTGCCCTTTCCTTTGTTCTTCCCTCCTTACTCCTTCCCTTCTTTGCTCTTCTTCCCTTCATCTCTGTAACCTTTTGTCCATTAATTCTTGTGCTTCTTCCTCCTTTCTTTCCTTTCTGTCCCTTTCTTCTATCGCTCTTTGTCTATTGTCATACTGTCTTTGACCCGTTTTTCATCTTCTCTTGCTCCTCCTGATATATCTGTTCTCGCCGCTCCCTACTTTTCCTTCTTTGCTCATCTTCCTTTAATCTCTTCTCTCGTTCCTTATCATTCCTTTCTTGTTCGTCCTTATCTTCTCTTTTCCTAACTTCCTCAATAATTTTCCCATCTATCTTGAGTAGTATCTGTTCTCCCATCCATTTGTTTTGTACGACCGCTACCTCATCAGCCTTGACTTTTTCCCCTTTTCATCTCTTGCTTTCTCTGCCTATATCTGTCGACAAATTCAACTTTTGGCTTTTTGAATTTAGAAATATTTTCCTTCCTTTTATTTACTTCTGGACTCACATCACAGCTGTAACCAGGGAATTACTATACCCCGTCACTGGTTTCAATTGCTTTAATGGATATACTCGGATCTCTTCTGTAGCAACACCTTTTGCTTCAGGCAAGGTGAGGGGAGCTGAGGGCTCAACGCCTTCCGCCTTATGCTGAATAAGCATCCTCGCCTCAGGTAGCGGATCTTTTCTTACCTCTTTGCACAACTCCCAAAGTTCTAAAATTGACAAACTCTTGTCTAATTTCTTCCCTGTGTGGGCGCGGTGTGCAAGTATTTGTTCATTTGTTGCAATACCGCTCTTGACAATGATCCCCCTTGTGGCCATGGCATGAACATTTTGTCTGCTGTGCCTTTCACCCATTCTGCACTGTACTGTTTAAGTTTGGGTGCATGTATTAGAAGTGTCCTGCGTAAGTGCATGAGAGGAGTGTCCTCCATAATGACAAGACTCAATTGACTGTCAATACCTATCCGATCGTTAAATAAACCTTTTATTTTAAGTAAAATCAACACTTTTAACATTTTAGAACAACAAATATGAGCAAACACCATCAATCGCTGCTTAATCCTCTTATTTCAATAACCTATCTATCTTCTCGATTGGCACCAATCGCTTTGCTACACATTGGGCCTCATTACACGGATGGCGGTGAACCATGGCGCTATTAGCGCCATGGTTCATGCCGGTAAAATACTGGCACCGCCTTGGTGGAAAGGGGAATTACCGCCCTATTCCAAGGTTGGCGGGGCGGTGATCCCCCCTTCCACCATTGCCCTTCCCCATTCCCATTTTTGCCCCATAGGGCTCTATGGGAATGGGGAAGGCGCTAATTACGGTACCGCAAATTGCGGTACCGTAATTAGCTCCCTGGTCCCTTTGCGGGTTGGTTTTGCAAAAAGCAGGCGATAAATTCCCCAACCCGCAAAGGGACCTCGTAGTAAGGCGGTAAGGATTTACCGGTACCGGTACCTTACCGCCATCCGTGTAATGATGCCCTTTATCTTTAATCACTGTTACTTTTCCAACTCTTCACAATTCTATCGCTCCTCGATCCTTTATTCAATAAACAAAATTTTGACTAGTCAGACATTACACATTATAAACACAGTGATCACTTATATATTTCTCATTTATAAACACGGGGTACTTCTTCTCTCACCTTTACCTACCCTGTACAGTGTTTCAGACATCACCTTACAAGGTCCTGACCTGTGTGTTTTTCTCTTTTTCTACTCCTGTTGGAGTTTGAAATGTCTCCTTCTAATTCCCTTGAATTAGGACTTCTAGGTAATTTCTCTTATCGTCACAATAATTCCCATTACTCAAAATTATCATAATCCCATCCCTTTATATTGCCATTCCCCTTAGTCTACTTACCATTCTTTAATCGACTAGAAGCTTTCGGTATCGTCTCCTCCTTCAATCCGACCACTTTGCATTTTCGTCTGCAAAGCGCCCCTGGAAACTGAGCAGGGATTTCTTCTTCAACAGGGGACATGCCCATCATCTTGGTTCTTCCTGCAAGCTTATTTCTATTTGCCCGCTCTCCACAGGAAACTCTGCGATCTTCCAGCTAATACCAGAGGATGCCCGATCATCTGAAACTCTGGAGCAGAACTAGTTTGGATCTTTAAACCATCCACACTGCTACCACGTGAGTTTAGCGCGCTTTAGGATCATTCATATGTAATGGATGGGATCACATAGAATAACTCTGAGTCCAAATAACCAAACCAACTCAGGAAGATGGCAAAGTACTGTTCTATTAACAATTATACGTGGCAATAATGACAAACCTACCAATGCCCGGGATTGGCTAAGTGGAACATCTAAGTATACTTTATATAGGAACTAGGATTATGATTAACTGTCCACTATCAGGTGGACAAAATATGCCTACCTCTAAAACATGTTATCTTCTGAAACCTTAGATACACAGTTTCTCATTGGTCTTCAAACTATAAGGTCCATTGTTATATGGACTAATATAATTGGCTGGCACACGTATGCCATGTCTGGAACATTTGGTTTACTTAGCAGCACCTAAGCCCAGACTCAGGTGCAAGGAGATGGGGCATGACACTCCCTCCCCAACCAATTAGCCCAGCATCTCTCATCGCCCATGCCTTATACCATGAAGATTGTCTTTTAACTTGGCCTTGCAAAGTATCCTTTTCTTTAGAATACATAGGAGTGAGAGTACTCACTATTGTGTTCTGGGACTCCAAGTTCAAACTCTATTTTCATCCTTGGCTCACGTGACAGGAGACCATGATTTGAAATATTTTGCAGGTTTTCAATGTTCTAAATGAATTAAACTTGGCACTCTTGGTGTTCTTTCTTTGCACCATTAAAAGGGATGATTCACCCGCCACATGTTCGCTCATTTCCAGAATAGGTAGCTGACCTTGGTTACTTCAGTCTTGATTCCAGGCTAGACAGCCTTGTCTTGCAGCACCATGATTCTGCTTATTCTTGCTGCGACACAGTTTTCCCTTCCCGCATCATGGGTCCTGGCTTACTAAATTCATGATACTGATGTCCAGCTTCTATATATTGGCAGCTTTGCCTGCATACTATTCACTAGGTATAGCCAGCTTCTATGATGTCTTAGTCTACCTTGCATTTCAGCAACTGTACATTTATTGAACCATTGATTTTCTCCTGCACTTTTTGTACGTTTAATCTTCTTCTTTGTATTTAAAAGTTCACTTGATTCCTTATCTCATCATTAGTTTCCTTAGGATCTATACATCCTCTTCAGTCAGTATCTCGGACGTCATGCATATTTTGTATGATGCCACTGGCTTCTTTTCTCTGCCCTTTCTAATATTCCTTTAGGGAGTTACTCCCTTAGGTTGTCATCACTTCTGAGATACATCCGGTAGGGTTGTCTCAACAGGTATCTTCTTTAAAACACAAGCTGCTGTATTGGCACAGCGGCTGGTGTCAAACAAGGCACGGTTTCATGTCTCCAACATATGGGAGGGAGGGGGGCAGGGTTTCCTGCAGAGGTATGCAGCTGCTCCTCTAAAGCTGCATCGGCAAAGGTGGGTCGGGGAAAGCCAGATTCAACAAAACATTCACGCCACAGTACTTTATCGTACTTGAATATCTACCAGGAATAATGAAAGCAACTTTTAGTTTTAAATTCCTTTTTTATCAAGGTCCTTCCATCTGTATAATCACTGTGCCAAATGTAGCAACATGGTACTTGCCCATCTTGCCAAACAAAAATGCAAATCTGAGAGAAAGTGATAGATTATTTTGCAACCGTTGTGCATGTCACAAATAAATCCAATAATACTTATTGAGGCATTTGAAGTTCCACAAATAAGGCCTTCAGCAAAGTCTCTCCTGGAAAATGTTAATTCCCTCAGGTATTGGATCGAGAAAACACACCATTTCAATTGTGAAAATGTGGCAAAGACTATTGAAGGAAATAAGCGTGCTGATTTAGAGGGGTTGCAGTGTGGAAGGAGAATCGACTAAATGATTGTTAATGAGACAGTCTTTTCCTGATATTAGCACCTGGGGAAACTTGGGCAGTCAGTCAGCTGCCAAGAACTGCAAGCTTCATCAGCAGATCAAAGCCCAACTTAATTTCTGCATCCCCCAGTCTTATTTTTTGGCCTTCCCCCTGTGCACCTAGCTTACCTCATCATTCCCACTCGCCTCCCCCACACATGCTCCTGCGCATACTTACCCTTGCTTCTCCTGCGACACTGCTCCTCAGGCTCCTGCTTACATGGTAGGACTGGGACAAGAAATAGGCTAGGTCACCCAAATAAAAGTGGCACCCCTTGCCTCACGACCCTTGACCTCTGATGACATCACCGGACGTGATGTCATTTGACCCCCACCCCAGAGTGACATCCCAGGAAGCGATGAAACACGACCTTTCACCCCTTGACAAAACAGGAAGTGGCATCAAACAGCATTGTTCCTTAGTACACTAAATTACTGTGAATCCAAGCAGACGTCATAGGCCAATTGATAATATATTATTGTATAGCGCTTACGCTTAAGCTCTTTTTTACCGAACAAATATACATACAATATCACCCAATCTGTGTTGGTACTCATTTATCGACCTAAGAAGGATGAAAGCACAGGCATGGCCAGAAACCGGCCCCCATTCTCCAGGGACGATTTTGGCCCGGCCACAGGCCGAAAGGCCGAGGGGACAATTCAACCCTGCTTGCTTGCTTATCTGGCTTCCACCGACATACCGGACATGCTCTAACTGGGCAATGGAAATGGAAGAGGGGCTCTGTTTGAAGTATTGTGTTTAATAGTTTTGGTGCACATAATATTTGTTCTTACTACACTAACTCCATGTACTGTGAACTTGCTGCAGCCTATTTTACATTCAATTTCTTGTGCCCTTAGCACCTCAGGGATTTCACCCGAGTTGAGCGCAATAATGCCCCCTGCTCTGGCCATTAATGGGTGGTAACATGTCTTGCCCTCGTTAAAGGCCTAGCTTTGCTTGACCCTATTAACTTGAGCCAAACGTCATTACCACCTTCTCAAGGCCCTCAAAATGCAGCAATATTGTTTAATTGAAAAGAATGTGTAACAATGTATGCATTGAGGAGAGCATGGTCTGAAACCTTGCACTGCCGAGTTCGCAAACATTTACAAAAAAAACATGCACACCAATTATATAAAGTACAGAGGGGAGTTCACTGATACTTTGTAGCCCCGATTGTTTGCCTCCGGAATACCATAGATGCTGAAGGATTCACCAGGGTTGCCGGGAACTGGTGATATTAGCAATGTTTTCTTCCACTAGCCAGCATTTTCCTCACATATTCTAGGACTGTAGTTTGTTTATATGATTATACTAGCCCTAGAACGTTTTGGGAAGGCTCTGTAGTTGGAGAAAAAAAAACATTGTCACCCAACATTTTGCTTTTGACACCAGTCCTTTCACATAGCACACATTTCAAAGTGTTCCAAAGCTCATATTGTTTCCCACTGACACTGCACCAACCGTGGACAAGCCACACATTTTGGAGAGCGTTGCATGCAATCCGTGCGGCTTTATTGCCTAATAGTATGGGGGCAGTAGGTGAGAATGCTTTGTTATTTAAAATCGAGGTTTGACCGGTTGCCATTGACAATGTGTAAGTGTTAAAATAGGGTGCAGATTCGTCATTGGTATGTGTCTTGACTTCAGTGTATGAAGGCAGAGCGGTAAAAAAAAATGTCATCTGTCAGATTTTATAAGCCACTGCCCGGCACAGAATAATGAGATATTACAATTACTTAGTGAGGCTGCGAGCCATCAGATTCCATTTCGGTTGCCACTTCCCACAAACACTCGGGAAGCTACATTTCACGAGATGGCGGACAGTAAATCCACGAATTAGAAAAAGGGACCGTGACTCCAAAATAAAGGGGAAAAGATGTTAATAGATTAACACTCACATACGGATCTCGGAGTAATTAATGGCATTCACTAGTATGCATTAAAAAAGAAAATAAGGTATTGATTCTGGATTTGCAAACACATTTTTTCTGCATTGATTCTGCTTTGTTACTGTGCATAAAATTCGCTGCAAACAGCGTACTTAATATTTTAAATTGGGTGAAAATGACACAGTGCAGGCTATCCTCTGGAATGATTTGAAGGACGGAGAGAATTACATTAGCGATTGTGGTGTTTGAAATTGGTTTATGTTTTCCCATCAGGAATTCATTTGCAGCTGTTCCCTTTAAGAATTAAGCTCACAATTGTAAAGCAAGCTCAGACGCATTCGCGAAAGCCAAGACAATCTGACATTAGGGAGGAGCAGGTGAAGGCCTATTCGGCATTTATCAGGCCGGGGTGTGGCCATTGGTGTTGTCTGCTGCTGTCCCTTCTAAGGCTCTTTTGGAAGAGGGGGTTGCATACCATTGAAAGGGTTGTCTTTAAACAGGGGATTATCTTGCATCGTCCATTTTGAAGTGGGGCTTGACATTGGCCCTTCCCTGCGCTCTGAAGTTGATGACCACTGCAAGGCAGCGGGCCAACCCTCTACATCGGCTTGGTAATTTTAGATTAGCCACTGGCCTTTGGCACTGCAAAACATGGTCATCGTGTCCTGCATCGGGAGGCATTTTGAGACGACCAACGCATTCCTTAAAGGCACATATCCATGTTTTGCACTGTTAGATATGCCAGGCTGTGTTTGAATGGCACAGTACGCGGGTGGAGGATTGCCTTTGTAGCTCTGCCATTGTCCTCTACCTCCTCGTTACCAGTGGTTTGCAGAATCGTGTTCTAAAGCCTAGACGCCATTAGGTTGCATCGTGTTCATCATGTTCATCACTATTCTCAGACTCGCCAGTGGGTGTGGTTGGTGCTCAGGGCTAGAATCTTCACGTCATGCTTTTTTTTCTATTGCCATGTGCATGTTCACTACCTCTCGGAAAGAATTCACCTCACCTCTTTCACAAGACCGACCAGAACACCCTACACAAACATGCTCACAGTACCTAAAATCAAGAGAGCCCGAGCAGCAGGCGCCAGCTTCCCATACCTAGCAACTCGCCAATGGAACGCCCTGCCGCCACCCCTACGAGGAGAAAACTCTCATCTGGAATTTCCCAAAGTGGTGGAAACACTGCTCTTCTCATAAGCACTTATCACGCCAGAGCTAACCTGAGATCTATTCCAGCAAGATAAGAATGTGTTAAATGTTTGTTATGTATACATGACTAATATGCAAATGTTATTTCTCTGCAACTAAGCTCCACACAAGTAACAGCGCCGCGATGCCCAGGGGTTGTATGTGTGCTATACAAATGTAAATAAATAAATAAATAAATAACGAATGTGACAGAAAGTCCATTAAAAGGATCCTGTTCCCTCTGACGAATGTTCATCATTTCACTCATGATTAAGTGGAAGGAACAGAAAACCAGAAATGCCCACTGTATCCGCTCCTTCATTACGTCATGCAGTGAAGGCACTGGAATCAATGCCATGCATGACGGTGATCAGTAATGCGTAAAAACACACCGGCCACCACTGCACAGGACCTCTATGAATTTAGTCAGCTCTTTTGTAATGCAAAAGTGAAGGCTCAACACCTGGGGACCCAGCCACTCCATTCTCATACAATTGGGATATGGTCAGAGCTGATATCAGATCCCCTGCACCTCCCACTCCGTACCCATCCCTGTCCTGGGAATCAGATCCAAAATGGCATGCATGTGCGCACTTGCACAGAGAGTTTGCGACCATCTGTGACGTACAGGCAACCAGAACTTTGCGCATTCAAATCCCAGGGCAAGGCTGACTTAGTCTTTCATCCTACTGAGTCTATAAATTGTGGACCGTTAAAAGGGCATGATAATAACGCCAGTTATTAAAGCACTTAGATGGTGGTGAAATCTGGCATGAGGCACTATGTAACAACACAAATTATTATTTCGCAATCTTAACAAAATGAGGATGTATGTGTTGTTTCTGCCAGCACTTCAGTAGATTCAATCTCCCTCAGAGACAATGTACTTCCTCCTGCTGTGGCTACAAACCTGAGCACGTAGGACTTTATCTTGCACACCACAGGGATATGTGGCAGAAATTGCTCTTGAAATTGGGACAGATTCCTTAATTAACCCACAATTCAAGCATCCCATGTGACCACACCAGCTGCCGTGGCTGATGTAGGATACATAGCATCCACATGCCTACCGCTGGTGTGTTAAGGGTCTCCAGAAATGTTGGCACTCCAAATGGTCACTTCTACTCCAAGCCACTAGAAGATGGCAGGTGTGTTCAGCCCCTGAATGTAATCTCCTGCCTAATGCACCTTAACACGGACAGGGTTTAAGTGCTTTGAGATTATTACTGGGGTGAGCCTTTGCATTATAAGAAAAATACAAAATAAGAACAATAATAATAATAAAGAGATGGTGCTCTCATTTAAGGTCACTGGATGTTAATCTCCTGCCTGCTTCACAACAATGACAACAAAAGTTATGTGCGTGTATCTTATGCATGGTGGTGACAGGAACTTTCTTCTCCCTAGTACTCACCAGAAGAAGATGGCACAATTGTTGCACACTAAATTAAGCCACTGAGTGAGCTCTCATGGACTGTCATCTCCTACCTCAAAACCTCAAACCAACTCTGCGATTCTCCCTTTCTTAATATTCTCTGATATTCAATCCGAAGTAGTCACAAAATTATGGCACATTCAGTTATGTAATGTAATTGAATATTTATAACTCGCTTAATACCCAGAGGCTTCTAAGCGTGGACCCGGGGATCGAACCAGTGATGCAACGTGTCGTTTTGCTTCCAAGGCGGTTGTGTTGCCCCTGAGATATCCTCCCGAAACATTGCATGCTCTTGTCATGCATGGCAGTGATTCTAGTGCCTTCACTGCATAACCCCTGAATGGGAACCTCCCAGCTGCCTCCAACCAACTCTGAGTTTTAAAAACATAAATAGCCTATGTCCATGTTTTACCTCCCTCTCAACTATCATTGCAACTTCAATCCTCTGCCCACTACAGTGATCACAAACTAAAAATGGATGTACCTTATATAACCTTTGAGGCCCAACTCATCGGAACTACAATGCTGAAACCTAAAAGTAACTTCAAAAAGTTCAGCAGGGCTGAATCATTGGTGATTTCAAATCACCCAAATAGGCTTCCTCCATACTCAGTAGCACCATTAATATTGTCATTTCTAAAGTTTTCAGACATTATTTTTTAGAGTACTTAGCTTAACGCCATCAAAAATCAAATCCCACATATATAACTATATATGCATTACGACATTTATACGAAAACCCTCTGACAAATTAACCTGCCTTATCTAAGGATATCTAACGGAGTGATTGAGGGGGGATATTCCCTGGTCATCCCACTTAGTCCCTGTCTCAGAGCACGGGATAGCCACATGGATCTATCTCGTGACAGGGTCCCTTTTAGAGAGGTTTCAATTACAGCTTGGCAGCACAGACCCCGCTGGATAAGGGAAATGAGGGTTTGCCCAGCAACAAAGCTTCCACTGAAGATGAGGACTCTATAGTTACTGCTGCTCTTAGGAAATTGACCAACCAATAGCAGTCCCGTAAAACCGCCAGAGTCTGGACACTCGGAACCCCTCATGCTGGGATCCCATCCAAACCTACTGAAGGAAAGAGGGTATCCCGAATTAGGAAATGTATTTTGACAGTCTTCGGTTCGTTTGTAAGTTCATTTTAACTTCCTTCGATTGCAACATTACTATTCATGAAATTACACAGTCTATCTTAAAATTTAAATGAAACAATTGACATAAAAATAGAGAGCACATAAAAACGCAGTTTCATACACCTCATAGTCGACATGTCAGTGCATCTAATGTGAAATAACGAAATCGGATAGCGTTTCTCAAATAAATGTGCAACAATGATGACACCCACAGTTCTTTACATAGTACCGAATAGTTGAAAGCCAAGAGCATTGCCTTACGTTAACATGCTTCAATACGGGAATCAAGTATTGTACACGAAAAGTAGCATATTTCGGGCACAACAACAAAAATGTAAGGCTTATCTCCACTTTATCGGGACAGAAGCGACAGCAACAATTTGAGGCTTGAGCATGACTATTCCATAGTACAAACTAATATTTTAATGGCAGTAAATCTAGAAGCCTCGTGATGTCATAGCATTCATGCAAATACATTCAAGTGTTTCAGTATGGCTGAAAACATAGCAAAGACATACGGCCTCATTATGACCCTGCCGGTCTGGAAACAAGGGTGCCGGTAAGCTCACGGGTTTGCCTACCGGAGCCCCTGTGCCAAACAGGCCTGACCCTGCTGGGTGCAACAGTCATGGTAAGCCATCATGGAAGCACTGGTGCCGGTGCTTCCGTGTCCCCACTCCCATACATTCCTATGGCGCCTGACTTCCCGGCTGCAGGAGTTGTAGTCTCCTGGTGGCACCGGGAAGTCAGGCACCAGTACTTTTTTATGGGTCTGGTGGCAACCTGCCGGTAGCACCAGCAGGGTTACCGCCAGGCCCGTAAAGAGGCCCATAGATTGATACTCCAATATGTGTTCCTCTGTTATCACACCATCCTCAAATGTGCCCCTTCTGATTAAGCCTAGCCTCCTAGTTTGTTTAATTTGTACTTTGGACCATAAAGTGTGCATACTCATAACTGCTAGACATTGTACGACATAATTACACCACACAATCTTATTATTGCCGGGTCCAGCCATTATATGGTCTTTATCTCAGATAGTACAGCCTTAGTAACTTGACAGTCAACTGGCCGCCCGCCATACAATGCCTCCACTGTCATAAATTCAAGAACAGATAGACTCAGCAAGTCCACCCTTGGGGCAAGCTTATCCTGTGACTATCAGAAAGAGAACTGCCCAAAGTGAGGGACAAGGTAGTCCCACAGCAGAACTGGAAGCCACCCACAGGGGTGGGGGTCACCTGTGAATCTGTACGTCAGTTGTCTGAAGAGACACACGTTCACTTTCGCCAGATAGAAACTTTAAGGCATGGCAAGAGTGTTGCAGGCACAGAGTAGGCTCCACCCAAGGGCAGGGTCAAGAGAAACCCAAGTCATAAATCAGTTGTACGCCATTCCAGGAGATTGGGGGATCAGATAGCAGCCAATCCCCATCCTAGCTGACACACCTGGATCGCCTTTCCCCAGAGAGAGGCTGGGTGGTGAATCCAAAGCCCTATAAAAGTTCATAAAGCAGAAGCTTGGTCTGGCAGTAGAAGTGTTAGGAGTAGGAGGGGAAGACAGGGGAGCAGAGACAGAGCCTGTTTTGTATGAGGCTGGGGGAGAGAACAGGAGGTCCCAGGGGTGCAAAGCCCAGGAGACTAGAGGAATTCAGGAGGCTTGGCTTCTTTTAAGCCATAGACCTGAATAAGAGATCCAGGAGACCAAACAGAGGAGCCAAGAGACCTGGGGCTGCTGGTAAGGAGAGAGGGAGAGTGATCGCCAAGATAGTAAAGGTGATCTGAGATTGGGTGGTGCCCAGGGGGGGGAAAAAAAGTGCAAGAGATCCTTGTGAGTTAGAGAAGATCTTGGAGGAGATTGGTGGTGTCCACAGGGGTGAAGACAGCAGAGAGATAATTGTGACTCAATGAAGCTCATTGGAGACACTGGTGGTCCCCAGAGTTGAGAAGAAGGTGTAAGAGATAATTGTGAATTGTAGAATGTTTTTGAGGAGAGGGGCAGTGTCAAAGGGGTGCAGAAACAAGGTGTAATAGAGAAGTGTGTAATGGGGAAGATTGAGCAGAGGGATGTTGCTCAGATTGTTAAAGAAGGTATGGGGGACCCTAGTGCACTGGAGAGGACTATTGTGGTGGGTGGTTCCAAGAGGGGAGAAGGGATACATAGAGAAAATTGATTCTAGAAGAGAAGGTGCCAGAAAGGGCGAAGAAGTTGATTGGAGTAGTCGATATTTCAAGGTTTGAACTGGTAAAAGTATGGAGCTTTTAGGGTGAAGAAAAAAAAGCAGGAGAGTAATGCATAGAGAGGAGAATAGAATCAAAAGAGGAGGATAGGAAGAAATGGTTTAAGGGGACTAGAAATTGATACATAAGTTGATAAAGGAAGTGAAAGAGTGGATAGCCAGATAATGATCAGGAGAACAGGAGGAGGGTTTGGTGCTGGAGTTAAGACAATAAGAAGAGGAGTAGAGATACAAAGAGGCACGGCAAGGAAAGGCCCACCAAAACAACAGAGAACTGGAGTAACCTGTGGGGGTTAGAGGTCAGGTCTACTGCAGTGGGAGTGGTAATCAGTGTAGGTGGTAACCCTCCCAACCTGGCAAGCTTCCCTGGACCACATCCAGGGCATTGAGGATTTCAAATTACTCTGGAAAGTGCTCCAGTACCTGGCCTGTGGAATGCAAATCATTCGCTGAAATACACCACCACGTGGAGCAGTCTGAGAGAACAACAATGGACCAATGACTACAAATGCCAAGTCACAAAGAAACAGGAGGAAGATGAACATAGACTTTATTTCAAGACTTCACTGACTGACCTCTCCAATTAAAGGAGCCCTGGCAGAAGCCTAACTCTGTAGAGAAGCCATTTGAAAGGCATAGTTGTCCTTGCATTTTTAGGTATTATATCCACTCTGCGAAGCCTAACTTTTTTCAAACTTCAGCACTACCTTCCTGATTATGTTGGCCCTTAATAAATTACTTTGAATTTGAGTTCTCAAGTTTGCCTAGTCTTTTAATCCCAGTCACTGTCGTGACAATGCAGATGTAAAGAAATATAAAGTTACATATATATGTGCCACGCCAATCATACCAGTGGCGCTCTATGTACTGTCAACATCTTTCAGCACTGAATTTGTGAAATTCCAGCTTTGTCTGCCCAGGAGAGTTACAGCTAGAGGTGGTAAATGATTGCTAATTTTGGAGGAAAATAACAAATAAGCACGTGGGAATCAAGTAAAAACACCTACTGCCTTCTCTGGCACCCTTTGTAGACCTCATCAGGTGACATTTGCTTGCTCAGACACAGCCTGGGCACACAGTTCTAATGAAGCCAAAACACGCAAAATCACATGGTAGCGCATGCATTATGCAAAAACAGAAAAGGAATTTTAATTAGGTGCCCATTTTAGGTGGAAGTGGATCCCAAGTGAGGTGCATCGGTCCCACCAGTGACACCCTTTTTTTGCCTAATCACACACCTGTAATCTGGCAAAGTATTTAAGCATTTGACTTGTGAAACCTCAACCCCGATGCTCCTGAAAATGTCAAAAAAGATTTACCATAACCAAAAATGAGATGGGTGAAAGGTTTTGAATGAATCTGAACCACTGGAACTGCTCTGGGCATCCTTCCACGCCACCATTTATAAGCCTGCCTGAGCCATTGCAAAAGGGGTCCAGCCATATGCAAATCAGGCAGGTACTGCCACCAATGGGAGCAGCCATGCTTGAACTGCTAAGCCAGGTCCTCTCTGCACGGCAACACAAGCAACCCCAGACATGTGCTGGCCTTGTTAGTCCTCCTCAGTGAGGTGCTGCTTGGTTCACTATCGCACAGAGATTTACAATGCTGCTTCAAGTATTTACAGGTTTCTGGTTGCTGAAAAACATCTAAAATAACCTGCCATAGCATAAAAGCAAATCATGGCACCTATTTTCCTCAGATTAAAGGTTGTTAGAAGAGTGTGCATGCCCATGCAGGAGCCTGGTACTGAGTATGAGTCAAAACAAATGCTTAGAAACCTTGGGTGGAATATATTTTGAAGCAAAAGGGCATTTTACGAAGAGACCCTTTTAAATGATCCAAGTGATAGGCATTGATCACACCAACGGCCCTCTATTTTGCTCATTTACATGTCCATGTGTTGCTGTTTTTAATGTATACCAATTGGATCCACACACATATGCGCACACACGCGCACACACAGCTATAAATCAAGACTGAGAGAAAAGGAGAGTGTGACACATTCACATTAAGCAGACTTGTTCATTGTAAGTAAAACAATAAAGCAAACAGAATGAGGTCATTGCATTAAAAAAGAAATCAGGAATATGAATGCACTCACTCAACCTTAAAAAATCTTTTGATGGTTTTTCAGCGTGATGATGTATTTCAGCGGCTATTTGTCATTAATGTAAACATCGGAGTAGAGTCTATTAAACTAACACAATTTCCAAACCTGAATATTTGATTAAGGTGTTTGTATATTCTGTGCACATGAACAGGTAACATAGCAGTGTGATGTTTGTGTTGATTTTTAATTCATTTGCAAGATGAAACGTGAAATGCTACATTTGAAACACTTTGCATTTAGAAAGTGGAGGTCTGGCAGAACAGCGGATCAGGCAAACTAGTTTCATGAAAATCATTTACTGTCTCTGTATAGCATTATATTGCATATTTCAACACAGACACACACACACCCCACACATTCTCAACTATGTTTTAATGGAATATTGCAGCATGCATTTTCCCTGTGCAGCCCACCTTTCATTTTGATTTGGGGCACCGCATTTCAGCTCCTGCTTTTATGTTTCCTGTTCACTTATTGTTTTGAAGATTCTTCTTTGGCCTCCAGCTACTTTCCTGGGAGGACTGAGTATCACAGCCAATGGCCACACAGCTTACTGGTGATCTGCTTCACGCCTCGCTGAAACCTGGATGGAGCATCAATTAAAGGTCATTGTGATAAGAATGTGCAGCCCCTTTGGTACGCCGAGTGGCATCCCCTGAATATCCATCTCCTATTGGAATGACATATGGATGCTTTTATCCTTTCTACAAAAAATAAAAAATAAATTATTGGGGCTGTATTACAGAAACTTTGCATTGGTGCACCCTATTGCAAAAAACAGATTCTTTCAATGTACGTTTGCAGCAGGGTAAGGGCTAGGACTAGGGCAAATATTGGATTGGTGCAAAAAAAGCAGATAAATAATATAGGCCCTCATTCTGACTCAGGCGTTAAGGGGTTTAAGGCGCCGTAAACGGCGCCGACCCTTAACGCCTGATTACAAGGTTCCCTTTGCGGGATGGCTTTTAACGGCTGCTTTTTTGCAGCCGTTAAAATCCATGGCGCAAAGGGACCTTGGCGATAATTACGGCACCGTAATTTACGGTGCCGTAATTATCGCCTTTCCCCATTCCCATTATGCCCTATGGGGCGAAAATGGGAATGGGGAAGGGTAAAATGGGAAATGGGGATTTACCGCCTCACTCACCTTGGAATGGGGCGGTAAATCTGCCAACCACCATGGCGTAAACATAGTTTACGCCATGGTGGTAAGGGTATGACCCAGGCGGTAACTTACCGCCTGGGTCGTAATGAGGGCCATAGTCTGCATAATGAGTTTGGCGGAAAATCGTGGTAAAACCACTTATTTACCAGCAAAATAGATTGCTGTTTCGGGCATTTGGTTCCATGGATTTATCACAGGTTTACGAAGTGGTGACACAGTGGTGTTAGTCCCCATTGTTGGAGTCTACGGTCCTGATTCATAGAAAGTTTTGCATGCCAGAAAGGCACTTTGTGCAGAAAAAGTGAACTTTGCGGGACACACAGCTCTTGTTGCTGATTCATGGATCAGACTTTGCATGAGTCCTTCCCTACTTTGCGTGATGCTGAACGCTTTGTGCGACACACTGCACAAAGAGTGGGAAGGGCCAGCTCAAAGAAAAAAAATAGAGGGCCCCACATGCATATTCCCCATTCCCTGTGCACAATGTGGAAGAACGAGGAATAACGTGGGAGGGTTGAGGGACGTTGAGGGGTGAGGGACGTGCCACGTAAAAAAATAACACACAGAGTCAAGCGTAAACATAACCCAATTCATGGATTATTAACTGCAACTTGCTGGAGCGTAAAGACACATGCAAACCTTGTGATCTCAACAAAACATGATACATGATGCAACGCACAAAGCGCAGAGGAGGCGCATATAAACATGCAACACACAATATTTCAAAGTTGCACTTCCAGGATAAATCCAGCTGTACTGGCAGCAATCATACACGTTTATGGAAAAAGGAGGAGAAGGATGGTGAGGGACAGGATTTTCCATCCTTGAACATAGCTTTTTGGGATGCCTGATGACGAGGTGTATGCAAGGTACAGATTCCCCCATTGTCATCCTAGACTTGATCAGGGTGTTAGAACTGATATAATATTGTTTCGTCCTCATTGTATATGTTGGCCTATGCCCAGTCACTTTGCGAGGAAATCCGTATTACAAGGTCGTGACCTCAAGTGAATCGAGCCTCCATTTTAGGTTGGAACCGCCATTTTAGTTTATTGTACAAAGTCACCCTGTAGTCTAAAATGGCCGTCTCGTGTGCTCTTGTTCTTGCCTTAACCTCTTCAACCTCTGTAGGAGGGTTAATGTCCAACCTGCCTTCAGGCTACATGTTAGGGTCATGTAGACTTTGTCCTTTGTTGACCTCGGGATCAGGGGATTACTTGAATTAGCAATGTTAACCTACAAGTATACAATAACAATAATGCTATCCAAATACGACATGCAAAACATTTGTTTGATCTGTATTAAAGCAATATGTAAAGAGTGTAATGTTAAATTAGAGAATAATAATGTCTGTTAGTAAATGTATTTAAAAGTAAACTGCATACACAAGATATGTAAATTAGGAAACGAACCTGGCGCGAGCCTAGCCCAGTGTATAATTAACTTGTAAGAGGCTGGACATCATTATAACAAACTGTATAAATACGCTGATGTCCAGCTAGCAAATTCTACTCACTGCTCACATTGAACCCTGCTGGTGGTCTCTGTGATGTATTGATGGCCAAATAGCTATTTGTGTACTTTGTTCAATACTGTTCAGTTTTGTAATAAAGATTCTGGGAATCTTCACAAGCCCATGTCAGTGTATTTTCCTTTGCTTGGTGTAACAGCCTTAATATTGTATTTTTCTGATTCCACAGATGGCGCCCGAATAGGGACCCTCAAGATTGACTTTGTCTCGTTGAAGGTTGGCTCAGCTATCGGACCGGGATCGGACGGTGCCAACAGAAACGGCCACTCTAGGCGAGAAGCAAATTCCTTGACAAAACTGCACGATCCGATCCCTGAACGGTGAGCTATAGCCCGAGAAGACGTCTTGACGAGGGTCGATGTATCGAGGTGGGTAAATTTGCAGAAAATCACCAGACACGTGGGTCCTTAGCATTGTCCTTAGTAACCCAAACGGGCCTCCCAGTCCTTTGGTCAGGTGAATCGTGCCCCGATTCTTAATCTAACCCTGACAATTTGAATTTGGAGCATTGTACTCGCGAGCACAATTATTTAACCAGGTAACACCAGAACTTTGACATGCCTGGGAAATTGTCTGCCTGCTTTAGGGCATTATTCTGCAGCGACAGACAATCTTTGGAAGATAGCCGTCCCGCACCACAGGAGGGGTCGCCGGCATGTACTATGTACTGTAAGAAAGGCTTTGGTAGTATAGCATTTAATGACATTTGGCACAGACAGACCAGACATAATTCTAATCTTCGGTGGCCAACCAATGGTAGTTTTGAAATCTCTCGTATAGAATATTTAGAGTCTGTGTTAGTAAAGAAAAAGGCTAGATCTGCAGCATTTGACGCATTGCACAGTTGGAAAACAGAAGCTTTGCAGCAACAAAAGAGTAGAGAGAAACATATGCGTAGACATATGTCAAGTGTTGAAAAGGCACGATTATATGATCAAAATAAACAATTGGAGTCAGTTAGGAACACGGACAGGGCGTTTCAATTAGGTATTCAGAAAGTCTACCCTTCAAAAGATTTTCATACGTCAGATGAATTGATTAATAAACTTTTGCATGAACGAAGGCCCGATGCCTCCGCGCCACCTCCGTACGTCCCTCCTCCTGGCGCTTTGCCCCTTCCCGTTGTTGTTCCCCCTCCTATAGTTCCTCCGGTCCTCCCTGCTGTTCTTCCTGTTGTTCTTCCAGCCGTTGCTCCTTTTCCTGCCCCCTTGCCTCCACCTGTTGATATTCAGAATGTGCCTACTCCTCTTCTTCCAAGTGATTCTGCATCGCTTGTAATAGACCAGGGAGCGAGACCAAGGGTTGTGACTCGTAATACTTTGTCCCCAGACAAAAAGAGTGAATTGATTGCTTGGGCTAAACATTGTATGGAGAAGGGTGAACAAGCTGATGTTTTTTCCACAATCGAAAATTTAAAAGGTATTCCTGAGAAAAATGTTTTTATTGAAGGATTAGGGACTCATTTGAGTATAATGTGGATAAGATTAAACGATGATGATTTCCCACAGGGGTTACGGGATTTGAACGCCTTAGCGTTGTCCAGAGATCCTGCAGAGAAGGTATATGAGCATGTTGCGAGGATTTTTGAGTATAGGAAGGAGTTGGAAGGGTTACAGAATGAGGAAGCAGATGGTGGTAGTTTAGGTATTATGTACTTACAGAAACGTTTTTCTCCTCGCGGTGAATTAAAAGGCGAGGAAGCGCAAATTTGTATAAAGGATGCGATAAGATGGATTTCGGATATGTCGATAACTCCAGATGAAGTATATGACACATATAGTCAGTATACGTCAGAAATGCAAAAGAAAGTGATACAGGTGATGGTAGAGTACCTGCAGAATGAGTGTGTGAAAAGAAAGATTTGTTGTCCCGCAGAATTGTTGAGTGTTTATAAGAGAGCTTTTCTGATTGATACTTCTTCGACTGCCCTAGCGCTTGATTTGGCTCTGTTGCTTAGTAAGCGTTCGGAGCTGCCTACTTCTCAGTTGCCTATGAGAGAGGTCCCTCCGACATTTGTCCCGAAAGTTGAGATTGCGGCCGATGCTGGACGAGGAATTCTTGCGGGAGAAATTCCTGCACATTACGTATCACAGTTTGTTCACGTCCCGTTTTCAAGACAGGAAGTGAACAACATAAAGCAATCTATTCCCGATATAAGAAAGAATCCAACCGGGTTCTATAGAGAAATAGAGTCGGTCTTACAGTCGTCGGTATTCACCTTAAGTGATATTGACCTATTATTTCCCGTACTCCTGCCAGTCGATTTGTGGAAACAGATTAGGACTATAGATGACATACCTGGGTTGGGAGATACATGGGATAACATGGTTAGGCTAGATAGAGAAAGACCAGCTGGCGAACGACCGCCTCAAGTGATATTAACCTTGCCCGATAGAATTATTGTAAAATTGAAAACTATAGTTCCTGAAAAGAGAATCATTTAGGACAAGCTTATGGCCTGTGTCCAAGGAAAGTCTGAGGATGCTACTGATTTCTTCAATCGGTTCGAGCAGGTATTCTCAGATTTCAGTGGACAAGACTTAGGCACAGAGTCAGGGAAAAGGCTGTTTGTCTACAAATTTGTACGTGGATTGCTGCCTGACATCCAGTTACAGATTATGTCTTCTGAAAGCGCTTGGAAGGTGAAGTCTCAATCAGAAGTAATGCATATGGCTCAGTACTATGAAAATCGTGTAAATACTGAAAAGGAAAAAATTGAGAAAAAAAAGGGTGACCTGAAAACAAAAGATTTATTACAACATATTGTTAGAAGCCCTAGAGGGGGTAATCAATTTAGAGGTCAGTACATTCTACAGGTAAGTGCGCCCTTGGCTCCGGTAACCATTAACTAGTGTGCCTATTGCCGGCAGGAAGGCCACTGGCGCGCACCATGTCCGACCTTGCAGCAGAGGTCATTTGGGAACATGGGTAGATGATCCAGAGGTCGCCCAGGTGCAGGGGGCCCTGGCAGAGGTCAGTTTGCACCAGAATCACAGCACCCTCCTTCACAAGGCAGAGGTCAGTTTGCACCAGAATCACAGCAACCTCCTTCACAAGATAAGCAAGTTTCGAATGTGGATAATAGAAACATTTTTGATCACCCTTCTGCTGCGTACCTCTCTGAAGAGCTTCCTTTTGATAATATTCTGTTTCGCTAGGATTTCCCGAAGCAGGATTTGGAACCTACGCCTATTCCCGTTCATCAGAAAGGCCCCTACGTTGAGATGGCGGTGGGAAATAGGAAGCATCTATTTTTAGTAGATACGGGAGCACAGAAATGTTTCATTGATCATTCACGGGTTCCAAATATTCCCCTGTCAGGGCAGTCCAACGTTTCCGTAGGGTTTTCAGGCACACCTGTAGTTTGTCCGGTCTCTTTGCCGGTACCGATAACACTGGGTCCCTTCACGGAACAGTGTCCATTTCTACTTACCACAAACTGTGGGGAGAACTTGCTGGGGCTAAATTTGTTGAAGGCATTCCATGCAGTAATACATTGTTCTCCGAACGGAGTAAGGTTAACTATTTTAACCTCAGCAATCACTCGCCTCTCAGTTTTTGACTCGACCTTTACCGCCAGAATTCAGAAATGTTCCAGAATGCTTATGGGCAATTGATGATAATGTGGGCATTCTTCAAATTGAACCTGTTAAAATTATTTTGAAACATGGAGTAAAATTGCTCGCATCCCGCAATATAAGATCTCAGTTGAAGGCGAACAGGCCCTGAAATGTATAGTTTCTGATTTTGTACATCGTGGAGTAATTGAGGAGTTGCAGGTAGCCTATGTGACAGCCCCATTTTGCCAATATACAAAAAAGGTGATAATGCGATTCCCTTTCGTTTTATAATTGATTTACGTGCTATTAACAAAATTGTGGCTCCTCAATTTCCGATTGTACCTGATGTTACAACGAAACTAACCATGATTCCGGCTTCTGCCACTCATTTTTGCGTTCTTGATCTTAAAAACGTGTTTTTCAGTATTCCCATACACAAGGATAGCAGGTATTTGTTCGCATTTACCCTAGGTGGACGCTTGTTTACATTCACTCGTGCACCAGAAGGGCACACTGAGAGTCCAAGTATTTATAGTAGGGCATTGAAAGAGCAGCTCGATAGTCTCGAGTTGCCTACTACTTGCACATTACTACAGTATGTAGATGACCTCCTCTTGGCTGCTGATTCTGAGAGCGCCTGTAAAGAAGGCACCGTGTTGTTGCTTTGTCATCTAGCGAAACATGGCCACAAAGCTTCACTTAAAAAATTCCAATATTGTTGTCAGGAGGTCGCCTATTTAGGCTACCTCCTGTCAAAGGAGGGAAGACGGTTGGCACCTGAACGAATAAAGACTATTTCTGGCATGTCTGTCCCAAATACGCAGAAGGAAGTTAGAGCCCTGATAGGTATGGCTTCTTATTGTAGATTGTGGATCCCTAACTTTTCGTTAACGATTAAACCAATGCTGGCTTTGACAAAGAAGCGCATTTCTTTGCCATTGCAATGGACTTTGGAACACCAGACAGCATTTGATTTGCTCAAATCCGCGCTGTGTTTAGCGCCGGTTTTAGGAACTCCGAATTATGACAAGGACTTTGTATTGTTTGTGCATGAACGTGATGGATGTGCTTTGGCTATATTAACGCAGGAGCATGGAGGGAGGAATAGGCCGTGCGGTTACTATTCCTCCGCCCTTGATCCTGTGGCATGCGCTTTGTCAAGATGTTTGCACGCTGTTGCTGCTGCGTCTGTAAAACAGAGTGAGGGAATGGTCCTGGGTCATGCGTTAACCCTAATGGTACCTCACTCTGTAGATATTTTATTGAACAGAACTCAAACGCAACACCTCACTTCTGCACGATTGACAAGATGTGAACTAATCTTGTTTGCCCCCACATTCAAATTCAGAGGTGTTGTGTATTAAATCCGGCTGAACTTTTACCTGTCTCGCAAGATACTGTTGATGGTGACGAAATGTCACACGATTGCCTTTATGTGACAGAACAGGAGACTAAAGGCAGAATCAATCTGAAAGACATGCCTTTGAATAGCCCACAAGGAGAGCTATTTTGTGATGGCTCTTGTTTTAAACTTCCAGATGGTACATCCACGGCTGCTTATGCCGTCACTACTTTAAACACGATTGTGGAAACCAAAAGAATTATGCATAATTCCGCGCAGGCTGCAGAAATGATAGCGTTAACTCGAGCTTGTGAACTTTCTGAAGGGCTTACAGTAAATATATATACCGATAGTCAGTATGCTTTTGGGGTGGTCCACAATTTCGGTAGACTTTGGAAAGAACGAGGTTTCTTGACCTCGCACGGAATGAAAATTCAGCATTGCACTTTAATAGTGCGATTACTTTCAGCACTCGCACTCCCTGTTCAGTTAGCTATTATAAAATGTTCAGCACATCAAAAGGTTACAGATGATGTAGGAAAAGGGAATGCTTTCACCGATCAGATAGCTAAGCAAACTGTCACTGATTTCAGTTCAGAAATGTATGCTGTAAGAGAAACTGTAAATATTTGCACTTAGGTTGAAAGTATCGATGCTGTAAAAGACATTCAAGCGGATGCTACCATAGAGGAAATTAAGAGATGGATCGAGGGTGCAGGGAGACTAGATGATGATGGGTGTTGGGTGGACAATATTGAAGGAAAATGGTTACTCCCTGACGCCTACATTACAATGATGGTTATTATGGCTCATGGTCCGACACATGTTTGTGCGCGTAAATTGACTAAAATGCTACACAGTGTATGGGCCAAAGATAAGATTTTCAAAACTGCTGAGCATTTTGTCCAAGGCTGCATGGTTTGCTTGCAGCACAATGTAGGAAAAGCTACCTCGACTCCTAGAGGAAGTTTCGCTCCACCTTCTGTTCCGTTTGAGGTTATTCACTTTGATTTTATTGAAATGGAACGTTGTAACAATCTTAAATATGTGTTGGTTGTCATTTGTGCCTTTAGTAAGTGGGTTGAGCCTTCCCGGTTAGAGATGTAACGGCCATAACCACGGCAAAAACTCTGTTGAAAGAGTTTTTTCCTAGGTTCGGGCTGCCGAGAGTTATCTGGTCGGATAATGGGCCACACTTTATCGCTACTGTAATCCTACAAATTTGCAAAGGATTACAGATTGACAAACAGTTCCATTCGGCCAGACATGCCCAAAGTGCCGGATTAGTTGAAAGGCATAACGGCATAATAAAGAACAAGCTCGCTAAGACGTGTGCTGGCACCAAGTTGAAATGGCCCGACGCCTTACCGATCGTGTTACTGTCGATGAGAACAACCCCTCAAACTAAGCCTGGGCTCTCTCCCTTTGAGGTGGTAATGGGGAGACCTGTTAATTTTTGGGGTTTGCCAAAAAGCAGTTCACTACGGGACATAGAAAATGTGCTTCTTTCAGATTACTGTAACCAGTTGACTAAAAATCTGTTTTCAATTTATCACCAGGTGCGAGAGGCATTACCTGTACGCTACGAGGGTCCCGGTCACAGTCTACGACCGGGGGACTGGATCCTCATGAAGGTTTTTGAGAGGTCGTCTTGCCTTGCACCTCGGTCCAGGCGTCCCTACCAAGTCCTGCTAGTCACTCAGACTGCTGTGCGGGTAGCGGGTTGTAAGAACTGGATCCATGCAACGCACACCAAACGGATCCCACAGCCCGTGCCATACGATACAGAAGATACAGAATCCCTTCCCACTGCTGTAACTAGCGTGCCTGAAACAGCAACAACGAACAAGGGAGAATCGGAGACCGCTCTGGAATCCGCAAGGCCAGATAAAACGGCCATCTTTTCTCCGCACTCCCCAACAGTGGAACTTCCGGATCAATCCTTTTCTGATCCCATTTCCATTCATTCGCCACTTCCAGGAGGAAGTGACGACACTTTGTCCTCACCAGAAACTGCGAAATATAATTTGCGTCCAAGGAAGTAAACGTACAGCATGGTCTGACTGTGCGATTGAAAAAAAATCATTTGAGGGCTTGTCCTTTGGCCCGACTGCACGGGAAGATTCTGTTGGCTAAGGGTTGTGGGAAAGACATTAAGAAGACGCGCGACTGGAGTCGCCAGCAAACGAACAATTGGTGTTTTTTCGGTTGAAGACTACAATGCCTGCACCCGTTACCACTCGTACCGAACTTTTAGATAAACATGTGACTAGCAGAGACAATGATCAAGCATGTAAGGGGACCCCCAAAGTGTATTGTTGCCTTTATGTGATAATTACTGGATTTTTAGTAACTGTTGGTTTTGGGTTATGGTATCTGGAGGAAGCATATCCGCCAGAGGACTTTTTACCTATTGAAAATGTATCCGTTATCACCACTCCTTCCATGCAATTACATACTTTATCGCCTAGAGATTCTTTGCATAGACGGAACTATCAGAATAATACCCTTTTGTTAGTTATGAATGCCACTCATGCAATGTTAAATAAGACCGATTGTTGGATGTGTTCACATCTACCGCAAAATGGGGATAAAGGGCTAGGTTGTTATATTCATCCTTTACCTTTGACAACTGCCTGTTACGCTTCTCTTAGGGCACTATTTTTTGGCCGATGGAATGACAGCATCTCAGGGAACTTTGATGGTACAAATTTAAATAGCTTTGAAAAGCATGTTTTCATGCCCTTGGGTTGCTTGCTTTTTGCAAATAGAAGTAAGCCAAACGTTGCTTCTGTTAGGCCCTCTGATAGATTGTCTCGTCCTTTTCAGTCTTTAATCTTTTTCAAAATGACTCCTATAGGCAATAAGGATGCCACACCTCCATCTTATTCTGTTAACCATAGCCCCGATTCAGTATCCTTCTGCATACAGAGGAATGGAACACGGTCAATGGGTAATTTTAGAAAGTGCGCCAACGTTGCGAATTTGACTAGTGAGAACAGACCTCTGTATGTAGGCGAACCTGTCTATTTTGTTTGCGGTAATGTGGCATTTCCATGGTTGCCCAGGGATTGGCAAGGAACCTGATATTTAGGGATTCTACTACCTGGGGTATTTATTGCCAGTACTGCAGATGTTTCGAAAACTCGTCCACGACGAGGTGTGAAAGGGGATACCCCAGCGCAAAATCTAGGAGATATCATGAAATCCTTTGTGCCATTTTTTGGAACAAATTACAAATTCAGAAGATATCAGGGGACTAGCGAGAGTATTGGAGAGAACCATCAATTGGACCACTGACATACTCTATAATATGACGTTAGAACAGAAAGTGATAAGATTAGTGGCTCTTCAGAACCGGATGGCATTAGATGTCATTCTGGCCGAGCGTGGAGGAGTATGTAAATTAGTGGGGTCCGCTTGCTGCGTTTACGCACCAGACTCCTCTCCGACGATCTTTAGGGCTATCCAAAATCTACATGTTCTTAGTTCAGAAGTACATGTTCCTGAGGGAAACTGGGAACTTAGTGCATGGTTTTGGGACCTTCTATGGTCATGGGGATGGAAGTTGTTTTCGGCCCTGCAGATTATGTTGGGAAGTTTTCTGTTTCTTTGCTGTTGTATACAGTGTCTCCCTGGTATATGCTCAGTATTAGGGGGATGTTGCGCGCAAGCAACAAGTGTATTAGGGCATAAAATATACTCCCCAGAGAAGGTTTCCAAAGAGTATGTGTTAAAAGAAACTCTGGTGTCAGATCTAATGGCAATAGATATGTCAGACAATGATTCGGGATGTATAGATGTTGAAGTGTGGAGTTAGTCGCAAAGTGATAGAAGGTAGTTTAGCTCTTCACATAGGCCAAAAGGAGGGTTTGTTAGAACTGATATAATATTGTTTCGTCCTCATTATATATGTTGGCCTATGCCCAGTCGCTTTGCGAGGAAATCCGTATTACAAGGTCGTGACCTCAAGTGAATCGAGCCTCCATTTTAGGTTAGAACCGCCATTTTAGTTTATTGTACAAAGTCACCCTGTAGTCTAAAATGGCCGTCTTGTGTGCTCTTGTTCTTGCCTTAACCTCTTCAACCTCTGTAGGAGGGTTAATGTCCAACCTGCCTTCAGGCTACATGTTAGGGTCATGTAGACCTTGTCCTTTGTTGACCTCGGGATCAGGGGATTACTTGAATTAGCAATGTTAACCTACAAGTAGACAAGAACAATAATGCTATCCAAATACGACATGCGAAACATTTGTTTGATCTGTATTAAAGCAATATGTAAATCATTATCATTATCATTATAACAAACTGTATAAATACGCTGATGTCCAGCTAGCAAATTCTGCTCACTGCTCACATTGAACCCTGCTGGTGGTCTCTGTGATGTATTGACGGCCAAATAGCTATTTGTGTACTTTGTTCAATACTGTTCAGTTTTGTAATAAAGATTCTGGGAATCTTTACAAGCCCGTGTCGGTGTATTTTCCTTTGCTTGGTGTAACAACCTTAATATTGTATTTTTCTGATTCCACCAGGGAGTGGGAGGTAGACCTTGCATCACCCACCATCTGCTCCCATGCACTCACACCCATGTAGAAGGTGCTAACAGCCCTACATTTTGTTGACTACAGGGTCATTCCAGCACACCTCTTACAGTGTTGGGGTTATATTACAGGACACGCAATGCTGGTGCAAACACCAGGTATTGCGTTGCATTACATCACGTTGTGGAAACAGACAAATAATATGAGGCCTTGAAGCCCAAAAGGAAACGCACCAACACAGGTTACAAAGAACATACAAGTGCTTTATTTAAAAGCTACAACAGTTACCAAAGTCAATTGACAAACGGATAGCTATTCGGCTCTCAGAGTAACATAACGAACTTCAACGAGGGTTTGATGCGTTAGTGAGAGAGAGAGAGCACATTGAAATACCTGGGTCTTTTATACAATTTGTCCAGCCCTTGGCCAACCCTCTCGCGGGTTAACCATTCTATGAGCCGGGCCTATGGGTTCTTTGCCAGGTCAATCCTGTAATATATGCATTTTGATTAGCTTCGCTGATATAGTTGTACATTTACAAATAGGTCAACGGTAGGAAAAGGTCTCAGTTCGTGACCCCGACAAGTGGCCTGCAGGCATATTAATTATTAATGTGTACGGAGGTCACAACGGCAGGAATCTTACTCAGAATGTCATTTGGACTCCATTTTGATGTTCAGGGTGACTTCCATATAACAAGACAACCTAAAATGGCGGCTTAATCCCAGATGGCGACTTGCATTACTTTCTCTAAGGTCAAGACCTTGCCATGGAGTTTGTTCGCATACGATGTTTAGACAACTTGGCGTAGGCCACTACACATACAATTTTTACGATAGGAGGCATAATATTGTTTCAATTCCGACAAACCCTCCTTTTGGCCTATGCCAAGTGCTAATATCATTTCTAATACCTCTGTAAATAGCTCCATGCATTGTCGTCCATACATCCTGAATCATTGTCTGTAATGTCTATAGCCATTAGGTCGTTCATCAGAACCTCTTGTAACACAAACTCTTTAGATGCTGTATCTGGGGCATACATTTTGTGCCCTTTTGCGCTCACTGCCTGAGCACAACATCCCCCTAGCATTGCACATATACTAGGTAGACATTGGAAACAGCAACAAAGGAATAGCAGGATTCCCAAAATAACCAGTATAACAGAAAGCACCTTCCAACCCCAGGATCGTAGAGAATCCCAGAACCAAGCGCTGATATTCCAATCTCCCACAGGAACATGCTCTTCAGAACTAAGGATGTGCAAGCTCTGTATTGCTTTGAAAATTGTTGGTGAGGAATCTGGTACAAAAACACAGCAAGCGGACCCCACTAATTTGCATACTCCACCACGTTCTGCCAGGATGACATCTAATGCCATCCGCTTTTGGAGCGCTGCCAATCTTATTGCTTTTTGTTCTAGTGTCACATTGTAGAGTATATCCGTGGTCCGATTGATGGTTCTCTCCAGTACCCTTGCTAGTCCCCTAATATTTTCAGAATTTGCTATCTGTCCCCAAAATGGCACAACTGATTTCGCTATATCTCCCAATACTTGCCCAGGGGTATCTCCGTTCTCGTCCCGACGTGGGCGAGCCTTAGAGACTTCCAATGTACTAGCTATGAATACCCCAGGTAACAGGATTCCTAAATAACAGGTTCCCTGCCAATCCTTGGGCAACCAAGGAAATGCTGAATTACCACAAACGAAATAGACAGGCCCCCCTACATACAGAGGCCTGTTCTCCCCGGTCAAATTTACCATGTTGACACAACCTTCAAAATCTCCCATTGACCGAGTGCCATTTCTTTGTACACAAAAGGGGACTGAATCGGGGCTATGATTAATAGAGTAGGAAGGAGGCACAGCGTCCTTATTGCCTATCGGAGCCATTTTAAAGGAAATTAGAGTTTGAAAAGGAAGAGATAGTTTGTCAGATGGCCTAATAGAAGCAACATTAGGTTTACTTCTATTTGCAAAAAGCGAGCATCCCAGGGGAGTCAATTCACGTTTCTCAAAATCATTTAAATTAGTTCCATCAAAGTTCCCTGAGATGCTATCATTCCAACGGCCAAAGAATAGTGCTCTGAGAGAGGCATAGCAAGCAGTCGTTAAAGGTAAAGGGTGAATATACCATCCTAGCCCCTTGTTCCCATGTTGTGTTAAATGGGTGCAAATCCTGCAATTACTCTTATTAAAAATGGCATGCGTTGAATTCATTATTATCATTAAAGTGTTATTATGGTACTTTCGTCTATGCTGGGAGTCTCTAGATGACAAAGTATGAAGGTGTACAGAGGGAGTCAAGGCAGTAGGTACAATTTCAATTGGCAGTAAAGGTTTTAGAGGGTAAATTTCTTCAAAGTACCAAAGTCCCACAGCGGTAATTATACAAATTCCTATTACTATTAACACAACGCAGCAATACTTTTTCGGGGCCCAGGCACATTGTTCGTTGTCCGAGTTGGTCACCCCCTTATTTACAGGTCCAATGCGAGCAGCAGCAGTGGAGGTGGCAGGCATCGTAGTTTCTCAATCGATGACCCCAATGTTCGTTGCTGGCGACACTACGGTCGCGTAACTTCTTAGTCCTTCCCCAACCCTAGCCAGCAGAATCCCTTTTTTCCTTTTGTTCAAAAGGAACTTTCTTTTAGAAGAGAAAACTTTCAATCACTTCTTCTTTCCAGATGCACAGGAAAAACCCGTGCCGTAGTTCTATTTTATTCGTCGAAGGTCGTACCTGGTGGTACCCAGTACTGTTTGATCCGGAAATAAGGTAACGTCACTTCCTGAGGGAAACAACGTATCGGGAGCGACGGAAGTCGCAGAACTTGAAACGTTGTTTTCCGGAAGTGACCTTTTCAAAGAGTGCGGAGATGAAATGGACTGTTCCCCAAGCTCCACGGGCTCAGAGAAATTCTCTGACACACTCACAGCGCTGTTTGCTACTCCAGGATCAGAGATGGTAGCCTCAGCGAGGGGTTCTGCTTCTTCTGTAACGTGTGGCGTCGGGTGAGGAAGTTTCTTGACATGCGTCACGTGGATCCAATGCTTCTTTCCAGCTACCCGCACTGCTGTTTGGGTGACCAACAGCACCTGGTAGGGTCCCCTCCAGTGAGGCGCGAGACAGGAAGACCTTTCGTAGGCCTTCACTAGGACCCAACTTCCAGGCTGAATATCGTGTCCTGGGCCCGTAAACCGTAAGGTAAAGCTGATTGAACCTGATGATAAATGAGATACAGATTTTTAGTCAATTGGTTACAGTAGTCTACAAGCAATACATTTTCAACCTCCCTCAAGGTTTTGGGCTTTGGAAGGCCCCAAATGTTAGCAGGTCTCCCCATCACTACCTCAAATGGAGAGAGCCCAGTCTTAGTTTGAGGTGTGGTATGCATGGCTAACAATACAATAGGTAAGGCATCTGGCCATTTCAGTTTGGTGCCGGCACATGTTTTGGCAAGCTTATTCTTTAGGATACCGTTATGTCTCTCTACTAACCCAGCACTTTGAGGATGCCTAGCTGAGTGAAATCGTTTTTCAATGTGTAACGCTGTGCATATCTGCAAAATTACTGCTGCAACAAAATGGGGCCCGTTGTCCGACCAAATTACCCTTGGAAGCCCAAATCGTGGAAAGAATTCTTTTACCATAGTCTTTGCAGTGGTCATGGCAGTAGCATCCTTAACGGGGAAAGCCTCGACCCATTTACTAAAAGCACAAATAATCACAGGAACATATTTTAGATTGTTACACCGTTCCATCTCAATAAAATCAAAGTGGATGACCTCGAAGGGGACAGAAGGGGGCCCAAAACTACCCCTTGGAGTTACTGTCCCCTTCCCCAAATTGTGCTGTAAGCAAATCATACAATTCTGAACATGTCGCTGTGCAATCTTCAAAATTTTATCATTCACCCAGACTTGTTCTAACATTTTCGTGATCTGCTGAGCACACACATGCGTAGGACCGTGTGCCATCGTAACCATTGCCAGCACATATGAATCAGGGAGCAACCATTTCCCTTCAGATGTATCCACCCAACACCCATCGTCATCTAGTTTCCCCATTCCTTCGGCCCACTTTTTAGACTCTTCTATTGTAGCATCAGTTTGGATATCTCGCACAGACCCGATACCCTCATCCATTACATAGGCATCTTTTGTTTCCCTTAGAGCATACATGTCTGCGCTAAGGTCTGTGGCCGTTTGCCTGGCTATCTGGTCAGCAAAAGCGTTCCCTTTTCCCACATCATCTATGACCTTACGATGTGCTGCACATTTCATGATCGCTAACTGACTAGGGAGTGAGAGTGCCGAGAGCAATTGCACTATCAGGGGACCATGCTGAATCTTGGTCCCATGTGAGGTTAGGAACCCTCTTTCCGACCAGAGCCTCCCAAAGTTGTGAGCCACCCCAAAGGCGTACTGGCTATTAGTACATATGTTTACTATATGCCCTTTGGAGAGTTCACAAGCTCGGGTCAACGCTATAATCTCTGCGGCCTGCGCGGAGTTATGCGGAATTCTCTTAGTTTCAACAACCATACTCAACGTAGTAACTGCGTAAGCAGCTGTAGATGTACCATCGGGGAGTTTGAAGCAGGGGTCATCACAAAACAGCTCCCCTTCTGCATTGCCCAAAGGAGTATCTATAAGGTCTATCCTGCCCTTCGTTTCCTGTTCAGTGGTATACAGGCAGTCATGTAATTCTTCATCACCGCAAACAGTATTTTGCGGGAAAGGTAGGAGTTCAGCCGGATTAAGAACACAACACCTCTTAATTTGAATGTGAGGGGCAAACAGAATTAATTCATACCTCGTCAGTCGTGCAGAGGTGAGGTGTTGCGTTTGGGTTTTATTCAATAGAACATCTACAGAGTGAGGTACCATCAAAATTAAATCATGGCCTAGGACCATTCCCTCACTCTGTTTTACAGACGCAGCAGCAGCAGCAACAGCTCGCAAACATCTTGGCAAAGCCCATGCGACAGGATCAAGGGCGGAAGAGTAGTAGCCACACGGCCTATACTTCCCTCCGTGTTCCTGTGTTAACACAGCCAAAGCACATCCATCACATTCATGCACAAACAACACAAAGGCCTTGTCATAATTTGGAGTACCCAGAACCAGTGCAGAGCATAACGCGGTTTTGAGAAGCTCAAATGATCATTGATGTTCCTATTTCCATGGCAGCGGCAAAGAAATGCCCTTCTTTGTCAAAGCCAACATCGGTTTTATCACTAGTGAAAAGTTCGGGATCCACAACCTACAGTAAGAAGCCATACCTATTAAGGCTCTGACTTCCTTCTGTGTATTTGGAACAGACATGCCAGAAATGAGTTTTATTCTTTCAGGTGTCCATCTTCTCCCCTCCTTTGACAGGAGGTAGCCTAAATAGGCGACCTCCTGACAACAATATTGAAATTTTTTGAGCGAAGCTTTATGACCGTTTTCAGACAGATGAATAAGCAACAATACAGTGCCTTCTTTACAAGCACTTTCAGAATCTGCAGCCAAAAGCAAGTCATCGACATACTGAAGCAGTGTACCAGTAGGTGGCAATTCAAGGGTATCAAGCTGCTCTTTCAAAGCTCTACTATAAATGCTTGGACTTTCAGTATACCCTTGATGTGCATGAGTAAATGTGAACGAACGTCCTCCCAAGGTGAACGCGAACAAATATCTACTCTCCTTGTGTATAGGAATACTAAAGAAAGCATTCTTTAGATCCACAACACTAAAGTGCGTAGCTGTAGCAGGGATCATTGTTAGTATCGTTGTTACATCAGGCACTATTGGAAATTGTGGGGCGACAACTTTGTTAATAGCACGTAGATCAATTATAAAACGGTATGGGATTGCATTGTCGCCTTTCTTGTATACAGGCAAAATCGGGCTGTTACATAAACCACCTGCAATCTCTTCAATCACTCCCCGATGCACAAAATCGGAGACAATGCACTTCAGAGCACGCTCGCCCTCAACTGATATTTTATATTGCGGAATGCGTGGTAGTTTAACTCCATGTTTCAAAACTATTTTAACGGGTTCGATCTGTAGCACCCCGACATCATTGTCGTCAACCGCCCACAAACATTCCGGAACAACGCTAAGCTCAGGAGGCAATGGTTGAGTCAGAAACCGGGAAGTGGGAAGTTGCTTTGGTGAAACCGTCAGTCGTACTCCGTCAGAGGAACAATGAATTACTGCATTCAATTTCTTCAACAAATGTAACCCCAGCAAATTCTCTCCACAGTTCGAAGTCAGAAGGAAGGGACAATGGTCCATAAAGGGACCCAAAGAAACAGACACCGGCGAAGAAACCGGACAAGCAATTGGTATACCAGAAAACCCTACAGAAACATTTGTTTGCCCTGACAGTGGAATGTTTGGAACCCGGGAATGATCAATGGAGCACTTCTGTGCTCCAGTGTCTATCAAAAACTGATGTTTCCTATTCCCCACTAACAATTCAACGTAGGGACCTTTCTGATTAACGGGAATAGGTGAAGGTTCCAAACCCTGCTTCGGGCAGTCCTAACGAAATAAAATGTCATCGGAAGGAAGATCTTCAGAAAGGTAGGCAGCAGAAGGGTGATCAAATATGTTTCTCGTGTCCACACTCGAAATCTGATTTTCCCGTGAAAAAGGTTGCTGAGGATCTTGAGAGAACTGACCTCTATCAGGGCCCCCCGCTCCCGGCCGACCTCTAGGTCGTCTACCCATACTCCCAAATGCATTGTTTGACCTTTGACGAAGGACGGGGCACTGTGCTCGCCAATGACCTTCCTGACGGCAATAGGCACATTGATTAACATTCACAGGAGCCAAAGGAGCCTTTCCTTTCGGGACATACTGACCTCTGGTGTGTGAAGTACCTCCTCTGGGATTTCTAACAATTTGTGGTAACAATACTTTAGTCTTCAAATCTCCTTTCCTCTTCTCTATTTTCTCTTTTTCATTATTAACACGGTTCTCATAATACTGAGCCATGTGCAAAACTTCAGATTGGGATTTCGCCTGCCAAGCGCTCTCAGAGGACATAATCTGTGACTGGATGTCGGGCAACAATCCACGTACAAATTTGTCCACAAACAACCTTTTCCAAGACTCTGTGCCCAAGTCCTGTCCACTGAAGTCAGAGAATACCTGTTCAAATCTATTAAAGAACTCAGTGGCACCTTCAGTTTTTCCTTGAACACAGGCCGTAAGCTTGTCCCAAATAATTCTTTTCTCAGGAATTATGGTTTTCAATTTTGCGACAATCCTATCAGGCAAAGTAAGTATTACCTGAGGTGGCTTCTCACCAGCTGGTCTTTCCCCATCAATCCTAATCATGTTAGCCCACGTATCTCCCAACCGTGGTACGTCATCTATTGTTCGAACATGCTTCCATTAATCTACGGGCAGGAGTACAGGGAATAGCAAGTCAGTATCACTTAAGGTGAACACAGAGGACTGCAAAACGGACTCTATGGCCCTCATTACAACTCAGGCGTTAAGGGTTAACGCCACCGTTAACCCTTAACGCCTGATTCCCACCTTAACGCCTGCTTTTTGCAGGCGTTAAGTTCCATGGTGCTAAGGCACCTTGGTGCTAATTACGGCACCGTAATTTACGGTGCCGTAATTAGCGCCTTCCCCACTCCCATTATGCCCTATGGGGCAAAAATGGGAATGGGGAAGGGAAAATGGGAAATGGGGATTTACCGCCCCACTCACCTTGTAATGGGGCGGTAAATCCGCCATCCACCATGGTGTAAACGTAGTTTACACCATGGTGGTAAAATTGGTGCACTTAGCACCTCAGTTGTAATGAGGGCCTATCTCTTTGTAAAACCCTGTCGGGTTTTTCCTGATATCGGGAATTGATTGTCTAATACTGTTCACTTCCTGTCGTGAAAACGGGACGTGAACAAATTGCAATACATAATGCGCAGGGATGTCCACAGCGGGTGCACCAGTCCCAGCGTTAGCGGGAATCTCAACCTTTGGGACAAATGTCAGAGGAATCTCTCTCATAGGCAACTGAGATATAGGTAACTCTGACCGCTTACTAAGCAACAGAGCCAGCTCGAGCGCTAAGGCAGCTGAAGAAGTGTCGGGCGAAAAGGCCCTCTTACAAATACCCAATAACTCTATAGGACAACTAACCTTCTTCCTTACACATTCATCCTGCAGGTACTGTACCATTACCTGAATCACCTTCCTCTGCATTTCTACTGTATACTGACTATACGTGTTATATACTTCATCCGGCGGTATCGATGAATCCGAGATCCATCGAATCGCATCTTTGGTACAAATTTGTACTTCCTCAGATGCCGATCTACGACACGGAAGGAACCGTTTCTGTACATACATACTGTCGTCTTCACCATCCTCATCCCGTAATTTTTCAAAGTCCCTCCTATACTCAAACAATCTCTCAACATGACCATATACTTTCTCCTCTGTGTCCCTCGAAAGCGCTAAAGTATTTAGATCCCTCACCCCTTGTGGGAGATCCGTATTATGTAATCTACCCCACATTACACATAAATGAGTCCCCAAACCTTCGATAAAAACATTTTTCGAGGGAAAATTGTCCATATTTGATAATGTGGAAAAAACGTTAGCTTGATCACCTCTCTCCATACAGTGCTTAGCCCATGCAAATAATTCCCATTTCTTGCCTGCAGAAACAGTATTTCAAGTGACAATCTTTGACCCCGCACCCCGATCAACTTCAGTCAGTTCAGGACCACTCGGGAGCAGAGGTGCGGGCAAATGCAATGGGGGTGCAACTATCGGTGCAAGAGGAAGGGGTGGCGGGATAGGTGGAGGAACAACAACTAGAGGAATAGGAACAGTAGGTTGTACAGGGGGAACAGGAATAACAGCAGGAATAACAGCAGGAATGGGCAGAGCACCCGGGAGAGGATCATACGGAGGTGGCGCAGAGGCACCAGGCCTGCGTACGTTTAACAACTTTTCAATAAATTCATCTGAAACATGGAAATCTTTAGAGGGATACATTTTCTGGATACCTAGTGAGAAAGCCCTATCCATATTTTTGACTGACTCTGAATGTTTTTCCTTATCATATAACAACGCCTTTTCGGCATTTGTTTTATGACGGCGTGCATGTTTATCCCTACTTTTAAGCTGCTGCAACGCTTCTTTTTTCCAGTTTTGCAAAACATCAAATGCTGCAGGTCTGGCCTTCTTTTTTAGCAAGACCGATTCTAGGTATTCAGTACGGGGGATATCGAAACTACCATTGATTGGCCACTGAAATTCAGAGGCATGTCTGGTTTGTCTGTGCCAAATATCATTAAATACTATACTTCCAATGCCATACTTACAGTACATAGTACATGCGGGTGACCCCTCCTGTGGTGCCGGCCAGCTAAATTCCAAAGATTGTCGATCGCTGCGGAACAGAGCCCTGAAGCAGCTAGACAATTTCCCAGGCATTTCACAAAAAAACTGGTGTTACCTGGTCAATAATTGTGTCTGCAGAAACAATACGCCAAATTCAAATTGTCAGGGTTAAATTAAGAGCCGGGTCACGACTGCACCTGACCAAACCTAAGGAGGACCGTACGGTTTACCAAAGAACCTACCTAACGAATTTTACCTTGTGTTTGATGGTTTCGACAAATCTGCCCGCCTCAAAAATTGGCCCTCGTCAAGATGCCGTGTCAGACCACACGACTATCGTCTAAGGATCGGATCGTGCAGCGCTGCCGAGGTATTGCGTCTCGTTCGGTCGGGCCCGCAGTATCACACCGTCCGATCCCGGTTCGATAGTCTGCGTCAACCTTCAATGATCCGGCATCAATCTTGAAGGTCCCTATTCGGGCACCAACTGTGGAAACAGAAAAATAATATGAGGCCAGGAAGCCCAAAAGGAAATACACCAACACAGGTTACAAAGAACATACAAGTGCTTTATTTAAAAGCTACAACAGTTACCAAAGTCAATTGGCAAACGGATAGCTATTCGGCTCTCAGAGTAACATAACGAACTTCAACGAGGGTTCGATGTGTTAGTGAGAGAGAGAGCACATTGAAATACCTGGGTCTTTTATACAATTTGTCCAGCCCTTGGCCAACCCTCTCGCGGGTTAACCATTCTATGAGCCGGGCCTATGGGTTCTTTGCCAGGTCAATCCTGTAATATATGCATTTTGAATAGTTTCGCTGATATAGTTGTACATTTACACATAGGTCAACGGTAGGACAAGGCCTCAGTTCGTGACCCCGACAAGTGGCCTGCAGGCATATTAATTATTCATGTGTACGGAGGTCACAACGGCCAGAATCTTACTCAGAATGTCATTTGGCCTCCATTTTGATGTTCAGGGTGACTTCCATATAACAAGAGAACCTAAAATGGCGGCTTAATCCAAGATGGCTACTTGCATTACTTTCTCTAAGGTCAAGACCTTGCCGTGGAGTTTGTTCGCATATGATGTTTAGACAACTTGGCGTAGGCCAATACACATACAATTGTTACGATAGGAGGCATAATATTGTTTCAATTCCGACAACGTGTGCGTAGGCACATATACATGCCACACACACAGCAGGCAAGGCAGCAAGTGTGCCAGGAGTGTTATGCGATAGCACACTTCCCATGTTGCGCTACAGCCTCCCCGAGCGACCAAGCATATGTACCACAAGCATTGACATTCAATCAATGTACAGGTCAGCTGCAATGCAAAGGGAATCATCATGCATGTGAATACCAATTTCCTCGGAAGCACACATGATAGATATCTTAATTTACTGCCAGTCACCTCAGAAACCTTTGGCAACACCTAGCTCATTGGTATCAACTATCACGCACATGCAAGCAATCACATGACACACAGAATAACAGACCATGACAATCAATGCTAAGAGCAACCATTTCCATATTTGCAGGGGTCAGTGCCTACCCACTCTCACCATTCCTGCTCATGCCATTCAGAAATCTTGCCACCCCAGCTGAGGTAAGGTATAACACAGCACACATAGCTACTAAGGGCATAGTAGAGTGCACATTTGGGGTGCTCAGGTCACGCTATCGCTCCCTTGACCACTCTGGCACCGTATTGCTATATGTCCCACCAGAAGTATGCAAGATCATTGTGCCATTTTGTGTCCTGAACAATGTTGTCACATAGCGTGCCATGCCAATAGAACTGCAGGAGTGACATCATCCTCAGCCACGAGCACTACACATCACCTTAGCAGGGCAAAGTGCAGAGGGACAGGGTGCATTCAACCAGCTCATGCAAACATGAATAGCGGCCCCTATGCAGCTGGACCTGCTCACCTCAGGCCAACACACTGAAAACCATGCACACAGTGATCACATCCCTGCAACCAATGTCACCATTCCCTGTGCTCACCTGAGTACCATGAAATAACCTGCAAAAAGTGCACACTTGGCTCCCATCCACAGCATTAAAACTAAATCACATTTTCATCTTGCATAGACATTCAGTGCATGAAATTAAACCAACTGGACAGCCTTCAGGTGTACCATATGGAACAAGGTAACTTGACAGCTATGGTCTACCCAGTGGCACCAGATGGTGGGCTATCACCCCTGGTTATCCAGGGCCCTACCCTCAATTCCTTTAAGCTTTGACCTCTAGAGTGGGCTGTGTCAGTTTCCAGTTTACTACCCTTAATTTAAATGGTGGTACAACACAGTTGTTTAGGAAACCCTGAGAATATTAGGTATAAGCATTTGTTCAGGATATCTTGGGAAATGATATTGTTCACTGATCTGTCTCTGTGCACACTACGACATGTACTGATAGATTGCATGAGCTTTTTACATACAAGGAACTCTGATTTTACTTCATGTTTCTTTACTTTAGGGTGAGTGCTATTCCTCAGAGCAAATTGACAGTGGCCCTCATTACGACCCTGGCGGAAAGTGACTGACATGACCGCCATAGCGTAAATAGCGTTTCCGCCACGGCACGACGGAGGAAAGTGCGGCCAATTCCGACCCATCGGGCACGAGCATCACGCCATGGCGGAAGTGCAAAGTCCGCGATGGCGGAAATGACCCCAAAACGCCCCTTACCGCCGTCGTACTTCGCCCTAGGTGCAATTCCGCCACCCATCCAAGCGGACACCGTAATGAGCGGTCAGCGCAAAATACGGTCACCATAAATATACGGAAACGGAAGTAAAAACATGGGGCCGGAACGGGAAACTGCACGCCGCACACCTATAAAAGAGAATCCCAACACAACCATTAAAAATCCGACCCTGAGACACATCCCAACCCGTTAGCCACCCCAGTTAAAATAATAAACATGGGCAAAGTAGCAAAAAAAGCGTGCGACCGCAAGCGGCAGGTCCACTTCTCCCACGAGGAACTCACCGTGCTCACTGAGACCCTCCAGGAGAATGCTGCCGTCGTCTTCTCCACGCAAATGACCAGGACGGCACTAGCGAACAAGAAGGCTATATGGGCCCTGGTGGCACAGCGGGTAAGTGCGGTGGGGACCGCACCCCGCAACCCACAGCAATGCACAAAGCGATGGGACGACCTACGGATACGCGTCCGGAGCATACTCTCTGCCAACCGGAACATTGCCACAGCTACCGGGGGAGGATCGGAATCACCCATCAAGTTGACCCCCTGGGAAGAAATCTGTGCCTCCACCATTGGAATGGAGAGCATAGAGGGAGTCGGAGGGATGGAGAAAGGAGTGCAGACATCAGAAGAATCAGGTAGGTGGCCCAAATTAAACTATGCCAAATCCGCATTTACCAACCATGTGAAGTACCACGTGTCCCCATAGTGCAACAGAAACACATGTCCAGGAGAACGACCACATACATTGCCATGACAGCGACCCTTAAAAGCCAGATTAAAGAAATAAATAATTAAAAATCCAACAAACAGACTCAACATGTGCACCATGCACACCCTAACTGCAGACAGCAAAATAACTGCATCCCCAATCCACACAGGAATGAGACCACCCCCAAGGCCCTGACCCAAATCACCCCCAGGTACCACCCCAATGCATGTGATGCAATTGCCATTCCAATACCACAGACCCATGAATAACGCTCGCCCTCCTTTACTCCACCACAGGGTCCGATTCCAACGACGAGCTCCAGGACACCCCTACCAGCACACCTGCAAAGAGGGCCAAGACCAACGGCCAAAGACCCTCCACCTCAGCTGCACGGATCAAGACACGGCAGCTGCACAAATCGAGTGGCAGCACACTGGAGGGGACTCCAACAGGCACCCCAGCAGCCAGCATGTCCACAACACCAGCACCACAGGTACCCCCAATGGATGCCACAGAAGGCACTGCTTCTGGTGGCAGCAGCACCCCAGGTGACACTGCATACATGCCAGCATGCTCCGACACAGAAAACGGTGCTGTCGAAGCAGGACACAGCCATGACCTGTCACAATCCCCCTGTTTGTTCCATCCCGTACACCATGAGGAAACCACGCAGGGGCACCCACAAGACGACGACTGGCCAACCCCCACAAGGCCTGTTGCAAGGCAACATGAGGCGTCCAGCCCCTCTGTGACACCACCGCAAATGGGCATGGCCCAGCAGAGGCAACAGTCACTCGAGCAGATGGTAGAGCAACAGCAGCAACTGGCCACGCTCCTCAAGGAGCATGCTGCTGAATGTGGGGGTACCAAGGCAGCCATTGAAACCTCTACTGAGACACTTAGGGCAGAAATGGAGAGAAGTACCGAGAGCCTGAGGGCAGAAATGCAGAGAAGCACCGAGAGCCTGAGGGGGGAACTGCATGCGACGTCCAAAGACGTATGTGGTGAACTTGCCGCAGTGCGCCGTGTGCTCACTGAGCTCTCACAAACCCTCAGGGACATGCATGGACGTGAGCAGGCAGAGACATCATCCGTTGCAAGTTCCGTCCAGGGCAGCCCCCAACGTAGATCTGGGAGGACCCGCCGCTCCACAGGCAGGGGTGCCCCTGAAACCTGGAAAGGGGGCTTGCAATAGCGTCAGCCCTCTGACATTGAGCGCCATTGGACACTGGTGTGTGGGGGGGGGGTAGGAGGGTGGAGGGGGTGTGTTGTGCTTCATCGGGTGGTGGGACGATTGGGTGTGTAATGTCATTTCACATCTGCAATACAAATCTTCACATCCATCAAATGAGTAGCGTGGACATTGATCTCTGTGTACGAGGCCTATCTTGGCGTACAGTCCACATTGTGCATGTTCCAGACACACACAGCGCCACAAGTCCCGTGTCCAGGTAACAGCCACCAGGCGTGAGTGCTAGAAGCATACATCTATGAGATTTTGACGGATCTCATGGGCCTCCTGTGCCTCGTGGACCCCTTGAGGTGCTGCCACATCCCCACCCTCATCTTGACCATCTTCAGGTGCTAGCAGTTCTGCGTCGGGGGGCATGGCCACATTCCTACGTACGCACATGTTGTGTAGCATGACACATGCCATGACCATCTTTGCCACCTTCTCATGGCGGTACAGGAGTGCCCCGCCAGACCTGCTGAGGCAGCAGAAACGACCCTTCAGTAGGCCGAATGCCTGTTCTATGACCACACGGGTACGTGAGTGGGCATGGTTGTAGTCCTCCTCATGCTGGTCCCGTGGGTTCCGGATTGGTGTAAGGAGCCATCTCTTCAGTGGATACCCGCCATCACCTGCATGTGGACAACAAAGGATGTTTGTGGAATGTCATTACTACGTACGCATCCCCCCCCTTCCTGCCAGGTCACTCACGCATCACCTACCCCACATAAACATGCATTTAATGAGACTCACCAAGTAGCCAGGATCGGCGCCCTGCGTGTCGCTCCATGTAGCGTGGTATTCTAGAGTTCCGCAAGACCATAGAATCATGTGTTGATCCTGGAAATCGGGCAGAACAATGTGTGAAGATCCTGTTGGAGTCACACACCATTTGTACATTGATAGAATGATATTGCTTCCGGTTGCGGTACTGGGCCTCCATGGCATGTGGGACAACCAATTCCACATGGGTGCAGTCGATGGCACCAATGCAACCCGGTATGCCGCCAAGTGCATGGAATCCCACTTTTGTGTTTGTAAGCTCTTGCTCCGTGCGTGGTAAAGTGATGTAGTCGTCTGAGTGCTTCAGGAGGGCATCAAGTACTTGGAATAGTGTCCGTGAGAATAGTGGCTGTGAAATGCCATGCAACTGTCCGACTGTGTGCTGGTAGGTGCCTGTGGCCAGGAAGTGTAGTACAGACACCACCTTCAGTAGGGGTGGGATGGCGGTTGGGCTATCTATCATGCTGACAAGGTCAGCGTGTGTCATGTCGACAATGGCGGTTATGGTGTCCCGGTCCAAACGGTAGAGGGTGTGGATCTGCTCAGCTGTGAGGTTGAACGGATTAGCTCGGAGGCGTGGGATTGCGGGCTGCCTGCGTGGTGGTAGTGGCTGTGCTGGTGGGGCTTGCTGGCAATGCCTTGCCCTCCTCCTCCTCCTCCTGCGTCTCCTCTGTGCGTCCGCTTGTTGTAGTAGTTGGCGTTCGTCTTCTTCTTCAAGTTGGAGTACTTGCAGTGCAATCAGGTTCCCCAGGCCCAAAATCGCTAGTCCTGCCGGTAGCATTCTGGAGTGGGTGTGGTTGTGGGAGGGGGTTGGGTGTGCAATTTATGTGTTTACAGGCTGTATTGCCTTCACCTGTGGTGATTCATTCCACCTGTGTCAGCTTCAATGCCTTTCGTGCGAGCACGTCCCGCACACGACGCTGCAATTAGACGCATGGCATCTTGCATTTGGATTCATGTTCTTTATCCCGATGGCAGTGGAATATTGGTTTATACGCTAATTCTGCTATGGTCACATTGTTGCACATACTACATTTGCATTTGCGAGCAGACTTCTGAAGGGTCGGTGGAATGTAGTGCCCGATCAGCGGTGGACCCTCATGCAGCACTGCACCGACGTTAACCGACGGCGGGGAGTCCCATCAGTGATTGTGGCCAGTTACCATTTTCACACACAGCCGCACTGCATAGATGTATTTGTGGATGCAAGCGTTCACAGCTGCCTTTTGAACGTGATGTTGCAAATTAGGAATTCGAAGGGCTGCGCTTTCGGTTTTCGACTAGTGGCGTGGAGACGCCCACAGGTCTGACTGGAAAAGTAACGTTCTATTGTTGAATGTCCTTGGGACAGGGCCCATGACGGGAATGCAATGAATGATATGATTTGAATGGGATGCGCTATAGCGTAGTGGACGATAAGGCAGGACGTTCCCAAATACATGTGACTTCACTACACAGGGAATCCGGCCAGGAGCACAGTGGATTTTGAAGGCTGCATTACGCACAGACTCAATGGAAATTTCGAATGTGATGTGAGTGAATATTCAGGCGTCTTCATAACGGGATGAGGGATTGATGAATGGATGCATGGACAGTTAATTTAAATGGGAGTCTGCCATGTACATGGCTATTTGGAATGTATCCCCTTCCCCTGCGCTATGTGATGCAAGGCTGCCATGGTGGGACGATCGTCTGTCTGCCCTTGTTGTACCCTCCCTGTCTCGACGCGCCTTCAATCACTTGTGTCTATGCACGTTGATGATCCCATCTGATGCATCCTGTTCTGACAGGCGCATGCACACAGACACTCGTTTGTAATGGAGTATTCACATCGATTTGGGTCGTTATGATTCGCTAGTGGTTTTTGGGTGCAATTGGTCCTTATGAGTGGGCTAACATGCATGTGGTTGTAGGTTTGGTGTGTTGAATGATGTGAGTGATACATAAGAAGTTCGGATGCCCATTCTATCTTCTTTTTTCTTTTGGGTGACAGGTATCTCCTCCCCTACTGCCGCTGCCATCTGTACGCCACTCCTGCAGATGGCTTCTACAGTCGACACCTGCATCTTCGAGTTAATCAGTGGAGCACCATTACGATCTTATGGGACGATCGCCAATGGCCCACATGCCCTTACGCAGTACTTGTGGCTAGGTGCAGCATACCTAGCTTCCAGCTGGACTAGTGCCTACCTCATGGGACGGCCCTGCGGTCCTAGGCGCTTCCATGTTGCCTTTTTGGAGGTTGATGTTGCCCCTGTGTGCCATGAGGGTACAGGGCGTCACACTTGGGGTAGCTGGTCATTTTTTGCGGATGCAGCCCACAGTAATGCTGATCATTTGTGAGTTCCTGTTGTAATGGCTGTATGGCCTTGGTGATTTCGATGTGCATTAAATTTGTATTCAGATGTTAACCGTGTGGCGTTATTCTTTGCTAGTAATGTGGCATATTCGGTTTTGTGGCGCGATGTTCTGTGAGGTGTTCTGCATTGGGTTCCGGCTCCTGGGTACAGTTGTGTGGTACCTGCTTATGCTGATGGTCGGTTTGACTACTGGCATGTGTACAGGGCTGGTGCAGTCTCCCTCAGGTTGCTGCTTTGGATGTTGATTTGCACTGGTGGCAGGCGATGGGGGACAGTTGTTGTTTTGTGTCATGATGGTATCTTCAGTTCATTTTGGTGTACTTGCACCTTCAGATGCCTGTGCTGCATCGGTACGGCAATGGTGTGTTGCCAATTGTGGGTGGCCACTCACAGGGCACTTGGGGCCCCTGCATGCATTTGTTCGTTGGCATGCTTGGGTGACTTGTGCATTTCACTGGTTGCATGGTGTGACTGCATTGCGCCTACGAGGAGTTGTGCAATGTGGGCAGGGAGTGGAGTACAGGCACTCAGTAGGGCCATTTACGGTTGGTTCGCGATGCCGTATTTCTCACCATGGCAGAATGGTACTTTCCGCCATGCTTGATGGCGTAAAGTACATGTACGCTAGGGTCGGAATTCGCGTACCGTTGCGACATGGAGGTAATTACGGTTTTGCAAGGCGCGCGTGCGCGTACTTGGTGCAGTTAGCGTTGCCGTTCACTGCGGTGTCGCTAATGGCATCGTACTTTACGGTGACGGGTCATGATCGCAACGGGCGCTATTCGATGGCGGTATTACCTTTCCGCCATCGTTTTTCCTATTCCGCAAGGGTCGTAATGAGGGCCAGTCTGTTTACTGGTACACTTTTAGAAGGTGCCTTTTAGTTTTATTAATCATTGATAACGTGACCTTTTGCGAGGATGATGGGAAAACGGGAAAAGTTAAATTAGTTCTTCTCAATACCTGATCAATGGACAAGCAGGCCATAAACATCAAAGACCATATAATGGATCACAACATTGACATTGTGGGCTTGATTCATGGAAGTGTTTTATAATGGTGCAATGCCATAGGAAAATGTTCTGTGAATCAGGCCCTATGTGTCTTTCTGAAACATGGATGAAAGCATCGAGTGTCCCAAATATTGAACTGGCCACACCAAAATATTATACATTTATAAGCCAGAATAGATAATTTAAAATAGGAGGCAAAGTGTCGATTTTACCCAACCAGAGTATGTTTTTTTTTTCAAATACCAGTTTCAGTTATGGATTGTGAAGCAGTTTGGGTAAAAGTAACACCCACCCCAAATAATTGTGTAAATAACCTCCTACTTTACCGCCCCCTTAAGGATGTCCTATCCTTTTATGAAGAAAATTCGACTATTCTAGCAGACATGGATAAACCTTTCAGCTCCACCATTGTGCCAGGAGATTTTAATAGATGTTGGGAAACACATTAGACCATGAAGCTACTAGCCTGGAACAATTGTTTAAGGATTTTGGTTTCCAATCGCTAGTAAGAGAACCAACACATTGTAAGGGGAACTCCCTGGACTGGGTGATGGCGAGGAACATCTCAGTTACACTGTCTGGAGTTACACCATGTCTGTGGTCGGATAATTGTTTGGTTAATCTGGAATGTGTACTTCCATTGGTATCTATAAAGAAACAAAATATACAGAAGAAGGTCATGAGTAGAAACTTCCCGAAAATTAGGGATAACGATCTGGTATTGCATTGAGACTCTCATGACATCTACATCCAATGATGAGACGCCTAAAGACACAAATACATCACAGATTGTGACTGGTACAGCAGTGAAAGCCAGCAGACAGTGATGTGCACCGTGACACCAACATGTACCATGCGCATAAAGCACACAACCTTCTCCCTGAAGGCAGGTCATGTGACAGAAGTATACACAGTACCAATCATGCAAGGCCCCTGGATGGCTGCCAACTGCAGCCAACTGTAACTACAACACGTATATGAGCATTTCATACAAAATGGTTAACAAATATGACAAATGCCACTCATCAGATGTGTCAACGTAGGTGTCCATGCCTCCCATGCCATGCTCACTGCTCATCAGTCCACTTGCAACCTATTCGAATGGAGTCAGCTCCTCCTCCTCTGATGCCCTCTCCAGTGGCCTGGGCAGAGGCTAGGTTGACACTGAGCTTACCCTTAGTCCTTCGAAGGAGGGCATCCATTCACTTGTGGACCTCTTTAGCAGTGACCCTCTCCACACCACAGGCGTTTATGCCACATCCTCTTTCGCTGTGCACGAGTACGGTTGCTGCCAGCTGAGTGGTAGAGGTCCCAATAGAGTGCTCCATTGCATACACCGTGAGGATTTCAAGCTCCTCATCAGTGAGGTGCTTCGTCCTTACTGGCCCCTCCTCCTTCACCTGTGCCTGATCATGTACTGGTGCCTCTTCCTGTTCTGAAGTGTGTCCCTTCCTGGCCCTAGTGGCCCTTGGTGGTGTGGGACCACCTTTAGACCTTCGGCCATGTCCCTGTCCAGGTGACTGTGGCCTGAGGCTCACCAGGTCCTCCTGGGGCTGAGGCACATCTGTCCTCTAATACACAACAGGTCAATAATTATTATATTGCCTTGCCCCACTCCGAATTCGGGGTTCATCCACACACAGGGTGTACATTTATATTAAGCCCAACAATGTATAAAAAAGAGATCAATTGCTAAACTATATATTAAGCCCAACAATGTATAAAAAAAGAGCCCAATTGCTAAACTATATCTGTCCCTCAAGAAAGACTTGTATGTCCCTTAGTCCAGCTTCCCCTAGATGTGCTGTCCAGTCATTTGGTCGAAAGACGTTTGGCCAAAAGACAAATGGTCGATGGAATTTGGTTGAAAGCCAAATGGTCGAATTTTTTTTAATTTATATATATATTTTTTAGGTTTTTGTTTAGGGAAAAAAAGGGTTTTTTAGAAAAAGAAGGGGGCTGGGGGGGACCCCCCCCAAAAAAAATGAAAATACAAAAAAAAAAAAAATTCGACCATTTGTCTTTCAACCAAATGACTGGTAACCGACATCTAGGGGACTGCTGGGCGGCCTAACTAACATGGATAGCATGGGGAGATTTCCCTATTCTTTAACTTCACTAAACACATTTTTGATTGGTAAAAATATTTAGTTTTCTATGTCAAAATGCAAAGAGTCCTACTGGTAACCCTTTGCATATCTAAAAAGAAAGAGAGTTCTCCAGGGCTCGTCCTCCCATTTCTGCACATGTGTCCTCACCACATCACTGTCCCCATCCTCTGCCTTTCTGAGCCTTTTCATTCATGGTGCAGGCAAAGTGAAAAGAACCCACAAAAATAGATCACACAAAACAAAATGCAGGCTTTGTGATAGACTATGTAGATTAGTGGTCCTGTAAGTCACCCCAAAACCCAAAATAGCAGTATGCGATACCTAGAGGGCCTCCCAACATAAATAAATGTGTACACAATACCGTATGGACACCACAAAAAACAAAAAGAGAGGTGTGTGATACATAGAGGTCCTCCCAACATAAGAAAATGCGTATATGATACTGTTTGGGCACCCCAAAACCAAAAAAAGTGGTACGCGATACGTAGGTGCACCCCAAAATGAAAAATGCATTACACATAACATGAAGGCAAAGGCTTGCAAATCACCTCCAAATTTGTGTCAGCGATAGTTAGACCTCTGTCTCTGTACCTTCTTGTTCACAACTGGTAATTGCGCATTGCACCTCTTAAATATCCTGTCACTGCCATGTGCTGCATAAGTGTGCTGTGTGCAGCACTCAGCACATAACCTATGCGTAACATATGCACTAAGACCACTTATTCTGATATCTGTTGCCTCCAATGCAACACATGCCTTCCTACTGCTGTTAAATGTGTCTCCTCCTGCCATGTACCACCTCCAACCTTACCATCTGCTGCTGCCTGGTCAAGTCTAAGGGCCTTCTGCCCACCAGCACTGCCTTGGAGGGCCTGCTGTCCCCCCATTGCCCATGCTCCTGTAACTGGCCTGTAAATTCCTGTGACCACCTCATCTGCTGCCTTGTAACTCCCACCTCTCAATTCCACCACCACAGCTCCACAGCTCATTTACAGGACCCAGTTAACCCACACCAACCTCAGTGGTTGCCATGTCTGCTCCATCCTCCACGCCACCAAGCATACCAGTGGATCGGATCCTGGAGAATTATGATGCCCTCTTCAACCCAGCGACTCAGCTCGGATCTGAAGGATGTAACCACATTAATGCGGAGGGGGTGGTAGTCCATTCCGTGAAGACCATCTAGAAGCGCTGGAAGAATCTTATGACCCAGAGCCATACCAAGGCGGTGGCAGCCTTCAATGTAGGTGCCACCGCAGGGGTGCACCGTGCGGGCTGCCACAGGATATCATCCACCCAGCTGTGGGTCCTTGAGATGTTCTGCATGGCTCTCCAGCCCAGATCTGTGAGTGTCAAGGATGTCTGGAAGCTGCTGGTGAGTACCCATGTGGTGCACTGATCTACAGTGTATGTGTTTTGTGCATGCATGATTGCAGGTACTCCCATCTGTATGCAGCATGTGTTTTGCAGTGATCCACAGAAGCAGGCAGCCTTCTGCCAATTCTGGACATGTGTGATGGCAGACATCTGTTGATTGGACATGCATTGATATGTGTACTGTTGGTTCTTAGTGACTTGGGGCACTCGTGCACATGCAATGTGTGTTGTTGGAACAAGTGCTCGGAAAGTATGAATGCCAGATTGCTATGTTGTGGCCATGTGAGGGACATGCATGCAGGACACCTCTATGGTTTGCACATTTCCAAGTAAAGGCATCCACACTTTTCACCTGAGAGTGGCACTTGCGTACGGATGTCAGTAAATGTCATGTTGGTATATTGACCTCACAGGGACAGTGATGTGGTCTGTCATCACACTGCATATGAAGACAGTGTTGACGTGTGATCATGCCAAATGTTTGTCCTCGGGGCAACAGCATACGCACTTGTACCTCTACAATGTGTGTCTGTACGTCTTTCCTGCTTACAGGCAGGTCACTGCGTCAAGGATGCATGTTGCTACATGTAATTGGGAGGACTCATGTCCAAGCAGGTGTTCGCATGGCCATGCTGTGCGTAACCAAATCATGACTGGCTTGTGGGATACAAGATACAATATACAACTCATACAACTCAGTGGGCCTGATCACGACTTGGGCGTTACCGCCGGCGGTATTACTGCCGGTGGTAATAGCCCTACCACCGAACTCCCCGGCGCTAATAGCGCCGGATCACGAGTTCGGCGGTAAAGTAATTCCCCATTCCCCATTGAGCCCATTTGGGAATGCCCCATTCCCCATTGGGCTCAATGGGGATAATTCGTGCTCTCACCGCCGGCGGATTTCCCGCCGGCAGTAATAGCGCACATTTTCTGCGGATTTCCCCCAGCTAAGAGCTGGGGCGAAATCCGCCAAAGTCCTGATTTGGCAGACCCTTAAATCCGGCGGTATTAGCACTACCGCCGGGTTTAAGGGTTACCGCCAAAGTCATGGTCAGGCCCAGTGTCTTGACATCAATGTGTTCCCTGCAGTACCCTAGACCAGCTATGCATCTATGCATTCAGTGGTTGGCCACCTACCAAAGGTCTCACTGACCACTCGTGCATTTGTGTTTTGACTCCCGGGACCACACTGCAGAGGTGGTAGACTTTGCCATGGGGCCTGGTCCATGGTCTGCATGTGCCCATCGTGATCCTTCGAAATGCCTGGTCATGTGATGGTGTACATTGGGTATGCATGGTAGTCCCAGTGGGCTGGCCGGCTCTGGAGGTCCAGATGTACTACATTCTGGTATGTACTCCAGTTGTGTACAGGAGGAGGAATATCACTTTTGGACAGTTCTCCTCCTCTGTCACCCAGGGTACACAGTTTACAAGTCAGCATAGTCGCCTTACTCTGGCCTGCTGTTGACATGGTGTAACAGTCCTGTCTGCCCTCCTCTTGTTTCCTGCTGACAAAATCAGGCTCCGCACATCCCCCACGACAGAAAAGGGCCATTCACCACGTAATGTTCCAACAGAGATTTGCCTGTTGGGGATTGTCTTCTAACTGGGCAAGTACTTTTGTGGCCAAGGAGGGTGCATGGCCGTCAAATGACCCTTGATGACTTGCACCACGACAGCAGGTCAGCCTGTCCATTTGGCTCCTTGCAATCCATAGATGCATTTCAATACTTGGTTAATCTTGGGTTGGACTACTTGTTCAGCCATGGTTATTGAGACAGGCATCTATGAACCACCTGCATTCTGACAGTGTAGTATGGATGGCATTCCCCTGCAGGGAGTGCCACCTTGCATGGGAGTCTCTCCCCTCCAAACATTGCTGCGGCAGAGTTGTCCTGCAGTTCCCTGGTGGTCATGTGAGAGTACGGGGATGGTGGCATGGACACAGGGCCTGGACTACAGACAGTGGGTGTGTGCCCATGTGGTGCATGCCCCTGCACAAATATGTTGAGCTTGTTGAGATCAGAGATGGCAGAATGCAACATTAGGGGATTTTGCTTGTGTGGATCTTCAATACATGTCCAGGAGTCCCTCAGTCACATTGATTGATGTGGGAAGTCCACAGTGCACTGTGCCATTTATTCATACAGCTGTGGGCACAGGGCAAGTGGCGTGAAGTGGCACTGTCAGAGGTCACAAGTCTTTTTAATGGGGCTCAACCCATAGGCAGTGTTCTACAACTTGCAGACCCTGGCACTGTGTTGGTGACTGAAGGCCAGACCCTGGATGGCACTGTTATTGCTGGCATTGCCACATGGCCACCCGTCCATATGTTCCTTCGGCCAGTTCCTTTGGTCAGGCATAGCTACCCATGTGGGTGGGTCAGGCCTTCCTGATGACCTGATTGACAGCTGGCCCAGCTATGCCGCACATTTATCTGCAACCAGCCTCCATGGACCCCAATGTGTGCATGCATTGTACTCTGTGGTAGGTGTCTCCCTGTGTGATGGACACGTGGCATGGGAACTTGAGGGGCTCCACTGTGCTGGTACCGGGCCAACAGAGCAGGTGTGTGACTACAGGCGTGGATGCTGTTTAGTGGCTGAGCAAGGCCAGCAGTTGAAGGTCCAGGCTAGACATGGGCCCCAGAAGGTATCCCAGGAATTGTGGCTCCATAAGGCAGTTGGGGCCCCTTTCCCTCTCTCTATGGTTTTGGAATGCTGGGTCAATGGCATAGCCACAGTTGTGCACATTGTGGCCACACTTGTGGGCCACTGTGTAGGGCATGGCAGCCAGGTTTCCCTGTCCCATGAGTGACTCCTGTTGGCCATCCTGTTTGTAGCCTTTCCCAAACTGCATGTGTATGCATGCAGGCATGGTGACCATGCAAAACATGCAATGGTGTTAGTAAGATGTGTGCCCTGGTGCACTTCCCATGGTCCTGCAGGGTTCAAAATTGTCAGGTGCTGGGAGCTATTTATCTCAAGGTATCAGCCAAGGGGATCCTGGTTAGTTTGCAACCAACAGCTACCATGAGCTTCGATTGACTGCCCAAGCAATTGGTGACAGGCACACATTGCTATGTGATATTAAGCCTGTAGTTCTGGGAATGTGTATGATAGAGATTGTAGGACAGAAGTCAGAATCATTTAGAGATTATTGACAAATATATTATGTGCAAAATGTTAGGGTTTGCATCTTCACACAAGTTGAATTTGTTCTGCACGGTGTGCTTGCTCCTGCCTAACGTGTAATGCCTGATACCCATGAACTGCTTTTTACTCCTGGTCGACAATTCCTAATTTCGACCAATGACCTGGCTGCATGTTACAGTTGGGTCACTTTGGCATTGTTATTGTGCCATGTCATGTTTCCTACAATGTGTCTTTGGACACACGTCAATCTGCTGTGTTGGCATGTGCATGTGTCATAACTGTGACTCGTCATTGTCCTTACATTCGTTTATCAGTATTCATAGAAATTGCCTGGCTGCGTGTGTGTGTGTGTGTGTGTGGCTGTTGCTGGTTGACCCGTGCTGACTTAATGTTACTGTTTATGTTGTGTATGCCACACATGCTTTGACACTGTTGACTGATGTCAATGTTCTTTGTCCACTTTCCCACAGTTGCTGCATGCTAGCCAATAGAGTGGAAGCTGTGCTGTTAAGCAGAGACACAGGGACCGGGGCAGGGCTCCAGACCAAGGCGCACACCCCGGCCACTCATTAGTAACACCCCCTCTTCTCAAAGCGACGTGGCTGGGGGAGTGCATGTACCATTGGGTGAGGCTGCTGGGGCTAACTCCCAGGAGGTGATTGTGGCCGGCAATACCTCAGCAGCGGTGGCTCAGAGTGCTGCCACAAAGGGGCCATCGAGGGCATAAGATTCTATGAAGTCATCAGGTTTGAAAGAGGTGGAGGTGGGGGAGGAGGCCATTGCAGCCTAGCCCACATGGTCAGGTGGAGGCATCGAGGAGGGTGTTCAGACTGCACCCCTGGCCCAGGGACCTGATGATGTGCAGCCACCATGGATGGTTCTGTACAACATCTTGTCTGTGTGCCATCTGCCACAGCAATGACCACCTTCCTGGAGCCTTCCACCCAGTTTGATGCCCCGCTTTTGGCCGATGTGTCCATCTGGAATCGGGTGCTGCCCCTGCTGGCTGTCATCACAAGGCAATCCACATCGATTCAGGATGCTGTACAAGCTTATTTGCAGGAGCTTGCACAGCATCTCAATGAGATGTGCCACTTACTGGTCCAGCTGGCAACAGCACTGCTCTTGGGTGGCCTTTCTGGGCTGTCATGTGCAATGGTCCCCCTCTTCCACTTCCTCCTCTGTGCCCCAGTCATCCTCCAGGGAGCCTTCCGGGCCAAATACCAAAACAGCCCCCTGTTCACCAGTCCCACCGCCACCACCTCTTCTGGTTGTGCCTTCATTGTTGCCCTAGGGGGGAGTCCCTGAGACTGTAGATTAGGTGGTCACTGTGCCTGCTCAGGTACCAACAAAGGAACAGGGAGTGGAGGGACAGTTGGCACTTCAGGGCAGTGCAGGTGCCATACGCCCCCAATGACGGTCATCAGGTCTGAGGGCGTACCTCCAGAGATTGCACTCTGCCCGTCAGCAGAAGATGGTGACCATGAGAAGGCCGACTTCTACAGGATTTACCCCCCTTAGGAGGAATTTGGCAGAGGTGAGGCAGGAGGAACACAAGGGGGATCTGCAAGCATTGTCCTTTGTATTCTGTTGCTAGCGGTCGTAGCTGGTGGCAGAGAGGCAGCAGGCGAGGGAGGATTCAGTGATGGTGGCCAGGGCTGATGTGGAGCAGAGGCAGGCAAGGAGGTAAGCTGTCATCCAGGAGGATGCTTGTATGTCGGCAGAGGAGTTGGAGAGGCAGATGGCGGCCAGCCTGCAAGCCTTCCAGGTTACAACGGAGGCCTGCTTAAGGTAAGAGGATGTGGAATGTGACTCAGCCCTGGTGGAGACGTTGTCTGAGATTGGAAAGGTGTAGCTTGCTGCCAATGTATATAGTTAATTAAGATTAGGTTTAATTTTTTTTAATCTTTTATCCCTGAACAGTTTTAGCCTTCCCATAATTTTATTGTATATAGCTCTATTTGAATGCAAGTTTTAATTGAGTTAATTCCAGGCTTCTTGCAGTCTCTTTGCACATTTACTTTTTTCATGTTCTCCCAGTGCATATGTTCTGTGTCAGTCATGTGAATTGGGGCCTCACTGAGTGTGTCATGTTGTTAATATAATGTATGTTGGCAGAGGTGTGCGTATGTGCTTGACATGTTGGAGTGGGGCCATCAAACAGCTTGAGGGGGCCCTTGATTATAATCAGATTCCATTCCATGTGCAGGGGCATTGTGTGTTTGGTGTCAGTGTGTTGGTGTTGTTGGAGTTAAGGCTTTTGTTGTGTGTGTAATGGTGCACATACGGGTATCGTTGTGGTAATGTCTGAGATGTCTCATGAAAGTGTTTGTAGTCTCTCATTGGGGATGGACACTCACTGTGTTTTGCCACATGTTCCTCATGTTTTCGTTGTGTGTTGTATCTAGTGTCATCTATTTGCCGCTGCACAATCGCTACTGGAGGTGGAGTTATTGTACATTGGTTTCCTTTCTGTTCCACTGATGTTTAGGTGTTCCTTTGGCACGTGCTTGTCAATGTGTATGTGCCCACACTTCATTCACTGTTGTGGGTATTTGGAATTGTGGGTGTTCCAGTGAGATTTGGTGTACTGTGGATTGGCGGGCTGAGCACATCGCTCATGTAGATTGCAGTGTCACTCCTACATTATGGACACCCACACGCACACATTTGCAATCAACCAGTACCTGCTCTCATATCATGCATCACATCGGCCACTGGAATGCAGCTGAGTCACATGATTGATTGTTCACTCTAGCTGCACACCTTTTCCATCTCCTTGAGTCGCACACTCTCTGAAAGGCATTGCAGAACGCAAACACAGCCATGTTTGGGTTTGATCACCTGCAGGAACATTGCTACCCCTACCTATCTGCCTTATTTAGCACAGGATGAAATGCAGCCTGTCCTTCTTTGTAATTAGGCCAATCTGTGATTCCTTGGACTTCTGTCCTACAGGGGCATTCACTTACAATGCGTTGAGGCCTTTCCAAAGGCACACAGGCACTATGCATATTCCACATTGCATTACCATTTCACCTGTACATGGAGTGGTCACAGTACAGGTGGTGCACACGTTTGTTGTCCTGTTGATGTGCAGCAGAGTGTAGTATACCAGAGAGTATTGGAAGATGCTCTAGTCATGCAATCAACAGCACTGTTCCCAGTTGATCGTGTTGGAAGAGGATATGTGGCATGGTGGTGGCAGGCCACCGGAGTTTAGGTAAGTTGTAGTTCCACATTGGACTGGTGGGGTGCAGACTAGCAAGCGTTGCCTGGGGTAGCAGTCGGCCATCAGTGGTGGTGTTGGGATGAGGGTGGACTAGCAGGGGCTGCCTGAGGTAGTGGTCAGAGGTGAGTGGTGGTAGTGGGACTGGGCTCGACTAGCAGGGTGCTCCTGTGTGTTGGGAGGAGAGTGGACTAGCAGGGGACTGCCTAGCAGCCGACTGCCAGAGGTGATGGGCGGAGGTAAGTGGGTAGTAGGAGTAGGCCAGACTAGTAGGGGGCTGCAAGGGGTAGTGGGCCGAGGTCAGTGGGGCTGTTGAGAGGATGGTGGATTAGCAGGGGGCTGCTAGGGGTGATCGGAGGATGTGAATGAGGGTAGTGGGAGTAGTGCAGACTAGCAGGGGTTGGGGCAGAGGTGAGTGGGGTTAGTGGGGGTAATGCAGACTAGCAGGGGGCTGCCTGGGGTTGGGGTGGAGGTGATTGGGGGTAGTGGAAGTAGGCCGAACTGGCAGGGGTCTGCATGAGGGTTGGGGCAGAGGTGAGTGGGGTTGGGTGGAGGGTGGACTTGCAGGCAGCTTCCTGGGTTAGTGAGCGGAGGTCAGTGGGGGTAGTGGAAGTAGGCCGGTCTAGCAGGGGGCTGCCAGGGGGAAGGGGTTTAGGTGAGTGGGGGTAGAGGGAGTAGTCCAGACTAACAGGGGGCTGCCTGGCTTAGTGGGTGGTCAGTGGTGGTGTTGGGAGGATGGTTGACTAGAAGGGGCAGCCAGGGGTGATGGGCAGGGGTGATGGGCAGAGGTGAGTGGGGGTAGCGGGAGTAGTGCGGACTATCAGGGAGCTGCATGGGGTTGGGGCAAAGGTGAATGTGGGTAGTGGTGGTAGGCATGGCTTGCAGGGAGCTGCCTGGGGATTAGGGCTGCGGTGAGTGGGCTTGTTGGGAGGAGGTAGGACTACCACAGGGCTGCCTGGGGTAGTGGGCAGAAGTGAGTGGGCATAGTGGGCCTTGAGTTGCAGGCAATAGTACACAGTTTCGCAGGGGTACTGCCTTGAGTTATGGGGGACAGTACACAGTTTCACTGGGGTGCTGCCTTGAGGTACAGGGAACAGTCCACAGTTTCGGTGGGATGCTGCTTTGATTTATGAGGGACAGAATGCAGTCTCGCTGGGGTGCTGCCTTGATTTACAGAGGACAATACACAGTTTAGCCAGGATACTGCTTTGATATACGAGGGACAGTATGCGATTTTTCCAGGCTACTGCCTTGAGTTGCGGGGGCAGTACACTGTCTTGCAGCGTTTCTGGATGGTGGTGCAAAGGTAGGTGCAAAGGTTGTTTGTTGGTGCTGTTTTTTTGTTTGTGCAGGGGGCCTGTTGTTGGGATTCCATGCGCAACTCGTTGTTGTTTGCAGAGTGGGTTACTTTGCACTTTAGAATCCATGAGTCTGAAAACAGCGCAAAAATTTTGCACGCGCAATGTAAGTTCTATGTTGTTTATGGTGCTGCCCTTATCCTATGAAGTAGGCCCCATAGGTTTCCGTGTGGAATCTTTGTTAATTACCATTAGTGGTAATTTTGATGCAGTGATTACAACGATTTTCATTTGGTAACGTGGATGCTCTAGCTTTTGGCGGGAGATACATCCTCCACCTAACCCACAAAATTGTAGTAAGACAATGCAGTAATGCAGCAATGCTTGAATTATCAGCACTTTCCAGCCACTTTTTACCACACCACGACACCTGTAATGAGGCCCTATGTTTTTTGCACCTTTCCCCTACGTCTAACTGCACTTGTACTGCTATAACATTTCAGTAACGTTTTTTTAGCTGTGCAGCTTTGGCCTTTACCTGGAACACAAGTATATGGTACTAGCGGTACCACCCTGCGTTGCACGGGTCTGTAGCTGACATAGCTATAGCCTTGTGTATGTTATATTGTGTCCTAACTTTGCTATTATTGAAAAATCGCAAAAAATCAGCAATCTCCCGAAATCGCCTATACTGATAGCACAGGGAAGGACCCTGCTCCACCCCTGTACAGGGCAAATAGGTGGGGTTGGACACTATTGCGATTACACCCCAGACTGGTGTGTCAACCTTGTGTCCTAACTTCATATTATTGGAAAAGTTGCAAAATCTGCAATCTCCCTTAATTACCTATACTGATAGAACAGGGCCGGACCCCGCCCTGTGTAGGGCGAATGGGTGGCGTCGGTCAGATTTCACTATCCCCAGTAGACACCACACTGGTATGCTGACCTCAGGTGAAAATGTCAGCCCACCAACTGTTGTCAGTCTGGAGCCAACGATCGCACAATCGGCAATCTCGCAAAATCGCCTGTACTGAAAGCACCTGTGCAGGGCGATGGGTGGGGTTGGTCCAATTTCACAATCTCCAGTACACCCCAGACTGGTATACCAACCGTTTGCCAAAATGTCAGCCCACCAACTCACTGTTGTGGTGCTGGAGGCAACCCCGAACATAGAAACACACTTTTACAAATACATACATAGATAGATTTACGTACACGCACTTGTAAATAATGCTCCTGTGTACAGTGACTCAAATTGAAATGTAGGTTTATTTCTGAAACTTCCAATTCGGAATTGTCTGTAAAATCTATGCAATTAAACAAGAGCGCCAATGGTTGTGTTTGGTTGATCTTTCCTACTTTGGTTGTTCGTAAATGGTAGACATTTGGTGAAATGATGCCGAGCCTTGAGATAGCAGCTCTACAAATCATGAGACGCTGCACATACAGCTGACATGTAGGCCATAATCAACTACAGAGAGTGTGAACCCCGTGGAATTGAAAAATGGGGCTTTAACGCCGTCATCTTTTTCACATGTTATTTACGTAATTCACCTTATTCGCAAAGAAATCGAAAGAGAATTAAACAGGGCAAGTGCAAAAAATGTCGTTCCGAATGCGAACCTTGTCCAAGAATTATCTCTGGCGAAGATCTAGCCACACAATTCCCTCATCAGGAGTTTGATGGCAATGGCGAAAGCAGATGGTATTGTAAATACCACTTTTCACCATCAGCCTTGCTATGGTACACTACGTTTTTGCCACATGCTGTGTTCCAAGTATGCCGTATCTGTTAAACCCCTCATGATTACAAGTTTTAATTTCTCATTGGAATTATGCCTTTTTTTTTACTTCCAGTCAAAGGGTGGAGGTATAAATAATTCCCTGCTTAAAAGTCTTCCTTTAAGGAAAGCAAAGCGCATCCATTTTGGTAAAGTAAGAGAGGATATTGGGACCCCTGACAGAGCCATAATTTGGACATCTCAGAGGCCCAAATTCAGTCAGAAATTATTTATTTCAGAGAACACATTTCTCTAAAGTCACAGCTGCAACACAGCATAAAGTACCACTCAATGTATTCGATTCCAAATACCAAGAGTTCTGAACAACCAGGAGTTCCGAACAACATGTATTAAAACATATACGCCAATATTACTTACTCTTATTTACCATTCAAGGCACTATGTCTAGTCAGTGTGTTCCTTCTTACTGTACGAAGCTGATCTTTTTCGAGGCAAACAAGATATATCGGAATGCAGCAACAATAAGCAAAAGAAGTAACGAGGTATATTTCAGATCATTGAAATACTATTAAAAGAACATAATTGCCAATTTTTCCAGCATGCTTGGGCGACGAAACAGGGCGTTGGCCAAACTGGGAGCTACCTGGCAGACATCTTGTCCATTTGTTTTTGACCCAAGTGGAGTATTTCTCTTCAGCTTCCTGTTGATTAAGGGGATGCACAATTTCACAATTGTCTTAGATGGAGTTAACTTTCAAATCCAAGTCATTAGTAGGAATGTTTGAGGCCAGCAAACTCATGCATGTGTTGGTCTTAAATTAGGATGATGAATAATCCCAGGTGTGCCAGATCACCTTTAAAATATCGCAGGAATCAGATATGTATTTGAACTAAGGGACAGAGTACAATCATGTACAGTTATACGTTTAGGCAACACATTGGTATCTCTGGTCCACAATGAGGCCCAAAACATAAGTGGCTTTAATATAAGGACATTTACATGCATTTCCTCTTGTGAGAGAAAACATTAATTAGTTGGAGCTACACCCAATGAAGTACTTACATGTTTTCCTTTCCTTGCAGCTTATCTACACTCTTCCGCCCTGCTTCTTCACCGTCAATCCATACAATGGTCACCAACTTAGCACAATAAATGTCCAACACGGTGCTGACGTGTAAACCTCTTGACGAGTTGAACTTCCCTTCCCTAATACAGGATCTAGTGGCCCCTGTATCAACTAAGAAAGAAAATATTTTGTCACCTATCGCCACATCTATGCGTGGTTCCTCCGCAGGGTTAGGTGTTACCGACAGGATGGGACACAACAAGGACGTATGTGGGCTGTCCTATTGGGGGTATAGTGATTGTCCGTTCCATGTGTATGGGTTGTGACCCAGTATCGTCACCTTTCGCAGTTGCGACTGATGTATTGGTGTGTCCGTGGGTAGTTGTTTATTGTCCTGTATTTGTGTGCTCTGTTGTACTGTCTGGATGTGTTGTTGTTGTGTCGTTACCATTTGCTGTTGTGCTTGTTGCTGTGCTCGTTGATACTGCTGTGTAGGGGGTGTTGTGTATGTTTGCTGCTGCTGTTGTGGCGGCACATCTTGTTGCGCTTGTGTTTCTGTCAACTGTTGTGGCTGTGACTGTTGTTAGTAGTGTTGTACCCCACTGTAGCCCTGTTGCCCTTGCTCTCCCCATCCTGCTTGTGCCGGTCTTGCCCTGCATGTGCATGATACGTGTACTACTAGTCCATATGTCCAGCACGTTGGCGGCTCATATGCTTGCCATGGGTATCCTCCAGTGCTGTCTGGGTACCCCTGCTGTCCATATTGGTTGTACCCTCTTAACCCTCCCCCTTGCTGTGGTGCTGCTGGTCCAAATCCCCTCCCTCTTGCTAATCCACCACTCCCTCTGTAGTTGTTTGTGTAGCCATTTCCTACTTGCGTGTATCCATCCCCCATCAGAGGAGCGTATGTGTGTTGGGCTGTTTATGGAGGCAGTGGTGGCACTTGCTGAGTCGTAATCTGTGCTGGCTGTGGTGGTGCTCCTAGTTGTTGCTGTGTAGTAGCTGGCAGTTGTGTGGCTGGTACTGCTGTCACCTGGGTGGGGCTGGTTATTAGCGCACCTTCCATGGCATATTTTGACAGTTTCTTCTGGACCAGTTTAGCCTCCTCTGCCTTTCGGTCTTCCTCTTTCTGTTTCATCTTTTCTTGCCACAGCCTACAATGGTGTACTATTGTTAGCTGTATCTCTGGCCATACTTTTGCTTCCATTCCTACCAATTTTTTTAACTGCCTTTGTACTGGTTCTGGAAGTCCCTATATCAGTATGTGGTAAAAAATTGCTAATGTTTTGTCCCACGCTTCCCGCGTTTCCAGGTGCCACTTCTGAATTTCCTGGATGTAATCAACAGGGTCTTCATTCTCACGCATCTTGTGTGACGTTATTGCCCCTATGTCTGAAGTGTCAGGGCATTGTACCCTCAGTGCCTGCCATAGTGCGTGTCTACAGTTTAGAAATGGTGCCCCATCATGTGACGTGTCACTGATTGTCACCCCTGGGAATCCCGCCCTCTTCCAAATATCATCTGCTGTGTCACCCAGTATGAAATAAACAACCCCTTCACATCGCCCACTGCTAGCTTTTGTCCTGCAGTTTGCTTCTCTATTTCATATATCCATTTCCCTGCCCCTCCGCTCGAAGATGGTAATCTACATTTAATGTTTTCTTTGTCTGCATGTTTCCATGGAACATATTGTGGCCTTGCCCCCGCTCTCTAGTAATGGCATTTGTGTGTATTCTCTTATCTCCCCTTGTGTGCGTCTGTGTGGTGATGTGTGCATGCTCTCGCTCTCCTCTTCCATGTCAGAAAATTCCTCAAGAAAGTCAGTAAGGTGTTGTGTGAGCCGAATATCTCCCATGCCCCTATGTCCTCTTTGTTGACCCATCTGATCCTTGTTGTGTGGGGTGGCTGATCCCTTCATTCTGCGTCCCGGGAGGTCTCTAAGCATATTAACATAGTGCGTGTGTTGTGCTGGTGGTGTCAGTGGCCATTGTGTCCCTTCTCTTTGTTGTCTCTTGCCCTCCGATCCTGCCTTCCCTTCTTCTTGTGTTTACACTCCCATGACGACCCGCAGTCTGTGCGTGTTTTGTATAATTTACTTAGCCCCTCTCCACTTCCATCACTCTGTCCTCCGCAAGATCCCTCTCCTTCCTCACTGCAAAATCCGTCTGAGAATTTAAATTTTGTGTTTAGGTGTTTTCTCCCCACTGTTACTGTTTCTAAGTCTATGGGCCTCATTCCGAGTATGGCGGTAAGGGATAGCGGCCACCGGTAACGAGACCGGTGGCGGTATTCCCTTTCCGCCATACTCCGAGTTCCCTCTGCGCCCTCGCCTTTAACGCCTGCTTTGAGCAGGTGTTAAAGTCGAGGGCGCAAAGGGGCCACCAAGCCAATAACGGTGACCGTAATGAACGGTCACCGTTATTTGCATCTTCCCCATTCCCATTGAGCCCTATGGGGGCTCATTTGGGAATGGGGAAGAGCCTTGGTGAATGGGGAATTACCGCCCGCCAACCTTGGAATGGGGCGGTGATTCCGCCATCCACCAAGGCGCTGCCGGTCCGGGTACTGCGTCAACCAATGCGTTAATAGCGCCATTGGTTAGTGCCGTACTCGGAATGAGGCCCTATGTCTGTGTACTCACCTGTCTTCTCTGTGTCTCCCTGTACTTGTGTTATCGTTATCCCCTTATTGTCACACGCATGTGTCTTAGCCTCATTTGCTTGGCTTGTTCCTCTTAGCCCTGTATTACTTTGTTTGTTTCCTTCATCGTCTAACTCCGTTCTTGCTCTGTAGTTTGTTCATTATCGCGTCACTTACCTGTTCTAGTGCCCTTGCGTCTCTGTCCTTGTTGCTCCATATCCCGCACTCCTTTGCCAATATAATCTCTATTAGTTTCCCTTCCTCGTACTTCCATGTGCTCTCTGCTATAATCTTCCTCTTCCATATGCGTCATTTCTCTGTCGTTTTCTTCTCGTTCCTCTTCATTCCTCCTGATCTTCCGCTGCTCCATGCATGCTACTCTTTCTGCAATCCCCCATATGCAGTCCTCTTCCTGTTTCCTTCTTTCTTCCTCTTGCTTGTTTAGCCCTGCTCACGCCTCCTTACCTTCATTCCTCTTCACCTTTTTCTCCCGCTCCTCCTGCTCGAGCTGTCTAATCAACACGCTCCACGCCTCCCTCAGTTCTGCTAATTTCACCTCCAACACTGCGTCTTCTTCCCATGTCACTCTTCCCTCTTTCCTCGTACGTACCTCGCATCCTCCCTGCGCATGTCCCATCTCCTCCTTACCTACCCTGTTTACCGCTTCTTCCTCTTCTCCCGTTAGTGTCCCCCGAAGTTTCAGTAACACTTGCGCTGCTATCTATTCGTCTGGCCCTATACTTGCCAAGTCTATTTGTGCCTTTTTATACTCCCTGAGCTCACCTGTGCCAGTTTTGTGTCTGCTGCACTCCCCGCATCCCGCCCCTTTTGGTAGTGGTCGGTTGGTGCGTATGGCGGTGGGCTGTAGGTAGGGTTCGAGTACCCTTCAGCTGCCGTCAGCTTTGATTGTGTCGCTTCTCTTAATTCCCTTATTGGATACATCCCTTCTGTTTCTTCCTTCACTCCTTTAACTGTGGATGTGTCTCCTTCACTTTCCTTTGTTACTTCTGCAACTGGGTATGATCCCTCTGCCTCTTCCTCACTCTCTTCAGCGCTGGGAGGAGCTTGGGGTGCGCTGCACCCGGCCTCCTTGCTCACCTTCTCCTCCTTTACCCCCTGCATGCTGAACATCACTGGTACACCTGGCACAAATCCCTGAAACATTTTCCAGAGATCGAAAACTTCTAGGTGGCTTGCTAACTTCTTCCCCTTATATGTGTTATGCAGATATGCTAGCAATGAATGTTGGGTGGATATTTCAAAGCTGCTGTTGAACGGCCATGGTATCCTAATTTTGTTATACGTCCCTTGAGTCCATTCGACATTGTACTTTGCTATTTTATCTCTATGCGGTATTAGTGTTGCGTAGATGTGTTGGAGTGGTGTGGTTAGGGTGCTGGCTCTGCATCCTGCCCCTGCCCCATAATACACAGAAATGTTTCAAATGTTCAATTTTTCAATACCGACGTTACCTGACCCCGTAGTTTGGGGACTTCAGACTTTCTTCTGTAATGGAAGGCAAGGTTATTATTATAAAACTTTTGTGCTGGGTGCCACTGCTCTCTTGTTCTTTACAACATTATCACCTTCCTTTACACTCCTCCTTTCGGAGCTAAGGCCCCCTTCGACCCGTAGCGCGCAAAGCCCCCTGCAGCTTTGCACCCCGCTCAGCATGCTTTTGAGCCATCCCGCCTTTCCAGTGCTATCCTCCTCTTCCCCCTTCCACTGGTCGCACCGCATCTCAGTGCAACCCCTTTGACCGAGGACGTGCCGGTGTTCTATGTGCGTGGCCACCTCTCCCCCTTCACGTTTGAAGAATACCACGGTATCCTATGCAAGCCCTATGGGTGACGTCACCAACTACTACAATGGGTTACCGGTACATAAAGTTATAACAAAAAAGGAAATGCGCACTAGTTTTTACAATGTTATTCCCCACACTCCCCACAGCTGTCTTCCCACCACGCCTGGAGTGGAGTATTCATTAATCACCTCATTATTACAATTGGACTGCACACATTGCATCGGCTTGCATGTGATACGGTCCCTCACTAGGGGAACTTACCCAGCCAACTATCTTCCGCACTGAGAAACAATCTAGCTACCTCCTGCGGGAATACGTCATCTATTCACCGAGCTAAAACACTCAATCAATAGGAATCCTCATCTAGTCATTTATCTACAACGCCAACTCATAAGAATGCCACACCCCCTTATACAGGTGTCCGTGATCTAGACCAATCAGCGCAATCCGAGAGTCACATGTGGGGACTTGAAGCCCCACCCAGCTTGTCCTGTAACAATAGAGGGGACGGCCTTTGTTCCGATCCCCACCACGCCTTACACATTGATTGCCGCTCAATTAAAATCTTTTCTGAACACATTGCAAAAACCACCCGCCACCCTGTTTACAATGCCTTCCACCACCCGCACAACATTACGCTGCTTGTTTTCTGTTCCATACACACATCGGGCTCTCGCCTGCCAGTGCCGCTCGGCTGCGGTCACCCCTCCCAATCAGCTCACCGCCTGCCCTCGTCTGGACCACATCTAGACACTCGCCAACCGTGGGCGGGATACTTCTGAAGTCGGCTCCCGACGGCCAATCTCCGTATTGTGCTGTCCGGTCGTCTCGCAGTTCCACGATGGTCCTGCAGTCCTCCAAAGGGGGCAACGGCAGAGGGAGCCGCGTGGCCGGGCCACCTTGACGCAAGCAACCTCGCTGTGGTCTATCTCACATTCTAAGCAGTGCCTCCAAGTTGTCGGGGTAATTTCCCAGGGGTCGGCAGGGCTGTCCGCGGACCTCCGGGGTTGGGGAGGCCCTAACTCCTCCCGCGTCCCAAAGGAGTGTGAGGCACACACAAGAGCAAAGAGTTACTGATGTTTATTGCACAAAACAGACAGGGACAGGTTTTTGGATCACAGGTACCCAGGAAACGTTTCATTCATGGTGGGCTCACAGGCCCTTTTTCTAGCTGGATGACTGACCATGTGCGTCACCTGGGAAAACTAGCCCCTAAACCTAACACTATCTCGGGTTGGCTCCCCGAGTGGTAGGGTCAGTATAGACCCATATAGAAGAAAGGGTTATTGGTGGAGAAGGGGTCAGGTGGTACGCTTGGGTCGTCTCTAATAGTTGCTACATGAGAATTGTTACAAGGGGGAAATTAGTGATTGGCTAAACTATAGTGGCATCAGTGGTTAGCCCCTCATATTCTGATTGGTTCACCTGTGAGCCCCCAAGCCTGGGACCATCGCTGTTCCCAGCTCACGGTGTACCTGGTGCTGGCAACAATGTATGACTATGTGTCAGTGGCGGACAATGGACAGGTCTGACTATTGGCTGTTGGGTGTCCCTTTCCCATCGCTGCGGTGTCCAACTTGTCACTTCTTGCTGCAGTCTGTTTCCCAGACGTGAGACCCCAGAGCTTCTCTGGTCCTTGGGGCTTGGCATCGTATCAGGTCAGCCGGGGCACGTGTTGGGAGACCGTAGCTGGAGCAGAATTACGGGTATTTGATTTGTGCTCGGGTCTGTGGAGCGTTTAGCAGTAGCAGCTATAACCTTGGCGCAGGAAGCGCGGCGTGTAAATTGCAACATTGCGGCCTTGGCTGTAGGGCTCTCGTCAGGGTTCGTTCTGCATCTCAGCGTCTTGCAGCTTCGTCTGAGCTGCTCCGGCCTGGGGACTCTGGTTTGCGGCCTACTTTGGCCTAGCTCATGGGTGGCGGTGTACGGTCCATAATACGGGGGGTTGCGAGGGGCGACAAGTGTTCTTATGCACCGGTCCACATACAGGGCTACATCTTCATGGTTTTAGTAGCAAGGAAGCATCTGCAAACATATACACAAGCTCTTCTGGAGTCTTGCGTTTCTGCCGTGCTGTAGTTGGCCTATGTGAAAAATATCAACGATGCATATGTGAGTGTGAATGATCCTCTACATCATAGCACTGAGTATGTTCTTCGTGTGGGTTGGTGTGTGTCTGGTCCATGTGCTTGGTGGCACGTGTGTTCTTGTCCGCTGGCTATGTTGTCATGGCATCTCTAACGATGGCAATATTGATGGTTGATGTCTAATCGAGTTGGTCCATATGGTTGGTGTCAGCTCCACCAGAGGTCCCAGTCCGAGGTTGGGATGACGCGCAGCTTGCCTGAGTGTGCAGGGCGTGGCTGCGGTGGATTTTGAAGTCTGGGGCGGCAGTGAGCGGGTCGAACTCCCCCCGTGGTGGGTGCTTTAGTCGTGACGACATAGGCCATGGTCTGGACGAGAATCGGGGGAAGGGGTCGTCCCATTTTCCCTCTTCAGTGGTTCATACATTTGAAAGTTTATTAAATGACTGTGTTATGGCAGCTCTATGTTTTTAATAGGGTCAAACAAGGCCAGCCACCTGTCTTCACCTTGATCCAAAAATACATATAGCCCAAAACCCTTTATATTTTTGTTTACCCACCCACATATGCTTCAGAGGTTTCTTCCATCCTCACACTCTACGCCCTGAGCCATCATGTCAGATTTTGTAAACATTTGTCCAAGGTCTTTATCCCACATAAAATCCATAAAGCACATAAAATCCGTAAAGCATCAATTAATTTCTGTAGCACATTCTGAGTGTTGGCCATTAGATTTACTGCAGCCATGTTCAAAAGTACCAGAACTGGGCCAGTACCAACACTGGAAATGTCAACACCTGGGGCACGCAAGACCTAAGTCAGAGTGAATGAATAGTAAATGAAAGAGGGACCCCTACACAACATTTCCTGACCCCCCCCCCCATCCTCAATACACATGAGAAGACCTGTCATTTCTCTCGCAGGCCCTATTGAATATTTGCTTGGGTTTCTTCATGGGTCTCGTACAAAGTGGATAGAAGGGCCCAATCAGCTCCCATAGTCCCTAAAATCGGATACAACTTTGGTCAATTCACAGAGTCACAATGAGACCAGAAGTCCATGAAAACATATAAAATGGAATGCTTTTGACATGTTTGCAAAACATGATCTATGCCAAAAGTTTATAATATTTCCTCTTTTTCTGCATAATGTACATAATAGTGACTTTGGCTCTTGTCTTATCTTCCCTACCTAATCATTTTGTGGCCCTCCAGAGCCTGTTTCTAATATGTTATTTGATATGTTTTCTCTGTGGAGCTATGTTCTGTGTTGCAGGGGTTCATATTCCTAACTTCCTTGGCGTTTCACTGCACGGCCTGGCTGGGCTGCAGTGATAAACCTCTTATTTTAGGGGCAGTGTGATGTCCAGGGAATATTAAACAGGGGAGAACCCATTGCTGCAACCGACTGTTGTAAAGGACCAGTAACCAGGTTCAGACTGGTAGCTAGGTTTCTCTGAGGAGAAGGCAACTGGTGCCTGAGAGGAGTCATTTAGTTTCAGGTAAGGTGGGGGGTGGATCAGAATACATCCTCACACTATGTTTCAATGTAATTATTACGATGTGTACATGTGTCACATGCAAAAGGGTTTCTCGCTTCAAGATACTTACAAGTACCGTGCTGTTGGATTTTAATATTTATGAAGTGCTACATTACCATATAAGGAGTTTCAAAGTGCAGTCATATATATATATAACCTATTTTTCAGACTAGGATGATGACTTTGATCCCTATTAAGGGTTGAATAGAAAACCAATAACCACTTTTTATAAGTCTAGAAATATAATTGACTTTCCCAAGACCGGGAAAGCTGGAATCCCTCTATTTTATACTGATTGCAATTTGGAGAAGGATTTTTTAGATAGATGTAGGTAGTTTGTAAAGCAGTAAGAAGTGTAAGAGAGAACTACCGCCGGTGCAAAAAGTTATCACAGAGGTTTGCTGAGCAAAGGAGCCACTCATGACAAATTAAAAAGATGAAAGTGACAAACCTTTACCACTTTATTGATCTTGGCCTCAAATGACAACTCATTGTCATAGATTATCCCTAAATTGTAAATAGAGATTTAATTATAATTGGTGGTGGGCAAAGTTCATTGTTCATGAAAAAGGCAAAGGGACATCCTCAAGACAGCCAAGGAAAATAATCTCCGTTTTAGATGCATTTAAGTAGATCCAGTTGTCCTATATCCAGCTGTGCACTGGTACTGATGGCCATTCTTCTGGTTCAACCCAGCAAGTGGGCACATATAAATAATAGTAAGAAGTGGGGCAGGGCTGAACCCAATATACTTTACCTGGGTGCAGGCAGATGAAAAAAGGAGTAATTAAACATGCTGTATTGCCTCTCCTAGAAGATGTTAAACAAGGATTTTGATGTTCATCCAAGCCGTGCCTACCTGAGCCAGGTGTTGGGAGGCAGATGACTACCTCATCCATTGCTTCTGCCCCGCCCCCAGCCAATACCGCACAGGTGAGAAACTTTACTAAGACAACCTTACCACCCTTATCCCAGGGAGGTGCAGCAGGACACAGAGAAAAGTAAAACTGTAGATATGATATGATATGGCATTTGTAACGTGCCTATACACAAGTGTTTCAAGACGCGATGAGTCAAGGAAGGGGGAACACAGGGAGGACAGCAACAGCGATCTTACTAGGCCAAGGTACATTGAGATCACGCAAGTGCAGGGGAGGATGGAGGGTATAAGGGCCAGGAGAAAGGGAGGGGCAGTGCTGTACATTGGATCAAAACAATAACAAAAAAGAGGGCCGCAGGTGGCAGATGTAAGGGTAAGTGCAGACAGCATGTGTCCAAAAGTGCAGGCAAAAGATGGCAAAGGTAATACAACTAATGTTATAATCTTACATGTCTATCCATTCCGACACAGAGCAAATGTGCACTCAACATGAAGAACACGTTCAATAGGAACTATATACATTAATAGATCAAGATTACTAACACAGCATCCACTAGACAGGAAGTACACTAACATAACCAATATAGAAGTGAATGCAACATGAAAAACACGCAAATACTGCTCACTAACATAGAAATACAGGGGTAATGGGGTAGACATCTTCTCCAAAATGGAATCTGCTGCATGCTTTTAAATAGATGGAGGCCCCAAAACTTCTAGAGAACTGAAAATGCTAAATACACAGAAATGCATATACATGCAGAGAGAAACAGTATCTTACAACCCGAGCCAACTTTAAAGTGAAATAAGAGAGGATAGAAATGGCAGAGAGAATGAACAAATTGCAATTTTCATGACACAAGCAGTAAACCCCAGATTAATTAAGAGCAGAACCAGTCTATGTTAGACAGGTGCAGTCAAACTATAAGCCAAAAGGCTCCATGAAGAATAACTCAAGAGTGTGTCCAGTGGCATCAGAAAACACGGCACTTACATTAATGTTAGCTAAATTCTCAATAAATACAGGATGAATCCTTTGCCAACACAGTCCCTTCACATGTGACCCATAATTGGGGAACACTGTCTACTCATTGGAATTGAATACAGATAGAACACCTGCCATACTCCCAACATGTACACACAGACACGAGACGTTGCACAAGGCCAAGTATAAAGAGATCACATTGGCTCATGACCTAGGAATAAGGGATGCTATATTTGTAATTATAAGAGCAATCCATGGACCTCTCTCCCCCTACACCCTCATTGGCTAACGTCTTGACAGTCTGTCAATTGTCCAAGGTTGGTTAGCAGAAAGCCAACCTATCAGAGTCTCTGGTGTTATGCAGCCCATAAAGATAAGGTGGTAACCAATTACCCGTTATAGAGATGACATAGTTTACCCGTTATTAATATAGGGGTGATCTCAGGAGGAGCCATCAGACAAGTATAACCCAATTAGATGTTTGAACCCTATAGAGTATATATGTAGCTACATCCACTAACCAAGCCCCATTTCCTGTAGGATTTTGTAAACTGATAAAATGTGATGATGTCATTTTATTTAGGACAAAGTAAGACTACTTAAATTGTTGTTTGTAAAATGGCTGGGGCAAGAGCATGAGTGTTTAATGATTGTACTCTGTCCCTGCTTTATTTGACTGAAAATAAATCTGGATTTTCCGTGGCCCTTTGTCTTCTTCGACTTTTTGGTCTGTCTTAACAGATTGTAGCAGAGGTAGGTTGGCTGAGTGTTGTTGGAGTTTCGAGGGGTCCCCTCCACGGCCAGATGAATACAGAGGCAACCTGTGGAGAGCGGTATTACATGCAACAGAAAGAGGTAGACATGAGCCCCCTTTGGAGAAAAGTCCTGTTGGGCCCCCTCAGGGTGCCCCGTAGGGCAGAGGGCAGAAGGCTGATAGGGGAGACACAACGCCGAAGACCTTCAGCAGATCCGTAGATGTACACTTGACATAGCTGTGCCAAAATTAAGAAAGACATTTTTGTATATTGATTAACAAACAATGTGTGCCAAGATCTAATGCGCTTATATAACATATTTCGAAATAAATTGTGAAAAAGAATCATCAATCAATATTAATAAGAGATAAATCAAGTAGTCATCGTTTTGATTAACAAACAATGTGTGCCAAGATCTAATGCGCTTATATAACATATTTCGAAATAAATTGTGAAAAAGAATCATCAAATCAATCAATATTAATAAGAGATAAATCAAGTAGTCATTGTTAACATTGTAGATCTTTAATTGCCAAATTCAGATCACAAGTTGCCCTTACCGATATGTGTTCGACCACCAAGGTCCTTATCAAGGCAGGACTTAAATGAATAACTAAGTGTACACCCGGAGCATCAAACATAGGCAAATTACATGAAAAATGCAGTCAATCATCAACATCACAAGATATAATAGAGAAAGAGAGGGGACAAAAACGTGAAGAGAACAGAAAATGAACATTACAGGAATGAAATCAAATAGAATTGCAATAATCCATTAAAACATATTTGTCCTTCAGCATTCCAGAGCTACAAGCTATTGAGCATCATGGTGATTTGACACTAATATTCTCAAATCAAAAAATAAACATTGTATCCATAGTCGGATATTCATGAGAACAGCCATATCCCCATATCACGAGACAAATCACGTCCTCCAGCAGGTTTGTTCTGCTTTGCTGTCTAAGTCCCTTATAAAACACCCATATTACTAGAAACCTATAGTGCTAGCATGCAACCATGCCTTCAATGAGTGTCAGTCAACCAATGCTACCAATATTAACACCTCCACAGTGACAATTCTTTGTAAGGTGACTCACCCACAGCATCACTGCCATTCTCAATCCAAAGTAAACAACTTGAATCCTAAAGACCAAAGACCAGAAACAGTCCTGATTGTCCTTAACAACACTACTGCAACAAATAATGTATATATATATATATATATATATATATATATATATATATATATATATATATATATATATATATATATATATATATATATAATACATTAATTCCCAGGTCTGTAAATAGTTAACAATTTTCAGTGTGGAAATTGACTTACCCCTATCTCTAAGCTTGTGTCATTGAAAGTCTTTTCAAATTATATATGGTTTGTTCATTGATCCATCTCGACCTGCAAAAAGAGACATGGGTTTTGCCCCCCCCCCTCCTGCATCACAATTTGCACCTCAGTTGGTCAGGATTGAGAGGAACAGAGAGGTTGGGCTGTTCAGAGCACGCGTTGTATTTGTGGTGCCACTCTAAGGGTTTGAGTGATGCAGGAGGCGTGGTGTCCGAGAGAGATGCAAAGGTGCTGATTTGTGGGGGTATATTGCTGGGGAAGGGTGAGTGAAGGCAGAAAAGGGGAGCAAGATTCACAATTGTGTTAATTATTAGTAAGTTATGTTGATGTTATTATGATAGGAGACACTCCGATAATTCACATGCGCAAATCATTGCCCCAATATAAGGCCAACATTACAAAATAGCACCCTGACTGGATGAAAGACATTGCAGGCAAAATGTTTATGCGCTGGCCACAGGAGGGCACTCATTTGAGGACAGTACTGCAACACATGTGTACCTTTTTGCATGCTACTTATAAGGGAAAACAATAACAGAATAGACTGAGCATATTAGAACTAGGGAAAATGTTTGACGAACAGGAGGCGGAGCCAATTACAAAGTAATCAATGCTTAACCAGCATGACGAAGGGTGTATGATGCCCACGGATCCTTCTCCTCCTTAGAGCACTGATTTGTCCTCAGCCGTACAAGAGTTATACCAACTAAACATATTTAAAATCCCACATATCAGCCCACTGCTTATAGTAGTGAAGACATTATAAATGGAGTGAAAACAAGCAACCAACTACCAATGTCCACACACGTAGACTATGAAGAGGAAGAGGTACAGAGAGACATAGATAGGAAGAGCAACAGGCATGAGACAGCGATTGTATCACATGAATGGGTAGGAGGACCAATAATTCTTAAATTGGACAGAAAGGGCATTGAGGATTCTAAAGAAAAGGAAAGGGAAGTTTAAGAAAGACAAGAGAAAGAAGAAGATAAAAGACTGCAGGAGGCGAGAGAAAGAGAGCGAAGAAGAGAAGAGAGGGAGAAGGACAGAAGGAATGAAGAAGAAAGGGAGAGGGAAAAAGGAACAAGTGGCGAAAGACAAAGGGAGGAGAGATGACATGAAAAAAGGAGAAGGGGAAAACAAAGAGATGCAGAAAGAGACAGAGGAAGGAAAAAGGAGTAAGAAAGGGACAGAGAGAGACCACGAGATGTGGAAGAAGTAGGGAGAGGTGCCATAAAGGAAGTTTATGAGATTCTTAGTTAGCATACTCTTCCAGACAGAGAAGAGGAAGAAACTATCTAAGGGATATTTGTAATCTGTATAGGAGCAGGAGGGATTGCATCAGCACAAGTGGGAACCGGGGAGGTTCTCTGTAAAATGAAGGAAGTAATATATTGGAAAAAGTAATGAGTGGAACATTTTGGAAAAATCCCCTTGGAAGACTAGAGTTTGAGAATAGGGAGGACGAAGAATACGAAGAAACTGAAGATACAATGTTCGAGAATGAAGATGAAGAGGGCAGGGAAGAGGAAGCCACGAGGGCATGAGCCACAAGTAAAAAAATAGGGAGAGAGAGTGATAGCTTGCTTAGATTTATGTGAACCGATATGGAGACCAGAACACGTTGAATATCCAAAGCGCCTGAAGGTATGTTCAAACACTCTAGAAGAGCGAATGATGTATATTAATAGGCTGAGAAATGTACCAGGATAATAGAGAATTAGCACGACAGATGCTGTGACGAAGGCAAAGGGTGTGGCCACATTGAGACAGGACAGAGGACTAACACAATTCCCCTTGTTGAAGAAAGGGGGAGGACTACCACAATATATCCTGTGGCCACACATTGACAAAAAGAATTTAAATTGTACATTGCCATCACTCACATCAGGAATTGACAAATGGATTTATGAAATAGAGAGAATGACGGCTGGGATGACCTTAGCAGTAGGCGACATAAAAATCTTGCTTTCTACTTTTTTAGGAGAAAAATCAAACTATATTTGGAAGCGAGCAGGGCATCCTGGGGTAGCGGCACAGAATACTATCCATGACGGGGCACCATTTAACAATTGTTGAGCTTATGTATATAGAGGATTTAGGGTACAATACACAGACTCACCAGACACGTAAAATGAGAGAAGACGAAGAACGGACTGCTTAAATACAGGACATTCAGGGGAAAGGGTGGCAAGAGACTAGAAAACCTTGGGACAAAAACATAACTATTGTTTTGTATATTTTATGCCAGGGACTTCCAAAGCAGTGCAAAGACAGTTGAGAAAGATTATCGGAATAGAAGCGGAGCCATGGGCAGAAATACAATTGACCATTGTTCACCATTTTCTATTAAAACAAGAGAAAGATAGAAAGAATAACGTTTGGAAAAGAAAGATAGAGGAAGGAAAATTGGTTCAGAAGAAACTGTCAAAATTGTCAGTGGAAGGAGCAGCATTTACAAGTGGGGGAGAAAGTTATCATGTACAAGAGGAGCAGCAGGTGCAGCCAGTAATGAACAGAAGCTTTGCAGGAAGAATATAGTATAATTATTTTCCCAGAGGACAAGGGATGCACCCCAAGGCAGAGGGAACGGGGATTCCAGCTCGGCAAGGAGGAGGGCTTAATGGGGGGCAACCAAGATCCGGAGGACGCCCCAACCGCATAGTACATTTGGGAAAATAGAGCATATTTCACAAGCATGCAGAAGCAGGGGAGACATGCAACAGAACTGGCAAGCAACAGACCCAAGAGGGATTACAGCATACCCCCACCCTACATTGCAGAACCACTAGTATATTATGCCCAGGATCCCACACAGTATCAGAACCAGTGGCACAAATACAGCAAATGCAACAGGAGAGGCAAACACAGATGCAGCAAGCACCCATGCAGACACGGGTACCAGTGCTGATGAGGCCCAACAAGGCCATCACTGTTTGGGAATGCTTGTGGTCTCATGCAGAAGGAATGTAACCAAGCAGTTCAGGTTGGACTGCCCCTTTTGGGGTGGGACCAAGCCTGATTTGCATATGGTCTTTCCCCTTTTGTAATGGCTTGGCAGGAAAAGAACTATTGCTGGAGGGTTTCCCAGAGCAATGGCAGAGGTTAAGATGTATTCTAAACCTTCCAGCCATCACCCTTTTTGTTTTGCTACAGTCACCCAGAGTGAGACGGATATGCCCAGACGTGGGTCCGTGCCTGCTGAACCTTGAGACCCCATCTACTCCACACTGATGAGGCCCAACAAGGCCGGAACATGTTGGGAGATGCTTGTGGTCTCATGCAGGAGGGATGTGACTAAGCAGTTTGGGCTGGTCTGCCCCTTTTGGGGTGGAACCAAGCCTTATTTGCATATGGTCGATCCCCTTTTGTATTGGCTTGGTAGGCAAAGAACTATGGTCTGGAGGGTTGCCCAGAGCAATGCCAGAGGTTTAGAATTTTTCTAAACCATCCAGCCATCACCACTCTTGTTTTGCTATAAGCACCCCGAGTGGGACGGGGATGCCCAGATGCCGGTCTGTGCATGTTGAGCCTAGAGATGCAAGCTACTCCTCACTGACGAGGCCCAAAAAGCAGAAACATGTTTGGGGATGCTTATGGTCTCGTGCAAAAGGGATGTAACCAAGCAGCTCGTGATGGACTGCTCCTTTTGAGGTAGGGTTACATCTGATTTTTTTTCATATGGCCTTTCCCCTTTTGTAATGGCTTGGCAGTTGAAGAACGGTGGTCTGGAAGGTTGCCCAGAGCAATGCAAGAGTTAAGATTTATTCTAAACCGCCAGCCATTTCCCCCTTTTGTTTTGCTACAGGCACCTGTACAACAAAACGCGCAGCAGAATGCAGTGACACCATGAAGCACAAACATAGTACAACAGACACCCACCTCGAGCATAGGGCGTGAGACAGTAGTGGGAGGGAATCCTTTCACTGGCACAGGACTGAATATCTACCCACAATAGGCTCGCCTATTGAGTAACTTGATGTGTTACTTCCTATCGATTACACCAGACCCACAAGCAGAACTGAGGGTCTGAGTGACCATAGGTGATAAAACATGTTCCTTCTTGGTAGATACGGGGACAACTTGATCCTGTGGAAAAGAAAGGAAGTCCTAATGTCAGGCATTGCCATGAATGCACAAGGATTCTCTGGGATGACAACTATGGTTCGTTTTACAGACAATTTTCCCATCATCATATGAGAACACAACATTTCTATGCCATTATTATATTTTCACAAGACACCACTCAACATACTTTGAAGAAGCTTGATGAGTAAATTAAACATTATAATATGATTTACTGACTAGGGGATAATGTGTTTTATCTCAGGTATCCATTAAGTGAATGCACAAGAATTCATAACAGCATTTTACAGTCACAAAGCACAGAGAGAGGTTCTACTGGACCTGTAAGTATCCCTTTTTGGGATGCACATGTTATTGGTATGGTGTCTCTGAAGATGAGACACAATATTGAGGTTATCCGCAGAGTTTTTATTCAGACCAGAAACACCCACGGACGTGGAATAATTACAGTTGAACTAGAAGCAGCAATAGTAAGGGAAGACAGAGTAACTTTGCATGTGATGGGCCAGAAAGGAGTACATTGGTGCACAGTAATAGCGCTTGATGAAGCACAAAGACTGACTGACCTAACAGATGAGGAATTGTTTACAGACAAACACTCAGATCATGAAGTGATGTTTAACATCAGTCTTAGGTAAATATTGGGTAAATATTTAGAACAGAGAAATTCCCTGAGAATGTCATTAGCGAATACAGTATCGCCCATTCTCCAAGAAGATTTGACACACGAACCGAGCACACTGTGAACCAGCAGTCCATATGATGTTGGTCTATTAAAAGAGATAGGGAAGGCAAGATTAAACTCAAAAAGGGAGATAGTTGAACCGTGTAAAAACATTATCCCATGTCAAAGGAAGCTGACGAGGTATCTATGAGGCTATTGCTTCCCTAGAGCAGCAAGGGATATTAGTGTGTTCAGCATCCCCATTTTACATGGTTCTGTACCCAATCAAGAAGGCAATGGGGGGTTGTGGAGATTTATCCAGGACGTACGCCCTCTGAATAATATTTTTGAAACCGAATTTCCACTGGAGCCAAATCCAGCCACAATATTGTGTAAAATACTATCCAAAGCTAAACATTTTACTGTGATTGATTTAAATAATGCTTTCTTTTCAATCCCATTGAATGAAGAGTCACAGTATTTGACATCATTCACATACCGCAGAATTAAGTTGCAACATTCTTGTGTGCCCCAAGGATACTGTGAATCATGCTCGTCTTTAACTGAGTACTGCAGAAGGATTTGGGAAATGTACAACTTGACAGCACAGTAATACAATATGTAGATGATATCTTGGTGTGCAGCATCACAGAGGAAAAGTGCAGGAGAGACTCAGTGACGTTGATGACTGCATTGGAAGAGAAAAGGTATAAAGTTGATAAACAGAAAATGCAATATTGTCAGTAGGAGGTTCTATACATAGGTCAGCTGATATCGAAAGAAGGAAGGAAGGTAACATCTGAAAGAGCAGAAGAAATAATGAAAACAGGCAGGCCAGAGACAGTTAGAGTTACACCAATTTCTCGGCCTTTGCAAATATTGTTGGGCATGTGTCTTTGATTATAGCACATATGTTAGCCCACTCTTAAAAGGACTTAAGGAAGCACAGAAAGACAACAGTGAAATAACCTGGACAGGTGAGATGATATATGCCTTTGATTACTTGAAGTGAGCAATTAACACCACTCCAGATTTATGGATCCCCAATTATAATGAGGACTTCTTTTTATTTTCCCATTCAATTGGAATAGTGATGATGGCTATCCTTGCACAGCAAACTACCATGGGGCACACACCACTAGCATTTTATGGTGGGGCCTTAGATCCAGTGATGAAACGCCATTGGCCATGTGGCAAGCTTTGGCTGCAGCAGCTTTTGCAATTGAGAAATCATCAAACATAGCAATGGGCTCTTCAGTTACATTTTATGTTGAACATGCTTTTTGCGATCCTTGAAAAACCCAAAAGCAAATTGACAACACAGAGAGCCTCTGGCTATGAAGTGATTATATCAAATCGATCTATCAAAATTGTCAGGTATTTAGTGGTGAACACATTCAGATTCATAGCAGAACCAGTGAAACTGGGAGATTATGTGCATGATTGCACCAACTACACTGAATGTCATGATGAGATACCTCATATCAATGCCTTCCTTAAAAGAAAGAATGGCCAAGCTAAAAGAGACTCTGAAAAACGGTAGGTTATGATTTCTTGCTTTGGCCTTATTTGCATTACACAAGCAGCCAGGCCATGAACATCACCTCACTCCACATGAGCTGGTGATCTTCCAACCCATGTTTCAACAAATAGACACTTTCAGTAGACTCAGCATGGGCAAGTGAAAGCCCCACATACTTGTTGTAGCTGTCCAGACTGGTATATATGTCCTGCAATGTAGAGACATTTTTTCTTAGTGCAAGTAGTATGACCAATTAAAACTGCAGAGACCAACTTTCATTATTCTCTCAATAGGGTTTCTTACTGAATCACAATAAGACATGTTTCAAATTGAAAATTCGAAGTGTTGTCTACTCATTGTTGTTTCTCAAATATAGGCATTTTCCCCACTTACCAGTTATCGCACATCTAGGTGTTTTTACTTAATGTTGTATTGCAAATGTCAATGGCCCTCATTACGACCCTGGCGGAAAGTAACTGACCTGACCGCCATAGCGTAAATAGCGTTTCCGCCATTGCACGATGGAGTAAAGTGCGGCTAATTCCGACCCATCGGGCACGAGCATTACGCCATGGCGGAAGTGCAAAGTCCGCGATGGCGGAAATGTCCCCAAAACGCCCCTCACCGCCGTCGTACGGCGCCCTAGGTGCAATTCCACCACCCATCATAGCGGTCACCGTAATGAGCGGTAATCGCAAAATACGGTGACCGTAAATATACGGAAACGGAAGTAAAAACATGGGGCCGGAACGGGAAACAGCACGCCGTACACCTACAAAATCAGAATCCCAACACAACCATTACAAATCCGACCCTGAGACACATCCCAACCCGTAAGCCACCCTAGTTAAAACAATCAAAATGGGAAAAGTTGCTAAAAAAGCGTGCGAACGCAAGCGGCAGGTCCACTTCTCCCATGAGGAACTCACCGTGCTCACAGAGACCCTCCAGGAGAATGCTGCCGTCGTCTTCTCGACGCAAATGACCAGGACGGCACTTGCGAACAAGAAGGCCATATGGGCCCTGGTGGCACAGCGGGTAAGTGCGGTGGGGACCGCACCCCGCAACCCACAACAATGCAGAAAGCGATGGGACGACTTGCGGATACGCGTACGGAGCATACTATCAGCCAACCGTAACATTGCCACAGCTACCGGGGGAGGATCGGAATCACACATCAAGTTGACCCCCTGGGAAGAAATCTGTGCCTCCACCATTGGAATGGAGAGTATAGAGGGAGTCGGAGGGATGGAGAAAGGAGTGCAGACATCCGAAGAATCAGGTAGGTGGGCCAAATAAAACAATGCTAAATCCACAATGTCCAATCATGTGAAAGTACCATGTGTCCACATAGTGCAACAGAAACACATGTCCAGGAGAACGTCCACATACATTGGCCTGATAGCGCACTTTAAAACTCACATTAAATACATAAATAATTAAAAATCCTAAAAACACCCTCTACACGTGCAGCATGCACACCCTAACTGCAGGCTGCAAAACAACTGCATCCTCAATCCACACAAAAATGAAACCACCTCCAAGGCCCTGACCCAAATCACCCTCAGGTACCACCCCAATGCATGTGATACATTGCCATTCCAATTTCCACAGACCCATAAATAACGCTCGCCCTCCTTTACTCCACCACAGGGTCTGATTCAAACGACGAGCTCCAGGACACCCCTACCAGCACACCTGCAAAGAGGGCCAAGACCAACGGCCAAAGACCCTCCACCTCAGCTGCACGGATCAAGACACGGCAGCAGCACAAATCAAGTGGCAGCACACAGGAGGGGACTTCAACAGGCACCCCAGCAGCCAGCATGCCCACAACAGCAGCACCACAGGTCCCCCCAATGGATGCCACAGAAGGCACTGCTTCTGGTGGCAGCAGCACCATAGGTGACACTGCATTAATGGCAGCATGCTCCGACACAGAAAACGGTGCTGTCGATGTAGGACCCATCCATGACCTGTCTCAATCCCCCTGTTTGTTTCATCCCGTACACCATGAGGATACCACGCAGGGGCACCCACAAGACGACTACTGGCCATCCCCCACAAGCCCTGTGGCAAGGCAACATGAGGTGATCAGCCCCTCTGTGACACCACCGCAAATGGCCATGGCCCAGCAGAGGCAACAGTCCCTCGACCAGGTTATCGTGCAACAGCAGCAACTGGCCACGCTCCTCAAGGAGCATGCTGATGAATGTGGGGGTTCTAAGGCAGTCATAGAAACATCTACTGAGACACTTAGGGCACAAATGGAGAGAAGTACAGAGACACTAAGGGTACAAATGGAGAGAAGCACCGAGAGCCTGAGGGGGGAACTGCATGCGACGTCCAAAGACGTATGTGGTGAACTTGCCGCTGTGCGCCGTGTGCTCACTGAGCTCTCACAAACCCTTAGGGACATGCATGGACGTGAGCAGGCAGAGACATCATCCGTTGCAAGTTCCGTCCAGGGCAGCCCCCAACGTAGATCTGGGAGGAACCTGCGCTCCACAGGCAGGGGTGCCCCTGATACCCGGAGAGGGGGCTTGCAATAGCGTCTGCCCACTGACAATGAGCATCTTTGGACACTGGTGTTCGGGGGGGAGGTAGGAGGGTGGAGGGGGGACGTTGGGCTTTCTTGGGTGGCGGGTCGATGGGGTGTGTAATATAATTTCACATATGCTATAAACATTACATAATCATCCAATGAGATGTGTGGACATTGATCTTTGTGTACGAGGCCTTTATTGGCGTACAGTCCACATTGTGCATGTTCCAGACACACACAGTGCCACAAGTCCCGTGTCCATGTATCAGCCACGAGGCGTGAGTGCTAGAAGCATGAATCTATGATATTATGACGAATTTCACGGGCCTCCTGTGCCTCGCGGACTCCTTGAGGTACTGCCACATCCCCACCCTCATCATGACCATCTTCAGGTGCTTGTAGTTCTGCGTCAGGGGGCATGGGCACATTTCTACGTACGCACATGTTGTGTAGCATGACACATGCCATGACCATCTTTGCAACCTTCTCATGGTGGTACAGGAGTGCCCCGCCAGACCTGCTGAGGCAGCGGAAACGAGCCTTCAGTAGGCCGAATGCCTGTTCAATGACTACACGGGTACGTGAGTGGGCATGGTTGTAGTCCTCCTCATGCTGGTTCTGTGGGTTCCGGAGTGGTGTAAGGAGCCATCTCTTCAGTGGATACCCGGCATCACCTGTATGTGGACAATAAAGGATGTTTGTGGAATGACATTGCTACGTACGCATCCCCCCCCCTTCCTGCCAGGTCATTGCCGCATCACATACCCCACATTATCATGCATGAAATGAGACTCACCGAGTAGCCAGGATCTGTTCCCTGCGTGTCGCTCCATGTAGCGTGGTATTGTAGAGTTCCTCAAGACCATAGAATCATGGGTTGATCCAGGAAATCGGGCACAACAATGTGTAAAGATCCTGTTGGAGTCACACACCATCTGTACATTAAGAGAATGATATTGTTTCCGGTTGCGGTACTGGGCCTCCATGGCATGTGGGACAACCAATTCCACATGGGTGCAGTCGATGGCACCAATGCAACCCGGTATGCCGGCCAGTGCATGGAATCCCACTTTTGTGTTTGTAATCTCCTGCTCCGAGCGTGGTAAAGAGATGTAGTCGTCTGCGTGCTTCAGGAGGGCATCGAGCACTTGCGATAGTGTCCGTGACAACAGTGGCTGTGAAATGCCATGCAACTGTCCGACTGTGTGCTGGTAGGTGCCTGTGGCCAGGAAGTGGAGTACAGACACCACCTTCAGTAGGGGTGGGATGGCGGTTGGGCTATCTATCATGCTGACAAGGTCAGCGTGTGTCATGTTCACAATGGCGGTTATGGTGTCCCCGTCCAAACGGTAGAGGGTGTGGATCTGCTCAGCAGTGAGGTTGAACGGATGAGCTCGGAGGCGTGGGATTGCGGGCTGCCTGCGTGGTGGTAGTGGCTGTGCTGGTGGCCCTTGCTGGCCCTGCCTTGCCCTTCTCCTCCTCCTGCGTCTCCTCTGTGCGGCCGGTTGTTGTAGTAGTTGGTGTTCGTCTTCTTCTTGAAGTTGTAGTACTTGCAGTGCTATCAGGTCCCCCAGGGCCAACATCGCTAGTCCTGCCGGTAGCATTTTGGAGTGGGTGTGGTTGTGGGAGGGGGTTGGGTGTGCAATTTATGTGTTTTCAGGCTGTATAGCCTCCACCTGTGGTGATTCATTCCACCTGTGCCAGCTGCAATCCCCTTTGGGCGAGCACGTCCCGCACACAACGCTGCAATGTGACGCATGGCATCTTGCTATTACAATCATGTATTTAATCCCGATGGCAGTGAAATATTGGCTTATATGTTCATTCTGCTATGGTCCCATTGTTTCACATACTATCTTTGCAGTCGCGAACAAATTTGTGAAGGGTCAGTGGAATGTAGTACTCGATTAACGGTGGACCCTCATGCAGCACTGTACCGAGGTTCACCGACGGGCGGGGCGTCCCATTTGTGAGTGAAGCCAGTTGCCATTTTCACACACTGCCGCACTACATGGATGAATGTGTGATTTCAAGCGGTCACAGATGCCTTATCGACGTGATGTTGCAAATGAGGAATTCGAAGGACAGCGCTTTCGGTTTTCAGCTAGCGGCGAGGAGACGCCCACAGGTCTGACTGCAAATATAACGTTCTATTGTTTAATGTCCTTGGGACAGGGGCCATGGCGAGAATGCAATGATTGATATGAATAGTATGGGATGCGCAATAGCGTAGTGGACGATAAGGCAGGACGTTCCCAAATACATGTTACTTCACAACACTAGAATTCCGGGCTGGAGCACAGTGGATTTTGCAGACTGCATTACGCACAGACTCAATGGAAATTTCAAATGTGATGTGAGTAAATAATCAGGCGTTTTCATACCGGGATGAGGGAATGATGTATGGATGCATGGACAGATGATTTAATTGAGAGTTTGCCATGTACATGGCTTTTCGGAATCTATCCCCTTCCCCTGCGCTATGTGATGCAGAGCTGCCATAGTGGGACCATCGTCTATCTGCCCTTGTTGAACCCTCCCTGTCTCGACGCGCCTTCAGACACTTGTGTCTATGCACGTTACTAATCCCATCTAATGGATTCTGTCTTAACAGACGCATGCACACAAACACTCGTTTGTAATAGTGTTTTCACCTCGATTTATATAGTTATGATTCGCAAGTGATTTTTGGGTGGAAATAATCCTTTTGAGTGGGCTAGCATGCATATGGCTGTAGATTTAGTGTGATCATTGAAGTGAGTAATACGAATGAAGTTCTGATGCCCATGCTATTCTTTTTCATTTCATTTGGGTGACAGGTATCTCCTCCCCTTTTGCCGCTGCCATCTGTATGCCACTCCTGCAGATGGCTTTTACTCCCGACACCTGCTGCTTCGAGTTAATCAGTGGAGCACCATTACGATCTTATGGGACGATCGCCAATGGGCCACATGCCCTTACGCAGTACTAGTGGCTAGGAGCTACATATCAACCTTTCAGCTGGACTAGTGCCTACCTAATGGGACAGCCCTGCGGTTCTCGGCGCTTCCATGTTGCCTTTTTGAACGTGAATGTAGCCCCTGTGTACCATGAAGGAACAGGGCGTCACACAAGAAGAAGCTGGTCATTTATTGCGGATGCAGCCCACAGTAATGAAAAATATTTTGGAGTTTATGACCTAATAGCTGTATGGGCTTGGTGAATTTGATGTGCATTAAAATTTGATTCTGATTTCAACCGTGTAGCGTTATTCTTTGCAAGTAATGTAGCATATTCCTATTTGTGGAGCGGTGTATTGTGAGGAGATCTGCATTGGGTTCCGGCTTCTGAGTATAGTTGCGTGGTACTGTACTGGCCGCGTTTGCCTACGAAGCCCAGTAAGGTCAGGGATGGGGCCTGCCATTATGACTGTTTTAATGATGTCATGCTCAGGGGCGGGGGATTAGCTTTTGTGTAACAGATGCCGGTCAGCCAGGTGGATTGGTGGAATGATGTGATTATCAGAAAATGGCTGGTCACAGGTGCCTGTGTTTGCGTGCGTTTCTTGGAGGGAGACTGAGGTCATGTCCATTGGAATAGCTTCTGTATTCGTGCCATCTGTGCCCTGCAGCTCCCATTGGCCCCTCTTGAGATGAGCCTGGCTGCTCAGTCACTCTGCCAACTTGTGTGGTACATGCTTATGCTGATGGTTGGTTTGTTTACTGGCAAGGGTACAGGGCTGGTGCAGTCTCCCTCAGGATACTGCTTTGAATGTTGCCTTACACTGGTGTCAAGCGATGGGGGCCTGTTGTTGTTTTGTCTCATGTTTCAGTTCATATTGCTGTACTTGAACCTTCACGTGCCTGTGCTGCATCAGTACGGCAATGGTGACATGCCAAATATGGATGGCCACTCACAAGGCACTTGGAGCCCCTACATTCATTTGTTCGTTGGCATGCATGGGTGACTTGTACATTTCACTGGTTGCATTGTGTAACTTCATTGCACCTACGAGGTGTTGTGCAATGTGGGCAGGGAATGGTGTACAGGCACTCAGTAGGGCCATTTACGGTTGGTTCACGATGCCGTAATTCTCACCATGGCGGAATGGTACTTTCCGCCATGCTTGATGGCGTTAAGTAAATGACCGCTAGGGTCAGCATTCGCGTACCGTTGCGCCATGGTGGTAATTACGGTTTTGCATGGCGCGCGTGCGCGTACTTGGTGCAGTTAGCGTTGGCGTTCACTACGGTGTCGCTGATGGCATCGTACTTTACGGTGACGGGTCATAATCGCACCGAGCGGTATTCGATGGCGGTATTACATTTCCGCCATCGTTTTTCGATTTCCGCCAGGGTCGTAATGAGGGCCAATGTTTTTTACCACTCCTAGGTATCTGAAAACAAAGTGGTTTCTACTTACTGTTGCATCTCAAATGTAGGTGTTTTTCCCACTTGTCAGGCAACACAAATCTATGAACTGGTGCTTCAGTATGCTTAACGATGCCCAATTCACCCAACCCGATCCCTCCTCCATGCACAGCCCAAACTCCTAACCCTCCATCCCATCACACAGTCCCTTCCTCCACCTCCATCACTCTGAGGTATTTCATCACAGAGAGCTTGTTTCCTGATGACTATGAACTGATTGCACATGAGGCCCTCCCCCTGGTTACAACCTAGCTGTTCAGCAAGAAGAGGTGGGAAGTAGCCATCCTACACAATCCTACACAAACACCAAATTCCAGTTCTTATCTTATCAATTCTCACCCTCCACCTCCCACAGATTCCTACTCATGTACAGACCACCAGGCTACAACAAAAACTTTGCAGACGCATTTAGTGACGCTGTGTCACCTACTTCAACCTACATACAAAACACAAAAAATCTGTTTTGACGCCTCTTCAAGCCCCATGATCTGCATTCTAACAGATAACCTAGAAGCGTTCAACCTGACAATGCATTTCTCTGCCCACCCACAATGCAAGCCACATCCTCAACACATTTCAGCGACACAAACATCATATCCCTTCTGCCTCCGTGCCCCCAACATGGACAAATCACTCTGCAATCTTCTTCTTCTCCTCACTATCTTCATCCCTGACTCCCTCCTGTGGCCATGCCTTGCCACCATCAACCTGTGTCACCCTCACCCCACTTTGGAACAACTTTGTTATCACCCCCGATCTAGCTAACTCCCTCCTCAACTCACACCCAGTACTCTCCCTCCAGGAAGGCCCCCCCATCAAACTCTTTGAACACTGGCTCTCCAGTGCCCTCACACCCCTCATGCCAACAAAACGGATCTCTCAGAGAACTGGCCCCATACCCACATGGTACACCCCCCCTCAAATCTCTGAAAAGTCTAAAGAACCATCTGGAACGGGCCTGGAGAACCAACCAGACTGCTCTAAACAAAATCAACCTGGTAAGACTAACACAAGCCTACAGATCGGAAATCATAAAAACCAAAAAAGCATTCTATGGGAAAAGAATCTTGAACACTCACAACCCAAGCAAGGAACTACATGGAATAACCTCTGAATTCAAATCCGAACATTTTCACAACACCACTATGGTCACACATACAGCCATCATCTTTAAAATAGCAATAATGCCCCCTCACATTCGACACACACCTCCCGTCCCCTGTACCAACTCCATCCCGATGCAAACTTTCACCTCTTTTGACTCAATCTCACATCAGGAGTTCCCTTCTCTCCTAGCACAAAGCCAGCCATCAGGATCCTCTGAGGACCCTTGTCCACCCACTCTCCTCAAAAACATCCTAACTTCAACCTGTGCAGGCAGTATTGCACGTTCAATCCTTAACCAATCCATTGCATTGGGAAACTTCCGGGAAGCTTTCACACCCTCCTATATCAAACCCCTCCTCAAAAAACCTATGTATGACCCATGCCATCCCCAGAACGTTTGCCCCATTTCCAACACCCATTTCATGGCCAAACCCATGGACTGCACAGCATACAAGAAATGTTTCCACTTCACCAAAGCCAAAAACCTCCTCAACCCTGCCCAATCTGGCTTCAGACCCCTTAGAGGAACTGATCCTCCCTAGTGTCGATTTGAGAGGACTTAAAAAGAACAACGGATGCGGAAGGATGTGCTGTAATCTTTCTCCTTGACCTATCTGCCACTTTCAATACTATTGACCACACCATCCTCTTAGACAGGCTACAATCTTTAGGAATCAAAGAGTCTGCCTCACATGGATCTCCTCCTTAATCTGCAATCACTCTCAAATCAGGCTCCTCCACCCTTTCACCTCTGCAACCCATCCAGTGCTGAAAGGGGCCCCACAGGACACATCCCTATATCCCCTCCTCTTCAATATCTCATCCCATTCCCTGCACTCATTCACTCACACATTCTCACTTGCTACAATTATGCAGATGATACCCAGATCATCCTTAATATCCCCAAACACCAGGCTCAACCCTTCCAGATCTGTCATCATGTCACTCCGATATTGACCACTGGATGATGACCAACCACCTCATTCTCAACCCTGGGAAAACAGAAATCCTAGTCTTCAGAAAAACTGTGGTCCTTCCACAACCTATGCCCTGGCCTTACTATCTAGGTCCCCCTGCCCCTCTGGTAACCTCCACCTCAGTTTTAAACCTCTGAAGCATGTTGCGCATAGATCTATCCCTCTCCCAACACATCAACTCTGCATCCAGAACCTGCTTCTTCTGCCTACTCATCCTCAGGTGTGTCTTCCCCCACCTCACCTATCCTCACTCTACCACCCTCACCAGCATCCTCTTCCACTCAGACTATACAAACTGCCTCTATCTAGGTGCACCAGCGTTCCAGTTTAGGAAACTGCAAAGAATCCAAAATGCTGTGACCCACCTACTCATTGGCATCCCTTCTGAGAGAACACATCAGCCCCACACTGCGAGTCCTCCACTGGCTCACTAATGGGCTACGCATAACCCTTTAAGCCACAGGAATTACTCACCATGCCAATCACAACACCCGCCTGGAATTGTTCGAGAACAAACTCACACTTACCCTCCATGAGACTCAGATCCAGTGCATCATTTCTCCTAGTTATCCCCAATATAACTGCACCAGACTGAGCAGAACCTCCTTCAACATCCAAGCTCCCACCATCTTGAACTCTCTGCCCCTCAAATATGCAGCATTGACAATCACCTCGAATTCAGAAAGGCCATAAAACCTGACTTTTTTCCTTCCTTTCTCCTCTTGAAACCCTCTACCACTCTATGCTGATTGCCCCTCTTACTCAAGTGCTGGACTGACCCAACAAAAGACCTACTCTTCCAAACCACCATGAATGGCGTCATCGTTCACAGCAGCACATTGTGATCAACTCGCTCCCCACTACCACCACAGACGATCCTACTTCATCCCCATCCACCGGGTCTCTCCTCTTGGCCCCTGCAAGGACCACCAACTCTATAATTGGTGCAAACTGGTTACCAAACAATTCCTGTAAATCGGATTGCACCTTAGATGTGGCCTCTAAAAGGTGTCTGTCCAGAATGGTCATTCAGATGGACCACTATGGATAGCTATGGTCGCGCACTCAGCTGGATGACCCTGCCTAATTATCAAGGAGCTTACCCAGCACTCAGAATTCCCAACCATAGGTCTCCCTCGGGGTAGAGAGAAGATGTGCCAGTCAACCAGCAGTACTGGACACAGAGCACACTTTGATGGCTTTTGGCTGTAGGAATAGAGATGGACTAAGACACACTTTGATGTTTTTTTTCCTTTTGGGGTGGGAATGATACCATTGGTCTTAGGCCATAGGTGGCAACATTGATTTAATTTCATTTATTTCTTATTGTACCAAAAGAATGCCACCAGCCAATTCCTTCCCAAAGGTTGTATGCTAACCGGCCAGAAGATGCACTAGGATGAAAAGTTTATAATTTTGAGACTCCTGGGAAAACAACACCAAAGAAAAATCCATCTGAGTCTAAGGTATGTATACATTGCACCACTTCTGTGGAGACATACCACAGGCACGGCTCCCCATCCATGCACTCTACAATTTAGATATAGCTATATCAAATCTGGTCTAGCAGCTCGCATAGCCATCCACACTGAAACCCCTGACATGCCTAAACACCTCTACTGTTAGTATACAGCGACAACCTATGTAAAAGTTTGGTCTAGCTGGGCACATATCAAGTCTCCTGCACTAGCACTCTATCTACCACCAACAACACCCACCCACGTGCCTGACCTCTGGAGTTCTTACTGGAGCCTAGCCAGCCCTACTAAATTCTAATACTGACAGAATGCATGCACACATCTTCAATTAAACTCTTAGAACTCTCCCATACCTGTTCATCAGCCCCTGAGGGCATTCCAACCATAAAAAGCACATTGAGGCCATACAAATGGGAAAATGGCACTATATAAATGACGACAACAATACAATACAATACTACTTATGTTCCCAAAATGTTCTTTGTTTTTATGAAAATTGCCAGGATTGGGTTCTATGAAGAGATACTGCATTGCGTGACCTGGCCTGGGACCATGGCCCCACCCCTCCAAGTTTGAGTGGGTTCCCCAACTACTTTTTTCCCGTTTCCAGCACTGCATCCATACCCTTGTTACCCTACACAAACTCTCCCTTTGAGCCTCATACTCCTCTGACGAACAACCCATTATCATACACACTTCCCCATCAACTGAACAGTCTACCATGGGGGCCTCTTAGTTGTCTACATCCAAGGGTGGCACTGTGAACATTCTTGGTGGAGCATATTCAGGCATTTCTGTTTGTGTATGTGTGTGTCGTACACATGGTGTCGTTTTCCGAGCCCTGTCAACATTCAGTGGCATCATATATCCACCCTCCCCTTGCTTCCCGTTCAAGTTCCTAATCTTAATTAGCATGCACAAAAAGTGATTAATACCAGAACAAGTATTGGTACAGTTTTCTTAAAAATGTTCACCAATCACGTGGAACCCAGGCAAATAAACTATAGAGCAGTTGTCAAATGTTACTGTGCTCTTTTACTTTGTCATGGTCACAATTGCCTCCATCAAAGTTCTGTTTGCTGCATCATTTTCAGAAATGAAAGTACAGCAACTACTTCCAATTGTCTTACAGATGCCACCCTTCACTGCTGTCGAAAATGTATCTATTCTGAAGGGCAACTAACCTACTGCCCTCAACTCTTCCCTCAAAGCATTTTGCCCTTTCTCCATTGAGTTCGCCACTTGTAGTACTTCATACCGGATGATTTGAAGCCATTTCATGATGGCTGCCATTTGGCCAACTGGAAGCAATAGTGACGCCAACAAATTTGATGCTTTATTAACTTTTTCAACCAATAATTGATGTCCCTACGAATTCTCTTCAAGTTCAAGGATCGGGCTGGTCGTGTATGCACCCTCCTGCTCAGTACTTTATTAGTGTGTAAATCTTTATTCCAAAGTGCAGGGTGATTGTTGAATGGAATGCATTCTGATCAGGGCACCACCAGGGCAGGGCTGTGCAATTTGATGAGGGAACATGTGCCACCCTAATCTGGAGGGAGCTCAGCATATGCTTAGGTCCCACAAGCCCACCATAGATCCATGATAACTGCAGGCCTGCTCTGCAGCACCCGGGATTCTCGTCAAATATATTGAGCCTGTGGAAGTGAAACACAAAGAGAAGCATGTGAATTCCTTATGTCCAAAGATTGTTTTTTCTTATCTATCCACATTAGAGCATGAACATGTTTATTCCAAACTGTGAAATATCTGGTATTTACTTTACACACTACATCTTCTTCGAACCCTACCAATACTTCCACCCTATATTGCAACAATGGCCCCTTCCCATGCCCGTCACGGAAACAGACTCTTCTATTTGTATTAATAGTCTTGTATCACATCACGGAATGCTTTGTCAGCACTGGTACTAGGTTGTGCTGCACACCTGGAGGTGGGAGGTGGTCCACATACTAAATGAATGTGCTGTGCATTTTTAAGTTGCTTAGGTCCATCTGAACCCACTAGGTGACTCGCAATACCCTTGCAGTAACCAACTATGTTGGAACCTTGTCCCATGATAAGTGAACGCGGTGAGATACTGTAACTCCGGATGCAATGGATGGAGAAGAATACATTCATTAAATCAATGACTGAGAAGCATGTCACTTCTGTGGGTATATTGCCTAATATTGTGGTTGGGTTTGGTACGAGTGGAAACTCTGCCTCCACTACATTGTTCAAGGCGCAGAGATTTTGTGTAAATCTCTGCGCCCCATCTTTTGATTTCTTGACAGGGTAGATAGTTGTATTACATGGGGATTCTTACATTTTTCTTATGCCCTGTTACCATAGTGCGAGGAGTGTGTTTTATATACCTGTGTCTGCTTCACGTGATAATGGGTACTGTTTAACTAGGGGTAACAATGCCCCTTCTTGAACTTTTATGCAGGATCACCCCTACTCCCTTCAATAACCCTGCATCATGGGGGCCACTGGTCCATAGTGCCTCTGGTACTTTTTTCAAATCTTACCGCACGTGTATTGATGCCTTGTTAACTATCTGCATCCTGTGGGGGAACTGTCTCTCCTCTATGTCTGCCTGACATGGGATGCATATCTGAGATACCACATCCCCCTCCTCTTCACCCTATGAGAACAGTTGTTCATCAGGAAAAACTGTTAGTCTTAATGTTGGGTCATGCAGAGGACTGTGTGTCACTCTGTGTTGTCTTCATCTGTGCCACACAATATTACCATATCCTTCCTCATGAGTGATGCTTCCAAATGTATTGTGAGTGTTGTTGCTATTACTATCTCTTATTGTATGGCTGGTCTGAACAAAAGTTTTGTGACCAATCGAAACACCTTATATTTCTATCTGGGTACCTAGCCCAACAATATTTGTACCCCATAAAGGAATACCTCAGGATGGCGTGCTGCACGTAAAGTGCTGTGTGCACAAAATGCTTGGATGATGGCTACAACTTGCTTGTAAAAAAATACTGGCTTTCGAGCATACTATGCCCTTTTCTGAAAATGAAATGATCACATTTAGTTTATTCATATCAGTTCCTAACATATTGATCGGTGTGTCTTTTGAATACAATAGGGGTGCTACAATTTGCTGTGTGCTTATTGTGATTGGTACATCTTCCGTTAAAGGAACTGTTACAACAGCCCCAGAAAATCCCTGTGTGTTCATTACTTTGTCTGACATGGGAAATACACTATCCTCAATACAGGATCTTGTGGCTCCTGTGTCAACCAAAAATGAGAAATCTTTTTGTCTAATGGTCACTGCTACCTCAGGTTCCTCATCGGGGTCTTCAGTTATTGAAAGGATAGGACACACATGCATTTTCTATGGGCTGGCCTATTGGGCATTTAGCTCCTGTCCTGAAAATGGAAATGGGTCACCTCCAAGAGCCGTCACTCCCGTATAATGTGGCATAGTATTCTGGGCTAGCAATGTGCTGTCTCCCTGTGTGTATATTTGTTTTTGAGCCTGTAAGGTGTTCTGTGGTACTGTTGTCTGCTGTTATGTGTTTACCTGTCGTGTCAGGGCAACTTCCGGTCCTACAGGTTGCATTGTCTGTTTGAAGGGTGCCTTATCCTGTGGTGGTGGCATTTGTGCTTGAGGTGGCTGCAGCGATGCTTGCATAGGTTGATCCTGTGGCTGCATGGGTTGAGCATATACCTGTGCCTCCCCGGCCATACTGCTGCTGTTGTCCATTTTGACACTTTCATGCAAAGTGTCCCCTCTGCCCACATACATGGTCCTCCAAATGAGGGGCCTTGCTTCACCATATCTAAAACCCCCTCCCTCTCTGTTAGTATCCTTTACCCTGTTGGTAATATCCCATCTTTGTGTGGTACCCCTCCTGCTGATAATATGCCTGTTGCTGATACAGCAGCAAGGAGTGTATCCCCAACAGTGAGTGTATCAGATCCCTGTTGGGGATACACTCCTTGCTGCTGGCACCCCTCTTGCTGTGGATATCCCTATTCTGAATGGGGCAACCTCAAACTGTCCTGGGACAATGTTGGTAAGTAAAGCCCATTCCATGGATATTTTTGCTAATTTCATTTGCGCTCATTCTGGCTCTGCCTTAATTGTATTGTCTGATGTGTCCTGCTCTCTTTCCTGTTTCTTCTTACAAAAGTGTACTATGGTGGTCTGTATTTCTGGCCATCCATTTGCCTCAATCCCAACCACCTTTTCTAGGTATTTCTGCACATCTGAAGGAAGCCCTTAGACCAGTATGTGATAGAATATTGGTATGTTTACATCCCATGATTCTCACGTCTCTAATGTCCACATATCCTGCGTGTGTTGTATGTATTCTGTGGGGCCCTCGCCTGGTTTCATTTTGCATGCTAAAATGGCCCCCATGATTGATGTATCTGGGTACATAGTCCTTAATACGGTCCATACGTGTCTGCAGCAGTTGTTAAAGGATGCACAGTGTATGTTTCTACTCAATTTTACTCCATTACTGTCTGCCTGCTCCCATTCTGCCTGCTCCCTTATATTATCCCCCTTTTCATCCATTATGGCTGCAAATAGGCTCTTCATGTTGCCAATCACTAGGATAACCCCTGCTGTCTCTTTCTTGAGAGTATATATCTATTTGCCTGCTCCCACTGTGATGGATGGCAAGCTATACATTAGGTTATCTCTGTCTATGCTCTGCCATTGTACATTCTGTGCTCCTCTCCTACCTTTCTCCTACAGGGGCAGCTGGGTTTATGGGGTGGGGACAGCCCTACCTTTTGCAGTACTATCAACCACCATCTTTCCTACCCTGTTTCAGAGGGTCTGGGACCAATCCCTACTGCTCCCCCAATCTATCACCCTTACTTTCTCCCTCTCTCTCTTTCTCTTTCTTTCTTCCATCTTTTCCCCTCTTCCCTTTCCCTCTCTCTGTCTTTGTCCCATTGCTCGTCATCCCATTTCTCAGCCATGCTTCTCTTTCCTCATTGGTGTCCTCGGGGTCCGCTTCGGACCCTACAGAGCTTGCCTCCTCTTCTGCTGGGGTTTCTTTCTCTAATGTAAGCATCATTTTCCCTGATGTCCAGCCATCCGTTATTCCTGCCGCCCCTTGCTCCTCCTACTTTTTCTGGACCTCCTTCTCTATCACCCATTCACCTGCTTTGAGCACAGTTTCTAACTACTACAGCACCCTTTATTGTATGTCTGCCATTACTTCTTATTACTGGTGGGTGTTATCTCAGTACTAGTGACTCTAGCCTCTGGCTTTCTCTTTCCTTTTTCTGCGTTCTCCATACTTGGGGGACACCTGTTGTAGGTTCATGTGTCGCGCTGCATGCTTCTGCATAGGGTACAGCAAAAAGGGAGGCGACAGTGTGATGGCCGGTGTCATTACCTTCCCTGACCTCTTTGGTGGGTTCCTCGTTTTTCTCTTCATAGAGCTTACACAGGCCAAGAATGTTTTGTCTACTTTTTATTTTTTTCTCCTTTATATGTCACTAACAAATATGAGAACATGATTCCTATGGAGTCACCATCAGACATTCCTTCTCCTGGCCATTCTCGAAAGCACGGCCAAGTGGTATCCAGCACCCACTGGAAGTAATAATGTTATATTTTATCTCGTTACTGGGACAAGTTTTTCATAAATGATCCATGGGCTTGGCAATTATCCCACTGAACACAATCCTCCACCCGACTCCCAACACCCACTCTGACTTACTTACCACAGTCAAGAGTTCCCTCCCCTTATTCTCGTGCAATTTAGCTCTCATCCCAATTTTGTATATACATGAAAAGCAAATCGCAATTTGTTACTTGCACAAATTCCAACTATTAATCAAAACACCCCCAATAAACACCCACTTATACCCCCACTCAACACTCCCCTCGCCTCACACCATCACACATTCTATTCACATCAATCACACAAAAACAACATTTAATGGCCTTCTCCACAGGCCCGCTCAATTATTCTTATCAAACTGATTGGCCCTCTCGACAGGCCCGCACACTTATTCTTTATCAAACTTCATGGCCATCTCCACAATCTCACACAGTTTTAACTACCTGCTACTCTACTGTCAATATATAAATACCCAGCCCCTCCTCCTCCTTAGGCCACTAAGCTACTTCAACAATCCACTAATCAGTACTACTTACAGCAACAGTCTTGCACCAGCCATTCCACCTCGGCCAACACAATACACCACAATATTCCTAATCTACCAGTCTGCCGACATCTACACACTCCTCAATTCTACTACAGATGTCCCTGCCAAACCCCCTCTCCCTATCGTAGGGCTGGAACTAATATCTATGACTAGTATGGGCGATTGTCCTCTCCCCTGTAGGATCTGTCCTATACACCATAAAAATCCCTGCAGTGTGCGCACATGCACGGCGCTACACGTTCATGTCAGGGTACACTCATGTGCTCTAGACATCCTTGAGTCCTCTCTGTGCTGAGTCTTCTCCCCACGGCCTGCACCTCCACCTGAGCGTGGGCGGTGCTCGGGCCCAGGCAGACCTTTCCGTACTCAGTGTCTGCTGGGCCTCCTCGTTGGTGCACTTAGAACTGGTCTCAGCCCACCTGCCCCACGCTCCCAGAAGTGCAGCAAGAACATAAATTCACCACTGTTTCCTTGCCATTCAACAAGAATGAAGCACCCACAACTTCATTTAATGGACCTGGTCACAGGTCTATTGTTAGGGGGAGGACAATGTGACTTTGGCATCCTTTCAAGTAGAATGTAGGTGCTTGGTGCTTGTTGATCTGACTAGCAGTAATGGAAAAATGATTGAATGCATATATGGCTTACCATGATAAATTGAGGACCATGGTTTAAACCTATTGCGTGCCTCATCAACTTGGTGAACACCACCTAAATTGGGGGTCCCCTACATTTACTGGTTCCTAGGATTTCATCTGCTCCACCTCTGTTACTTTTCATGTGTTCTTTGAACAGTAGATTTTATAACTTTTTTATTATTTTTTGTTTTCATGTATCCCTTGCTTTTACTTATTTTTTTTAATATATATTTCCCACAGTATGCGTACCAAAGCCATGCAATTAGGCTTTGAAGTTTCTACCTATGAATCATGGGGAAAGTCAAACTTCAACTCACATCACCCTCTCAATTGAATTCCCTGTGTCGAGCTGATCTGAGTGGTAGTCCTAAATATTTGCCCAGTGTTTATAAAAAAAAAGAGACATTTGGGGGCGATTCTTTGTGACATTGTGCTTTGTTTCCCTACAGTACTTTGGACAGAGTTGTCTGAAATGCCTAGGTTGGTGGTCGAGACACCATTTCTCAAGCACCTCACACTTCACCTTTTTGTCCTTGTCAGTCAGCCAGTCTTTTTTTTTTATTTTTTTTTATTTATTGTTGTTTTGGTCAGTTAAACCCGACCTCTCAACAAATTTATTACAAAAATTTTTTTTAAGAAAAACAAAAACATTTTCTAATTTCTTACACATATTAGTACATTAATACATCAATGAACCAAAATATTGATCATCATTACATTAATCGCTCTCGCTTTCATTCAACTTCACATATATAACGGTTGTTTAAGTATAAATTACATGGTTAGCCATCTGCTGTATCATGTATCTTAATTTTCAGGGAATTTAGATAATTTACAACTGCATACCTTGATTTTTTTAAATGTCCTGTGTACAATACTAACCATAATTGCTCCTGCATAATAACTGCAGTCTCATTAAACAAATGTTTGAAGTAAAATATTCTCTTTGTTAACAAACTAACACACTCAACTACCAAATGTTTTAGCGTCTCTACCTCTTGATTACAAAAACGACAACTTTGGTCTGATATTTTCTTCCATCTGTATAATATCTCTCTTGTGGGCCATATATTCAATCTAAAGCGTAGGAAATCTGATCGGTGGCCAGGACCAGGGGATTGCTTCAGGTATTGCTCTACAAGTCCCTGTGATTTTAAATCAAACGGATTCAAACTGAATTTCGATATTTTCATGCACGCTTCCCTGGTCTTAATCCAATCCGATCTCCACAGTTTAGATTTGGCTTTATTTGGGTTTTCAATAAGTAAAATTTCAGTAATATCAGCCCCATCTAGAAAGTTTTTAGCACAGTTTCGCCATTTTTTTGCAAAATTATCATTTGCTAGCAGTAGATATTGAGATATAATGGTGAGTAACCCATTAGTATTATCTTTCATAATACATTTTCTGTATAGTTGGCAGACTTTCCATTTATATACTGCATAGATTGATATTAAACCCATTTCATGTCTAATAATCGGCATAGATTCTGAATTGGGTAACATGAGTGATTTTTTCCAAAAAGCACTTTCATATTTGGTCCAATAATGATAAGCTTGACATTTTTTTGTTTCTGACCCATACAGAATTGTGGGGATATATTTTTGCCTGTAATATATAATCATGGGGTTTATAGTGAATTTACAATATTTTGCCCGAATTATCCGGACTTGTGATATTGCACTGAGATGTTTCAGCTGAAGATAATCTTCATACGGTTTGTCAAATGTATGATTATTCACACATACCCCTAGATAAATATATGATTTTACAACCAAAAGATCAGTATCTTGTAATTGCCAACTACATGATTTTTGTCTTATTTTGACACCAAATTGCATCACTTGTGTTTTTGTAGTGTTAATACTAATATAATTTTTCTTGGCGTATGTAACTAGCGCCTTCAACATAGTGCGCAAGCCTGCTGGTGTTTTAGACAAAAGAACCATGTCATCGGCATAAAGAAGCCAATTAATGGCTATTCCAAGCAATTTTGGTGGGTCAATAATCAACCCCCTGAAACTAAGTCCAAAATCTAAAAGGAAAAAATTAAATAATGCAGAAGCCAACAGACAACCCTGTTTCAAACCCCTCGAGGTGTCAATAGGGTCAGAGAGCAACCCATCATTATTCATGCGAATCTGAATTGATGTATTTGTATGTAGCTCAATTATCCATTTAAGTATATGCCAGGGACACCCAAGGTCCATCAATTTCTTAAAGAGTAATTCCCTGGGAACAAGATCAAAAGCCGACCTAAAGTCTACATATGCTACATATAGCGGTTGATGATACTGTTTGTTTTGCTGAATAATAGAGTTCAGGGTGATTAAATTAATAGCTGTTCCCAAACCGGGAACGAACCCTGTCTGAAAAGAATCTCTGTGGCTTAGATGATTTAGCCATTTGTTAAACTCACCTAATATCATACGGGCAAAGATTTTCCCCGGGCAATCTAACAGTGCAATAGGTCTATAAGAGGCCGGATTAGTCCTGTCGCCTTTTTTAAATATGGGGAGAACAATCGATGTTTTCCAATTCAGGGGAATGGAGCCTGTAGCCATTATATTCCTAAATATGAGATGTAATATGGTAGACCATAAATGTCTGTTTTGTTTTATTATAGCATTATGTAAACCGTCTGGCCCGGCTGCTCTTGAGACGCTCAGTTTCGATATAAAAAAAAGTATGTCATCACAATCAAAGTTCACATTGTGGTCGGCTACAATACTGTCCCAGTTTAATCCCATATTTGTGATTGGTGTGGTATATATATTGCCAAAAAAGGCCCTCCAACAATGTTGAGAGATAGAATTCACCATTAGGGAAGGCTGATTTTTAATCGCGGTTTTATTTAGAAGAGCCCATATACCCCCTGAGGATTTAAGGATGATCTGTTGCATCATTACCTCTCCGTCATGTTGGTATTGAGAGGCACGACGTCCTCTTAACCATTTTTTGTGCTCCCTTTTTAGTTGTTTTATCTTGTCATGAATTGTCATAGGATTTGACCCACAACCATTGTATAGTTTTTTTATATTCCTCCTTAATTCACTTTTCTTGCATTTAACTTCAAGATCAAAGGCATGAGGGTGAGTTTGTATACCTCTTTTGGGGTGCAACCCCTGTGTAGTAAATAGCTGCATGGCATGAACATAATATCCGCTTTCACATTCGGTATCACCATTATACCGCTCACACAAGACCTCTCTAAACTGACGTAGTCTTGATTTGGACCATTTTACACGGTTACCAGCATTATTGACCTGTAAATTCGACATATTAATATTTTGAGACTGTTTCCTAATTTTAGGCCAATCACATATCGCCCGCAGCTGGCTATGATCACTCATGATGGTTGAATTGACCGAAAACATAGTTATATTGTTCAGGAAGTGATCATTCACAAAAATGTAATCCAAAGTTGCATGACTGCCAGCATTGTGCCAGGTGGTTTTGGGAGGAAAATCCCCTTGCAATGAACCATTTACCATGACAAAATTTCGATCAGCCATTATGGATAACCAACGACATTCATCTGACATAGATCTCAAGTTTTTGGAAGATAAAAGGTGTAAATTTAGGTCCCCCATTATAAATGTGTTAATAATGGTATCATCCATTAACAGTTGATCGAGAATCATGGCTAAGGTTTCAAAGAATGCATTTGATGACAAGTGTTTTTTGCCCCAATAGATGTTCACTATTGCACAAAACGTTTGACCAAGCTGAATCTTAACATATTGAAAACACGGTGATGGAGTTCTGTGCCAAATGACTTCGATGTTCTTATCTTTTCTAAAAGCCATCAGCAAGCCAGCCATGGGGCGACCCTGCAGCGGCTCAATGTCAGGTACCACATAGATATTATAATCATCCCACACTGGTATCACTCGCAGCCATGTCTCCTGGAATACTAATACATCAAATTGGAGGAGCTCTTTACTTTTGTTGTTAATAAAATGTTTATGGCCTCTTGTATTCCAGGAGAGTAGGCTGATGGATTCCAGTGTCTGGGGTTGTTATGATCTCACATTGAGATTATCATCTCTCCATACATTTTGTGCTTGCCCTGCTTCTGTAAGCAGTGAGGTTACATTATCGCCATACGTTCTAATTTTTGGGCGATCAGTAATTAATTGTTTCATATCTTGAATAGTTGTATCTTGTGATAAAATGAAACCTAAATTATAAAATGCAGTTCGGGCTAGCCACAAGGTATTTAGTACAACTCTTGATTGAATAAACAGCCGTGCTTCTGTTAGATTTGTATCATTAACAAATTCCACCAGGCTAATATCGGCTGAGGTTAGATCATCAAGTGCGATAATTTCCGCACAAATATTCAAAATGCTAGCTCGATTCAAGTCATATGTAGCAAAAGGGTAACCACGGCATTTAATAAGGAGACGATGATGATTTTTATATTGATTTTTGCCGAGATGCCTAGAAACCCTGGGGTCAGGTTCGCTCTGATGGCTCTTGAGCTGTCTGGTGATGGTTGTAGGCCCCGCGGCCCCCTGATGTATCAGGTCATGTGGGGCTGACATTTGTAGCATCTATGGCCCTTTCAACAGGAGCTCTATATTAGATTTCTCCTTGATTATAGTTTGATTACACTGATCAGATTTGTTTAATAATCCCTGATTAGCTAATCTGATAGTTTCTGTAAGAGCTTCATTTTCTTTAGCGTATTTTTGAAAGGAAGCTCGTATTTCATCACGCAGATCTTGTAACACACCGTCTGTGTCATTTGACACATTTGCATGTACCTTTTTCCCTTCTGAAATGTCACCATTCTTTTTGTTAGCCTGGATTTCTCTATAGGGTACTGTATAAGACTGTACCAGAACCTCATTTGCGTTCGAATGTCTTTCACATGCGGCTCTTATTTCTTCCCGTAAATCCTGCATAATATCAACCGTAGTGCTTGGTGCATTTTCGTTTAATGTTTTAGCTTTAATTGGAACCACAGTGGAACTCATAATCAGCTCTTCATTTGCAACTGAGGAGGTTAAGGGCCCCTTTATTGATTTAATTTGCGTTGCAATGCCCTCAATTGGGATTTTTCCAGTAAGTCCCAATGGGGGTTGGGAAGTTAATGTCACAGTGGCAAGCAAATCATCAAGCGGTTCATATTTTAGGGATTCCTTTCTCCTAAATTTGTTTTCAATATTCAGGTTCAATTTCCTTTTTTTCTTAGCAGAGATTACTAGCTTTGCAGCTTGTTTTACTTTGGACAGGTTTTTCTTATTAACGGTTGTTTGTTGAGTTGCACAACTTGTATCGGGCTCGCTAGGCCGGACTAACTCTGAAGGTTGCAATTTCAAGGTAGTAAACATGGGTGCAAAAGATACACCTTGTACTTTTGGAATTACCTCTGTCATTTTAACCGATGGTAATTGGACACTTTCTCCCTGGATAGCTTCATTTGCAGTTATTATTTGTTTCGGTGGGTTTAACGGTGTATCTACTATCAAACCCAGATCTTGTAAAGAATTTGTTTGGGTCGATTGACTTTTTGACCCAAATGTACATGAACAGATTGGTAGATTTTGAGTCTGTGGCTCTTTTTTGAGAAGTGAATGTAACATATGAATCTCTTTGTTCTGACCTGTCATTTTTTCGTCCAGTGATTCATATAGCTTTGCTAGCGACAATAAGGCCGTGTTCATAGCACTCAAAGTATTATTGAGTGCCGATGCCTCAGGAAAAGAGAATCTATTGTCTTTGCACGGCATCTGACTATCACGTATAAAATACGGATGATTATTGTCGGGTTCGTTAAATCTAGTACGTCTAGGCGTTGGAGCTATAAATGAGACATTTGATATATTAGATGAAGATTTTTCAAACAGTACTGGTGATTTGTACAAATCTTGATTCTCATTCGCCAATGTTGGAGTAGTGTTTGGTACTTGTCCTTTGTCAGGGGTAATACTTAGAGGTTTTTGTAAGTTGTCATCTAGTTGGATCAGATCACCCGTATTGGAACATATGTACATCACCTCAGGTGTTACTGATTCAAGTGGACTCGATGCATTCAGAGACGCTAAGGTATCATTACCAAAGTCTCCTACTGCTGTTATTTTTACATACTCAGCTCGCAATAAATGCTGAGCTGCAACTGAACAAATAGGTGCAACCGTGGGCGATTTAATAGGACACACTTCAGAATGAGTGTCGACATTGGCAGTTACTTGGGAGATAAATATTTCTCCTGTTGTGTATGCCATAGCGATCGTGGCGTCCGTTACTTCTCTGCTCATTTGTTGTACATTATCAAGACAAGCTCTTGTATCAGTCATTGCTTCGTCTGATTCAGCCAGAGCCGAAGCACTGGTACAGGCTGAATGCGGAGCCGTGACCGAGATCGAGCTCGGAATTGGCAGCGTATTTATCTTGCTTTGTGGGGGATTAGATTTTCCCAACCCCACAGTATCTATTGTACAGAAGGTGCGAATACCCACATTTAGAGAATTTGCACGCTTTCTGTCTTTATTATCTTTGAGTCTTTTAACAATTAAAGCTTTCTTTGTTAGATGGGACAAAGGATTGTAAATATTTGACATGTGCTCTGGCATTCCTGTTTTCAACGAGTTAATTTGTCGAGACATGTCACACAATGGAACACAATCAATAATATATAAGAGTAGGATAACAACCTCACTTCAGATCAGAAGCCGTTCTCCCACCAAACAACTGGACAGCAGCCAAAATACTACTCAGGATGGGTTATAGTTAAAAGTGCAAGAGTGATTACGCAAAAATATAAAATATATTCCTATAACCTCAAAAAATTGATGTTCATAGATCCCACCATTTACTAAGGGTAATAAGGGAGAAGGAATCTTCGCAGCCCCGAAAATGAGATAATATGAGGTCAGGGGATCTTCAAACAGTGTCACTATAAATGGAGCTATCAATAAAACATAGATTAACACAATTTGTAAAATACAAATGATAAAATATCATTACTAAGAAAAAATTAAGAGTGAATCAAAGTCAGTATTTCATAAATGACACTTATAACAAGATTAAAATTAGCCATTGATTGAATGCATTAATTGTATAAGACTGAAATGTTTAGCTTTTTATACGTAAAATGTCATCAATGATGAGCAGCAGACAAATGTAAATATCCACCTGGTTTTGGGAACGCCCGACAGCTTAAGGAGCGGCCTTAGTCCGACTCTCCCCCCCACCAGGATGGTCTTTATACGTGGAATGTGCAAATAATTTTCTTATTCCTGATGTAATCTGCTTACAATATTTTTCACCATTGATGGAATTTCTGGGCACAACAAGAGGCACTTTTCGAATTACAACACGCCAACGCCACAATACGCCCAACAGCCTAACAGCACCAGCCCTTCTGCCTCCAGGGCTTACGCCGCGAGGGTGGCTGGGGCGGACTTTTAACTCGGGCTGAGGTCACGTGACTGGTCAGGTGATCGAGGCTGGGCCCCACCTCCTCCAGGAAGTGGAAGCGAGCTGGCAAGAGTTATGGAAAACTCGCAGTGCCAGTAGTAAAAGGACTCCAAAAACGAACGTTCAGGGCACAGTTCGTATGCACAGCAAACACCAGTATAAATAAATAAGTTTATTCAGATTTGTTATTCAAAAACAGTTACAAATAAAAATAATAATATCTAGATAAAACACTATGCGGGTAATTAAAAACAAATGGTAATTGCATGCAGGGGATAACCAACTCTTACATGTACATGTTGCTTGTCCCCTGCATGAAATTCTAAACACTTTCAAAGCAGAGTGTATTTATATTGAGTAACTGAAATAAAATTGACTTTACTCTACACTTTTACTCACCGCTTTGAGAGAAATTAAACACTGCCTGCAAAAACACGTGGCTAAGGTGTTCCATAATGGATTGAAATGTCATTTGCCCGCTCATTATCAGGTTCTTATGAGAGGCATATAGGATTGGAACCTATTGGTTTTAAGCCTGCAAGAAATCCCATGCAGGTGTAAAATGAAATGCTCCCCTGAGATGGAGAAGGAAAGCAAAGTGGAGATGGTGTGTCTGCGTTGCTGCTCTCCTACACCTTCCAATGGCAGCCACATGTGCTGGAGTGTAAAAGTAAAGCGTAAACGCATTAAACACTTTACTTTTATGCTCCAGCGCATTTTAAAATGACGTCCAATGCCTTTACACACATAAGATGTGACAAACTGGCACATGTGTCTCGATATACAGGACACACAGCAGAATTAGTACATTACAATTGAAAAACAAATTAGCAACCCCCCCCACCCCCACAAAAAAAACTACAACAAAGCATGTCCAATGAAATAAATAGATGGTTATTAAAGGGCCCTAGTGTTATGAGACATACTGGGCACCCCATATGTTATTATCACGGTTAAGAAAAAATGTCCTCTTCATGAGCATCATCTTCTGCAAAGAGGAAAAGTGAGCCTATAAGAGGTAGATAAAGGCAAGTCTACACTGCCGAATACTACTCAATCTTAAAAGTGGGATACAATATGTTCCCTAGTTATGCCACATACAAAAATGGTCTGAAAAGCAGGCTCAGGAATGTTGACACAAAATGAGTAAATGGGGTCCAACACAGAGTCGCTTCTCTGATAAGAATTTCTCTACATTTGGGGCTAAGCCTAGTTAAAAGGCTTCTATTTTCAGATAAGGGGTGCACATCAAATAGGACTGTGGGTCAGCGTCAGCAGATCTTTCCCAGATTCCCTGGTTAAAAGAGACATAACCATTTCCTGGGCTTCTCCCATTTTTTAAAAGATGTGTTTTGAGAGTCTGTATTAACTCACATTTCAAGTATTACATGCCAGCCTTCAACATTGGTTTGTTAGCTGCTCATTATCAAAGGAGGCTGGCACAAGCTTTGGCCAAGGAATAATTGGATGTATGATTCCCAAGTCCTGCATTTATCACCAGCCGGTTATATAATTAAGCCTTTTCATTGAAGAAAAGAGTAATTGGTGCAAAGGAAATCTCATCATCCAAATACCCTAAAATGAGTTGAAAAGTCCTAGTAGCTACCTGAAGAATTTATTTTGGATGACTTGAAGTTTTGCTACACTATTGAATCCCCATATCCGCATATGCCCATGGCATAACGATCCACTGTTTTAGCCGTAGCCTTGTATACCCATATCATATATGGAAGAGGTTAAAATGTAATGTTAGCAGCAAAGGGGTTGCCAATGGGTTGTGACATGCGGGTGGCTTGTTAATCCATATGGTCGATGTGATTTAGGCCAGAGATGAATCGGATAACTAATTAAACAAACAAATTGATTTTTGCAATTGGAACCTTCCCTTGGCAGTGTTTTTTTTAATTAACCAACTCAATAACTGCCAGCAGATCTCTGGGAATTCCCAGTGAAAGAAGTATGTGCCAGTGTTTGAAGCGGTCTACCAAGTCAAAGGCCCTAGCTGCTGCTAGGTCCATGAAAGAGTCATTTAGGTTCTCGTCTCGCACAAACATTGAGTTTACTGCCACTAGATATATCTCAAGTGCTTGCAGGTAAGTGCCCACGGCGACTCTTTTTTTTATTTTTTACGATGTTTCGCAGTTGTACAAGAAAATTTGTTTTTAACAAAAGAGAAAAAAATGCACAGGACAATACAGAATAAAATAATCAGTCCCCAAACATAACATAAAACATTTACCCAATTCTCAGTAAATCAGTAGTCTTTACAGTCCACCAGTATCAAGGCAATCCTTCTCCAGAAGACAGTGAATAAAATAATACAAAGCTCATTGTTTTCACTCATGATCATAGACCACATAGCTTCCCCTAAAGAGAACACACCCAAGCCCAGCAGCTTTAAGGGCAGTCAAACTCAATTCCACCAAGGTCAGGCAAGCCTAGTGGATTCAAGCTGATTGTCTCCACACAAGGGACATAGGTGCGAACCCCGCAGAATGTTTACCCAGACACCTACAATTTCCATCATCTTAACAGTTCATTTTTTTGGGAGATAATCCCAGACCAAGGTGTTACCCACAAAGTGATTAATACAGCTCAGGATTACCACCTGAACCAAATCATTATCAATAAAGGGTCCACTGATGCTTTTTGCAGCGAGGTCAACAACTACTTGTGTGTGGCTATGTTGTAATAGACCACTTTTCATGACAGCTTTATAATGTTGGTATTGATAGCTTAAGAGATCAACCGAGACCAAAGCAAACTATCTATCTACAATAAGCTTGATCTGGTCCAAAGTGCAATCATGAATAAAGGAGACCTTAGTTTGAGTGGCATCAAAAATTAAATTATTCAGGGTATTTACTGGGGCGTACGCCAATTTTAAATCCATATTCAAGCAGGACAGTTGGAATTGCAATAAGCAAGGGGCAATACCAACTCAAGATAAAGCATCTCGATCGGGGAACAAGAAGGGAGACTAAACACTCTGTTTAGTAAAGCCGACTCTAGCTTAGTTACTTTGACAAGATTGTCAAAGGCTCAGCTTTCCGCTCCATACATAAGGATAGGTGATAGTTTGGCAAGATATAATTGGGATAAAATACCAACAGAGTAACCCCCACCAATACATGCCAGTGTTGCAATGCTTCCTATGCTTTTGGAAGATTTCAATTTAACATGTTCAAGATGTCAAAGCCCACGTAATTTACTATCCAAATTAATGCTCAAGTATTTGTATTTCATAACCTCTTCCAATGCATTCTCTTTCCAGTGCCAACTTGCGCTCTTCGTCTTCCGAAAAGGTGCAGAAATGGCCATAACCTTGTTTTATTACGTTCACAACCAGGGAAATAGAGTCTGAAAAAGTTTTTAATGGTCCAGGGAAGACTGGAGCCAAGCCAGGGTAAGATCCAACAGCACAATGTTGTCAGCATAGCACATCCACTGGAGTGATGTATTTCCCAGTGTAGGGGCAATCGATTTAGGATTAAGTAAAGCCACACCCATATCAGCCAAGTTAAGGTTGAATAACAATGGCACCAGAATGCATTCCTGTTTCAGTCCTTGCTTGGTGGGAATCCAGTTGGACATCCTTCCAAAACGATCCAGTCGGATCTTCACCCTGGTATGATCGTGAAGAGAAATTATCATCTTTAGTAACCCCGGTGACATGTTCCAATCAGACAGTTTATGCCATAGTCTGTTCCTGTTGACAGAGTCAAATGCAACACTGTAATGGATCAAGGCCACATATACTGGTCTCCTTCGAATTTTCCAGGCCATACTGACTCTAAAGCTGAGTTGCGTGGGTGAGAGGACGTAATTTATTTCAACCCAAAACGGAAACCTATCAATAAAAATGTTCCCAAATATCTTGAAGGAGTTGTCTAATATGGAATTTTGCCTATAGCTGCTCTGGCAATCTTTATCTCCCCTTTTAAAGATCAGGAAGATGATTGCTGTTTACAAGTAACCAGAAAGGCGGCACTATTCAAGATGATATCAAAGACTCTCTTGAGCAAGGGAGCACATATTTTAACATGTGCTTTATAAAGATCTGATAAAGAAAATCAGAGCCCAAACCATTGCATGATTTGGTGATTATAACAGTGATCATAACAGCTGTGTGTCCCTCCAAAAGGGTAAGGAAAGGGGGACTTATTAATAGAACTGATTTTTCAGAGTGAGTGCTTCACTTCCCAGATAGGTTATGTTGGATAGGTGGGTCCGTATATAGGTGTTTGAAAGGATGGCACCATCTAGAAGCTTGGAGATGTGTTTCCACATTCGTTTCCACATTAGGGAACCGTTTAGAAAATAGCCTTTCTGCCACCATTTCCCAAAAAATACAGGAATTAGGTAAATGTATTGCAGTAATGTGGTCATTCTATGCTATATCCTGTAATTCTTATTTGCTGCATATAATATTGTCCTTATATGTCTTAACAGTTCCCTTTCTCTGAACTGAACATTCTTGCATCCCACAACCCTTTTCTGTAGCTTATGAAAACTGACTGGAGTATACAGACTGCCCCTTTCCCCCCATCTGCCAACTGGCAGATGCTTGTTTTGTTGCAAATGGGATACAATGTATCAGAGAGAGGGAGGGAGGGAGAGAGAAAGAGAGAGAGAGAGAGAGAGAGAGAGAGAGAGAGAGATAGAGAGAGAGAGAGAGAGAGAGAGAGAGAGAGAGAGAGAGAGAGAGAGATTGATTCACAGGGCAAGAGTGAACAAGTAAAATTGGACCTTTTTGCAAGATGCCAGTGGTGGGAGTTCAGGGCAGCTTGTTGTTTTGCTTTGGAAGTTTGGAAGACCTACTCCCCCACCCCCTGACTGTCTCCCCTATAAGCTCTATCACCCTAATCCCAACACCGATGGCTAGCACATGCCTAGCCATTAGCACATCAACACTTACCAAGCGACTACTAAGCTTTCCTCTTTAGCCTGCAACACTCTCCCACATCTGTGAATAACTAGACCCAAAGTACAGTAGTCTATTAGATCATGGGCTCTTCCCAATGGATGACATACCCCATGTTTCTCCACCAAACCTATAGAAAGCAGATTTCCACTCACTAACTAGGTACTTCCGACTTGCACAAATAAACACCAAAGGTTTTGCATCTGCATTTACCACTGTCCCACTAATCAACCCCACACCCATTTTTCTTACAGAGACAAGTACAGCAAGAGCACTTATAGTGGCAGACTGTCGCTATACAAGACCAATTACATTAAACAGAGGAATCACTTTGATGTCTCGCACCTTTTTAGATATTAATGCAGAATTTAATAAATCAGACTTGGCCCTCTTGCAGTCCTTATTGAACCACAGGTAGAGTTTAGCTTTAGCCCGTGTAATTTTATTGTGTAACATCAGAGTAAGTGGCATGCAATTTTTGTCCATTGTTATCCTGGGCCATAACCCAATACCTTTTAACAGCACAGTTTCCTCTCGTGATGCGGCCCTCCTTTTACTCGCCTTTTCTACCCCACCCCTTAACTACTGACAGTGTGCAGAGTACTACCGTTTTTGGTCCATCAAAAACACAGTAATTAAATTCAAGGAACAGCAACTGGATACCAGATCATGATCTGCTCCACCATTGTTAGTTTTAACGCATTCTGTAAATAGTGCATGCTTTTTAAAATGTGTTTTTATATGTTACGTTTTTCCTTTGCCTGCTGTGGAAAATAAACAGGAGAAGATCACTGAAGCCCAGTGGATTATTGCGAATATGTGCAATATGTATTGTAACATGCTTATTTGTGTTTCCTTTGATGTTTTCACAGTACGTATTACTATTAATGTATGTATTGCTTTTATGAGAAACAGATTCTCTCAGGTCAATTTCTATGTTTACCATCAGAGGGCTGAATCTCTCAGAATGCGTTTTAGAATGTAACGCGCACAATATTTGAAATTGGGGTGAGATTGTCTGCTTTTCAACTGAATGTTCTCTTGCTGGCTAACAATCTCCATTTCCATTCCAAACCGTGCAGGTTAAACAGCTCACTCATTTGTTCTGCAAGTTCACAAACATTGACTTCCATGAAGGGGTTTGAGGTGAACATCACACAGGAGATCCCGTCTTTCCAAGCCCCTGCACCTATGCTGAGTCAGAATTCATACAAGGATAAGGAATGCCAAAGGCTCAATACCCACTTAAAAGTCCTATAGTCAAAATAATGGATTGAAAAAAAGATCATGATGGAAGGAGAGGAAATTAATGTTGGCTCAGCTGCAGTCAATCCTCCGTACCAGAATCTTTGGTTCACTAAATTGCTGCTGAGACTACATATCTGCCTTTCAAATCCCAGTGCAATAATAAAGCAATTCTAGGTGATAGCATGGGCGACACAGAGAGAGGCAGGAGGGCACACCAGTTTGTCCCTAAAATCAAGAAATCTGCTTCAATTTTGCTTACACATTGGCCACCTAAAGACTGGTGACCAGTTGCTTGTTGGAGTAACACTGTTAATAAATTTGGCTCCTGTAACTGATAATGAGTTAATGACGAAACGCAGACATTCAGCCATCAAACTTAATGTCTGTTTCATCTGTGGTGCATTTTCAGTGAGAGGAGCCACACTTAGGGGTGCACTGAGACTAAAATTTCAAGTGGGGGGCACATTGAAATGCTGGGAGAGGTGCTAACTTCAGAGACTCTGGGGGAGGGACGAGACTTACTTGTATGGGGGCATCTAACTTCTTTATGAATTGTAAAGAGGCTATTCTAGTAAAGCTTCTATGTCTCAAGCAGTTAACTCTCTCTTGCTCATTTCTGAAGTTTGCCAGGCTGCAGCGCTGGCCAATGGGCCAGCTAGGAGACCCGGCATCAGATATTTGGCCAGATCTTGGGTCCCGGCCTGGTGGCTTGGTGATCTAATCTGCTCTGTTCTCCTTTCCCAAGCCGTCATTCACACGTTTGGAGACTATATTTGGCCTGCCTGTTTCTTTCTTCTGGTCTGAAAGGGACACCATGGGAATCAATGAGCAATGGCTATCACTGGGGTGGGGGCCATTACTGTTAAAAGCAGGCTTTCAGCATGCTGGGCACACTATTGTTTTCCAAATGGGCATCTTACACTTTCGTAGGGGAAAAAAGAAATTGCGAACCTCAAAAATGCTGCTTGCATTCACTAGTTTGCTTTGAAATGGGTATATCTGTATATTGGACTACCACACGAATATCCTGTAAGTTTTGTGCCCCTTCTTTTGTGTTTTATCACAGGTTACATTTATAAAGATGTTATATGCTTGTCCAACTGCTTAATCACAATTAATTGCTTCTGTTGTGCTGACAGCAGTTATTAGGAAATCAAACTGTGGGTTCATGGGTACCAACTTTTGATTTTTACTACAGGGGAATAAATACCCCCTTCTCTGTCCTCAATATTGCTAAGCAAAATGGCCAACCCATGCCCTGGCCAGACACATTGTATAGCACTAATAAGTAATTGCAAAAAGTCATACTATTGACAACCGGTTTTTAATATGTAACATCTCAGCAACGGGCTCGCAACCTTCTGGGCTACCCTGGTAGCCGTCTACTGTAGAGTGTGTCTATGGATCCCTATATGAGCTAAAATCACTGCATTACAGTATGTTGGGTGCACCACTGCCATGAAAAAGATTAAAAGTGGAATTGATGTACAGTGTGAAGTTTAGAAAGAAGCAGCAAGAAAGAAATGGGACCATTTTTACATTATTTCAAACATTTCCCTTAATCAGAGCTCAACTGCTGGCTATGCCGCCTCTACCTCCACCAATAACTCCCTCCAAATTCTGCCCCCCCCCAGCCCTTGTGGGATCCCCTTTACCCAAGCTGAAACAGCATTTGTGTCACACAGACACTGGGCCTCATTACGAGGTATGCCGGTAGCCATGCCGCTATTGGCGGCATGGCTGCCGGCAAAACCGCATCCGTGTCCGTGTCCTCAGAATGAGGACTTACCGGACCATTCCGAGTTCGGATGGCCCGGTAATTCCTCACTCGAGGACACGGACACGGTTCATCCCCATTCCCATTTCAGCCCCCATAGGGCTGAATGGGAATGGGAGAGGGAGTAAACAACGGGCCATTACGAGATGGCCCGTTGTTTGCTCCCTCTTCCCCTCGCGGGACCCGGTATGCACGCCTGGTTTTCCCAGGGGTGCTTAACGTGTCCGGCGAGGGGACCTCATAATGTGGCGGAACGGGTTGAACGGCGCCGCAGCCTTCTACGGTGCCGTTTAACCCGTTCCGCCAGGGTCGTAATGAGGCCCACTGTCTCAACCTGGCAAACTTTGGAAATTAGCAGGGCTTTCTCGTGGGAGCCCTGCTGTTTCTAAAAGAAGCTCATATGACTGAAAAGTACGACAAGACGAAACAGAGAAATTAATTATGATAGCTCCATGTCTCTGTTTCGTCCTGGGATAACTTTCAGTCATGTGAGCTACTTTTAGAACACCAGGGTTTCCGAAATCACAACCTGCAATCAGCAACCCTGTCTGCTGCCCAGCTGCAGGCCCTCCTCTCACAGTGCAAACTGCTGTGTGCATGGTGAACAGAGGAGGGTCTGCAGCAGCTTGGCAGCAGAAAAAAAGGTTTAGTTTCCATCCACCTCCCCCGACCCTGCTTACCAGGATTAGTGCAGCTTGAGCCTCCTCTTCCAATGATGAGCAAATGCAGCTCCAGCATGCCAGTAGCAACATGGTGTCATGTAGTTTATAAAGCAAAAAAGCCTGGGGTACCCAGAGCACAATGGAAAACACCATGTCCGTTAGGGGTACAGCTTTAAGCAAGAAACCTGCTCTGACCAATCACAGCACTCCTTCTATGTACTATAGAGATGTGCAGTGCTGTAATTGGTCAGAGCACTTCCTTGCTTCAGAACGTGTTTTTTTTCTGTATCTCCAGCGTGAGCAACTGAAAAGGCTCAGGCGAGCTACTGGTCACTCGCGATCGACCATTTGGCAACCCCTGTGCTATAGTATCCTTCAAAGGGGAGACTTTATTCTGCAATAGAGTCCCCCCAAACAGGGGGGAGTGATTATTCTGCTATGTAGTCTTCCCTTCAATGTGTAGCGTTTAAATTGCTTCAGAGCCTCTCTAGCTGTGGTCCTCCTGCACAAGGACCACTTGGTAATCAGTCTCAGGGCCTGTCTGATGCTTCTTGAGTGTCTTTCTTTCGATTCTGATCCATTTTTTTGGATTGTTTTTGAGTGCCCTTTGGAGGGATTTGTGCGTATTTTGCAATTGTTTTTCTGAGCTAGTACCTGGTTTGCTGAGGGATTTATGTGTTTTTCTTTGACTCCCAAAATGATTTTTGATATGCTCGACCTCTGGAGTTGCCTGCCTTTGTGATGTTTTCCTTTTTGATTTTTTGTTTTCTTTCCCTCACCCAACCCCTCAGCAATTGGTTCAGGCAGCCAGGTGTATCTTTGCCTCTGTCCTGGTGGCCATCTCTCCCTGCTTACCTGTGCCTTCTCCGATTCAACTTCATCCTTCCTCTGACCCTTCCCCTGGCCCTCCCTCCACACTTCTCCCCAGCCCATCCTTTGGTTCCCATTGATCCGTGCCCCCCCCCCCGCCCTCTATGACTGGAACTGAGGCTTTTGCATGGGCTGCCACCGGCGAAGGGCCACAAGGCAAAGGGCAAGGGGGCAGCTACCATCTAATCAAGTCCACTCTGTGTTTGCCTATGTTTGCCTGGGAAGCTTGCCACCATCAACCAGCCGCAACTGACAAGGTAAGAGTGCCCAGGGTCAGGAATACAACAATTACTGTATTCCGGATAGCCTTACCGCCTCTCTCAGCTTCATAACATACCTTACCAAGGTTGCTAGATAGTTAGTAATAGTCCTATCGCTGCTGCAATCCAACCGTTAAGTACCATTTCATTAACTCTTGGGTATCCACCTTAGGCATCCTTCTCAAATATAGGTGTTTATGCAGTTACTTTTGTGCCCCCATTTTAGACTTTTCTCCCTCTATCCAGGTATCCCACATCTAGGTGTGTGTACAGTTACTGTTGTGCCCCCATTTTAGACATTTCTCCCGCTATTCAGGTATCCCAAATCTAGGTGTTTATACATTGACTGTTGTGCCCCATTTTAGAAATGTCTCCCTCTACCCAGGTATCCCAAATCTAGGTGCGTCTACATGTACTGCTGTGCCCCAATCTTAGGTGTTTCTCCCTCTATCCATGTATACCAAATCTTGGTGTTTCTACATTTACTGTTGTGCCACCAGTGTAAGGAAGAGGGGTGGCTTAGTTCTTAAAACAGTCCAACCTTTCTATCCAGCTTCCCCAACACAGGCATTTCAGTAAGGGGGGCTAGAGGGGGGTCTGAAATCCAAAATTCCCCAAAGCATTCCAATTCTTCTGTCTGACTTCACAACCTAGACCAAAGCTATGGAGAGGGGGCAAGCTATGGAGAGGGGGCATCTGAAAAAGAAAGCGATAAAACACTGTGTGATTATTGTAAACCAAAAGTGTGGGCGAAATGATAGTTCCCATATGTATTTTAACCAATCTTGAATCCTACTGCTACCCTTTTAAGCCTGCAGGAAAATCTCACAACATTACATAAGTGCCTTTGTTATTGATCAGTGTAATTATTTTGTGCAGTGACATTTGCAGAAAGTAAGAATTGTGTGTGTTCTTTGTAACTCATTTTTGGGATTTATTTATGCTGAGAGAAGTTGATTGTATTATGCCACGGATAAAGTGTTTTTTGATATTTTCCTGTTAATTTCTATCACTTTTAATGTAAATAAAGGCCAATATGTTTCCTATACACCGGTCTGGTTCTTGGTTCATTGTTAGTTCAGGGGAGAGGGATCCCCATGATATGTGTCTGAGACAGGGCTAAAAAAAGAATCTGTTAAACAGTTTGTTGCATAATCACGTAGGAGGGGAGGGAAGGAACTCGCCATGTTGAGGGTGGTTTCTCAATAAACCATTACAGTCCCCCCTCCCTCTATCCAGGTATCCCAAATCTAGATGTTTCTATATTTACTTATGTGCCCCCATTTTAGGTGTCTCTCTGTCCAGGTATCCCAAATCTAGGTATTTCTACATTCACTATTGTGCGCCCATTTTAGGTGTTTCTCTCTCTATCCAGGTATCCCAAATCTAGGTATTTCTATATTTACTGTTGTGACCCCATTCCAGGCATTTCCCACTCTATCCAGGTATGCCACATCTAGGTGTTTCTGCATTTACTGTTGTGCCCCCATTTTGGGCATTTCTCCTTCCATCCAGGGATCCGACATCTGGGTGTTACTACATTTATTGTTCCGCCTCATTTAGGCAACTCTCCCTCTAGCCAGGTATCCCAAATCTAGTTGTCTCTATATTTACTGTTCTGCCCCCATTCTAGGCATCTCTCGCTCTATCCAGGTGTCTCAAATCAAGGTTTTTCTGCATTTACTGTGATTCTACATTCACTGGTGTGCCCCCAATTGGACATGTCTCCCTCTATCCAGGTATCCCAAATCTAGGTGGTACTGCATTTACTGTTGTGCCCCCATTTTGGGCATTTCTCCCTCTACCCAGGTATCCCAAATCTAGGTGTTACTGCGTTTTCTGTTGTACCCCTGTTTTAGATGTTTCTCCCTCTACCGAGCTATCTCAAATCTAGCTGATTTTACCTCCACGGATGGCAGCATCATTTGCGGCGGCACTCCGTGATATATTCACCCCCACATCACCCACCGACGACCGTACATCACTCCCCATTCCACCAAGAACCTCTCCCAAAGCTCAGACTCAATCTAGTGAGACCACAACTGTCGAGACCAGCCAGTTGCATTGGACCTAGGAACAGACATCGAAGACAAACTCTATCTGAGTTTACGGTATGTATACATTGCACTACGTTCTGTGGACAAAGGCTACAGGCATGGCCCCCCATCCATGCACTATAGAATGCAGCTATGGTATGCAATTCTAGTCTAGCAGCTCACATAGCCGCCCACACTGAAGCCCCTGACGTACCTCAACACCTCTGCCATTAGTATACAGCGACAACCTGCGTAAAAATGTTGGTCTAGCTGGGCACATATGGAGTCTCTGGCATTTGCACTAAATCACCAACATCACCCGCCCACATGGCTGACCTCCTGGCTGCTTACTGAAGCCTAGCCAGCCCACCCAAGCCCTAACCTGGCAGAATGCACACACACACACATCTTAAAAATAAACTCTTAGAATCTCCCACACGTGGACTTCGTTCCCCCGAGGGCATTCCAACCACAAAGCACATTGAGGCCATACAAATGGGAAAAAGGTGCTATCTAAATGACGAATACAGTACAATGCAATACAATACAATAGGAATACAACGGATCTGCAGTTGAATCATTAAAAGGCAGTCCCCTGCTTTAAATCATAATTATGGTAAAAATACCCCTAAACTTCACGGCTCTTTACACCATTTGTATATAAGTATGAGCTCACAATTGCAGATTATTTGGGGGAAAAAAATAAGAACGGTAAAATAAATGACATGCAAAACAGGTGCCTGTTATGATGTTTCTGTGCAAATGAGTAGCAATGGTCGAGTCGTATGAATTCGTCGGTTCTCAGACTTCAGGACCTGTCACTATGGACCCATGCGTACTGCAAATACTTCGAATTGTGCCCTCAGGTGACAGTCTTGGAAGGCAAATCAGCCACTTCAATATAAATATGTGTTCTTATTTACCGCGTTCTGCCTGATTCTATGGTGTGAGTTGGCACCGTGACTGAGGCCATCGCTTATCGCAAGGCCCTTTCTACAGTCTGTGTCAGTGGCATATGGTGATATGGCGATTCAAGTCATTTGACAAGGAATTACTGATATTTGCATTCTAGTGTCCCGCTACCCTCTCCATCACCGTCCGTCGGCCTTGTTATGGACAATTACATCACACCCGCTGTGGGAGAAAGAACGGCGTGTCCAGCTTAACCTTTTGAAAAGGTTTTTCTGATTTCTAATAGGATGGTTGCCCCCCTTTGCACTGTCTTATGCAGCACAGTTGCACAGAACATGCATCACAGCTGAGTTTAATTTCGTTGGGGAAAAAAAAACAATTTCATTCAAGTTGAAAACCCCTGGGGGCATCATCTAAATGAAATACCTAGAGGAGTCCTACCACTTTGCCTATTTTGGGGTCTGTAATGTCTGCCGCATGAGGCCTCATTTTCATATCTGAACAGATGGACCAAATTGCCATTAACAGAATCTGACAACTCTAAAACTGAAATATAGATGAAGGAAGCAAACGGATGACTCAAAGTAATGTCATCGCAATGAATTCCAACGGCACTAATGATGACCTCCAAAATGTTATTCTCTATTTTAATGCCCATCCAGTTTATTATGTGCAATTCGACTCTTCTACATATAGGTTCATTTTTTTAATGTTTGGCTGGCTGTAATATACTCCAGCCTTATGATAGCATCCGTAGGAGCCAGGCATGCGGAGGGTTATAAAGAGCTGTACTTAAGGTGACTATAATGAGCTCTAATGCAGTTGGAAGGCTCCGAGCGAAGATGCACTTGCCTTCTAACTCAGACCACGATAACACATATCTCGTTTATACGCTGGAAATAGACGTTTACAACTGTATTTCTAGCGTTGCATCGGCCTAAAATGGCAACCCGGAGATCATTCGCACTCTTTCTCTCTGTCTGTCTTTTCCCTCAGTCTGTTTCTCTCTTGTCCCATCGCTTTCTCGCTCGCCCTCCCTATGTCTCTCTCTGGCTCAGGGAAGTCATGCTTTGACAAAGCTGGACTAAAAGGTTTTCTGCATTTATCAGTTTGGAGGCTTGTGGATTATTGTAGCTCTGAACTAAAGGTGGCACTTGTTCTGTAAGTGAGGCCCCATTTCCTGTAAGGGCACATCTCTGTGAGTGAGTGAGTGAGTGAGTGAGTGAGTGAGTGAGTGAGTGAGTGAGTGAGTAGCTAGATTTGCATTGCACAACTCCTGCCGATGTGGCCGCCTGTGGTGACCTGGACTTGCTGTTTCCTTCGTGTAGTGCTTTAAACCAGCCGCCATTGGATGCTATTGGCTAAAACATCACATATTGATTGGATGAATGAGCTCACACAGCATAGCAGCCAGAGGCAGAACTGCTCTTGCCTCAAAAGAAGGGACACAGCATCCTTGTTCTCCCCTACTTGCCTCACTTCTGTCATCTTCTGCTAGGTAGCACCTGTGGTTCCTCCGCCACTACCTTCCTTCTGCTCGACATTAAACCCTATACCCTTCTAAAAGCAAAAGTGTCTTCGCACCCACGACGATATCCTGCCCCATTAGAGTTATGAAAAACAATGCCACGGGCTGATTTCAATCACTACCTCCAAGGTGATCCTGCATTCTGCGCAACCCCTGGACCTGACTCTTAGCCGCATAGCCACCACTCTTTGGGCTAAGAATAGCTTCAATGCAACACCCCCATTTAGCATCATCGCTTTACCCCTCAGCCTGGTGGATTGCTTGGCAGGACGGGCCAATAGGGCTGCCCCCTCCTAACACTAGAGCTGCCCCCTCCTAGCACTACCAACCCATATTGTCAAACACAGGTGGTCCCACCCCTTCTCTCAAACCAATCCCAGGTTTGACAGATTGTTTCGGACCTTGACCGCCCGGTCAAGGACCGAAACAATCTGTCAAACCTGGGACTGGACAGGAGATGTGACAAGGGTCTTGAAAGGTCCAGCTCCACCCTCATCATCTGACAATCAGAGTGGCAGCAAGGCCAGGGAGATAGAGGTTGGGGGGGTGCAGGGATGCTCCTCTCCTGGGGATGGCTCGCTTGGCCTTACTACTGGAATTTGGCCTCACTTTCCTACCTGGCAATACTGGAATATAGCTGTATTATCGGCCTCAACGCCACAGAAAAGTCTTTTATATCCACTATAAGATATTCGTTCTGAGGCCTCGACATCAATTTTCCTCTAACCACACCGAAGCGGCTTATATATTTCTTAACTTAAAAAGGACTGCACTGGCTTCAGCAACCCCATACAAAGAAAGCAATCACCTTACTTTGAGCAGATACCATGTGCTTTAAAAGTCATTCCAAGCAATATTTGACTGACAATACACACATCAGTCAAGACTCAGTGATAGACTTCCACCAGGGAAGCAGCAATCTACTCAAGTACATCACTCAGTTAAGGGGTTTAGAAGCACATGTGGCATACCGCAAAGGTGTGCAGTTAAATGTGTTGTATAAGGGTGTAACGGACAACCTAAAGGATACCTTAACTAAGGTATTTTCTTCCACTGACTAATTTGCAGAATATATAGATTTGTTGGTCAGATTAGATCAGAGGTTAGGTGATTGGGATGCAGCACTGGCGGCATGAACCCAGATGGGTTACCATCAGGCGAGAGAGACACTCTGACCATTTGTTCCACGATCCAGAGCTGATGCAACTAGGCACTACAAGGGGGGCTCTTCCCACCAATGAAAGGACCATACCATTGTCAACCCTTTGAGCTCAGACCAGCTATGCGAGGCTATGTAGATGGCAGGCAGCCTGACTGTGCATTCCATTGATTGAGAAAGAAGGCAGAATGCCTGCTCCTTTTGTCTCTCTGTGATGGCTAACTCTTCCCTGCAAGGCCCTATATCTTTCATCATGAGACATCATGGGAGCCTTGTTGTTTTAAAAGTGTTTAAAAGAGGCACTTTGATATCAAAGGCCTGCCTCACACTAGTGGCTGCACACAAGAGTGCCTTTGAAGCTGCAGGCTCCGGTCTCGGGTAGGGTGAGGGCAGTGATATAGCAGAAAGGAGCTTTTCGTAGTGTTGTTCCATCTTGATTTTCTCTGAGCTTCTCTCTCCTTCCCGTCCCCTCCACTTCCTGTGGAACAAGGCACTCTGGGTATGACATCACGAGGCAAAGGTCACTTGTCTCAGGGACAGCGATTGGACCCCTTAAGGCAGGCTTGCTTTACTGTAATCCCCAGTGACATTTAGCTTTAGAAGATGGGTTTTCCCACGCCTTCTTTGTTTGACATTTGGACCGTCAAGGAAATCAGGAAGCATTTATTAAGAATATATTGGGAAAGCAGTCCTTTCCAAATCCCACTACCAAAAGTGAAGACAGGTGTTCCAAGTCTAATGAAAGCTCTGCTCCCTAACCATCCCCTGGGGACATTGTGGGTGACCTGTCACTCTGCTAACAAAACTTCCTTGGCTAGGAGGGCAGAAACTGACAATGACTCACCTTGCCCTAGAATGCCATGCAGTGGGACGTACAGCATCCAGGGGGCAGAATTAACCCAGTCTCTTGTTTTCATCATTAAAACTAGCTCGAGCTGCATTCAAATCTTGTTTGCCTCTATCAAACCACCAGCACTCGAGTTTCTGCCTTTGGCAGTCCCCTGCGAGTTTCGAAATTGCCATTCCTGCATTATCGAACAGGGTAAATGCTGCATCGTCTCATCATCACATCGCCACCTGTGTAGCTTGTGCACTAGCACAATATGCAAGTGACTTTGAACCTCTGCAACAACGAACCAAACAAGAAAAATCCAAGACTTCACATCGCAACTCAACTGAATCAGCTGGTACATAACATCACTCATCGACCAAAACCAGCTGTACTCAGTGCTTTTAACCACACTGGATCATTGAACCGCTCCTTGTGATCCATCAAACTGCACCTCCCGACACTGCCTTTGAACCACATCGAGAACCGCGTGATGCCAACTCGATGCTGGCTCACTATCTGGGATCAACGCGCCTGGTTTCACCTGACCTGGCTTGACCCACAAGCATCCCATCTCAAAGCCTGGTTCGACCACATTGAATTGCCTAAGAACTGGAGTCAGGTATTATTGCGAGCCCCTGTACTCTTGGTCAATTTTTGGGGTCCTATTTTCGAGAAACCTATCCTTTGAGTGATGTTATTGCAATGCTTGCCCTTTCCTACCTGCTAAAGTATTCAGAGTGGCTGCAGATATTTGTCCTGCATTTTCGGTCTTATTTTATTGGGGTGGGTTTTTATTGTGCTTTTAATAGCTTTAAAATGGATATTTGTTTAATTAAAATATATGTATTTTCATAGAAATGTTATTAAAAACAATTGTTTTAGTTTGGAACTTGTGTACTACTGCTCTTTGTGTTGCTACTGTCTCATATTCACACCACTTCTGAGAGTATAGCGTTGTCTCAGCACCCGTTGGTTTTTTAGTAATGTGAGGCTAAGCAGGTGGTTTAGCCGCTACACCTCCTTGTACTGCTGCAGAGCAGAAGTCGTTTGATCACTGTTATGTCATGTTATTTTACTGGGATTTATACTGTGTCCCACTGATGTGTGTCATCTTGGAGTTGCGTATACACACTGAGCACCCAGAGAGTGGCCACAGGGTTCCAAAAAGAGAAATCTGCGAGGGTTAAAGGCACTGAACGGGCACATTAAATGTGCTGCACTGCTCCAGAATGTGGTCTGTGCACTTGGGGCAGCTTTTAATTTGGAGGATGGGATCCAAAGGCATGGTGTGAGCCTGTTATAGTACATCACCACCTTTGGAAGTCGGGCCTCAGGGGTCTTTCCCAGCAACTTTCAAGGTTTTTTGCACCACTATGCAGTCCTTCCTGTTGGCTGTTGCTTAGAACCTATGTTTGAATTCACCCAATAAACAAAGAATCATGAAAGCCATTGCCATTTATTGATTTATTTGATGCCAGTAGGCCATTATTTATGAATTATTTATTGTTTATAGAGCGCTGAGACAAGAACCGTAGGTATAGGAGCACTGACAAGACAGACAACACTAAACAAAACCATCAGACTGAGGGAGAGCAGGCAAGTGACAGGAGGGGCACGTAGGGTAGTTACTGGAATAGTAGTGTTTTTAAGCCACGCTTGAACCTAGTAAGAGAGCAACAGGACCTCACGTCAGGTGGCAGGGCATGCCAACATTCAGGTGCGGCATAGGGGAAAAACCCATGGGCTTTCTGAGTCAGTTTGACCCTGGGGGCATGCAGAAGAAAGGAGTTGTAAGATCTGAGCACTCTGCGTGCTGGTTGCCAGAGGAGCCTATCGGAGAAGTAAACCGGGCTAAATCCATAGAGGCACTTGTGCGTGATGGTCAACACGCGGAAAGTAATTCTAGATGCCACAGGGATCCAGTGCAGGGTCTTAGTGGCCTCTCAGTTGTGATCTTTTTCCATACACCCTCTATGGTACAAACAGCATTATTTTCAACAGTCTGCAGACGAATCAGCACTCCTTTGCCAATGTCTTGTAGCAAGCTGGAGCAGTAATCAAGTTTATCATTTAGTTTGAGGTTAAGAGGTAGTAGGTAGAGCACAATTCGGTCTAGACTACTTATTTATTATTCAATGTTCTTGTGACATTGGGCCAAAGTGACACTTGTGTGCAGATCAGGGCTGCTCACCCTTTGGTCTAACTTACTGTTAGGCAGATCGTTTTTAGCCCGTTTTTGTTGTTGTGCTTCCTGTAGGCAGAGTGAAGTTTTTATTGAAAGTTAAAAGCATAGTAGTGTAGAAGAGCAGGTGATGGAATCTCTAGTGCCACCCCCTCACCTCCAGCATACTGGAAGAACAGCAAGAGAGCACTGTGTGTGACGCCAGTCACCATCCCAATACATTCTGAAGATATGAGAGACGTTATGCAATCAGACAGCCGTATCGAATGTACCCTCGTACTGAAGTGGTGGAAGGATGTCGACATACACCATTGGACACAGAAGAGCTGTAATTGCAGACTGACATGAGGAAAGTGACATCATAAAGGGAAGACAGGAGGAAGCACAGAAAGAATATGCAGATACTTAAAGAATGAAGGTGCAATTGAAGTAACAAAATAATCAAGTGAAGAGAGATGAATAAATTGTCTATGTTGAAAAGATTAGTTGAAGCTCAACAAATGTACATATGCAGAAACACAAGGTAGATGAGACATATAGAAGCTTGCAGCAATATGAACTATAACAAAAATAGAGCTGCCATGATGGAAAGATGGACATTGGCTCGCGCTGAAACTACCTCAGTGACAAACCAAAGCTGCAGAACTGGCAGACGCTCCAGAAACAGCTTCTTGCGAGGCACAAAGGATATCTGTTTTACTAAGACTAAGGATGACATAATTGGAAAGTACAAAAGGAGTTAACCATGATAAGCTTTGAATGAAGGGCTAATTTCTCTTAGATGAACCAAAAGCTAAAACATCTGCAAGTACCAAGTACTGGAAAATAAAGGATGCAAAAAGCATATGTAAGATGGAGCGACCAAGTTTCCAGAGACCAATAGGAGTAATAGCATGCAGCACAATTAAATCAAATAACGTTAAGTAAAAGGACAAAATTGACACATTTGTGCTCTCCTAACATGTGGTGCATGAACAGAAGACAAGGTCTATTCATTAGGCCTCGGATGAAGATGGCGGGTCCCAGAGAAGAATACAGCCAGCAAGGCCAACTATATAAAGAGAAGCCTTGGCTTGTGGCCAAAGTGATGAGAGATGGTTGGCTAATTGACCACAGTGGGCAGTGGTCTGACGCTGTTCTCTGCACCTGGATTTAGTTTTCCTAATGTGCTGCCAGTGAGCCGAATGTCCAATGTTGGGTTGGTTATGCCAACTAGTCATGAGTGGTTATGAAGCAGAAAGCTATACATTGTTGCAAAAGCCAATCCACTATTAGTATTTTGCTATAATCAGTATTTTACATGTTTTAGGCGTAGTCTGAGCATGCCTACTAGACAACGGAAAGCCAAAGGTGTTATTAACACTTACACATGGTATAAGTATATATGTTCCCCTAACCAATCCCTCCCCTCGATAGGTTTTGTTCTTTGCCACATAGGATGATGTCATAGCTGACATACATTGCAGTATAACATTTATGTGTAGTCGTAAACTTAGACGAGAGTGAGTGAGCTGCATTTCACATGATCACCAGATTTCGATGCTAACAATAAAGTAGTACTTTGCCATCTACTTTGAGTCTGCCCGGTTATTTGGGTCTGAGATCATTTATTATGGTAATTCCATTCTGTGCATGAGATATGCCCACAGTTTTTATTCAAACGTCTGTTTTAAGTTGCATATCGGCAGGAGAATAAGGACAAGGCTCTCCTTGCACCATTGATCAGTGGCAACAAAATAATTTCCTGTGTTGGGATGAAAATGAGCCTGTCCCAGCCCCCTAGGTGCTTTCAGGTAAGGCGAACACCATATAAGGTGATATAGCGCCTACAGTGAATGCGCAGCACTAGAAAACACGTAGCACACAACTCCAGTTTGTATTAGGCCCACAACAGTGGGAGCTTGTATAATTGCGCTGTTCATGAACCCAGCTCACTAGGCTCAATCTCAGTAGAATGCAATGGATCCACAGAGCCCCGTTCCCATGGAAGTTCACTTCCCCCTCATTCCTCCAGTGTTGCAAATATTTAGAATCTTCCAAAGGAATGCACCCTGCACCAGGCTCTGCACTGTGCCCATATATCTCCACTAAACTGCCAGTAGGCCGCTGACCCCCACCCAGCCAGTCCGGAGTCAGCCCCACACCACTGACCCATCCACCTCACCTTTGCCTTCCCTGATAAGCCGACTACCCCCCTGTTCAACACAAATCAAGGATCCACAGAAGATCTAAGCATGTGCGGCTGTATTTCCTCAAGCATGAAAACACATCTCTTGTAACACGAGGTACGGGGATACAGTAAAGATCAAAACCCTGGGTGGAGACCTTGCGTGCGGGAACTGCGGTATCAACGAAGCCCTGAATGTGTGGGTCAGCGTGACTATATTTTATTCTCCCTTCCCCTTGGCACCGTTTCCCATGCCGCCAAGGTGCCTGCCACAATGATATGGTAACCAGGCTTAACGTGTTGTTTAGAGTTAAACCATGCAGTAATGTGTGCCCTGAACTTCACCGCGAGGATGAGCACAGCTGACCCACGTGGATCCTGATCAACGGGAAAGAACCAACCAATTACCACCTGGCATCTCCTATGGAGCAGGCCCATGTGTGGGGTGCCTCCAATCAGTGACACCAATTAGTATTGCATGGAATGATGTTTTTCAGGATTTTAAGCCCTTGTTTGTAAGATAATGGGTCAGAGCACTCTCGAGCAGCAGAGTCCTTTGCTGATATTTGAATTCTGAATTATTAAACCTTGTTATCCTTGCAACGCTATCTCCTGGCCTATTTCCCTAGAGGGTTGTCTTTATTCTGGAGTGTGCGTAAAAAGGGACTTGCCTTCATTTGGTGACCCATACAACATGATTCTATTGTCCCCGTACTTGCAGAGGTATCCAGGTGGCCTCGCCGGAAGGGCCGTGCCCACCTACGGTGACCAGCCCCAAAACACATACGCCTAGTAGCCCTTGCGGGTGCCATCTTTGCAGACTTCCCCCCTGCTCGTTGAAGCGGGGTCCGCACCAGGGAGAGGCCCAGGCCTGTTGTGGATCCCCCACAAAGGGAGGCTTTCGGAAGAACATGAACACGTGAGTATACCCTGCAAGGGATAACAAAGTAGGGTTGAGGTGTAGAGCAGTGTGAAACAGGTGAAAACGCACTGAATGGAAGAGAGAGTGTATTTTGGTTTACTGATTGTGGAAGGTTTTACGCCCATTTTTTTTCATTTATTTTTTTAACGAATATTAAGGATAAGGAAAATGGATTTCGGGAACCTCCCCATGTAAGTGGAGCGTGTGACGCCACGTTGCACTGCCCTGACCAGTGTGAGAGATTCATACGAGAAGAAATATGGGAGCTCCATATAATTAGAGAGCTCGATGGTAGTAGTGTATTTTATTTTGGCTTGTTATTTTAATTTATTATGTTAGTGTGTTTTTATGTGTACAAAGGAGGCCCAGGAGGGGCATGTGTGACAGGTGTGAGCGCATCAGGGAAGCATATAGGGAGTGAATAAGGAAACTCTAGTAGGGAACGTGGGGTGGTAAAGTGAATTGATGTATTTTCTTTTGATATGACATTTTTGACAGTACTGACTCGTAATAGAGACACGATTAAGGGGCATCCATTTTAACTGATATTGGACGTATCTCTGCTTTAATTGTGGGGCAGCTGCACAAGCATAGCCCCAACACAAGATACTCACCGGACGCAACTATGGGGATGGACACACCCCTGGACCATATATGTAAAGCCTGGCCCCTGTACAGTGAGAAAATCAGAAAGTAGCACTACCAATGGGTGACTGAGACTAAAGGGGAGAGAATGCCCCACTCCTGGCCTGAACAGGGATAGTTTGATAGATGTGCCCTGGACCAAATGTCCATCTACTTGACCGCAAAGTATCAGGCAAAACATTTACAGAGTAGATGGTAAATATTGGACCTCTGGAGAATGTTCGAAGAAACAGAGGTCCCGACTGAAGGGGGATGACACCTGATACTAACAAGAAGATGAGTACAGAGTATGCAGAGAGAAAAGGGGAGATGAAAAACAAGATAAACCCGCCAGCCACACGACTTTCAGAAGGGTATATCAACCCAACCTATGTGTCAGGGGGTACTATAATGGCCACCCAAGTACAGCCCCACCCCCACCGTATGTTCCGTACCCCCAGGTGTCAACCCACACTGGGGCAAGCGCGAGAGTCCAAGAGGTGGCTTTAGCCTCGACACGCACAGAATTGGTGAGGTTAAGGGCAGCCTGTGAAGCCAGAAGGATGGCAGAGGTTCCAATGTTGCCCGCAGGATCACACTCACAGCTGCCCCAGGATAAATGTTCAGAATCGACAGTGCACCCATAAGGACAGTACATATAGAGCGGGATGGGGAGCCAAACAGTTTGGTGTATGCAAATATGGGGTCCCGGGGAGTGGACGAGGAATATTGGAGTGACTTCGATGACACTGAAGAAGATACAGAGGGAGGGGCCTAGCAAGCGCCCCTGACTACACAAAGAGTAGAGATTTCATGGGACGGAAGATTAGGAAAAGGTTTGGCAGGATAGCATTAGCATGGAATTGGGGAAGTGCAACTAAAAGCGGGAAAGGGAAGCCAAAAATTCCAATGCCACTGATACACAATGGAGTGGGGCACCCCGACTATGACCCTGGGCACAAATGGATACAAATAATCTCCTCAAGGCACTCCCACAACTCACAGCAGGGGCAGGGAAATTGATCTACACATTTGAGAAAAACAAAGCAGGGGTACCCCTAGCCATATGAGGAATTAAGAGCTTGTTAGTAGCAGAAGTGGGAGATCAGGGAGAGACAATGTGGATTAAAGCTGGGTACTCGGGAGTAACGCTGAGTAACGATGCCCATGATGGAACATCATTTACCCAGATTAGAGCACAAATATGGGATGCACTGTGACACACATTCCCAGACACCCCAGATTTACAATCAATAATGCAATGCACAATGGGGTTGAGGAAGACGCTGCACAATATATCCTAAGGGTTCAAGAGATGTGGAGAGCAGAAACTTGCAGCAATATGAACTATAACAAAAATAGAGCTGCCATGATGGAAAGATGGACATTGGCTCGTGCTGAAACTACCTCAGTGACAAACCAAGGCTGCAGAACTGGCAGACGCTCCAGAAACAGCTTCTTGCGAGGAACAAAGGATATCTGTTTTACTAAGACTAAGGATGACATAATTGGAAAGTACAAAAGGAGTTAACCATGATAAGCTTTGAACGAAGGGCTAATTTCTCTTAGATGAACCAAAAGCTAAAGCATCTGCAAGTACTGGAAAATAAAGGATGCAAAAAGCATATGTAAGATGGAGCGACCAAGTTTCCAGAGACCAATAGGAGTAATAGCATGCAGCACAATTAAATCAAATAACGTTAAGTAAAAGGACAAAATTGACACATTTGTGCTCTCCTAACATGTGGTGCATGAACAGAAGACAAGGTCTATTCATTAGGCCTCGGATGAAGATAGTGGGTCCCAGAGAAGAATACAGCCAGCAAGGCCAACTATATAAAGAGAAGCCTTGGCTTGTGGCCAAAGTGATGAGAGATGGTTGGCTAATTGACCACAGTGGGCAGTGGTCTGACGCTGTTCTCTGCACCTGGATTTAGTTTTCCTAATGTGCTGCTAGTGAGCCGAATGTCCAATGTTGGGTTGGTTATACCAACTAGTCATGAGTGGTTATGAAGCAGAATGCTATACATTGTTGCAAAAGCCAATCCACTATTAGTATTTTGCTATAATCAGTATTTTACATGTTTTAGGGGTAGTCTGAGCATGCCTACTAGACAACGGATAGCCAAAGGTGTTATTAACACTTACACATGGTATAAGTATATATGTTCCCCTAACCAATCCCTCCCCTCGATAGGTTTTGTTCTTTGCCACATAGGATGATGTCATAGCTGACATACATTGCAGTATAACATTTATGTGTAGTCGTAAACTTAGACGAGAGTGAGTGAGCTGCATTTCACATGATCACCAGATTTCCCTGCTAACAATAAAGTAGTACTTTGCCATCTACTTTGAGTCTGCCCGGTTATTTGGGTCTGAGATCATTTATTATGGTAATTCCATTCTGTGCATGAGATACGCCCACAGTTTTTATTCAAACGTCTGTTTTAAGTTGCATATCGGCAAGAGAATAAGGACAAGGCTCTCCTTGCACCATTGATCAGTGGCAACAAAATAATTTCCTGTGTTGGGTTGAAAATGAGCCTGTCCCAGCCCCCTAGGTGCTTTCAGGTAAGGCGAACACCATATAAGGTGATATAGCGCCTACAGTGAATGCGCAGCACTAGAAAACACGTAGCACACAACTCCAGTTTGTATTAGGCCCACAACAGTGGGAGCTTGTATAATTGCGCTGTTCATGAACCCAGCTCACTAGGCTCAATCTCAGTAGAATGCAATGGATCCACAGAGCCCCGTTCCCATTGAAGTTCACTTCCCCCTCGTTCCTCCAGTGTTGCAAATATTTAGAATCTTCCAAAGGAATGCACCCTGCACCAGGCTCTGCACTGTGCCCATATATCTCCACTAAACTGCCAGTAGGCCTCTGACCCCCACCCAGCCAGTCCGGAGTCAGCCCCACACCACTGACCCATCCACCTCACTTTTGCCTTCCCTGATAAGCCGACTACCCCCCTGTTCAACACAAATCAAGGATCCACAGAAGATCTAAGCATGTGCCGCTGTATTTCCTCAAGCATGAAAACACATCTCTTGTAACACGAGGTACGGGGATACAGTAAAGATCAAAACCCTGGGTGGAGACCTTGCGTGCGGGAACTGCGGTATCAACGAAGCCCTGAATGTGTGGGTCAGCGTGACTATATTTTATTCTCCCTTCCCCCTGGCACCGTTTCCCATGCCGCCCAGTGTGCCTGCCACAATGATATGGTAACCAGGCTTAACGTGTTGTTTAGAGTTAAACCATGCAGTAATGTGTGCCCTGAACTTCACCACGAGGATGAGCACAGCTGACCCACATGGATCCTGATCAACGGGAAAGAACCAACCAATTACCACCTGGCATCTCCTATGGAGCAGGCCCATGTGTGGGGTGCCTCCAATCAGTGGCACCAATTAGTATTGCATGGAATGATGTTTTTCAGGATTTTAAGCCCTTGTTTGTAAGAGAATGGGTCAGAGCACTCTCGAGCAGCAGAGTCCTTTGCTGATATTTGAATTCTGAATTATTAAACCTTGTTATCCTTGCAACACTATCTCCTGGCCTATTTCCCTAGCGGGTTGTCTTTATTCTGGAGTGTGCGTAAAAAGGGACTTGCCTTCATTTGGTGACCCATACGACATGATTCCATTGTTCCCGTACTTGCAGAGGTATCCAGGTGGCCTCGCCGGAAGGGCCGTGCCCACCTACGGTGACCAGCCCCAAAACACGTACGCCTAGTAGCCCTTGCGGGTGCCATCTTTGCAGACTTCCCCCCTGCTCGTTGAAGCGGGGTCCGCACCAGGAAAAGGCCCAGGCCTGTTGTGGATCCCCCACAAAGGGAGGCTTTCGGAAGAACGTGAACACGTGAGTATACCCTGCAAGGGATAACAAAGTAGGGTTGCGGTGTAGAGCAGTGTGAAACAGGTGAAAACGCACTGAATGGAAGAGAGAGTGTATTTTGGTTTACTGATTGTGGAAGGTTTTACGCCCATTTTTTTTCATTTATTTTTTTAACGAATATTAAGGATAAGGAAAATGGAATTCGGGAACCTCTCCATGTAAGGGAGCGTGTGACGCCACGTTGCACTGCCCTGACCAGTGTGAGAGATTCATACGAGAAGAAATATGGGAGCTCCATATAATTAGAGAGCTCGGGAGTAGTAGTGAATTTTATTTTGGCTTGTTATTTTAATTTATTATGTTAGTGTGTTTTTATGTGTACAAAGGAGGCCCAGGAGGGGCATGTGTGACAGGTGTGAGCGCATCAGGGAAGCATATAGGGAGTGAATAAGGAAACTCTAGTGGGGAACATGGGGTGGTAAAGTGAATTGATGTGTTTTCTTTTGATATGACATTTTTGACAGTACTGACTCGTAATAGAGACACGATTAAGGGGCATCCATTTTAACTGATATTGGACGTATCTCTGCTTTAATTGTGGGGCAGCTGCACAAGCATAGCCCCAACACAAGATACTCACCGGACGCAACTATGGGGATGGACACACCCCTGGACCATATATGTAAAGCCTGGCCCCTGTACTGTGAGAAAATCAGAAAGTAGCACTACCAATGGGTGACTGAGACTAAAGGGGAGAGAATGCCCCACTCCTGGCCTGAACAGGGAGTGTTTGATAGATGTGCCCTGGACCAAATGTCCATCTACTTGACCACAAAGTATAAGGCAAAACAATTACAGAGTAGATGGTAAATATTGGACCTCTGGAGAATGTTCGAAGAAACAGAGGTCCCGACTGAAGGGGGATGACACCTGATACTAACAAGTAGATGAGTACAGAGTATGCAGAGAGAAAAGGGGAGATGAAAAACAAGATAAACCCGCCAGCCACACGGCTGTCAGAAGGGTATATCAACCCAACCTATGTGTCAGGGGGTAGTATAATGGCCACCCCAAGTACAGCCCCACCCCCACTGTATGTTCCGTACCCCGAGGTGTCAACCCACACTGGGGCAAGCGCGAGAGTCCAAGAGGTGGCTTTAGAATTGGTGAGGTTATGGGCAGCCTGTGAAGCCAGAAGGATGGCAGAGGTTCCAATGTTGCCCGCAGGATCACACTCACAGCTGCCCCAGGATAAATGTTCAGAATCGACAGTGCACCCATAAGGACAGTACATATAGAGCGGGATGGGAAGCCAAACAGTTTGGTGTATGCAAATATGGGGTCCCGGGGAGTGGACGAGGAGTATTGGAGTGACTTTGATGACACTGAAGAAGATACAGAGGGAGGGGCCTCGCAAGCGCCCCTGACTACACAGAGAGTAGAGATTTCTTGGGACGGAAGATTAGGAAAAGGTTTGGCAGGTTAGCATTAGCATGGAATAGGGGAAGTGCAACTAAAAGCGGGAAAGGGAAGCCAAAAATGCCACTGATACACAATGGAGTGGGGCATCCCCACTATGACCCTGGGCACAAATGGATACAAAAATTCTCCTCAAGGCACTCCCACAACTCACAGCAGGGTCAGGGAAATTGATCTACACATTTAAGAAAAACAAAGCAGGGGTACCCCTAGCCATATGAGGAATCAAGAGCTTGTTAGTTGCAGAAGTGGGAGATCAGACAGAAACAATGTGGATTAAAGCTGGGTACTCGGGAGTAACGCTGAGTAACGATGCCCATGATGGAACATCATTTAACAAGATTAGAGCACAAATATGGGATGCACTGTGACACACATTCCCAGACACCCCAGATTTACAATCAATAATGCAATGCACAATGGGGTTGAGGAAGACGCTGCACAATATATTCTAAGGGTTCAAGAGATGTGGAGAGCAGAAACTGGCAGCGCCTGGGAACAATCAACATCCTTGTGTTATTTCATTGTCAAAAGTGGGCTTCCCAAGGAAGTGCAGAAGGCGCTCGATAAGATAGCTGGGGTGGAAGCAAAAGGATGGCCTGAGATTCAATGTATCATAATGCACCATTGTAGAAGGATCAAAGAGCGGGAGAAAGAAACTGTTCAGAGGCGGTAGGCAGAGGATGCAAAACTAGTTCAAAATAAACTTGTGAAGGTAGCAGCGGTATCAACAGTGCCCCCCCCAGAGCAGACGGGAGAGGAAGGGTGTGTCTCTATTGCAACCCAGGCGAGGATGGCAGCAGTGTGGGCCGCCAATGGACTAGGATAGTGGGGAGGAAACAAACACTTTTCAGTGCCCCTTTGGTAAGGCGAGCAGCAGCGAGGATGAGGTGGGTTCCAAGGACAAAGGGGAGGGGGCTTTGGAGGACAAGGACCAATGGATGGTGGACCCGGACAGTGCTGGTCATGTGGGAGGTGGGGACACTTTGCTAGAGAAAGTCACAGCAGGCAGGGAGGGAATTATAACTACAACCAACAACAATATGGCTATCCCCACCCCGGTAGCCCCCAAGGGCCCACTCAGGAAATGTCATCAATTCCATATGGGATTCACCAGGCTTATACACAACTGCCTCCCCAAATCCCTGGCCCTTACCGCCCACCACACCAGCAGCAAACAATGCAGCCACACCAGTCCCGCCCCAACCAACAGGCAGCAGAGAACAGACCCCCATTCCCAATAGCACCAAATGGAACAGCGGCCCTGTATCAAGAAGCAACAGTAGTATGGGGCAACCCTTTCTCATTCCCCAGGACCGACACGTACCGCGACTAGGACAGCCCACAGAGAGCATATGCATGTCCTGTCAATGACTTTACATCCAAAAGAGAAACCACTGGTGGGGGTAGAGTTAGGGAATAAACAATTGATCTTCATGGTGGACTCAGGAAAGGAGAAGTTGTGCATTAATGAAGGTAACTTCCCACTATCAGGAAAGACTCTCGACATACAGGGAATCTCTGGAGCTGTTTTTACAGTTCCTTACTCAAAAGACCTAGACGTCAAGGTTAGAGGGAAGGTTGTACGTGCCCACCTCCTGTATTCTGAGAGTTCTCCTGTCAACTTACTTGGTAGGGATATGCTTAGCAAATTGAACATGACAATATCGTTCACAGATATTGTCTGCGCCACACTTGGAACTGCTCCCTCCGCACCATGCTGGTAATACATGCCGTGGCCAGCGACGTGGCAGTCAGAGGCATCCTCGTAAATCCTGACATGTTTGTTTATGGCATCTGGGTGCTTGCATGAGCAGTCCCTCATATTACGCGAAAAGAATGGAAGGTACCCACTGACTTCATTTTGCAGTGCTCCCGAGTTGGTTGCAGGTACAATCCTAACATTAGACTTAGAGGGCTTAGTGCTGTCTGCTAAATATATTGCAGTGCTGAGTACTGACTACTACGGGTGCCAATAGTGCACTGTGTTGTGTATCAATCCAATTGTGCCCCTGGAAGAATTGACGGACTAGGATCTCTTTGAGGATGACAATAATGATGGAGAAATCATCCTCAAAATGTGCATACCCTGTGTTATAATGGTACAATACAGGAAAGTGCAGAGCCCCCTCATGGCAGTCGTCAGCGGACCACACCTGTTCAGTGAGACAGATTTGCAATATGTCCCCACACATTTATGGATGACAAACCCACACAATGTAGGGATGTTGCAAGAAGTGACACCTGTAAAAATAACACTCAAACCAGGAGCAATACTCCCGTGGGTCAAACAATACTCTCTGTCTAGGGAAGTGGAGGAAGGAATTCAGGAAACACTGCAGGCCCTATTACACCAAGGGATCATAGTGCCCTCCACCTCACCATGGAATACAGGTATATACCCTATTAAAAAGTCAATAGGGACAGTTAGAGAATGATTCAGGATTTAAGACCCCTTCATGACATGGTACAGAAAGAGTTTTTCCCAACCCGACATCCATTTTGTTTAGCATTCCCAAAGAAGCTACCCATTTCACAGGGTTGATTTGAAGAACGCATTTTTCTCAGTGCCCCTCCATCCAGACTCACAGTATCTTACTGCATTCACTGTGGGTGGGAAGCACTATGAACACCAACGATTGCCCCAGGGGTACTGTGAGAGCCCCAGTATCTTCAACAGGACACTGCATGAGGATCTAGGGAACATCCAAGTACCAAGCACGAGAATTCAATACGTAGACAACCTACTGGTCTGCAGCAACAGCGAGCAGAGCTGTCAAAGGGACTCCATTGCACTATTATGGTTACTAGCTAGGAAAAGGTACAAAGTGGATAAGGCAAAACTCCAGTACTGTCTGCTGGAAGTGCTCTACTCAGGGCAACTCATCTCCAAGGGTGGTATGCAGATAATTCCAGACCAAGATGCTACAGTGCGTACCACTCCCAATCCCAAGCCACTCACAGTGAAAGACATGCAACAATTCCTAGGGCTTTGCAACTATTGCAGATCATGGATCTTAGACTACGCAGCATATACCTAACCACTCCTCCAAGGTCTCAAGGGAGCCCAAAAGGAGGGCAACAAAATTGAATGGTTAGCCGAAATGGTATCCTGTTTTAATGACTTGAAAGAGGTGATTACAACAGCACCTGTCCTTGCCACCCGTGATTACACACAGGAATTCTATATTTTCTCCCACTCAAATGGCACACTCATGTACTCACACAAAAAAGTACAATGGGCCACAAACCACTAGCCTATTACAGTGGCACACTCGATTCTGTCATGCAGGGACAATTTGCCTTGCGAACAAGCCCTTGCTGCCACACCCTTTGCCATTGAGAAAAGTTCCACGATTGTCATGGGGTGCTCAGAAACGTTATACATTGAGCACTCATATTTGGCGATACTAGGCTGCTCAAATCCACACTCACTATATGAAGAGCATCAGCATATGAAATAATACTGTCCATCCCCCATATCCATGTAGTACGGTGCAGAACAGTAAATCCTGCCACATTTCTCACTCAGCCATGTACGGCAGAGGACTTGTAACAGCATGATTGTGCATCATATGAAGGGGAGGGCGATGGTATCCTCAAAGCTAAAGACAGCCCCCTAGAAGAGGGACAAGTGCTCTTTGTTGATGGGTCAGCATCAAATGACCAGGAAACAGGTGAAAAGCATGTTGGGGTGGCACTGGAGTGCCTAGAAGAAGGAGAATATGAAACATTGGTCATAAGAAGACTACCCAGGCATTATTCTGCACATGCAGCTGAACTGGTAGCAATCATAGAAGCCTTGCAGGCCTCAAAGGGGTGCTATGTTACAATCTATTCAGACTGACTATGTCAACACCACAGGGTATGCAGGTCTGTCGCGCTGGATAAGGACGGGATTCCGGGGAGCAGATGGCTCACCTGTACAGCATGAAGCACTGCTTAGCACATTGCATTCGCCCTTGCAGACCCCTCTGTGGTGCTGGTTGTAAAATGTGCAGCACATACACAGAACACAGATGAATCTCATTGGGGAATGCCGCCGCGGACACAGCAGCAAAAACGGTAGCTAATCTCCCAGTACAACCCTCAACAGAATATGCCGTGACAACAGCAATCACCAGACACAGACGCATACACGTCCCTCCCCATTGCACAAATTATTGAACTGAAGTGTAGGACACCCCCAGAGGAGCAGGACATCTGGCTCAAACATGGATGCATGCAATCACCTACAGACCTCTTATGGAGACAGCAAAGTACAAGAAAGGTAGTAATGCATGTGGAATTATTGCATATAGCCTTCGAGCAATTGCATTTCCCATCCCATAGCTCTAAACAGCACATTGCGGCGGACATCCAAGAAGATTGGTTTGTCCCACGCCTACAGGAGCACCTATCAACAATGGTAGTCCAATGCACAACGTGTCAAGTGTTTAGTACAATGATGACACTGAGAACTCTGAAAGGAACATTGCCCCGCCCTGTTGGCCCATTCCGTGAGCTGCACATTGATTATACAGACATGGGAGAAAGATGCAATGAGGCACTATATTTAACTGTGGTGGTGTGTCGATTTTCAAGGTGGGTTGTGGCTGGCTCATGTGCCCAACCAGACGCCAAATGTGCAGCCAAATTCCTTGTCAGGGAGGTATTCCCCCGTTGGGGAGTATGCGACATCCTGAGGTAGGATAACGGAACTCATTTTTTGTGTAAATTGTTTAAGGAAATCACAGCCATGTTAGGAATAAAACATTGAATGTGCTCAATTTACCACCCACAAGCAAATGGGGTGGTGTAGAGAATCAACAGCCTCCTTAAAAACAGACTATCCAAACAATGCAACACTCTGAAAAAGAATTGGGTGTATTGGCTGCCCCTTGTCCTGTTCCACCTACGCACACATCCAGTAAATACCACCACCTGTCCCCCTATGAAATAGTGACTGGCAGCATCAGATGCTCATAGAGCAGCAACGATTCTGGGAGAAGAATTCAAGCAGTAACCTGTCCCAATTAACATGTGCGATCTGATGCATCGTAAAACAAATAGGGCCGCCACACACAGAGGAAAGAGAGACTACGACTGCCCCACTGATCGACACCACCCCTGCACAACCATTGTTGCCCAGGGAATGGGTCTATGTTAGAAGCTTTGCGCGAAAATGGAACAGCCCCTGGTTCCATTGGCCCTATGAAGTGGTGTTTTCCACCCCTCTCGCAGTGAAGGTGAAGGGGCTGAGATATTGGATACACTTCTCCAATGTTTGCAGGGCACCACAGGACAACGCACCAGCCTCCCAGACAGAAAAACACAACACTACCTCAGAACAGTAGCTCTATGACAGTTGCACTCCCTCTCCCTCTCTCTCTATTTTTCGTCTCCCCATCTTCCACCATTCCCATTCTTTCTACAAAATCTGCAGTTACAACAATGATGGAGATGGCACCGTTGAGAGATTCTTCGACTGTAGATAGTACCGGGATTAGTAATACTAGGGCCTACAGCGATGACTGTGGTCTACATTTTACACATTTTTTTTTAACAATACTCATGTTTGAACAAGCGTGCACACAAATATGGAAAGAGCATGTTGCAAAACTAACATGGCTCACAGCAATCGAGAAACCAGTGAAGGTGCACCAAGGAGAAAGCTACAAACTGTGTTTTACAGTGAAGGAACTGTCTCAGTGGGATCAAACAGACGATGTAACAGAACCATACTAATCCCAGATCTCAGAAAAGGCACTGTGTCGCTGATGGATTACTACTGGGTCTGCAGCCAGCAGGCATACTTGCACCTCCCGCCATCTTGCAGGGGCTACTGTTTGCTTGCAATGCTGCACTCAGCCCTGCTAGTAGTACCAGAAGAACACCTAGAGTGGGGGACCCTTGCCTGATGAAGAACAGGCATTGCCACTGACCACACAAGTACTGTCCACTATGCCACCTCCAGACTTCAGCATTCTCCCTGAAATGGAACATCATGATCAGCTGAGGAGAAAGAAATGGTCTTCCAATTACTTATCTCAAGACTCATCCGGCCTGCTCGCACAGATACCAGACGTCAGCAGAGAAATGTTTTGCATCCCTAGTACCCAGCATCCAGACACGAGCCAATGCAAAATGGCTCCAGATAGCCCGGTGGGAACTGATCCATCTGGCAAACGATACTGAACAGGGGTTCAATGTCATAAACATGGAACTAAGGGCCCTGAGAATAATGACTATGCAAAATAGGTACATGTTGGACCTCTTGACGACTTAATGTTGCACATTGGTACCTTCTGAAAATGCTGAAAATGGGACACTATCAAACATCATTGCAGCTGTGTATGAACTAAGGGTGAAAAAGGAAGCTGGGGTTCAGGAAGAAGACTGGTTCACTATGGCCTTTAACTGGGTCCCATCATGGCTTATAACATTGGTAAAAGTGCTGGTCCCCATCTTCATGGTAATCCTGGTGATCTTTTGCACGTGCCAATTAGGTCTCTGGTGTTGTGTTGTGCCAAAGCTGTGCCTAATAGTGCAATGATGATGGTCAGTATTGGGAATAATAAGGTACCTTGTGATACAAAGGAAGTAGAGATACAAACTGAGAAAAATGACCACCCTGTTCACCACATTGTCCCGATCCCTTTTCATGAACCCAGCTCACTAGTCCCCATCTCAGTAGAATGGACTGGATCCGGAGAGCCCCGTTCCCATGGAAGTTCACTAGCCCCTCGTTCCTCCAGTGTTGCAAATATTTAGTATCTTCCAAAGGAATGTGCCCTGCAAGAGCGTGAGACCACACCAGGCTGTGCACTGCGCCCATACATCTCCACTAAACTGCCAGTAGGCCTCTGGCCCCCACCCAGCCAGTCTGGAGCCAGCCCTACACCACTGACCCATCCACCTCACCTTTGCCTTCCCCGATAAGCAGACTACCCCCCTGTTCAACACAAATCAAGGCTACACAGAAGATCTAAGCATGCACAGCTGTATTTCCTCAAGCATGAAAACACATCTCTTGTAACACGAGATACAGAGAGGGATAAATTAAAGATCAAAACCCTGGGTGGAGACCTTGAGTGCGGGAACCGCAATATCAAGGAAGTCCTGAATGTGTGGGTCAGCGTGACAGTATTTTATCCTCCCTTCACCTGGCACCATTTCCCGTGCTGCCCAGGTGCTTGCCACAATGAAATAGTAACCAGACTTAGCATGTGTAGTTTAGAGTGAAGGAATGTAGTAATGTGGGCCCTGACCTAAACCGCGAGGATGAGCCCAGCTGAACCAGCGGATCCTAATCGATGGGAAAGAACCAATCAGTTACCGCCTGGCATCCCCTATTGAGAGGCCCATGTGTAGGGTGCCTCCAATCAGAGGCACCAATTAGTACTCTATGGAATGACGTTTTTCTGGCTTTTAAGACCTTGTTTGTAGCAGGACGGGTCAGAGCACTCTCCAGCAGCAGAATCCTTTGCTGATATTTGTATTCTGTATTATTAAACCTTGTTATCCTTGCAACGCTATCCCCTGGCCTATTTCCATAGCGGGTTGTCTTTATTCTGGAGTGTGTGTAAAAAGGGACTTGCCTTCACCTGTCAATGCTTAATAATTACACATAATGAAGAAGCCAATGGCTATACTCTGGCCTTTTTATTTGCAGGGTGATATATGACTTAAAACAGATATAATGGAAAGTATTTATTTTTTTAGTTGCTCTTAGTCCGAACATAATTTGACCCAGGCAAACAGGTTGTGTACTTCAGCACAAACTGCGTGTGGATGTACCTATAGAAATAATGGTGCCCAATTAAATTGGTGTTTATTTGTGTGTCTGGTGGATGCCGTTAATCCCACAGCGATTTCCAAAGGTTTCGCTCTGGCACAGCCCTGAATGGCATCCAGCGAAACAACAGCTCACTCTGCAGAACACGCTGCTTTTATATGTAAAATAGATAGCCTACACATGCGCATTGCACATTGCACTGCTTTTACAGACCACTGGTGAAGAATATTCAGACAAAGATCTGCACCATAGGCCTCTTATGTGTTGGTGATGTCAACAAGTCTGCAGCACTGCTGAAAGAATGCAACATTGCACAATGGCTTAAACGTATTTAGCGGCTTAGCCCCGAGTGGAATTCTGTGGTGGGGTCTATTTAAGGAATGTGCTCGCTCTGCAATCCACACCATGAAGCAGAGCCACGATACGAAGACTCAAGAGATGGAGAGGATGCAAGGCCCAGAAGCGACAACAGGAATTTCCCTGGACAGAAGGCAAGGTGGGCAGCAACTAGATACAGTTCTATCCGGAATTGTGGGAGAGGTGCCAGCAGGTTAATGGGCATGTGGAGGAAATGAGATACCCCTAGGATAGGGTTCTAGGAGTGGCACAGCCCTCCCTCCACCCCGGGTCTAGACAAACCCTCATAGTGACTCAGTGGGCAGTTTCCATGGGCAGCACCACTACCTGGAAAAGCAGAGGGGGTTTTCCAAGCAGGTGAGTCTTTCAAGTCTTGAGTGAGGACTCTTCAAGAGCTGAGCATAGAGAAAAGGAGGACAGGGGAGAGGTGCAAAGAAGAGACACCGAAAAGCACCCAGAGAAATGGGGAACAGGTTTGAAGAATATCAATGGTCTAAGTAACTTCACATAGAGATGCACACATACATGATCTGGGCCTATGAGGGATCACCACTTGGAGAAGTAGTTCAAAAACAGAAGTAGTCAAAAGGAAACCCTCCTAAAAATTAGGCAAAGCAAGAGAGGGTGTGTGAGTGAGGTGGGGGCTGCATATGGCAAGAACATCTGCGGGGAGGGAAGAAAGCATGATGGGTGTGAAGGAACACGTGAGCAGAGGAAAGAGAGAGTGGGTAGCTGCCTATGCCATCAGCAGCTGGCAGGAAAAGATAGATAGTTAAGGCAGATGTTGCATGGCAGGACACACAAGCAGTGGACCGAACGCAGGATTTCTTTGTTCCAAGATGGCATTACATATGCCAGGAGTGGCCACTGAGACCCAGGCACAGAAGTGTAGGCTGGTGGTAAGGCAAGAATACTCCAAGGCAAGATGGTAGCTGTATATGCCAGGTGTGGCCCAATGAGATGCAGGATCGTTTGAAACAGGGCCAGAGCAGCACAACAGCCTGGCAGGCCCAGGCTAGGCTAACATGTGTGCTGCAAGGGGCACACGCTCTCTCCCCTGACATCTATAAGGCGATGTGTCACATGCATCAGCATCATGAGCGTGGTACACCAAGCACACAACATACACAGTCCCAGTCAATTCGTATTGTAACTACCTTGCCTGTGAATTCTTTCATTCATATTTCGCCGACGATATGTTTAGGGTGAGAAAGATGCAGCGTTGTGAGTGTGTTGTCTCTTCATGATTAGGAAGTGGTCTAAGTCATATTGGCCATAGACCCTTCAAAAATGTGCATAGAATGAAATCAAGAACATTCTAAAATAGTAAATGCACAGTTTGAAAAGAGTTGATAAAGACCTAGACCACGGGTCTGTAACCTTTCGCTCTCCAGTTGTTTTGCACAACTTCCATCATCACTAGTCAGAATAGCCAATGGTGAGGAATCATGGGAGTTGAAGTACACACCACCTGGAGAGGCCACCTTCCTGCTTTTAGCAAGCACGATAAAAGTCAAACTATACTCACCTTTGAGCAGACGCTACCATCAAAAGGATGAGGGCCACTCCGCAGGAGAAAGGACATAGTCGGGAGACCTAAGAGGGAGCAGTCATTGAGGTAGGAGACATTAAGAAAAAGTTCATGCAGTTACAGGCTGCTATACATACCTTGGATACTGATATCGACTCCCTTACCTGTAAGGTGGACCACATTAAAAAGCGCTTTTGGACAAGAATGGGGCAAATTGGATATGGAAGAAAATCAAATATTGGCAGTCTAGTACCGCATGAACTCAGTGTCTCCTGAAATGGAGAGAGTTCAGAATACATTGAAGATACTATCAGATAAGCACAACAACCTTGCATCCATGTCACGAAGGAACAACATCCACATTGTTGGGGTACAAGAGTCAAGTGACAAGCGCTCCATGGAAGTCCTTGTGAAGCAAGTCTGAAAGAGGTACTGGACCGGACACATTTCTTTGCCACCTTTAAGGTTGGGACAGTGACCATTCCTGGTAGCCCCCCCAAGGCCAATCATCACTTGCATGCTTAATTACTGAGGTCCTGTCTCAATGTTGAGGCGGTCTCAGGAAAAAGGTCTGCTGAGCTACAAGGGAGATCCACTCTGTATCTTTCCTGGCTTCTCTGCCAATTTCCAACCCTTGAGGATATCTTTTGCGGAGATTAAGCGGGTCATGGCATTGAAGGGTATTACATAGTCCATGATGTTTCCTGTGAAACTCAGATGGAACACAAGGAGAAGATTTTCTTTTTGACCATGCCAGAGACTTTATAGTCTCCCTGACGTCTCTGCCTTTATGTCCTCCTGACTGTCCGGAAACGGATCAATCCCCACCTCCAGGATGCTGGGCTGAGGGACCTCAAGGGCGAAAAATCTGGAGACACATTTTCATTGCTGCTGGTAACTTAATTTATGGCGTAGGGTGCTGGCTGGTTGCTCTGCGTGCTCCCCGTGTGAAGCACACATGGAGCAGGGTTGTTTATCAGGGAGGGATTGTAGGACCAGCTAGTTGAGATTGCCAGTTGGGGTGGGTCGCAGAGAATGTTGTCAGAAGTTTGCTATGTTGAGCTTGGTCATTCTAGGATGTATAACAGCCAGGATGATATAGTACCTTTACAATGGGATTAATGAGGGGATAAATATTTAAGCAGGGCCCCGACAGGCACACTGACCTGAACAGTTCCCATTCGGGCGGTGTTCAAGGAACTATATGCCTGTGGACATAAGCAAAGTGATCCACTTGAACTCTTAGAATATCCATGGACTTAACTGCTATTTCTAGGCTAGGAAGACCTAGCTCTACCTGAACAGACACCATACAGATATTTCGCCTTCCTGCAGGAAAAACACCTTTTCGCAGAGGGGGAGTTCTGTTTCACAAGGAACTGTAGCTGTCACAGATACTACTCCTCATACTCCTCATACTCAATAGGGTATATATTTTGTTACATAAGTGACTGGGATTTCAACCCATAGAGGCAGTGGGAGACTCTGATAGTAGAGCACTGGTGATCATGGGCTCCTTTCCTGGTCACATGCTTATGCTGGTTAATAGCTACGCCCCTTATATGGACTTAATGGAGTATCTAGGGTGGATTGGTCAACAGCTGCTACAACACACTGTCGGATCACTCCCCAGTAAGCTTTAGCTTTGAGGATCTGGGTAAATTGTCCAGGGGCGCCGAGTGGAGGTTCAAACAAGAGGCACTAACGGATGCAATTTTTAGGGCGAATATCCGGGAGGAAATTTATAATTTTTTGAAGGAGAATGTGGGCTCTGTCTCCTCCCCTGCGGTGCTGTGGAAGGCATTTCAATGGGTTATCAGAGGGGCCTGTATCTCCAAGGAATGTGGCATTTTGAAGACAATTAGACAGGAACTTGATGGCCACAAGAGTACACTTAAAGAGATAGAGAGGGATATAGTTGGGTCAGATGAACCAGCCACACGCACCTTAATCCATGCAACACTGGTGCTTTTCAGGGAAACTTCCCAGAGGGAATGCACATTTCTGGGTAGGCAGACAAATGCTAGGCAGTACGGGGAGGGCCAATGCACAGGGAAAACATTGGCATGGTTGGTTTGGCCAGAGAGGACCAAAACATTTATACACACGCTGGGGGACTCAGGAGGGACACCACTCAGATGGTGATATCGTATGGGAGTTGTGAGATTCTATACCAGGCTTTATACAGCGGTGCTACGAATGACCACCTGTGAGTGGAACAGTATCTAGATCAGGTCTCCCTGTTTTGGTACTCCTCGGAAGAAAGGGGGGTGCTAAATACCCCATTACCACTTAGGAAATCTGCGCAGTAATGCAAAACTTTCCAGAGGGGGAAATTGGCAGAGCTTGACAGCCTTTCAGCAGATTTTTATAAGGCGTATGCAGTGTCCGTTGCACCACATCCTGAGGTATATCAGCATGCAGTAGATTGTGAATCGCTGCCAGAATCGATGAGGGAAGCTGTGATCACTTTACTCCTGAAACCAGCAAAATACCTTGTGGATTGATAAGCCTACAGGCCGTTCTTGCTTACATATATTGACAATAAAATCATCTCCCCTTTTATACCTATTTGCCTAAATGTGTTCTGGTGGATCAGTCAGGGTTTATCCCACGTAGATCCACATCCACATATTATGACCTCGGCCAAATATTTGGCCTACTCCAGGCCTTGGACTCAGAGCTATTGGTGGTCGCTGTCCTCTTAGACGTGGAGAAGGCTTTTGACTCTGTGAAGTGCTCTTGCATGCTGTCTTGGAGGACGGGGATTGGGAATCTGTTCCTCTCTTTGTTTTCTCTGTTTTATACACAACATATAAATAGACTGATTGTCAACAGATGCCTTTCTGAAAAGAATTCCATGAGAAGATGCACAAGACAGGGTTGTCCCATCTCCCCCTTACTGTTTGCCCTGATCATTGAACGATTGTCAAGTCTCATCAGGGAGCCACACAAACACTGCTGTATTCAGTACATAGGCTGATAATTTCGCTTTATATTGATAACATACATCTTTTTATCAAACATTTGAGGGACAATATGGAGCCGGTTATGCAGGATATTTTGACTTCGGCCATTTCTCCAGCCTTCATATTAACAATACGAAATCAGTTCTCTTCCCCCTGACTGACCAAACCTCACAGTACCCTGATATTTTAGGATTTCAATGACATCTCATCAAAACTAGATATCTCAGGGTGGAGATAGCTAGTGCAACCCTTAGAGGGAGGTGTCTGCCTCTGTCGTTGTATGGGAGAATATCCCTGATTAAAATGATCCTGCTCCCGAAGCTTCTCTATCTCTTCTTAAATTTCCCTCTGATACCACAGAGTACATTTTTTAAATTGTTGAGGAGTGCACTTACAGGATTTGTGTGGGTGGGAAAATGGGCTATGATTGGTTGTAATAAATTGGTTCTCCGATCGGTTAAGGGTGGTCTGGCTCTCCCAGACTTTGAAAGTTATTACTTGGCAGCGCAGGTGCATTTCCAGTCAAGCTGGTGCTCCCCTTATCTCGGCAGAGCTCATTTTCAGGTCGGGAAAGCTATTGCGGTCCCGTCACCCATTAGATCAGTTATTCTGAAAGGTGATCCATGCGGGATGGAGTGGTTGATGTGGATGGCTCTTTGTGCTCGGCTTGACTAAGCTTGCGGATAAAATGGGGGGGCATTCTACTCCCTAACTCTGCCCTATCGCTCACATGACTATCAACAAACCCTATATTCAGTGTATGGTGAGGCGTGGCCTATCCAAATTCACTGACCTGCTCCCTGACAACCAATTTGTGTCCTTGGATAGCTATAAGGTACTGACTGGACCTCTGCCATAGGCATATTCCTCTATATTTGGATGTGCAACACAAATAAGGAGCTTTTCAGTTTGTTCCCGAATCAGCCACAAACCACACATCTGTTGGATGAGGTTATAGGAGCAGAGGGGCGTGGGGGTGGTCATCTGACTTCTTGCCTGCATGCCAAGTTCCAGGAGAAGTCCACGGGGTGGTTAGAGGCTGCACATGGAAATGTGGGAGGGGACAGTGCAGAGGTCTATATCGGACAAAATGTGGAAGTACTGCTGCACACAGAAAACAAGTGTTTCCATCAATAGTTGGTTTAAGCTCCTTCATTTTTGATTCCTACATCAGATTTACTACACAGCTGCATCATTGCGTAGGTTCTACTCGGATGTATCGAATGCATGCGAGAGATGTGCCTATGCTCCAGTCACCTTCACCTACTTGCACCTGGCAGGGGAATGTAATGTGGAAGCCTCTTTTTGATCCGGGGTCTTTCAGAAAATCAGTTAGATAGTTGGTCAGCCGGAGATTTCCCCCATGGTTGCACTTTTGGGCTATACAAAGGACATCTCGGGATGCAAGAGACGTTTGGTGTGTTTGTTGTTGGTGCTTGCCAAGTGTTGCATTACAAAGATATGGGGGAGTGGAGGAGGGGTCCTCTGCCATCTGTACAAACGTGGCTGCAGGAAATTATATATTGTTACAATATGAAAGAGGAGTATAGAAACTCAGGGCCAGTCGCATCCACGCCCAAGACTATAAGCAGCCCTTATCTGAACTACTTAATAAATAGACCCCTGGTCAGGAACCTTTTAATAACCCACTCGGTGGAACCCAGTGAATGGACTCAGTTGGTTGGAGTCACAGGGTTATCGAATGAAAGAGGATTGACCACCTACAGGCATGTAAGTGACTATGTTATTTGGAAAATGTCTCTTATTTTTTCTCGTTTTTGAGTCATTTTGAAAACTCCCTGAATACGGGAGGAGATTTGTCTTTTTATATCAAAACAATGATTGGATAGGATGTTGGTGGACTATCATTGTGATGTTTACTATGAAATAATAAAAATAAATAAAAGGAATAAAGGATTTAGAGGAATTCATGTTAAGCCCGTAGAGTTGACTAAACCTCAGAACCTCTCCCAATAGAGATGCTATGTTGAGCTGAGGATCACAAACTTATAGCAGTATAACATCAGCATGCATGGATGTTAATGCAGTTTGCTTGTGAAGGAGTATTCACTTACCTCCATGAACTTCAGGCAGCCTACTGGACAGTGGTTCAATGGTAATTGCAAAAAGCACGCGTTATAGTGAACAGCCCTATCTTGTGCCCATGATAGCTGAAAAGATAATGAGAGAGTGCCATTTGAGCCTACCCTGGCTGTGAGCCCAGTATAAAATGGCATAACTATGGATAGAAAGCAATACCCAAGTACTATCTTCGTTATGACTGCGACCAAAAAGGGTTACTGCAAGGAGGCAAAAGCCTTCTCGACATCAAGTAACAGAGCGGCTGGTGGGAGATGTGGGTATATGTAATTATATTGAGGAACAAAATGGTATAGGTTGTTTAACATAGATCTGCTAGAGCACAAAGCCTGATCAGTCGAGTGGGACCAGAGTGGGCATAAGTGGAGCAAGCCTCTCTGCAAGGATCTTCGTAAAGATCTTATTATCCAGCATGAGCAATGAAACTGGCCTATATGAGGAGCGGAGCACAGCATCATTACCAGGTTTAGGCACTACTGGCATGCAGGCTTCCATGGTTGTCTTAGGCAGATGCCCCTTCCCCAACACAAATTTGCAGATCTTTAGAAGTCTGTACATAAACATATCACTAAAATGGTTATATAAGTTGGAGGTCAGTCCACCAGGACCAGGGACCTTGCCTGCAGGAATTTCTATTATGGCTTCCTTAATCTCATCCATCATTAGATTCCTACGAAGCTACCCCATATGCCCATTCCCAAGTAAAACCAATGTAACATCTTCTTTTGAATTGCCAAACATATTCTGGTTAAGCCTAATACCTGGTGGTGTACAAATTTGAATAATACTGAAAATACTGGGCGTTATTTCCCTCCTCATCTGCACGTAGTTCCCCTACCCTATTCCTTATAACAGGGATAGGGACCTTTCCATTCTCCCGCCTACCCAGCCAACCGAGAAACCTTTATGGTCTGTCTGACTTGAGATACTGCCTGGCCACAACTGGGTTAGCCATGTAGCCCATCTCTCTCTTCAACTTTTTCATAGAATCCCTGGACCTTACCATGCATCAGTTCCAGGGTTACCTGGTTTCCTTTAAACTCATAGGCTATTTCTAATTGCTGGAGTGAGACTTCAAGTGTGTCAAACTCTTACAAGCTGATTTTAAGCATGCTAAATTCCTTAACAATAAAGATGCTCCAGATTTAGAAGTTAAGAGCCAACCATAAAGTTGTGGGGTCTTCAACTGAATTTTCATTTGGCTCAAAAAAGGCACAATCAAGCTTATAAACTCACAATCCAGTGGCATTCCATGTATTATGTTTGAATGGGTAACCATGACTGTGTCCTTTATTATAACTATGCCTTTTTCTGACTCTGCATGCTAATGCCCTATGAACTATGAAATTGATAAAACAGGATGATGGCCCCCTGAAAGGTCTTGCTAGAAACAGGGGAAGACTTCAATAACGTCCTGTTTACAGATGTCATCCTATAAAGGCTCAACCAACATGGTCTTCGGGAAAGATGAACTCCTTCCTTCTTGGAATTGTATATATTCAATCTTGATTGTTGGTTTGGTCTCTTGCATTCTAGATATTCAGGGTTAACCAACTGTAAATACAACATTTTTTGGTCTACTTTACCCTTTACATGTCTTCTTCTTTTATCAGATTTGATGGTGTTTGTTTTTCGTTTTTACTGTGTTTTCTAGGTGGAGGCCTGGTGGTATTCGTGTTTGCCTCTTTCATTGGGGTTGTTAATTTCTCCCCACTAGGAATTGTTAGCATGTTTTTCTTTGACATTCTCACATTAGCCACTAGACAAGGAGTTAATCGTGGTCCTAAGTTAAACTATGTCCTAATTTAACCAGGCACGGTATTTCATAATTTGCTGTCTGCTTGAGCTTTAAAACCATACCATCTTTCCTAAATATTTTATTGCTGTAAATGTACTATTTTTGGTTATATTATAATGTATGTATTGGTTATTTGTAAAGCGCCTACAAAACAAAAATTGGTATTTTAAGGCGGCGCAAGACAAATAAAGGGGGGGGACAGAGAAAAGACAAAAATAACAGTCCTATTAGGCCTTGTGTCATTCAAATCTTGCAAGCGCAGTAACAAGAAGTGCAGGGGGAGTGTCATGATCACCTCCAGGGTTTCTGGTTTAGATTCAGGAGTTTAGGCCAGGCGGGATTCTTTGTATAGATGTGCAGGCTCTAGATGGGTTTTAGCATGGCAAACATGGCATTCTCACAGTCCACAGTATTAAGTTAGCCATAGACTTCCTTAAAAACTCAATAGTATCCCGCTACCCCTAAAATGGCCGCCCTGTGGGTCACTGATAAGTTACAATAGAGAACCAGACATTGGGCATTGATGGCTATATAAGCCCTGCCTCCACAGTAACGCACGCTTCGTGTTAGGTCCACTGACAGCGGTGTAATGCTACCGGCGCTCAGCTCACAGAACCTGCAAAATAAAAGAAAAGTAATGTTAACAATCTGAAAACTCCCACAGAATATCAACAGACCACAGACTAGTATTACCTGACCAAAGTTTCCACCGCCGCAGTCCTCAACAGAAGATTTTCTTCCGTCATAGTTCTCAGTTCAGTCATCAGCCTTTGTCTGCAGCCGCAGCAACATTCTGAGGCTTTCTGATTTCTGGAGATCTGCAATGCAAAGGTACTATAGTTAAATAATGAACATTACAGAATTAAAGGTGAAGGAAAATACTTACGCGCTTACGTACCTGAAGCTCCCATGAGTTTTTCCTCACAGTTAAACACTGCACTTCATAGAAGAAGGCTGTAGTTTTGAAAAAACGAACTTACGCAGTGCAGCGCCTTTTTCCCTAATACGCACACACAATTACCACGATAGAAAAACCTTATCTAGTTACCGAATGCACCCTTTTTTGGTGCGCTTCAACTATCGGATGTGCACCAACTTACCTCAAGAAAAGGTTAGCATGTTTTTTCCTTGATATCGTCGACTTCTCCAGTTAAAGCTTATTCTTCAGTGTACCTGCAAAAGAAAAAAAGAATCTTACGTCTGCAAGAGAAAACTCTCCAACTTTAGAACGTTTTTCCTCAGAGACATCTGCCTTCCCCTATTTTCTGACAAGAAACTTTTATCATCTAATAAGGCACTTACCTTCAGAGGCTTACCAGTGTTCAACAGCATCTTAGTCTTCTGAAACTCAGCATCATCGCGCCCCTGTGTGATTGCAGGATGGAGAGCTCCTAAAACACAAAACACAGGTGATGAGAGTGTGGGCCTTAGAAATAAAAAAGGGAGTTTTTACAGGGTGGAAGGCAGGGAAGAGCCCTAGTAGAATGTACTATTCATATTAATTACAGATCCTCCCTTCTTGTTATCTCTCTTTCATGACAGGAAAAAATCCTTAGAGATCCAGTTTTAGCAGATCAACAGGTCACAATTACAGAACCAGTTTAGCAGATCAACAGGGCTTTTGAATCATTATGCTCTTGTGGAGACACGGTAAGTGTTATAGGGAGTGAGATGGGGGTGTTGGCCAGGGCAGAAGGGATAATGCTAAGGTGGGAGGTGGTGTGGGGTGTAAGAGGAGGTAAAACAAGTGCCGAGGGGGAGGAAGAGGGGAAGGAGATGTCCATGGGGCTAGGCAAGTGGGCAAGTGTCAGGGGATGCAGGGAGTGCAGGGAGTGAGGACCACATGTTAAGTGCGAGAGCGGGGTGGACCAGGCTTGGTAGGGATGCACCCCCCACCCCCTCAGGCTAATCAGGATAAAGAGGCCCGGAAGGACAAGTGCAGGTTAAGTGGGGGTGTCAGGAAGACCATGTGCTGGGGTAGACTGGGACCAGGCAGCCAGTCAATGTGGCAGAGGGGGGAATTAGCGGGGAGGGGGAGATGGAAGGAAGAAGAGAAAAGGAGGGTCTTGAGAAGCTTCCAGAACTTAAGGAGATCCGGCTGAGTATGAGAGGGGTAGGGAGCCCATTCAAGAGGGAGACTCCTGCCGAGGAGAGAGATCTACCCCCCACTCTCTGCTTGGAAAAGCATCTGAATCTGCAGAGAGTTGGAGGTAGAAGACCAAAGGCCTCTAGCAGGGAGGTATTTATGGAGAGAGAGTTGGATGTAGCAGGGTCTCAGGCCCCAGAAAGCCTTTTTGACGATGCAGAGGCTCTTGGACTTGATCCTCACAGCCACCCTGAGCCAGTGGTGAGATTTTAGGGCTTGATAGATGTGGTCCCTGAGATTGAGGGCAACGGTAAGTCTTGCAGCTTTGTTCTGGATTAGTTCAAGAGGGCAAAGGAAGGATAAAGGCAGAATGAGGAAGAGGCTTTTGCAGTATTCCAGCCTGGAGAGGACCAGAGCTATGGAGACAGGGAGTTTCTGGGAGAAGGTGAGGAAAAGGAGGGGGGAGTACAGCTGAAAGGAGCGCCTTCTTGACAAGATCCGTGATGTGAGGAGAGAAGGAGAGAGAGGAGTCGAAGATAACGCCAAGGAAAGGAGGGAGCAGGGGTCCCAATGAGAAGGATCTCAGTCTTACTGGCCTTAAGGCAGAGATTGGTAGCAGCCCACCATGCCTGAATAGCAGTCAGACAGTCAGGAATGAGAGAGGAGGAAGAGGAGGCGGTGAAAGAGAGCTGTGTGTCATCTACATATCATTAGAAGTGAGGAGAGAAGGTGGAGATCAAGTGGGCAAGATAGATGTTGAAATGGGTCACAGGCCATGCCCCTATCTACCTTAATAAATGTCTCAGCTGGAAAGAACCCTCCAGAACACAGAGATCTACTGCCAAACTACATCTGCACATACCAAGATTCAAAAACCCCAGAACGTGCAACACTAGTTTCCCGGTAGCAGCCCCCAGAATCTGGAACTGCTTACTGGCTAACATCATCAATGAACCCTCTCTGACTGTGTTTAAGAAACTCCTCAAAATCTGGCTCTTTAATAAATACTAATGTAACTGTCCATCATCCACTGTAAATATACTGTAACTACCAAGTCAAACTGTATGCACTGTATAATCTGTAACCACAATATATTATACTATTGCAATTACTGTACATACGTTCCTCCAGGTTTTAAATATGCCTATATATAATATTGTAACCTAAACTTAAGCCTTCTTGTAATACGCTGTGGTACCCGAGGGTTTAGGCGTACAATAAATGTAACAAACAAACAAAGAACACAAACAAATAAATATATAAATAAATAAATAAACAAACAAATAAATAAATACACAAATAAATAAATAAACAAATAAATAAATAAATAAATAAATAAATAGATAGATAAATAAATAAATGGAAAGCCACGACGCGAGGATAGAGCCCTGAGAAACACCAAAGGTGGAAAGTGTGGTGGACGAGAGAAATGGGCCCAGTTGAACTTGGGCAGGTTGGTCTGATAGGAAGGAAGTCAGCCAGTCCAGTGACAGATCTGTGATGCCAAGAGTATCACAGAGACGATTTATATGGGTGGCATGATTGATCGTGTCAAAGGCAGAGGAACGATTGAGAAGAATGGGAATGGGAGGAGAGTTGAAATTGAGATTAGTGAGTAGGTCTTCACAGGTTTTCAGGAGAACAGTTTCCATGCCTCTAGATGCTCCGAAGCAAGACTGATGGTCAGGTAGACACCCAACAGATTCAGTGTGGTGGATCAGTTGGGAGATGGCCATTTTCTCCAAAAGTTAGCCCAGGAAGGGGTAATGCAGATAGGGTGGTAATTAGCCGCGCAGGAAGGGTTGGCAGATGGCTTTTTAAGGAGAGGATGCACAATGGAGTGCATGAGGGGTAATGGGAAGGAGCCGTTGGCAAAGGAGTGATTGCAGAGATCAGCCAATGCTGGAGCAAGGGAGGCAATGTTGTCCTTGCTAGTTCTGGAGGAGCAGGGGAGCACCTGTTTGGAGGAGACTTTCATAGAGAGGACTTGTTTAGCAACCTCATCCGATGCAATGGGCGAGAAGGAGGAGAGAAGACAGTAATGGGGGCCAAGGGAGGCCAGAGAGCAGGAGAGGGAGGAGGGAGTGAAGTAGAACAGAGTGAGGACAGGATGTCCTGAGTTTTGGATATGAAGTGGGAGGCCAGCGCAATACAGAGGGCCTCAGAAGGTAGAGGAGGAGAAGAGACTGCATTAGAATTGGTGAGTTCCTTGGAGATTTTGAACTTTTCAGCCGTATTGTTGGTGGCACCAGAGATGCGGTTTTGGATATGGGCCCTCTTCTTAGAGCAGATGGAGAGTCTGTTTTGCCTTTGGACGGGCAGTAGGCCAGTCTTTCATTGGATGCACTTGAAGCCCTCCACTTCCATTGAGCAACTCTGCACTTGCATTTCAGAGAGGCTAGGTCAGAGTCACACCAGGTGTTACGCTTGGATGCAGGCTTCATGCAGAACCTCATGAAAGGGGCAAGGATCTCCAGGGTGTTGGAGATAGAGAGGTGAAGGTTAGCAAGTGCTGTGTCTGTGTGAGAGAGACTGGCAATGTGGGCAGAGGTTTATCTGGGGGTCCCAAAAGATCCAGATGAGAGGACAGGGGAGCATGGTCAGACCAGGAGAGAGGTGTAGTCAGAGGGTTGGAGATGGGGATGTCTGCTGAGATGAGAGCATCCAGGGTGTGTCCGCCTGAGTGGGTCAGGCCGGAGGGAAGAATGGTGAGGGGAAGAGAGTCACAGAGGCTGCAGATAAATCCAGTGGACGCATCAGGAGAGTCAAGGGGAATATTGATGTTTCTGAGGAGGAGAAGCCTAGAGGTAGAAGCCAGGAGAGACGAGGTGAGGTCAGACCACTTCAAAAGGAAGAGGGAGAACGGGCCATGGATCCTGTAGATGGTGGCAAGATTCAGCAAGAGGATAGTAGAGACACCAAGCCTACAGACGAGGCATTCAAAAGAAGAGTAGGACTGAGTGGGTATGATAGTAACAGGGACTCATTCAGTGAAATTCAAGGCCACTCTGCCTCCAAACCGGTTAGGCCTGGGCTTGGAGATGATCGTGTAGCCCTCAGGGAGGAATGTGTCAAAAGCAGTAACAGAGCTAGCAGCAAACCACGTCTCAGTGAGAGCGAGGACGTCGAGGTCAAAGTCTTCAAGGAGGTGACAGATGTCAGAGGAGTGTTTAACGGCAGAGCAAGAGTTAAGGGTAATTAAGTGAAGCTGGTTGCCAACTTTTCTATTCCTGTATTCAGTTGTTACATAGGCCCTCATTACGACCCTGGCGGAAAGCGACTGACCGGAGCGCCACAGCGTAAATAGCGTTTCCGCCATTGCACGAAGGAGCAAAGTGCGGCCCATTCCGACCCATCGGGCACGAGCACCACGGCATGGCGGAAGTGCAAAGTCCGCGATGGCGGAAATGACCCCAAAACGGCCCACACCGCCGCCGTACGGCGCCCTAGGTGCAATACCGCCACCCCACTTAGCGGTCACCGCAGTGTGCGCCTACCGGAAAGTACGGTGGCCGGAAATATACGGAAACAGAAGTTAAAACATGGGGCCGGAACGGGAAACATCCCGGCGTACACCTATAAATACACTAAAACCACACAACCACTAAAATCACTACCCTGAAACACACCCCAACCCGTCAACCACCCTAGCGAAACCAAGAAAAATGGGAAAAGTAGCGAAGAAAGCGTGCGACCGCAAGCGGCAGGTCCACTTCTCCCGTGAGGAACTCACCGTGCTAACAGAGACCCTCCAGGAGAATGCTGCCGTCGTCTTCTGCACGCAAATGACCAGGACGGCACTTGCAAACAAGAAGGCCATATGGGCTCTGGTGGCACAGCGGGTAAGTGCGGTGGGGACCGCACCCCGCACCCCACAGCAATGCCGCAAGCGATGGGACGACCTGCGGATATGCGTCCGCAGCATACTCTCTGCCAACCGCAACATTGCCACAGCCACCGGGGGAGGTCCTGAATCACCCATCAAGTTGACCCCCTGGGAAGAAATCTGTGCCTCCACCATCGGAATGGAGAGCATAGAGGGAGTCGGAGGGATGGAGAAAGGAGTGCAGACATCCGAAGATTCAGGTAGGTGGGCCAGATAAAACAATGCCAAATCCACACAGTCCATCCATGTGAAGTACCATGCGTCCACATAGTGCAACAGAAACACATGTCCAGGAGAACGCCCACACACATCGGCCTGATAGCGCACGTTAAAACCCACAATAAATACATAAATAATTAAAAACCCCAAATACACGCACTACACGTGCAGCAGGCACACCCTAACTGCAGGCTGCCAAACAACTGCACCCTCACTCCACACACAAATCAAAGCACCTCCAAGGCCCCGACCCAAATCACCCTCAGGTACCACCCCAATGCATGTGATACAATGCCATTCCAATTCCCACAGACCCATCAATAACCCTCACCCTCCTTTACTCCACCACAGGGTCCGATCCAAACGACGAGCTACAGGACACCCCTACCAGCACACCTGCAAAGAGGGCCAAGACCAACGGCCAGAGACCCTCCACCTCAGCTGCACGCATCAAGACACGGCAGCAGCACAAATCAGGTGGCAGCACAGAGGAGGGAACATCAACAGGCACCCCAGCAGCCAGCATGCCCACAACACCACCACCACAGGTCCCCCCAATGGATGCCACAGAAGGCACTGCCTCTGGTGGCAGCAGCACCATAGGTGACACCCCATTGATGGCAGCATGCTCGGACACAGAAAACGGGGATGCCGAAGTCAGATCCATCCATGACCTGTCCCAATCCCCCTGTCTGTCCCATCCCGTACAACATGAGGATACCACGCAGGGGCACCCACAAGACGACGACTGGCCATCCCCCACAAGCCCTGTGGCAAGGCAACATGAGGACAACAGCCCCTCTGTGACACCCCCGCAAATGGCCATGGCCCAGCAGAGGCAACAGTCCCTCGACCAGTTGATCGAACAACAGCAGCAACTGGCCACGCTCCTCAAGGACCATGCCGATGAATGTGGGGGCACTAAGGCAGACATAGAAACATCAACTGAGACACTTAGGGCACAAATCGAGAGTAGCACCGAGAGCCTGAGAGTCCAAATGGAGAGTAGCACCGAGAGCCTGAGAGTCCAAATGGAGAGTAGCACCGAGAGCCTGAGAGTCCAAATGGAGAGTAGCACCGAGAGCCTCAGGGGGGAACTGCATGCGACGGCCAAGGACGTATGTGCCGAACTTGCCGCAGTGCGCCGTGTGCTCACTGAGCTCTCGCAAACCCTTAGGGACATGCATGGACGTGAGCAGGCAGACACATCATCCGTTGCAAGTTCCGTCCAGGGCAGCCCCCAACGTAGATCTGGGAGGAACCTGCGCTCCACAGGCAGGGGTGCCCCTGATACCCGCAGAGGGGGCATGCAATAGCGACAGCCCACTGACAATGAGCATCTTTGGACACTGGTGTTCGGGGGGGAGGTAGGAGGGTGGAGGGGGTGTGTTGGGCTCACTTGGGTGGCGGGTCGATAGGGTGTTCAACATGACATCACATATGCCATTAAAAGTGCACGATCAACCAATGAGATGTGTGGACATTGATCTTTGTGTACTAGGCCATCATAGGCGTACAGTCCATGTTGTGCATGTCCCAGACACACGCAGTGCCACGAGTCCCGTGTCCATGTATCAGCCACCAGGCGTGAGTGCTAGAAGCATACATCAATGAGATGCTGACGAATGTCACGGGCCTCCGGTGCCTCGCAGACTCCATGAGGTGCTGCCACATCCCCACCCTCATCATGACCATCTTCAGGTGCTTGCAGTTCTGCGTCAGGGGGCATGGGCACATTTCTACGTACGCACATGTTGTGGAGCATGACACATGCCATCACCATCTTTGCAACCTTCTCATGGCGGTACAGGAGTGCCCCGCCAGACCTGCTGAGGCAGCGGAAACGGCCCTTCAGTAGGCCGAATGCCTGTTCTATGACTACACGGGTACGTGAGTGGGCATGGTTGTAGTCCTCCTCATGCTGGTCCCGTGGGTTCCGGACTGGTGTGAGGAGCCATCTCTTCAGTGGATATCCAGCATCACCTGTATGTGGACGAGAAACGTATGATGTGGAATGCCATTGATACGTACGCACACCCCCCCCCCCCTTCCTGCCAGGTCATTGCCAATTCACATACCCCACATCATCATGCATGTAATGAGACTCACCGAGTAGCCAGGATCTGTTCCCTGCGTGTCGCTCCATGTAGCGTGGTATTGTAGAGTTCCTCAAGACCATGGAATCATGGGTTGATCCAGGGAATCGGGCACAACAATGTGTAATGATCCTGTTGGAGTCACACACCATTTGTACATTCAGGGAATGAAATTGTTTTCGGTTGCGGTACTGGGCCTCCATGGCATGTGGGACGACCAATTCAACATGGGTGCAGTCGATGGCACCAATGCAACCCGGTATGCCGGCAAGTGCATGGAATCCCACTTTCGTGTTTGTAATTTCCTGCTCCGAGCGTGGTAGGGAGATGTAGTCGTCTGCGTGCTGCAGGAGGGCATCGAGCACTTGCAATAGTGTCCGTGAGAACAGTGGCTGAGAAATGCCATGCAACTGTCCGACTGTGTGCTGGTAGGTGCCTGTGGCCAGGAAGTGGAGTACAGACACCACCTTCAGTAGGGGTGGGATGGCGGTTGGGCTATCTATCATGCTGACAAGGTCAGCCTGTGTCATGTCCACAATGGCGGCTATGGTGTCCCGGTCCAGACGGTAGAGGGTGTGGATCTGCTCATCAGTGAGGTTGAACGGATGGGCTCGGAGGCGTGGTATTGCGGGCTGCCTGCGTGGTGGTAGTGGCTGTGCTGGTGGGCCTTGCTGGCCCTGCCTTGGCCTCCTCCTCCTCCTGCGTCTCCTCCGTGCGGCTGGTTGTAGTTGGTGTTCGTCTTCTTCTTGGAGTTGGAGCACTTGCAGTGCTATCAGGTCCCCCAGGGCCAACATCGCGAGTCCTGCCGGTAGCATTTCGGTGTGGTTGTGGGAGGAGACTGGCTGTGCAATTTATGTGTTTTCAGGCTGTATGGCCTCCACCTGTGGTGATTCATTCCACCTGTGCAAACTGCTCTCCCCTTTGGCCGAGCACGTCACGCGCACAACGCTGCAATTCGGGGAATGGTATCTTGCTATTGCTATCATGTATTTGTACCCGATGGCCGTGTAAGATTGGATTGATATGTTCATTCTGCTGTGGTCCCATTGTTTCCCATACTATCTGTGCAGTCGCGAACAGACTTGTGAAGGGTCAGTGGAACGTAGTACTCGAGTAACGGTGGGCCCTCATGCATCACTGTACCGAGTTGCAACGACGGGCGGGGCGTCCCATTCGTGGGTGAAGGCAGTTGCCATTTTCACACACAGCCGCACTCAATGGAATAATTAGTGATTTCAAACGGCCACAGATGCCTTTCCGACGTGGTGTTGCAAATGAGGAATTCGAAGGGCGGCGCTTTCGGTTTCCAGCTAGCGGCGAGGAGATGCCCACAGGTCTGACTGCAAATATAACGTTCTATTGTTCAATGTCCTTGAGACAGGGCCCATGGCGAGGGAGCAATGATTGATATGAATAGTTTGGGATGCGCAATAGCTACGTGGGCGATGAGGCCGACCGTTCCCAAATACATGTTACTTCACAACACTGGAATTACGGGCTGGGGCACTGTGGATTTTGCAGGCTGCATAACGCACAGACTCAATGGATGTTTCTAATGTTATGTGAGTAATTATTCAGGCGTTTTGATCCCGGGATGAGGGTATGATGAATGGATGCATGGGCAGGTGATTTGATACAGAGTTTGCCATGTACAGGGCTTCTTGGGATCTATCCGCCTCCCCTACGCTATGTGATGCAGGGCTGCCATAGTGGGACCATCGTCTATCTGGCCTTGTTGAGCCCTCCCTGTCTCGAGGCGCACTCAGACACTTGTGTCCATGCACGTTAACATTCCCATCTGATGGATTCTGTTTTGACAGACGCATGCACAGGTACACTCGTTTGTGATGGTGTTTGCACCTCGATGTAGATGTTTATGAGTCGCAAGTGGTTTTGGGGTGGTGATGATCCTTTTGAGTGGGCTAGCATGCATATGGCTGTGGATTTCGTGTGATCATTGAAGTGAGTTGTTCGAATGTGGTTCTGATGGCCATTCTGTTCTTTTTCTTTTCTTTTGGTTGACAGGTATCTCCTCCCCTTTTGCCACTGCCATCTGTATGCCACTCCTGCAGATGGATTTTACTCCCGACACCTGCTGCTTCGTGTTAATCAGTGGAGCAGCATTACGATCTTATGGGACGATCGCCAATGGCCCACATGCCCTTACGCAGTACTGGTGGCTCGGAGCAACATTTCGGCCTTTCAGCTGGACTAGTGCCTCCCCATCGGGACGGCCCTGCGGTTCTGTGCGCTTCCATGTTGCCTTTTCGTACTTGAATGTGGCTCTGTGTACCATGGGGGAACAGGGCGACACACAAGTAGTGGCTGGTCATTTCTTGCGGATGCAGCCCACAATGGTGATTAGTGTTTTGGAGTTCATGGCCTGATGGCTGTATGGGCTTGGTGACTTTGATGTGCATAAATTTCTATTCTGATTTGGCCCGTGTAGCGTTTTTCTTTGCAAGTGATGTGGCATATGCCTATTTGGGGGGCGATGTATTGTGAGGAGATCTGCATTGGGTTCCAGCTTCGGGGTTTAGTTGCGTGGTACTGTACTGGGCGCGTTTGCCTACTGAGCCCGTGAGGTCAGGGATGGGGGCTGCCTATATGACAGTTTGAATGTTGTCATGCTCAGGGGCGGGGGATTGGGTTTTGTGTAACAGATGCCGGTCAGCCAGGTGGACTGGTGGAATGATGTGATTATCGGAATATTGCTGGTCACAGGTGCCTGTGTTTGCGTGCGTTTCTTGGTGGGGGACTGTGGTCATGTCCATTGGGATTGCTTCTGTATTCGTGCCATCTGTGCCCTGCAGCTCCCATTGGCCCCTCTTGTGTTTCTTTTGTTCGTTGGCATGCATGGGTGACTTGTACATTTCAATGGTTGCATTGTGACTTCATTGCACCTACGGGGGGTTGTACTTTGTGGGCAGGGAGCGGTGTACAGGCACTCAGTGGGGCCGTTTACGGTTGATTCGCGATGCCGTACTTCTCGCCATGGCGGAATGGTACATTACGCCATGCCTGATGGCGTTAGGTACATGTCCGCTAGGGTCGGAATTGGCGTACCGTTGCACCATGGTGGTGTTTGCGGTTTGGCATGGCGCGCGCGCGCGTGCTTGGTGCAGTTAGCGTTGGCGTTCACTACGGTGTCGCTAATGGCTTCGTACTTTGCGGTGACGGGTCATAGTCGCACCGAGCGCTATTCGATGGCGGTATTGCATTTCCGCCATCGTTTTTCGATTTCCGCCAGGGTCGTAATGAGGGCCATAGACTTTCTATTGAAAGCATGTGGTTTGGTTGACCACTTTTGTTCGATTTACCAAATACATATACATATGTATTTGTATGTGATTGTAGGGGGAGGATTGTAGGGCGGTAGAGGGGACATAGCAAAACAATGTTGAATTCAGGTCGACCAAAACTAGTCGAACAAACTGCAAACTTTCAAAAGACAGTCAATGTAACAATGCACGACCCTTATTCCTACCAGCTCTCTTCCTTCTAATCGCCCATGCTACTTAGCAACTTCACTTAAGGGCCAAAAGCAGGTTGACCCTTAATCTCATGTGCCACTCCTGTCCTTTATTACTACAGTGTTTCTATTTGCACCATGTTTATCCCATACGTATTGTGCTATGCAATCCCATTGTGAACTAAAAGTATCCCTTTCCTGGTAATTTTTCCTCTTTCGCACAGTTTTGTTTATATTTTGTCCTTCTCCTCTCCCTTGCAGAGGGTGCAAAGCTAGGCTGTTCTTGGAGAAGGAAGTTTAACTCGTTGTTTTCACACATATTTTTCCTTTGTTACTCAAGAGATCTATTTGTATTTTCACTTGTTATGTAATGTTGATTTATACTGAGCACCAATACCACCCAGGGGCAGTCTCCAGGTGCTCACATGGCTCTGCAAGAGAGGGGTAGGGGTAGGTTAGTGAGGATAGGGTGAGCGCATAGGTTCAGAACCAGGAGGACTTGGCATCTTTGAGTGTTGTTTTGCATGTGGGAGTTGGTGGGGAAGGCCCTGTGCATTGTAACCGTATAGGTAAGACTCAGTGCCTCTGGTGTCTGCTAGTGTTTGTGTTGATGTTATTGTGTTGTGTGATTTTGGGGTGGGATGTGGTTGTGCACACTAGTTAGATAGTGTCCATAAGGGATCCAGAGCTGCAGGTGGCTGTAGCTGTAAGACTATCTGGTTCTTGGAGTATACTTGCGTTGTTGACGGTTTTATGGACAATGTGGGGTGGTTCACTCTAGGTGTGCTTCAAGCATTTCAGAGATGGTGGGTGTGAATATAGAACTTGGTGTGTTTATGTGTAGTGTGGCTAGCCCAACATCTGGTATAGTGTGTTGGTTATGTTAGAGGAGCAGGAAGGGGAAGGGGGTTAGTAAGTTGGTTGGGGTTTGTTGCAGCCTTTGTTGTGACTCTTTGGTTGCGGCTTGATTGCATATACCCAGATACTTGGTTGTGGTTTGTCGGCCCATCCCGCCTCCTCTGTAGATGTTTGTTGGTGCCGTTTTTGCTGCCGGTGTCCCTTTGCGGGTTGTCATTGTCTTTTGAATAACCAGGTTTCTAGTTGTTTCCTGAAGGTGATGTGGTCGTCTGTGGTTCTAATTTCTTTGGGCATGGTGTTCCACAGGTTAGTAATTAGACATGGGAACGCTGTTCCTCCAGATTGCCTTTTTTTCGTAATGTGTTGCTTCTATTTATAGGTAACTGCTGGATCTTCGGTCCCTTCTTGGGCAGTACCGGCTAATCTTTTCTTGGAGGAATTCAGCTCCTTGTACGTGCAAGACTTTGTGGGCGATATACAGTGCTTTGAATTTGATGTGTTTTTTTTTTTACTGGTAACCAGTGTAGGCATTTGAGTGCTGGGGCAATGTGGTCTCTGTTTAGTCTTTCAAGGATCCTGGCTGCTGTATTTTGCACCCTTTGGAGTTTCTTGGTGAGTCTTTCTGGCATTCTTAGGTAGAGGCTGTTTGCATAGTCAATTCTTGTGACTATCAGGGATATGATTGTGAGGGTTTTGTGAGGGAAGGAGAGATAGGGGAGTAATCCTCTGAGAAGTCTTAGTAGGAAAAAGCATTTTTTGGTGATTGCGTTGACTTGCTGTTCCAGGGATAGTCTGTTGTCCATGAGTACTCCTAGATGATCTACTACATTGGTAGTCTACGGTTGCGTTCCCATGCCAGCCGACCAGCCCAGTTGTGGGTTCCCTATGTCGAAACGTGCGGGTCAGAGCATTTTTTCAATGTTTGCCATGTTCAATTTAAGGTTGTTCATTGTCAATTGTAGATGTCTGTGAGGCAGTTGTTGAGGCAGTTATTTTGTTCCTGAGTTCTTGGGTTCCGTTTGTTTTCACAATCAGATGAATGTTGTCTGCATAGTTGCTGGTGGTTCGAATGTTTTTCATCAGTGGGCACATGTAGATGTTGAAAAACAGAGAAGAGAGGCTGTATCCCTCTGGGACTCTGCAGTATATATTTCGGGTGTTTGAGGTGAACAATGGTAGGTAGGTTCTTTCTGTTCGGTTTGTTAGGAATTAGGTAAGCCACTCTAGTGAGGATTCCTGTATGCCACATTCCATCAGTCTGTTTATTAGTGTTGCGTGGTTGATTGTGTCAAACACCACTGATATGTCTATTAGTCTGAGGGCTAATTTGGTGTTGTCACCTGCGTTTATTTTCAGATCGTACCATATCAATAGGAGTACTGATTCTGTTCCACTCATTGGTTTGTGCCGACTTGTGACCGGTCGAGTATTACATTTGTTTCGACGTATTTAAGAAGAATGCTTTACACATGGTTCTCCAGGGTCTTTGCTGGTTAGGGCAGGTTGGATATCGGTCTGAAGTTGCTTGAAATTGGGGCACCAGTTTGTGGGCTGTTATTGGGTATGCTTAGTTAACCCATCTAAAAGTGTGCCTTTTTTCTTTAATCAATACTTTTGCTTCCTCTGCAGGAGCTACTAAATTCGCTAATGTCTACTCATGTTGTTGTCCTCCAATTGGTACCAACTCACTCGATTTCTACATTTTGTGCAATAAGCAAAATAAATAACTATGTAGTTTACAAAATGACAGTGTAGAAATTAAGTATCATCAGAAAATGACAAACTAACTTGAGGAGTGCGCTCAGTTGAAAGGGTCCTTGCTTAACTGACAAAATGAATGAAAATCCGCCTAAAGTACACATCAATAAAAATATAGAAGCCAAAGGCTAGGAAGCTAGTTTTACAAAGTCGAAAAAAACTGCCATTATATTTAGAAGACACCTCAGAAGCACAGGATTATAAATAATCACAGAGACAGGCTCTAAGGCAAAACACACAAATAAAAGCAAATATGCATGGGCTCCATGCCAATAGGCCCCAGGCTCCCATTCCCCTCCTCTGATTTTCATGGGCAGATCAACTGCAATGTCAGTAAAGGTCATTTAGCAGCTAGTAACATGGAAATACTGTTTTGCAAAATTCACTGACAGCCACAACCTAAGAACCAGCAATTAGGTTGATAGAAACACAAATGTACTGGATACAAGTGCTTAAACCTAGATCTCTGGTTATGCTCACTCTAAAACAAGCCCTGGCTCGTCTACATGACTATTATCACAAATGCACATTCTGGCAAGTCAAAAAGGCTGAATAAAATACTGCCAATGGGTGTCAAGTCTTCAACCTAAAGGTGTTTAATATGACAAAAGCGGTCATCAAAAGAAGTTGTCAGGGTGTTGTTGAGATATTGGCACTCTCCAAAGCACTGGATATTGGTGGAAAACTTGAGAAAGCAGATGGACTTCATGAGAAGATACGAAAAGTATACTCAAACTGAACACAATTTCCCATGCTCTTCTGACCAGAAGGCTTCATGAAAATGGCTGATGACGAGTTGGCTTGGACTGGTGTGCCTCTTGCCGTGTCATAGGACCATCCTTCTGTGCAGCCAGTTCCCCACTCCCTTTCCTGCAGGCTTCACCACACGCTTGATGAAATACAGCTGAAGAAAAGGCAGCTTGGGCAAGATTGGCCATTCACTACACAGAAGGTCCTATCACTGAGATCCCAGCAGCCATTGTACATTTGGAGCCCGCACATTGAGCTGAAAACTTTCTGGCAATAAAAACAAAATATATATGTTTATCTTCATTCATTTATATTGCGTGCCAGACCCGAGGGTAAGAGGGCGCAGGAGCAACAAGGTTATTCTCAGCTTAGTTACAATGCTGTACAGTAATTACAGTGAGTACATTGGTTGAAATAGTTGCGATAGAAGCAGTGATATACAATTTGCAGGTATACATATTTACATAGAGGCAAGGTAAGTTAACAGTCAATTAACAGTCATTGTTCTTTATCCACTGGATGTAGTTACGTCTAAAGTGGGTGTAGGTTTGAGGTGTCCTTAAGGAAGGTGGTAGGGAGTTCCAGTGTTGGGGTGCTTTCACCTGGAAGCTGTTGTCGCCCATTTTGGTTTGTTTGAACCTGGGAACTGTGAGCAGATTTGCATTGGAGGTTCTGGTGGGTCTGTTGGGGGTGTATCTTCTTATTCTGGCGACTAAGTAACGGGGGGCAGCATTGTTGAGGCATTTGTGTGTTAAGAAGGCTACTTTGAGCAGGATTTTGTCTGTGGTGGTAAGACAATTATGGGTTCTCCTGATGTTGGAAATATGTTCTCTCTTGGGGATGCTGAGCGCTGCTCTGAGAGCATTATTTTGCAGAGTCTGGATTTTGTTAGTAACCGGTTTGTTGGCTCCTACGTAAAGGGCATTACAATCGTCCAGTTTTGATAGTACAAGGGCTCTTGCTAGACTGATGCAACTCTGGGTGGATAGGAAGGGTTTGGCTTCTCTTATTAGCTTACATGTGTCGGCCGTAGAGGATGCCATGGAGCTAATCTGTTTGTAGAAGGAGAGGGAGGAGTCAATGTATATTCCTAGGGTTTTCACTTCTTTGGCTACCTTGACCGAGTTCCCGTCTATAATGAAGCTGGTGTAGTTGTGATCCAATTTGGTTAGGTTGGGGGTGGAACCGAGGATGATGAGTTCAGTCTTGTCATCATTCAGGCATAGACTGTGAGAGGCCATCCATGCCTGGATGATGAGGTACACCCTGTTCACCAAGGCCAAATCCTGGTTGTAATCTCCCGTCTACGGGATGGGGATCTGGGTATCATCGGCATAATTAGTGTAGGTGATACCCAGACCATCAAGATCATCAAACGGGGGCTTCGCGAACATGTCCAGTGTGGGGGAGACGCATGATTCCTGAGGGACTCCACATGTGATGGGGAGGGGGTCGGCAGCAGCTGAGGTGGAGAAGACGCGCATCGATCTGTTGCTCAGGAATGACTCGATCCAGCCGATGGCTTCTTGGTAGAAGTGGGCAGCTGAATCCAAGTGGTTGCATAGAATTTTGTGATCTACTAGATGGAATGCTGCCGAGAGGTCTAGGAGGAGCAGTAAAGCAGTTGTCCCATTGTCTCTCAGGGTGTAAATTTGAGCCTTAAGATCAATAAAGGCAGTTTCTGTCCCATGTTGGGGTCTAAAGCCTGATTACCAGATACCCAGGCGATGGTTTTGTTCGAGGTATTTTTGTATTTGTTGGTAGGCTGTCATGTCTAGTATTTTGAGCAAGAAGGGGACGGTGGTAATGGGTCTGTAGTTGGTGGGTATAGAAGGGTCAAGAGAGGATTTTTTAGTAGAGTGAGAACCCAGGACTCTTTAAGGTTGTTGGGGATGGTGCCTGAGGAGAAGGAGGCATTAATGAGTTTGGTAATGAATGGTGAGAGGTCTCTTGTGCATCTTTAAATATTTGTGAAGGGCAAGGGTCGCCCTGGCAGTTTGATGGTTTAAGGCTGAGAATGATTTTTTCCACGTCTAAAGTGGAGACTTTGGAAAAGCTTAAGTAAGTGGGTTGTGTATAGGGTGTTGGGGTGTGGGCAAATTAGTTATGGATTCTTTCTTGTTGTTAATTTTGATTTGTAGGCATGCGACTTTATTGGACAGGGCATTTTGGACACTGGTGCACCATTGTTTGTCTTTCATGCATGTGTCTGGGATTAAGACAGGTGTTTCCAGCTCTTTAATGATAGTGAACAATTCTTTGGTACTAGAATTGGCTTGAGATATTCTCTGGTTGTATGACTCTTGTTTAGCGGCTATAATTTCTTTTTTATAGGTGGAGGTTATTATATTGAGAATCAGCTTGTCATTGTCTGTGGGTGATTGTCTCCAGGCTTGTTCCTTTTTCAGTTTCTCTAATCTAAGCGCTTTAAGGTGAGTAGAGAACCAGGAGTTCAGGTGTTTTTTCAGCTTGCATTTTCTTAATTTTAGCAGTGCAGTAGAGTCTATGGCTGAGCGCATGATTTTGTTGTAACCTTCTATGAGGTAGTGGTGGTTGGAGGTAGCTGGGAGTTGGTTTAAAGTCGGGAAGATGAGGGGGATGAGTTTTTCCACTGTGATATTTTTCTTGCTTATCATAGGGATGGCTGAGGCTAGCAAGTTATTGGTGATGGGGCTTGAGGCTTCGAGGGCAAAGAAAAGGAAATGGTGGTCAGACCATGGTCGAGGGGAGTTTGCGGTGATGGAGGCCACACAGTTATGCTCCGCTACCCAGTCAAGGGTCTCCCTTTGTTGTGGGTGGGGGTGGACACTCTTTGGGTGAAGCCTAGTTCTGACAGTGTATTTTTGATGAGGGTGGCCTGGGGGTCTTTGGGGTCTTTAAGGCCTAGGTTGAAGTCCCCTAAGAGGAGGATCTGGGAGGTACTTTTTAGGTTATTGGTGAGGATGGTGGTGAGGTCTTCCACGAAGGAACCTAAGGGTCCAGGAGGTCTGTAGAATAAGTGAATGGATATAGTTTGGGAATTGGCAGTAGGCAGCTTAGCTGTGAGTGATTTGCATGATGGGAGGTGGTTAGAGGAGTCAAGTCTAATGTTGAGGTGTGTTTTGGCAATTGTGGCCAGGCCTCCACCTCTAGATTCTGTTCTATCCGCTCAGAGGATGGTGTAGTCATCGGGGATGGCTAGCGAGAGGGCTGGGCCTGCGGCTGCATGGAGCCAGGACTCAGTAATGGCTATGAAATCTAAATCTTCTGCTAGAATGAGATCTGCTATGTCTTTGGCATGGGCTACTATAGAGCGTGCAATGATTAGGGATCCTCTTATGGGCGTGGCGATACTTTTGGTGTGGGTAGGAATGGTGGCGGTGTTTTGGCGAGCCTTGTGCTTGGTCGTAATATTGGTTGGGCTATGCTTGGGTCTTTCCAAAGGAAGGTTGGTGTGAGTGATCGTATGCATGGTTGGGGAGCGGTTAGTCAGTTTAGACTGGATGGAGTCTCTGGCTTGAGGCTCGTATAGTTTAGGTAGTCTGGCACGTAATCTGGCATTTCTCACAGAAAGGCTACATGGTAAGGAGAAGTGGGGCAGAGTGGTTATGACGTAAGGCATAATGGAGGGTCATGGAATGGAGCCTATGGAGGCCGAGCTAGAGGTAAAGCTAGGAGAGCTGGAAGAATTGATGAGGTGGAGAATTACTCTCAACAGTAGTGAGTAGATGCCTGGTAGATACATGTTGTTGGCAGTAAGTGGGGTGTGGAAATAAAATGACAAGTCAGATCTAGGTTGAGTATGCGACAATCAAAAGGATGGCGGGGGAGTCCTAGATACCGCATAGATTACAAGGTGTTAAACAAAAGGCAGGGCAGCTAGGTACAGAATGTAGTAGTCAACTAGCAATTGGTTAGCAGCCAATTGGCAAAGCAGGTAGCTACTAAGTGCAGCATGACTGCCGGTGCACAGGATAAGCGGGATCAGCGTTGGCTAGGATGCACACATTGAACGGAATCAGCAATGGCTAAAATGCACACAATGAACGGAATCAACATTGGCTAGGGCGCACACATTAAACGGAATCAGTAGTAGCTAATATACACACAATGAACGGAATCAACATTGGCTAAGGAGCGCACATTAAAAGGAATCAGCAGTGGCTAAGATGCACACAATGAATGGAATCAACATTGGCTAGGGCTCACGCATAATCAGAAGCAACATTGTCTGCGGTAAGTGCCAAGGTGGGTATATTTATGTGAGACAGAATAGTCCCAAGTCTCTCAAATGATGAGGTAAGCGCACAGTTGAGTGCAGCTGCTAAATATACATCGAGCTGTAATTCTAGCAGCATCAAACTAGGTATACGTTCGTAGGGTTGTGAAACGGTATATGGGCACAGTTTAATGTCATTTCATCGGTGAGCACATCATTTGGGGCACACGTTATAGTGTTCTGAGTAAACAGTGATTCATTGGGTATTTGGAAGGCAGACGGCAAGGCAGACGCCTAAATGTAGATAGATACAGGTGCGGGAAGAATGCAGCGCAAGGCGAGCTTAGCCGTAGGGTTACAAGGCTACAGATAGCTGATCGGGTACATGCGAGTACATGTGTCTCTATTGCAATGCAGTATAGGGTTGCATAGGCGGATGAGGGACTTGCATTTAGACAGGCAGTAATAGAGGGGGGATTGAGACACCAGATGGGAGCGCACTAAGGGAGAGTGCTTTAGCACGGAATTGAACAGTACCGTATAGATCATTGTCCAGTCCAGAATCGAACAGAGATTTCAGCCGACGGCGAGGAAAGGCGTGGACAGGCTGGGACAGGAATACAGCCTTGGAGCAGGCCTTCGAGCAGAAGCCGGCTTAATCCTCCCGGGCTGCTATTGGCCCAGAAGTAGCAGTGGGTGGCCAATGGGACCATAGGCAGGTCCAGTATGTATCAATAAATACAGAATACATTTGCCTGCATTCCATCCTTTTTTCATATTAGGTCATATACAACCCAAAAAAATCATTTGCTGACAATTACAATGTTTTCAATCAATCAGAATACTTTATTTCGATGAATAGTTGGTCATAAAAGTTACATAAAACTAATAGAATTCAAAAATAAAATATACGTCATCAGTAAAAACACAAGAGATATAAACTAAAATGCATTTTAAAAGAATAAAATGGCCCATTGCACACAGGGTATTTATAGATCAGACTCAGCTACAGTTTAATACTTGAGCTGCTTCCGCTATTCCAATAGCAAAAAGTTCCCCATACCATACTGCTGTACTGCATACACCAAATCACCAGCCAAGAAAAAGTACAGCGCCAATGTGACGTGGCAGACATTATGAAGCATAACGAAAGGTAACAAATATTTACTCCTACCATACTAGTATGCTGGACAGAACAGAAAAAAGTGCTCAATATTTTCAACTTCGCTTGGGCAAAATGGACAAGTGGGAAGATGAGACGCGTTCCAAATATGCTTTTGAGCAGCCATTGGTATAATGCCAATATGTGTCTTCATTTACAGCGCCCTTATTTGTTTAGTCGTCATATTATCCAGGCAGAATTCAAAACCAGGGGATAGTTTCCTGGATAAATAAGTGGCTAAGCTAACTGAGGACACCAGTTTTACCCTTGTACCTATCTCTCATCTATCCCTGAGGGCCTTCTTAAATAATTTTTGGAAGTTCCCTGGGATAGAATCAGGTTGCAGCCAGTAGCCTTCCATCCCCACCACGTTCAGCTCCCTACGTGTGACCCATAACCAGGGAAAATGTGGACCTCCCAGAGAGGTTAATACATCACTGACCACTCTTCTGTACCAGAGAACTATGTAGTTCCACATTCTAGAGCCTGGTCATCAGTAAATAAGTTAGCAGGTTTTAATAGTGCTACTGTTATTTAAAATAAAAATGGGGAAATTAATTGTGGATTTTTTTGTGGGTGGACACTTAAATCACACATTTTCAAACTTTTATTTTAATATTGCTATGGCACAAAAGAATAGCCATGAGGGAATATACCTGCTGGATGAAAATGAGAGTAGCAGATATCAGTTTCGGAGCCTGGTTGGGAATCAGTTTGAGGTAGCAGTTTCTTTTCATAAAAGCAAGCAGTGGTTGCAAAGTATCCTGAGAGACAGCTGCTTTTGTAATAAAAAAGCAGCTAGCCCTGCCTGCAGTAGCAATGTATAGAAGTAGTAGGGGTAGAGAGAGATTTTCTGAGACAGTGCTCCTGAATAATGGACAGCTTGATGTGCGGATCAGTGCTTTATTGCAAGGCATAAATTAGTTTTCAAAAATTGATTAGACGTGTTTTCTAATTAAAATTGTTTTGAATAGCAAACATACCCATTTGTTTAGTAAATTTGCACTAATATTGTTAATGTCACCAGACCTTATTTGTACCAAAGAGTTTTGCCAACAACTGAAATAAGACATTAGTGAGACGAGTCACACCTTGCAAATTCATTAAACTTCAGGCAGACTTGCAGGTCGGGTAACCTAGTTTACCTATTCAACCTAAGAAAAATGCACTCAACCCATAATAACGAAGGACAACAAATTTAAAGTGCTATTTCTGTATAATGGTGCATGTAACTACAAAACCACTTTATGTTTGGAAGACTGCTGCCATCCAGAGGCCAGCCATGGACACCGAAACATTTATTTGACACATAGTGCAAACAAAGTAAATGTTAAATACAAGTTTCAAAGATCTCTTGTAAATGCGACTCGCCCTTCATAAAATCTACTCAACTAAGCGAGTGTGCGAAAATACTTTGCGAGCCATAGATGAGTGTCTGTAAAATGTTAGCTGCATGAATGGAAACAAACAGATTTGATAAAAAAGGCTCTGAAAACAGTTTGGCCAGTTGTCTCCTGTAGGTGGCAATATATAATACAATCAAAATGCAAAGCGAGCTCTGGAGCCTAACTACAGTGTTTGGTATTGCAGTAGATCTGAAGATGTACAGACTGGATGGAACTATTGATCAGTACTTTACGTAAGCATCTAGTTCACTTTGTCTATTCATTATGTAAAAGGCAAGAAAGAGAGTAAGCAGCAGATTGCGTGGCAGGCAGAGAACTGGGCAAGCTAGGTGGAATATTATAGTTTATGATCATCTCGCTTTCAGGACACCTAGTATTAAGCAACAGGGTGATAATATAGAATGTCAAGGAGTATGGGTCCGCTCATGGGTTGGCCACCACTTGCAAGATGTATGCAAACTGCAGGTTACAGAACTAGGTATGCCATCAAAAGCATTTGATCTTGTGATCATGTACATTTTCAAAAGTGTTCACTCGTCAATATGATGCATGTTGCCCAACAAAATGAAATATAGTTGACACTATGAAATTTAGATACAATAACCTAAACTTTACTGTAAAACATGGAAATGATGCAGTGTTTTACAGTATCGATACTGTTTTATGCATTATGTAACAACTTAAATTTTAGGAATGGAATTGCATGACTGTCTTTTAAAAAAGATATGAAGTTGACACATACTGGCCTTTGCCAGACAGAATATAGAAAGCTTAATAAAAGTATCATCCTGATTACTTCTGGATTGCCATTATTTGAAAAAGAAATTCATGCCTAGCACTTCCACACATGCTTTTGGCACTTAGCAGTGGAGGAGATGATTACTGCTGAACTTTCTCTCCATTAGCACGTGAAGTGAACAGAGAAATGAGGAACGAACCATGAGCTGTGCTTTCATTGATGAGGGCAACTTACATAGCTACCTTTGCTACACAAGTGTCCATTTGATCAGCAAACCTACAGAAATGCATAGCAAATTGCTATGCAACACTGCTTATTTTATGCCTTGTATTGCATCAATGAAGGGGGCATGCTCAATAATATATATGTCAGCCCTTATATGGAATAACAGTAGTTATTTAAGGGTGAGACCCCGCTCACTTTAGATTACTTTGAAGTGAAGAAGATGAAGGTAGTGGAATGTAATAGTGTCTACTTTACTTGTTTCATCAAGCACATATGAACAGAGGCAACCAGGAAAAATATCTCGATATGATACCACCACACACTTTGAACAAATTTGTTCTCATTATTAAACAACCGGTGCAGGATGGTAGGTATGCAAGTCTCTCACACAAAGAATAGGAACAGCAGAGGCAGCAACAAGGGCAGAAGTATCACAACAGATACACCATCGCCATTGAAAGTGTTCACTCAATCCACACTGAAGGCCAAGAAGCCAGGAATCAGCAGGCCCCCTGCACCCCCACCCCAGCACCCCCACACCCCAGCAGTGATGGGCACCTGCCAGCAGGCCCCGACTCATGTCCCCCAGCACCCCCACCCCCAGCAGTGATGGGCACCTGCCAGCAGGCCCCGACTCATATCCCACAGCACCCCCACCCCCCAGCAGTGATGGGCACCTGCCAGCAGGCCCCAACTCATGTCCCCCAGCACCCCCACCCCCCAGTAGTGAACTTCAGGCCCAGACTTATGTCCCAACAAACCACATGTCCTAACAAAACAGACCGATGTCCGGAAAGCCAACCCTAATCCCCCTTCCCCCCGCAATCCAAGCATGCAACCATCCACAGAACCCACTCCCAAATTACCCATGCTATGATAGATGAAAGGAACCACCATGCCCATACAGGAATGCACAACGTAGCCACACAGTGGCAACACGTGACTGAGGAAATGTTCAATGAGACATGCACAAAACCAATTACAGAACACAACACCAATTCTGAAGTAATAAAAAATGTATTAAAAACATAAATAACTGACTTTGATGCACAATGACCGAAGTAGAAAAAAATTATTGTAAATCCAATGAAGATAAAAAAGTGGTCCATTGCCAATGTCCATAATAAAAACATAATCCAAATAAACAAAAAAAAAACATTGATCCATGGGAATATAGAAAAAGAAAGTATGTACAAGTCTGCAACTATATACAATGCAAGTCCAAATAGTCCATGATCCACAAACAAAGGAAACCTACAAAAAAGTCCTAGGAAGAAAAAACTATATACACACGAAGTGGAGCAATATCCATTAACTCCAAATTAAAAGAAGAACAAAGGAAACCTAACACTATCTAACTATATACAATGGCGGCGGGCAAGTCCTGCGGCTCACTCTGTAATGTCGAACTCCATGTCGATGTCCTAGAGGTGGGCCTCTGCCCTGCCCCGAGGTCTCGCAGGGATGCACTCATGGCCTGTTCCAACTCCCTGCGAGTTGCCTCGAGGCACTCTGCCCGCCTCAACGCACGACGCATGAAAACTCCGCCCTGACCATGGTGAGTCTCGCCTCTTCCGCCCGCAGCCGCTCCGCATCTATGCGCTGGCCCACCCGCAGCCACACGGAAGACACACCCACTCCAGGGTTCTCCTGCCCTCTGGCCGATGCCTGCCTCTCTGCTGTCGATGGCCCCGCGCCATCATTATTCCCACCTAGAGCCTGCTGCTGTTGCTGCTGTCCATGTGCCCTGTCCGATGCCTGCACATCCTCCATCTGCTGGACTCCAGTTGTTGGGGTGTCCACCCCTGCTGGACCGCCGACTCCCGACTGTGGCAGGGATGGGATCTCCACCAAGCTGGCTGTGTTGGTCAGGCCAGGTCCACAAGGGGGTTCTGGTGGAATCTGGGCCAGAAGACGGCAGGGAGAACGACTGGCGCATAGTCTCCATAGAAGAGGAGAGGTCCGCCAGAGCGCACGACACATGTAGGAACCCACCGACCAGGGCTCCTCCCAACAGTGCCACGTCACGACGCTGCTGTTCGTGATGGCGTGCGTGCTCCGCCCAGGAAGCACGCACGTCATCACGAATGTCACGCGTGCGCAACGCAACACCAACCAGGACGGAGCCCATACGGTCGTGGGACCCCTCGTCCGCAGGTAATGGAGAGGCAGATGACGTGTAACTCCCCCCTACCTATGGAGGGGCCTGGGATGGGGCATCCCTGCTGGTTCATGGTGGTGCAGGCACAGGGTCAAGGACAGCGACATGCACAGGCCCCTCCGCAGTGACCTGTGCTGCCTCCTGAGGCTGGACCTGGACTGCACCACTTGCACCAGTGGTACTACCCCCACCAGGCCCCATGTGCGGCTCAGTAGCAGGCTCCTCTTCCCCTGTGGAGACCACCAACCTGGATGTTTCCACACCGTCTTCCGCCATTGCAAGCCCCTGTGGGGGCTCACCCGGCCCTTCCGCTACAGCCGTAGTGGCAGACACAGCACCAGCCCCCTCGCTCCCAGATGTTGGCAATTCCTGGGAGGGTGGCTGGGCCTTGCGTCGCCGCCCGGTGGAGGCATCCCCACCGCTTGGCTCCACAGCGCCGTCTCCGCCCTCTTCCTCACTTGACGCAGCATAGAGGGTGACATAGAACACAAGCATCAGGGTACAGTACAATATTCCCCTAGACAGGAAGCAATAACACATGAGTGGCACTGTCAAATGTCACTTCCATCCTGTCCCTCCACAACACATGGGTGAATGCACGCAACACACATGCAGAAACAGTCCTGGCGCCTACAATCAACATCAGCATCCATGTACAAGGGCCTCTGTTAACCAAAATGTTAACTCTGTTAACTCACATACATCATGGCTCACACTGGTCCCATGCACACACATCACCGGAGGGTCATGCATCATGGCGTGTACACCACAGACACAGTGGATGGACACAGTGGATGGACACAGTGGATACAATGGTGACCGCACTGCATGAGTGAATCTACACATCATCACAGACATGTGTCATGATATGATATGATATGATATGGCATTAATAACGCGCCTAAACACAAGTGTTTCAAGGCGCAACGAGGCAAGGGGGGGAACAAAGGGAGGACAGATAACGATCTTACTAGGCCAGGTGTCATTCAGATCGTGCAAGTGCATGGGAAGGGGGGACAGGAAGAGTGCAGGGGGGGAAAGGGAGATGGGGAAGTGCAGTACATGGGAAGTGGAAAAAATAAGATAAATAAAACACATAAAATAAAACATGCAAGTGCAGGAAGTGCGGACAAGTGCTGGAAAGCGGACTGAAGGGATACAGAAACAGTCCCCAAATGCAGGGGTTGCCAGGGAGGCAGCACAGGTGGCCAGTTGACAGGGCCTGGCCCAGAGATCAGAGGGGTGGCTATGTAACCAGTGCAATTTCAGTCAGGAGTTCAGCAAGGGAGGGGAGGAGAGAAAGCAGAAGCAAAGAGAAAGGTTTTGAGGTGTTTCTGGAACCGGAGGTGGTTCTCCTCGAGTTTCAGGGAGGCAGGAAGGCTGTTCCAGAGAGATGCCCCTGCCGAAGAGAGTGATCTGCCACCAACTCGTGTGACCTGCCACCATGGCGTTTCAAAGTCACACACACTCACTTCTCAGACACACACACATGTGCACCATACATGTACATGACAGCAGCACCCATCCCTCACCCCCCTACATGTCCAAGAACAGAGACTGGCATGCATTCATGTGTACATTCAGCATACAGCTCCCGATGTTGCATTGGAACACATGCACCATCCATGTGGTTCACACATTACTGGTCTGACATGCATGACCATGATGTCCATGCACACACACATCCATACATGGCCTATGTCACACATACAGGCAAGTATCAGACTACCAGCACACTGCAACATGCCCTGTCTCACACATCAATGCTTTCCCACTTAGCGCTCAACTCCAGACGGGTCTGCCTCTGAAGGATCTGGGCGTGGAGCGCTTGGGCTATGTGCTCCAGGACCCTCATCTGGATGTTACTCATGCTGCCCCGGCCCCTCTCCGCGAGGTGCCGGGCCTTGTAGAGGGTCCTGGATCTCAGGTCCTCCCAGCGCTTCTTGACGTGCTTGATGTCGCGGGTTTCCACCTCCTCCGCGTTGAAGGCAACCACTGCGTCCTCCCAGATCCTCAACCGTCCTTCCTTGTTGGCACGTGATGTTCGAAGAGGGCATCATATTGCCCCAGGACATGCTCCACCAGGACACCAACTTCCTTCTCACTGAAGCTGGTGGCCCTCTGCCTCTCTGACTGGGGGTCACCAGTGGTCTCAGATGGTGTTTGCCCCAACATGGCGACCCCCGCGGCAGGCGTGGGTGGGCAACTGGGTCCCGGGGCTGGGTTGTGGAGCGATGTTATCCCAGTCGGGAGTCTTCTGCTCCAGCAGGGGTGAACACAGCAACTGGACCCCTGCAGATGGCTGACATGCAGGAACCAAATAGCAGGGCACGTGGGCAGCAGGCAGACAGCAGCATATGGCTGGTGGGAGCGTGATCCGGGCTCTTTGGGGTAGGAAAATGGCCTTTTCTGCAGGAGCGTGGTCTTCCGTGTGTATTCGCGTGGCCAGCTTGATACGGAGTGATTTGGCACGTGAAAAAAATGCACGTCAGCGTGTAATCCGAGGAAAGGCCCTTAGCGCGTCAGTGACGTTACGCACGCAGGCGTCGCCCACAACAAATGTGCATAGTGAATCAGCACGTGAGAAAACTGCACGTCACCGTGCTATTGGAGGAAAGGGCCTTAGCCCATAAGCACGTAAGTGACGTTTCACGTCTGGGCTGGCTTAAAAGGTACGAGTATCAAGCTATTTCCTTGTACGTACTTTTTGTGGAGAGTGAGCGGGTGTATCTTGTCCTTCTTGCCGGTTCACACGGGTTCACAACATTTCCAGTTCGTACTCCCTGTTTCCTCAGACTACATTCTTTTCTTCTTTTGGCGGGGGTGTTGCCTACGCGCACACAGGTATCTTTTTCACATTCTTTTTCAAGGCAGATGGTGAGTTGCGCACGTATTTCCCAACTGTGGTTGCCCCCGTGTGTCGCGTACCCCTTCATTTGTCATTGTAGGCTGCGTGTAACATGCGTATGCTTATTTTTGTGTTTCTGGATGTCACAGCGTAGTGCAGGTTTATTTTTCCATGCACGTGGTCTACCAGGGGTTGCGTGCACGTGTGCTTTTGTTTGGGGTGCCTGTGCATTTGCGTGACCCGTCATCTTCCCCCAGGGGTCACATACAGCCTTGCCAGAGCACTAGGGTACGAATTTCATCTAGTACCCTATCCCTTTCACCCCAATTGCCCAGGACAATTGTTTACTGCAACTCCCATACGCACAACAACATCAGTGCCATGGTTGGGAGGCGACCAAGCAGTAAGGGAGGCAAAAGTGGCTGACCTCCAAAAGGTGGGAGTGGTGGGTGCGGTAGGGGACGTGGCCAGGATTTGAAGGGTGCCCCTAGATCCCCGTTTGTGGAGACCAATCAGGGACATTGATGCCCCCCCCATGGTTGTGGGAAACGTAGCTGACACCATCCCAGCTCAGCCCTTGTTGGACCGGCCCATTTTGGCACCTGAACCGGCACAGGATGACTCCCAGGCTGACTTCCAGGTCAGCAAGTCTAAGCCACGTGTGGCGGTGCAAGTTGCTGTCACCAGGTCACGTGGATCTGGGGCAGCAATGTCATCTTCTACCCCAAGTAGGCAGGGCGTGGAGGCTGCAGGGGCAGCTGCAGCTCTATCCACCCCAGCTCTGAGTCTCCCAGCCGGGACAGTGTTGGTCCAGGTACATCAAACCGACGTTGGCCCTGCAAACATCACTCTGCAGCCAATGCCTGCACCAGAGCTATGGTCATTGTGTCTTCGCACACTTGTAGTACCCAGTCCACCTGCGCTTCTGCCCCTACTGACAAGAGCGGCGTAAGCCACTCAGGATCTGCACCACCTTTGAAAAAGAAGAAGAAGGGTGCTCTGGCACTACAGGCTGAGACCCCAGACACAGCTACACACTCTGGCACGTCAAGGAAGCCTAGCTTTAATGATGCCGAACTTGATGCACTTGTGGCCGATGTGTCGGCACATAGCCGCAAAATGGTGGTGACTGCAGGGTGCAAGACCACACCTGGTCAACGTAGGGCACACTGGCAGACCATCGCGGACAACATTAGTGCCTTTGGATTTGTGAGGCGCACAGCTGATGATTGCCGAAAGCGGTGGAATGACCTGAAACGCAGAGCAAAGAACAAGCTGGCCTCAAATCATGCCTCTACTCTAGTGACTGGCGGGGGGTCTCCACCAGAGGACAACCAACTCACTGAACATGAGTCTGTTGCTGGAACCTTTGTCACAGAGGAACAGATCCAAGGCGTTGGAGACCTACCAGATTACGACGCATTGTCCGGTGAGTGCCCATGCATGTGTGTGTAATCTATGTGTATGTATTGGGTGACGGGTTCTGATTGAGTGCCAGGTGAGGGTGTGTACTCCTGAGTGGTATGGGGCACCCATGTGCTTCCTCCAAAACATTCAGCAGCCTTGGATTTGGGTATGACAGTATCCCTTATGCCCACAGTAGCCAATTGGCACCACATTACTGCAGTTGCCCTTGAACTGTCACCTTGCAACAGCATTGTTCTGAATTTTTCAGTGTTCATTCAGGCTGATTGTTTCAATTCTCCCATTTTTGCAATGCATTATTCAGCCCTAATACCACATATGTGACATGCTTCTGTCATTGATTACACCCCACATTGGCCCACATTTGTTACCTTGTTATGTGAATGATTAGACCATTCAGGCTGATTGAGTATTGGCCTGCTCACATTATTTTTTGGGGCCTGTTTGAATGTGGAACATGATAGTTGTTTCCTGTCATGTTGAATTGACCAACCATTGATGTGTACATCTGCCTGCAATCACTGTATTATTTTACACTGGATGTGTTGCAGTGTGTGGCACATGCATATTTTGTCACACTATTTAGCATTTTTCATCTCATCATGTCCATCTCACATGGATGGGTGACAGTACTCATTCACTGACATATGGTTGTACTTGCCAAATGTACCATGGCTAGGCTACATGCCATCTGTGCGCTGGCATGTGTCATGTATGTGTATTGCACATGCCACTCACAGGCTAATGTGTAATGCCAGTGCTACCCAGCATGCAGCAAATGTGTTGCTTTTCCATCTTGGTGTCCTTAGTGTCTGCTTTTTGCCTCCCCTTCCAACTCATTGCCAGTGCATGCATTCCAGGGTTATTGTCATGTGGGACATGTGTAAATCATGTACTGGATCTCTGGCTTGTAAGGCCTATGTAAGGCCTATGTGTGTGCTATGGTGCTAATGCCTGTTTCCATTTGTTGTCTTTCATGTTTTTGCAGGTGATGACGCACTTGATGCTGTAGAGGTGGAGGAGGAGAAATCTCAGGCACGAGTGGGCACCAGTGGAGGACGTGGTGTGGTGGTGGGTGAAAACCCAATCTTATTGCAGACCATACTGTCCAGGGGTGCCTCTGGTTGCACCTCCCCAGACCTCTATGATTCAGGTGCTGAATCGGATGATAAGACTAATGTGCTGTCGCAGATGAGTGTTTCTGGCAGGGATTCTGTTCTGTCCAACCCACCAGGGGTAGACCCCTCTATGGGGATGTCAGTGTTGGTAACTCCGCCTTTGGCGGTTACGGATGCAGGGTCACACTCCACAACATCTGATCCTGTTCCTGGACCAGCAGATCAGAGGGGGAATGCAGTCCTGCAGCCTCAGGCAGTGCCGGCACAGCAAGGTACAGATTGCCTTGCCCCAAACCGGTGTGGTACCCGCCGATACGGTGGACGTGCGCCACCAGGCAATACTGTATGGGAAAACTCCATTTACGGTATTGCAGCACAACAGGGAGCATCAGTTGAAATGATGGCTCAGGCAATGGAGAGGGTGGCCCCTTCCATTGTCCCCCCTGAAAGGCAGATAGAGCAACAACAGCAGGCAACAGACTCCATTTGCCAATCACACAGGGAAGACATGCTGGTGTCCAACAGGGACCAACGGGCGGCACTGGAGACTCTGCGGGAAGCCATTTCTGTGGAGTCACAGGGCCACAGGGAAGCCCTGAGGTTAGAACTCCAGTTCCTCAGGCAGACTCTAAGTGAACTTGAGGCTTCCCGAAATTTAAGGTCAGAACAGCAAATGGAGCAGCTCACACGTTTGCTCTCAGCTGAGCTACAGGCAACTCGGGAGGAGATCCGGACATCACGCGAGGCCATGTATGCAGAAATGCAGGCAACCCGTGAGGTGCTGCATGGGGATCTCCACACTATCATTCTCCAGAATCAGACCTTCAACACCCGCATGCTTGCTGCCATGGAGGACCATACCAGGGCTTTGCGTGGGCTTCCTCCCATAGCACCACCACCTCCTGATGCAGAAGCAGAGGGTGAAGAGAGCAACAGCAGCAGTTCTCCCACAATAGCGTAGCCGTGCAGGCCATGAGCCCATGGAGGTATTTTATTTCCCGCAAAATCCATGCAGGTGGGTGTTGTTGTGCACCCTATCCTCGCACATCCTGGGTGCCCCCCCCACCCCCCACATGGCCATTTTTGATTTTTGATTTTTTCTTTTTACAGTGTGTTGCCCTGTGTGGCTCCCGTGGGCATCCACGGTGTATTCCAGCTGGGCACATGCAGGCTTGTCCTGTGTTTGGGTCAGATGCTTGGGTTCCTGACACACACACCCCTCCTGCTTCCCTTTCCATGGGCTTGCAAAGTGTGTGACCAAGTGACAGTGACTTACATAGTGACATTGGGCTCCCATGAGCTGTGTGGGCAGTCTGTAGTCAAAACTGTGTGTACATCCCTAGTGGGGATTGTTGTTGTATTGAACACTGCATGGTATATTGATATGTGCTTGTGCATCCATGTCTTCCTCCTTATTCACAGGTACCTTCTTCATGTCTTCACCAGGTCGCCTCCTTTGCGGATGCAGTTCATGTTGTATGCAGTACACTGACACAATTGCCTGACGTCAACACTCTGCAGTTGGAAGGGGTGTATGTGCTGGCTTATTCAGGTTGTAAAACTTGCACTACTTTCATTTGGTACTGTCATATTTTGGCAATGTTTCATCCTGTGTTGCTGTATTGTGGTGCTGGTAAGTATTCGATCAAGTGTGCTGTTTGTTATTGATTACTGGGAGCATATTGTCTGTGGCCTGTTTCCATTTGGGACAGTGGACTTTGTGACACTTGTGTCATGTGTTGTGAATTCCTTTGTTTGTGTCAGAGAGCACCAAAGTATTAACTGAAATGGATACGGTACTCAAAAGGATACAGGTGGTAGGGTCTTCCGGATCCCTGTTCACGCGTTTTGATAGTTGTGAAGTCAAGTTAAGACCTTCCAAATGATACAACTCTCTAACTGGTAAAACAGGCAGAGTGATGGATCACTGGAAAGGGCGTGGGTAAGGTATAGGAAGTCAGCCTAGAACAAAATAAAGTATCATGAATAACTGCCCCAACCTGGGTATGATGGAATAGAAAATGTCATGAATGCACACACTGACCTTGAGTCTAGGGCAGATGAATCCAGCAGAGTCTCTTGAGGAATCCAAGGTAGAACAAACGACAAGGAAGGGAAGATTAGTAAGGGAGACTTATCCCGAACGGAACGAGGCTCACGCTAGACACTGGGTTGATGCACCACAGGATAGCGTCCAAAGTACTGTTCACTGTCACCTTCCAATTATCCTTGAAAAGCTTCCTTCCCACGTAGAGTAAAGTATAGAAATGAATCAATCCCCCTGTTAATATCACAGGTGCAGGAGTTGGAAATAGCGCTCCTTTTTAAGTTATAAACAAAGTACACGCGGTTCTGTACAGCCGCGAAGAAAAGAGCGTGTGCGTGTGGATTTACACGCGATTAGGATTCACGCAGTCCAGGCCACCAGCGTTTGAAGACAATATGTATGCGTGTGGATTTACACGCGAGCAGGATTCACGGAGTCCAGGCCAGCCGTACTTGAAGATAGCGTGCGCGTGTGGATTTACACGCGAGCAGGATTCACGCAGTCCAGGCCAGCAGCGCTTGAAGATAGTGTGCGAGTGTGGATTTACACGCGAGCAGGATTCACGCAGTCCAGGCCAGCAGCGCTTGAAGATAGCGTGCGCGTGTGGATTTACACGCGAACAGGATTCACGCAGCCCAGACCAGCAGCGCTTGAAGATAGCGTGCGTGTGTGGATTTACACGCGAGCAGGATTCACGCAGCCCAGGCCAGCCGCGTTTGAAGACAACGTGCACGTGTGGATTTACACGCGAACAGGATTCACGCAGCCCAGACCAGCAGCGCTTGAAGATACCGTTTGATGACGTGTGAACCCGCGTGCGCCATGCAGGATTTTAGCGCACATCCCAGTATTTACATGCGCACGGACTTCTATGAATCGATGTGCATGGCTTTCGCACGCTTGCACTGCGATTTTCGCACTTGTGCTGCGATTCGCACGCTTTCGCATGCTTGCACAGAGATTTTCGGCGAACATTTATTTCCATGAATCGGCCTCTTGTTGATGTGCAAAAGATATATCCCTCTCAGGATATTCATACATCGGACAAGTTAATTATTAACTTATTGAATTAACATAGAACTGCTTCAACTGCACCACCTCCTTATGTGCCCCCACCGTTGTTGTTCCTCCTCTGCCCATTGTTCCTCTTCTTTCCGTTGTTGTTCCTCCTCCTGCACCTCCACCCATGCCAACAGTTGCCGTCCCCATAATTCCATCTGCACTGGCGGCAGTATTGCCTCCACTACCTACTGAACAAGAATTGTATGAACCCTCTTTGCCAGGTGGTTCTGCTCCACCTGTAGTGGTTGAAAGGGCGGGAACTTATCTAAGAATAGTGACTTGTGGCACAGTATCTAAAGACAGAAAGAGAGAATTGTATATGTGGGCTATAAAATTACATAAAAGAGGGTGATGAATCGGCTTTTTTAGTTGCGATTTCTGATCAAGGGGGTATTCCTGAACAGAATATTTTGATAGAACGGATGGGAACGTATTTAGTTGATATATGGAGTGATTTGACAGACATGAATGTCCCACAGGAGTTGAGGGATTTGAATGTCCTTGCCCGCTCAAGGGGCACAGCGGCAAAAGTATATGAGCCTGTAAAGAAGGTGTTTGAGTTTCAAAGGGAGCTAGATCGGTTACAGAAAGATGAGATGGATGATAATGGACGGCAGTCTTCATGTGTGCAGAAGCAATTTCTTCCTCCATTGAAACCAATGAGTGAAGAAATGCGCATTTGCACAACAGACGCTCTTAGATGGATTTTGGATGTTTCAATTTCTCCCATTGAAGTGCATCACACATTTAGTCCGAATGCTCCGGCAATGCAAAGGAAAGTGTTACAGGTGATGGTTGTATATTTACAAGATGAATTTATGAAGAGAAAGGAATGTTGTCCTGCAGATTTTATAGTTATTTATAAAAGAGCATGTTTGCCCGATACTGCATTGACTTCTTTGTCACTTGATTTAGCCTTGTTGCTTAATAGACGTTCAGATTTGCCTACTTTACAATTGCCGATGAGGGAGGTTCCTCCGATATTTGTTCTGAAAGTAGAGATTCCTCGCTAATGCTGCAGCAGGAACACCTGCCACCACTCTTGAAGCACTTTATGTCTCACAGTTTGTCCATTTCCCGTTTTCTAGACAGGAAGTGAATACCATTAGGCAATCAATTCCAGATATTAGGAAGAATCCAATAGGATTTTATAAAGAAATTGAATCTGTCTTGCATTCGTCAGTTTTCATGCTGAGAGGTATATATTTTTTGTTTCCTGTGATCCTTCCTGCTGCTTTATGGAAGCAGATTAGAATTGTAGATGATCAGGCAGGGATGGGTGATACATGGATGCCTTAGTAGTAGCTGGGGAAAAGAATGCCGGTGAAAAACCGCCAGAGGTGATATTGATGTTGTCAGACAGAATAGTGACTAAATTAAATGGTTCCTGAAAAAAGAATTATATGGGATCAGCTTACGACTTGCATGCAGGGGAAGTCAGAAGGTGTGACAGAGTATTTTAACAGATTTGACAAGTATTTTCAGATTTTAATGGTCAAGATTTAAGTACAGAGCCAGGAAAGAGGCTATTTGTTGATAAGTTTGTGCGTGGATTGTTGTCTGAAATCCAGTCACAGATCATGACTTCTGAGAGTGCGTGGCAAGCGAAATCACAATCTGAAGTGTTACACATGGTTCAGTATTATGAAAATAGGGTTAATACAGAGAAGGAGAAGGTGGAAAAGAAGAAAGGAGACCTGAAGACTAGAGTGTTATTGCAGCAGATAGCTAGAGGAGCCAGAGGTGGGAATACACAGTTCAGAGGCCAATTTACACCACAGCGTGGTGCACAACTGGGTCTCGTACACATTAACCAGTGTGCATATTGTAAACAGGAGAGTCATTGGCAAGCACAATGCCTGATCCTACAGCAGAGATCAAAGAGTACGTATGGTGCCATGGTTAGACGATCCAGAGGCCGTCCTGGGATAGGGGGTCATGGAAGAAATCATTTTTCACAGAACCAACAGACACCATCACAAAATAATCAGCAACTGGGTGTTAGTAATGGGAATATTTTTGATAATCCTTCGAATGTCTATTTTTCTAAGGATTTTGCATCTGACGATGTACTGTTCCGTTAGGACAGCCGGAAGTAGGGTCTGGAACCAATACCTATTCCTGTCGATCAGAAAGGGCCCTGCGTTGAAATGAAGGTAGAGAATAGAGAGAATCTTTTCTTGATAGATACAGGAGCACAGAAGTGTTCTATTTATCATTCACGGGTTCCAGATATTCCACTATCAGGGCAGAACAACATTTCTGTAGAGTTCTCTGGTATGCCAGTGGTTAGTCCGGTCTCTCGGCCGGTACCAATTTCACTGGGACCATTCACTGATTCGTGTCCCTTTGTATTGAAGACAAATTGTGTCAAAAATTTGTTGTGATTGAATTTATTAAATAATTTCAATGCTGTGATTTACTGTTCTCCAGATGGAGTTTACTTAACGATTTCGCCCCAACAAACTTCCGTTCCACAATTTTTGCCTATGCCTTTACCAGCTGAATCAAATAAAGTTCCAACATGTTTATGGGCAGTTAATGACAATGATTTTGGAATTTTACAGGTTGAGCCAGTTAAAATTGTGTTGAAACCAGGTGTTAAATTGCTGTGTGTCCCGCAGTATAAAATTTTGTTTGAAGGTGAACAGGCTTTGAAAAGTATTATTTCTGATTTCATACACCGAGATGTAATTGAGGAAATTGTGGGGAGCGTGTGTAATAGTCCGATTTTACCAGTTTACAAAAAAGGGGACAATGAGATTCCTTTTAGATTTATTATTGATTTGTGCACCATTAATAAGGCTGTTGCCTCACAGTTTCCGATTGTACCCGATGTCACCACAATTCTGACTATGAATCCAGCCATGGCTACACATTTTAATTTAGTGGATTTGAAAAACGCTTTCTTTAGTATCCCTGTGCATGTTGACAGCAGATATTTGTTCACGTTCACCCAGGGGGGATGCTCGTTCACATTTTCTTGTGTGCCGCAAGGGTACACTGAGAGTCCAAGTATATATAGAAGAGTGTTGAAAGAGCAGCTTGATATGCTCGAGTTGCCTTCCACTTGCACGCTGTTGCAACATGTTGATGATCTATTTCTAGCTGCTGATTCTGAAGATCCCTGCAAAGAGAGCACCATGTTGCTGCTAATTCATTTAGCAGAACATGGGCATAAGGCTAAATTGAAGAAGTTTTAGTATTGTTGACAGGAGTTTGCCTATTTGGGCTATCTCCTGTCGAAGGAGGGAAGAAGACTGACACCTGAACGGATACAAAGCATCTTTGATATGTCTGTTCCAAATACACAGAAGGAGGTCAGAGCTTTAATAGGCATGGCCTCATATTGTAGACAGTGGATCCCGAATTTCTCGTTGTTGATAAAACCTATGTTGACAAAGAAGGACATTTCTTTTCCTTTACCGCGGAACATGGATTGCCAGAACGCTTTTGATTTGCTTAAGGCTGCGTTGTGTTCAGCACCAGTTTTGGGCACACCAAATTACGAAAAAGGCTTTGTTTTGTATGTGCATGAACGTGATGGATGTGCTTTGGCTGTTTTGACACAGGAAACTGGGGGTACTAATAGGACGTGCAGCTATTTTTCCTCCACGTTAGACCCTGTTTCATGCACTTTGCCGAGATGTTTGAAAGCTGTAGCTGCTGCTGCTCCATCTGTGAAACAAAGTGAGGGTATGGTTTTAGGTCACTCTTTAACCTTGATGGTACCCCACTCAGTAGACATTCTATTAAACAGAACGCAGAGGCAACATCTCGACTGAACTAAAAGAGCCTTACAGTGAGGCTTCTTAACGGACACTGAGAAACTATGCCTGTGTTTGGGACCACTCATACTAATAAGGATACTAATCATTTTGCTGATAATGAGTCTGTTCATTGAGGGCTATGGTCCCCTAGGACCAAATGTATACTGATCATAATAATAGCTTGTATTGTAATTACATTGACACTCGTATTTTGGTACCTGGAGAGTGCACATCCACTTGATATTTTATTGCCAACTGCAAGTGTCTCCACTATGTATCCACCATATGTGCATTTGCACACTCTTCATCCTCGAGACCTCCAACATAGAGCGGGTTATCGCAACAACACCCTCTTGATGATCATGAACGCCACACATGCCATTCTAAATAAGACCAATTGTTGGATATGTTCACATATGCCACAACATGGGGAAAAAGGATTGGGCTGGTATGTACATCCTCTCCATCTAACTACTGCTTGTTATGCTTCACCTAGGGCATTATTCTTTGGCAGGTGGAACGATAGTGTCACTGGGAATTTTTATGGGACTAATTTCAACGAGTTTGAAAAACGAGTTTTAGCACCTTTAGGATGTTTTCTGTTTGCAAATAGGAGCAAGCTAAACGTTGCTTCATTAGGCCTTCTGATAGACTCTCCAGACCTTTCCAATATATGATTACCTTTAAAATGGCTCCCGTAGGTAATAGGGATGCCATGCCTCCTTCCCATACCATTAACCATAGTCCACACTCTGTTCCATTTTGCATACAAAGAGAGGGTTTCTAGCCAATGGGTACATTTGAGGGATGTATGAATACTGCCGTACTAACCAGTGAGGATAGACCTCTGTTTGTAGGAGATCCTGTTTACTTTGTTTGTGGAAATGAAGCATATACATGGTTGCCAAGAGACTGGGAGGGTACTTGTTATTTAGGAATACTGTTACTAGGTGTATATGTCGCCACCACTGCTGACGTTCCTAGAACTCGTTCCAGGCAGGATGAGCATGGTGACACTCCCTCATAGATTCTGGGTGACATTGCTAAATCCTTTGTACCATTTTGGGGACAGATAATAAACTCGCGAGATATTAGAAAATTGGCAAGGGTTTTAGAGAAAACCATCAATGAAATCACTGACATCCTATATAACATGACATTAGAGCAAAAGGCTATTAGATTTGTGGCTCTCCAAAATAGGATGGTGCTAGACATCATTCTAGCTGAGCGTGGTAGAATGTGCAAAATGGTGGGATCCGCATGTTGCATTTTTGTACCCGATTCCTCCCCCACCATATTTAAGGCAATTAAGAAATTGCACACCTTGAGTACTGAAATACATGTTCCAGAGGGAAACTGGGATATTGGCACATGGTTCTGCGACTTATTACATCCTGGGGCTGGAAAATCGTTGCAGTCTTAATGGTGATCCTTGGCATTGTACGGTTTTGCTGTTGTTGCATACAGTGTCTTCCTGTCATCTGTTCCATGATTGGGGGAACTTGTGTACAAGCAGTTGGTAAACTAGAACCTGAGACACATAGGGCGGGAAAAATTACTAATGCCTTGGTAATGCAGGACATCACCAGAAAGGAATTAATGGTGATCAATGTTTTTGATTCAGGATGCTCTGATGATGATACGTGTTTTTCGCATGATGCTAATGTTTGAGTAATGCTCTTGGCTTAGGCCAAAATGAGGGTTTGTAAAAGTATATTTGGCATGAATACCACCTGATAGTAAACATTGGCCTAAGCACATTCGCATTGCACTATAAATTGCATTGAATGAACCTGCAACAGGCTGACTACGCCGCAGTTTTGAGTTATCCGCATTTTGATCACCTCTTGCTTTCTGTCCCATGTTTAGAATTGTGTTTTTGGCTCCATCCGAGCCAAATGAACTTTGTATTGTTTCCATGATGTCAACGTAGATAAGAATGTTGAAGCTGCAAAAGTAGATTGTTTGTCCTACAACGAAAAACCTTGGAGTTAAACAAAAGTCATACTAATCAGTAATTTAGATACTATCTGTGCCAACAGTGCCGTCTCCGTTCAAACAGCAAAGTAAAAGAACAAAAAGTTGAATATGCTTTTCTGCAGAAATCTTTGTTTTCGCTCCTTGAAACTAAGCTGACTTTAAACTCAAGAACAAATGATAGACAAATATAAGCGAGCAAAATAAGGAATGTTACCTTTGTGTCTTATATTTGGAAAACTTGTGAAATGTTTAAAGGAAAACAACAGACTATTCAAAGATGTTTAAGCATGACTTAGTTATGTGGATAGGCCATGAACCCTAGGTAAATGTATTACACGAAGAGGGGCTGGACAATGTGTCCGGGATTGTGGAAAACTGGTATAAATACTTGTGTTTTTGAAATGTCCAGGACTCTCTCGCCTCATGGTGTCTGCTTGCACACATTGCGGGGAGTTGAGAGCCAGACAGCTGCCTGTTAATAAATGTACATTATACATTGACCTTGTGACTGGCATACTTCTATTATGTGGTATTAAGCCTCGATATTCTTTAATCTTTCAAAGTAAGATGCACACTATGTGCATGAATAGTTCAGAGTTAAAGGAGAGAAAGAAGAAGAAAATATGATGGTTACTGGCAAAAGGGGGCTAAAGAAGCCAAATAAATAGTTGCGCTTTCCAAGAGACGACGTGTAGAGTGTAAGGAGCAGCTTGTAAAGCACATAAGCTTGTGGGAACTCCACTTAAAGCTGGATAGCATTGGTGGTGTGCAAGATCCATGATACAGGGAATGAAAGGTTAGCCAAGTAAGATGCAACCCGGGAATGAGCAGAATTCCAGATGGCGTTGTTAGAGAGTGTATGGAGGAGATATGGATACCATTGTTGAACGATCAACAGACAACTCAAAGCTAGATTTGGATTTCCATTGATTAGGTTTAAGAAGTGCATATAGGCTTGAATGTAAGAAAAAGAATCTTCCTTTTAGCACTGTAGTCCTTAGTCCTTCCCTCTTTTCCTTAGGCTCCACCTTCTGATGGGATATAAAGAATTGCTCCCAATTTTGGGGGTTTAGGTGACCTAAACATTTTTCCTTGCCTAGATGTCCTGCTTGCTAGTGTTTCACTTATCTGCTTCTTACCCTAGATACCTTTTACGTCACCATCACTGGGCCTGCTCTAACGAAATGTAGGACAAATGTCTAACTGTTTAAGATCCTTTGCAGTACTGTGTTGGACATGGGGTTATTAGGCTGAGATCTACTTGGTTTACCTTTCTCCACCAGTCCAGGCACCTTTATAGGTATTCAGCTCCTTGTCCACTCTCCTCTCTTGCTCTTCTTATTCTTGCCCATCCTCCTTACAACATCTCCTTTAGTTGTCTCGATCTATAATCTATTCCCTCCTTCTCCCTTTCACCCCTCCTTTCCTCCATGATGACTTGCCATGCCTTGTTCTGGATCTTTCTTCCATGTTACTTCTCTCCTTGCCCTTTTTCCTACTCCTTTCCTCCTCTGTATTTATCTCTGCTTCCCCATTTGTGTCCTCCACGCGCCCTCTCAAGTGCTCTTTGCCGCCAATTAATTTCTTCTCCTTTGCTCCTCTTTTAACTCCTCCACTCCTCTCTCTGTTGTTTCCTTACAAACTTCATACCACTCCTCTGCTACTCTTTCACCTCTATCAATCCTCTGTTCTATGTCTTCTTTACCATCTTCTGCGCTCCCCATCTTCTCCTTTGTCTCCTGTGCAGCTCTCTTTGATGTTCCCTTTTCCAGCTCATCCTTTTTTTCCTCAATCACTCACATCTCCTACTCACCTCTCTTTGTATCTCCTGCTCTCCCCTTCCCTATTATCTTCTGAAAATATGTATCAGATGTCTGACTCTTTAAGATCCATTTCCGGATTGTGTTGGGCATGGATTTTGAAGGCTGAGATCTTATTAGTTTATCGTTCTCCACCAAGCCAGGAATATCCTTGGTACTCAGTTCTCAGCCAACCCTCTGTCCTCATGCTCTTCCTCTTCTTGTCACCCAGTCTTTATTCCAACCCCTTGTGTTGTTACTCTCATCTCATGCTTACCTCCTCTGATTCTCCCATCCTTTCCTGTATGACAAGGTCTCACTATTTTCTGGCACTTGACAATTTCTCCCTGGTTGCGTCCTATTTTTCCCTCCTCCTCCTCCACCTCACCACTTCTCTATTTAGCTCCACCCCCTTGTATCTCTCACTTCTCCCAGTCAAGTGCTCTTTACCACCAACTTCTGTATACTCCCCTTCCCCATCGTCCACCTCCCACACTCCTCTTTCTGTTATTTCCGTAACAACTTACTCATCACTCATCTTCTGCCATTTAACCTTCCAAATCCTCCCACTTAGTCATTCTTTTCCACCTTCTCTGTACTCCTATGCTCCTCCAGTCTTTTCTGCTGTACTCTCTGATTATCCCTTGTCCAGTTCCTCACCCCCTACTCCTTTTTCACCCTGCCTCTCCTACTCACCTCTCTCTCTCTTGACATCCTCTTTCCTATTTCTCGTCATCTCAATGCTCAGCCACTTACGCCTCTTGCTGTTAACTCCTGACTTCCACACTTCCAAAGGGTTTCTGTTCCCTGTCATAGTCCAGCCATTCCACCCAATTACTATCGAATAGTAAGTAAGCCTGCCAGAGGCTTATTGTAAGAGAACACTACAACTCTCAAATTGCCATGCTTGTAGAGAAACTTTAAACTCCAGCTGTTTGAAGTTGTGAGAAGTACAATAGTAAATTTGTCTGCAGCCTAAGTCTCAAAGTAATGGGTCACCTTTTTGGATTCCTGTTTGCTTTACATGTAGCTGGAGCTGCTCCACATAGGTTTGTGTTTTTTGTTAAGAAACCATGGGTGACTTTGTTGTACATTTGATCATGCTGGACTCCACGACCCACTGCCATATCGGTCAATGGACCCAGGCTTCATCAGGCTTCATGAGTGCACATTTCCTTTGCTGAAACCACTGTGTTAAGTACTCACAATAGCTCACAGTGTTCCATGGTATTGACTGTGTGAGGTTATGTGCCAGCAAGTGGTTGTTGGTCTACCTTCTTGAATCCAAGAAGTTAGTGTGTATTGCAGAGTTTGTGTAACTTTTCTTACAGGTCGTCTACTTAGACCACATGGCTTATTAGGAAGTAATGTTCTCCTACTTAGGCCAACCCATCATTCTGCTAATAGGCAGGGTACTTCAGAACCACTGCGTATGTGATTATTTGGCACTAGCAAGGGTTTGTTTAGGCCCTCTGATGTCTTGCTCGATATAGGGGAACCCTCTGTTGATACGAATCCTCCCGAGAAAACCTGGGGGAGTTTTTGGAGGTCTTCCATAGCCTAATGACAACCTGCTAGCCTGGCCTTGAAATGAAATAACAAATCAAGCAATTTGCGGTACCGTTATTGCAGTACCATTATTAGTGCCTTCCCCATTCCCATTGAGCCCTATGGGGATCAAATGGGAATGGGGAGTGGCCCTGGTGAATGGGGAATTACCGGTCCCCCCGACCTCGGAATGGACAGGTAATTGCTCCATTCACCAGGGAGGAGTCGAAAGGAGAATAGCTCCATCGCTACCTCCAACCTCGTAATGAGGCCCAATATCTTTCTTAAATATCTGAACTAGAATATGATACATTTTTCTCTCATTGGTCAATTCCCAAACAGGTACATCAGAAACTCATGATAGAGAAAGGTGAATTGATCATCTTCATCTATATCCCAATGTAGTAAAAGGTGCAAATTCAGCGCTGCCAAGGGGGCGCACATATCAATTACATAACTAATGGGGCGCATTTATGGGGGTGAGGAAATCATTGACCGGTGTGCTGTGCAGCCTATGTGCAAGTGCAGCAGGAGAAGTCTACTGGGTGAGGGGCATGTGGGATATAGGGATAAGGGGCACGGGTCCTATATAGGGAGGATAGTATAGTCCAATGTGAACTATATAACAGCCTTTTTTATTATACACCTCAGGTGAGTAAAACACTTTTTTTCCCCAGCTGGAGTCCCCATGTACTGGGCGGACAGGGATTTCTCGAGCGCTCACCCTCCGGCGTTGGGCTGGAGAAAAGTTGCCATCTGACGGTTCCCAGGAGAATATAGCTGCAGTAGAATGGGATCAGTAGATACTTTCGAGGCCAGCGAGCTAGGCACCTGGGTGCTCGCTGTGAATTTGTAGGGAATTAGAAATTAAATGCAGTAAATTAAAACTTAACTACAGTGGGGCACAGGGTTTCAAATCACCTCTTGGCAGAAGAGCATGGGAAGAGACTGTGGGGCAAAGGCATGAGCAACGGAAAAACAAATCACTAGGAGAGGTTTCGGTGTCCCTAGGGTGCAACAGTGTTTTGTGTCCTTGCTTATGTCCGCGGCCACCCTCATTGGTCAGATGCCATGTGAATGTCTCCTCTTTGACAAGCTCAGGTTGATTTTTGTGTTTGATGGGGGCTGACCAATGGCAGATGAAGAAAGTTCCAGTGGTCAGCACAATCACGTAATGCTTTGACACGTAATTGTGGGGCGGTGTGGGAAGTTTCACGATGGGTGGTGCGCCAATTACAATCATTCAATGTATGACTGGATATAGGGGACTGACGTAGTCCCAGAATCAGCTTCTGTAATGGGTTTCACCAAATGTTTCAAATATGTGTATGCAAATTATATTATGCATGTATAAACATTGTGCCTGGTGTGGGTGGCCTTGGCAGCTCCCTTCACGTAGCAGTCTCAGTTCAGTACCACAGGGATGTTTGAACCATGCTCTCCCAGTTGCTTTTGTATTACTTTGGTGTTCCAGCCGTTAGTTGCCTTGGAGGAACCCTGGCACACCAATTAGGTTTCTCCTCTAAGAACTTGTCTGGAATCTCCTTTTTCAACATCACAAATTTGAGGTCAGTTTCATGAATGAAAATCTGGTACATGTCATCCATCAGTTTCACACAGAGTTTCTGGATATTTGATCTTGGGTGTTTATTATTTCAGTGTACTTCAGACTTATTCCTTCAATTTCAGGAGGTTATGACTTGGTTAATTATGCTTTTGCCAGGGGGCATCTTCATATTAAGTGTATAGAAATGTTGTCCCTTTTGTTGGAAGGATGGATCTGTGTTCCAGCCTTTATGTAGCAGGCTATGTCTCTCAGCTCCAATTTCACTTCCTACTCAAGCTGGTTGGAAAGAGACTGAAACTAAAGTTGACGATCAAAACATTTGTGGGCTTCTAACTGCAGCTTTTCCTTGCCTTCTAAAGATAATGGGACAGACCTTTCCTGCTGTCTTTCGAGAAAATTATCCCTGTCCTTGTCTCTCACAAATTTGTTTGTTTTGTTCACATGAAGCACAAGGTGGCTTTATCGGATTATCAAGGGCAACTGGATGTCATTGCTTCTAATTTATTTATGTATTTGACATTTGTAGAGTGTGCCGAACCCGTAGGTATCTGGGTGCTGGACAGGTGAGTGACATACAAGTACACAGTAGAAAATATAGTTATACATATTTAAAGGTTTACAGTATGTACATGATATTCAATATATACCGTATGATTAGACGGCGCTAAAGGCAGAGTGCTAGGAGTAAGTATAGGGGAGATGGCTGGGGAGCATCGGAGACGTTGTTATCGATTAAGTGTTAGAAGCCAGAACTTGAGATTTCTGCGTAAGGAAAGGTGGGAAGGGTCAGTTCTGATGGCTAGGGGGAGGGTGTTCCATTCTTTTGCTGCTAATACCAGGGAAACTTCAACCTCTGGCTTTGGCTCTCTTGAGAGATGGGCAGTTGAGGCATGTGTTTGTTTGTTGGTTTGGGTTGACGTGAAAGTGTTGGAGAGGTATTTTGATGCAGTATTGGCCAGACATTTGTGGGTGATCGACATGCTTTTGTATCTGATTCTGTCCTGGACGGGAAGCCAATGTGCTTTGCGTCTTGTTTCAGATATGTGCTCTATTTTGGGAATATTCCTTTAATGAATACCCGATCATTGGGTTCTGTATCCCTTAGGGTGGCTGTGTTAGTGAATACATCCATCAAGCTCCCGGGATCAAGCAAACTTGGCTCCAGGATTTTTGCCTGGACAGTTGACTAGGAATTCATTCTTTGTCATATAACTAGTTAACATTTCTATCACATCCCTCACACAGCAGTCATCAGCAAATGAGCAGGAGGTGGCAGCAGAGAAAGGCACACTTTATTAAAATCGGCAATGCAGCACTGCGCCCCCAATTCTTGCCTCAGATTCATCTTACCCTTCCATGCAGGAGTGGTTTACAAAGGTGTGCGGTACTGCCCAAGTAGCTGCTGGGCAGATATCAGACAGTGGGATCCTTGCCCATAATACCACTGATGATCCTATTGTTCTTGGAGAATGTGCTCTTACAAGACCCTGTAAGGGCCTGTTCGCCTGTGTATGTGCCCTGGTGATCACCAAAGTCACCCATCGGGATGCCTTGTTTAAAAATAGGCTGGCCCCTGTTAGGGGGCATGAATGCTATGAACCTAGCAGTTTGGGCTGGACTGACCTTTGAGGGTGGGACCAAGCTTGAATTGTACATGGTCTTTCCCCAATCTGTAATGGCAAAGAACAATGGTCTGGAGGGTTGCAAAGAGAAATTTCCAGAATTTGAATTCTGAACCTTCCAGCCATCAACACTTTGTTTTTGCTTTGTCACCCCAAGTGGAACGGCTATGCCCAGACGTGGGTCCCGTGTCTGCTGGTCCTAGAGACCCAAACTACTCCTAACTAATGATATCCAATGAGGCTGATTTTCACATGGTCTTTCCCCTTTCTGTAATGGCTTGGCAGGTGAAGAAAAATGGGTTGGATGGTTTCCCAGAGCAATTGTCAGAGGTTTAACATTAATTCTAAAACTTCCAGCCATCACCTCTTTGTTTTTGTTTGGATTCTTGTACATTCCATAGGCCTTTGATGGATAGGCAATGTATGTGAGTGCCTCATCCCATGAGTGACGCGTCTATTATTATTGTTTCCTGCAACTGTAACTCCCTGAGAGGCATCCGGACTGTGATGTGATGGGGTTCTGCCCACCATTGGAGTTGGTGTGCTAACTGAGATTTTATGAGCAATTTGCCGTTCCATGACCCACTTGTTTGTGACCATTAGTCTACCAGAAATTCCTGGAAAAGCTGCATGTGTAGTCTGCACTGCGGAATCAGCAGGATACAGGAGGACATTGTCCCTAATAGTTGCATGTATATTCGTACTGACATACTGTTCCCTGGCCAGAATGTGTTTAATAGACGGGGAATAGAGAACATCCTTTCCTGGGAGGGACGGACACAGCCCTTGATGATGTCGAATTGTGCCCCTAAGAATACCAAGGTTTTAGATGGTTTGAAGTAGGATTTGTCAGATATGTTTGTGGGGCCAAGGTGTGAGAGGATGTGTATAATGCATTGGAAGGTGATTTCCACCCTTGACTCCGAGGGTCTACTTAAAAATCACTCATCACAATCAATCATGCATGATACCCCTACCTCCTTAAGGATACGGACACTGGGGCCAGGCTTTTTGTGAATGACCTGGGTGCTGAGCACAGTCCAAATGGTTAAACTTAGAACTGACAATGGTTGTTTCCAACAACAAATCTTAGAATCCTCCTGTGAGACTTGTCAATAGGGATGTGGAAATATGCATCTTTGAGACCTAGTGATGCTAAAAAATGTCCTTCCTGTGTCACTTTTATGACATCGGTCAGGGTGACCATTTTGAATGTTTGCTTCTTTATGGACTGGTTGAGGCCTCTCAGGTCCAGGATTGGTCTCTACAAATTATCTGATTTCCGTACAACAAAGAACCTGGAGTTTGCTCCTTTGCCGTGCTGTTTTCTTGCTACATTTTTAATGGACTGCTCGAGAAGCATTTTTCCACTTCATTTAGCAGGACCCCCAAGTGTAGTTGTTTTTCTGCACTCGGAGGAGCTCGAAGTGGTGGTTTGCTGAACTTCAACACATGACCTTTTTGGATCATATCTATGACCCATTTGTCTTACAAAGTAGTAATTTGCTTCCATTGTTGCAGGTGGTGATGTAGTTTGCCTCCCAATTGTGTTTGTTGTTGAGGTCCTGTGGGTGCTTGGAAGGCGTGCAAGTCAGGCTTGCTTCTGTTGTCTCCCTTTTGAGGCAGTTGGTCATTGATGCCTCCTTGGTGCGGTCTTGGAGTCTTTTTGCTTGTATGGGTATAACATCCCTTATGAATACGCTTGAGAATAGGATTATCCGCTTTGGAGGGATCTGTTTCGCCTGCTGGAAGTTGCCGAGCACCCTGAACCTCCACAAAAGGATTGAAAAGTGTGCCATCCATGAAGGGAGATACAAGACCTTGCTGTGTCCATGTCTGTTTTAATTGACTTTAGGCCCTAAAGTTTAGGGCATCAGGGCATCATCAATTTTCAGCCCAAAAAGCTGGTCGCCCTCAAACGGCATGTCTGTGACTTTTGCCTGTACATCTTGTCTTAAGTCAGTGCACTTTAACCAGGCTTGTCTTCTGAAAACCACTCCATTTGCAATCTGTTTAAACCCAGTTGCTGCCAGATCTACAGCAATGTTGATGGTAAGATTTGATGCCTCTTTCCCATCGCGCAAGATGGTCATAGCTTCCCTGTGTTTGTCTTTTGGGAGATGCTCCTACAGTGGTACCATCCTATTCCACATTTCCTGGTCATATCTAGTTATTATCACCAGGGAGTTTGCTGCTTTGACTGTAGTGGCTCCGTAGCTAAGATCTTTTTCCCAAAAGCATTCTGTTTTCTGCTGCCATTTTCCAGAGGGAAAGCACATTTCAATCCCTGGGTCTTTGACTTTCACACCGCAGAGGCCAAGACTCTGTAGTGGGCTGAGATGTTAAGCATTTAGGGGATACGTCAGGTGCCTTACATTTCTTTTGCAGTCTTCCTTTCAGCACTGGCTCAGAAATCATTTTTTTCATGACAGGTGTTGACATGATTGTCTTCTTTCGTTTGTGCTTTAGATCAAAAAGAAGGCAATCCTTTTTCTGCTCTAATGCTATGAGGCCACATTTTTAAAAAGCTTTTTGCATGATGGTATGAAATGTCCCTACTTTGTCGGGAGGGGATAGTTTAGTAGGCTCTTCCGGTATGGGTCCTTCCCTGTATCGCCTTTGTCCCAATCATCCTGGGGTGGGGAGTGGGTGGTTGTAGAGTCGTCATCCATGTCAGTTGTCTGCAGTTCTCCTTCTTCTTGCTCATGATATGGAGAATTAACTGGTCTTGGTGGTGAGACCTTTGGGCAACCTCATGCTCTTAACAGGCTTCTTGATGTCGGTCTCTGTGGAGGGGCCAATGGCATGAGAGCTGACTGCCTAGCAGGAGACCTACTTTGCCTGGGAGATGGTGCGCCTCTGTTTTCCACTTCCTCTCTCAGTGCTATCTTTTCTTTAACTGATATGGAATCGGGTAACTCCCTGAAGGACAATGGAAGATCCTTGTATGAGGCGTTCTGTTGTTCTTGCATGGAAGATAGACTTTTGTCTAGTTGTCCACTAGTGACTACAGTGTGGCTAAAACCTGTAGGGACAGTAACACCTGTGGGTTGATAGCGGACGGCTTTGGAATTGTAGGCCCGGTGGGTGCCTGCGGCTGTGGGATTGGTTGAGGCAGGTCTGGCAGGGTTGGCAGTCCTGATGTAGGAAGCACCAGTGTGTACATTGTTACTGGTGAGACTACTGGTTTCCTTTGTGGAGATGGAGTACTTGATATTGAATTATGAGATTTTAACTAGTGTCGTTGTTGCGGTCTTCGTGGATGGCATAGTAGCCGTTATAACCAATTTTGCCGGTGAATTCTTCTCATCGCTCGTTGACAGTGGTTTCGTCATCGGGATGCCATCGACAAGGGTCGGATGGACTTGCTTGATTTTTCTCCTTTCCTCTTTTTAGAGTAAGAGGGCAATTTTTCCTCAGCCCTGGCCCTTTTTGGGGGTTGAGGTTTGTCAGCCTTGGTAGCTACTACACTTCTAGAGGACTCCGCCTCAGAAGGGGGTTATCAGGCCTTTTTCATCCAACATATTAATCTTCTCTTTCTAGTTTTAAGAGTGTTTGTGCTAAAGGCGGCACAAATCTCACAATCCCCCTGTATGTGGTTTGGGTACAGGCATCAAATGCACTCAGTGTGCTTATCCCTTTCATAGACATTTTTGATGCCACATGTCTGGCATTCTTTGAACAAGGATTCTGTGACTTTATCTCCATCTCCATGGATATCCATAGATATCTACTTATCTGTTAGGAGAAGTTGAAGGAGATATCTCTGTGGTATGTTCTCAGGATGTTGTTTCATGAAAAGAACAATTCTCTCAGGATAAATGGATTCCGGGGACTCCTCAGCATGGCGTGTGGTTAGGATCTGAAGAAGACCTCAACGGAGGTGGAGCTTGATACTCAATGTCCCATTGGCTGGGGCACAATACACCCAAAAGTACCATGATAATGCCGAGGTTACCAATGATTCCCAGCCTGCAGGCAGGGAATTCTCAAAGCATGTAAATCCATGAAAGATCTAATGCTGGAAAATCTATTGTTTTCATTTGATTGCATACCATTAAATACTGCTTTCCCCAGAGTTAAAAACGTATTCACACAATGCAAATGGCTTTCAAAGCAAGCCATAATAGAACATATTTCCACCCATCCTATGTCACAAGGGAGGAGGGGTACAGGAAATGGGTTACGAAAAACTAAACTGAGTCTTAGCTTGTTGTGGTGACAATAAGGTTTAAGTGACTTTAAATCTTCTTAACATGTAGCAAAACCTTCAATGCCATATATCAGCTTAACTAGATCCTATTAGAAATACAGGCATAGGTATGGTGACCTTATTGTGCATCCATACATATGAAGATTATTAGCATTAATTGAAGTTTTCAACTAAAATATGAAAATCAGAACGTTTCTACTATACATTCTAGCAACATGGGACAGATTGAGACATACTGTACACAGTGAGAGGTCCATGGAATTGTGATTTTGTAGACAGCGAGATACACAGAATCTATGTGGGGATTTAAGTGATGTCAGAGATTATGGGATGCGCTTCTAGAAAATGAAACCAGAATTTAAGACAGACAATCTTGTATCCAGCCTTATTATGTAAAAGAAAGAAGAGTTATCTCCTTTTCCGATGGGTCTGGAGACCAATAAAAAACATTGACCGTTAGGAATAAAATGTACTCACCTTTTTCATATGTGTAGAGTTTCCTGGGTATTCAAACTCAAAGACATAGTGATAAAGGGGTGGGAGATAGAAGCAGGAGCACCCATCTAACAGGAGAGAAGTTTATCTGGATTCCAACTGAATGCATCTGATGGGGAAATACCTTTATAATTCATACGCTTTCCCCAAATCAGGACACAATTACCTAAGAGGGATTTTGGAGCAGGTTCCTAGACAGTAGGGAGAGCTTACCAGGTGCTCCATGTGTCCAGTCGGGGTCCTTACCTGTCCTGGGTCTTTGAACCACAGACAAAAAATGAGAACCGAAGTTCCAGGATTATTTGAATAGCATTTAAGCATATTTTGGGAGCTCTATTTAAATGTTATACCACTAAAATGGGATACATAGTGCAAGGGGTATGTGCTTTTTGATTTTTTGTGAAAAGTGAAACTCTAGGTAGCATCATAGTATTGGGATTTTCTCCTGCAATTTGGGATCTCTGTCAGGTTTAGACATTGCAAATTAAAAGTGGAAAAACAAATCCTATATTAGTGCCTGCTATAGTCATTAAAGTAAATTAAAACTATTCTTTAATGAACTCTTTGAATTGGGGTGTTGGGAGTGACAACCAGATTCCTTGAAAATGATAAGTGAATTATTTCCAGCTGTCCCAGCATTCCAAAAGCAATAGACGTCCTGAGAAGCTCGAGCCGCTTCAATTCTATGCAACAATCCATATCATAAAAGATGATACCAAGTAGTGTCTATGTTCAAGCTAGATACAAATAGTTTGTCATAGATAGTGTCCCACATTTTACACATAAATCAATCCAAGTATTAAGAATCATACTTGTCTTGCAACTCTAGTAAATTGTTTTGTTTTAAACTTAATTCTGTGAACTGCTTTACCTTTTGATTTCTGGGTGGATATGTGTTTTAAAGTAGGTATAATTTTCTTCTGTAGATTGTTTGATTTGAATTTTGTAAAGCCATCATTGTCCAATTGTTTACCAATATATAAAGTGAAGACAAATGCAAGATTTGATTTAGATTGTCGTGCAAGTGCAGTTCAACTGTAATGTAAGTGGGGAATGGCCTGTCCCATTATTTTGTTGCCATTTAAATTGTAATTACAAATCAGCCTTTTTCTAGTCCCACAGTGTGAGGGTGTGGCTGTTACATGTTAAAAACACTACAGCCTAATCAATGCCTGCTGCATTTCTAAACACAGAATGGGGTTCACAAAATTCTTAGTGAAGGAGGAACCCGCTCTTTATAACATAAACTTATTTGCCAGACGACTACTAGGTAATAGCACACAAATCCAACCCACCAACATTAAACTCATCAAGGTTAACAAGACTAGCAAAAGAGGAGAAGGATTTTCTGTGGCGCACAAAAAATACCTCAAAATATCAACTTCACGCCACATGGACTTCCTAGACAGTCAATGACTCCTGATCCACTGCACACTCAACCACAAAACAACATTTCCTACCTACGTATTTACAGATCACCATCATACAACCCATCCTTTGCAAAACATGTTTCAGGTGGATTTGCTAACCTAGTGATACAACACAAACACCTAATGGGCCTTGGGGAATTCAAAATTTGATTTGGGGAGCAAACAGAATCAGTATCCGAAGACTACAGTTCCTACATAACAAGCTTCAACCTCAAACAAATGGTCAAAGGAGTAGAACACTCTGCAGGCCAAATCCTCAATGCAATATTTTGTGAAGCAGGCTGAATAACCATCACCCCATCCATTCAGGTAATCCAGACCAATCATCTAATGATTCATTTTACTATCAGCACACCAATGCAAAAGTTTCCAACTCACAAAGGACAAACAACCTCTGACAAGAGAATCTGGAAAACTCTAAACCTGGAGGAACATTGCTACCTCATTGTAGAGACCAAGCCCAACCCCAAAAATCCAGAACTCGTACTGCCGGAAGACATTTTAAAGACACTGGAAAACTGGAAAACTAAAGCACTAAACACCCTCACCCCGCCTAAAGTGCACCATCCTCTTACCCCACCTATGGACACTAAAACAAAATACTTGGAAAAACATGGAGAAAACACTACAACCTACGAGACAACGCAGATCTGTCACTACGAAGCAGAAATCCTCAAAGGAAAGAAGCATTAGTATTCTGAATGAACCCATAATGCACCCCATCCAGAGAAATAACTTTACCATATCTTACTGAAATGCGCAGAAAAGCACCTTCATCTACCAATAAGCTTTGTGATAATATCATCTACCAATGAGCTTTGTGATAATATCAATAACCATTTCAGAAGTAAAGTACTACACATACATCAAGCCATCAATCTAGTAAAAAGGAATGGAATTGGAAGCAGAATTGAACCCCTATTCAATGGCATTCAGCCTACAACTTCTCCAATTAATAACTTTGAACCAATATCCAAACCACACTGAACAAAATTGGTGAAACTTAGCAACAAAGCCAGCTTCCCAATTGACCCCTGCCCCCGAACATCAGCAAACAGATCCTTCAAAAGGAAACACCATCTTTCTACTTCCACAAATGAATGTACAACTTACTCGAAACAGGAAATGTCCAAAATGTTTCGAAGACCGCCTATGACAAAAACTGTACTGGAGACCAGAACATCCCTCCAAACTTTGTCCTATCTCAAACATACGATACACAGCCAAAATTCTATAGAGCAGTGTATAGAACCACACTGGGGCATGTAGAGTCTGTTAACTTACTAGACTGCACACGTTGGTTTCAAACCTATGAGATGCACCGAATTAGCACTAGCTTCAATTTTGGACAACCTCAAAATAGCACTGGACAACATCACCTCAGCATTCGTAATGCTCGACATCTCAGCAGCCTTTGACACCGTTAACCATGGTACACTAATTAGAAGGCTTGAAGAAACATAGACAGGTTTATGATGTATAGGATTGATCCTAAAGAACAGAACAGAAATCACCTGGCTCCCCATTCAGTCCAAACTCACAAACCATAACTCATGGAGTTCCTCCTGCCACTACTCTTTAACATGTATATTATCACTTTGATGAAGATCACACAATATTATGGGCTGACATATTACAACAATGTGGATGTCATGCAAATCATGTACAAAATGATAGAGAATGGAAGCTCCTGCACCATCTTCAGCAACTGGCTCATACAAATAAATGAATAGATGATGGCCAACTACCCACAACTCAACAGAGACAAATTAGAAATAATGGTAATCTCTGGTAATCTCACCTCATACTGCACCTGAAACATCTCTGTCATGGCCATTGGAATTTGGTAACAGCCATAAACCATATAAGGTGATCTAGAACCTATGCATATTCATGTAGAATGACGGACACTTGAACCCCAAGTCAACACAACAGTCGAAAAACATATCTACCATATCCACTCTATCTAGTGGACTATGCCCTATGTGACAGGGGAGGCCCATCCCAAATAATCATGCTGACTCTTAAATAAAAGTCCAAGGGTATTTATTACAAATAATGGTCAGAATGACTTGTGACCTGAAGTTCATTGGGCTTTACAGGTATTTTGGGGTTGGCTTTTCGGCTGGCCCTTTCCTCTCTTACCTTATTTTGGCTTGGTTCCCACTTCTGTAGCCCAGACATCCCAATCAGGGTGGTTAGTAACTCTCAGATCAGTAACACCTTATCTGTCTTTCTCCTTCTCTACACTTTAGGTGTTGGCCCTGAGACAATGGTTACCTGACTCCCTAGGGAACCTTTAACTTTCCTTCTTCTATCCCTGCACAGAATTTTCAGGGAGATGGTGCCTTCGTTCACCAAGTGTCACTCTCCTTTCTTTTAGACCCTCTCATTCCTCACCCTTCGCTATACTGTTCTCTTATGCTGTTCTCCTCCCACCGCATCACTGACCCTTAAAACTCTCACTCTACCTTTCCACCTCCACCTTTCGATCTTACTTCCAGTCGCACTCCTATTTGTACTACCACTTGTGTCTGCAACTGTGCTGTACCTCTGTTCCTCCTTCTCCCTCCTCACTCTCACTCTACTCCACCACTTCCTGTTGTTCCTCCTGCCCTACCTCTCTGACTGTCCTTTTTCTGCTACTGCCAAAACCTCTCTACTACCACTGTCTTCCTCCGGGTATAGGTTGCCCTGCTCACCCCTCTACTACCAACTACCACCCTACCAATTCTATCGTCCCTTACTACTCCCGCCAACTACTATCTTTACTCTCAACTACCACTACTACCTCTGACACTACTCCTACTCCACTCCACTACTCATACTCTTACCTCATACTCCCACTCTTCCCTTTCTCACACCTCTGGTATCTTGGATGTCCTTCTCCACCGCCTGTCCCCACCCAACTAACCCACATCACACAAGTCACAAGCACCTTCTAAAATACCCCACCCCCTCCCAGGATTGGATACTCACCCTGTCCAATCACTTACCTGGCTCAAGCGGTTGCGGCAAGGGCAGTGCTTAGGGTGGCTTGAAAAAGGACTTGTAACCCCTGCACGCTTTTCTGGAAACCTCTATCGCAAGGAAAGTGAAAGAGTTTCTGAGGAACTGGAGTATGTATTCTATGGGGCCTTCTGGTGGTCCTTTCAATGTTGATGGCTCTGGTGAGCTGGCGGAAGCCTCATTAATAGGGCCTCTTTTCCTGAATGGTGTGTAGATCCATGGAGACGGCTGCACCCCTTTCTCGTTTGGCCGGTGTTAGGCTGCCTGCTGTCTTCTGCGACTGCTGTGTGGGGGCTTCCCTCTGCTGCCTCCTACTGTGGCTTTCCCCCATCAGTGTTTGCCGTCATCATCATCATAGTTAAGATGGGGAGGGGAGGGAGTTTTTCTAAGTATGTACCTGCACTGTAAATCTTTCTAAATGCTTGACTTTAAACATTATATTTTACAGTTAATATAATCTCCAGCCTTATCTTTATTGTTTACTGATGTGTGACTAACTGTAGCATAGTACCCCCACTCCCCTCCCATTGTGGGTATCATGACTAATGTCTTGGAACCCTGCACATACCCTCCTGGTTGATATTCGCAAGCCCTTAAAGTGAACTTGTAGTAAGACCTCTTAACAGTGACTTTGCCACACATGTATCATGATGTCATCATTATGTGCCACACCCAATATATGGGCTTAAGGAATGAGGACTACAGCATATTTTCCTATACCTTCCTAAAGCCTCATCTATCAGGGGATCGTTATGCTCCCTTTCAAAGCAACCTTTATTAAGCCTCCCCTTATCCAACTACAGCCCTATATCTACCTCCACATTAATCAGAAAACCCCTTTAGATTTTCATGACCAACAATTTACAGAATATGCTGAAACAAACACTAACTTCACAACACAGGTTTAAAACAATACGTAGAACACAATCCACACAAACAACAGTGTGGACAATGACGAAGCAAACACTATCGGCCATGGAATTAAAATACTGAAGGGCTAACGTGATTGGCCCTCACCGCTGCCTAGCTCTTCTTTGAGAAAGCTTAAAATTACAATGCGCAGTTACCTTATACTAGATCCACAGGTTAAACCCATTGTAAGGAGCTGTTGCTTCCAACTTCCAACTCAGCACCTTAGGATGAATGTATGCCTCCCTGGCCTTCAGACATAGGGCCATGGTAGTCATCTCACTAACGCAACCAATTCTCACAGTCTCCACTTGGTAGAAAAAGAAAAATAAAAAGGATCCAATTCAAGACACTATGCATCACTCTCCTCTTGTCCTACGGGAGGGTCCTGGATTCCATCAAAAAGAAACTCTCACACCATCGAGAACAATGAGATCCGGAAAAATTCCCTAGTAACGCTACCAATTTTCTATCGGAAACAGCATGAAACGTTCACTTTCTCCATCCCCGAGACCAAACTCAGGAATTCCTTACCCAAAAAGTCCTATAAAAACATCATCTAACTGTTAGAAAACAGCTCAATTGCTGGCTTTTCAACTAATGTCCTCTTACAATCAGTACCAGAACACCACTTTCCCCTTCTGTAATGGCTTTGCAGGCGAAGAACAATGGTCTGGAGGGTGCCCAGAGCAATGCCAGTGGTTAAGATTAATTCTAAACCTTCCAGCCATCACCTCTTTGTTTTTGCTTTGTCACCCCGAGTGGGACGGGTATGCCCAGACGTGGGTCCCATGCCTGCTGGGCCTAGAGACCCAAGCTACTCCTCACTGATGAGGCCCAACAAGGCCGAAACATGTTTGGGGATGCTTGTGGTCTCGTGCAGAAGGGATGTAACCTAGCAGTTTCGGTCTGGACTGCCCCTTTTGGGGTGGGACCAAGCCTGATTTGCATATGGTCTTTCCCCTTCTGTAATGGCTTGGCAGGCAAAGAACGATGGTCTGGAGGGTGCCCAGAGCAATGCCAGTGGTTAAGATTCATTCTAAACCTTCCAGCCATCCCCGCTTTGTTTTTGCTTTGTCACCCCGAGTGGGACGGGTATGCCCAGACGTGGGTCCCGTGCCTTCTGGGCCTAGAGACCCAAGCTACTCCTCACTGATGAGGCCCAACAAGGCCGAAACATGTTTGGGGATGCTTGTGGTCTCGTGCAGAAGGGATGTGACTTAGCAGTTCGGGCTGGACTGCCCCTTTTGGGGTGGGACCAAGCCTGATTTCCATATGGTCTTTCCCCTTCTGTAATGGCTTTGCAGGCGAAGAACGATGGTCTGGAGGATGCCCAGAGCAAAGCCAGTGGTTTAGATTCATTCTAAACCTTCCAGCCATCACCTCTTTGTTTTTGCTTTGACACCCCGAGTGGGACGGGTATGCCCAGATGTGGGTCCCGTGCCTGCTTGGCCTAGAGACCCAAGCTACTCCTCACTGATGAGGCCCAACAAGGCCGAAACATGTTTGGGGATGCTTGTGGTCTCATGCAGAAGGGCTGTGACTTAGCAGTTCGGGCTGGACTGCCCCTTTTGGGGTGGGACCAAGCATGATTTGCATATAGTCTTTCCCCTTCTGTAATGGCTTGGCAGGCGAAGAACAATGGTCTGGAGGGTGCTCAGAGCAATGCCAGTGGTTAAGATTCATTCTAAACCTTTGAGCCATCACCTCTTTGTTTTTGCTTTGTCACCCTGGGTATGCCCAGACGTGGATCCAGTGCCTGCTGGCCGTAAAGACCCAAGCTACTCCTCACTGATGAGACCCAACAAGGCCGAAACATGTTTGGGGTTGCTTGTGGTCTCGTGCAGAAGGGATGTGACCTAGCAGTTCGGGCTGGACTGCCCCTTTTGGGGTGGGACCAAGCCTGACTTGCATATGGTCTTTCCCCTTCTGTAATGGCTTGGCAGGTGAAGAACGATGGTCTGGAGGGTGCCCAGAGCAATGCCAGTGGTTTAGATTCTTTCTAAACCTTCCAGCCATCACCTCTTTGTTTTTGCTTTGTCACCCTGAGTGGGACGGGTATGCCCAGACGTGGGTCCCTGCCTGCTTGGCCTAGAGACCCAAGCTACTCCTCACTGATGAGGCCCAACAAGGCCGAACCATGTTTGGGGATGCTTGTGGTCTCGTGCAGAAGGGATGTGTCCTAGCAGTTCGGGCTGGACTGCCCCTTTTGGGGTGGGACCAAGCCTGATTTGCATATGGTCTTTCCCCTTCTGTAATGGCTTGGCATGCGAAGAACGATGGTCTGGAGGTTGCCCAGAGCAATGCCAGTGGTTTAGATTCATTCTAAACCTTCCAGCCATCACCGCTTTGTTTTGCTTTGTCATCCTGAGTGGGACGGGTATGCCCAGATGTGGGTCCCGTGCCTGCTGGGCCTAGAGACCCAAGCTACTCTTCACTGATAAGGCCCAACAAGGCCAAAACATGTTTGGGGATGCTTGTGGTCTCATGCAGAAGGGCTGTGACTTAGCAGTTCGGGCTGGACTGCCCCTTTTGGGGTGGGACCAAGCCTGATTTGCATATGGTCTTTCCTCTTCTGTAATGGCTTGGCAGGCGAAGAACGATGGTCTGGAGGGTGCCCAGAGCAATGCCAGTGGTTAAGATTGATTCTAAACCTTTGAGCCATCACCTCTTTGTTTTTGCTTTGTCACCCTGGGTATGCCCAGACGTGGGTCCAGTGCCTGCTGGGCGTAAAGACCCAAGCTACTCCTCACTGATGAGACCCAATAAGGCGAAATATGTTTGGGGATGCTTGTGGTCTCGTGCAGAAGGGATGTGACCTAGCAGTTCGGGCTGGACTGCCCCTTTTGAGGTAGGACCAAACCTGATTTGCATATGGTCTTTCCCCTTCTATAATGGCTTGGCAGGTGAAGAACGATGGTCTGCCGGGTGCCCAGAGCAATGCCAGTGGTTAAGATTCATTCTAAACCTTCCAGCCATCACCTCTTTGTTTTTGCTTTGTCACCCCAAGTGGGATGGGTATGCCCAGATGTGGGTCCCGTGCCTGCTGGGTCTCGAGACCCAAGCTACTCCTCACTGATGAGGCCCAACAAGGCCGAAACATGTTTGGGGATGCTTGTGGTCTCGTGCAGAAGGGATGTGACCTAGCAGTTCGGGCTGGACTGCCCCTTGTGGGGTGGGACCAAGCCTGATTTGCATATGGTCTTTCCCCTTCTGTAATGGCTTGGCAGGCGAAGAACGATGGTCTGGAGGGTGCCCAGAGCAATGCCAGTGGTTAAGATTCATTCCAAACCTTCCAGCCATCACCTCTTTGTTTTTGCTCAATTTCAGGCCTACATGCCTCAACTTCCCCCTACAGAAGACACCCTTTTAAACATTAGGGACTACCTATATCCTCATGCACAAGGTAGACTATGCAGTGGGAATGGGCTCACCGAGACCAGACCGCGTACAAGCGAATATTATGAAATTATTATCACAGCAAATTTGACAACCACCATGTTTGTTCCACCAGAAGGCATGTATTACCTTTCAGCCAGAGTGCGTGCAACATTACTTCTCATCTGTCTACACCCTTGGACCAGCCATCTCCCCTCTAACATATCAGACCACCTTACTCTGCACATGCACATCCCCCATAGCTGAGTCCCTCAGGCTAGCTGATTCCAAACGAACATTATTGAGCTATGACAAAGTCCTCTCCTTGAGCCTATTACACTCCCATACACCAGTGGATTAGGTACCCAATGTACATTTAGGCCCTGATTCACAGAGTGTTTTCCAATGGATGTTTGCCATTATAAAACGCTTTTGTGGATTAGGCCCTTGGTCTCTTAAATCTCGGGCTGTTACCTACGGACTATAGACCCGGAGTGTCTTCAATAAACTCAGGTAAAGCACATCAGCACACAGCACGCAGGTGCTTCCAACCAGCACCCATCAACATCCCAAATGTTGGTACTGCCCCTTCCACTATCCCAGTAAGCAGTCCCTTTTATCCTACAGGACCATGCGTAGCAAAACCAACAACAAATGTTGGAAGGGCGCTATAAATAAGCACTTTATTTTTACTCACATCAATGCATGGCATTGAATGGCATTTGGACCAATACATATGTAGTAAGCGGATTAATAACAGGCTGTTTGCTGCCATTTTGAAATGTAAACATTTTTCTTGCCAATATATCTTATTATTTCAATGTCCACGTTTGTGTGTTTGCCTTTTAATTATTAGAACACACGCCAGGGGGAGAGGTCACCCTGCAGACTGGTCTTAAATCAGTCAGACTTACAACTCAGGCGGTAAGGGGTTTACGGCGCCGTAAACAGCGCCGACCCTTACCGCCTGAGTACGAGGTCCCTTAGCGCCATGGCGGATTTAACACCTGCTTTTAGCAGGTGTTAAAATCCATGGCGCTAAGGGACCATGGAGTTAATTACGCCACCGTAATTTACGGTGGCGTAATTAACGCCTTCCCCACTCCCATTATGCCCTATGGGGCAAAAATGGGAATGGGGAAGGGTAAATGGGGATTGGGGACTTACCGCCCCGCCAAGGTCGGAATGGGGCGGTAAGTCCACCAACCACCATGCCGTAAACGTAGTTTACGCCATGGTGGTAAAGTCACGGCCCAGGCGGTAACTTACCGCCTGGGTCGTGATGAGGCCACATGGCGCTAAGGGACCATCGAGTTAATTACGCCACCGTAATTTACGGTGGCGTAATTAACGCCTTCCCCACTCCCATTATGCCCTATGGGGCAAAAATGGGAATGGGGAAGGGTAAATGGGGATTGGGGACTTACCGCCCCGCCAAGGTCGGAATGGGGCGGTAAGCCCGCCAACCACCATGGCGTAAACGTAGTTTACGCCATGGTGGTAAAGTCACGGCCCAGGCGGTAACTTACCGCCTGGGTCGTAATGAGGGCCTTAGTGTGTTTGTTTACTGATGAGTGTCTTTGTTAAGGTTTTCCAGCGGAATCTTGGAGGAATACAATAAAAGATGTGTTAAATGTGGATGAACGCATCTGACATGTACTGCGAAAGGTGGATCTTCATTTTCTAACAGCCTACGTGGAAGGCAAAATGACTGTAAGAAAACACAGTCCAGCAGATGGCTGGACCTACCACTGTTTTCAACTAGAGCCTTTTGCTGGAAGTCACAGGCACAGAGGAGTGCTAATTAGCGCACACTGTTGCCATCTTGCAGGAACATGACACAGCCTGAATTAGATATTGAATCTATTTATTCTCAAAGCTTTCATTTATTTTCTGATGACTTCCGTATTCACGATATGTATTTCTTTCATTTTATAAAAAGTAGAAAAGTAGATCTGAATTCTGAAAAACAGCATCCTTGATAAACTCCTTAATTATGATGTTTGTGCAAAGCTTCTCCTTCCAAACGAGCAGGCAGGGGAGTTGCTAGGTCTGGAAAAGACCCGGGGCTAAGCTGATGTCGGAGCTGTTGGGACTGGGGGCTAGCTAGCCTTTTGGCTGTAGCTCCTGAGATTCTATCCGGGGCTGCAACCAAAAGATCAGGGGCTATAGCCCCCTTAGCCCCCCCCCCCTAGCAACGCCCCTGCGAGCAGGACATTGAAAAAGAAAATATGGGGCAGTATTACGTCTGATAATACAACCAAACACAAATAGCATTACCGTATGTGATAAGCATGCAATAGCTTCAAGTGTTGCATGATTCTGAGTCATACAGCCCCTTCATTGTTTCCCCATGTTGATATCCCATAAATCTCTATGGGGAAATGGCAGTTTACTGCATGCGTGATTGATGAATGCAGTAATGTTGTATTGCCCCCAGACAAAAGCAGGCATTATTTAGAAGGTTCGGTAACAAAACTAAATTCATAGAAAGTTTTGCACGCCACAAAGACACTTTGCACTGAAAAAGTGCACTTTGTGGCACGGAAACATTATTTTGCTGATTCATGGTTCGGACTTTGCATGGGTCTGCGCTCACTTTGCGCTGGGCTTTTCCTATTTTGCGTGGTGCTGAGAGCTTTGCGTGACACACTGAACAAAGCGTGGGAGGGTCCAGTGCAAATGAACCAATAGGGGGCGGAACATGTATATTCCCCATTCCCTAACCACAACTTCCCGGAGTGAAAAGCCACATTGTTATCTCACCGCCACATGATATGCGACGCAACGCACAAAGGATATGAATATAAGAACACAATGCACACCATTTCAAAATTGCACTTCCAGGATTAATCCAGCTGTAGTGGCAGCGATCGTACATGTTCATGGAAGAAGGAGGAGGAGGATGGTGAGGGACAGGATTTTCCATCCTCGCACAATGCTTTTTGGGATGCCAGATGACGAGGTGTATGCAAGGTACAGATTCCCTCCCCACCCACATCATCCTAGACCTGGTCAGGGAGTGGATAGAATTGTAATTGTAATTGGTTATTTATAAAGTGCTTAATACCCACTGGTTTCTAAGCATGGACCCAGGGATTGAACCTGTGTTGCTCCACGTTGTCTTGCTTCCAAGGCAAGCACGTTGCCCCTGAGCTATCCTCCCGAGAAGGAGGACCTTGCATCACCAACCATCTAGTCCCATGCACTCACACCTCTGGAGAAGCAGCTGACTGCCCTACATTTATTGGCCCTGGGACTCATTCCACCACACATCTGCCATTGTTGGGGGCATATTGCAGGCCATGCAATCCCAATGCCAACACTAGATATTGTGCTGCATTACATCACATGTGCACAGGCACATATACATGCTATGCACACCACAGGCAAAGTAGAGAGTGTGCCAGGAGTTTTATGCCATAGCAAACTTCACATGCATGCTGGGAGCAATTGATTGCACGCATGTTGATTTACAGCCCCCGAGTGGTATTCAATCAATGCACAGGTCATCTGCGATGCAAAGGGAGTCATGTTGCATGTGAATGCCAATTTCCTTTGAAGCACGCGCAATAGCTTCATTTATCGCTGGAAACCACTGTACCTGGCCCTGGCCTCAGGAACCTTTGGCAACACCTGGCTCATTGGTGAGTATCAACTATCACATGACACACAGAATAACAGGCCATGACAACCAATGCTAACAACAACCATTTATACATTTGCACGTGGTAGTGCCTACCTGCTCTCACCATTCCTGCTTACGCCATTCAGCAATACTGCCGCCCCAGCTGAGGTCATGTATGGGTTGTAGTGGAGTGCACATTTGGGGTGCTCAAGTCACGCTTCCGATCCCTTGTCCACTCTGGTGGCATAATGCTATTTGCCCCATCTTGTGTCATGCACAATGTTGCCGCACAGTGTGGCATACCAGTAGAGCTGCTGGTGGGGCATTGCCCTCAGGAACAGGCACTACCCATCCCCTTGGCAGGCCAATGGGCATAGGGATAGAATGCATGCAATCAGGTTGTGCAAACCTACTTCACCAGAATAGCAGCCCCTGTGGGACACACACAGTGAAGCCACATCCCTGGTGCCCTTGAATGATGAATCAGGGCTAATCCACATTGCCCATAACAACAACCTTAGAATGTGTGTCTGAGAGAGGCAAACTGTATGTGTGGTAGCCATCAAAACAACTGCACAAACCACTGACACAGTAATAGCAAGTGGAAACAACAGTACCCTTGTCGCTCACACAAAAGCAAACAGCACAATCAATGAAACCTGTAATCACTTCCACATGCTCATCACAAACAATTGTACATTCAGACACCCAACAACACTCAAGAGAAGACAAGTAGAAAGGCACAGCATATAACGTAAGCAGGAACAAACATGTGTGAATACTGCTCTGGCCACCCTGGGCATATCTCACCCCAATATATTTGGAGTAGCTACTCCATTCCCTGCCAACAATGCAGCTCATAAAACATATCTTTACAGAAATACTCAGATAGACTGTGAAAAGTGCAAGTTCAGTTCAAGAAATAAGCCCATCTCACCTCAACTATTTTCCCTTGAGAGTCTGCGCCATCTGCCATCAGTCATTTATCAATGCAGTTCTCTTTAAGTGTTCAAATCAGTCTACACTGCCGAGGTGTGGCATGCAGGCATTCCACTGCCCTGTGTCCTTGCATAGCAGCAGAATGCTTCTGAAGAGCGTAAAACACAAGGTAAGAGCAGGTAGCACACCCCTTCACCCAATGACACTTTACCTTGTGCCCCCTGAGTGCCATGCAACAACTGTAAGCAATGATTCACCAGCCTCCCATCTCCATGTTTCCCTCGACACCCATGCAGCTGGACCTGCTCACCTCAGGCCAACGCACTGAAAAATACCCCACGCAGTGACAGAATCTCCACCCGCAACACCACCACTGTGTGCCCCCCGAGTGCCATGCAAACAACTGCAAGCAATGACTCACAAGCCTCCCATCTCCATGTTTCCCCCTGCACCTATGCAGCTGGACCTGCTCAACTCAGGCCAGCGCACATAAATACACCCAACACAGTGAACACATTCCTGCCACCAATGTCACCATACCCTGTGCTACGCTGAGTGCCATGAACCAACCTGTACCAAGTACATACCTGTCTCCCATCCACAGCAGTTCACCCGAAATCACCTTATCAGCTTGCATAGACATGCAGTGCATGAAAGTAAACCAACTGGACAGCCGTGAGGTGTTCCGTATGGAAGATGGTAACTTGACAGCTATGGTCTATCCAGTGGCACCAAAGAGTGGGGTAGCACCCCTGGCCATTCGGGTCCCTGCCCTCGATGCCTTTGAGCTTTGCTCTCCAGAGTCGGCTGGTCCCCGGGAAGGAACTCTGCAGACTAACGCTGTTGACGCACTGCAGCAGAGGCAGGTGCACAATGGCTGGTTTAGCACCCCTGGATGGCCAGGGCTGGCTGGGACACCTCAGAGCCTTGCCATCTGGGGAGGCCTGGGCATCACCTGTCAAACCGCATTGCCTGCTTGCCTAGACATGCATTGCAGAATCAAATAAGGACTTTGTCAATGAATCCAGCATGAAACTGTGAAACTTGACAACCATGGTTCACTGGATATGCATTCCTAGGGGAGGGGCATAGCCCCAGGTCTTTTGTTTTAATAGTCATGGAAAGAGGCTCACTGGCTAAAACCAAAAGGCTACCTAGCCCTGAGTCCCGACAGTCCTGACATTAGTGTAGTTCTGGATCTTTTCCAGACCTAGCAATACTTCTGGTTCACTGAGCATTGCCCTTTGTGTTCCTGAGGTGTATTCCTGGCCTCGCAAAGCTCCAATGTGTTTAGCAGGTGCTGCCTTGCCAAGGTACCTGCAGCCACCCCTCCGCACCATAAACCACTTGGGTGTTCACTCCTGGGGCCATGTCGAGGGTTTTCTATTTGTGCCATGAGTCCAGGGCTTGTGCCTACTTATCCAGGTCTTTCAAAGAGCTATCTTGTGTCCTGGCTTGAGCACTGTGATGGCTGGGTGTGCCACCCTCTCCCCTGAGAAACCTCCTCGAATGTGGTCAACCATTGCCTGGCCAGCAGCAGACCTGGGGTATCCTGCTGTGGGCCCTGTCCCACCCTGGAGGGAAAGCAGAAACACGCCATGGCCAGAGCACCACTGCCGCATCTCCTTATCCCTGACCCCTGGATTGAATAGGGGTCCACTGTGGCTGCTGCCCAGTGGGTCCTGCTGTCCATTGGAACTTCCAGGACAGGACCATTGGAATGCATTCTACTAACAGATGACTGGCCTCCTCTGGAAGTTCAGATGGCTGTCAATTGAAAAATGAAATTTCAATGTGGGTCCAAAAGGAGGCAGGACGTTCATGGCCAGAACTCCCCCTCCTTCACCCCGGGTACACATGATACAAGAAAGCTCACTCACTTACCTCTGTATTACTGTACACAGTGTGCAAGGTACCTGTCTGTGCCCCACTTGCTTCTTGCTGCCCAAACTGTTCTTTGTGGTGAAAACATTGTGCCGGTGAATGCTACCAGCCTAACACCATCCATGTGGTGTGCCTGAACAGAAGTACTTGGGCCCCCCGAGTGATGCTGTGGAGTCGATCTTCTGTACACCACGTTCCTTAAACATGCGGCTGGATGTGTATACAGTGCTGGGCTCTTCCCTTCCCATATGCTGTTACAGAGGTTATCCTGGTCAGTTGCTTCATTCCCCCTTAGCAAAAGGGTCACATTCCATGTCTACCCACAAATGCTCTGAGGCCATACTGGGTGACTAGTAATTTGGTAGCTGGGCTTTATTCAGGCTGTGTTGGGGTGTTGCCCCAACATGGTACCTCTTGCATTGTCAAGTGTGTGCTGTCCTGATTTGCAACAAATACCACCTGGGGAGTGCTTGCCTGATGGATGTGTTTGTGAGGCCTGGGCCCCACACCCATCCAATGTTGGCAGCTGTGGAACATTGTATGTTTGGTATGTTGTGCATTCTATCGTTAATTTTGCCACATGTTCCTGTAACCCTGGAACAAACCAATTTTCATGTATGTCTGCTGCTATATGCTGTTTTGCAGTGTGCACAGGGAAGTACAGCTTCTGGAATGCTATTTGTAATAATTCTATGGGCATTACAACCTTTCCAGTACAGTTTTGCCGCCACAGAAGGTCAGTGGATGACTCAGTACACCCTCTTTTTGTCCACAATTCTTGTTCCTCAAGTGGGGTCCGTTTTTGTAAATCAATTATTTGTGATATCGGCATCGAATTGTACCCATCACCTTTTTCTTCTTTCACATTCCCTTTTAGTATGAACTCCCCTTGTACGTATCTTTCTAAATATGCTGCTTCTTTGGCGGCAGCGGACGCTGCCGTGTTTCCCAAAAAAGATGACATCATTGCTATTTGGGTGGGCCTGGCATTTAACCGGGGCCACCATTGTTGGTTCTGTTAATGCTTCTATTAGTTCTTTTAAAAGCTCTGCATGTTGTACTGGGGACCCATCTGCCCTTCTGAATCCTCTCTTGCCCCACCTTGACAGTCCCCCGTGTACTGTTGTGGTCATGTAGGCTGAATCTGTATAGATCGTTACTGCACACCCTTTTGCTGTGTGTAAGGGCTCAATTAGTGCCACTAATTCTGCTGCTTGAGCTGAAAAGTGAATGGGTAAGCTCTTTTGCACTATTATCTCATATTCCCAATCCTCCAACCACACTACGGCTGCTCCTACATGCTTTTCGCGTGTTTCTGGGCAAACTGACGCTGACCCATCTAGAAAATACACTTCCCCTTCTCCTAGGGCATTTTCATTTGCTCTGGGCATGTCATCCTCTTCCCCTTGGCATGTGGCACAGTCATGGTTTTGCATTTCTTCTATTGTGCATGCTTCTGTAATTAATGTTGCTGGGTTTACTGTTTTGCGTTTTACTCTGTTTATATTTCGACTTGACAAAATAATGTCATACACTGTGGCCCTCCATGTTGTCAGTGTGGATATTGATCTTTTGAGAATGGCAAACAATGAATGTCAACAAACAGTGTTACTGAACATCCCATTACAAAGGTGGCGCTTTTTCCAATGGCGAACGTGGCGGCTGCGAGAGCCTGTTCGCACGCAAAGTGCCCTTGCATTACCGCATCAAGTGTTCCACTGTTGTTTGCTAGAGGTTTATGGCCTAACAACGTTTTCTATGTCAGTACTGCTGTCTTGAGTGTTCTGTTACAATGTGAGAACAGGTAGAACTTGCTGTCATAATCAGGGTTGCTAGAACTGGCGCAGTTGAAATTAATTATTTAAGTGTGTCAAAGGCTGTATTCATATCTGGGGTCCATGCTAGTTTAGTCTCTTCTCTTTGTGCTTCTTTGAGTGCGTGCAATAAGGGCCTCTTGATTGCTGCATAATCCAGTATCCATGCTCGGCAATAATTACATATGGCAAGAAATGTCAGCATTTCTTTACGGTGTGGGGCTTACTAGCCACGCACACTGCAGCGGCTCTGTCTGGTAGTATTCTCTTGTCATCTTTGGATATCAATTGTCTCAAGTACAGCACTTCGGTTAAGCAGTACTGTAATTTCTGTTTGTCTGCTTTGTACCCCTTGTGAGCCAGCAAAGTGAGCAATATGATTGAGTCATTTCTGCACTCTTCCTCATTTTCTCCACAAATTATCAGATCATCCACATACTGAATGATTGTGCTCTTTGTGTCAATATTCCCAAGGTCTTCATGTAGTATTCTGTTAAAAATGCTTTGGGTTTCACAATACCACTGGGGCAACCGGCAATTGTCATATCTCTTTCCCCCCAAGGTAAATGCTGTCAAATGTCGTGACTCTGGGTCCATTGGTACCGAGAAGAGTGCATTTTTTAAGTCTACCACTGTGAAACATGTTGCTGACTTTGGGATGCTACACAAAATGGAAGCAGGGTTTGGGACAAGTTGAAACTCCTTTTGTATGACATCATTGAGGGGCTTCAAATCCTGTATCATCCTCCAAGCTCAGCCCTTTGCTTTCTTGGTAGGATAAATGCAAGTTTTAACGGGGCGAATTTGATGACACAATGATCTAGTAGGGCATGTATTGTCTCTTTTATCCCTTCCTCAGCCTCTCTTGACAGTGGGTACTGTTTTACTCGGAGCAATATCGCACCTGGTTTGAGCTTGATCTTGATGGGGGTCACTTCTTGCAGGAGTCCTACATCATGGGGACCAGTAGTGCATAGTATTGATGGTACCTGTTGCATTTCTTTGACAAAAAATGTCAGTGGTGCACTGACAATGGCCATGAGGGGATTTGTTACTTGTCTTTGTTAAATCATTATCTCACATGGGATGCACCTTTACATTATAATTTCTCCATCATTGTCACTGTCAGTGCACAGCTCCTCTTCTGATAAGTCATGTAGCGCTATATTGGGATCTATGCACAGCACTGTCCGCCATTCACACCCATGCATGTCCATTCCCATTACCGTCATTTGTCGTGCAGATACTTGCACACCATGCAGGTCTGTGGACATTATCGACCCTGGTGCCACCTCTGGGGCTGCCACAGGGCAAAACACAAAATCCAATGGTACTCACCACTGTTGGCGTGTTATTTCAGGGACTACTCTTGCCAACAAGTGTATCCCCTGTACAAACATGTCTGGGTCAATTGGCACTCCACTAACTACTGATTCATTGGCCATTGTGTGTATCAGCAACATTGCTCTCATGGTATATATCGCCGGTGTTGAGCATACTATTCCTCTCTCTGTAAAAGAGATAGTCATATTGAGCTTGCTGAGAAGGTCCCTCCCCAGTAAATTTATTGGTGAGTCTTCATAATACAGTAGGGGTGCTCGCACTGTCTTTCCCCCCTCTGTTACGTTCAAATCCTGAGTGTAAGTGTATGGAACCTCCACCACAGCCCCAGAGAATCCCTGCGTCTCCATTTTCCGGTCTGAAAGCGGAAACCGGCCTTCTTTTAGATATGATTTTTCTGCTCCCGAGTCCACCATAAAGATGAACTGCTTGTTTCCTATCTCCGCCCCCACCACTGGTTCCTCGTCTGGGTTTAGGGTCATTGACAGGACTGGACACGCAAGTGCTCTCTGTGAGCTGTCCTATGCTGGATGACTCATCGTCTCGTGGTAGTTAAAAACATTGTTTTCCACCACTGCTACTCCTCCAAACGATGCTGGCGCATCATTTGCCATGATGACAAATGGATTGCTGCGTGCATGTATTAGGTGATTCTGTTATGATAATCTTGGCTGCGTACCCTGTGGTGGTGCTCTTTGTTCGTGTGTATACCGGGCATCTATTTGTTCTTCACATCAAAATCTACCCATTGGCATGCCATAGGAGCTACCTGGGTGGGGGTGGCCATACTGTTGTTCATTCTGATAAGGTGCCGTGGGACGGCTGTGACATTCCCTTGAAAAATGCCCCCACCTACCACATGTCCAACACACTCCTTGTCCCCCTCTTCTGGGCCTCTGGCCCCCATAGCCCCCTCTCGGTCCTCAGAACCCACCTCTTCCAGCCCTTCCTTGCCATTGCGGCTAACCATACTGCTCCTCGCCAGCCCATTGCTCTTGTCCACTTGCTTCCCAGTTTGCGGCCATTCTCGCCTGTATTGCTATTGGCCTCCTCCTCCCCGTCTCCCCACCGTAATGTGTAGGGGGCTGCAGCTACTGCTGCGACGTTCACCAATTTCGTTTGTACAAGCTTTGCTTTGTCTGCCAATCTTTTCTGTGCTATCTTTTTCCCTTTCTTTGATCCTCCTACAGTGGTGTACTATAATGCTCAGAATTTCTGGCCAGCCTTTGGCTTCTATCCCTGCAATTTTATGGACTGCCTTCTGTACTTCCTTTGGGAGGCCCCTCTTAATTATGAAGTAGAAAAGGGAGGTAGATTGATCCTAAAACGTGCCCGTCTCTGCCCTCCACATATCCTGCACCCGAAGAATGTAAGTTGCAGCATCCTCATCCTCCCCCATGGTGCACTGCATCACTAACTGTAAGTCGGGGATGTCCGGGAATGTACTCCTCAGTGCCTCCCATACCTGAGCTCTCACAGTGTTAAATGATGCCCTATCATGGCGGTCACAATCCAGTGTGACCCCAGGGAATCCCGGTTTCGCCCACACCCCGTTAGCTTGATCACCTACTGCTGATATCAACAAACTTTTGACATCACCTATTGCTAAAGGAACTCCTGAAGTGTTTTTCTCATAGGCGTATATCCATTTGCTCGCTCCCCCTGAAAGTAGTGGCAATGTTTTCTGTAGATTGGCTTTATCTATCCATGCCCACGGGATATCATGTGCTCCCTTGTGTATCAATGGCATCTATAGGTTGCTCTTCCTCCTTCCCTTCTTCCTCCTTCCCTTGCTCACCTTTGTTCCTTTCTTTCATGATATCGCCATTCTTCCCATTCTATTCCTCAATCTCCCTGGGGACCATCCTACCTCTTCCCCCTGTTCGCTGGGCACTGACCCTTTGGGCAGTGACACCCTTCCTACTCCATCCCCCTCTTCATGCTCGTCTAGGTCACTCCAATATTCTTCTTCCCTTTCTGATGTCACACTCCCCTGTCCTCTACTCACCTGCTCCTCTCCTCGCTCTACTCATACTATTTTGACGGGAGTGTTATCAAGGTGGAATAAAAAGTCTCCCACTATCCAGTCATTCCCCAATGTACTTACTGGGGTATTGGGCGTCAGGGGTGGCGGTGAAAGTTTCCTCTGTTCACATATTCCTCTTAACCTCATTAGCTCTGCTTGTGTCATTGTTAATTGTGTTCCTAAGTCCTGTGTCAACTGCCCTATGTTGACTGGAGGGGAGCACGCCTGCCCGTAAGACCCTTTCTGATCATATGGGGGAGGAGCTTTTGCTGATGACTTGGGGGGAGCGCTTGGTTTTGGTATATACACAGGGTCACTGTATCCTTCTCCGGGCTTAGTTAACAGGGGATATCATTTTTTGGGTTCTGTTTCCTTTCCCACGCTCTCTCCCCCTTCCCCTTTGTTTCTCACTACCTGGTGTGGTGAACTGTTGCCATTGTTTTTTCTCGGGGGTATCTCTTCGAATAACCTCCACAAATCTAACACTTCTCTTCTTTTTTGGAGTTGCTTACCTTTATATTTAATAGTCAAGTATGTTGCTACCATGTGTAGCACTGATTTATCAAATGACTCACCTTCTGGCCATGTCTGGGGCATTCCTTCCCCTTTCATTTCTGTTCGCCACTGTTCATGGTACTTTTTTATTTTTTCTCTATACACCATTAGGCTCAGGCATATATGCATTGATGGCATTTCCGCCCCCATCGTGTCCTGATTATTAGCTCTGGAAGGCGTGTGTGGAGGTATGAACAATCTAAGACCACCTTTTGACAACCTTCTGTTACACGATGCTCTTTAGAAAATAATCTTTTCAACAATTTATAGTAACACCTTCACAATATTCTTTTGTCAAACCTTTGAACACTTCGTAGCACCAAATTTCATTGTCATCAAAACGAAAACAAAAAGGACATTGGCCACTTGACGTTTGACGCACAAATTGACAAACATAACTTATACCATGCGACATTAAGCAAACACATAATACATGAACATTAAAACACAAAGCCTACTTTCCTGTTCACCCTTGCCCCCTTACTTCACCTAGAATCTCCCCCTTTCCTGGTCCCTTCTGGACCTCCCTCTAGAGACCTTATTTCCTTAGAAAGAAAAGAAAGCAAAATTAATAATATTCTGTATCTTCCCCTTCTACAAGACTCCTACTTTGTTTATTTTTTCACCATTTAACCTCTTGTACTAGTTGAGATAGCACTATGTGGCTCTGCTTTCTACCCCCTCACGAAGCTAGGTTCCCGTACCTCTGTTCACCTTATCACCTCTTTATAAAATCCTAATGGCCATATGCAAAGAAGAATTGTAAAGGAAAGACCCCCGCTTCTACCCCCCCAGATAACCCCTAGAACACCTCAATCTGACTCCTTTCTCATTTCCCCCACCTTCTGTTAAAATCTCTCGCAATTGATACTCACATGTCTGTATTGATCTGAGAGCCTCCAGACCCCATCTATCAAGGCACGGCCCAACACTCAATGGCCGGCGAGCAGTACAGCTGGGTATTTGCAAAGCCGGGACCCGTGGAACCTTCTTTCCTAATGTGCGCACTTCTAAAGTCTACCAGGTGCCGTAGGTGGCCAGCCTTGACAGGAGCACCCTGGATCTCACCGCTGTGGCCGGGAAACATCTTGTACCATAAAGCGAAAGAACGCTATCATGTTGGGGTCACCAAATGAAAGCTGGCATTCCCCACTCACACGAAGAAATAACCAAATAATGAGGCACTGATGGACACACGCCAGTAGTGAATGAGACCAGGACCAATTGCGAGTGAGTAAAAGAAAGGCCTTTATATAAAGTTAAAATGGGACATGCAGAGGACTCTGCTACTCCGAGAGCGCTCTGCCCAAAATACAGAAAATATGCATTATATTACAAAAACACGTCATTGATGACGTGTGTTATAGGGGATACAATAAGTATTGCTCATTGGTTGGGGAAGACAAGACATAACAGATCATATAATCATGTTGCTCCAGGATTGGTGAATGCTGAACTTGTAACTTCTTGAGGCACATGGGTCAGCTGGGCTCATCAGGGTGGGGTGCAGGCGATGTCCGCGCAGCTATATTTTTGTCTAATCTAACACTTCACACTAATCATAGTCATGCAAGATTTAATATACTATTTGACTTGGGCCACAGTCAGAGTGAAGGTACATGGGTCCAGGTGCCTTATGTAACGAAGTATTTCAGAATACATTGATCAGTCATCTCTTAGATCAAATATGGGTGTTTTAATCTTTGCTAGTACAGGAAAACTATATGGCCTCAAGGGATTAAATACATGGGAGTAAACCGCGGTGACACATGAGCAGGGTCCTGCAACTGTTACATCAAAGGGACATAAGACTCTAACCCAGTCACACACAAGGCAGTGATCTCAGAGGAAGAAGAGAGACACAGTATTAACTCACCACAATTCACGCCCAAGCTTCTGTGAGAACAGAACAGTTGCGGAATCGGTAGAGGGGAGCAGGTGGGGGGTGTCAGGCTGGCTGTGCGCAATGAGAGAAGGGGAGAGGTGCCTGAGATACCCTTCCTCCCTTGCACCACATATGTGTTTCAGTAGTTAAGCCAATTTAATGAGAGAGAGTGTGTGTGTGTGTGTGTGTGTGTGTGTGTGTGTGTGTGTGTGTGTGTGTGTGTGTGTGTGTGTGTGTGTGTGTGTGTGTGTGTGTGTGTGTGTGTGTGTGTGTGTGTGTGTGTGTGTGTGTGTGTGTGTGTGTGTGTGTGTGTGTGTGTGTGTGTGTGTGTGTGTGTGTGTGTGTGTGTGTGTGTGTGTGTGTGTGTGTGTGTGTGTGTGTGTGTGTGTGTGTGTGTGTGTGTGTGTGTGTGTGTGTGTTTTGCTGGTTGACCCGTGCTGACTTAAAGTTACTGTTTATGTTGTGTATGCCACAAATGATTTGCCACTGTTGACCTATGTCAATGCTCTTTGTCCACTTTCCAACAGTTGCTGTAGCTGGCAAAGAGGGCGGAAACAGTGCTGTGGACCCGAGATGCAGGTACACAGCCTCCAGACCAAGGTGCAGGATCCAGCCACTGGCTGTTAACACCTCGTCTTCTGAGAGCGAAGTGGCTGGAGGAGCGCCGGTACCATCAGGTGAAGCATCTGGGGGTCAGTCCCAGGAGGTGATTGTGGCAGGCGACACCTCAGCAGTGGTGGGACAGTGTGCTACCACACAGGGGCCATCGGTGAGGGAAGCCACAGTGTAGTCATCAGGGGGATGGAGTTGGAGGTGGAGGAGGGGCCCATTGCAGGCCAGCCCATGGGGTCAGGTGGGCGCATCAAGGAGGGTGTTCAGGCTGCACCCCTAGCCCAGAGACGTGAGGGCATGCAGTCTACTATGGAGGTGTCTGCACAACCTCCTGTTCCTGGGCCATCTGCTTTGGCAGTGACCACCTTCCTGGATGCCTCTACCCAGACAGATCCCCTGCTTAGGGACGATGAGGCCATCAGATTAGTGGTGCAGCCCCTGCTGGCAGGTATCGCCAGGTGGATGGCAGCTATCCATGATGATGTAACATCTTCACACGAGGAGGTTGTACAGCATCACGGGCAGGTGTGCATCTGCCTGTGCTAGTTGGCACGTGCCCTGCTCTCGGGTGTCTCTCAGGGTTGGCCACTGAAATGCCCCCTCCTCCACTTCATCCTATGGACCCATGTCATCCTCCCTGCAGGCTTCTCTGACAACTACTACCACGCCCACTTGTGCACCAGTCCCACCACCACTGCCCTGTCTAGTAGTGGCTTCCTTCCCTGCCCAAGGTTAGAGTCCCTGAGATAGCAGATGAGGTGGTCACTACCCAAGCACTGACACAGGAACAGACATTGGAGGGACAGCTGGCACTTCCGAGCAGTGCAGTGCCCTAGGCCCCTGATGGATTTCATCTGGTCAGAGGGCGTACCTCTAGAGTTTGCACTCTGCCCAGAAACAGCAGATGGTGACTGTGGGGAGGCAGATTTTTACAGGCAAATCCACCCGGAGGAGGCAATTCGCACATGTGAGGCAGTAGGAACACAGGGCAGCGCTAGAGGCCATGTCCTCTGTGTTTGGTTGCTACCAGAGGCAGCTGGTGGCAGAGAGGCAGCAGGCGAGGGAGGCAGTGGTGATGGTGGCCAGAGATCAGGTGGCGCAGAGATGGCTGCCATCTTGGAGGATGCTTGCCGATCAGCAGAGGAGTCTGAGAGGCAGATGGTGGCCACCATGCAAGCCCTCCAGGCAAGAATGGAGGCCACCTACAGGTGGAAGATGTACATTTTGATTCAGCCCTGGTCGAGGCATTGTCAGAGATTGAAGACGTGTAGCCCGCTGCCATTGTATAAAGCTACTTAGCATTAGGTTTCATTTTGGAATTTTTTTGTGTTTTACCCATACCATCATTTCATTGTAAATCGTTAATTATTAATAAAAGTTTTAATTCAGTTCAGTCCACGCTTCTTGCAGTCTCTTTATCTGCATATGTTCTGTGTCAGTCATGTGGATTGGGGCCTCACTATGTGTGTCATGTTGTTACTGTGATGTTTGGTGTGTGACGTTTGTGCATGCTAAATGTGTGTAGTAGTTGTGGCATCCATGCTCGATGGCCATGTGTGAGGACTTGTAGGTGTGGGAAGATGATGTCATTTTGGACTCACATATTTCGACGCTCAGTCAAGCAAATGTGTTGGTTGCCTACATGAGTGCTCTGCAATACAGGCCTGTTGTTGAATTGTGTACATGATGTGGATGTGTGTGTGTGAGTTGTATGCTGTGGTTGCGTCTGTACTCCAGTACTGGATGTGCTGGAGTGCTTGTTGATGTTGTGTGTTGTTGTTTGACATGGTGCCATTATTTGAACTTACTTGGACATGTGCAACTGTGTTTCACAAGTAGGGGTGGAGCCATCAGACAGGTCTGGCTGGCTGAATCTGTTTCTCTGATGCCATACCTTGTGCTGGGGCTCTGCATGCTGCTGTTATCGGTGTGTTGGTGTTGGTGGAGTGACATTTTCTGTGTGTGTAGTGTTGTGCGTACATGGATGGCAGTGGTGATGTGCGATATGTGTTATGAAGCTGTTTGGTGTCTATGATTGGGAATATGTACTCACTCATTCATGTGTATTTCACATTTTTTTACATAGTTTACGTGCCTGTTGTATGTGATGAAAGCTCATTCACCTCTGGTCATTTGCTACCGGGTGTTCATGTTAGATGTGATACTTGAGGGGCTGCCTGTGGTAGTGGGTGGCAGTCAGTGGGGGTGGTGGGAGGTATCAGGACTTGAAGAGGCTGCCTGGGGTAATGGGCAGAGTTCATTGAGGTGGTGGGAGGACTTGAGGGAGCTTCCTGGGCTAGTGGGCAGAGGTCAGTGGGGGTGGTGGGAGCAGGGCGAGCTAGCAGGGGCTTCCTCTGGGTTGGGGCTGAGGTCAGTAGGGTGGTAGAAGGTGTGAGGACTTGAGGGGCTGTCTGGGGTAGCTGGCGGAGGTCAATGGTGTGGTGGGATCAGGGTGGACTAACAGGGGCTGCCTGGGGGTTTGGGCGGAGGTCAGTGGGGAGGTAGGAGGTGGGAGGTCTTGAAGGGACTGCCTGGGATAGTGGCCAGAGGTCAGTGGGGTGGTGGGAGGAAGTGAAACCAGAAGGGATTGCCTCAGGGTTGGGGCAGAGGTCAGTGGAGGTGGTGGGAGGAGGGAGCACTAGAGTGGGTGCCTGGGGTACTGGGTGGAGGTCAGTCGGGGTGGTGGGATAAGGGCGGACTAGAAGGGGCTGCCGGGGGTAGCTGGTGGAGGTCAATGGGGGGTGGGAGCAGGGTGGACTAACAGGGGCTGCCTGGGGGTTCGGCCGGAGGTCAGTCGGGAAGTAGGAGGTGGGAGGTCTTGAAGGGACTGCCTGGGGTAGTGGCCAGAGGTCAGTGGGGTGGTGGGAGGAAGTGAAACCAGAAGGGATTGCCTCAGGGTTGGGGCAGAGGTCAGTGGAGGTGGTGGGAGGAGGGAGCACTAGAGTGGGTGCCTGGGGTAGTGGGTGAAGGTCAGTTGGGGTGGTGGGATGAGGGCGGACTAGAAGGGGCTGCCGGGGGTTTGGGGCAGATGTCATTGGGGGTGGTGGAAGGTGTGAGAATTTGAGGCTGCCTTGGGTAATGGGTGGAGGTCAATTGGGGGTGGTGGGACGAGGGCAGACTAGCAGGGCCTGTCTGGTGGAGGTCAGTGGGTGTGGTGGGAGGAGTGAGGACTTGAGGGGGCTGGCTGGGGTAGTGGGCAGAGGTCATTGGGGGTGATGGGAGGTGTGAGGACTTGAGGGGGCGGAGGTCAGTGAGGGTGGTGTGAGGTTTGAGGGCTGTAGGGGGCTGCCTGGAGTAGTGGGCAGAGGTTAGTGGTGGTGTTATGAGGTGTGAGGGCTTGAGGGGTCTGCTATGAGTAAGGGGTGAAGGCCCACAGTGTGTGTCCAGGTTGAATTTATGGGTGACAGTGCTAGTTTGACTGTAGTGCTGGTTTGAGTTGCCAGGGACAGGTTGCTGCTTTGCCCGGGTGCTGGGTTGATTTGTGGGGGATGATATGCAGTTTGACTGTGGTGCTGACTTGAGTTATGGGTAAAGGTTCTCAGTTTTGCCGGAGTCCTGGCTTGAGTTGAAGGGGATGGTACGCAATTTGACCATGGTACTGACTTAAGCTATGGGTGATGGTTTGCAGTTTTTCTGGGGTGCTGACTCGAGTTATGGGGGACGGTTTGCAGGTTTTCTGGGGTTCTGCCTTGCGTTACAGAGGACAGTTCACAGTTCGCCAGGGTGCTGGATGGTGGTGCTACGGCAGGCACAAAGGTTGTGTGTATGCGCTAGTTTGCAGGGGGTGTTTTGCTGGCATTCCAGGTGCAACTCAGTGTTGTTTGCACTACGGGTTACTTTGCGCTTTGGACTCAATGAATCAGCGAACAGTGCTACGCTTTTTGCATGCGCAACTAGGGACAAGGTGTTTTATGGCGCAACTTAGTTTGCTTGGACTTAGCGCATTTACTACGAATTTGGCCCATAGTTTGGCATAGCTCACATGCACATAAGTGTCACCATCAAGAGTGCCATTGGCATTCTAAACCAATGCTCCCTATATCTCCACTAAGGTCTATGTTGAAGCCAAGTAACTCCCTTGAAGAGTAGAAATCTATTGCAAGTCTGCCTCCTTCTAAAAACATGAGCACTGATGCCCGATCTACCCACCTCATTGCAGGTAGCCTATGCTGGGAGTACCACTGGACCAACTGCACAGAACCATGAACAGACAACCACTGAAACAGCAGTGTCCAGGTGCAGATTGGGAACTGATGAGAGCAGTGCCAGCCCAGGCCATGACATGAAAGGATAACATGCGACACCAGTTCTAAAGTCTCACAAAGGTGTCTATGGTTCTCCCGATGTGACTGCAGGGAATAGTGGGGTTGTCTCTTCCAGATCCATTCCCATTGCCAGCCTTGGTGGATGATTCACTGTGCCTGCGTGTCCCACACATGGTCCTCCCATATTCCGTTAAAACTGGTCAATAGGTGCGTGTGCCCTCACATCACTAGGTGCAGGAGTTGGTTGGGCAGCATACACGTGCATCGATTCCACTCACGTGCTTACACTACAAGCAACTTCCTCACCCATGCCAGTACTGCCCGAAGGACCTAGAGAAAAGAGTCCTGTGAACAATGCGATAGGGGTGCGCTGAATGCTGTTTTGACTGCCTTCAGCATGGAGGACTGTGGCATGGGCAAAGGGGCCCCAATACCACTTTCAGTGACGTTAGGAATGCCTTGGGTGCTATACTGCCGGTGGGCTCCCCTCTGGAATACTAAATGGAACCAACGCGGCTGTGTCTCACTGCCCTCACGCACATCGTTTTTTTCTGTGGCACAAGTGCCCGAGGGTTCCAATTCAGTGTGGGAGGACGACATTGGAAGAGTTGTAAAGGGCTGCCACTTCACACACTTCACAAACAATGAGCACATCAGCTAGAAGCTAAAGCCATTGAAGAAATCCCCCTGATGCCATTGACAATACCTGTATGATATATGCCTTATGCAGCCTTATGCAGCCTGTAAGATGTTGGCTAGTTTTACCCAGGACATGGGTTATAGGTCAAAGGATCGAGTGCAAAGGGTCGAATGACAAAAGGTTCGAGTCAATAGTCTCGAAAACAAAAGGTTCGAAAATATTATTTTTTTAATATATATTTTTTTGGCGGTTCCCCCAACCCCTGTTTTTGTGGTAAAAACCACTTTATTTACCTACACGGAAACCCAAAAATAAATATATATATAAAAAAATGTGAACCTTTGGTTTTCTACCCTATTGACTCTCACCTTTTGCATTCGAGCCTTTTGTAATCCATCCTTTGACTGGACACAGTTCTTACAGGACTGCAACAAGTGGTCAGGCCCTGCAAAAGCAATGGTGTATCTACCTCACAGAGTGGTGAGCACTGTGCAAAAGCAAGTGATGGCACAGACATTAGTTTAGCAAATTGGGGCATGTGTCAAAGGATGAACTGCATGTTTGATGTCATCACCCCTATTTCCATTTTTTTTCTCCTCCGCAAACCACCCTCAGAAACGGTTGCAATGACATTTGAATTTGGTTTGCATCCCAGCCCCGTGGATGCAAAGTCTCGCCATGGTCATCGGTGCCTTTGTTTGCCACACATTACTCCTTATCATGTGTACGTTCACTGATGACATTATTTCACCATTTGGCGCACTTTCTTGAAGCCTGTGTTGCCCACACAGCCACTGACATAGATATGCTTCTCCTCACCACCCGACGCTTGGCAAATGAAATGTTCTCGCGTCTTGAATTACGCAACAGTCCTATGGACCTGGGTCCTTGTGCAGATGTGCCTCTGGGTGTCGTTAGAGCTTATTTTCTGCTGCACACAATGTGTTCTGTCGCTATGGTACAGCTGTCGGGCGGGCATAAGGCCCTACTTCTTATGCCATTATCCGCTTTTCATCTTTACTGAATTCTGGCCTTTTACGCCCCGCTATGATGTGATGCAACTTGTGGGGTCTTCGTGTGGTAAAGTTGTTGCCACTTGCGGAGGTGACGAGCTCTGTGGCTGCAACAGGTTCCTTCTCATTGGTGAAAGGTCCTGTTGGCTGGATGTCGTCAGCACTGATGGATCGAGGTCTCTCTAGGGGTGCCATCGCCAGCAGAAGTTGTTTCCCCACAAGTGCGCCACTGCTCAACTTCCTCAGTGCAGCAGGTAGAATGGTCTGCTGTCTTTGAAGAGGGGCTTTTCAAATGTCTTGTCATTCCTGAATGGACTATCTCCCTGGATGGACAGGTTCTGGCCCATACAGTCTCTTTCAGGGGCGGACTGGCCTATAGGGAACTCTGGAGATTTCCTGGTGGGCCTCTGCACCCTGGGCCTCTTTCGTGTGGTAGTTCCATATTTTCTCATAGGAAAAGCATTGAGCTTGCTGAAAATGTGTCATATGGGGCCACTTTGAAAATTATTTCCAGGGCCTCTTTTGGTCCCCAGTAATTATTTCCAGGGCCTCTTTTGGTCCCCAGTAATTATTTCCATGGCCTCTTTACGTTCTCAGTTCACCCCTGGTCTCTTTTTTGTACATGCCTGGGCACATGCAATGCATTAGAGATGCGTGCAATCGACAGGTTGTGTTATGTTAGAGCACTTATAATGTTCAAATCTAACCAGAAGAAACCAGGTGAAGTAATCATCTATTAGCTTACTTCAAGAAAGTCATTCAATTTGTATTAAATTGAAGCAGTGAGCATGGCATGTGGAAGGAGATGGGCAGACGGTTCCACAGATGGGGCACAGCAACAGAAAAAACATGCCAGGCGATGTTGGATTGTGATACTTTGCACGCTTTTTTGAGGTGCTTGTAAAGTGTTTGTAAAGTTCCTGCTGGCTGTTGACTCCAGACTCCTTATTTTGGCGAATCCAGATTTATTCCATTGGGACATTTTAGCTGTAAGCACCGCCCCCTCCCCTAACATCCGGGCCACACGCATTTTGCACACGTGCTTTTGTGAAGTGCTTGTAAAGAGCCTGTCGGCTGTTGGCTCCAGACTCCTTGCTTTCGCGAATCCAGATTTATTCCATTGGTATGAACAGACTTAAAGGACTATTTGAACAAGCATAACCCTTTTGGAACTTATTCCGTTGGAGTACATATATTTACTTTACTTATACGTGTTTTTCCTTATTTTTAGGGACATAGTTTTAAGCTCCATCCCCTTCCCAGCAGCCTACAAAACATCCGGGCCACACGCATTTTACGCGTCTGCTTTTGTGAAGTGCTTGTAACGTGCCTGTTGGCTGTCAGCTGGAAGCTGCCTAGCGAGTGAGCGTGCTATGTCCTTGTTTTTATTTAATTTTACTTTACTTTACTTTTCTTTCTTCGGTTCTTCTTATTTCTGTTTATTCAAATTCGAGCCAAAAGTATTTGACGAAACCTACGTTTTTTGGCTTACTGCACAAAAACCCAGACTCATTTAAAAGTGGAAAAGGTCGCTTTAATGTGACAGGCCAAAGCTTACAATCAAAACGCTTAACTGGCTCCATGGCCTAACAAGCTAAAGACATATTTGAACAATCAATTAAATAACTTAAACATTTCCATTTTCCCCCAACAATTAAATAATTAAATACCCAATTTCCTCCCTAATGATCCCTTGGATCCTACCGTCTCCTTGCCCCTTTTCCAGGCGTCCCGCTTTCTCCCAGGGGCCATGCCCTCCAGGCTCAATACCTGTTCCCCCGGGGTGACCTGCTTGTGCAAACAGCGCCACCCCCTCCTTTCCCGTGTCATTCCCCCATTGTGCTTCCCTCCCCCCACATCAAAAGGGGCCATGCCCCCGGCGCCCCAACCCACTTCGACCCCTTTTAAACTCCCCTCTACACCAAACTCACCCTTCTTATGACCTGCAGCCAGCCTGACCTGCCACATCAGCAACATATATTACACACAAACTTTCACAATGCCCTGACCTGTCACACGAAACTACCAACCCTACCCTCCTAACAGACCCCAAAAACCATAAAAAACTCCCCATGACATCTAGAAAATCCCCCGCATAATCCCATGAACAATGGACCCCCCCCTATTCCATAACTGACATTACCCTAAAACCAAAATGAAGGGGTGGGAGGGCGGGACAATCATCAAGTCCTAACCGTCGCCTGCCTCCCGAACCTTCCCTGATCCCTTAAGTACCCCTAGGGAGGCGCTCTGCATCCCCACGGCCACTCGCTGGCCGTGTGCAGCGCCAAAAAACTCCCCGGGGGGAAACGCTACGCGTTCCCCCCGGGGCCCCCCTTTTGGCTTACTGCACAAAAACCCACACTCATTTAAAAGTGGAAAAGGTCGCTTTAATGTGACAGGCCAAAGCTTACAATCAAAACGTTTAACTGGCTCCATGGCCTAACAAGCTAAAGACATATTTGAACAATCAATTAAATAACTTAAACATTTCCATTTTCCCCCAACAATTAAATAATTAAATAACCAATTTCCTCCCTAATGATCCCTTGGATCCTACCGTCTCCTTGCCCCTTTTCCAGGCGTCCTGCTTTCTCCCAGGGGCCATGCCCCTCCAGGCTCAATACCTGTTCCCCCGGGGTGACCTGCTTGTGCAAACAGCGCCACCCCCTCCTTTCCCGTGTCATTCCCCCATTGTGCTTCCCTCCCCCCACATCAAAAGGGGCCATGCCCCCGGCACCAGAAAAACCCTCCCCCGAGGAGTTCTTTCTGCCCCAACCCCCCCCCCAACTTTTCTACCTCAAACTTTTTACCCATTCTCCCAGCCAAGCACCCAAGTCCGCCAGGTAGTGATTATTCCCCTACACGGACAAGTGTACCCCAACCTCTCTAAAGATAAGGAGACCCTCATATGTTATTTCCTTATGGTCCATGACCTGCACTGCCACCGAGGCACAAAATTTTACCCTTTCTCTGTTTATCCCCTTCCTGGCCCGTTCTATTGCTCCCCCCTTTTCACTCCCCTCCACACTCATCGCGGCAACAACTTAGTCCATACCACCACTGCTTGAGGCCACATTTCCCGCACCCCCCCTAAGTCCCTCTTCATTTTCCTTAGCAGAGCCAACCCCGTATCTCTCACCAGGTCATTCTCCCCTGCATGCATAATCACCACCTCTGGAACCCCAAGCGTTCCCTCATCCCTGCCAATATAGGAAGCAGCTGATCCCACCGCAGGCCCCCCAACCCGTGCCCTCTCACCACCACTTCCTTGTAACTGCACCCCTGTTACCTTCCAAACCCCTTTTCTCCACTTCCTTCCCAGCCCGCTTAACAATTGAATGGCCAACAAATCAAAACTTGCGCCAACTCCCCTTCCTTTCGCGCAGCATCTGAAAAAGAAAATACAAAATCACTGACAAGTCAAAAATATTTCAACAACAGTTGGCCCGCAAAGTCCTAACCACCTTTTCAGCACCCCCATTATCAAACTCCCTGCCGTACCCCTTGTATTTCCCAGACCTCCAACGTCCCAACCTTTTCACCTTGTCTTCTGAAAAAACCCCGCCCGGTACCCTCAGATGCTGCGCCCATCCTAAAGTAACGAGTCCCAAAATCCTCTTCCTTTTCCCCACTGCCACCAACTCCTTCCGCAATACCCCTAGCACCTGGAACTGGGCATAAGACCTTGCTCCCACGACCCAGCCGAACCCAAGAGCCCCTTCCCTTCTTATCCTTCTTAGACCTTTTAATCTTGATGTCTAAACCTTCTTCTGTAATTTGAACATCTTCCCATTGCAGTCCCCCTAGTCCACCTTTTCCCCCGACCAACTCGGAAACCCTGAAAGCCCCCAAACAATACCCACGTAAAACAAGTCGCAAACAGCTCCCCTACAAGCAATAAACCATTTGTTCCACTTGTTGTGCCCAGTTTGTTCCTTTACATTCCTGCATTGTCCCCCCTGCACCCATTGTCCCCCCTGCACCGGGGGCCCACGTGCACCCCCGTCCATGCAGGCCCTTTAGTTTATTACTCCTCTCGCCATTGCACCAGGGGCCAAACCTGCACCCCCGTCCATGCAGTCCCTTCCATATAACTCTTCAAGCTCCTCGCATCCATTACCAACTTTTTCCCGCCTGCACCAGGGGCCCTAATGCACCCCCGTCCATGCAGGCCCCTTTTCTTCCTTACTCCTCTCCACCGCTGCACCAGGGGCCAAACCTGCGCCCCCGTCCATGCAGTTCCTTCCATATCACCATCTTCAAGCTACTTTCGTCCATTACCACCTGTTTCCCACCTGCACCAGGGGCACCAGGGGGCCTAGAGCACCTCCGTCCATGCAGGCCCCCTTTTTTTTTTTTTTTTTTATTTTTTATTTATTTTTTTTATTTATTTATTTATTTTTTTATTTTTCCTTTTCCTCTCCACCGCTGCACCAGGGGCCAAACCTGCGCCCCCATCCATGCAGACCATTACACATAAATTCCTCTTCCGGCACCTCCCTTCTATGCTCCACTTTTTTTTTTTTTTTTTTTTTAATTTAGCTGCACCAGGGGCCCTAGTGCACCCCCGTCCATGCAGACCCATCTCCTCACTTCCCCCCTGCTGCACCAGAGGCGCTCCTGCACCTCCGTCCATGCAGCCTGAAGCCTACTCACCTTGTCGTGCGGCAACCGTGAGGGCTTCACCACCGTCGACCCTGCCCTCCAAACGACAGCTACCTCTCCCTTAACAATTTCCACCGTTACCTCCCCCCTGGGCCCTCCCCTACCTACATATCTTCCTCCTCACCTTTCTCCTGCCCCCTTTAATTTTGCTCCCAACACCTTTCATCAAACCTTGTGCCCCCCACCTCCTTTACGATAAACTGAGCCCGACCTACCAGCACACCCCAATTTACCTGGCATGCGGTCCTTCCCCCCCACTTCCTTGCCCCGCTCCTCGCCCTGACCCACTGTCCCCTGCCTGAAAACAATCTGTAACCGGATGCCGACCCGCACACCTGCTGCACTCGTGTTTAAATTTGCACATCCACCTCGTGCAGCTTTCTTTATGGAACGCCCGACATGCTGTTGAGGGCTGTCCTCCGCCTCCTCCCCCCGCCTCCTCATGGGCGGGGCGACCAAGAAAGGGCCGGTAAGGCACAGGCAGCCCAATTGTTGTGTGTAATGTCGGGGCAGGCCCCGTTGGAGCCATCCATTGCAGCCAAAGATCCATGTCAATCTCCCCCCAGACCGCCTAACTATCCTCCGCCATTCTCGCTCTGAATTCCTCATCATAGCGTACCCAGGCAAAACCCCCAAAACTCGTGAAAGCCTTCCTAAGTACGTCCATATATTTAAACAGGGCCACGCACCGCTCCGTAAATTTTCCACAGTACACACTGGCATAAATAATAAACGCCGACGCCCAATTCTCAATGGTCACCGGGACCCTTGGGCATGAAGCCAGTTCCCTCTCTTCCTCCTTAGACCCCTCCTTTGCTCTCACTTCCCTATGGAGCAATTTAAAGACATCCACAAATTCCCCTGCCTCAATCTTCTCCCTGGTCGCTGCCCTCAAGTGCGCCCCCAATGGTTTTGTTATCCCCATGTATGGCCATTTTTTCTCCTTTCTTTTCACTTCACACTCCTTATCCTTTCCAGCTTGCACTTCGAGCACCAATGGCTCCCCCACCTTGTCCGTTTGGACCTCCACTGAGCAAATGCTCTTTTCAACCCCCTCGGCTCCAATGGCCTGCACACCAACTTCCTTCCTTACACATTGAAAACCAGCCCGTTCCTCCCCTGTCCACCTATTTTTTACCCCTCTCTGCCATGCAGATGACCATTCCTTTTCCCGCTCACCTCTTTCCACACCTGCCACCTGCGGCCGGGCATCCACACCGGTGCTCCTCCTCTCCATTCTTAGAGGGCTCCTACATTGTGGATGCGAGCTCATGCCCGGGATGATTTGATGATCTTCTTGTGAGCCCAGGGCGTCCGCCCCGCCACTCCTTTGACGTCTTCTCAGCGGGGTTGTGGGAACCCCTGCCTGGTCCTCTTCTCTCGGGCGAGGCGTTCCGACCTCCACCCTGGAATCCTCATTGCTAGGGGCTGTGCTGCGCCCTCTAGGCTCTCCTTGCGTTGACTGAGGCGGGGCCGTACTGAAACTCTCAACCTCCAACTTACCAGCGGGGGCTGCGCAGCGCCCTCCGCCCTCACTCCTCCTACCCGGGGGGGCCGTTCCGCGCCCCACTCTAACCTCCTCACTTGAAGGGGACCTCTCCCTCCTTTCTCCACCTGCACTCTTCTGCAGGTATTTACCCCCTCTTCCACTTTGCCCTGTCACCCCCCTCTGCCCCCTTCACTAGCCCCCTTCTTATTCCTCTAAGCCACCTCATGACCCGAAATCATTTCTCCCCCTGCCGCCCTCCTGTCTATCCCCTTTCTCACTTTCCGCCCCTAGTTTCCCAAACCTCCCCTCTCCCCACCGATGGGGTGCAGGCCACCATTGCCGCGAGAGCCCCATCTGCCGCTGCTCTACGCTGCGGCCTACCACCACTTATCTCCCCCTCCCCCATGACCTCTCCGCCTGTGACCTCCCCCACTGCCCTCTCCCACTGGGCCCCAGATGCCCCACTAATTATTTCCCAAGCCTCCCTCAGAGCCTCAGCATCAACCAGGCCCTTTTTGCCGGCTCTCTGGCCCACCATCGTGCACTACTAATCTGATTGTGCACGACAATATATATGCCCCCTGAAAATGAACCTAACAAACCTAAGCCCCCGAGCCAAAACTACCCGTGGACCTATCCCCAAACTGAAAAAATGCTAGCTTTGAAACTAGCTTTTTTTTTTTTTTTATAAACCTACTTATTCAATGAAATTAATACTCTTTTTATTTATTTATTTATTAATTTATTATTTTTTTTTATTTATTTATTTATTTTTTTAATAAACCCCCCCACTTCCAACCACCCCCTGCACCCGGATAGCCCCCCTTTTTCCCACTCCCTTACGAGCTGCTTTGCTCGCAAACCCTCCCCACAGGGCCCCCCCACCCTCCACCCCCCTGCTCAAAAACCCCTTCCTTTCCTTAAAACCCCCTATTCCTACTTTCCCTTTCTTTTTATTAAATTTCTTTTTTTTTTTTTTTTTTTTTACTGCCCCCCCACTCCGTCAACCCCGCTCCACCGCCCCCCCCCCCTAGTGGCCCCAACGCCGCACCGCAGTACCTTCTTATCCTCAATGGGATCGTAACAGGGGGAGCGGTCCCTTTAAGAGGGCCGCTCTGCCCCCTCCCTGCTGCACGCCGGCACCGCACGCGAGGAAAAGAAGCCCAGCACACGCGGGCTCAACTAACCCACGGCTCCCCTCACCCGACACACTGCGTCCCACACTAAAGAGCCGCGGGGGCCGGCAACATCAATGCTGAGCCCTGCGGGCCCACACTGCAGCCGTCGAGAGAATGCCCGCCCAGCTCCCTCACTATAAAACCAAACTGCTGGCTCGAACGGCCCGAACCACCCGCCCTGCCGAAAGCCAACCCGCGGGCGGCGGCTTCGGTAAGGAGGGGGCGGGGCAGTACCTTATGTACGGTACCCCCAACTATTCGGGGCCCGCGACCCCCGCGACCCCCGCCCTCATTATATATTTTTTTTTTTTTTTGTGCCGCCGACGACACTCTCCCTCGGCCCTTATCCTGGCCCCCATCCCCTACCTCACACACCTCGTTAGGCCCCAATCAGGGAAGGCTCAGGAGCAGGCGACACACCAAGTCCTAACCGTCGCCTGCCTCCCGAACCTTCCCTGATCCCTTAAGTACCCCTAGGGAGGCGCTCTGCATCCCCACGGCCACTCGCTGGCCGTGTGCAGCGCCAAAAAACTCCCCGGGGGGAAATGCTACGCGTTCCCCCCGGGGCCCCCCTTCTAATCTTTTGCTGCTACGTATCTGTACTGCTGAATTCTCCAAGCTGATTTTGTATACTTTGACTTCTGGTATTCCGCCAGTCGGGGAAATCCTATCTCGGACTTCTGATGCCTTGGTGACTCCGAAGAGTACCTTGTGCTCTAACAATTTAACTCAAAGCTGTAATACCGCCCTGACTGCGTGTTTGATTTCCCTGACCTGTGACATACGGACGTTTTGTGCACCCGAAGCAATGACGCTTCACGCAAGTGCAGATCTGTGAACAGCTCTGTGTAATGTGTCACCCCTCCTGGTAGCATGGTATCTCCCAGGAGCTTGTGCAGTAGCCACGTGACTATAATCAATGAAAAGGAATGGGCGGTCTTGCGCGCATTCAGTCCGAAAGTCTGTAACCATGATGTGCTCTGTGTGTTTATTGCGCAGCACCATGCTGGTGCTGCGTAGCTAATTGAGGGCTTGCCTGCCAGGCCCTCCACCATGATGGTGCCCCTGCTGGGCGATCAGCCCTCTATCCTGGCTGTATGCCAGGCCAGTAGAGCCCCTGCTGGCCAACTCTACCCATACAGGCCGCTGCCACTGCTGTGCAACACCGGCGTTGGTTACTGCAGTCGGCCTGTGTGCCCCTAGGCCATGGAGGAGCCTGTGTGCTCACAGGCTGACTGGGTGCCCCCAGTCTGGAGCTGTCTGCTGGGTGCCCCCAGCCTGGTTGCCTTGTCGAGTGCTCCTGGCATATGCAGGATGATCCCTGCATATCAACATGCTGCGTGACCGCAGCCCAAGATCTGCTGGGTGCCCCCAACATGTAGGTTGAGTGCCCCCAGCCTTCGTTCACCTAGTCTGGGTGCCCCAAAAACCAGGACAAAACATTGGCACCGAGGAGTGAGGGCCCCCGTGCCCCGCAGCATCTTGTGGTGGAAGGAACGCAGTGTCGGCCGCACGACCATGGAGGAGGCTCCATGAGGAGGCTGCATGTGCCGCAGAGGTGGATGTGGCCCCCCGTCCCAGAACGGGGAAGATTGCCCCACGGCCTTGGCCACGAAATATGGAACAGCGGCATCTGCCGCATGGAGGAGGTGAGCTGCCCCCACCCACCGTGAGGAGGAGCATGCCCAGCGGCCTCCATCACAATAATGAGGTGGGTGTGAGACATGAGCCGCGACTACGCTGCAGCCATCCCACCCAACGGTGGGACGAGGAAATGCTCCAGAGCGGAGCGAGGAAAGAAAATACACAGTGGCTGCCGCCACTATGAAGAGGATCCCCTAATTGGTGTGGCGAGCCTGCAGAGAGTGGAGGCGGCATCCGCTGCATGTTGCAGGTGAGGAGCAATGGGCGGCCTGGAGCCCGCAGTTCAAAGCTGTGGCTCCCGAGGACCTTGGCATCAAAATGCTCCCTGTCGGAGCTGTTTGGCCATGGTTGAGGAGGCGGCCTGTGTGTCCCCGGGCCGCCGATGGAGTAAAAAAAACAAAAATGACCACGCTCCTTGTCGGAGCATTTAATACTGCATGGGCCCTTTCCAGACCGGGGCCCGTGGGTGGAAAAGGGTGTGTGCTCCATGCCGGGAAAAAAAAAGGGAGAACGAAAGTGCTCCACGTAGGAGCGAACAGCAGAGAGCAGTGTTTGTGTCGGCAGAATACCTGGGCCCTCCGGCGGTGAGTGTGAATGTTTCAAAATAAGTGGAAAGAAAAAAATTATGAAAAAACCACTGCAGAATCAACAGTGTGTGAGGGAAGCAATCTCTGTGGGCAAATACCCTATGGCCTGTTGAGGTTTCCGCGCCCACTGGTGTGGCCTATTTAAGAAGGAAGAAATGGAGGAAAGGGAGGGTTTGTCATGATCTCTGCTTCCAAAAGATCAGGACTTGCCCGACTCCCTTGGAAGCAGACCCATAACCCCGGTTCCGAGTGCCAGCCAGTCCCAATTGGGACCTTTTGGACCCTGTCCTGGCGCCAGTGGCACCAGGCTCATAAAGATGTCCAGTCCAAGCGCTGGAAGCGCCGGGCTCATAATGCTTGGGTGGACTTACCTGCAGCAGACCATGCTGCTTACTTACCTGCCAGTTGAACCCCTGATCCTCTTCTGTTTGGGACTACTTTTCCTGTTGGGTGGGGCAGGAGCCACTCCCTAGGTTGAGAACACTGGAACTCTTCTGGAAACCAGGAACTCTTTTCTTACCTAGGCGTGGCTGTGGAAGGAGACACCTAAGCACTACAGGAGGCTATTTAAACCACACACGATGGATGAATCTTGCTTTGCCTTATTCTGCATTCTCTGCAGCAGAACGCTCATCGTGTCTTCTGCTTCTGATCCTGGGCCTAAGGGAACAAAGGCTTACCATCCTGGAATCCAGTCTTCAGCAGCACCTGTAAAGACAAAGAAAGAACAGGTTAGCACTACGGTCTTCAGTGGCAGCGCATCTCTTACCTGGTCCATCGGCTGTCACCAACGCCTCGCGCTGCATTCCGGCATCTGAAAGACAAAGGCTTACCTACTCTTCGCATGCTCCGGAGGCCTTCGGCGCTGCATCCCGCATCTGAAAGACAAAAGAAGGTGCGTTTAAAGACATTGGGCAACTTTATTACTCACGTGCCATTACTCCTTCCCACGCCGAATCCAGTGGGTATTCCAGCAACATTCAGCTTCTCTAAAGCTCCGAACTTGTACCTGTAAGATAAAAGGGACAGTTAGTGTGCATCGTGAAGCAGGCTACAAACGCTTACTTACGTGCTTCCAGGCGCTTCTATTCCTCACGCGGGTTCGATCCTCAACTCTCATCAGCCCGCCATCCGCCAGCGCCGGAACCCTGCAAAACAAGAGATATCATTACAAAAGACTTTTAAGACATTTAAAGTGCCCAGAACTTACCGTTCGTGCAGTTAACGACGGACAGCAGTCCTCTGAGGTCAAGAGGCCTGCACCCTTATCCAGTGAAGAAACTGGTTACGGCACCCTGCCCCGAGGCAGATGGAGAGCTCGGCGTTCACTTACCTAAGGTGAGGGCGTTAACCTTTGGGGTTCTACAGGAGAAGAGAAAGGGAAGAGGAGAGAGGCACCCAATAACCCCAGTTCATTAATCCCATATTTTCTATCTGCAGACATCTTACTCTTCGAGTCAGACATACAGTGCACAGAGGTCCAGCCCAAAGAGCCAACCGTGTGTTACACATCACCTTTGAAGATACGGCATTCACCCAGTCAAGACCGGCGCCTCTGCGGGAATCAGGTGAGCGTTACGGAACGCAAAGCCAACTGCAAAACTCCCACCCAGGCGCTATGGAAACCTCGGATACCGACCAGCTAGCCCAGTTACTTGGGGAACTAAGAGCAGAAGTGCATGCAGCCCGTCAGGAAACAAATGCTCTAAGAAGGGAACTGATTATTTCCAAGGAGCGAACAGACGATCTCGCTAGACAATTGCTACAGTCACAAGCCGGACAAACTCCGTTACCCGCATCAGGGGCAAATCTTCCTTCAACATCCTCTACGAACCCAGTGCAGATCAACCTACCTGGGAATGTACCTCTGGCTCCGCCCGAACGATTTTCTGGTGACCCAAAGAGGTTTGCAGTATTTATTAATCAGTGCCGGTTGCACTTCTTATGCCGGCCAGCAGCCTTTCCAACTGATCAAGCTAACGTAGCTTTCGTGCTTTCGTACCTTATTGGCAATGCGGCAGACTGGTCGATCCCTCTAGTTAATCAAGATGATCCGGTTCTCCATGATTTTCAAGCTTTTCAGCTCAGTATGGAAAAACTGTTTGCAAGACATTCACAGGGGCAGGCCTTGGACAATGAGCTCCTTTCATTGCGACAGGGTAATCAAGACCTTTTGGCTTATATTGCGTCTTTCAACAGACTGATAGTGGAAACTCGAAGGCCTGAGGACAAAAGGATTATGCTGTTTTATAGAGGTCTACGTGGAGAGCTCAAAGATGTGTTAGCCCAAGTAGTGAATCCCCCGCAAGACTGTTCGGACTGTATTGACTTAGTCGTTCAAATTGACCACAGACTGCAGAACAGGAAGGCCGATCGTTCCAAGTTTGATGCTCGAGTATTTTCCAAACCACCCACTCCTATCAAAGGAGTAGACTCCGGGGAACCCATGCAAATAGGGGGCCTGAAAGGACCACTAACACAAAAGGAGCGGGAAAGGAGAAAACAGCTGCAATTATGCCTCTATTGCGGAAACTCGGGGCACTTTCTTCGAGACTGTCCGGTGAAACCAGACAAGAAGGCAGTAGGAGCTGCAGTTACTAGGGTCACAAACTCTGAGCAGGGAAACAACCTCGCCCGACAAGAATAGAGGTCCTCTTGCCGAGCGTTAAAACCAGTTCCGTGACCTCGCATTTCGTGATACCTATGGTCCTCATTAGCCCTGAACATCCGGATCGATTACATGCGATTGAAGCTTACGTCGACAGCGGTGCCATCGGCAATTATGTGGATCATGAAATGGTTTTGAGGATGAATCTGACTCTTTGTCCAAAGGCTGTAAAGGACGTCATTACTACGGTGGATGGTACGGAGATAGCCTCCGGACCAGTAACGCATACCACCCAAGAAGTGACGCTAGTAAGTCAAGATGGACACCATGAGAAGATCGTGTTCGATGTGATCAAGGCCCTCAGTTCCAGATTATTCTAGGAATTCCTTGGTTAGAGAAGCACAATCCTCAGATCGATTGGCGAGCAAGAACGGTTCAGTTTCCAGAATGTGTCTCTACTTGTCACCCTCGACCTGGTGTTGCACTGGCAGCAATTTCCTCGGAGGCTCCCCGGTTACCTCCTGAATACCTAGAATTCCAAGATGTTTTCCGGAAGGATCAGGCTAACTCTCTACCTCCTCATAGGTGTTATGACTGCCAGATAGACCTGATACCTGGATCTACTCCTCCTTGTAGTAGAATTTATGCCCTCACCGAGCCTGAGAATCTTCACCTCCGACAATACCTGGATCAATACCTAGCGAATGGGTTTATTCGTCCCTCCAAGTCCCCTGCTTCCTCAGCTTTGTTCTTCGTTCCAAAAAAAGAAGGGGACCTTAGAACTTGTATAGATTATCGCGCCCTGAACCAGATCACCGTTAAGAATAGATATCCGTTACCTTTGATCCCTGAACTCCTGGACCAAGTCAGAAAAGCATGCATATATACAAAGCTGGATCTTAGAGGAGCCTACCACTTGGTACGAGTAAAAGAGGGCGATGAATGGAAGACGGCCTTCCGCACCAAGTATGGGCTATTTGAATATCAGGTCATGCCCTTCGGACTTTGCAATGCCCCGGCCGCCTTTCAATATTTTATGAACGATGTCCTCAGAGAGCTCATAGATGTGTGTGTTGTTGTTTACATTGAGGACATCCTCGTTTATTCTTCATCGGAAACTGAACATCGGAAACACGTGAAAATGGTCCTCGAGAGATTGCGTCAACACAAACTTTTCGCTAAGTTGGAAAAATGTGTTTTCAACGTGACTGAAGTTGAATTCTTGGGATTCATATTATCACCTAGCGGAGTGCGTATGGATTCAAAGAAGGTCGATGCAATTCTCAAATGGCCATCGCCATCCTCCGTAAAAGGTGTTCAAAGCATGTTAGGCTTCGCTAACTTTTACCGCAGGTTTATCCCCGAATTCTCTCGAATAGTCCAGCCCATCACCGCCTTGTTAAAGAAAAACAAACGTTTTGAATGGTCTACCAAGGCGGAACAAGCTTTCCAGAATTTGAAGACTAGATTTATCTCTGCACCGATCTTACAACATCCTCGCCCAGAACTCCCCTACATCGTTGAAACTGATGCTTCGAGCCTTGCCATGGGGGCAGTTCTATCGCAAAAGGACCCAGTAACCAATCAGTTGCATCCCGTGGCATTTTGGTCCCGCAAATTCTCGCCTCCTGAAATCAATTACACTATTACTGATAAGGAACTTCTAGCTATCAAGTCCGCCTTTAAGGCTTGGCGGCATTATCTTCTGGGGGCCCGACACACCGTTACTGTGATTACAGATCACCGAAACCTGCAATATTTGAAAACCGCAAAAGCTCAATCTTCAAGGCAACTCCGTTGGGCACTATTCTTTGCCGAGTTTGACTTCATAATTACCTATCGACCTGGTACAAAAAACGGTAAAGCTGATGCCCTTTCTTGGATGGGAGTGGAAGAACATTTGATCAATCCTAAACCTGTACCTATCATTCCCGAACAAAGAATTCTAGGTGTAATCGCCACACAATCCATAGAGGAAGTTAAGGATAAAGCCAGGCTACTGGTAACTCCAGCAGACATACAGAATTGGCATCTGCAGGGAAAGGACTTTACGGTGAAGGACAACCTATTATATTTCCAAGAACGGTTATACCTGCCCAGCACAGATTTACAGAAAAAGGTAATCTCTTGTTATCATGATTCTTTAATGGAAGGACATCCCGGTATGACCAAGACCTCGGAAAAGATCAAGCGCTACTTCTGGTGGCCGTCTTGGAAAAAAGATATCAGAGACTTTATAATGTCCTGTGGAGTATGCGCCCAAAACAAGAGTCAAAAGGAAAAACCAGCCGGCCTCTTACGCCCTATTGACATCCCGCCTCGCCCTTGGCATACGCTTTCTATGGACTTCATCACCGATCTACCTCCATGCTCCGGATACAATACGATCCTAGTAATCGTGGACCTATTCTCCAAGATGGCGCATTTCATTCCACTCAAAGGCTTACCAACAGCAGCAACTCTGGCCCGAGAATTTCTCGAAAACATTATCCGACTGCACGGTTTTCCTTCAGTTCTAATTTCGGATCGAGGTAGTCAATTTATTTCTCATTTTTGGCGAAGTTGCTGTCGGTCGGCTCAAATTGATGTGAGACTTTCGACCAGCCACCACCCTCAAACCGACGGACAAACCGAGAGGACCAATCAAACTCTGGAACAGTATTTGCGCTGCATGCTACAACAAACTGAAAAAACTTGGAAAGATATCCTTTGGATAGCCGAATATGCCTACAATAACTCTGTCCACTCGGGAACTGGGAAGACCCCGTTTTTTCTTTTATACGGTAGTCACCCTCGAACCTCAGAGTTGGATCCACTCCAAGATCTTGGAACACCAGCAGTAGACCACCTGCATTCTACAATCACCCAAGCCTTTAAGGAAGCCGTTTCTCACCTTCAAAGGGCTAAAGAACAATACAAGAAAGGAGCAGACCAACATCGGAAGGAAGCCCCCCAATATCAAGTAGGAGATCAAGTCTGGTTATCCACCAAATATCTACCTCTAAAAGGACCACGCACATTCAACCCAAGATACCTTGGTCCCTATTCCATCACTACCATAGTAAATCCAGTAGCGGTCAAGTTGGACTTGCCCCCTCACATGAAGATACATCCGGTCTTCCACGTCTCTCTATTAAAACCCGTGCAACCTCAAACCCGACTAACTACATCTCCAAAACCTATTCTAGTTGATGGAGAACTCGAGTTTGAAGTCAAAAGCATCCTGGATTCCAAGATCTCCAAATCTAAACTATTTTACCTGATTGACTGGAAAGGCTACGGTCCCCAAGAAAGATCCTGGGAACCTGCAGAATATGTCCACGCGCCTCGTCTAATCAAAAGATTTCATCGAACATTTCCTAACAAGCCCAAACCCCCAGAGAAGCCCGGTTTGGGAGGGGCCTTGAGGGGGTGTGCTGTCATGATCTCTGCTTCCAAAAGATCAGGACTTGCCCGACTCCCTTGGAAGCAGACCCATAACCCCGGTTCCGAGTGCCAGCCAGTCCCAATTGGGACCTTTTGGACCCTGTCATGGTGCCAGTGGCACCAGGCAAATAAAGATGTCCAGTCCCAGCGCTGGAAGCGCCGGGCTCATAATGCTTGGGTGGACTTACCTGCAGCAGACCATGCTGCTTACTTACCTGCCAGTTGAACCCCTGATCCTCTTCTGTTTGGGACTACTTTTCCTTCTGGGTGGGGCAGGAGCCACTCCCTAGGTTCAGAACACTGGAACTCTTCTGGAAAGCAGGAACTCTTTTCTTACCTAGGCGTGGCTGTGGAAGGAGACACCTAAGCACTACAGGAGGCTATTTAAACCACACACGATGGATGAATCTTGCTTTGCGTTATTCTGCATTCTCTGCAGCAGAACGCTCATCGTGTCTTCTGCTTCTGATCCTGGGCCTAAGGGAACAAAGGCTTACCATCCTGGAATCCAGTCTTCAGCAGCACCTGTAAAGACAAAGAAAGAACAGGTTAGCACTACGGTCTTCAGTGGCAGCGCATCTCTTACCTGGTCCATCGGCTGTCACCAACGCCTCGCGCTGCATTCCGGCATCTGAAAGACAAAGGCTTACCTACTCTTTGCATGCTCCGGAGGTCTTCGCACTGCATTCCGGCATCTGAAAGACAAAAGCTTACCAGCTCTTCGCACGCTCGGGAGGCCTTCGGCGCTGCATCCCGCATCTGAAAGACAAAAGAAGGTGCGTTTAAAGACATTGGGCAACTTTATTACTCACGTGCCATTACTCCTTCCCACGCCGAATCCAGTGGGTATTCCAGCAACATTCAGCTTCTCTAAAGCTCCGAACTTGTACCTGCAAGATAAAAGGGACAGTTAGTGCGCATCGTGAAGCAGGCTACAAGCGCTTACTTACGTGCTTCCAGGCGCTTCTATTCCTCACGCGGGTTCGATCCTCAACTCTCATCAGCCCACCATCCGCCATCGCCGGAACCCTGCAAAACAAGAGATATCATTACAAAAGACTTTTAAGACATTTAAAGTGCCCAGAACTTACCGTTCGTGCAGTTAACGACGGACAGCAGTCCTCTGAGGTCAAGAGGCCTGCACCCTTATCCAGTGAAGAAACTGGTTACGGCACCCTGCCCCGAGGCAGATGGAGAGCTTGGCGTTCACTTACCTAAGGTGAGGGCATTAACCTTTGGGGTTCTACAGGAGAAGAGAAAGGGAAGAGGAGAGAGGCACCCAATAACCCCAGTTCATTAATCCCATATTTTCTATCTGCAGACATCTTACTCTTCGAGCCAGACATACAGTGCACAGAGGTCCAGCCCAAAGAGCCAACCGTGTGTTACACATCACCTTTGAAGATACGGCATTCACCCAGTCAAGACCGGCGCCTCTGCGGGAATCAGGTGAGCGTTACAGGGTTGCAGCTCCCATGAGTGCTTGTGCGCCCTTCTAGACCTGTGGTTCAGACACCCTGCCACTGATGCCTCCCTGCCACCCGCCCCCATGAGGGAAAGGAAGTGTAATGAGTGGCCTGCCTCCCTGTCACCAGTTCCCCATCACTGGTGGCCCCCAAGACTTTGGAATTGGCCGATGTGGTCCCTGGGCCTCCCCAAGTGCGGCTTTGCCGGCCCGTGAACAGTGGTGTGACTGTCTGGAACTGCTATTGGTGAAAAGCATGAACTGGTCTCCTGCAATTCCTGGACTTGCTTAAAGTGGCCCAGTCAATGGGTAATGTAGAGTTGTGAACATCTGTATGTGTGGAAATGCTTTATGTGGTGTCAGGAGCTCTCATTGGTGCTGTTCCGTGGCCTTAGATCCCACTCACCCAGGTTAATAAAGCGTCCATCTGATAATGTGGTGAAAAACTCCAACCTGTCACCAACCCTGAAAATGGGTATATGTTAACTGTGATTGTTCGTGTAACTATTCCAAGTGTTGAGGTTCGCAATCTGTTGAGATGTCCAGTCCAGTGAAGTATGTCATTTGTTTGTTCCCTATGAAATAGGAGGAGTGTAAGATGTCACCCCTCCTGGGAACATGGTATCTCCCAGGAGCTTGTGGCAGTAGCCACGTGACTATAATCAATAGAAAGGAATGGGCGGTCTCCCGCGCATTCAGTTCGAAAGTCTGTGACCATGATGTGCTCTTTGTGTTTATTGCACTGCACCATGCTGGTGCTGCGTAGCTTATTGAGGGCCTGCCCTGCCAGGCCCTGCACCATGACGGTGCCCCTGCTGGGCAACGCTGTCTATCCTTGCTGTATGCCAGGCCAGTAGAGCCCCTGATGGGCAAATCTACCCGATACAGGCCGGTGCCCCTGCTGGACAACACCAGCGTTGGTTACTGCAGTTGGCCTGGGTGCCCCCAGGCCATGGAGGAGCCCGCGTGCTTATGGGTTGACTGGGTGCCCCCAGCCTGGATGCCTTGTCGGGTGCTCCCGACATATGCAGGGTGATCCCTGCATATCAACATGTTGCGTGAACACTGCCCATGGTCAGCTGGGTATCCAGCCTTAGTTTGCGTGGTCTGGGTGCCCCCAGACCAGGACATAACACTCTTTTCAAGCCACATAAGCAGGAATATCGTTAACTATGCCGTTCTGTGAACTCCAGTGGTAGCTTTAACAGCACTGCTTTCTGAACAGACAATAGTGCAACTACACACCACACCCACCCTGCCTAAACAGTTGAATGAAAATGCAAATCACTGTATGGTTGCGAGTTCATCGGGTGTCCATACTGAACCATCATTGCCTCCTGGTTCAACAAAAATACTGATTCAAACTAATCTAGAATGTTGGGATAACATACAAATCAATCAATTTCCTGATTTAGATGATGATCCCTCAGTAAGAGATCTCTCGCAATCGCCTGTTATGTTCTCTCCTTCAGCCCAGAACTCCTCTATTTTATCTATTTCGTTTACCCAACTGACGCCAAGATGGAAGGTAACTTCCCCTTTAGATGCCACCAACATTACAGAAAAGGACTGTAAGGTGGGCGTAGAAACATCCTTGCGAGTCATGAACACTGCCTTGTATTCGCTTCCTAAGCTATACGAAACCTTAGATGGCAAACTCAACACGCAATATAGTTTATTGCAATGCTTGTTCAATAGGAATCTATGTGACGCTAGTACCTCTACTGAACAGGATTCATCTAACCCACTAAATCAAGGGGGTAAAGAAGCACCATAGAATACCATATTACCAGAAACAGTACAATTGCCTTGCCCCTCTCTAAATGAATCAAACCAAAACATAGAAATAGTATGCCAGCTTAACTTGCCATGTCTCAAAAAGAAAAAGAAAACATCTAAACATATGCAAGAACCATCTGCTGACCAAGATATTAGGGGTGTGATAACAACAGATTCCCAATCCTCTGCTAATTTAACGGCGGCTTCTTCTTCTGATAGAATGAACTATGGCATATTTAAGAACAAGGAGAAGCCAAGTACTATGGTACAAGAAAAGAAAAAAACAAAGATATGCAGTCAACGCTCTCTACTAAATAGTCAAGCTCTCGCCATTTTATTCAAAATTTAAAATTACCTAAAACCAAGACAAGTGCCGCTAGAGTTGCGATTGCCAAAAAATACTGCAAAGTTGTTCAGCAAAAAAATATACAAGCATTGAAACAAAATATTCAGGACAAATTATTACAATATGAGCCGTTGGACTCCCCAGTTGAAATAAGTGAACAGCAAAATAAGGAGCACAATATGACATCACTGAGGAAAAAAAATCAGATAGCCTCTGAAAGTATTGAGAAAGATTCAATGATTGCGAATCCTGTTTGACCTGTGCTGTAAAAAATGCATCTTATTGAGACCCCGGAACCTGGCGAAGAAAATTCTTAACTTTTATAAGAGGCGTGACCAGATCGCCAAATCAGTACAAGCCTACCTATCGCAAACAAACTTATTACAGTCTGAAAAAACACATTATATTAGTGGGAGTTGTTTGGAAAAGCAATTACAGAACCCAATGATTAAGACTTCTAATAGGAAAATCGACCCTCAGTCTCTCCCACCGCCCACCCATACAAGAACACCTATATATGATAGGAGGTTAGGCATACATCAACTAATTCTTCAATGTAGGAATCATCCCTTTCTCATGTATGATTTGAATAGAACTTCTGTCATTAATATATTTACTGAGATACCTGCTCTGGAGGATGTGTGTTCTAGCGACATCTATCACGTTGACTTTCTTCACGATCAAGATCTGTCAGTAGTAAAATTATGGATGACATCTTGTGTGGTAATGAACAAGATATGGCAAGCTCGAGCAGAATTATATAACTTGGGCTTTCCCTTAATCAATTCATCCTCTTTTGACCATCAACACCTTCCTTATCATGGGAAAAAAAACCATACATTTAACCAAAGTACCTATCGTGATCAAAGTAGATGTGATCAGAGAGCTGCCCAAAATGAAACAAAGACAGACTTAGAGACAACTACAAGAAGAATTCAGAATCCGGATTAACAACTCGCTCAGTCTTTTCCATGTTCCCTTGCATCTTGGAACACTAGAGGTCATAAGCATTTATCCAATACTAAATTTAATCCCCTGACAGACTTTAATATAGTAGCTCTACAAGAGGTATGGCTTACCATCACTCTGGTCTGGGAAAAACGTATGTTAGTGTTGGTTCCTGCTAAATTACTGATAAGAGGTCGCCTGATGGCCGGTTTGATAGTAGCAGTAAAAACAGACACCAATCGCATTGTGGAACCATGGGCTTCACCAAACAGCTTTCTGCAGTTGGTTAAAATAAAATCTGATAACAACCTTATCGCTTTAATAAATGTGTACTGGAATCACAGTGGCATCCAAGAGAATGATTTCTTTAAAGATCTAGAAATCCTCTTACAACTAATTGCTCTTGATACCTCCGTTGACTATACAATTTTAGTTGGGGACTTAAATATTACGTGCATAAAGCAATCCTCAAAGCCACTTTTACCCGTGGCTAAACTATGCAATATGTTCATGAAAGAATGGCAACTATTAAGGTTAAATGGGAGTATTCAAGGAGATATCTCTCCTGCTTGTACCTGGCATAGAGGACATCAAATAGCAAGTATTGATTATGCATATGCAGATATAAACTGATTTAACAAAATGGCTTTTTTCAAACAATAACCAAGTCCGTCAGTGATCATGATCTGCTTTCCATGATGTGGAATTTGTCTAACTCCAATAAAATTTGTTATCAATCTTTGGCTTATGACAAACATTCCTGCAAACTTTGAATATATCTTGATGATTATCTTGGTTTCTTAACACCTAAATGTAGTGTTTTTACTCATGTATGATGACTAGAGATGAGAGATGTCTGCATTCTTACCTTGGTAATTGTACTAACTAAGTATTTTTTTATCACAGAATATGTTATGAATTCTGTCAAACAAAATTGCTATTTCTTTAAGCTTATTATATTATCCTTGTACACATTGATTTTAAATGTATCTAAGCTCTACTGTTTTATTTGTAAAAAGGAATTATATTAATCTTCTTATGTGATATAACATTTGAAAGGCTGTAATTCAGCTACAAGAAATATAAAATAGAAAACGTTGGTAATTGTAATGGTGTGTGTGTGTTTGTACATGGAGAAACGTTGTTTATTCTCGTTCTGCCTCCAAAGATCACAAATGTATCAGCCAGATCAGGAGGTTGACATGAAATAACGGCCCTGTAAGCAAAACAGGCTGATATAGACCAAATCTGGGATTGTAAAGGAATCTAGTGAAGTTCATCTAGAAAGTGAGATTTATGCAATCACACTCTGTCTTCCCGCAGACCAATGCAGCAGTAGAAGGGGCTTTAAAAACACTTTTTGCAACCTTTTCAGGACTTGATTCCTGGCAAATTACTGCTTGTTTGCTTATTTTTAGTATTGGGATTTACCAGCTGTGGCATTGCATCTTAACCTAGGTTGCCATAGGTACAATTAGATCATTTCTCAAAATAAATACATCTCCACTTGCGATTTCCCATTGTACTTTAATTGTTATGGTAAGCGCCAAATAAATTTCCTTCACACCAGATTACTTTTTCAAAAGTTGAGTGTTTTTATTCCAAATTTAACTTCTTGTTTTCCACTCTCCAAGTTACATTTGGAATAAAAACACTCAACATTTGAAAAAGTAATCTGGTGTGAAGGAAATGTATTTGGAGCTTACCATAACAATTAAAGTACAATGGGAAATCGCAAGGGGAGATGTATTTATCAGCAGTAGAAGGGGGAACAGATTTAAAAGGGCCAAGAACTTGCTGGGGTACACCCAACAAATCAGTGTTACCTCTATCAACATGTGAAATTACCAAAATTGAACTGCCAAATGGAAAGGTTCAGGATTTAGAAAATGGTTTAATTTTATAAAGAGGAATCAGTTAGTATTTAAAAGTTTGAACATTATTTTCAACATAATGTTTGAGAGACAATGGGCTCATTATGAGTATGGCGGTGTGGGAAAAAAGTGGCAGTGACAGAATAACTGCAACGTTTCCCACTCCACCATACTACGAGTTTGGCCCTGGGTGGGTGATTTTCCTCCAGCATCATGCTGGAGGTAAATCCTCCCATAGAAAAATCAGCAAAACTGGCGGAATTGCAGCTGGCGGAATTACTGTGGCCTATGGACTCCAAGTTAATGGGGATTAACACCACCCCCATCACTTGATCACTTGTAATCTGGCAGAACATCCGCTGGACCCAGTGGTGGTAGCTGTAATTCTGTTGGGCACCGGAATACAGCCCAATGTATTATCAATCCAGAATTCCAGTGATTTGATGGCTGAAGCCCTCTCGAGGGGTGCAGGGTTTCTATTTTGGGAAAGCAGAGCAAGCCACGATTGAAAAATGGGTTCCTGACCAACAGAAGCAAAATGACAAATTATGATATGGTTATGATATGATTGGTTATTTATAATGCACTTAATACACAGAGGCTTCGAAGCGCAGACCCGGGGATCAAACCTGTGTTGCTCTGCGTCGTCTTGCTTCAAAGACGAGTACGTTGCCCCTGAGCTATGCTCCTGAGACAGCGCCATAATTGAAACGTCCCGAGATGTTTCAATTAGTTTTCAAGTTCAATTTGAGAGTCAAACAGTCCATTCAATTCTCCGACTTAATTAAGCATTCCCCCAAGAAGACAAAGGAAGACGGATAATAGGTTGAGAGGAGTTATTGTCTAGGGAGAACTGAAATGTAATATCAATATCCACGTTGAGAGTCAACATATCAGAGTGATCAGCTAAACCCTTTATGGTATCATCAGCAATAAAATCAGAGGTGATTAAAAGAAGGATTAGAACTAGAGAAGGAAGAGGAAAAATGAAGCCAAGAAACCAAGAATTCCCTAATCAAGGGGAAGAGTGTTGGAAACGAAATTTACGGAGATGACTAAATGTAACAGTTGGATGTGATCATGAATAGGTTAGAATAGAACACTTGACAAGTGATTTCTTAAGTGTGTCCTCACAGCTCATGGAGGAGAATGGTTCTGGAACTAATAGGAATGTCTGAGATTGGGTTGTACTAACATTTTGGCCAGCATTTTAAGTTTGTTGGTCCTGACCGGATAGCTACAAGTCTACCGGTATGGGCAGTGAATTACCGGCAGGCCTCCCCTGCTGGTAGCTCAAGACCATATCAGAAGATTTTTCACTGAAGCACTGGTACCGTTACTCACAGTGCTGGTGCTTCAGTGTTCCCACAGGACTTCATGGAAATGGGAACTTACCTTTCCTACACCGCCTGTAATATCCTGGTATTACTGGTATATCGGGTGGCAGAAACGGTAATCCGAGGTTGCCGGCAGGCCACCGGCAGCACCACTGGCCTACCGGCAACCTCATAACGAGTGCCAATGTCTGAGATTGGAGACTTGTGGGCGGCCCTCATCATCTCCCAGGTTTGGGCATGCATTGCACGGGTTGCATCAGTTTCACACCCTATTGCAGTTTGCCAAATCATGATGCTGAGCATCAGGCAACGCCTTACCCTATTTATTTACTGTCCAGGCGCCTTGTTTAAAAATCTTTTTTTCTTTTTTCAACTAGTTACCTGGACAGTAAATATTACATTTTGAACTGTATACTAGTCCAGACACACTTTTTTAACCTTTCGGTGTTGTATGATCATATTAATCATAATTTAAAGTTTAAAGAGGGCTAGCTTTCTCCTTCTATACCTAACCCAGATAAGCGGCCCTTTCACTGCTTGCTAGGGTAAGGCATCCACTCCAAGGGACAGAGTCTTTTGTAGGGACAGGTACCTACGTTCTTAGGTCCAATTAAATAGATGTGTCCCCTCTCTCTTTTTGTGTGTTCACATTACGTATTGAGCTCTAGAGAGGAAACGTGTTTGCCCAATAGGCCTTAAGTGTGAAAGGAGCATCAGGCAATGACTGTTTTCAAAGTTGTCTTGGACAGGATGGGAAGGCAAAGGTGTTGTGAGAGCATGGTCCAAAGGCCTATTCGTGGCGGGGAAGCTAGTCCCAGTTGAATTTTGGAGCTGGCACCACCACAGCCCCTGCAGACGGGAGTCGCACAGCACTATTCCAGTGTGCACGGTGCAGACGAGCATTGGCCAACTCTGCTTCAGTTGTCCAGGAACCTGTGCTTACAGGCTGGTGCTGGTGTCAAAGATGAAAGCGATGGTTGTCTGCGTGGGCTAATTTGATTATTCGTGGAAGGGAGTATGTCCGGAGAGTCTTGCATGACTCTGGTGTGTACAGTGGTGGCTGTGGGCACGGGCCCTAGCAGGCCGGGTGCTGCATTGCATTATGATATGACATGATATGGCATTTATAACGCGTTTCGAGGGCTGCCCTTTCAGTCTTGCAGTCCTTTTTGTTGTGTATGATGCATATTTCCTTTTCTATTGGTAAAATCAACACTGTAGTGTATTGGGATTATCTCTGTGTGGGTACCCTTCATCATTGCAGAGGGTTGCCCTTGATCCTGGCGATGTGAACGGCCCATTCATTGTTTCGGGCCGCATGACATTGTGTTCTATTTTGCAAATATATTCGTTATGGATACATCTGCAGCTGGGACTTTGCTGCCGTGAATTCCTCCCTGCAGGGCTGGTGGGGTTGTGAACGCGCTGGTTCTCATGGGCAGGTGTTTACTGTTTTGCGCATGTGCCGAGTGTTTTTGCAGCTGTAGATTGACGTGCGCTGTAGTCCAGTGGCTGGCGGAAGCGGTCATGTTGCTATGCATGGGTTTTGGTGAAAGAGTGATTCATTTCTGAAGGTATTCTTGTAGGGATGCTAGTGGGTGTATCACAATGCCCTAGGTGCATTGTTGCTTAGAAGCCACCTCACCTCTTCGAGTCTATTTTATATCTGTGTGCATTTTTCATCAGTTAGTGAGCAAAGTTTTCATGTTTCCAAATATTTCTGCGTCGTCATAGTCGCAATCGACTGAAATGTTGCGTTTCTGCCCCAAAATATGTTCAACACGATTGAAAAATACCATATAGAAAAATATGTGCAATATTTTCAAGCTAGGGCACAGTAGTGGAAGCAACAGAGTCCAGTGTTTAATGTCAGAAAAGCTCAGTGCTCGTCAATGTGGAGAATGTGTCACAATACAAAAAGGTGCTACTCACAGTTCGACTTTTCACCACCAAGGAGGAACATTGCTTTTTCAACATTTTGTATCATACTTGCCAACCCTACAGATTTAGGCAGTAGGCTACTGCTTTTTAAGCAGTCCTACCGACCTACAGATTTCAGTGACGGATCCTACTGCTTTTTACAGTGGCAAGTCATTTATGCGACTCTAAGGCAGGCTCCAGGACAAGGGGGACACCGGGGGGAACGCAAAGCGTTTCCCCCCGGGGAGTTTTTTGGCGCTGCACACGGCCAGCGAGTGGCCGTGGGGTGCAGAGCGCCCCTCCAGGGGTACTTAAGGGCTCAGGGAAGGTTCGGGAGGCAGGCGACGGTTAGGACTTGGTGATTGTCAAGTCCCGTTGCCTGCTCCCGAGCCTTCCCTGTAGTGACTGGGCCCTAGGTGCGAGTTAGAGCAGGTGAGGTAGGGGAGTTGTAGTGGAGGAGGGAGGTTAGGATTTGTGCTAATTTATAAAAAAAAAAAATAAAAAAAAAAATTGTTTAAATACGCTTGAGGTGTTTTAAGAGGGGTGCCGTAGATAAGACACTCCTCGCTCCTTACCGTGGGTCTCCGTGCCTCTGGGTGTGCGTCGGGGGTAATACGTGAGTGGGGGCGTGAGGGCTCCGTGGGTTTCCGTCAGGGAGTTGTGGAGGAATCCTTCCTCTTTTCATGTGCTGGCTGGGTGTGGGGGTTTTAGGGGCAGGTTAAGGAGCGCAGTGTTCGCGGCTTTCCTGCAGCTCCCCAGTGGGATTTCCCACGTAGTTCGAGCTTTGTCTCTCGGCGCTCGTGTGTGTGGGCACAGTAGCAGCGCTGGGTAGGAAGGGGGCAGGGCAGCGCAGTTAAAGGGACCGTATTTTCCCGAGTGAAGGAGGGGTGCGGTGCTGCTTGTGCACCGCTAGGTGGCAGTGTTCTGCCGGTATTAAGCACTATTTTGTGCTTGTTGCTAGTGTATTAGGGGCTCCCTCTTCAGGGATTTTCTAGGAAGAGGGGAGGGGGTGTGTTCAAGGGTAGAATAGTTTGAATAGGGTTTTTTATAAAAAAAAAAAATATAACAATAGAAATAATACCAGTAATAAAGAGGTATTTAGGTAGGGATATTTTGGGGATTAGTTTTCTTTTGTTAATTTATCAACAGTATTTAGGTTTTTTTAGTGGTTATCACCCACGGAGGGTTTTGGTTTCTGGGGGCTTGTTTATTTTCTGGTGCGTGTTGCACAGTGCCAAGGGTACTAGTTCACGGGTAGGTTTCGGCTCGGGGGCTTAGAGTACCTAGTTTGATTTTAAGGGGCATATTTTTTGGGCACACGCAGACTATTGTGCACAATGGCAGGCCGGGGAGCAAGCAAGAAGGGGCTGGTGGATGCTGGGGCTTTGAAGAAGGCCCTGGAAATCATTAGCAGGGCAACTAAAGCCCAATTGGAAGGGGCGGTAGGGGAAGTTACGGGAGAAGAGGAGGTTAGTGGGGGCAGGCCGCAGCGTAGAGCTGCGGCAGACGGAGCGCTGGCGGCGGTGGTGGCTTGCACCCCTTCGGCAGGGAGAGGGGAGGTTTGGGAATCCAGGGGTAGGAAGATGAGGAGGGAGATAGACAAGAGGGCGGATGGGGGGTTAAGGAGGTCGGGGGAACAGCCAGGGGGGGGAGGAAGGGTATGATAGCTCTAGGGAAGAGGGGAATGCTCGAGAAGGTGGGGTTCGAGGGAACAACAGTGGGGGCAGGGATGGGGTGCAGACGGGGGTGTCAGGGCAGAGGGGAAGAGGGGGTAAATACCTGCAGAAGAGTGCAAGTGGGAGAAGGAGGGAGAGGTCCCCTTCAATTGAGGAGGGTGGGGTGGGGCGCGGAACGGCCCCCCCGGGTAGGAGGAGTGGGGGCGGAGGGTTCTGCGCTGTCCAGGTGTAGGGTGAGGGTTTCGGTACGGCCCCTCCTCGGTCAACGCAAGGAGAGCCTAGAGGGCGCAGCACAGCCCCTAGCAATGAGGATTTCGGGGTGGAGGTCGGAACGCCTCGCCCGAGAGAAGAGGACCAGGCAGAGGTTCCTACAACCCCGCTGAGAAGACGTCAAAGGAGTGGCGGGGTGGACGCCCTGGGCTCGCAGGAAGATCATCAACTCATCTCGGGCATGAGCTCGCATCCACAATGGTATTTAAGGGGTGATGAAGTTGGGTGCGGGGAATATGTGGGGCGATGGGAATTGGAAGATTACAGGGCGGAAAGGGAAAGGGTGGAGGAGAGAACAAGTTCAAGGTGGGATAGGGAAAGGGAAGTGCAGGGTGGACGGGGTGAAAGGGGTCAAGGGAATTATTGGCTGGGTGAATGTGCTGACATGTTTTGTCCCCGCAGTAGGAGCCCTCTAAGAATGGAGAGGAGGAGCACCGGTGTGGACGCCAGGCCGCAGGTGGCAGGTGTGGAAAGAGGTGAGCGGGAAAGGGAATGGTCATCTGCATGGCAGAGAGGGGTTACAAATAGGTGGTTAGGGGGTGAACGGGCTGGTTTTCAAGGTGTAATGAAGGAAGTTGGTGTGCAGGCCATTGGAGCCGAGGGGGTTGAGAAGAGCATTTGCTCAGTGGAGGTCGAAACGGACAAAGTGGTGGAGCCATTGGGGCTCGAGGTACAAGCTGGTAAAGATAAAGAGGTGGAGGTGAAAGGAAAGGAGAAGAAATTACCATACATGGGGATAACAAAACCATTGGGGGCACACTTGATGGCAGCGACCAGGGAGAAGATCCAGGCAGGGGATTTTGTGGATGTCTTCAAATTGCTACATAGGGAGGTGAGAGTGAAGGAGGGGTCTAAGGAGGAAGAGAGGGAACTGGCTTCACGCCCGAGGGTCCCGGTGACCATTGAGAATTGGACGTCGGCGTTTATCATTTATGCCAGTGTGTATTGCGAAAAATTCCCGGAGCGTTGCGTGGCCCTGCTTAAATACATGGATGTAATAAGGAAGGCTTTTACGAGCTTTGGGGGTTTTGCCTGGGTAAGGTATGACAAGGAATTTAGAGCGAGAATGGCAGAGGACAGTCAGGCGATCTGGGGGGAGATAGATATGGATCTTTGGCTGCAATGGATGGCCCCAACGAGGCCTGCCCTGACATTACATACAGCAAGTGGGCTGCCAGTGCCTTTCCGGCCCTTTCTTGGTCGCCCCGCCCATGAGGGGGTGGGGGGAGGAGGCAGGGGCCAGTACTCAGCAGCGTGCTGGGGATACAATCAGGATAGCTGCGCAAGGACCATGTGCAGGTTCAAGCACGAGTGTAGCAAGTGCGGGGGAAAACACCCGCTCACGCAGTGTTTCCAACAAGGAGACAGGGGGAGGGGGAGAGGTGCAGGAAAAGGGGTTGGGGGAAAAGCTTTTACTCCAATTAAAGTGGGTGTGTTGGAAGAATGGTTGCAATTTTTTCCGGATAGGCAAGGGGCTAAGATTTTGAGTGAGGGGTTTGGTCAGGGGTTCAGATTAGGTTACCAGGGTCCTAGGGTACGGCGTTGGGTGGAAAATTTGAAGTCGGCGAGAGAAAATGCGGAGGTGGTAAGACAAAAATTGAGCAAGGAAATAGCGGCAGGAAGGATAGTGGGCACATTTGATGACGTACTGGGTGACTTAGTGATATCCCCCTTGGGGGTGGTGCCCAAGAAAGCTCCGGGGGAGTTCAGACTGATTCATCATTTGTCTTGGCCGTAGGGTATGTCAGTTAATGATTTCATTGCCCCGGAAGAATGTGGGGTTGTGTATGCGAGTGTTGACCAGGCGGTTGAGTTAATAAGGAAGGAAGGGCGAGGGGCCTTCATGGCCAAGTGCGATATCAAGGCGGCGTTTAGATTATTGCCGGTGCACCCAGAGGATTTTTGGTTGTTAGGTTTGCAGTTTGAGGACCGTATATACATAGACAAAGCATTGCCAATGGGGTGCGCAATTGCCTGTGCTTTGTTTGAACGGTTCAGCTCTTTTCTACAGTGGGTCTTCTCATTCAGCTCGGGGTGGGAGAGTGTGCTGCACTATCTGGATGATTTTCTGTTCATTAGCGGGGCAAAAAGAGAGGAGGATTGCAGAGGAATGCTAAAGTTGTTTCAAGAATTGATGGAGGAGCTGGGGGTACCATTAGCCGAAGACAAAACAGAAGGGCCGGCGGTGGTGTTAACATTTCTAGGAATTGAACTGGATTCAGTGGCCATGACCTCACGCTTGCCGCACGACAAGGTGAGCAAATTGGTGGTACGGTTGGAGAAAGCGGTGGGGGCCAAGAAAATGATGCTGGTGGAGATGCAGAGATTGGTTGGGCATCTGAATTTTGCATGTAAGGTGGTGGCCCCTGGGCGGACGTTTTGCAGGAACATGGCAAGGGCCATGGCGGGAGCGAAGTGCCCACATCACCGGATAAGAGTATCAGGGGCATTGAGGGAGGATTGCCGGTTTTGGCTGTGCTTCTTGGAAAATTTCAATGGAATATCGATGTGGTTGCAGGGAGACCCGGTGTCATGGGAAGTTCAGATACTCTCGGATGCAGCGGGGGCCGGTGGTTTTGGAGTGTTTTGGGGGGGGGGAATGGTGTGTGGAAAAGTGGCCAGAGAGATGGTTGAAGGAAGGGAGGAGTATAGCATTTCTTGAATTTTTTCCATTACTAGTAGCATTGGAGTTGTGGGGGAAGGAGTTGCGAAACAAGAAGGTGAATTTCAATGTAGACAACAAATGCGTGGTCCATGTGGTAAACAGGCAGTCAGCGAGGGATCAGAGGGTGGCAAGGCTGATGAGAGAATTTGTCCTGCGTTGCATGGAATGGAATGTGGTGTTTAAGGCAATGCATGTGCCAGGGAAGGATAATGGCATCGCTGATGCATTATCTCGTTTTCAATGGCAGAGATTCCGTGGATTGGTTCCAGATGCAGATCAGGAGGGGCAGCAGATTCCGGAGGAGCTGTGGAAGATAGGAAGCTGAGAGCGCTTGCTCTGGTGGAGGGTTCATTGGCCGCGGCATCTAAGAAGTCATACAGGAGGGCCTGGGAGGATTTTATTAGAGGAGGAGCTTGTAGTTGGAAGGGTAGATGGGATGCGGAAGAGCGGAGGAGGGATGATGTCATGAATTTCCTGCTGAGGTGCATGGACAGGGGCTGGTCAAGGGCAACGATAACAGGAAAGCTAGCAGGGATTTCCTTTTACGGAAAATGGTTTTGGGGTTTTCAAACAAGTGGGGGGGAGATGGCGAGTAGGATGTTGGAAGGTTGGGCAAGGGAGAGTAAGAGGGTCAAGGATAAGAGGAGGCCGATATCGGCTGAATTGCTGCAGAGGTTGATTGAGGTTTTGGGGGAGTTTGCTGGTCGGTATGGGAAGGGGAACTGTTTGCGGCTTGTTTTACATGGTTATTTTTTGGGGCCTTTAGGGTTTCTGAGTTGGTCGGGGAAAAAGCGGGGATAGGGGGTCTGCAGTGGGAAGATGTGCAAATTACAGAAGAAGGGTTAGACATCAAGATTAAAAGGTCCAAGACGGATCAGAAGGGAAGGGGCTCTTGGGTCCTGCTGGGGCGAGGGAGCGAGGTTTTATGCCCAGTTCAGGCAGGTAAGATGTGGAAGGAGCGCTGTGGGGTTAATTCAGGTTTGGTTTTCCAGCATTCAGATGGAGCGCCGGTTACAGCAGCACAGGTGCTAAGGGTATTGCGAAAGGCGCTGGACACGGTAGGAGAAAAGGGGGAGGAGTTCGGGACTCATTCTTTTAGGATGGGTGCAGCATCTGAGGGTAGCAGATTGGGTTTTTCGGAGGATAAGGTGAAAAGTTTGGGGCGTTGGAAGTCGGGAAAATACAAGGGTTACGTCAGGGATTTTGGGAAAGGGGATTGTTGAAGAAAGATGGCGGAGGATTTTGTGGGCAAGTTGTTGTTGTTTGTAATAATTTGACTCTTCAGTAATTTTTGTAATTTCTGTTTCAGATGCTGCGCAAAGAAAGGGGGAGTTGGCGCAAGTTTGGATTGTTGGACATTCAATTGTGAAGTGGGCTGGTAAAGAGGCGGAGAAAAGGGTGTTTGGAAGGCAGTTGGGGTGCAGTTACAAGGAAGTGGTGGTGAGGTGGCACGGTTTGGGGGGCCTTCGGTGGGATCAGCTGCTGCCCATATTGGCAGGAATGAGGGAACGCTATGGAGTTCCACGGGTGGTGATGCTGCATGCTGGGGAGAATGACCTGGTTAGGGATACGGGGGTGGCTCTGCTAAGGAAAATGAAGAGGGACTTAGGGTGGATTAGGGATATGTGGCCTCAAGCGGTGGTGGTGTGGACTAAGTTGTTGCCGAGAAGAGTGTGGAGGGGAGCAAGAAATGAGGGAGCAATAGAGCGGGCCAGGAAGGGGATAAACAGGGAAATGGAGAAATTTTGTGCGTCATTGGCGGTGAGGGTCATGGACCATAAGGAAATAACATATGAGGGTTTTCTTATCTTTAGAGAGGACGGGGTACATTTGTCTTTGTATGGGAATAGTTACTACCTGGCGGACTTGGGTTCTTGGCTGGGAGACTGGGTGAACAGTTTGAGGTAGAAAAGTGGGGGGAGGTTGGGGCAGAAAGAACTCCTCGGGGGAGGGTTTTTCTAGTGCCGGGCGCATGGCCCCTTTTGATGTGGGGGGAGGGAAGCACAATGGGGGAATGACACTGGAAAGGAGGGGGTGGCGCTGTTTGCACAAGCAGGTCACCCCGGGGGAACAGGTATTGAGCCTGGAGGGGCATGGCCCCTGGGAGAAAGCGGGACGAAAAGGGGCAAGGATACGGTAGGATCCAAGGGATCATTAGGGAGGAAATTGGTTATTTAATTATTTAATTGTTGGGGGAAAATGAAAATGTTTAAGTTATTTAATTGATTGTTCAAATATCTATTTAGCTTGTTAGGCCATGGAGCCAGTTAAGCGTTTTGATTGTAAGCTTTGGCCTGTCACATTAAAGCGACCTTTTCCACTTTTAAACGAGTCTGGGTTTTTGTGCAGTAAGCCAAAAAGCATGCAACACATTAATTAGTCTGTCTATACAGTGGACTTGTAAGTGATTACTTTGATTGGGCTCAGACCAATCCATTGACCTGACAGCTACTTGACTCTGTCCTACACTCTTGCTGGGACAGCCCTTAGGTGAATCACCAGTGAAGGCAAGTGGCAGAGCGAACCACCATCACACAGCATCTGACTATCAGACTTAGGGGGGGTATCAGTCGCCATGTCATTCAGTGTTCAACTTGCAATACATATGTACTGCCTGGGCTGGTGCTACAGAGCAGTACCAAACGTTGCCTACCAGCTCTGTGTGATTACGGTCTGTGAAGTTAGGTAATTGAATTTGGGGTTAAGTTACCATTCAGAATTATACATTTTTAACATTTCAACATCTTTCCATGTTGTGCTGTTTGATGGGTTGTGTACTTTAGAATGTTTCAATGGTGCCAACAATGTATGTTTTGTATTTTCCTGTTATGTCACTTTTATGGGAATTATTATTTTTGAAACTTGAAAAATCCTACATCTTTTTGGTCACACAATGTTAGCAAGTATGTTGTATGCCAATCTTGAAACACACTGCATGACAATACGCGGATTTTGCAGTTCATTAATACGTTGGGTCAAAAAGATGGAAGCCATGCTGGACAGTGAGAAGAGCAGGATAGGGTTAGTGCCCAAAAAGCCACTTTTTCATTCATTGAACAATGTACTTCCTGAGGACAGATGGCGAAGTTCGTTGCACTTGGCAGGAAATGTGGTCGAGGTGAGAAAGGTATCTGGGATCATCAGCTTACATAGAAAACACCGGAAAAACCAGCGCAGAAGGGAGTAATACCCATAATCCATTGTTACAAATCAGGAAGAAAATGGTCAGTGTGTTTGGAACTGTGGCTTTGAAAGATAGAGTGCACTATGGAAGGTTTCTGTGTTGAATGGTGTGAAATGCTTCAGAGAGGTCCTGCAAGCCGACAGTGTTCACCTCCAACATTGGCTGCTATTCTGAGGAGGCATAGAAGACAGACTAGCACAGATTTGGTGCATCGTCCAAGGTTGAAGAAATAATGAAAATAACTGAGTATATGCAGGTGCTATCTGTGTGATGGAGGTTTCATGCCACCAATATCCCACAGTGTAAAGACAGAATTGGGGGTACACTTCACTTAAAGTATGTCAAAGCCGCATACCTGATGCCAATTGATGATATTGCTGTATGTGTCTCTTCATTCAATTTACACATACATTTGCTCCAAATAAACTGAAGAATCTCTCCATAATTTTGCCTGAACACTTTTAGTTGTATCCTCTAGTGTCAAGTTTCTGACAGAAACAGCGGGCTAATTAATCAACATGTGTCTGAGCGAAGGAGAAAAGTGGTATTACCTTGTGCCCAAAGGAACATGTCCAGAGGGTCATCGAGTAATGGAAGGCGCATCATTGCATGAATCACACTCATAATTGCTGCCAAACAATGCATCGGTTTGTCCAGCTGTATTACACATACAAAAATGTGTCAACTTGTCTGCGCCATCTGCAGCACCAGTCAGCATGCCTAGAGGGAAATGTGTGCAGTGTTTATGCTGTGCAGCGCCACCCATATATGATATGATATGATATTTATAATGCGCCTATACACATGTGTTTCAAGGCGTGTCGAGGCAAGGGAGGGGAACAGAGGGATGACGGACAACGATCCTACTAGGCCAGGTGTCATTCAGATCGCGCAAGTGTGTAGGAGGGGGGCAGGGACAGTGCAGTACAAGGGAATAAATAATAACAATAAGTGCCAGCATGTGGCAAGTGCCTGGGTAAGAACCGACATCAGGTGTCAAGAGCTGGATGGGGGACTGTAGGGATACAGAAACAGTCCCCAAGTGTTGGGGTTGCCAGGTGGGCAGTGCAGGTGTGTGCCGCTTGGCGGGGGAGGGACCTGGGCCCGCGATCAGAGGTTGTCCAGGTAGCCACTGCAGTACTAGTTACAGCTAGAAGGTCAACAGAGGAGAGGCAGAGAAAAAGCAGTAGCAAAGAGAAAGGTTTTGAGGTGCTTCCGGAACCGGAGATGGTTCTCCTCAAGTTTAAGGGAGGCAGGGAGGCTGTTCCAGAGGGAGGCCCCAGCCGAAGAAAGAGATCTACCACCAACTCGTTGCTTGGAGATGCGACTGACCCTGAGGGAGTTGGAGGTGGATGCGTGAAGAGTTCGAGAAGGAAGATATTTGGGAAGAGAGAGTTGAAGGTATTGAGACCTAAGGCCTCAGAAGGTCTTGTGGGCGATGCAGAGGGTTTTGAACGTACTCCTCGCAGCCATTGGTAGCCAGTGCAGAGATTTCAGTCCTGTAGAGATACGATCCCTGGGCTTGAGGCCAAGGACAAGTCTTGCAGTCCTGTTCTGGATAAGTTGCAGAGGGCGTAGAGTAGAGGCAGGCAGATTTAGAAAGAGGCTGTTGCAATAGTCCAGCCTAGAAAGAACCAGAGCTCTTGAGACAGTGAGCTTCTGGGGGAAGGAGAGGAAAGGAAGAATACCTCTGAGGAGGTGCAGCTGGTAGTGTGACTTCTTAGAGACGTCAGAGATGTGGGGAGAGAAGGAGAGTGTGGAATCAAAGATGACCCAGAGGCTTTTAGCCTTGCAGGTGGGAGCAGGCAGAGGACCAAGAGAGGCCGGCCAGAGAGCTACAGGAAAGGAGGGAATGGGTGTGCTAATGAGGAGAATCTCAGTCTTACTGGCATTAAGGCAGAGGTCATTGGTGGCACACCACTCCTGGATAGCAGACATACAGTCAGAGATGAGGGAAGGAGAGGAGGAGGCCGAGGGTAGCCTGAAAATGAGCTGGGTGTCATCCGCATAGCACTAGAAGTTGGGGCAGAGAGCTGCGATGCGGTGGGCAAGGAGTGCCAGGAATTGGTTGAACAGCCAGGGAGAGAGGTTAGGCCGCTGGGGGACACCACAGGTAGAGAAAGAGATAGCGGAGAGGAAGGACCCAAGTTGGACCTGGGAGGGTCGGTCAGCGAGGAAAGAGGTCAGCCATGCCAGAGCCTGACCAGTGATACCCAGGTTATCACGAGGATGGTTTAGCAGGATGGCATGGGTGACAGCGTCAAATGCAGAAGAGATCAAGCAGGATGAGGATGCAACGGATGTTCAGGAGAGCAGTCCCGTGTTTCTGGCAGCTCTGAAGCCAGACTGATAGTCATGAAGACAACCAACAGATTCAGTGTGGAGATTAAGCTGGGAGATGGCCAGTTTCTCCAGGAGCTTGCCCAGGAAGGGGGTGATAGAGATTGGGAGAAAGTTAGCCGAGCAGGAGGGGTCAGCAGAGGGTTTCTTAAGAAGAGGGTGCACAAGGGAGTGCTTCAGGGGGGATGGGAAGACTCCAGTGGAGAAAGAGTGATTGCAGAAATCAGCCAGGGCAGGAGCCAGGGAGTCAATGTGGTCCTTGATAGTTTTGGAGGAACAGGGGTGAACCTGTTTTGACGAGACTTTCATAGATCAGACTTGTCTAGAAACCTCATCAGCGGAGAACAGGGGAAAGGCAGAGAAGGAGGGAGGAGAGGTGGCTGCAGAAGGGCCAGAGGAAGAGCAGGGAGTAGGGGGAGGGAGGGAATAGGTGGAGAGTGAGGACAGGATGTCCTGAGTTTTAGAGATGAAGTAAGAAGCCAGTGCCGTGCAGAGGGCCTGGGAAGGAACAGGAGAGGTAGAGACTGCAGCAGGATTGGCCAGTTCCTTGCATATTTTAAAGAGTTCAGCCGAGTTGTTAGATGCCGTTGAGACTCGGGCTCGGATATGAGCTCTCTTCTTGGTTAGGACAGAGAGCCGGTATTGCCTTTGCAGCAGGCAGCGGGCCAGTTTGTCAGAGGATGTACCCGAAGAACGCCATTTCCTCTTGGCCACTCTGCACTTGTGTTTTAGGGTGACAAGGTCTGAGTCGTACCAGGAGTTGCACTTGGCTTTGGGCTTCAGCAGGATTCTCATGACAGGGGCAAGGATATCAAGAGTATCAGACATAGCAGAGTGGAGCGTGGATAGGGATGTGTCAGGGTAAGAGTCAGCGAAAGGGGGAGAGGGGGGTGAGAAGGTGGCGGTGAAAGCCTCATCTGACACATGCTTCATGGGTCGGATAACCAAGAAGGTGGGTGGCAGTGATGGAAGTGGCTTGGCCTGAGGGGTAGGGAGGGTGAGGTGGGAGGAATGGAGAAAGTGATCACTCAAGGAGAGAGGAGTGGTGTGAGGGATAGAAAGGGGAACATCTGAGGAGATCAGAACATCCAGAGTGCACCCTGCAGAGTGAGTTGGGCCAGAGGGGAGAATAGTGAGTGAGAGAGAGTCGCAGAGGTCACAATAGAGTCCAGAGGGAGGACAGGATGCATCCAGGTAGATGTTGAAGTCTCTAAGAAGGAGGAGTTCAGTGGTTGAGGCCAGGAGTGAAGAGGAGAGGTTCGCCCACTCTGAGAGGAAGGAGGAGATCTGACCAAGTGGTCGATAGATAGTAGCCACAGTAAGGGAATGGCTAGGGGAGAGAGAGAGCCTGCAGACGAGGCATTCAAAAGAGGAGTAGGCCTGCATAGGATTGACAGAGGCAGGAATCCACTCGGGGAAGATCAGGGCTAAACCCCCACCAGATAGGTTGGTCCTGGGCGCAGAGAGGATCTTGTAACCGTCAGGTAGGAGTGTGTCAAAGCTAGTGACAGAGCTGGCCGTGAACCATGTCTCAGTGATACCGAGGACATCAAGGTCATGTTCTTCCAGAGGTGGCTGATATCAGGGGAGTGTTTAACAGCAGAGCGAGAGTTAAGAGTGGCAATATGGAGAAGGTTGCCATCCTTGAAGGACTTCTGGGGAGGGGTACAGGTCAGAGGTATGCCCTTCGGAGGTGTAGAGGGAGCCCGAGTGGGGGCAGAGAGGGAAGGAGAAGGCAAGGTAGCCAAGGGGGAGGTAGACGGGGGAGGCGAGGTGGTCAGAGAAAGGGGAGGGGGACAGCAGGAGAAGAAAGGAAGTTGATGAGGCACGGGACACATCTATTGAAGAGGTGAAGGTTGGCCGGAGGGCCTTGGATCAAGACTGTCCCATTAGAGTAAACATTAATGATGATCTTAGAGGAGTTGAAGGAGGCCAGGAGGGTGTCCCAGCAGGTGCCACTATTAATGGGAGAAGAGGAGAAAGGGGAGAGCACAGAGGCCATATGAAGGGTCCATAGGTCTGGTGAAGGAACGGCAAAGAGGATGTCAGTGAGAGTTTCCTTGGAGGAGGCACTGGTGTAGGTGTCAGCATTAGGGAAGCCTGGGTTGGAGACCAGGAAGTCCTTTTTAAACTTCTTCCAACCAGATTTAGTGAGGAGAGCAGGATAGTCAATAGAGAAGCAGTTAGAAAAGATAGGAGAGACAGTGAGCACCAAACAGTAGGTGGGAGAGGAGGGAGGTGGAAGGGAGAGGGGGAGACACTAGAGTAGGCAGACAAGACAGCGAGAGGCAGGTAAGTTGAGCAATAGGACAAGACGCAACACTCATGATAAGACCTCACAAAGTGCACATTCTAAGAACAGGAGGGAAAACACACCTAAGTTTTGTAATCCTGAATAGAGGGCTAAAGGCCTAGTTTACACAATGCAATTTTTTCATGGTACTGATACAGTCATATTACTAGCAACAGGGCGGGGGGAGGACCACTTGTAGGATTGTGCCATGTGTTTAAGTGTTCAAGGTACACATCAATGTTCAAGTGGCTCTTGTCTAAATCCACTTATGTCTTTTCATTTCTTGGTCACCCTGTGTACTGCCTCTGCCCATTTTGTTCTGCAGAATGCTACACCCTTGTTCATGTTCCCCACTGGGATCTCATCAATAGTGGACATCACGCCCTTTGATGAAGTGGCTGTTTGAACGGCATAAGCTTGATGGAGCCTCGGTCCAACACACTAGAACAGCACTTGCAAATACCTGACTAAAAAGAAGCATATCAAACAAATTTCAATCAACAACATGAGCAATAGGACATTTGGAAACAAAAACTCTCAAATGCAGAACCCATCAGACATTCCACAACACAGATGAATATCACAGACTAGATTTCAAAATGAAAGTGATGCAACTTAGTTGCATCCGTTTTAGGCTAGTCTTACCAACATATGTCTTCCACCTTGGCACAAGATCTCCATCAATAAAGAGATTACACTCCGTTGAGCCAGTCTCTCCAACTTTAAAAAAAAAAAACAGCATGAACTTTTCCCCCATGTAGAACAACATAACACAAAAAACCTCTGCGCCAGCATATGCAGAACAACATAACAAAAAATAGCACTCACTGTCTCGAACTCTAATGGTTCAGCCTAGTACTAAGACTCCCCAACAGGAGGTTGTTCTAATCCAAAATGCTGTCTTCTTACCAACAAACAAACCAATAGCTAAACCAATAGGGAGTCGGGGGGAGTGTTGTGGTATTTGGAAGACACACTGCATTGCAGCACTAACAATTGAAGGATTTTGATTCCGGCTACGTGTTATAATGATTGATTGCTGCTACTTGTTTGATATACATACTTGCTCCAGTCTTTCTGCACTCTTCATCACTGCTGCAGCCCTGTGGAGGATGACTTCCCCATAAAGACTCCTTTTGCCATGGAGCGCGCAGAGTGCAGGGAGTGTTGTGGTGTTGTGGTGTTTGGAAGGCACACTGCATCACAGCACTAATAATTGAAGGACTTCAAATCCAGCTACGTGTTATAGTGATTGATTGCTGATATGTGTTTGATCTACATACTTGCTCCAGGCTTTCTACGCTCTCCATCACCCCTGCAGCCCTGTGGAGGAGGACGTCCCCATAAAGACTCCTTTTGGCACAAAGCGCGCAGAATACGTGGAATGTTGTGGTGTGTGGGTGTGCAGGGGGATAGAGTGGGAGATACATTTTTTGGCCAATCGAGTTTGCTTTATAGGACCGGTGGGCCATGGCAGTTGTTCTAGCAACAGGCAAAGGTTGTCTTGCGGGCAGAACTCCCTTGAAACCTTGGCGTTGATTGGCAGGACACACGTCAGCTGAGGAGGCAATTCAGGTCACATCTATTTGATACAATTCCTTTAAACATGCATGTATATCATGATTTTGGGATAGACCAAATATGGTCTTGGTAGTACATGATTGGCATCCAGTAAATGGGCAAGCAGTCCAGCAAGGAGTCATGGTGTGATAAAGGGTGCTCCTTGTGCGAAGAAGGGAGCATAAGACATCACCTTGAATAAAAGGGGCTTCGCCATACAATCTAAAATGGCACAATTCTTATCTTCTGTGTCTCCATCTTTGTTCCACAAACATGAGTGTCCTTTTATTTCTTTGAATATTAATGATCTCCCTTCCTTGAAGGACACAGTTGTGGATTAAGCTACCAATCCTGATATGTCCAATTTCAACAATTCCTTTCTAATAGACAATAATGGCTCACTTTTGAACCACTGCAAACATTTAAAGAGGAACTCTTTGGGCATGCTGTCTTCTAATACTGACAACATAACTGGATCAATCTCATCGGCCAGTCCAAATTAAATCTAACTAACAGTAATCAAGTACTGGACTAGTACACTTCAAACAATTAACTCATCCCCTCCTGTGGTATCTTATCTACAGTACCACCTTATGCCTTTTTGGCTTGCATCCCAGAATACATTTACCATGCAAATGAAATACAAACATTCATTCAGATCCTTTCAAAGTGACACAATTTCAATGACTAACTTTACTTTTATATTTTTTTTACCACATGTTCTGCATCTCTCTGTGTGCCAACCCAATACAGCGGAATACAGAATAAGAAAACTGAGGCTAATTCACCTTTTCAAATTATTATTCTTTATCAGATGTTAGAAATATGCAAGTTACACAGAATGGCATGCACATCCACATTGTAATTCAAACATAAGTGAAGACTTTCCTGCAATGGGTTTCAAAACATTCTATTCACGATAATGCCCAGAGTTCTGCCAAGCCAACATTAGCCTTAAACGTTGCAACAAGAATTGGCAGAGCACAGGCTTTTGTCACATCTGAGTTTTATCGCAGCAAAACTTGGAGAAACTTGAATACAGTTTACATCCACGTTTAAAAAATTATTATGCAGCACTTACAAATGAAATAGCTTACCATACTCTATCTAATATCAAGCATTCACTTATCAGCATGCTCCTCAAATTGACTGAACTTACCAAAGAAATATTGAATCATGTGTTGGGCTTGAACTGCTTGCGACCCAAAACTAGTTGTCAGACAGAAGAACTCTTAATCTGGTCCACTGCCTTTTCACCTGGAATGAACCTTCTTTAGACAGCTGCCAGCCTTTCTGCTCCCGAAGTCTGCCAGAGAAAAAGTCTGCCTGGGACGAACCCTCTTCAGACAGCTGCTAGCTCCTGAGTCAGTGCATGAGTGAGTGACCCAGCCCTTTTTGCTGGAAGCCTTATTCTAAGGTGTCATTCAAACCCCCTCCCTTTTTGTCAGTGAGCCAATCCAAGAATGTTCTGACCGTGTCCATCCTCACCGCTTATAAGCGGAAATAATAGCTACAATTCAGTGCTGCCTTCCTGATCTGAATGCTTTTTCAACCATGCAATGTCTTTAGTAGAATGTATCTCACATTCCACACTTCTGATTCGCACGTCCCCATTCAGACACAGAGCAGCTTTAAGCCTGCACATTTAGCATTTAGATGAATTTCCATCAATCCGCACCAAGTTTCTAGAACCGGTATGGACTGGTTTGTTAGTATAGGAATCTGTTATATGTTAAATGGATAAGGTAAATTAGTATTTTAGTTTCATGTTAGTTATATTTTTAGTACAACTCAACCCACAAATATGGTATCTTGGAGCAAAGTGATTATTTTTCTAGCATGTGTCCTGTGCATTCCCAACATTGGCATCCATTATATTCAGCCTGAGTCTTACACCCTTGAGTCACAAACATGAGTCTCACGCCCTTGGCCCTAGTTAAAATTCAGAGCTTCACTAAAATGTGGATGATTTAATCTGGAACTACCCTTCTTGAAATTCAGAATAGGGAAAAGTATTTCCCTATTGCCTTTCCCTACATACCTTCCTTTTTTTCTGTTGGCTCACAGCCAAAATCACTGCAGGAAAAATCAAATATGCAATAATCCTGGCTTCAACACATAATCAATGTGTGATCTTGAAACAGTTGCCTGACAAAGTGCTGTGTTGCATTAGTGAGTTTAATTTATGTTATTTTCAGATTGTTTCAAATGCAACCAATCTTAACACATCTAATAAAAATTATGCAAATTAAACAATCCTTTACCTATTTTCAATACCCCTATATCTTAGTTACCTATTTATACTTTTGTTTACTAATTTGATATCCCTTCAAACTCCATTTTAATATCTACAGACTATTTAGACCTATTCACCTGCTATGGTAAGTCTTTTTAATATACAACCGCTTTACTTTCATGCCATCACATGTTTCACTCCCTTCGCTCTAGCCTTTTCACCACATGTATCAGGTGGAAAGCCTTAATCTGATTAACATGGACAAACTGTTCCACTGTTAATTCTCCCTCCTTTCTAGCAATTCTGTAGACCACAGGTGAAACCTTATCTACAATTTTCTTTTATGGCCCGTGCCATGCTGCAAGACATTTAGAGTTTTTATTCTTATCTTTCCCAACGTTGAATTTGTAGACCTGGTTTCCTATATTCTCTCACACATGTCTTTCTATCATAATATGATTTTGCACTGTCAGCAGCCTTTTCCAAATTTCGCTGCATAAATGCATATTGCAAGCACTTTCTCAATTCTTCCACATGGATTGTGGACACATTTACAAGAACCTGTTCATTTGTTCTGTTGAGCAAGTGTTGCAGCAAAACCATTTTCCTACCTGTCAAAATTATGTGGGGTCTGATATTTGTTGATTTAGAGGGCGTTGAACCGAGAGCCATTAATACCAAAGGAAGCCGCGCATCCCAGCTATAACCTGCTTCAGCTACAAACTTTTTGAACATGTCAACTCTCGATCTGTTACACTGTTCCACTCCCCCTGAAGAGGAGGGCCGGTAAGAAATGTGTAGCTTCCTCCTCACACCCAAGATTTGCCACATTTATATCATTAATTCACTAGTGAAATGACTTCCACAGTCTGATTCTATACTTTGAAGTAAACCAAATATTGAAAAAATATGATTCACAAGTAAATTGGCCATCTGGAGCTGGAATACACTCTACCCATTTAGAAATTAAACAAATGACTGTTAACATGTGCCTATTTCCCCTTGCTGATCTCCTCACAGGCCCTACCATATCTACTTGCAGATCAGACCATGGGAGTGTCAAACCCCTTTTCATTAATGGCACTCTATGAGCTGGTGATGCAGCCTGAAACTGTGCACACACTAAACACCCTCTGATGTAGAGCTCAACATCTTGATACACGTGTGGCCGAAGGGGCATAATCTTTTAACATTTTCAAAGTTTTCCGTGAACCTCTGTGGCCTGCAGTTATGGCATCGTGGGCATGATGTAACATCAATCCCTGACATGACAACAGCACTATTGATTGTATTTGGCCTGTCACATATTCTCTAATCATCAGTCAATCTTGTAACCTAATTCTCTTTTTGTTTTTTAATAACACACTCAATTCCTCTTTCACTTTGCAGTCCTCCTCATTCAAAGATTTTGTTCTGCATCTAGCAAATGGTTGTAAAATGGGCCTATAATAAGATTCTCCTTTTGTGCCTTAATCAAGTCTTGATCTGGAGTATCAAAACTCCATTCTGCCACAGGCTGTTCAACTATTTTCATAGTTTTGCTTTGTAACGAAATCTCTTTACTAAATAGCTCTCCGAAGAAAAAGAACAAATGTAGCAAATAGCGGGTGGGGAAAAGAGCTGGTGTTCCTCTTGAACGGGATGCATTTCCATGTAAAGTGTTGGCATATATGAAACCTGGGCCAACAACCAGCATATTTAAAGCCAAACAGTTGCCTTCTCAAGGAATACAGGGGAACCAGGAAAGTTGAATTGAGGGGCCCACTGCACAAAAGGGTGCAGCCCCAAAGAGAGCCTTGACCAAAAAATCAGTGGTCCTTAGGGGTGACATTGGAGACCATCAACAAGCACAGAGTATGGGTCCTGCTTTGCAGGAACAAGTGGAAGGTGGCATCCTGCTAAGTGTCATTCCAGATATGGGGAAGACTAGACAGAGGCTACCAGCATATAACAACTCATGACCAACCCTTGTGAAGCTGGGCGCTCTAGTCAAGTTGGAAGAGCTCCATCTGATTACCCATTGTCCCTTCTTAAATAGGACCAGACTGTTGAATATATGGGGGAATAGCTCTGGTCTTGCCTCAACTAAATACAGTGATATTTGTTGTGTTGAGTTACCAAAGTGGGATAGTGCCACCAATTGTGCTATTATAAAGTTGAAATGCCCAGATAGCTCCTCATCACTGTACATCTGCTCGAAGGCCCTAATGGACATGTATCTGAAACTTACAGTACATGTCGGTATGAGTGAGGCAGGGGAGTGCATTTCTGCCCCGGTCATAAAGTGTCTTTATATAAACTCAATGAGCTGTATGGTGAGCTGCTGGGTGACAGTGGAAATCTTGAAAATGATTGATATTCTTGCACATTTGAAGAGATACGTATGACTTGTTGAACACGAGGGGCTATAGGAGGTCATTTATGTCTCACTTAAAGGGAGCAATGATCATTGATCAGAGTTATGTTTTCCTACTACAAGAGACTTGACTGGTTAAGGGTCTATTTATTGATGGCTATACTATTTTATCAGGGCACGCGGTTGGTGGGAAACAAGGCCACCCATCAGGCGGGATTAGTATTGGTGCATGCACCCATATGAATGTGACCCCCTTTATGCCAGAGATTACTACTACCTCCATAGTTGCAGCAACTATTGGGCTACAATCGTCCAAATGATCTGTACTGATTGTAAATATTTACTCTGCTTCAGCTACGGATGGGTATACCGATGGCATTAATGAACTGGAAAGAGTTCTGAATACTTGGCTTGAGAAGTTTCCAGCTGGGAGTTTAATAGTCGCAGGTGATTTAAATACCCCTTTATTGATCTACGAATGTGCATATCTCAATGAGGAGTCACCTCAGGAGTCTTATATTCCTTGGAGGGGAAGGGCAGGCTCGTGAGATAGGCTGTTCTATGAGTTTTATTGTACTTGTTTAATAAGTTGGTAAAGAGAGAGGGTACAGTACCGTGTACATGGATGCATGGCACTAGTGACTCTTGCCTGGACTATGTATTTATGGATAGGAAAACTAAAGGGGAATGCTAAATGTTTGGTATCTCCTCCTCTTCTCCCAGTAATCACGCAGTCTTTACATGGGTTTACACTCTGCTCAAAATGCAGAAAATTAACAAACTTCATAATCAGGTGTCCACCAACATTCCCGGGAAACCGTATAGTGTGGAACTGTAAGAATATTGATAAAATCAGCTCTTATATGGATAGAAATGTTTTACTCGTGTTGAATTGGCTAACTAATAATAAATGGGATCTGTCAGATTTTATGTCTTGGTTGAATACTAGAATCAAGCTTTTTCTACATAATGTAAGCATGACATTCAACATGATAATGTTTATGACCCAGAGATGCAAGTGGCTAAAAGTACACTGTGTAAATTGCATAAAAGTATTGATAAGAGATCCAACAGTACTATATTAAAGAAAACACAGTTTTAGAAGTTGGCCAGTAATAGGTATGAGAACTGGGTTAAAATGCACACGTCCTCCCTTAATTCAGCCAATTGGTTATCCCTTTATACATTTTTAGAAAAGATGATGACAAAAAAACTCTGTGTTATGGTGCAAGGATTCTTGAATAAGCCCTCATCTATTGAACGTAATCCTATTGACAAGTCTGTGTGGCATTTAACCATCAGGAAAATGTTTTATGACATCACTCCTCAATAAGCGATAGAACATCAATATCATCCATCACCTGAATTTATTGAAGGATTCTCATGGGATGACATTGCAACAATTATTACATCCATTAAAAATGTCCACACCCCAGGGCCAGACACATCATCAAATGCAGTATTAAAAGCAAATCCGCAATTTTGGGCCTACATATTGGAACAGTTGTTTGAAAAGAGTTTGAGAAAAGGGAAAGTTCCTCTAAGTTGGAGGTGTGCTATCATGATTCGGGTATATAAAAAAGGTGATAGAGCAGACCCAGCTAATTATTGCCTTCCACCTATACTTGATGCAAGCCAGGAGGTTTTTGCAAATATACTGTTGAATAAAGAGTCAAGGCGGTTGCAAAAAAGAGGGTCGTTTGTCAACTTTTCAGTTCAGGTTTAGAAAAGGCTTTAATACCTTGCATGACATTTGTGTCCTGCAATATGTGATTACCGAGTGCAAGAGAACCCTGAAGGACGCACTGTATTTGTGTTTTATCTACTACAGCAGAGCGTTTGATACGGTATCTTGCCCTAATCTTTGGTCAAAGCTACACAGTTGGGGTATGGATTGCTCACTTATTATACTTTATAATGCTGTTGTATTCAGAGAACAGTGTCGTCATCCGTTTGAGCCAAGAGGGAGTGGTATGCTCTGACATTTCAATCAATGTTGGTGTCAAACATTGATATGTTCTCGCTCCTTTACTGTAAATTTATATGTGATCGACATGGGAGAGGCAATATCATCTACGAGAAATGTTTCTCCTAATGTTGGCTCAATTAAAGTGCCTTGGTTCAGTTATGCTGACAACACAATTCTCTTAGATTGAAAAGCAATTGGTTTACAATGTATGATTTCTTCTCTTGTCAACTACTCTCAGCAGAACAATCTAGCGATTAATGTTGTTAAAACTAAAATCATGATTATTGATTGATTGATATTTTATTTCTATCGCGCTCGTACACAAGTGTTTCAGAGCGTGACAAGGCAAGGGAGGGGAACAGGGGAGAACGAAACAGCGATCTTACTAGGCCCAGTGACATTGAGAACGCGCAAGTGCATGGGAGAGGGGGGAGGGGAAAAGTGCATGGAAAGGGGGAGAGGTGGAAAGTGCGAAGCAGATGAGAAACAGATAAATAACAATAAATAAATAATAAAGGCAACAAACAGTGGTAATGCAGCCAGCAATTTGCAAGTGCTAGGTTTAAGGCAGCAGACAGGGTAGGTCTGATAAGTGCAGGAAGAAAAGGGGGGGCTGTATGGGTACAGATACAGACCCCAGTGCAAGAGGTGGCCCGGAGGCAGTGCGGGAGGATGGCAGGATGAGCAGGTACCTGGGCCCAAAAGACAGAGGGTGGCCAGGTGCACGGTGCCAAGAGAGAACAGATCAGCAGGGGAGAGGGGGAGCGAAGGCAGAAGAAAAGAGGAAGGTCTTGAGGTGCTTCCGGAACAGGAGATGGTTCTCCTCAAGTTTTAGAGTGGCAGGGAGGCTGTTCCAGAGGGAGGCCCCAGCCGAAGACAGAGATCTACCCCCAGCTCGTTTCTTAGAAAAACGACTGACCCTGAGTGAGTTGGAGGTAGAGGAGCGAAGAGCTCGAGAGGGGGAGGTATTTGCTGAGGGATATCTGAAGGTATTTTGGACCCAGGCCCCAGAAAGCCTTGTGGACAATGCAGAGGGTTTTGAATTTAATCCTTGCAGCCAATGGGAGCCAGTGGAGAGATTTCAGAGCTGGAGAGATACGATCCCAGGGCTTGAGGCCAAGGACAAGTCTCGCAGTCCTGTTGTGGATTAGTTGCAGAGGGCAGAGAGTAGAAGCAGGTAGATTGAGAAAGAGGCTGTTACAATAGTCCAAGATAGAGAGAACCAGGGCTTGAGATACCATGAGGTTCTGGGGGAAGGAGAGGAAAGGCAGAGTACCTCTGAGCAGTTGCAGTCTGAAATTTGACTTTTTAGAGACCTCAGAGATGTGGGCGGAAGAGGAAAGGGTGGAGTCAAAGATGACCCCGAGGTTCTTAGCCTCGCAGGTGGGGGTAGGAGGAAGGCCAAGGGAGGCCGGCCAGGCAGTGAGGGGAAAGGATGGTGAAGGTGTGCCGATGAGGAGGATCTCCGTCTTGCTGGCTTTCAGACAAAGATTATTGGCGGCACACCAATCTTGAATGGCAGTTAGGCAATCAGAGATGAGAGAGGGAGAGGAGGTTGCAGAGGGCAGCCTGAAAATGAGTTGAGTGTCGTCAGCGTAGCACTGGAAATTTGAGCAGAAAATGGCAATGCAGTGGGCGAGAGTTGTCAGGTATTGGTTGAAAAGCCAGGGCGAGAGGTTAGACCCCTGGGGAACACCACAGGTAGAGAGGAAGATTGATGAAAGGAAGGAGCCAAGTTGGACCTGGGAGGGTCGATCTGAGAGGAAAGAGGTCAGCTAGGCCAAAGCCTGATCAGTGATACCCAGGTTTTCACGGAGACGGTTGAGCAGGATGGTATGGTTGACCGTGTCGAAGGCAGAAGAGAGATCGAGGAGGATGAGGACAGAGGGAATGTTAGAGTCAAGGTTGGTGACCAGATCTTCACGGATGTTTAGGAGAGCAGTTTCCGTGCTTCTGGCAGCTCTGAAGCCAGACTGGTGGTCATGGAGACAGCCAACAGAATTGGAATAAAGGGTAAGCTGAGAGATGGCCAACTTTTCCAGGAGTTTGCCAAGAAAGGGAGTAATGGAAATTGGGCGATAGTTAGCTGGACAAGAAGGATCAGCTGTGGGTTTCTTGAGAAGAGGATGCACAAAGGAGTGCTTCAGAGGGGAGGGGAAGGATCCAGAGGCAAAGGAGTGGTTGCAAAAATCAGCAATGGCCGGAGCGAGGGTGTCAATGTGGTCCTTGATGGTTTTAGAGGAACAGGGATGAACCTGTTTTGAAGAGGCTTTCATAGATCGGACTTGTCTAATAATTGCAAGAAAAATAGTTATAAATGGTTTTGGAGTGGTTTCCTTTTGGATATTGTTGATAGTTATGTCTATTTAGGATCCCCAATTTGCAATTCTAGGTCAAGTGAATTGTATGATAATTAGGTGTGGTCAAAGATTATAGAAAACGGTTTATGTATAAAAAATATGCTGTTTAAGGGTGGAAACAATATTGAAGGCCAAATTGCTGTGTATACTAAGAGCATTGTCCATGCCATATTGTAGTGACTGGCTGTATTACCTGAAGGTTTGACAACTTGGATGGACAAACTAGAGGGGAAGATATTACCATCCATTCTTGAGGTCCCTCATTCAGTTTCAATTCAAGCATTAAGTTGTGAGCTGGGGGTCCAATTGCTAAAAATGCACTGGCAAATACAAGGCTATGCATTATACATTGTGATTAAGGGATTTATACGAATTGCTCTAATCACAATTGATCACGGGAGAATTGCTCGCGGGAAAACTGATCTAATTTATTAGGTCAATTAGGACATATATGCAGGGGGAAACCCCTCGCAACTCCTACCCAATCCAAAATATAATATTTATTATCCGAAAACTACCCTACACATATATAAAAGAACTAAGATACAGGTAAAGATTAATTTTGCTGAAGGTCAATTAGGACCATTAAGGTCAATTAGGACAAAAGGTCAATGTGAAAAGGTCACTTTGGAGAATACCTGATTAATCAATCCGTTGAGATACCGGGCACCCTCTATTGTCATTTAGCAAAACAAAGGGATTAGATTATAAAAATTAATTCATAATACATTTGAGGAACACTGCCCTTGTATATTTGGCCTAAGTAAGTCTACAACTGGATGATCTGATGGCTTTTCCAAATTGAATGGTGCTTTTAAAAAAGAGAACGATACAGCTAGCGCTTTATAATAATCTGGATCGATTGCAGACTAAGCCAATGTATGCAGAATATTATAGACAGTCGATAGGTGGTGTCCTTCCTCACAGCTATTGACTAAATCTTGCCCAAAATCAATCTGTACATGTATTATTTATCTGTGGATGAATGTATTACCAATTTAGGAACATTCAGGGTGGTGGAAAAAGATACCTCGTGTAAAGCGTGTTTGTCGATTATGTGGGCTGGAGATTGAAACAATGTGCCATGTACTGACCCAGTGCCAAAAGATGTATGGGGCTTATGTGAAGGGTTACTCATAGTTCATAGCTGATTCCTACCAGATGGAGGGTGATCAATTTAGGAGCACCAGTATTGGTGCTGAATCTGTGGTGATCATGGCAGCGGTTAACTATAGATGGAAAATAATAATATAGTAAAAAATAGTAAAGGATCTTCTTAAAGCTCAGGAAGTGTCATTAATCCTGAATAAATAGGAATGGAGTGAACTGGGATAGGGTAAATCTTTTTGTAGAAGTCCTCCTAATAAAACATTGAGGAAGCTATAGGAAACCTAATACTTTGATTTGTTGAGTAAGAATTATGTTATGGAATTGTTGATTCTTTGATGTGTTTTATTCCTTTTATGTATTTATATATTTTATTCATGCAGCTCATGCACATGTATTGGTATATGTATTTTTATCATGTATTGGGCAAATGTGTAAAAGGTTTATAGTAACCAAAATTGCACAGTAAAAAAAGAAAAGCTAAATCTCCTTCTGCCTTACATCACACACACACACAGTCAACACACACAGCAATGTCATGCCTACCAATACCACATTAAACTTGAGGGAGTAGTGTCAAAGCTCACATCTTTAGGAGCCTCCCATGTTCACAGAAATCATTATCCGCTGTGCACTTTGCAAAGTGCTGACAGTTTCACCGAAGAGCATGTCGCCCAGTTTAGTACACGCTTTATCTGGCCATCTTTTCTCTGCTCTAACCAAGTAGCTGGAGTGAACCTTGCATTCTAATTAATTGCATTGTAGAGAAGGGAATTTAAGTGCACTTACCCTTCATTACTGCCCCAGGATTCTAGAGGATCCTTAGTGATAGTCTGTCTAGCGATGACTGTGCTCATATGGCTTGACGCTATCCCCTGCATTATAATATATATGTTTTTCAGACATCATTTAAGTACACTCTGCCAAGGGCCACAGTTGGTCTACAGCATAGTATCAGAGCATGTTATTCTACCCTGTGAATTGGCATATGCAGAATTTCCTTAATGACGCTTATCCTTTTACCCGCCACACACATCCTATAGTCTCTAGTTGGTAAACATTTAGAGATTCCTTGGGTTTTTAATTGCTACAATCTAAGAGAAGTACAACAGCCTCAGTAGGATATAATATTTTGATGGCAAATACTCTTGCTAACTTGGATACATAGTTTCCTTTCTGTTTCCTTGGGTCAGCAGTATTTGTGTGTTCAGGATGAGTGTCACGTGGATCCCAAAATCTAATGTATATATTTTGAAAGGGTGTCTGCCTGTCTGTTTGTCTGCTATAGAAAGTGAGGAGGAAATATCTAGATGGCTCCATAGGGGTTTAACAGGGGCAAGCGAGTAATCTAATGGTGTGGTTGAAAGCTGATGAAATCGCGCTCCTGGTGGATAAAACAAATGGCCATAACACAAGCTAAAAATGCACCAAAGATTAATTCAAGAAATCCAGGAAAAGTAAGGAAAGAAAATCCAGGCAATTAGTCGTAATGACATTCAAGAAGTATGCATCGCCATTGACAAAAACATTCAATCATCATGCACCCCAAGAGATGATCTACTATTGGAGACACGAGAGTGCAGAAAAGCCAGAAAATGGTCTGATGCAGCCTGACAGCCAGCACAAATACAGCAAGAGACACCACAACAAAGGCAACCCAGACAACAGCTCGATGAAGCTACGCCTGCTTCAAAACAGCTGCAAGAGACAACAGATCAACGTCAAACAAGACTCCAAAATCAAAAGGGTTAGGCAAGTTGCGGTAATCCTTTTCTTCATGACCCTGCTGGAAAGAAACTCAACATTGCGTCTACCGAGGTGTTCAGTGGTAATGTTAACCATTCCTAAGTATCTACATGTATGACTGTGCATTGATAAAGTTAATGGAACTATTTAGCCAATTCTTATGTCTCTTTGTTAACCGGTGGGAAACCATATTAAAAGTTTGGTTACTTTTTAGCCCAGAGAATGCTGCTGGGCATATCTGCTAGTATCTGATGGATGTAATTTTCTATGAGAACCTGGTCATATTTAGAATAATCCTCTTGTTTTTTTTTTTATCCTTAAAGCATGGCTCAGCCGCAAATTCATTTATTTCTTCAGCCAGCACTACCAGAGATATAGGCCGTCATTATAAGTTTGCTGGTCTAGAACAAAAGGGCTGGTAACAACAGTTACAGCACCTTTTCTGCACCGCCAAACTACAAGTCTGCCGGTAGAGGGAGTGAATTGCCAGCAGGCCTGACCGGCCAGTAGTTCAAGCCCCTACCGGCAGATTTTTCACTGAGCACCAGCACCGTTACTAATGTTGCCAGTGCTAGCGTGTTCCCATTCCCATGGAGTCCTATGGGAATGGGAACTTACCGTTCCTCCACCACCCGTAACATCCCGGTATTACTGGGATATGGGGTGGTGGAAACGGTAAGCATAGGTTGCTGGTACTCTTCTGGTGGCACCGGCGGTCAACCGGCAACCTCATAATGAGGGCCATACTAACTTCAGCAAAGCCACCACATCTCTGTAAATAGGTAGCTTGTATGCATTGTTATACCTACTGTTCCCCATCGCATAGAAGAGTAATCTCTAATTCTGTCTGCAGAAGTCTACATGGTGAGAGCAAACAAGAGGGGAGACAAGGGGTACCCTTGTAAGTGTCTCTCTATAGCCGGATGCTCTCTCTGAGCTTTCATTCTGACAACAAAAAATCTCTATTTATGATGTGGACTTTTATTTATAGCATCCAAGACCTCTAAAAATCACTTTAAATTAATGTTTTGGATGTAGGATAATAAATCCCAAACAGTCGCCCTGTGTTATGTAATTGAGGGGGATGCCTGTGTACAATGTGACTTAAAAGACCTAGATGGCTTCCTTTTTGTGATGCTCATCACCCCTTCCCTGATAGACTGAAAAAAGGCTTTCACTGGTTATTATATTAATTGGTATCTACACAAAAGTTTTAACTTCAGTGTGGTTTTATTTAGTGTTTATAAGTTGTCATAAGTGGTCAGCCGACATGTGTTTCGACCCTACAGCGACAGCGCTTGGCTACCAGGCCAGCAGGAAACATCCAACCCATGATCCATAAGAAGTGGCAAAACAATTCCTAAACTATCCTTGAAAAGGACCCTGTGGGGTCAAAACACATGTCGGCTGACCACTTATGACCACTTGTAAACACAAAAAAACCACACTGAATTTAAACTTGTGTGTATAAACCAATCAATCTAATTACCAGCATAAGGTATCTGGGTTCAATCTAGCTTTCTATTAAAAAATGAAGGTGTGGGCAGTGCCTATACCTGCCCGTGACCATGCAATTATTTAACCAAGGGAAAAAACAAATTGAGTGAAGCGCAAGAGGAGTCTTACAACTAGTGCCCTTCTTTTCAATTCTGGAGGTAAATCCTCAATTTTAAAGTCATTCCATAGAAATCCCTTTGATGTGAAGAGGAGATAAACAAACAAAATTTCCTTTTGATCTATTGTTGCTGATTTTATCACCAAAACTTGTTGGTGTCTGCATTTCATTCTAAACTATGCGACTTACCATTCCAGCCTGCATGGCCCCAACCCACACCCTGACAACTCAATTGAAAATCCATGATCTATTGGTACACCGTCCCCACAAGCAATCCTTGCATCAGGTCAATTTTAATAATATTTCATTAATAGGCTCCCATGTACTGACAGAGATTACATCTCTCTTCCACAATAGCATCAGTCCATAAAACAGGCTTGGTCGAAACTGACCAGGCTGCTGCTCCCTCTCAGCCTTCAATCTTGTCAAACCATTTTCCTGGCCATTTAAAGTTTCACAGCAGATCTAAGCTTCGGTGATCCACACAAACTCCCCACAATGAGGGGGCACAGTGGATCATTTATTCATAATATCCCCCATTTCTCCCAACTATCCCAAATCTCTTACTGTGTATGTATGTTCCTGCATGCGTGTGTTATAGACTACTGTGCCCCCTCATCACAATCTCCATTCACAGCCTTCTAGCTCACATGTACAAGTTTAGCTCTTTGCTTCTCATTAAGGCAGAGTGAAACTCCATGCATTTATATTGTATCTATACAATATCAAAAAATGTGTCATTCTATTGTTGCACGCTTGCAAAGTGAAAAATGTATCATCTCACACAAATAACCTTAATAGTAACATTTATCCCAATCACATTAACTACACTATATAAGTGCCAATTTTCAACATCGCTGTCACCCCAGTCCCAAATTTGGCACATGTAATTCAAACTTCTCTTTACTCGTGGGACCTTTCTTAACTACCCCAACATTCCCCTCTTTAGTTAATGCATTACCAAACAAACCAATTTCCAATTCATCAATCTCAACTTACTGGGGTAATGAAACATCACAGCCATCTCTCATACTGGTCCCATTGTGATCATGCTCCTCTGCTGGACAATCCAAATGTGTCCTTCCACTAGTTACGCACTCTACCCTTGTTCTACACATTCAACCCAATCTGGTGGGGGACACAAGACCACCCCTGCAGTTATTTCAGAATCAGTTTGAGTACCCATGTGAGATGAAATGGCAGTGACCCTAGCCTTAGACAGGGTCACGATCATCATAGCAGTGGTTTTAGGCATTTGGGCAGAGCTGCACTGAAGACATAGTTGACAGGAACAAAAGATAATTAAGAAAGAGACAAAAATAGGTACAAGAATCTTCATAGTCATGCTCATCCACAAGGGCACCCAAGAAAGAAGAGGGTGCAAAAATGAGTCATGAGCAATTCCTGACTCCCTCTTCATGGTCTCCCTCAGATTGTGCAGTGTGTCAATCGTCCGAGCCAGAGTTAGATTGTCCAAATAATTTGGAGCTGTGTATGTACAACATGTACTCCTGATCTGGCAAACTCCACCCTCCAGAACCGTTAGGAGGTCAATGATATACCAATTGTGCAACGCTACAATTTTCAAGGCCCTCAGTTCTTCTTTAATTGCACTAAATGCTGATTCAGAGGACTACATAAACAATAATAACTCATATTGAACAATTTGCAACCGTTAAGAGTCTACCAAAGTTTGTAGACCAGGGGTCAATAGGGAAGTGAAAAAGTTTCCATCCGACTGAATAGTCGAAATTGTTCTGGAATGTTCATAAGAGCCTCAGTGGATGCTGATGAAATGTAGTTTGGTCTTTTTGATCATTTCAAGGAGTCGTTTCCTCCAAAAGTCTGTTAAGTCTGTGGATTGTCCATATCTGATGACACAAGGGATGCAAGGTGAATGGGGGAGAAAGGGGGGCACACATGTAGAGTCAGATTTTGAATTTGCAAGTGTCAGTTAGCTCTGGGGAACCACAAGGATGGGCAAGTGCAGGGTGGTGAGACAGCAAACACCTCACCAGGCCGGAGGTAACTGCTTGTAGGAAAAAGGTCCACAGGACCAGAACAAGTCGAGGAGTGTAGCCGTACCTACAGCCAGATCAGCGATGCAAAACTTGAAGCTACAGTTTCAATTCATACCTACAGGCACTTTGCCATCACCCTTAAAACACAGAGAAAAACTTGTATTTAACTGGATCTTAACAGGTTTCTCTGGCTCTTTGAGCCATGTTAAAAAATGTGCATACTTTTTCCATACACTTCCACATACTAGGTTTATTTTTGCCACCCCTTCTTAGGAGAGACCACCAATAATCCTGCTCTGCAACTCTTCACCCCTTGCTCCCATTTATTGTTGACAATGATAAGTCCTTCAAGACTGAACTGTGCTCTTTGCATGCAATGGACATCCTTCTGTTTTTCCCCATCTGATATTAAACATTCGTCTTCTACTGGAAGGACAGAAGGTGCTACAGATTTCCCCTGAAACTGATCTCGGACCCTGCACAAGGCCAGGTGCACTAGACTCCGTGCCTCTGCTACCTCCACCTCATCTGGAATAAATACTCTAGAGACACCAGAAACACAGGGATAACAGAGCAGCTATAACACAACTCTGTCACTCCCTCTCTCTGTACCCTCCTCATTTGATGATATCATGTATTATCTGATGCGAAGCCGTGTGCATCATTTAATATTTCTACATTTTCATCATCATAATTTACAAAATCTATTTCAGGTCTTGTTGTGCTCTTAATAATTCTTCTGTCGTGTCATGGTACTTAATAACTCAGAACCATTTACATTCCTACTATTAAAAACATATACCACAGAAATCAAAAGAGAAATAAATCTACACATTCTCATACACATTTTTAATTCCATTCTTTTGTTTTACATTCTGAATAACAATTCTCAATCTTTGTTGTGATCCCGCCTTTCTACTGGCATGAACAGTGATTTCCTAGGGCACACTTATCTTTTTCGGACTGCTCTTTTCCAGTGTCAGTGGAGATACTACAGTTTTTCTTCGCACATCATGGACATGGATCCAATTCTTGTTGCCCTCTACTGCAGTCGGTGTAGCAAACATCACTCTATGAGGCCAATGGAAACGCAGTTCATTCCACCGGCGAACAAAGGAACACACATAGATGGGGTCCCCGGGGCGTAGCAATGGCTGCTGCTGATCTTCTTGTTTCTTGCCATCTTTTCACGTTGCTTGTTGGTCTGATGCTGTAACCTGTGAAGAAACAATCCTGACACTCTTCTCCAAAATTCTCTGCTGACTTACGTGCATCTGAACCTGTGCGTTATACACAAGCTATAACCCATCACCACGTCATTAGGGCTGAGGTGGTGATCTTTCCCTGGCTTATTTCATAAGTAAAACAGGGCCAACGCAATTCACTACATAATGTAGACAACTGCATTTTAAACAAACCATTAACTATTTCAACTACACTACCCTGTTGACTAGTGGGTGATACACTGAGCACAACCTGTGCTTGATCCCCAGAAGTGATGTAATCTCAGTAAATAATGCATTAAACAAATGGCTACCATTATCTGGTCTCAGGACCTCATATATTCCCCACCTTGGAAATACCTCCCTCACCAAAAATGTAGCTGCTGATTTTGCATCAGGGTGCATGCAGGGACCAACCTCAAGCCATTGGGAAAATGGACATACAATTACAATCAATTACCTAAAGGTGATACACTTCTACACTTCTACATCATATCGACAAAATCAATATGAAGTTCTCTGAAAGGACCTGAAGGCCAAGGTATTACCCCTTTCACTGCTTTTATGGTGTTACCAGGATTGAACTCTTTACAGACTATACAATTCCATACAAACCTAATTAGCTGTTTGTGAATGTTGTGAATGTTAGGTACAAACCACTCCTCCTGGAGTTCTGTTGCTATTTGTTGTCAAGACAGATGTGACATGTAATTTAGTTGCTCTAGAGCCACAAGAACCTTTCCTGTCAGCTCATGGCTGCACAACAAATCTGTGGGCCAGAGCATACATCCTCTCCTTACCCAGAGCTCCTTCTCCTCTTCAGGTGTCTTTCCCTACATTCCTACTATTTGAAGCAAAAGGACTGCACTATATGAGACTGGCAATAGTAGCTGTTGGGGCACCATTTCCATTTTTGGAGGTTCTGAAAAGGGTAAATATGCTGCTTCCTTTTCAGCTCTGTCTGCAGCATCATTACCAAGTGCTATTAAATCAGATACTTTAGTATGTGCCGCACACTTCACTATTTCTACCACTGTGGGCAATGTTAGCACTTCAATTAGTCAGGATAGCAGCGCAGAATGCTGGACAAGGGGTCCCATCCGATCATTTAATCAATCTTCTCTGCCATCTAGATAACCCAGAACGTACCAAGGAGGTGACATACGCAGAGTCAGAGTAGATAGTGACTGCCCTCGCCTTACTCATCTCTAGAGCCTCAATGAGTACCACTAGTTAGGCTGCTTGCACAGAGTAAGGTGAAGGCAACCGTTTCTCCACTCAAACCCGGTATTCCACATCTACAAGACCTACAACAGCTGCTCCTTTGTGCCTCTCACCAGTGTCCTTATTAATTGTCGACAGGCTGTCACCAAGAGTACCTTGCCTCCTTTCAAGGCATCCTCCATAACATTCACCTACTCTTTTTCTTTCCCCTCATAAGTTGCACAGCCATGGACAATGTCGTCAGATTTCACAGTTTCAGCTAAAAATGTCACTGGATTGATTATGTGACACCTTACCGGATGTTGAGATAAAGGCATTTTTTTAAATCAATTACTGTAAAATAGGTCAGCCCAGTAGGGATGTTACAGAGAACGGTTACAGGGTTTGGTACCACCAGAAACTCTGCTTCAACAATGTTGTTTAGGGGTTGCAAAACCTGGGCCATCCTCTGACTAGACCCCCTTTGCTTTCTTTAGAGGGTAGATGGCCATATTGCATGGGAATAAAGATGGTTGTAAAATGTTTTGCTTTAACAATGCCACAATGGTCTCAGAAATCCCTTTCTCTGCCTCCCTAGAGGCCTCCCTTGCCTAAATTGTGGCAATATTGCTCCTGGTTTAAATTTAATCTGTACTTCTCCTGACACTTTTCAACAGCCCTATATCATGAGGATTGCTGGTCCACAAGTGGTCCAGCACTTTTTTAAATCCTTCTTCCAATATGGGGATGTTTTCCTAGCGTTGCGCATGGTCTGTGGTACTTCCCTTTGCTCTATCATTACCTGGCAAGGCACAGCAATCTCAAAGACCATCTCTTCTGTGTCCTCAACATCCTCAAACAATTGCTCATCGGACACATCTCTTAACAATGAGGTTGGATCGATACACAACACTGTGCGCCAATAGATTTCTTCCTCATCAGTGCCTGAAAGAACCACCCTGTCCTTCTTGACAATTTCTGCTTCTATCAAAATGGTAACAATAGTCCATTAGAGGGCATCTAAACTTGTTGTTGTCCACATTTAATTCTAAACTATGCGACTTACCGTTCCAGCCCACATGGCCCCAACCCACATCCTGAAAACTCAATTGAAAATCCATGACCTATTAGTACGCCTTCCCCGCAAGCAATCCTTGCATCAGGTTAATTGTCTGGCCCTCAAACCCAGCTCAACCAGGTGGCCAAAATACCTCCATCACTCAATAACAGACTCCCATGTACTTACATAGATTACATCCCTCTTCCACAATAGCAGCAGGCCATAAAACAGGTTTGGTTGAAACTGACCAGGCTGCTGCTCCCTCTGAGCTTTCAATCTTTCCTGGCCATTCAAAATTGCACCTCAGATCCAAGCTTCAGTGATTCTCTCCCCACAATGAGGGAGCACATGGCACGCAGAATCATTTATTCATAATGTCCCCCATATCTCCCAACTATCCCAAAAAGCTTCCTGTGTATGTATAATGCTGCATGTGTGTGTTATAGACTACTGTGTCCCCTCATCACAATCTCCATTCACAACCTTCTATATTGCATATGCATGCTTAACTCTTTGCTTCTTATTGAGGCTTAGTGATACTCAATGCATTTATATTGTATTTATACCATCTCAACAAAGTTTTCATTATCTAGCAAATCTAAAAATGTAACATTTTACAAAACTAACCCTTGAAATAACATATATCCCAGTCACATTAACTACACTATATTTGTGCCAATTTGCAACATCGCCGTCAGTCCAGTCCCAAATATGGTGCACGTAATTCAAACTTCTCTTTAGCAGTGGGACCTTCATTAACTACCCCAACACTACGAATGGTGGCAGAATGGCGCGATACAAGACAACCTGCATTACATTATGGTTTCACCTCCTCCTAATGTCTGTGTGCCTTCTTCTCCAGATCATGGCATGAGTCCCAAAGTCTGCTGTTACAAAACCATTATCTGTCAATTTTAGGGGTAGGTCAGAGTTCTGACTCCTTCGTTTAGAGGCAAGAGTAGTCTCCGGATATCCGCATTTGCACACAGAGGTCCTCATCGCGAGTTTGGGGGTAGCCCTTAAATGCTGCGGTAGCACTGTTATCGCCGCATTTAAGGGTCCGTGAAATCATATCTTCGGCTGATTTCCCCCCAGCTCTGAGCTGGAGGGAAATCCACCGAATATTAGCTGATTTTGGTGCGTTTAGCGCCAGCGGGAAATCCACCGGCGGTAACAGCGTGAAAATTCCCCATTGGGCTAATGGGGAATGAAGAATTCCTGAATGGGCACAATGGAGAAGGGGCAATACCCGTTCTGCCAAACCCGTGATCCGGCGCTAATAGCGCCGGGGGGTTTGGCGGTAGGGCTATTAACGCCAGCGCTATAAACGCCGGCGTTACCGCCCAACTCGTGCTGAGGCCCATAGTGTGGATGCCAAATTCCTGTAATTTACCTCACTGATGCAAGATTTCCCATTTGGGTTCGCTACCAGCATTTGGGCACCCAACGTGTGCTGGATTACAAAGCCTGCTATGGACATGGAACCATGAGCCGAGATTAGAACGTTAGGGGAATCACTTGCCTGCCTTTGAAACTTTCCATATTTTGGATGAGGTTGATTTTCTTCGAGATAGTTCCCTGTTAGCCCCAAACACTGACCTGAACGTTTTGCTAGACCCTCGTTTTTGTGTCTCAAGAGGCACATATGCTCTCAGGAAATATGCTGGTCTTTCCCTCATCCGCATAATGGCTAGCCCCTGAATTGTCTGAGGGATTGAACAAGATAACTATGAGATATCCTCCGTTTACAACCTTAAAGGGTATGCATCATGGAGCAACTGTCTCTTCATGCCCCCAAGCTTCCCCAGACCCACCTTAGGGCATTGTCTGGCTTACTCACACTCCTCTAGGAAGAATCCCACTAAAGCATCCTGATTTGCCTTGGTGGTACAGAAGTAAACAAATGTGAGAGGCAGGGTTCCCAACTTCTCAGTCAACATGATATATCGCTATACTTTGCACCTCATGGAAACATCAACTGGGCGTTTAATGGAATAGAAACGGTAAGGCCACCACAACTCTTTTGTCCTTACTTGAAGATTGACTGTGTAAAGATAAATCCTAGTGTCTGAGCCTTTTTTGGTCAAATGATTTATGGGTTGTTTCTTGAATTGCCATCAATATATGTAAACATGAGAGAATGAGTTTGATTTACAAAGAATTGTTCAATGCGAATTAATAAATCAGGCACTGTGTGTATGTCCATTGGGTGCAAACCTATTCTAATTAGACGATGAGACCCACCACACTTTGAATGGTTAATTTTACTCTGCGTAACATCACACTAATGAAGGCAAAACAGCTAATTACGTTTTGTATAATGATTTCTTTAATTAAAATGCTATATAGAAACACTTTCTTCATAAAACATTATTTTAGTTAATTTTCTTAGGAGAAAACTTCAAGAAACCAATTCAATTACAACATATCTCAAGCGTTACAACACATATTTCACACAATCAGAAAAAAACAGAAATATCATAATATCTACCAAGCTGCAATGTGTGTAGGAATGCCTAGAGTAATGCCAAAATGCTGTCACTGGAAGTGTCTGACCCAGCCATGCCTCACGTACACTTCTCATGAAAGTTGAAAGGACATCCTGCTAATACCGAAAGGTCCATAAACTGAGCTGGAGCATTTGCATTTGTCTTTCTATGACGAGTACTGCATACGCTTCTTTATGCTTTTTTATGCATACTGAATAGAAATTGTGCCAACTACTAAGGTTCTGCATGCTGCATTTCGGCAGCTGCATAGGACTATTTGTTAAGCATTGCCTTGATAAAGACCTGCATTAAGGCTGAAACACGTGTCAGCTGTCCATTGTAGCACAATACTTTTCTCATGCAGGTTCAACCTGTACAGATGTCATACCTTGATCACTCTTGTATGATGTTATATCAAACCACATTCTTTGATAAAACATCTGTTCCATGCGCATAGCTGTCTTGGGTGTTTGTTTGGGTACCGCAATGTGTGTAGGCCGACACTGTTTTTCATGTAATCACTTTAAGTGGGCTGAGAGGTTCCCATATCATTTCAGAAAGTGTAATCCTTTGCCGAAATGCTAAATTATTATTTCCTTTTCTAGCTTTTGTTCCTCACCAAGGTGTTCCTTTTATTTGTTGTAGGCAGTACGCTCAGCTTCCAGGCATTTTGGATTCCCCTGCACTGGGCACTGTGCTTATATCTGGACAAAGCTATAGGGTTCTGATGTGCCACAATGAGCACAACGTACACATGTTAGGAGGACAGTTTACACAATTCTAGAAAGACTTGGATGCTCGTTTACAAATCAAATGTAAAAGGGAACAGTTAATGCCCATGTCATGTTCTGTATCAGTGTTAATGCTACTTGATCAAACTAATGCTTATTGACTTTCCAAGTATCCACTTTGAATCCACCCCATCTAAAATAAGTACTTAGCTAGAGTTCCTTCCTTTATTTGACAGAATAGATTGATCTAATCTTTTCAGCATTTTCTTTTTTCGTTCCAATAGTATGGGTGTTCAGAAAGACATATTGCGCCTCATTATAAGTATGGCGGTACAGTAAAACGGCGCTGGTAGTGCTACCGGTACAGTTTCTACCATACCGCCATACTAGCATACTCGTGGATGCACCGGCACCGTTATGAACAGTACCGGTGCATCCGAGCTCCCCATTCCCATTCAGCCCTATGGGGCCGTATGGGGATAGAGAGTCCCTTATTGCCGGCACCCGTGAATGGGCAATTACCGGGTCCGCCAAACTGGGCATGGCTCGGGTAATTTCCCATTCGCAGGTGCAGGATTTTTTCGCAAGTTTGGAGGTAGCCATGCCTGTACTACAGGCATGGCTACCTCCAAACTTGTAATGAGGCCAATTGCGTTTACAGTCCCAATCAATCTCTCCAGCTTGAGAATTGATAGGTCAGCACTCTGAGACTTTACAGATATTGCTGTATAAGTGCTGTTGAAGCTGCAAGTAGGCAGGTGTTCAGGACATGAGGTATAACATAAGCTTGAATTTCAAGACTATGCGGTCATCAAAAGAATATTTTTAATAGTGATCTATTTTTGGGAAACGAAATTTCAAGATTACTTATTGGAAATAGGATTAATACAAATACAGAAGAGTTCATGATATATTAATAAATATAATTTTAGAAAATTCTGAATTGCCTCAAAATTATTTAGAATTGCACAAATACATTTCTAGTCTGAGCAAAGCGATTGTTGGTGTAGAACATAGGCAACCAATTGTTCACTTATTCTGTTTTTACAAAGTCAGTGCAGAAGAGGCTATGTTGTATTCATTTGAAGCTATAGTTCAGACATTAGGAGTGAAAAAGGAAAACATACATAATGTGAGTGTAAAAATGTGTATGCTCTCTCCATAAAGGATGCAGCCATCTCCATAATTCACAGAGGTTCAATTCAGTGATAAAACAGCATACCTTTATCCCTATATCCTATATCCTAGATCCTTTAATGAAAGGCTCATGGGTTGAAGCCTACCAGTCTAAATTGGGTTGAACTAAATTATAATCACTGCACTAGACGTTATTTTTAGATATTAATGCCAATTCCTGCTCCTAATTTGTCAGAATGTTTAATCCATAAATGTTACATAACAGAAATCCACATTACCCAATGAACTATAGGTCACAATCCATGCCCCTAGTGTATTTTCTATGAAAGGTGTGAAATCAATACTGCAGTTCACGTGCTGCTCGAGGTCTTCCTCTGCCTTCTACTCTTCTTTCCGACCTATTTCTCCCTACCTCCTCGTCATCTTGTTCCATTCCTCCACATACAACACCCACTAACATTTGTCACTCTGCAACACCTCATATGTGGCATCGCACATCTTTGCATCATTCCCATTGTGGCTTTCGTCAGCCTACTTCTTTCACCTTAGCCAAATGACAGTGCAGAGAAGTAGGGGCTTTCATAACACAACGGTATTGGCACAGTCATTCCATCCATCCAGGTGCTAAAAATGTTTAACCCTCACAGGGGGTGTAGTGCACTTGAATTAAATGCACATAAACACTCTTTTTTATGTTTAAATGTTTTTATTTAAGGTAGAAAACATACAAGGGATGTATGAATTACTGTGAACATAATGAATCATATTTATAATGCAACAAATCTACAATCTGGAATGAAACATCAGAATATATAAAGGTCTGGATCTGGACATTTTATATATGAAACTCAAAATGTTGAATAAGCGAGGGAGCACAATGCACACTGAAACAAAACAAGACATGTACAAAAGGGAGGTAGGGGTATGGGGGTCCAGGGAGCTGATGAGCAGATTTTTAATTTAATTATTATACATTAGGTAGGGGCTGTTAGAGATTGTCTAGAGGGGAGACACCTCATTTTGTGGTATTCTATTATTGTGGTAAAATGGTGTTAGGTTTCACTTTAGTAATGCATTAGTGTCTTCCCTATATATAATGAAAATGCTCACCTCAGAACATACTCTAATGTCTGTATTCCATCCAGGGGCCTCATAAAGTAAAAGTTATTGGACGTATTACACTTGTATTTTGACAGTGTCACTGCCTATCCCCAGCAACTTATCTACAATGCTGGGCTACTGCCTTGATGGCAAATCTGTTCAACTGTAAACATTCAAAAATGAAATACCGCACACTCGCTCACTTTCTAGCTACAGAGCCCACAATAGATAATTCTCATGAAAGCATTTACCATTACGCCACTGCTTGTATGAGCAGATTAAATAAGATGATCCAAATGGTATAAAACTGTACCAGAATATGTAGTGATTTCTGTAATGTGTCTTTATCTTGACAGATAACTAACCAATCATACACTGCAACTATCATCCATGGACACATTTGTCAGTGTGAATGTGGAGAAGCAAGAAGAAAGAAAAAACAAAGGCACAACTCAATAATAGAATGAACTGTAGTCAGCTCAACCCTGACCTTGAATTAGCAGGGCTTGGCAGAAGTTGCACTTAATACAAACGTGTAATGTCAGAACTGTAGTCACAATTGATATTGGCCCTCATTACAATGCTGGCGCTAAACCATGGCGCTATTAGCACCATGGTTGGTGCCGGTGTTGTAACGGGTCCGCCATGGTTCAATGGGGAATTACCACCCCATTCCAAGGTTGGCGGGCGGTAATTCCCCATTGAACCATGGCCCTTCCCCATTCCTATTTTCTCCCCATAGGGCTCTATGGGAATGGGGAAGGTGCTAAGTACGGTACTGCAAATTGCGGTACCGTACTTAGCACCAAGGACTCTTTGCGGGTCCCTACTTTAACGGCTGGTGTATACCAGCCGTTAAGGTCGGGTCCCGCGAAGGGACCTCGTAGTAAGGCGCTAAGTGTTTAACGGCGCCGCAGCCTTTTATGTCGCCGTTAAACACTTAGCGCCAGGGTCGTAATGAGACCCATTGAAACTTTCCACATGAAATGAGTTTCTCTTGGCTAAGTATCAAACCGCAAAATTCCTGCGTATACAATGGTGCTTTTTCAACAGTGCATATTTCAGCCTTGCAGTTTGTGCCGTGCTGAAGGAAATTACACAGCCAGTAAAATATATTTGCACGTTTTAACTCTGTTGTACAAAAGCACCCACATTCAGTTAATCTCATCTGAGTCCATTTTGCACTGATTTGTTAATGACAGGTTACAAGTTATGGGAACGGGGTTGTTAATTGATTAGTTCATGTTAGCATTTATGTACATAGTGCAAACTGGACAGATGATCTTTTTATCCTGAAGTAGACCATTTTGAAATATGTGCCAGTGCCAGAATGTGTGCATGTTATTACAATGTGCACCGGCCATTCATGATGTTTGTATTTTCTTCATAAACCCCCTACCACTATTTATTGCTTCCTCTGTGTTCCTACAGGTTTACATATGCTAGGAATCTCAAGAAAGCTTGCCATTTCAGCTCATGCATTAATAGTACAAGAGGAGTAGAGGCATTACTTCTTTCCAATCTGTGGATGTTGCAGATTGAGTTCCACCACATTTTATAGTGAAGTCGATCTAAACATTATAGTTTGAATAGCTATTAAAATCAGAAGATGTAAAAGGTAACATCTATTCCTAGCTATGCCACTAACAGAAAAAGAGAAATTTAAGACAGAAGTTTTTGTTGCAAGTTAAAAATGGTTTTAACTGTATTCAGCACACTCTCCCAAAATAATTTCACATATTGGCAATCAACAAATATATGCTCAAAGGTACCTTGAGTATGAAGGCAACTCCAACAACTATTGTTCTGCGCAGTACCACATTTGAAGAGTAGAAGCAGGGTAGTGAAAGCTCTGTGATTAAAGAAGTATAACGTTTGAAGTAGACTGGCTGATATGGTAACTTTGGAGATACTCATCTTCAAAGAAGCTATGAAAACCATTCTTTTCTTTTAAATCTAGTTTTCCAAGTCCCCCCTGCATGATCAGATTGCTGCACACTTCCAAGAACTGTTTTCTCTGCACTCTGATCCCTCCAGGCTTTGGTGTGTTAGGAATAAATAAATAAATAAATAAATAAATAAATAAATAAGATTCCATACTTGAGGCCTGAGTAGTTGACTGTCCAGTAGAGTGCAGTCTTGGTATAAAGCATGATAACAATCCCTTGCAGTATCAGAGGAAGAAACGTCTAAAAGAGCTTTGTAGAGCAATGAGGCAGTCATGTTTGGATTTTGTATAAATAGCATTCTATCAGCCTTGGGAGCAGTGGATTTACAAATCATCTGGTCATGGTTCTCCATCTTTGCATCAATGATATTCATATATTGCTGCATGTATGGAACGGGAATATGGAATTTAGTATAAGTTCATTGAAGGTGACTGGAGCACCTTGTACAAATAACTTGTCAAGATACTTAATGCCTAAAGAGAAGCATGGCTTCCAAAATATAGATCTTCAATTAATTCTTATTAACGAAGTAAACCAAATGTATGATGAAACAAACTGAGATGTTTTTGAAATAGACAGGAACATATACGTTCTAAAATAATAGACGGATAGGCTGACTCTAGTACAATTTATTAATCTATTTTTCCCCTTCATGAAGTTGCAGTCAGCAAGAGCTAGAGAGGAAACCATAGCTCTCTCCAGATGTAACCATTAGGATACATCATTAGATTCTTCATAAGTATGTATGTATTTGCTTTAGAACAAAATCCATATGGTACATTTTTTTTAAATCAGGAAATCCCACTCCTCTGCAAACACATGTTTTAAAAAAAAAGGCTTGTATAAGGATATTCTACATCTATTTTAGTAAGCAGTAATCTATAGATTTAAAGAAGGAAGTGGAAAGAGGAATTGGTAGCATATAAAGCATATACAGAATAATTGGGTAAATCATCATTTTAATAGACTGTAATCGACCCCCCATGACAGCTAAAGGGGGACCAAGAGTTAGTGAGCTCTTTTATCCTTGATAATAGAGCCCCAGTGTTTTGTTTGATAATGTTTTTGATGGAAGCCGAAATGTGACTACCTAGATATTTAATGCCATTTGGACACTGTCTCATACCCACATTTTGGACGTGATGCTTGGTGTAATGTACGTTAAGGTGTAACATTTCTGATTTTTCTGTATTTAACTTATAGCCAGAAGCTAGAGAGAATTGAAGGATAATGCTGATAAGGCGTGGTATAGTGATATCTGGGTTACTTAGGAGTAGTAGTACATCATCTGCATATGCCGCAGTTTTAATCTGTGCTTCACCACACTGAAAACCCAAAATGTTGCTGTCTTGTCGAATTGCTTCTTAGAAAGGTTCCAGGGCTAGAATAAAAAGTAGTGGAGAAAGTGGACAACCTTGAAGTGTGCCTCTAAATAAGGGGAAGTATCAGGACATTTGCTCATTAATGAAGATGACTGTCATAGGATTTGAATAAAGTACTCTTATCATGGAGAGAAAAGGGGTACCACTAAAGCCCTCTTTAACCGCCTCGCTTTGCTTTGGCTGTTAAGTCAAGATCTCCAGGCACCTAAGTCCTGGTAATTCCACCTTTGGCACTAATGATTACTTTTCTGGCATTGAAGGAACCATTGAACAAAACATTGACTTCAGCACTGCTCTGAAAATCCACTTTACACCTTATGGATGTATGTATCCTCTGCCCCACTGTTCACCAGACTGTGAATCTGAATTCCATAAAACTCCAAATCCATACACTAGAAGGCTTCACCAATATGGCTATGTCTATGTACCACAACTACATAACCTTGAAATGCAAAGGACTGGAAACAGAAGTTTAGAAATAGGAAAGTCCACTACACCATAAACATATGCTTGGCTTGTGATCTGAAATAAAGAAGTCTACTTGTCCACCACATAGGTTTCCAAGTTTCTTTAAGGATTGTAGAGCTGGACCCACTGGTCGCCACCAGCCAGGCTACATATTCCCAACTGACAATGCAGAGGTACTGGAGGTGGCATCACTCTAACTCTCTTAACGTTCTGAGCTCCACCAATGATATTGCCCACTTACTATTAATTATATACACAACACACCTCCTTTCCTTTCACATACTCATAGAGACAATACCACACACCTCCTTTCTTTACATTTCACTATTAACCGATATATAACATGCCACTCTTCCTGGAATGTCCATGTAAGTAAATACATTCAAACTGGTTCACAACAGAGTTGCCCATCACTACATTTCCAAATCCACATCTTTGGGTCACATCAATGTTGTCCATTAATTCAATTCCCACACATTTTGGGACATAGATCCGTTGCCCACATATAAATCCTCATGTCTGTTTAAGGTGGGTCATTGCAACTCTAAAACCGTAATAACTGCAATTCCTATAAAACAATAAAAATATTGCTAATTGAACACCACATAACATTTGAGTCAGGACATCGACCATTAAACAAATGGCAAAAAACGGGTATGCCTTTCCATACCTAAAAATGCTTGCGCAATCCACACGTCTACTAAAACTGAAACACAAAAACGCTATTGATATTTCTAAACAATGCGCAATCTTACTTTACAGTCCTTGTTAAAACAGGTCCTCCTTGTTGCAATAGGCTCCCATATCCCAATTCAAAAAAACATCCTGACCGGCCCACTGTCACGTCCTTCTTTTAATTCTTGTCCACTCTTGTCCACACTCACCTACTACACAATCCAGTACAGTTCTATGTCCTGAGTGCCATAGTCAGCCACTCGCACACATCTTTTTTTCACTGCTTTTGCGTCCCTCCATGGAGATGTGAATATGAGTCCTTTACTCTGTCTCAAAATAGGCACTTCTACAGTAACTTGTTTATCGTTGTCTCCGCGTGTCGCTGGTTGAACAATCCGGCACGACTAGTGAACACATTGATATAATTCACAGAGGAATACAGAGCGATATGGACTCCTGATTTCTTTCTGCATCTCACTGTCCTCTCCGCTTCCAAGACACTACTGGTTCCCTTGGACTCCACGGTTGGTAGCAACCTTCGAGTGACCTTTTTATTTCCATTTCACTTTCAGATATTGCATTATGCCTTTCCTCCAATGTCAAGGGCTTTTATTTAAATTCATACTAATAAGCAGCACTATTAGTTTTTTCTGCTATTCATCCTCTGCTGCTCATTGGAGCTCTTCACGCTCACACTTCACTCAGACCAACAGCACCATAGGCAGGTGCATCAGTTCCTTAGGCTGATCTGTTACTCATAACATGTCCAACAACCTGCACCATTTAGGGCTCCCTGAGCAGTTGGCAGCAGCACCCTTCAACACTCCCTCGGTGGTGGGACCTTTTTGAGGGTAGTAGGTCGACTCCTTGCTCTCCCCTCGTTCTAGCTTACCTAATGTTCCTTCTTCTTTTCCAGCATGCTTGTGTCTGTTTCTGTTGGGGCAACGTTTACTTAGGACCAATTCATCGGCAATGTAGTAAAGCAGTCTACCGGAGCCATCAAGTATTTTTCCAAGTACATTTAGTTAATAAGCGTCTTCATATGTTACATGTTACATAAAGATTGGAGAGCTTGACCCGCTGGTCACCACCAACCAGGCTACATATTCCCAACTGAATATGCTCGAGCACTGGGGGTGACATCATTCCAACTCTCTTAAAGTTATGAACTCCACCAATGATATCACCTACTTTCTATTAACTATATACACAACACACGTCCCTTCCTTTCACATATGCATACAGACAATACCATACAATGCAGATATATCAATGGTTCATCAATATGCTAGATTTTCAAGATTTGTACATAGTGCAATGTCCTTGAGAACAATCGACTGGCACGGATCATGAAGATACGTATCCTTACCACACGATTAGTGCTAAACTTGGATGTACAATATCACACTTTCCTAAACACTGAGAAATTATATGACATGTTCACAAGTTTGAGAAAGAGTATTAAATGCCACTGGGCCTCATCAGGAGTTCGGTGGAGAGGCAAAGATGCGGGGGTAACACTATTACCATTGCATTACCGCTCTGCCCAATCCCGAGTTTGGGCAGAAAGTAGGAGGTTTACCTCCAGCTTTTTGCTAGAGATAAAACTCTCCATTTTCTGCTCATTTGCAGTGCTATTACCACAGCGCTAATACCGCCGGAGGTAATAGCACCGTTACTGCCCCATACAGTCCTATGGACACTTTAAAAGATTTTGAATTGGACTGAGTTGCGGTAACGGTATTTACGTTGTGTAAGTGATTTCAATCCGGCACTTCACCTAAGTCAACTCCTAGCGTGTAATGCACAACTGAAATCTTTATTTATGTGTGTCTAAAAGTTATTTTATTCTGAACGATGTAGCAGTCATATCTCCTCCTGGACCCCCCCACCCCCAGTCACACTGAACCAGCAATCAGGCTGGTTTGCAAGGTTAAAATATGTATTTATATATTTACAATTTAATCACACTATGTTTTTATGGGTACACAATAATCACCAATGCGGTGATGTAACACTAAGCAATCTCTTTAATGCACAAGGAGCAATAGTGAGCAAAACAATTCAGCACAGAAATAATACTTTTGTGTGTGTGTTCAGAACAAATAGCAGTATGGTTACTATTTCCCCCTGCACACCCCTTAACCCCCCAATAGGCAATGTAAAGAGATAGGAGGGGAGAGCAGATATTCAGGAATGACAGAATTCAACACAGAATATCAATCCCAATCCCCCCCCCCCAGCAACATAAGATAAAAACGGAATTGATTGACAAGCTGTCACAATGGTTTTAAAGTTATCTTGAGAATGGATTGGGTAAAACACGAAATATGGGCTAAATCGCTGAAATTATATACATTCTTATGGGAGCTGATTTGGATAGTTACAGACAAACACTAGCAATGATTTAATACTAAGTAGCAATGTGAAATCTTAAAACTGAGGTCGGAAGCAATCAAAAGCTGTTTTACACGTGTCAGAATTTCCCTAAAATGAAATTCGCTGCAAACATTGCAGTGCGTAGTAATCACGATTTGGGATGCGGTTTTTTATACAAATTAGAGCTGTGGATGTTAGCTACAAGGAGAAGTTGAAATTTTGTTTCTAGCATAAAAACGGAGGAACTTATGGACGTTTTAATGGATGTCGCTTTTTCAGATAGGCGCAAAAATGGGAAACAGAAATGCACTTTTAAAAGACAAACAGGATTTCTTACACTAGATTATGACTATAGAAAAAGAGAATGCCACACATGAATCTCCATCAATTCCTGGCCAGGGAACCCTTCATGTAGTGGATGATCAATTTCTTTCTGGGATTCACTTTAGTTACTCACAACACTGGTGACTTATGATTTTAGCAAACAAATGAGAGAAACTCAGCGCAAGAAAAGTTCTGACAATACTATGATTCTGAATTTGGAGACAGGATGAATTGAGATTGGGATGAGATTATGCAAAGTACATACGCTATGTGACACAGTTCTTCATTTAGATACTCACTAGATCGGTTTTTAAACAGAACTGTCAGGATTCTGGTCAGGGATTCTGGTCAAGACAGACAGCATGGCACGGGACTGGGTCGGGTCTGCAATGGCTCTGGTCACAGCTGGGCACAGGACTGGATTGCATCTCTTGGTTCTGATGAAAATTCTTTTAGAAGGCAGCAGTACAGCACAGCCCGGCTGTTTGTTTGATGTTCCCCTTTGGTGGTGGGATTCTGTTTCTGGAAATTAAGGCCTAGCTGAGAATGGTTCAGCTATGCAATGGGCCTTTCTCTGCTTTGCCCAGTTTCTGGAGTCTGGAACAAGTAAGATGGATGGTTCTGCATCAGGGTGCTCTGCCAGCAATCGGTTAGTGGGTGAATCTGTTTGTCTCTTTTGACTGCTCGGCTGTCTCTATTTATGCTTATGAAAGGGGTGTGTGTGCTGGTTTATTATAAGCACGCCCCCTTGCCAGGGATTGGTCAGGGTCTCCTCTCTTCCTTGATAGGAGGAGAAAAACAGTGTGTCATCTTTATGATGTGGGTTTACGAGGCCTAGAGTCCACCCCTAGCCTCTTGAACACAAAATCTACTTTTGGTACAATACATATTTCCATGTGTGCAACCTCTATAATAATACCATATATAGATTACATATTTTGTGTAGCAGATACTCCTCCAAACCCCTTCGCTGTAAGATCTTGTGTCTGCTTTTTACAGAATTTTGCCCTTTTTATCCAATAAGGAGCAAATTTCTACAAATGTGCGCATTGAACATGGGCATAGGTGTATGAAGTTTCATGCTTCTATCATAAATACATTTTGTGTAATATCACATTTTCCGCTGTTTCTTCCTAGAACATGTCACAGAGTTCTGGTGCCTTTTAAAATGTGCAGACAATATTTACATTCCAAATGCTGTTATTTTTGTATTTTTAACAATTTTACACAGTAAGTTATCAGTCTTTTTAAAATGTGTCTTTGGTCCTTGTTAAGCAACAAATGGTTGTTTGTCTCCGCCTCCTTCTATCTCCTTGCAGCTCAGAAGCAGTCTCCTCCCAGTTCTTCCAGGTCCCAGGCCTTTTTAGGACCCTTCACACTTGACAGTTCCTCTAGCTGGAGGATGTCCATTGTCTCCTTCCACCTGCAGCCCAAATTCTCCTCCCTCATCAGCACAAAAGGAGATATTTTTGTTGCAGAAGAAGGGGTTGATCTGATGGCCATCAGGAGAATGGGTAATCGAATGTGCCAACTTGGCCCAGAATCAGCCACACATTTTTGCTCACAATTGTCTTGTTGTATCTCTCAACTCCACCACTGGAGGCTGGCCGGTAGGCAATGTGTAGTTTCCTTTTGACCCCAAGTATCTCCCACATCTTTGTCATCACTTCGCTAGTGAAGTGGCTACCTCGGTCTGACTCAATCCTTTGGGGTAGTCCAAAATGTGTGCAGATGTGATTGATCATCAGGGCAGCTGCTGTTTCTGCCTTGCAATTGGGGGCCGGGAGACATTTCCACCCATTTAGTGAACAAGCAGGTTATGGTCAACATGTTCTTGTTCTCCTTAGGGGAGCGAATCACGGGCCAGATGAAATCGACTTGTAAATCTGACCAAGGCAGTGTCATCCCCCTCTTTTGGAAGGGAGCACAGTGTGTGAGGGATGTTGGCTGAAATTGTGCACACACAAGACACCCCTTCAAGTATTGGTCGAGGTCCTGCCCCATGTGTGGCCAGTATGCAACCTCTCGCAAGATATCTAGTGTTGTATGAAACCCCCGATGACCGGCTGTAGCCGCATCATGGGCGTGAATTAGCATCAGGCTTCAGAATGAGGTAGGGACCACCCACTGGTCATGGCCAGCTATGGATCTCCATACCAACAAACTGTCTTGGTTTTGGAACATTTCTGGACATATCATCAACACTATGAGGTCCTCTTTCCCGATGTAATCGTTATCCATCAGGGGAAAGTTCTCAAAGTCCTCAATGTGTTGATAAAACTTACCAATGATTGGATCCCCTTTTTGAGCCGTAATCAAATCAGCATCTGGGGTCTCCTTTCTCCATTGTGCAGTTGAGAGTTCATTGTGAGCATTTGTCTGGGACCTACTGATAGCAGTGACCTGGATTTCCCCCAGCAGGGACTCGATCTCAAGTAGATCCCCTTGGATGGCTGTGGTTTTGGCCAGCTGATCAGCTAGGTCATTTCCAGTTTTGCCTGGTCCCTCTACTTTAGAATGACCCTTGATCTTTTTCCAGTAGATGATCATCCATTTTGAGGTGACCAGATCATCAATATTTTGTATTAATTTCCGATGTTTCAATGGTTTGTTATTAGAACATAGCATGGCTCTGGTTTTCCAGTTAACCAGGTGCTCCACGAACCCATTCCGTACATAATCTGAGTCTGTGATTATGACCAGTTTGTGGAGATGGTGTTGGACAGCAGTGAGGATGGCTTGATGCACAGCCATCAGCTCTGCCACTTGACTACTTCGGGGACCGATTTTGTACCCAGCAGAGGGTTCTGCGGCATCATTCACCCATGCATTCCCTACGCCGCCACAAGTTCTTTTTCCCGTTGTTGTCAACATGGTAGGAGCATCCATCCACATAGACAGTGGGCATTCCCTCACACTGATCGTCTTCATAGACTTTGTGTGGGGAATTAAGGTATGCCTCCATGTTGTCCTTGATTTTAAGACTTTTGTCCTTGAGACAGTTTTCTCTGGCACAATCATGCAAGTCAGCCAGACCTTGTGCGAGGGCACACTTCTTCTTTTGGCCATGTCTGACCTCCACAGGAAAGCCTTGCATTGACAGAATCCAGGAAGTAATTCAGGAATTACTCACTTTTCTGGCCCGGATTCTGTCAATCTGGAGATATTGCAAAGGTTGGTGTGGAGTCTCCACTATGATGTGTTCCCCCTGGATGAACGGGTGGTAATTCTTCAATGCCCACACCGTTGCCAGGAGTGCATTCTCACAATCGTTGAATTTTTCCTCCACAGAGGATAAAGTCTTACTCGCATAGGAGATTACTTTATTGACCTTGTCATGCTTTTGATATAATACTGCAGTCAAGCATGTATTTGAGAACCCTGTGTTCAAGAAGAACTCCTTGCTTTTGACAGGGTAAGCTAGGCAAGGTGCTTGTGAGAGGCTTCTTTTGAGTTGTCTTACTGCCTCAGCTTGTTCTGGACCCCACTCCCACTTGACCCCCCTACAAAAGATGAATCAGGGGTCTTGTGATCTCTGCGTAGTCCTCAATGAACCTTCTGCTGTAATTAGTTAGTTCAAGGAGACTCCTTAGTTCCGGCAGAGTTGTGGGGTCTTTTCATTTCTGGAGTGCTTCCACTTTCATTTCCTAGGGACAGAGACCCTGAGGAGTTTTCTCATGCCCCAAGAAATTGACACGGGTTCTGCACCACTGTGCCTTTTGAAAAGAGAGTTTTGCTCCGGCAACCCTAAACTGTGTCAGGACATAACGGATCTATGCTATGTGTTCCTCCACAGTGGAGCTTTTGACTAAAACATCATCTACATAGGCCAGGTTACCCCTTTCACCCAGGTCGGGCATGGCCTTGTGTAGAAAAATGTTAAATTTGTTGCCGGAGTTGATGTATCCGAAGGGACTCTGGGTCTAAGTGTACTGCTGCCCCCCGAAGGTAAAGGCCAGCTTGTATTGGTCCTCCCTACTGACAGGTGCAGTCCAGTACTCATTGGTCAGGTCAATGGCAATGAATACCTTTGACAAAAGAGAGATGGCGAGAGTGCACAGCTTGTTTTGTGTTATCTTCTTTTGTTGTGTTATCTATATCTGTATTTCTGATTAAATGTCCATTAGTAGGGTGCAGCCCACTATCAAGTGCTACCGTGTAGGGCACTGAAAGTAAACTGAAAGAGAAAAAAGATCTAGGCTAATGAGCCTTTTTATGTGGGCTGCACACCCTTGATACCCACTTTGGGTTAAGCAATTTCTTTGTATATATGTATAGACTTTGATTCCACTATGGCCATTTTGAAGTTGCTTTATTCTTTGAAAGGGTCATTTGCAGTATTAAATAATCAAAGTATTTTTTGATTCAGCTTCAGTTCCCCTGGTTCTGATTCTGGGCTGCAACCGCCTTTTTGGAGACAGTCACCAAGATGGGTTTGAACCAGGGGATTTTCGTGCTGGTCATTCTGGGGTTTGATGATGGGCGGTTTTAACTCGGTCCCCACCTCTACCCAGTTTGGATTTGTATCCTTTGAGATCCATTTTTCCTTGGTAGGAGTTCCCCCATCCCTGAAGGAGAAGATCCTTTTCCCAGGATCCTCTGAGGATCCCTCTCCTTCAAACTGGAAGATTTGTACCTCCTCCACAAAATGGGCCTTTTTGGGCTCTTTATTTCTCCTACCCGCCCTCTGCTCCTTGGGTTGCATACTTTCGGGGGCAGGAGATTTTGGCTGTCTGGTTGGATCCTCCCCCCCCCCCTTGGGCTGGAGGAGTCCACATATAACCCAGGATGGGTCTATTTCCCTTGTAGCGTAAGCTGATGTAGTCAGGGGAGTTAGGGGTCCCATTTATGGGGTTACCAGCCGGGCTCCCTGTTTGGGATTGACCCGAGGGCCTTCTGGGTTAGGGGTTGTTTGGATTCTGCGTGGGAAGGTTCTTAGCCCCCCCCCCCATCTCCAGATCTAAAATGGGGCCAACCTTCACCTCAGCCACTTTAGCAGCAGCAGTGGTGTTGGTTGTTTTGGGGCTTTTGCTACTATTTTTATTTTCCAACAGCTTCTGCACCTCATAGGTGTGCGTTGTTTGTTCAATGGCCCAGTCTAGTGATCTTTTCTCGTGAAAGTCCCTCACTAGCTGGGTCATAATATACTTAGGGAGAGCATGAAAGAAGGTGTTCACAAATTATTTACTGTCAGTGCGCACCCTTCTAGTAGTCTGCGCAAAGGCGCGTTTTAATTCCTGAACAAATTCTTGTGGGGCCTGGACTTCCCCACATTGTAAGTTGTAGGCTGCCTTGCTAGCCTCTTGAGGGTTCCTATGAATGGAAAAGTGTTTCAGGATGGCCGCCCTATAGGAGGACCACCTAGAATGGTTCTGATTCTCCAGCCCCGCAAAGAAGCTGGAGTGCTCAAGAGAAAATGTCCACTTTACATACTGTATACAGCTTTGGCTGTCCTTCAGATGGAAAGTTTCCATCATCTGTTCAAATAACTCAAGGTGCTCCCAACCCGAATATTTTGCATTCTTGTGGTAGGGCGTATTGACGCTCCTAATAGCTTTTATTTGTTTCAGGGGATCTTTGAGCAAGGCCCTCTTGACTTTGTTGTCTTTTTTAGTTTGGGTCACCCTGTCCACTCATCTTCTGACTCAGAGGCACTGCTACCAGAGGTGGCTGTCTGGTCTTCTAGGCTCTCCCGGATTCTGCGAGCTTGGGAATGGCTGCCATAATGTGGGGGCCTAGTTCCTTGGGCCCTGTGGCGCTCAGAAGAGTCTTCTGACTCTTCCTTGCGCTCAGGATTTGCGGAGTACCCCCCCCACTGTCCTAGCTGGGAAGAGGTTTTTAGTATTCTCCTACCCTCATGGAATTCCCCACTAAATGTTACCGTCTAATCTCTGGGTAAGTTATAGATCCTCCCCTCTTTGGAGTCTCCCTGATCAGAGAAGATGGCTCAAGCACTTAAGAACCCATACATAGACTCCCACCCATCCATTTCTGGGAGGCGCTGACCTATTAGCCCCACATTTCTCATTGGGTTGAAGTCCACCATCCCCATGGCCCTTGGCTCATGTGAGCCAGTGGACATGGCGGTGGCAGAGTCCATGGAATTGAGGAGATTGAGGTCTCTGTTGCCAGGGTTCCTGAGGTTATGCTGAGGGGTTTCCCTCTCCCATCTGAGTTCATCTCTTTCAGCCCCTACTCCCTGTTGATATGCAATAACCTGACTCTTTTGTTCTTCTATTAAGGCCTTACTGGTCTCTATTAGTTGTTCCTGCATAGCTATTTGTCTATGGAGCCTGTCATTTTTTTCACAGAGAGCCTCATTGTCTCTCTGTGCTTCCGGCCTGCTTCTGAAGTATTGGGCCAATTTTTGCTGCAGGAGACTCACCTCCTGAGTTCTGTCCTTACTGGCCTGGTCATTCTTTGCCAGAGCATCTTCCACCCTTTTGGTGTGCTCTAACAGCTTTTCATAATCCATTTTGAGTTCACCCAGTTCCTGAAGGGCCAGGTGATTTTCTTCCACCTTGGTTTTTAAATAGTTGACTTCCTGGCCTAAGGCGTCCCGTTCCTGAATTAGAGTACCCCTCTGGGCAGCCAGGTCGGCCCTGTGTTTTTTGAATGCCCCAGCTTTCTGGCGCTCTTCATCGAATTCTGTTTGGGATTCAAGGTCTTTGAGAATTAATTTATTATTTTCCTCTTTTCATTTGTCTATGCGGTTCTCTAAAGTGACCACCTGTTCTGAGCATGCTCTGTTAAAGGTTAATTGCTGTTCTAGCTTTTGTTGGCAATGTAGTAGAGAGTCCAATCTCTCCTGACACTCTTTTTGCAATGTCATTAATTTGGTGTCTTGCTCTAGCTTCTCTTGCTGCAGGAGATCCAGATCTTCCTTTACTTTTATCAGGTACAGTCTGGTTTCACTCTCTGAATCTTGGCTCTTTTGTAGCCTTTGCTCTGCAGAGTCCAGATCAGTTTGGGCCTTCTCTATTGATAGTACTTGCCTTTTTGCCAGCTCTAGGTTTTCTGCATATTTTTCCTGTATTTCTCCAATGTGGAGGTACAAGTAAGCCGCTATTTTGGCAATTTTGCATTGCTCTTCTTTTACCCTTGGGGCCATATACAGCTCACTAAGTGCCTGGTTTAATGTACCCTGATCCTGCCATATATCTAATTCTGTGGAAGTGGCTTGTTGCTTGATTTCTTGCAGCCAAACATTCTCATCCTGCTCAGCCCATTCACCCTTGACAAACAATTTGTGCAGTAGGTGTTTTTTTGCCATATTAATTTTCACTGGGGTCGCCTTTCCGGAAATATTAATTTCCTTCTGGCTTATATCAGGGTTATTTTTACCTTTGCAAAACAGGCCCAACTCCTTTGAGTGTTTCAATTGAAGGGTGTTTTTACAGTGTAGCACAGTGTGGTAGCCCAACAAGGTGTATGTACTCCGTCAGTTAGCATGCTGTGTTAAACTGTCACGAGTGGTATATCTAATTCAGGATCCCGCGACGAGGCACCAATCTGTAAGTGATTTCAATCCGGCACTTCACCTAAGTCAACTCCAAGCGTGTAGTGCACAACTGAAATCCTTATTTATTTGTGTCTAAAAGTTAATTTATTCTGAACGATGTACTACTCATATCACACCCCCTCTCCTGGAACCCCCCGGTCACACTGAACCAGGAATCAGGCTGTTTTGCAAAGTTAAAATATTTATTTATATATTTACAATTTAATCACACTATGTTTTTATGGGTACACAATAATCACCAATGGGGCGATGTAAGACTAAGCAATCTCTTTAATGCACAAGGAGCAATAGTGAGCAAAACAATTCAGCTCAGAAATAATACTTTTGTGTGTGTGTTCAGAACAAATAGCAGTGTGGTTACTATTTCCCCCTGCACACCCCTCAATCCCCCAATAGGCAATGTAAAGAGATAGGAGGAGAGAGCAGATATTCAGGAATGGCAGAATTCAACACAGAATATCAATCCCAAATTCCCCCCATAAACAAATGTCCCCCTGCACCCCCACCCCCCAGCAGTGAGGGGCACCTACCTGCAGGCCCCCACTCATGTCCCCCAGCACCCCCACCCCCCAGCAGTGAGGGGCACCTGCCAGCAGGCCCCCACTCATGTCCCACTCATGTCCCCCTGCACCCCCACCCCCCAGCACTGAGGGGCACCTGCCAGCAGGCCCCAACTCATGTCCCCCAAGAACCCCCACCCTCCAGAAGTGAGGGGCACCTGCCAGCAGGCCCCCACTCATGTCTCCCAGCACCTTCTAGCAGTGAGGGGCACCTGCCAGCAGGACCCCACTCATGTCCCCCAGCACCCCCACACCTCAGCAGTGAGGGGCACCTACCCGCAGGCCCCCACTCATGTCCCCCAGCACCCCCACCCCCCAGCAGTGAGGGGCACCTACCAGCAGGTCCCCACTCATGTCCCACTCATGTCCCCCTGCACCCCTACCCCCCAGCAGTGAGGGGCACCTGTCAGCAGGCCCCCACTCATGTCCCCCCTACATGACATAAAGATGCACAATCATGGTCCACTTCTTCATCAAAATACCACAGCACGCCACCCCATTCTTGAGACGCAATGATTTCCCAATCCACCCCACACTGACATGCCTATCTCAAGACACAAACCAAAAGTCAACTATGTACATCAACACATGTCCGTCACACACACACACACTGGTTGGCATTGATTGTGTAAACCCACATTTTCACATGCATGAACCCAATGAGCGAATCCCACACATGGAAGTAAAATATCAAAATGTATTACGTACAAAAATAAAGCAATGAAAGGAAAGCATAACAAAATAGCAAACATGAAATGAAAAGCATGTGCAAAAGATGAGTAAATGAAAAGTATAACCAATCCAAAGAAATCCGAAAGAAAAATAGTCCAAACTCTCCCTCCACCAACGCAAATCCAAAGGAAACGTAAAAAGAAAAATCCATTGGTCCATGGTGAAATCAAAAGAAAAAGTTCAAAATAATCCATTGTCCAACTATGTACAATCCTTTGTCCAAAAGAAAAATCCATAACTCCATGTTCAAAATCAAATAAAAAGTTCAAATAAATCCATTGTCCAACTATGTACAATCCATTGTCAAGAGTCCATGAGCCCAACGAAAGAAATGAAACCTACCTAAGAAACTACCTAATAAAAAAACTATATACAAATGTGTGTGGCATAGTCCATTCACCACAAATCAAAGGAAAAGGAAAAGGAAACCTAACTCTAAAAACTATTTACAATGGCAGCTGGCTAGTCCGACGGCTCACTTCCCGATTTCCTGGGCCAGGGCATCATCGAACTCCTGCTCGATGTCCCGGAGGCGGTCCTCTTCCATGGCCCAGAGGGTTCGCAGGGACGATGACATGTGGACCTCCAACTCCCTGCGAATTGCCTCAAGGCACTCAACCCGCCTCAGAGCCCTCTGCATGGAGTTTTCCACCCTGACCATTGTGAGCCGTGCCTCTTCCGCCCGCTGCCGCTCCGCATCTATGGCCTGGCCCAACCGCTGCCACACAGAAGACACTTCCAATCCTGGTTCCTCCTGCCCTCTGGCCGATGCCTGCCCCTCCGATGTTTAAGGCCCCGAGCCATCATGGCTCCCACCTTGTTGCTGCTGCTGCTGTGCCTGTGCCCTGGCTCTTCCAGCCTGCACGTCCTCCTCTGGCTGGGGTGCAGTTGTTGAGGTGGCCACCCCTGCTGGACGTCCGACTCCCGACTGTGGCAGGGATGTGTCCTCCACCAGCCTGGCCGCAGGGTCAGAGGCAGCTCCACAGGGTACCCAGGTGATACATGGGTGGGAAGATGGCATGGAGGACGACTGGCGCATAGGGGGTTCAGGTGAGGAGGGGGTCGGAACTAGGTCCAGCAAACGGAGGAATCCGGCCCTGGTGACCCGTCCCAGTAGGTCAACACGGTCAACGAGGCATTTGAGATGGGTGTCCGGTCATTTGGTCAAAAATAAATGGTCGAATGACCATTTGATCGAATCAATATGGTCGAAAAAAAAAGGTCGAATTTATTTATTTATTTATATATTTTTTTTAGTTTGGTTGCTTAAAAATTATTTTTTAATAAAGAAAAAGGGGGTTGGGGGGAACCCCCTATAAATAAAAAAATAAATAAATAAAAAATTCAACCTTTTTTTTCGACCATTTAACATCGATCAAATGGTCATTCGACCATTTATTTTCGACCAAATGACTGGTAACCTTGGAGATGACGTGCAGTGTGCTCACGAAAACACTGCAGGTCACCTCGCATGCCCCGTTGACGCAACGCCATCCCACTCAGGACAGGCTCAACCCGGTCCTGGATAGCCACGTCCACAGGGAGAGGAAGGCCAGTTGTTGTAAGCGGATCCCCTCCCTGAAAACAGGTCTGGACGTAGGCATCCCTGCTGGTGCAGGATGATGCAGTCACAGGATCGCGGACATGATTACACACAGGCACCTCCGCGGCGGCCTGTGCTGACTCCTGTCCCGGCCCCTGCACTGCACCACTAGCACCAGTGGAATTCCCCACCTCCAGACCCTGTGTCTGTCCCTTCCACGGCCTCCTCCTCCACCAAACCCCCCACCAACCTGGATGACTCTGTGCCATCTTCCTCCGTCGGAACCTGTGGGATCTCAGCTGTCCCTTCTGCTGCTGAGGAGTCCAACTCCGACCTCCGCCTCTTGGACCTACCCTCGGCAGCTGCGGCCTGGGACACGGCACCGGACTACTCACTCCCTGACGAGATAACAACCTGGGAGGGGAGCCGGGCCTTGCGTCTCCGGCTGGCGGTGCGATCCCTGCCGCCTTTCTCCACAGCACCCTCTCTTCATCAGTTGACACTGCAGACAGGGAGAGATAGGACACAGGCATCAGGGCACTGTACAATGGACTGATACACACATGACAGTTGCACATGAGTGGCAGTGTCAAACTTCAGACATGGCATCACAATCCCCAAACACATATGTCATTTCAACTCACACACATGAGAAATGCAATATCCACAGCTATATCGCACCAGGCAGCACCATCCATACACATACAACAGCATGAGCAGTCGAAGGTGAGCCTGACATCACATGAAACACGGGGAGTGTACAAGACATGCACAGACGCCACCACACTTACATGCATGTGTACATCTCCACCAACTGTCACAGTGATGCGATCGCCATCCATGTCACATCTGGCATTCAGCCTTCTACATATCAGTGTCACATGCATCCATGTTGAATCACAGTTGCACACTTGTCAAATACACACACATGCACATGTACACAGTGCAGATACATGCATCTGGAACCAACATCCATGTGTGACACCACAACCATGCCAACATACATACACAGTAATTCAAACATGTGTGCTCCCACATCTGCATTTGGCCTGCATGCTTACCCACACATACACCATCCATGTGTCTCACACATGAGAGGACTCGCATGTGTCAGCCTCACGCCCCTGTACATACACATCCATACATGGCCCTACAAAAACACATGTGCAACCTGCACACTACTGGCACACCACGACACGCACAGTGTCCAATCAGTATGCATGTACACTTACCGCTCGACTCCAGACGGGTCTGCCTCTCAAGGACCTGGATGTGGAGCGCTGGGCATATGCGTTCCAGGACCCTCATTTGGTGGTCGGACAGGTGGCCCCGGCGCCCCTTGGCATCCGCTGCCTTCAAGAGGCACCGGCTCTTGTCAAGGGTCCTGGACCTGAAGTCCTCCCAGTGCTTCTTGACATGTTTGATGTCGGGGACTGCCACTCCCTCCTCGTTGATGGCAGTCACGATGTCCATCCAGATCCTGGTCCATCCTTCATAGTCGGCGCGAGAACTTCCAAAGAGGGCATCATACTGCCCCAGGACTTGCTCCACCAGTACACCAACTTCCCAGGCACTGAAGCTGGTGGCCCTCTGCCTCTCTGGCTGGGGGTTGCCATTGGTGCCAGATGGTGGTGTGCCCAACATGGCAACCCCAGAGCCAGGTGTGGGTGCTCAACTGGGTCCTGGGGCTGGGCTGTGGTGCGATGGTATCCCAGTCAGGAGTCTTCAGTTCCAGGAGGGGTGGTCACAACAACTGCACCCCTACAGATGGCTGATGTGCAAGCAGCAAATAGCAGGGCACGTGGGCAGCAGGCAGGCAGGCAGCAGCAGATGGCAGGTGGGAGCGTGCTCAAAGGTCTGGAGGGCAGTAATTCATCCTTCTGGGCAGGAGCATGGTCTTCCGTGTGTTGATGCGTGGCCAGCTTGATACGGAGTGATTTGACACGTGAAAAAATTGCACGTCTGCATGTAATTCGAAGAAAGGCCCTTAGCGCGTAAGCATGTCTGTGATGTTACGCGCGTGGGCGTTTCCCTCGTGACGTGGGCATAGTGGTTCAGCACACGTGAAAAATGTGCACGTCCACGTGTGAATGCGTGTACTCCGAGGGAAGGGCCTACGCGTACGTGACGTGACATTCACGGGCGTTTCCCTCAGCACGGGTTAAAGGTGAGCGGGGCCAGCAGTTCGCTGTACTTGCCTTTCGTGGAGACCGACGTGTGTTGCTGCTTCGTGTTGTTTCGCGCGCCATCACAACTTCACAGCGGATCGAGGATGTATCTCTTCTTTTGGCGGGGGTATTGGCTATGCATGTTTTTCATTATCACGCTAGTCAGACGGTGAGTCGCGCACCCGTTTTCGAGGCCATAGTAGCCTGCGTGTCCCACACGTATGCGTTTTCATGTTACTGGGTGCCACCGCGTACTGCGGGAGGTTGATTCCACGCACGTAGGCTGCAGGGTTGCGTGCATGGTTTTACTGCAGTTTTGGGGTGCCTGAGCCTTGCGTGATCCGTCACTACATCACCAGGGTCACCTACAGCCTTGCAGGTGCAGGGGGGCTGTTAACATCTTGCATCCCACCCCCTTCACCCCAATTGCCCAGGACAATTGTGGTGTACACCTCCCATTGGCACTCCTCCATCTGTGCCGGCACTACTCCATCTGTGCCATGGTTGGGAGGCCACCAAAGGTGAGGGGCGCCTCAGCTGGGTGTCCTCCTCGTGGCGGGCATGGTCAGTGACGTGGCCGGGGTGACCAGGGAGTAGGGGGACTCCAGGGTGTCCAGGGTGGCCGCAGAGGGGGAAGAGGCAGGGGTGCGCCACTTGAGCACGATGTTGTGCCATGTGTCGGTGCAGTCATGCCACCACCCCCTGTGGTTCCGGGAGATGCAGCTTCTGCATATGGCACTGGCACCCGTGTGACCCAGCAGTCTGTTTCATCGACTGCCACGGGCTCAAGGGTAGTGGTAGCTGCAGGTGCAGCTGTGGACACCACAACCCAGGCTCAGGGTCTGCCAGTGCAGGCTGCGTTGGCACTTGAAGAGCCCTTGGAAGATTTCCAACAGGCCAGGAGGGAAACCGTAGGTGCACGCAGGGCTGCCCTGACAAAGACACGTGTCCCTGGAGCAGTAATGTCATCTGCTGCCCTGACCAGCCAGGTGTTGGCAAGTGCAGAGGCAGATGCAGCCAACAACACCCCGGTTGTGAGTCTGCCAACCAGGACAGTCGCGGTCAATGACCCTGCCACAGCGGATGTTGCTGTGCAGGGTCCATTAGAGGGCACCCAGCTGCCACTGACGCAAGTCAGGCCTTTGGTCGTCCCTCCACCTGCCACTTCCTTGGCTCAATCCACCGGTGCTACTGGCCATAGTGATCAGGGCGGCATTTGCAAGCCAGGGTCTGTGCCACAATCCAAGAGGAGGAAGGTTACACCTGTAGCACAGGCTGGGACCCCACACACAGCCACGACCTCCAGCACGTCGAGGAAGAAGCCTTTCTGCAACCAGGAACTGGACTACCTCGTGGACTACATGCTGGGCCACAGCTGTGACATGCTAGTGGGTCCTAATTGTCAGACTACGGTTGCCCACCGTGATACCCACTGGAAGCAAGTTGCGGAACATGTGAGTGCATTCGGCCATGAGGTGCGCACGGAGCAAGAGTGCAAAAAGCATTGGAATGACCTCAAACGCAGCGCTAAGGCTAAGCATGCCTCAAATTACAACTTGACTCTGGTGACTGGCAGTGGGCCTGCACCTGAGGAGGAAGACCTCACTCCGCATGAGTCACTCGTTGCGGAGTTCATACCATCTGAATCGGTCGAAGGAGTAGGAGAGATGCCGGACTTTGATGCCCAGTCCAGTGAGTGTTGCTGCGTGTTTGTTGTGGACATGTGTGTTTTACTTGTGTAATGTGTTGTGCATAACTGCCACTACATGTCACGTGTACATGGTTCTGATGTGCAAGTAATGCAATGCTTCCGTGATGCATGTCTGCTCTGCTGGATGGTGGACATGTGGAGCGGACGGGGACTGTCCGCATCACCACTATTGCACCCTACTCACATGCTGGTCACCGGGATGCCCCTCAAATCCATGTTCCAGCTCACTGGTTCTTCTGCATGTAGCGTGGGGTGACCTTCCTCTCAGCCCAAGGACTATATCATACCATGACTGACGTGCATGTGTGCTCTGCCTGCATGCGGGTACTCCATGTAGGCATGCTCCCTTGCCCCTCTACCTCCCCTCTGCACCCCAATTCCACCTTAACACTGGTATGCTTCAATTTTGGCATTGAGTACTTTCCTGTTCATGCGTCCTGTGTACATGCTAACTTCCAGCAGCCAATCTGCCAGACATATGCTGTGTGATACATCCTTTGTACTTGATGAAGGGTGTCTCACTTGGACTGTGCAGAGGTCAGATGCCGCGCAGGTACATGAGTGCCCATTCATGCTCCATGTGTATTCCACTCATGCCCCTATGTGTCCTTGACTGGATGATCATTATAGTAGGAGTCCAGGGGGACCTACATTGCATGGCATTTCATCAGCCTTCCCATTTCCACTGTGGCTCAGTCCTGCATCGCACACATGTTTAGGGTGTGACAGTCTGTGTGGGTCACAGTCCTCAGCCTGTTTAATGGCCAATGACTCTGTCCAACTGGTGTAGTGTCTTCTTCACACGTGGCTGTACTCCCGAGGTTTCATCATGTGTCCTGCTTACTGTCCCATCATCATTTGCTGTGTTGTCACTTGACTCACATGATGCAGTTGATGCTAGTCAACACTGTCTGTCAATACACAGGTCTATGTTCATCCTTTTGATACCATGCTAGGCATCCCTGCATTTGCACCTGGGGGGAGGGATGGTTTGCTTGTAGACATGCTACCCATTAAATGCACATTGCACGTGATGCCTGAAGTTGACCTTGCACTGCCTTCACATTTTCTGACACACATCATGAAGTTCTTGTACATGTAGATAGTGAGTAACATACATATTTGCTGAACTGCATCAACCCACTTCAGTGCAAACTGACACCTTTTGACATGCCTAATCACAGAAGCAATTTCAAATTGACCCAGCATGCAAGGCAGGTTCTATTTTGTGTGTGACATGTCTGCTTGATGTGTTTGGTGTCTGTGTGTGTGTTGTGTGCTTCTAACATGTGTAGTGACCTTTTTTCTCTCTACTTTTCAGATGATGACACAATGGAGCCAGAGGATGGTGTTGTCATGCCAGGCACAGGGTTGTTATCACTACAGTAACCCGGCACAAGTGGGGGTCGTAGGGTGGTAGGCCACAAAAACCCACATGTGCTACAGTCCATCTTGTCTCTGGCTGGCAATGAGTCCAGCCCTGATGATCACTCTGACGTCCATGTCGAGTTGGATTAGCATCCGGTCCATATGTCAGGGGTGAGTGATTCTGATGTGGGCACTCCTCTGTCCGCGACACCTGCACTGAGGGGTCAGACAGTCTTGGAACCTCTGCCTGTGGTGGATCAGGACGCAGGGTCACCCTCCACACCAGTCACTGATGTGCCTGGGTGATCACGTCGACGGGGGCATGTAGTCGTGCAGCCGCGGGCGGTGCCAACACAACGAGGACACCCAGTCTTTGGGTCCTGCAGAGGTCAAGCCCAGCAATGTGGTCGCCGCCCGCAACCCCAGTATACTGAGTGGGAGCAAGACATGACTGCCAATCCTGAACGGCAGGGGGCAGCAATGGAGAACATCGCTGAGAGCATGGAGCGTGTGGCCCAATCCGTGCTCCCCCCTGCTAGGCAGGTGCTTCTCCAGCAGCAGGCGGCACGGTCCACGGTCCGCTCGCTCAGGCTGGACATGGCGGCCTCAGACAGGGCACGCCAGGCTGAAATGTTGTCTCTGCGTAAAGCAATTGCTGCTCACGCAGAGGCACACATGGAGGCCCTGAGGCAAGATTATGCTTCCCTCAGATCCACTCTGGGTGTCCTTCTGATGTCCCAGAGGGAGCGGGCAGAGGAGAGGTTTGCGCAGCTTGAGCATACCATCTCGGCTGAGCTACATGCTTGCCGGGAGGTGCAGCAGTTGTCCAGCCAGGCCTTGAAGGAGGAACTCCGTGTTACACGTGTACCTTGCAAGAGGAAGCACGTGTATCACGGGAGGTTCTGCATGCAGACCTACGTGTGATCACAGCACAGAACCAGGCTCACCGATCTGGCAGACTTGCTGCCGATGAGGGGCAAGCTGTGGCTAGGTGTGGTCAGGCTCCTGTGCCACGTCCTCCTTTCCAGGAAGAGCCAGACTCGGACGACAATCTATCTCCCACATAGGTCCGGCTGTGCAGGCGTTGAGCCCATGGAGGTTTTTTTTTTTCCTCAACATCATCGCATGTGGTTGTTGAGCAGCACCCTGTACCTCCCCACTCCTGGGTGCCCCCCCCCCCGGGTCATATATGGCCATTTTTTCTTTTTCTTTTAGTTTAGTTAATTTAGTTTCCATTTGATAGTTAGTTTAAATAGGTAATGTAGGTTTTTCATAGTTAGTGTAATTAGTTAATATAGTTTAAAATGTTTTGTCTATTGTGCTTTCATGTGACGGTGTGGTGCTTTGTGGCTTTTGAGAGCATCCACTGTCTGGTCCGGCTGGGCCCTTCAAGCTTGTCTTGTGTATGTGTTTGCAGCTTGGGGTCCTTGACTCACATATGCCACTCCTGCTTCCCTTATCCATGGGCTCGAAAGGATGGTTTGGTGTAACAGCCTATTACACAAGGGCTCTGGACTGTCATATCTGTGGCATGTCTGCTGCTGTGAAACTTGTGTTAACACCCCTCGTGTGGATGATAGGGGTGTTATTGACCACTGTTCTTCATTCTCTAGATGGGGGTTTCATGATTGATGTGTACATTCATTGCTATTCATTGTGTAGTATGTTTATTATCTATACTGTACATGTGCTTGTTCCAATTCATGGCATAGATGGTGTGTTCAACAGTTTGCCTGTGAAAGACGGACTGATTGTGTGATTTGTGTTGTAGGTCTCTGACATGGTCCAGTCATGTAATGCCTGAAGAGACATACACAGATGATTTTAAAGCATTAATCATGTGTTTCATGCCCTTTCTGCAGGGGGGATGAGCCTCCAGACCACCTTTACCAGCAGACATGGGCCATTGGACGTCTGGAAGCTGGACACTTTTGGTGGTGCCGACAAGCGCATGTGTGCACAAGCAGAGGCACAGGGATTGCGCTCATACATCCAAAAACAGATGACGTATTTCAAGGGACTCCAGGCAAGGTGAGCAGCACAGGGGGGCCACAACGCAGCAGACCTTCCACCTGGCCAGTTGCACATGCATGCTTATAGCAGCACTGACGGTGAACTTGGACAAATATTGGTGTTGAAGCGCACAATACAGCTGAGATGTGTTGGTGGACTAATGGCTAGTTGATGGGAAAGTTGTCTGGGGCACCTGCAGGGCCAGTGGCACATACCCTCCGGTCCACCATGGTCCATTGAGGCACTTGTATTAGCGATGTAGCATTCCGAGACATGGAAAGAAGCAGCTTACAGGGACAGACAGCAAGGGACAGACTCGTGTGCAGTGCATTTCATTACCATTATTTGACACATGAACTACCTACTTTATTTGGGTCATGGTGGAACACGATTTGTTCTGAAGTCATTCCTTGCTATATGTGTCTGGCTGCTTACCCAGGGAACATTGCATGTTGTGTGATTTGTGACACAATGGTCTTCCATTTGCAACGCACCCAGCGGTGCATGACTTACTGCATTGACTGTGTATGAACCATCACAGGGGTAATGTTACGTATGGGTACGAAGCATCCACACCAGATTGTTTGTTTGTAGAGTATTTTGTTACTTTGGGGCATATATGGTAGTGTGTTTGTGTGTTATGGGCACGCACAGATTAGTAACTATGGCTCTCTTTGCAGCATTAAACTGCTCCTGTTACCGGACCTGAGAGTGCGCAGGCAGGAGGCCAGCACTCACCCCAGAGATACGTTTCTGTTTGTCTTCCATTTGAGTAATTTGTTACTATGTGCATGATGATCAGGTTTGGTGTACTTGTGTATGTGTTAATGTGAGTAGTACAGTTTTGTGCATTTCCTACTTTCCCATGTGAATCCTACTCCCCTCTCCTGCCCCTCATTCCGGTTATCCAGTATAGTAATGCCTGTCCCGACTGCATATCCCTGACCCTCCTTCCCCACCAGGGTTTCAGAGGCCTGTGTGAGTTTGACCTTGCAGGCACCCAGCCACGGTGGGGCTGGTTGGTTCGTGTCACTCCTGCACCTGTACACAGGAGCTGTGACAGTACACATCAGTTCGTGGTGCATTATTCTGTGTTATGTACCACACATGGTACACATCCCTTTGTGACATTGTTTTACTGTGCTATCTTGGTTGTTACGTCATTGTGGTAGTACTTGGGCTTTGTGACGTACTGCTACTTCAATTCATCTACTGGAGGCTCTTCTGGTTTGTTTTGCTGCCTGCAGGCTTTTTGCTTGGCTTCTGTGTTGGCCTTCTTTGAGTTGTTTTTCATGTGGTGCTTTTGCAAGTCAAGGTGGCCTCTGAGGGTGCTGGACACTTTTTGCACACAAGGTGGGAGATGGTGACAAAGGGGAAGGGTGATCCTGTGGCCAGGTGAACTTCAAGGATGAAGGCTACATAACCCAGGTGCAGTTGTTCAGTGGGTCACAGTGATTTGTGAGGGAGGGGGGGTGTTTTTTTGTTGACAGTTGCCTTGCCCTACAGTGTGATGCACACCCTGACATTGTAATTGCAGTATCCTATGTACATGATTTATTCTGCTGATCAATGCCTGTTCATGTGTTGTGTTTACCTTTCAGGTGTGAGGGAATAGTTGTGGCTTGACATGCTGGGGTGTACACATGGTGAGTGTTGACATGTGATGTGTAGAGGAAACTGATGGTCACTTGATTGAACATGCGTATATTGAGTGCATGTCCCTACTGACCCACACACTCGCACTATGATCCACTACATGTACAACCACCATTCCATTTCCACATGTACACTCTGTTTGCATTCTGGTGCCCACTGTGTCCCTGCAGCACATGATCTATGACCAATTGTGGATCCTGTAAATGCGTAATTTGCTTTTTGATGTAGTTTGTCGCTTGGATGTGATGCTTAGGGTGTGCGTCACACACAATGGCTGTTCACTATGCTGTGCGCTGAGCAGTGTGTTGCAGGAGGTGGGTACGACACACAGAAGCTGCAGTGTTGATTTTGCAGTGCACAATGTGCATATAGACAGGCATTCATTGTTTTTTACAACTACAACTGTTGGAATGCATTTGGGTATGACTTATTTTGGGTGGGAGGTTGTTGGTCAGTCATATCATCTGATTCCATGTCAGGCATCATTGTGTGATGCCACTTTACATTTTTCACATGTCAATGTGTACCTTATTGGTACTGAGTTGGTGTATAGATATTGCTTGCCATGTCATGTTGTGGTTTGGGAGGGTTTGGGTGACATAGCAATGATAGTCATGGCCTGTTTTGCAGGTCTGTGTGATTCACACCTTGCATGTGTGCCTTTTGGTCCCACAGGATTGCTTATGTTTAAGTAGCTAGGGATGCACACAATGTGGCACTTCCATGGCAACATTCTTAGGGTGGTAAGGTTCTGACAGTTGACTGTCTCTTTGTCATCATCGATTGTCACCTGGTATGTGCCAGGCCTGTGTGCACTCCGCAGGGGTGGGAGTTTAGGTGAAAAATGTGGCCACAAGCTGGGTCCGGGCTGCCTCGCCACGTGCCCTGTCCCCTCCCATTTGCAGCGCCTGTGCCTGTGGTTGGGGATGTGGGGGCATCACCATGTCCACCGGTACGCCCTGCTGTGTTGCAACATTGTGCAGGACACATGCTGCCAAAATGATCCTGCACACTACTGGGGGTGCATAGAGTAGCTGCCCGCCAGAGCGGTCAAGGGAGCGGAAGGGTGGAGCTAGGGTAGTTTGCATAGACAGAGGTGATGATTCCCTTTGCATCACATACCACCTGCACGTTGATGGAATGCCAGTGCTTGCGGTTTCGGTAGATGTGCTCAGTGGCCCTAGGTGGACGTGCAATCTATGGCACCAAGCACTTTGGGGAAGTGTGCCACCCTGTAAAAGTCCTGGACAACGGCCTGCCTTTCTGCGGGTGTTCTGGGCATGTATATGTGCCTGCGGACTGAGGGGCGCGCTGTCATGATTGCCAAGACCTGGTGTAGGCAGCGTGACTGCGTGGCCTGTGAGACCCCCACCCACTATAGCAGCAGTCCATTGAATTGACCCAGTGGCCAAAAAATGCAGGACATTGAGCACCTTCTCCAAGGGGCTCAATGCTTGGTGAGCAGAGAGTGGGGGATGTAAGGTCATCTTCCCACTCCCTGACCAGGTCTATGATGATACGAGTTGGAAACCTATACCTGCTGTAGACGTGGTCATCAGGCATCCCAAAAAGGCTTGTCTGGGGTGAAAAAATGTGTGCCCTGGCTAGTCTCCTCCTCCTGCGGTGTCCCACGATCAGTGCTGCGACAAATGGGGCATTCATCGTAGAGGTATATACATGTTTGTTGTTTGTGCGCACAATTATACTGTGCATGGGGACGCTTCCGCCTGCCTTCCTGTGGTGGACGCGTTGACGCCTATGCACGTCTTTTGACGTGCGCAGGTTTCCCGTATTCGGATCCATGAATATGGGTTGTTCGCGTGCGTGTGGGCGTTCCGTGTAGTTCCCTGGAGTACTTCCCCAGTTACGCCTTCTTTTTCACGTCCATTGAGCCACACGGGTTCCAGAAGTGGCGCTGGCAGGAGCCCCCACCAGCAGCCACCCACGCGCTCCAACTCCTGGAGGCAGCGCAGCGACCGCAACCACGACCGTGACCGCAACGGGCCATCCCTCCCACCCAGGCTCGGAGGTGCAACTACCAGCCCTGCCAGGGCCCCTCCATCTGCCCACACTGCCCCCACATGAAGACAAGCACCGGTGACCCATCTGGGCACGCACCGCGCCGACATTTCCTTCCTGAAACAAAATGTCGGGCGCGATGCGGCATGAAATCGAGGCTCGGCTTCCCCCGGTCGCCTAGCAACGAGTTATTTTAAACTCGAACTTCCGCCGGCAGGCGGAATAGCCGCAGGCCAGTCAAAGGCCAGTACAAGGCCCTGTTTTGCCCAGTAGGAGCCACACGAGTTCCAGAAGTGGCGCGGGCAGGAGCCCCCACCAGCAGCCACCCACGCGCTCCAACTCCTGGAGGCAGCGCAGCGACCGCAACCACAACCGTGACCGCAACGGGCCATCCCTCCCACCCAGGCTCGGAGGTGCAACTACCAGCCCTGCCAGGGCCCCTCCATCTGCCCACACTGCCCCCACATGAAGACAAGCACCGGTGACCCATCTGGGCACGCACCGCACCGCGCCGACATTTCCTTCCTGAAACAAAATGTCAGGGCGCGATGCGGCCTGAAATCGAGGCTCGGCTTCCCCCGGTCGCCTAGCAACGAGTTATTTTAAACTCGAACTTCCGCCGGCAGGCGGAATAGCCGGCGGCCAGTCAAAGGCCAGTACAAGGCCCTGTTTTGCCCCTGTTTAGCGCATGTGAGCACAATACCAAATCTACATTCCGACCAAAACATTCTGCTGTGTTGGAGAATCCAGTACAGAGTCGAGACCTTTCCTTGAAGGAGCAAGAAGGTTTCCTGACGGACCCCACAGAAAAAGAGACAGCCTCCGCTATGCCGAGGAGGAAGCAGTACTCTCTACTTGCATTGTCTGGACTCAACCCACTGTGAGTAAAGCATAACACCCTAGTCGCTTAGTCTACCCTACGGTCCTCATGTGAAAGTCTACTGCCTACTGCTAGTATAAACATACAAACTTGGTGAATTCACTCTTGCTAACTATTTGTTACTTATGTGCACTATGCTATTGCTACTGCTCTCATGTAACATATCGCGCCGCGCCTCACTAATGCCGCCGCAACCGTGTTGTGCCCTTTGGTCGCTCATAGACCACAGTAATTGTGTTGTGCCCTTTGGTCGCTCATAGACCACAGTAATTGTGTTGTGCCCTCTGGTCGCTCATAGACCACAGTAATTGTGTTGTGCCCTTTGGTCGCTCATAGACCACAGTAATTGTGTTGTGCCTTTTGGTCGCTCATAGACCACAGTAATTGTGTTGTGCCCTCTGGTCGCTCATAGACCACAGTAATTGCGTTGTGCTTTCTGGTCGCTCATAGACCACAGTAATTGTGTTGTGCCCTTTGGTCGCTCATAGACCACAGTAATTGCGTTGTACCCTTTGGTCGCTCATAGACCACAGTAATTGTGTTGTGCCCTCTGGTCGCCCATAGACCACAGTAATTGCATTGTGCCCTTTGGTCGCTCATAGACCATAGCAATTGTGTTGCCCATGGCCATATATACACCATACTGCCATCTGTCTGCGCCCTAGGATCATTGCAACTTAACACTATGTGCCTGACCTCATTCACTAGATAACAACATAGTAGACTTAGCAGCTACTCTGCCTGCACTCTACCCAAAACTATAACTCTAGCCATCTATCTAGATACAGGACGCTCACACATCATACAATGCTCCTTATACTATCCTATCTAGTATACCTGGCCTCCTCACTCGCCCCATGGGAACGTCTCACCATGTCGCCTCTTATAGCAACCACAACACAACAATCCACTACACAATGTAACATAGCTGACAGAAATCTAAGACTACGAGCAAGACTACCCAGAATCTTTGATCCACTCATCAAATACGAAACTAACACCATTCGAGCCAAAAAGGAACCCACTCGCAAACCATTCACCCATAACTACATTAAGTACAACAACTACCAAACAAACAAAGAAACAAATGCCACTCCTAATGCTGCAATAAATACTACTACACACCCTAACCACACACCTAAATTCAAAGGAGCCTTAATAAACGCTAGATCCTTAGTCGCCCACGCCATAGAAATATCTGAAGTTATCTTGACAGAAGACTACGACTTCCTAGCCATTACAGAAACTTGGCTGCATGAGGCATCAGGCCCAGCACTATCCCTAGCTGTGCCCAACAATTATACTATCCTCAGATCGGATAGGTGCGGAGCTCGAGGTGGCGGACTAGCCATCATCGTCAAAACTAAACTCGAGATGAGACTCACCTCCTCACCAACCATTGAATCTTGTGAGATAATGTCCACCAAGACACCCACAGCTAACTCACAAACTCTTAACCTTCACTTGATATACAGACCTCCAGGTCCTATCAAGAATTTCATAGAAGACTTAACTACCATCCTATCAGAAAACCTTAAAGATACTACTCAATCAATACTACTAGGTGACCTCAATATTGGCTTTAATGATATCAACGACTTACAAGCCACAGCAGCTTCCAACACCCTAACAGAACTGGGTTACACACAAAGAGTGCTTGAGCCCACCCATATCAAAGGGAGAACCCTTGATTGGATTGCTGACCACAACTGCAATATAGCCACTCTCACCATCTCACCCCAAATCTGGTCAGATCACCATCTAATTTCATTCTCCTTGGACACTACCACTCCCAAACTGCAACAACCGTGTGCACCTCCTGCACTTACCAGAAACAAAAAAAACATGACATTAGACAAACTACTCCCCGGCATCATGCCCACTTTGGACGCTCTACCTGACAACCTTAACCCTAACAGCCTAGTGGAAGAATTTAACAACATCATGAACAAAACCCTTGATGACATCGCACCACTCAAGCTCAGAAACAGCAAGCCAAAGAGCCACCTGAACAACTGGTTCTCCCGGCTCTTAAAAAATCTGAGATTAGAAAAAAGGAAATGGGAAAATACGTGGAAAACTAACCCCAGTCCAGAAAATAAACTGAAACTAGTTAACATCTCTTCTCATTATAAAAAAGAAATCATCCTAGCTAAACAAGAGACCTACAATAACAGAATCACACAAGCCAAATCAAGTACAAAAGAACTGTTCGCCATACTCAGAGAACTGGAAAACCCAATAACACCTCAAGATAACTGTCTTAAAGATAAAAAGTGGTGCTCTGAAATCCAGCAAGCCCTCTCTAACAAAGTCCGAAACCTCCAAAAGAAAATAGAACTAAAACGCGAGACCCTAGCACCCAATATATTACCGCCTATTAAGACACTTCCTAACTCCAAACCCACTACGCAATTCCACTTCTCCAAAGTCTCCATACTAGAAGTAGAGAAAGCAATACTCTGTCTAAAACCGTCCAACTGCAAAGGAGACTTATGTCCAGCACAACTCATCAAAGATGCCGCACGAGATCTAGCACCATTTATCACTAAGTTAATTAATGCCTCCTTTACCACAGGCATTATCCCCAGTAACTTAAAAGAGTCCTGGGTGCTCCCACTCTTAAAAAAGGCTACTCTAGACCCCACTATACCCACTAATTATAGACCTATTACCACGGTTCCGTTCCTTTTGAAGATACTGGACAAGGTGGCATATATCCAAATCCAGAACTTCCTGGAACAAAACCAACTATTAGGCTCCCGACAATCGGGCTTCCGCCCTCTTCACGGCACAGAAACTGCACTGATTGACCTGAAAGCCCAAATAGACAAAGTACGAGATTCTGGAAAACCAGCACTCCTCCTGCTACTAGACCTATCGGCCGCTTTTGATTTAGTGGACCATAAAGTCCTATGTAACCACCTAGATTCAGCAGCACACTTCTCCACTGAGGCTATAGCATGGATACAATCCTTCCTTAGTGACCGCACCATGAGGGTTTTCTCACCTACAGCAGCTGCAGACCCCATCCCTATTACCTGCGGTGTGCCACAGGGATCATGCGTTTCACCAACGCTATATAACATATTCACTAAGCCCCTGTTTGATGATTTGGACCATCTGGATATCACGTATACTAACTATGCTGACGATACCCAGATCCTCCTCTCACTCACAGGGGTTTACGAAAAAGATCTAGCTATGGTGAACAAAATATACAGCATCGTTCAGGCATGGATGGCAACCCATGGCCTATGCCTGAACGATGATAAAACTGAGCTTCTTATCCTAGGCACCGCACCCCTCATCAATAAACTAAGCACAAATTACTCTTCCTTTATCATAGATGGGAACTGCATACAAGTTGCAAAAGAAGTTAAAACATTAGGGATCTACCTTGATTCTACCTTATCATTCTCCAAACAGGTAAACTCCCTAGCTTCCTCAACAGCCTACACATGTAAGCTCATTAGAGCAGGGAAACAATTCCTCTCCCAGCACAGTTGTCTAACACTAGCCAGAGCCCTTATCATCTCTAAACTAGATTATTGTAACGCACTATACATAGGAGCCACTAAATCCATCATCAACAAAATCCAGATACAGCAAAATAAGGCCCTCCGAGCGGCATTGAACATCCCCAGGAGAGAACACATTACAGCAATAAGAAGGAAACACAAATGGCTCTCCACCCATGAGAAAATCAGACTCAAAACTGCATCTCTCACACACAAATCTCTACATAACAAAGCCCCTCAATACCTAAAGGACAGATTCACCAGATCACACCCCACAAGACAAACCAGACTTGCCTACACCAATCGCCTACAAGTACCACGCTTTAAACTGACCACCATAGGCGGAGCTAGCTTCCCAGTCAAAGCTGCTCAATTGTGGAACGAATTACCCACTACTGCGAGGCTAGAACACTCTTTTTCCAAATTCAGGCAAATTGTAATTAACTGGCTAACGACAGTAACTGCTAATTGAACTTATGATAATGCTTACGCCTGTGTGCTACACAGCATCTGCACCATACGATTGTAAACTTGTATTGTAAACTTGCACCTGTAACTGGTAATTTCTGTAAGTTGTAACTGTAACCTGTAACTTATGCTCTAAGCTGTACATATTCTTACTTTCTGCGCCCTTATACCCCAGGGTCCGGTGCGCATAATAAATACTAAACAAACAAACAAACAAACGTGTTATTCCCCATTCCGCGTGTTACGCCCACTGTTCCGCCCACTTTTGTTGTGTGCGCCGCGCTATGTGCGCTTTCGCTGTGCATGTAGCGCACGCCATTTGATGAGGTGGCCACGCATGGATTTGGCGCACAACCAGTGGTATACACGCTTGCGCCTTCCTTGAATTGCACGCGTGCGCGTGGGCTTGCTTTCTCACGCTTGCGCCACCTTGCGCCTGATTGCGCTGGGATTTTCGGCGCACGTTTGTTCCATGAATCGGCCCCTAAATATGGGCTAAATCACTAAAATTATATAAATGTTTATGGGAGCCACTTTGGATAGTTACAGACAAACACGTGCAATGATTTAATACTAAGTAGCAATGTGAAATCTTAAAACTGAGGTCGGAAGCAATCAAAAGCTGTTTTACACGTGCAGAATTTCCCTAAAACGAAACTTGCGGCAAACTTTTCAGTGCGCCGTAATCGCGATTACGGGAGAATATGTCACAGTATTCCAAGGCCTTTTAAAATGTGCAGCCAATATTTACAATGCTGTTATTTTTGTGTTTTTAACAATTTTACACAGTAAGTTATCAGTCTTTTTAAAATGTGTCTTTGGTCCTTGTTAAGCAACAAATGGTTGTTTGTCTCTGCCTCCTTCTATCTCCCTGCAGCTCAGAAGCAGTCTCCTCACAGTTCCTCCTGGGCCCAGGCCATTTTAAGACCCTTCACACTTGACAGTTCCTGTAGCTGGAGGATGTCCATTGTCTCCTTCCCCCTGCAGCCAAAATTCTCCCCCCCCCTGTAATTATCACTTAGGTGTGATTTCCTGGTGGAGGGAAGCAGAAGGGAGAGGCCTGGCCTCTGTAGGGGAAGCTGTTATACTGGTTTGGTTGCTTTTAGTCAGGATTAAATTCAATGTCATTCTGTTGCATTTTTTCTTTGCTTAAAACAAACTTGTAATTTCAAAACAAGCAGCTAGAACACTTATTTCAGATTCTAAATCATGAGATTAAACAGTTACAACATAAGTTACGCTCAGTAACAGGCTACTTAGTTTTCAACCATTTGATGTCAGTTTGTACAAGTTTAACAGGGTAATTTATGGAAATTCGCACAAAAGTGTCGCACGCGGCTGGCGCCCAGCGTGCCCGTGCGAATGTCTGCGCCAGCCGCGTGCGATAAAATCAATTTCCGCGCGCAGCGTATTCATGGATTCTCGCCTCCAAAAGCAGACGTGGTGCAGAGTGGCGCAGCGACCCTGCAGCAGCGCCAGTTACGCCCCCAAGAACGCCCTCGCGCAAGGAAAAGCCATCAAGATCGCAAAACCATCACAAAGGGCTGCGCCAACCCTGGACCAGTTTACCGGACTGGCAAACAGCAAACGCAAAGCAGGGAACGTGTATTACGGGTTTCGGGAACACGCGTGCGTGAGAAGTCTCACACGCGATCGGGCCTGGGGGAGCGTGTGCGTGTATTTCAGGGGTGTGTGAGAAGTTTTACACGCGATTGGGCTGGGTGCGTGTATTTCAGGGGTGCGCGGGAAGTTTCACATGCGATTGGGCTGGGTGTGTGTATTTCAGGGGTGCGCGAGAAGTTTCACACGCGATTGGGCCTGGGGGAGCGTGTGCGTGTATTCCAGGGGTGCATGAGAAGTTTTTCACGCGTATGGCCTGGGTGCGTTTATTTCAGGGGTGCGCGAGAAGTTTCACACACGATTGGGCCTGGGGGAGCATGTGCATGTATTTCAGGGGTGCCGGGGAGTCCTACATGTGATTTGGCAGTGTGGGTCCTCCCAGGTGTTCCCTGTACACCCTCCACGGCCCCTGCAGGCAGCCCACACCACAGGGGACTACCCTGCATCCCTGGTCATGTCCCGCAGGCAGCCCACCCAACATGGGCATGCCCCCCAGCAAAGGCACATGTCTCCTTGCACTACTGATCATCAACTCATGTCCCCTTGCACCCCCACCCCCCAGCATTGCGGGGCACCTGCCAGCAGGCCCCCACTCATGTCCCACTCATGTCCCCCTGCACCCCCACCCCCCAGCATTGCGGGGCACCTGCCAGCAGGCCCCCACTCATGTCCCACTCATGTCCCCTTGCACCCCCACCCCCCAGCATTGCGGGGTACCTGCCAACAGGCCCCCACTCATGTCCCACTCATGTCCCCCTGCACCCCCACCCTCCAGCATTGCGGGGCACCTGCCAGCAGGCCGCCACCCATGTCCCACTCATGTCCCCCTGCACCCCCACCCCCCAGCATTGCGGGGCACCCTCCACCAGGCCCCCACACATGTCCCCCAGGCAACATGTCATCACAATCTAGATCCCTGGCCCTTATGGTCAGCCTCCAAATGCCAAACACCCACCCGAGTATTGCATCCACCCACTTAGAAATGGCAATAACATGATAGAACCCCAATTGCAAGTTTGGAAATGAACACATGTCCCTCACATACACCCAATGGGTGTCAGTGAATCTCAAAACCCAAATCATGATATGCATGATACCAATGAGATGATACTACACGTTGAAGTTTGATGAAAAAAATGTATTAAAAGCAGCATAAATGGAATAAAAAATAAACAAATGACAATGGGAATCAAAAAGTAAAAGCAGCATGTCTGTAAAATAATGAAAAACCACAAATCATAATCCAAAGGAAAGGTGTCCAAAGTCACAGTTCAAGAAAGTAAATCCAAGGTAAAAACAAAACCGAAAACCATTGCTCCATGGCTAAATCCAAAAAAATAAAATAAAATCCAACAGTCAACTATATACAGAAAAACAATCCAGGGTCCATGATCCCAACTGAAGAAATGAAACCTATATAAAAATACTACCTAATAAAAAAACTATATACAAAAATGTGGCCCATTGTCCAAAAGGTCCAAAATAAATAAAAAAGCAAAGGAAACCTAACACTAACTACATAACTATTTACAAGGGCAGCGGGCTAGTCGGACGGCTCACTGGTTGTTGTCATGGGCCAGGGCATCATCGAACTCCTGTTCAATGGCTTGGAGGCGGGCATGTTCCCTGGCCCCGAGGTCTCGCAGGGAAAATGCAGTGTCCAGCTCCAATTCCCTGCAAAGACCCTCGAGGCGCTCAGCCCGCCTCAGCGCCCTCCGCATGGAGTTCTCTGCCCTGACCATTGTGAGCCGTTCCTCCTCTGCCCGCTGCCGCTCCGCACCTATCTGCTGGCCCAACCGCTCCCACACGGAAGCCACTCCCATTCCAGGGTTCTCCTGCCCTCTGGCCGATGCCTGCACCCCTGATGTTGATGGCCCCGAGCCATGATGCCTCCCACGTTGAACCTGCCGCTGCCTCCGATGCAACTGCCTGTGCCAGCACGACGGCATCCAGGCTGATAGAATCCACCGACGCCGTCGTGCACGTGCCCTGCCCGATGATGCCATCACATCCTCCATCTGCTGGGGTCCAGTTGCTGGTGTATCCACCCCTGCTGGACCTCCGACTCCCGACTGTGGCAGGGATGGGATCCCCACAGAGGTGGCTGCATTGGTCGGGGCAGGTCCACAGGAGGCCCTGGTGGCATCTGGGCCGGAAGACGGCATGGAGTACGACTGGCGCATAGCCTCCACAGAAGAGGAGAGGGTCGCCAGAGTGCCCGACACATGTACGAGACCCCCGACCATGACCGCTCCCAACTGGGCCACGTTGGCACGGTGCTCTTCGTGATGACGTGCGTGCTCCCCCCGGGAAGCACGCACCTCATCACGAATGACAGCGGTGCGCAACGCGACACCAATCAGGACCTTCTCCATACGGCCAGGGGTCCCCTCGTCCGCAGGTGGAGGGGAGTTAGATGACATGGACATCCCCCCTACCTGCGGACGGGCCTGGGATGGGGCATCCCTGCTGGTGCATGGTGGTGCAGTCACAGTGTCAGGGACAGTGACATGCACAGGCACCTCCACGGCGACCTGTGCTGCCTCCTGCCCGTGCCCCTGGACTGCACCACTTGCACCAGCAGGGATGCCCCCACCAGGCCCCATGTGCGGCTCACTAGCGGCCTCCTCCTCCTCTGTGGAAACCACCAACCTGGATGGCTCCACACCGTCTTCCGCCGTTGCAAGCCCCTGTGGGGGCTCACCCACGCCTTCCGCTGCAGCCGTGGGGGCATCCCCGCCACTTAGCTCCACAGCGCCATCTCCGCCCTCTTCTTCACTTTGCGCTGTGTAGAGGGAGACATAGAACACAAGCATCAGAGTACTGTACAATGGTCCCCTAGACAGGAAGCAATAGCAGATGAGTGGCACTGTCAAAGATCACTTCCATCATGTCCCTCCACAACACATGGGTCAGTGCAGGCAAAACACATGCAGTAACAGGCATGGCGCATGCTATGGACATAAGCAAACATGTCCAAGGGACTCTTGAAGCATACAATGTTGTTTTTGGACTCACATGCATCATGGGTCATGCCTATCACATGCACACACTTCAACGTACTTTCATCCATCTGGACTCGTACACCCCAGACACAGTGGATGCAAGGATAACTAGGCTGCATCAATGATTCTGAACATTGTCACAGACATGTGTCATGCATACATGGCATTCACAAGTCACAGACACGCAGGTCAGAAACACAGACATGGACACCATACATGTACATGGCATCAGCACCCATCCCTCACCCCCACCCATGTCCAGGAACAGACACTGGCATGCTCTCATGTGTCCATTCCGCATAGGGCTCCCCATGTTGCATTTAAACACATACGCCAACCATGTGCTTCACACATTACTGGTCTCACATGCATGACCATGATATCCCTGCACACAGACACGTGTACATGGCCTATGTCACACATACAGGCAAGTATCAGACAACCAGCACACTGCAACATGCCCTGCCTCACACAGCAATGCTTGGCCACTTACCGCTCGACTCCAGACGGGTCTGCCTCTCAAGGATCTGGGCAAGGAGCGCTGGGCGTACGCGTTCCAGGACCCTCAGCTGGATGATACTCATGCTGCCCCGGCCCCCCTCCACGAGGCGCTGGGCCTTTATGAGGGTCCTGGACCTGAAGTCCTCCCAGCGCTTCTTGACTTGCATGATGTTGCGGGTTGCCACCCCCTCCGCGTTGATGGCAACCACAAAGTCGTCCCAGATCCTGTCCCGTCCTTCCTTGTCGGTGCGTGGTGATCCGAAGAGGGCATCATAATGCCCCAGGACAAGCTCCACCAGGACACCAACTTCCTTCTGACTGAAGCTGGTGGCCCTCTGCCCCTCTGGCTGGAGGTCGCCAGTGGTCTCGGATGGTGTTTGCCCCGACATGGCGACCCCCGAGGCAGGGGTGGGTGGGCAACTGGGTCCTGGGGCTGGGCTGTGGAGCGATGGTATCCCAGTCGGGAGTGTTCTGTTCCAGCAGGGGTGGACACAGCAACTGGACCCCTGCAGATGGCTGATGTGCAGGCACCAAATGACAGGGCACGGTGGCAGCAGGCAGGCAGGCAGCAGCAGTTGGCTCGTGGGAGGCTGCTCGGGGCTCTGGGGGGCAGTAATTCGGCCTTTTGGGCAGGAGCGTGGTCTTCCGTGTGCTTACGCGTGGCCAGCTTGATACGGAGTGATTTGGCACGTGAAAATTCTGCACGTCAGCGTGTAATTCGAGGAAAGGCCCTTAGCGCGTAAGCGCGTCAGCACGCATACCCGATTCCATTGGACCAAAGGCCCTTAGCGCGTATGCGTGTCTGTGACGTATCGCGCACGGGCGTTGCTTTTTGTGGGGTGCGGTGCGTGTGTTTTGCAGGCGTTGGCGTTCACACGCTATTACTTCACAGCGGGTGGGTGTTGGCTGCGCGTTCTTCTACACACAAGGCAGACGGTGAGTGGTACCCTGCTCCCCCAGGCCCGATCGCGTGTAAAACGACCTGCAAGCCCCTGAAATACACATACCCCGCTCCCCCAGGCCAGATCACGTGTAAAACCACCCGTGAGCCCCTGAAATACACGTACCCCTCTCCCCCAGGCCCGATCGCGTGTAAAACCACCCCCGTGCCCCTGAAATACACGTACCCCGCTCCCCCAGGCCCGATCGCGTGTAAAACCACCCCCGAGCCCCTGAAATACACGTACCCCGCTCCCCCAGGCCCGATCGTGTGTGGAACTTCTCGCGCACCTCTGAAATCCACGCACCCTGCACAATCGCGTGTGGAACTTCTCGCGCACCTCTGAAATACACGCACACGCTCCCCCAGGCCCGATCGCGTGTGAAACTTTTCGCGCACCTCTGAAATACACGCGCCCAGGCCAATCGCGTGTGGAACATCTCGCGCACCTCTGAAATACACGCGCCCAGGCCAATCGCGTGTGGAACTTCTCGCGCACCCCTGAAATACACACGCCCAGGCCAATCGCGTGTGGAACTTCTCGCGCACCTCTGATATACACGCACATGCTCCCCCAGGCCCGATCCCACATTTTTTTCCTGCGCAGGGACACTACCGCCTGCTTTCGTGTGGCGGACATGTATGGGCCTGTGCGCGTCTTTGGCAGTGCGCTGTTTTTCCCTATTCCATTCCATGAATACGTATTGTAGGCGAGCGTGTGGGTGTTCCGCGCACTTGCCTCCTGTACTCCCCTGTGATGCCCACATTTTCACGAGTTGTTCCCCATTCTGCGTGTAACGCCCCGTGTTACGCCTACTTTTGTTGTGTGCGCCGCATTATGTGTGAATTCGCTGTGGCCTTATCGCACGGCGTTCGATGACCTGTGCGCCAGCGTGCGCCGCGCACTTTTTCAGCGCACATCCCACATTTTGCACGTGCACGGACTTCCATGAATAGATGTGCGTTGTTTTCTATGCGATAATCGCACATGCATGGCAGATTGGGCAGCCATCTTTTTGTGTTCCAATGCCCGATTTCCATAGGTTTTGGCGCGCACAAGAATTTTGAGGCCATTTTGATATTTCTGGCACCATCAGAACACAGGTATGCCGCATGGCAGAGTAAAAGTGGGTCAAGACATCCCACAGAGAGCGGTATCCCAGCGGATTTACTGCCTGGATACCACCAAGGTTATGATGAGGCCCACAGTACGGACACACAACACGGGTAAATGGTGATAGTAGAAAGGTAAGCATACCTAAAAAGCACCCTAAATGGAACCACTACAACATGAGAACCAAATGGCATGATTGCGCACGTGAACAAATGGGATAATGCAAACATTATAATGCACAACCTTTCTCTGGTAAAGAATAGATATGTACAAAATGCGCAAATAATTATCCAACCTGTTGACGGGGCCTTGGCGTGCACTTTGCTGCCATAAAGGAGCCCAGTGCATCAAGCAGCAGAATCCAGATAAGGTGTGCAGGATTGTTGAGCAATACTACACATGGCAAAACATTGTCATATGCTGACGCATATCTTCTCCTCCTGAAGAGGATGCAGGCCATGACAGCCATGATCATAACGTGGCTGATCCTCTTTGGAAAGTCTGGAATGTTGAATGCAATAGATTGACCCAGGCAATGTTGTAGAATAAATCACTTACTTGAAGAGAAGTTTGAAAGAGCAAACCCATCCATAAGCATACCCTGACCTTCTTAATAACCTTATATCATACAGTCCAGTCTTTCCCCAATCACAAATTAACTCAGAGTCAGTTCTACAACCTGTCTGACCCCATTATATCCTCCATACAAACACCTGTCTTATCATATCCGTTACTACCCCCATACATATCACTAATACACACCACAGTCTGGTTTTACACGTAGTGTAATCACAATTTATACATTTGGCTTAATAATTCCCCCTTTTTCTGGATTGGTGTATGGTGGCGACATGTAGTCCTGATGAATGAGTGGATTGTTGGAAGGGTCAATAGGTTAAGAGTAATGGCCTTGGTGTGAGGTCTACGACTACTCCATTCTCAGAAGAATCCTGGCCAATTTCGTATGTTTACAGAATATCTCAATAGCTCAGAGCATGAAAATGACAATGTAACAAGATATACATTAGGAAGGCATCCTGTCTTACCGAATAAAGAGCGATTTGCATGAAATAAATAAAAGCATCAATTACCAGACATTTCCACCAAGAGAGAGACACTGTGGCAGAACTAGTTCCTTAAACCATTAAGAAGCCCTCCAGAGGAGGGGGTGCAGCATACACCTTTAAATGTACAGATGTATTTATCCACTGATTGCCTCAGAACATTGTTAACTTTGGGCCTCAACGAAAAACTGGATTTATGACGATCGGCAGATATGTTTGGGTGTTGATTGCTTGAGAAGAGCAGGCTAGTTTATTTTTTGGTCAAGCAGATGTTTCCTAATTTCTTTGAGAGTATGTTGAAGATGATCCTAAAGGTCTCCTTTTATTAAAACAAACAAAAAAGGTGCCAATTGCACGGAATGGACAACCGATGTTTGCACTTATATGCACTTGGGGTTCCCTGCATGAAAGTGCAAAAAAGTGCTAAACCTGACAAAAACATGTTAACACTTTATTTTGTGCTTTGCTGTCCAAAGTACGATAACGGCTTCCTCCAAGTTCATTTTGCAGAAGGCATTTAAAATGATTCCTATCGAACAAGGCTGCTTTTCACACGTACTAAAACAGGCAGAATCTATTGGAAACCTATGCATTAAAGGATGCATGGAATTGGTATCCTGGTGTCAATGCATGTTTTTGGCAGGCGAAGTGAATGGGGCCGGTGGAAACGGTAATTATGATCTGCCTGCCAAAATAACAAAAACTCACAGGGTGCAAGCATGGTGTAAACCTCTTGTGTCAGGTTTTTTCAACAGCTTGTGTACTCCGGCGACGTTCAAAATGAGCCCCTAAATGTACCCTATATGTTACCATGTTTGTGCTGATGCAAAGAAAATAAATCAAAGAGACTTACTTGGAGTCAAGTCCCACAATCAAACACAAGATGGTTTGTAGTTCACACATCAGATGAGGGACCACATGGTGGGTTTTTAAGTATGTTCCGTAGATTAATTAAGATACAATGGTCTTATTACCAGTTTAAATGTAGTTTTTGTAGTACTTCCACAGAATTACAGACGCATTCAGTTATCATTACCTCCCCCTGATCCTGCAAATTTACTTCAGGATAACGAGTGTGGTACCAGTGATGTAATTCGACATTTTTAGAATCACATGGACTCAATAGGGACTTTTTGCAGATGTATTGTGAGCAGGTAATTCCACTATGGTAAACCCACAGGTTTTTGGTAGTGAAATGGAGGGTTACCACCAGGTATGCTGGGTATAACTTCTACTTGATCTCCAAACTCCGAGTTTGGAGGGGCAGTGTAATGGCGGTAAAGTGGCCGTAAATCCATTAAAGTAATTCTTTCTTGCATCTGATGGAGAGTCCCTGGGCCCTGAAATGTGAAGGTGAAATGTGTCAATCATTGGGAACTGTTTAAAAGTGATGAGCATAGAGTTCATTATGCAATTCATTGTGTATTGACTATCATTTAATGTTTCAAAGGAAAATAAGAAGTGGGAATATTAAGCACACATATGGATGGTATACTGGTGGACAACACTGAGGCACAGTCAAATGTGCTTATAACATCATGTGGTTTTTCATTAATTGAGGAAAGGGTAGTTGTTTCCCATTTTCTGTCCGTCCTGCCGGTTTAGGGGCAGTTTTTTAGGATCTGCGTGATTTTTCTGTCGTGGAAAAGTCAGCGACAGAAAAGTTTGCATGAGAAATGTACGAACCACAAAAGGTTTGTACATTTCCCATGCGAACATACATTAAAACCCCCTACAAACCCACACCTCCAACCACACCCATAACAAACCCCCACCCAGACCCCCAACACACCCCCACCCTACTTACCTTTGAAGACGCGCGGTTTCCCTGCAGCGCCAGTTCCCTTTCACTTCCAGGCAGCTACAGGGTTTAACACTGCAGCCCCCGCTCACTATACTGTATAGCATAGTGAGCAGGGTATTGCGGGGGACAACCTCGCAGCCCCCAGCTTTTTTTTTTTTTTCATTTGATGGGGGGCTGGAGGGGATGTCCCCCGCAACCCCCACTTAGTGTAGTGAGCAGGGTGTTGCTGGGGACACCCCCCCAGCCCCAAGCCGACCCCACCAAAACACCTAAACACATACCACAAATGGTTCAAACGTTTGGTACTTATAACTTTTCGTGGTGTGTGTTTTAGGTCTTTTGGTGGGGTCGGACTTTTATATTTGGTAATTTCGTACAATACCGTTTTTTATGCAGCATCGTAGTCTAGCACTCATGTAATAGTGCAGTCAGCAGATACAAGTGCTCAGGTGCCACTGGAGTCTCAAAGCACAGTAAAAACAGTTGTTACCTTTATCCTATGCATTGGTACTAATTTTACAGATGAAGGATGAACATGGACCTATGAAGGAAAATGCCTACATGGCCCCCAAGTGTTCCATCCACGGCCCAAGCACCCCCCGCAAGAGGAGTTTGACCCCACATGGCCAGGGAGCCTGCCCGTTAATGAAACCACGTGCGGGAACATCAAGTGGAACTGAGGTCGACTTTATGGACCAACTCGATTAGAACAGTAACTCCAAACGCCATCATCGTTAGAGATGCCATGACGACATAGCCAACAGAAAAGAAAACACGTGCCACCATGCACATCGGTCACTCACACACCAACCTGCACGAAGAACAAAGTCAGTGCTATGACACAGAGGACCGTATACACCCAGAGACATGCATCGTTGTTATTTTCCACATAGGCCACCTACAGCACTGCAGAAATGCAAGATACCTGAAGAGCTTGTGTATATGCTTGAAGACGCTTTTTTGCCACTAACGCCATGAAGACGCCACCCTACATATCTGCTGCTAGCATATGACACTCTGTCGCCCCTCACGACCACGATATTATGAACCATATACCGCCACCCAGAAACTAGGCCCAGGTAGGCCGCAAAGCAAGAGTCTATGCAGAGTGATGGCTTCCCGTAGTGCACGAGATGCGAAGACAAGGGCACACTTTTGTCCGATATAATCGGAAGCAATTTAAAACACAGTTAGAGTTTACGTTTTTTTTTCTCTGTATAGATTTACAGAAAGGAATCTTTTATACATTAAACAAAGTTTTAATTTTAGAACTGTCTGTTCTCTTTGGTCTTCAAACATAATCAATAAAACATTGCCATTGTAATTAACAATCATTACATTATATATGATTTGCCTTAATTTTTAAACACATTGTATCAAAAACTCAGTTGAAATTTCGTCAATTTGAAAAAAATAAATTATATACAAAATCATGCACTTGATTAACTCCAAATATTATCTGATACCTTGATAGGATTTTTAGTTCAGTGTCCTGTTTGTTGTTGGTTCTTCTTTACAGAGACAACTCCTAACTTACATTATGCGTTTCGGGCTGTCTTTTAACCCTTCTTCAAATGTAGATAACAGATAAATTCACTGATTCATCTAAGAGTAATAGAAAATATTTTTGTTACTTTTTGTGATTATTTCCCAGTTAAACATTATGATTTCACGATTCTCTCGGCACCCATTATAAACCAACTTTTCAGCTATGTATCTAGCCAATGACACAAAGTCTTGAGAGATTCTGTCTTGTGTTCTGCTTATTTTCTCTTTAGCTGCTACAGCTCGTGTCCATTCTGTGAAACGAAGGACACTTAATTTACTGAGACATCTGTATTTACACTGCTTCCTGATATTGTGTCTTGATGTGACATAAAGTGGGACCAGTTGCTGAATGAGCGCTTGGCCCCACTATTATATCACTTTTCGGCGGAAGTCATAGGTACTTGCTGTTCTATTCATTTTTTAAAAAGAGGGGAACTCACCACTTTGGCTTATCGTTGTATGGTCTGGATGCGGGATGGATTGTATGCTGCTAGTCAATACTGAACACTCGATTCTAGTTTTCATATGTATCTTTGACAACATGCGGTTGTTCCGGATTTGTAACCTTCCTGTAAAGACATATGTTGTCTTGCTTTTAGTCAAATGTCCGAGAGGATCCTAAATCTGATAATTGCTTCTCGTTCACGCTCTTACCGGTGGGTCCTGTGCCGTCCTCTGCTGCTCGGGTTTCTCTACCTTCGCGTTTGCTGCCTTCTCCGTTGATTGTATTCCAGGTCGCTAAGCAACCAAGTGAGTAGTCCTTCTTCTCTTGCTGTTCTGTATTCGCTGTAAGTCCCAATGATGCCGCCATCTTGGATGTATTGTTCACAGGCTGTAATTGACTAGAGAGGTCGGTTACGGCTCTTGTTTAATCAGAGAAGATTTACGGAAGTACACTAGTTTTGATCATTTAGGTATCCTTTTATATGTTTTCAATATGACAATCCATTACTTCCCGTTAACTATGTAAGAGTGTGACTGATTTACCTTCATAAAAAACAAGTCCGATCCCATTCATGGTTCATGCCATAAGGGTGCATGCTGTCTAATTTCTCAATCCAGTAGTTTTGTCGCTGCTGCAGACGTTTTGTTATATTACCTCCTCTTCTGGGTAGAATTACATGTTCAAGGATGATAAATTGGATCTGGGCAATTAAATGTTTCAATTCTTTGAAGTGTTGTGACACTGGTGATTTAACTGATTGTTGCCTGATGTTTGATTTGTGTTCCCCCAACCTTGTTTTCGCTTTCCTGCTGGTAAGTCCGACATAATATATTCTGCATAGGCATTTGATCCCATATATCACATAAATCGTATCGCATGTAGATGTGTGAGTAAGTGCGATCTTATGTCCTTGACGTGGATGATTAATGTAGTTCCCCTTGATCACGTTGTTACAACAGTTACAATTATTACATGGAATTGTTCCCTTAAATGTTTTTTGAGTTGTTTTTTCGTAACCAAAATCTGATTTGATTAAGTGATCCATATGGATCTACTCTTGCTGTAGGCAAATAGTGGCGGGTTAGGGAATAATGCTGACAATGTTGGATCCATGTTTAATAGTTTCCAATGCTTCTTGATAACTTTTTTGATACTGTTGCTCTGTTGAGAGTAAGTCGTAACATAAACCAATTCTGTCTCTTTGTTTTTGATTTTGGGTTTTAAGACTTCTGGCCTAGAAGTGTTCTTCACCTTTGTAGCATGTTTTTTCACTGTTTCTTCGATGTATCCTCTTGACAGCAAGAGTCCCCAGGCAGAAGCCTCTCAGACGAAAACCGCAAAGCGCTCATCACGCAGAACAAGCCCCAACGAGAGCCCACAGCCAAGGCTGTGATGTTGCAATCCACATGCCAAGCTTCCCGCGCCAACGTTACACCTGCCACTGCTAAATGCTCATAAGAGCCGAAATACAAATCAAATGCCCATAATTCTGCCCCAGCCATGGTCTCGCCCCACATGACCAAGCCGACCTGACACAATGCCAAGCCTACGGGACAGAAGAGCGCTGGGGTCTCACATCTGGGACACATTCTGCAACAATAAAGTGACAAATTGGACACCTACAGTGATGGGAAAGACATGCACACCAGCCAATAGTCAGACCTGTCGATTGTCCATCACTGATACATAGTCACACATTGCTGCCAGCACCAGGTACACTGCGAGCTGGGAACAATTATGGTCGCAGGCTTGGGGGCTCGCGGATGAACCAATCAGAATATGAGGGGCACATCATGATGCCAATATAGTCTAGCCAATCACCAAGTGTCCCCTTGTAACAAATTTGTTGTAGCAATTGTTAGGGATGGGCCAAGCGTATCACCTGACTCTTCGTCACACAATAACACTTGTTCCGATAGGTAGCTATACTGACCTTACCACTCGGGGAGCCAACCCGAAGTGGTGCTAGGTTTTGGGGATAGTTTTCTCAGGTGACGCACATAGCGCGTCATAGAACAGTAAAAAGGGCCTGTGAGCCCACTAATGATGTGAGTCCCCCGGATGCATCTGGCCTGAGAGTTCGTCCCTGCCTGTTTCTGTAATAAACAGCAGTATCTACCTTGCTCTTGTGTGTTCCTCATACTCCTTTTGGGACGTGGGAGGAATTGGGGCCTCCCCAGCCCCACAGGTCCGCGGATGGCCCTGCCGGCCCCCGGGAAATCATCCCGACAAGTTGGAGGCACTGCTGAGATCTGTTTGAGATCTGCTTAAATTAAGGGCAACCACGACAAGAACTCTTGCGTCAAGGTGGCCCGGCAGCGCAGCCCCCTCTGCTGTTGCCCCCTTTTGAGGACTACAGGACCATCGCGGAACTGCGAGACGACCGGACAGCGCAATCCGGAGATTAGCCGTCAGGAGCTGACTTGAGAAGTATCCTGCCCGCGGCTGGCGAGTGTCCAGACGTGGTCCAGATGAGGGGAGGTGGCGTGCTGATCAGGAGGGGTGCCCGCAGTTGAGTGGCAGCGGCGAAGGAGGACTTGATGTGAGTATGGCACACACAACCAGCAATGTAATGTTGTACGGGAGGGGGGAGGAATTGTAAAGAGGGTGGCGGGCGGTTGTTACAGTGTGGTGGAAAAGGTTTTGATCAATAAACAGCAATAGATGTGTGAGGTGTAGGGGGACAGGCACGAGGGTCGTCCCCTACAGCGTCACGGAGTGAATTGGGTGGGGCTTCAAGCACCCACGTATGACTGGCACTGATTGGTCTAGATCGTGGACACTTGTATAAGAGAGGTGTGGCTTTCCTGTGAGTTGACGCGGTGGGAAGACAGCTGTGGGGTTAACAGGGAATAAAAGTGTCAAGGATATAACACATTCATTGGCTTTGTAATCATACGTACCGGTAACACGTTGTAGAGGTTGGTGACATCACCCGTAGGGCTTGTATAGGACACAATAATCATCTCGTTCTCATCCAAGGGTGATCAAGAGAAGGAAACACATTAAGATAGGGGCAAAGGGGGAGAGGTGGCCATGCAGGGAGAACGCCAGCCCGTGCTCGACAAGAGGGGTGTGAGGGGATAAGGAAGTACAAAACTGTACGGGCAGTGAGGACGGGGAGGAGGAGGAGCTAAGCTGAAGGTGTGCCAAGTATCGGCAAAACAGGAAGGTGGGGCAGCTCAAAAGCACGCCACACAGGACACGCGGCCGCATGTGGCTCCGTGCGCCACGGTGGAAGGGGGCCATTATTGAACATCGGGAGAGCAGAACAGTAAAAGAATTGTAATAAAAAGATTGCTTTCCCTTACAGTGGACAGTCGGAAGTCCCCAATTTACAGGGCCAGGTAAAAGGGTGATATCGAAAAGAGTGTAAATTGTGAAATGTCCACCTACTACGGGATAGGGGCGGGAGCGGGATTAGGGCTCAGAGCAGGCGCTTTAACAACACCACTCCAACACATCTGCACAACTTTAGCATTGCACAGAAAGAAAATAGTAAAATATAGCATTGAGTGGACACAAGGAACAGACAACAAGCTAAGGATACCCTGGCCGCCTAATGGCAGTTTTGATATGTGTACCCAACACGCCCTGCTAGCATACCTACACAATACATATAAGGGGAAGAAGCTAGTGAGTCATTTAGAAATTTTCGATCTCTGGAAGATGTTCCAGGGGTGTGCACCAGGAGCACCAGGAATGTTTGCCATGCAGGGGGTAAAGGAGGAGAAAGAGGTAAAAGAGGAGAAGGTGAATGGAGGGGGTGGGAGTACAGCGCAGAAAAACCCACCCAGTACTGAAGAAAGTGAGTAAGAATCAGAAGGATTGTTCGCAGTGTCAGAGGTAAAGAAGGAAAGTGAAGGGGAAATACTGATAGCTAAACAAGTGAAAAAGGAGGAAGGGGGGTTGTATCCGGTAACAGAGCTGAGAGAAGCGGCCTGCTCACAACTAACAGCCGTTGAGGGACATTCCAACCCTGCATACAGCCCACCACCATACGCGCCAACGGATAGCTACCAAAAAGGGACGGGGGTGAAGAGCACAGCAGAAACAAAACAGAAAAAGGCAAGCACGGAGGGCGGACAACGAGCCCTGGGAGATTTTGCAACCATAGGGCCAGAAGAAAGGATAGCAGCAAAGGTGCTTCTGAAGCTCTGGGGGACGCTAATGGGGGGGAGGAGGAAGCAGTGAGGAAGGTAAGTAAGAAAGAGATGGACCACCTACAGACAGGGAACGGGGTAAGTAAAAAGGTGAAAGGACAAGTGTCACAGAACGAGGAAGAGATGTTGGAGGAAATACTGGCAGAATTAAGGGAAGTACGGAGCGCACTGATCAGACAGTTCGAGCAGGAAGTGCGGGAAAGAAAGGAAGAGAAGAAAGCAAATAAGGAAGAAAAAGCGAGGGTGAAGGAACAAGAGGAAGAAGGGAAAAAGGAAGAAGCACGGATAAGGGCGATTGCGGAAAGAGTGGCACGCATTGAGCAACGGGAAATGAGAAGGAAGGAGGAGGAGCGATAAGAGAATGACAGGGAAATGGGACTATGGAAAAAGAAAATAATATCAGAGAGCGCACAAAAATATGAAGAAGGGACGGTCATAGAAAGCACATTGAAAAGGGAGGGGGGAATATGGGGAAGCAAGGAAGAGGAGGAAAATATATTAGGAAAGGTGAGCGACGCAGTAATGGATGAACTCTGCAGAGCACGAATGGAAATAGGTGGTGAGATAGTAAAGAAAAAGAATGAAGAAAGAGGAGAGAGCAGGATGGAACATGGAGAAAAAAGTATACACGTCAGGATAAGGAAGTTGGGACAATATCAACACAAAGGGCCGCATAGAGGGGAGGTAAGTACACGGACATTGACTTGATAGATTTAAAGACAGTAACGGTGGGGGGAAAACGCGCAGAGTGGGGATTTACATTTTCAGATGGATTCTGCAGTGAGGAGGAGGAAGGATCGTACAGAGGGCGAAGTGATGGAAATAGGGAAAGTTTATGTAAACTATACATAACAGCACTGACTGCGGGTCACCGTGGGAATGTGGAACACGGGGAGAGAAAAACACAGAAGAAATGAAAAGTAGACAAATAAACAGAAAAACACCACAGCCACTAACACCAACCCCACTACACACGCCGTATGTCAACAGACTTAGGGACCTCCCGTGGCGCAAGCAGGAAGAGCAGGTGACACACACAGAATGAGGCAGGAAGGCAACAGAAGGGGGAACAAGAACATAGGAAGTGATAGATCAACATAATGTAATATTGACAGTATCGAGGAGTGACCTAACATGGAAGAGGACAACGAATACACTGACATATCCCCACACAGATGAAAGCCAGGGGAGGTGAGGGAGTACAATTTAATGCCACTCCTAGAGAGAGGGGGATCTAGACCACAATATGTCCCATGGAAACATGCAGATAAAGAAAATATTAAATGCAGACTTCCATCTCTGAGTGGAGGAGCTGGGAAGTGGATATATGAAATGGAAAAACACACTGCGGGTCAAAGGTTAGCGGTGGGTGATGTGAAAGAGTTGCTAATTTCAATACTGGGGGATGCTGCAGATGACATTTGGAAGAGGGCGGGATTCCCAGGGGTAGCAATAAACGACACGTCATATGATGGAGCGCCATTTGCTAACTGTAGGCACGCTCTATGGCAGGCATTGAGGGTCCAATACACAGACACCTCAGACATAGGAGCAATAACATCACACAAGATGCGCGAGAATGAAGATTCTGTTGATTACATCCAGGAGATTCAGGAGAAGTGGCGCCTGGAAATGCGGGAAACACGGGACAAAACGCTAGCAATTATTTTATCACATAGTGGTGCAAGGGCTCCTGGAACAAGTGCAGAGACAGTTGAAGAAATTAGTGGGAATGGAAGCTAAGGCAGAGATACAGCTGACAATAGTGCACCACTGCAGAATGTGGCAAGAAATGATTAAACAAAAGGAGGAAGATAGAAAGACAGAGGAAGCGAAATTGGTTCAAAAGAAACTATCCTAATATGCCATGGAGGGCACACTAATAACCGCCCCCACCACCACTCAGGTAACAGTAACACAAGACACTACACAACAACAGATAGCGCCACTACAACAAGCACAAATAATGACACAGTAGATGCCACCACCACCACCATATAAGGCACAATTGGGAGGGGGCTATATGAAAATAGGGAATGGGTACTCAAACAACTACAGGGGGAGGGGCGAACAAATGAGAGGCAGAGGATTTGGCCCAGCTGCACCACAACAAGGGTGAGGGTTCTGGGGTTACAATCAATATGGGCAGCAGGGGTACTCAGACAACACAGGGGGATACCCATTGCAAGCACGAGAGTCACCCACATGTTGGATATGTGGACTGGTAGGACACATGTCACGCACATGTAGAATGAGACCAGCACAAGCAGCTTGGGGAGAACAAGGACAGCAGGGGCATAACGGGGAACAACAATTTTACCAACAACAGCAGCCACAACAGGGGGTGGGAACGCTACCACAACAGCAAGCCACACAGCAAGCACAACTTCAAACATACACACCACAACAACAGCAAGTAAAACACCTATCGCAACAACAGGCACAGCAAGCACCACTGCAACCACAGCTACAAATTCAAACATACACACCGCAACAACAGGCGGCTACAGCACAACAGCAACAGGTCCAAACAGTACAGCAGTTTACACAAATACAAGACAATGCAATATCATCCACTGACACACCTATACAACAGACACAGCTAGGGATGGTGACAATATTGGGTCACAACCATTACACAGGGAACCGACAATCACTATACCCACAATAGGACAGCCCAGAGATGTCTTTGATGTGTCCCATCCTATCAGTAACACCTAACCCTGTGGAGGAACCACGCATACAGGTGGCGATAGGTGACAAAACATTTTCCTTCCTAGTTGACACAGGGGCCACCAGGTCCTGTATAAGGGAAGGAAAGTTCAACTTGTCAGGCGAAGCTATGCACACTCAAGGATTTTCTGGGGCTCGAGGGTTGGTTCCCTTCACTGATATCATCACCTTATCTGTGGCAGATCACGATCTGTCTCTCCCATTGCTATACTCAAAGCAATCACCAGTTAACATACTAGAGAGAGACATCATGAGCAGACTGAACATGACCATCTCCTTTACAGAAAAGGGAATGGTATGCTCTACACCAGGCATTAACATGCTCACAGCACACCACATTCTACAGGCTTATTGTGGCAAAACAGTGGCCAGGGCAGAACCAGTAGATGGAGACATCTTCCAATATGGAACAGACATGGCAATAGCATGGCTACCAGGAATTGAGGGCAAAATTTGGAGGAGACCAGCAGCTTACCTTTTCAGACCCAAAACACCAGCTGGTGAAAAGGAAGGGGCAATGATATCAGTGAGCATTGACAGTTTTGTGGCAGCCACAGACTACATTGCAGTTCATGCCCAAGATAGTGAGGGGAGAGCATGGAGAGCAGATATAGCATTAGCTGAGGGATGCCGATTAACACAGGTATCAGATGAGGAGCTCTGCTCGGACGATAATGGAGATGGGGAGATGGTGTTTGAGATGAGTGTTGACATCTGGTTGAGAGTAACATACAAAGAAGTAGCATAAAAAATGGCAATGGCACTGGAGGCACCTGCCACTACATAAGTGCCATTTTACGAGGAAGATTTAGCAGCAGTACCTGCGTCTCTATGGACCACTAGTCCACATGATGTAGGTTGCAAAAAAAGCATTAGAGGAGTAAAGATAAAGTTGAAAAAAGGGGCAATACTAACCAGAGTAAAACAGTACCCACTATCCAAGGAGGCAGATGAGGGGATCTATGAAACAATAACCGCCCTAGTGAATAGAGGAATATTGGTACCATCAGAGTCCCCTTGCAACACTGCAGTGTATCCTGTACGCAAAGCAAAGGGAGGGTCCTGGCATTTCATCCAAGATTTAAGACCCCTCAACCACATTGTAGAAGCATAATACTCTATAGCAGCTAACCCAGCCACTAAACTGTGTGGAATACCTGCAGAGGCAACCCGGTTCACTGTGATTGACCTCAAAAACACCTTCTTCTCAATACCTCTACACCCTCACTCACAAGATCTAACAAGTTTCACATACCACAATACAAAATGGAAACACACAAGACTACCACAGGGGTACTGCGAGTCACCATCCATCTTTAACATAGTGATACAAATGGATTTGGGAAACATAGACATGGAGAGTACGGTGCTGCAATATGTAGATGGCATCATCATCTGCAGCACCACAGAGGAGAAGTGCAGGAAGGACTCTGTACAAATGCTCACAGTGTTAGCAGAGAAGGGGTACAAGGTAGACAAGGAGAAATTGCAGTACTGCCAAGAACAAGTACTGTACATAGGCCAGCTCATTTCACAAAAAGGAAGAAACATTGCACCACAAAGGGCACAAGCCATAACAAACACACTTGAATTAATTTGAATTTAGCATGTGTATGCCTTGCTTTATTTAGCCTTCATGTGCCCTGCAGCCACAATTGAATTCAGTCTCTGTGTGCTCAACACCATTAGCCTGTCTTAACCTATCTGTGCCCTGCAACTACAATTGAACTCAGCCCTCTTTACCTCGTATGGTTTCCACACTGTGTCTACACAGCTGCATGCCATTGACCAATCACCTCCCAGATTCCTAGGACTGACTGTATTCCAACCAGCGTCTGTTAACACCTGCTTGTGCCGCACCATCTTCTCAACACTGGTATGTTACCACGCCACTCCTCCCAAAGGCTACTGTTCTCCTCATTGAGAGCACCCCTCTTACTGTGGGTATCTACCTGTGCGTTCTGCTTATCATTAGCCAGTTTACCTACACCCAGCACCCTAAGCGCTGTTACCATGGCCCCTACCTACAGACCTCTGGACACCCACCTGGACATTGAGATTCAACACCACAATATCTACCTTAACGCCCCGGCCTTATGGCTTGTCCACTTTACTATAAAACCCACACCTAACCAACCTTGCTCTACCAACCTAAGAAATAAAAGATTAGGTACCAGATTCTTGGGCATGAAGGGACACCCTATGAACCCTAGCACATACTCGAAACCCCCAATGCCCAGCCTGTCCCCCCAGACTCCTGTAACGCTCACCTGATTCCCGCAGAGGCGCCGGTCTTGACTGGGTGAATGCCATCTCTTCAAAGGTGATGTGTAACACACGGTTGGCTCTTTGGGCAGGACCTCTGTGCACTGTATGTCTGACTCGAAGAGTAAGATGTCTGCAGATAGAAAATATGGGATTAATGAACTGGGGTTATTGGGTGCCTCTCTCCTCTTCCCTTTCTCTTCTCCTGTAGAACCCCAAAGGTTAACACCCTCACCTTAGGTAAGTGAACGCCAAGCTCTCCATCTGCCTCGGGGCAGGGTGCCGTAACCAGTTTCTTCACTGGATAAGGGTGCAGGCCTCTTGACCTCAGAGGACTGCTGTCCGTCGTTAACTGCACGAACGGTAAGTTCTGGGCACTTCAAATGTCTTAAAAGTCTTTTGTAATGATATCTCTTGTTTTGCAGGGTTCCGGCGATGGCGGATGGCGGGCTGATGAGAGTTGAGGATCGAACCCGCGTGAGGAATAGAAGCGCCTGGAAGCACGTAAGTAAGCGCTTGTAGCCTGCTTCACGATGTGCACTAACTGTCCCTTTTATCTTGCAGGTACAAGTTCTGAGCTTTAGAGAAGCTGAAGGGTGCTGGAATACCCACTGGATTCGGCGTGGGAAGCAGTAATGGCACGTGAGTAATAAAGTTGCCCAATGTCTTTAAACGCACCTTCTTTTGTCTTTCAGATGCGGGATGCAGCGCCGAAGGCCTCCGGAGCGTGCGAAGAGCTGGTAAGCTTTTGTCTTTCAGATGCCGGAATGCAGTGCGAAGACCTCCGGAGCATGCGAAGAGTAGGTAAGCCTTTGTCTTTCAGATGCCGGAATGCAGCGCGAGGCGTTGGTGACAGCCGATGGACCAGGTAAGAGATGCGCTGCCACCGAAGACCGTAGTGCTAACCTGTTCTTTCTTTGTCTTTACAGGTGCTGCTGAAGACTGGATTCCAGGATGGTAAGCCTTTGTTCCCTTAGGCCCAGGATCAGAAGCAGAAGACACGATGAGCGTTCTGCTGCAGAGAATGCAGAATAACGCAAAGCAAGATTCATCCATCAGGTGTGGTTTAAATAGCCTCCTGTAGTGCTTAGGTGTCTCCTTCCACAGCCACGCCTAAGAAAAGAGTTCCTGCTTTCCAGAAGAGTTCCAGTGTTCTGAACCTAGGGAGTGGCTCCTGCCCCACCCAACAGGAAAAGTAGCCCCAAACAGAAGAGGATCAGGGGTTCAACTGGCAGGTAAGTAAGCAGCATGGTCTGCTGCAGGTATGTCCACCCAAGCATTATGAGCCCGGCGCTTCCAGCGCTGGGACTGGGCATCTTTATGAGCCTGGTGCCACTGGCGCCAGGACAGGGTCCAAAAGGTCCCAATTGGGAATGGCTGGCACTCGGAACCGGGGTTATGGGTCTGCTTCCAAGGGAGTCGGGCAAGTCCTGATCTTTTGGAAGCAGAGATCATGACAGCACCCCCCCTCAAGGCCCCTCCCAAACCGGGCTTCTCCCGGGGTTTGGGCTTGTTAGGAAATGTTCGATGAAATCTTTTGATTAGACGAGGCGCGTGGACATATTCTGCAGGTTCCCAGGATCTTTCTTGGGGACCGTAGCCTTTCCAGTCAATCAGGTAAAATAGTTTAGATTTGGAGATCTTGGAATCCAGGATGCTTTTGACTTCAAACTCGAGTTCTCCATCAACTAGAATAGGTTTTGGAGATGTAGTTAGTCGGGTTTGAGGTTGCACGGGTTTTAATAGAGAGACGTGGAAGACCGGTTGTATCTTCATGTGAGGGGGCAAGTCCAACTTGACCGCTACTGGATTTACTATGGTAGTGATGGAATAGGGACCAAGGTATCTTGGGTTGAATGTGCGTGGCCTTTTAGAGGTAGATATTTGGTGGATAACCAGACTTGATCTCCTACTTGATATTGGGGGGCTTCCTTCCGATGTTGGTCTGCTCCTTTCTTGTATTGTTCTTTAGCCCTTTGAAGGTGAGAAACGGCTTCCTTAAAGGCTTGGGTGATTGTAGAATGCAGGTGGTCTACTGCTGGTGTTCCAAGATCTTGGAGTGGATCCAACTCCGAGGTTCGAGGGTGACTACCGTATAAAAGAAAAAACGGGGTCTTCCCAGTTCCCGAGTGGACAGAGTTATTGTAGGCATATTCGGCTATCCAAAGGATATCTTTCCAAGTTTTTTCAGTTTGTTGCAGCATGCAGCGCAAATACTGTTCCAGAGTTTGATTGGTCCTCTCGGTTTGTCCGTCGGTTTGAGGGTGGTGGCTGGTCGAAAGTCTCACATCAATTTGAGCGGACCGACAGCAACTTCGCCAAAAATGAGAAATAAATTGACTACCTCGATCCGAAATTAGAACTGAAGGAAAACCGTGCAGTCGGACGATGTTTTCGAGAAATTCTCGGGCGAGAGTTGCTGCTTTTGGTAAGCCTTTGAGTGGAATGAAATGCGCCATCTTGGAGAATAGGTCCACGAATACTAGGATCGTATTGTATCCGGAGCATGGAGGTAGATCGGTGATGAAGTCCATAGAAAGCGTATGCCAAGGGCGAGGCGGGATGTCAATAGGGCGTAAGAGGCCGGCTGGTTTTTCCTTTTGACTCTTGTTTTGGGCGCATACTCCACAGGACATTATAAAGTCTCTGATATCTTTTTTCCAAGACGGCCACCAGAAGTAGCGCTTGATCTTTTCCGAGGTCTTGGTCATACCGGGATGTCCTTCCATTAAAGAATCGTGATAACAAGAGATTACCTTTTTCTGTAAATCTGTGCTGGGCAGGTATAACCGTTCTTGGAAATATAATAGGTTGTCCTTCACCGTAAAGTCCTTTCCCTGCAGATGCCAATTCTGTATGTCTGCTGGAGTTACCAGTAGCCTGGCTTTATCCTTAACTTCCTCTATGGATTGTGTGGCGATTACACCTAGAATTCTTTGTTCGGGAATGATAGGTACAGGTTTAGGATTGATCAAATGTTCTTCCACTCCCATCCGAGAAAGGGCATCAGCTTTACCGTTTTTTGTACCAGGTCGATAGGTAATTATGAAGTCAAACTCGGCAAAGAATAGTGCCCAATGGAGTTGCCTAGAGGATTGAGCTTTTGCGGTTTTCAAATATTGCAGGTTTCGGTGATCTGTAATCACAGTAACGGTGTGTCGGGCCCCCAGAAGATAATGCCGCCAAGCCTTAAAGGCGGACTTGATAGCTAGAAGTTCCTTATCAGTAATAGTGTAATTGATTTCAGGAGGCGAGAATTTGCGGGACCAAAATGCCACGGGATGCAACTGATTGGTTACTGGGTCCTTTTGTGATAGAACTGCCCCCATGGCAAGGCTCGAAGCATCAGTTTCAACGATGTAGGGGAGTTCTGGGCGAGGATGTTTTAAGATCGGTGCAGAGATAAATCTAGTCTTCAAATTCTGGAAAGCTTGTTCCGCCTCGGTAGACCATTCAAAACGTTTGTTTTTCTTTAACAAGGCGGTGATGGGCTGGACTATTCGAGAGAATTCGGGGATAAACCTGCGGTAAAAGTTAGCGAAGCCTAACATGCTTTGAACACCTTTTACGGAGGATGGCGATGGCCATTTGAGAATTGCATCGACCTTCTTTGAATCCATATGCACTCCGCTATGTGATAATATGAATCCCAAGAATTCAACTTCAGTCACGTTGAAAACACATTTTTCCAACTTAGCGAAAAGTTTGTGTTGACGCAATCTCTCGAGGACCATTTTCACGTGTTTCCGATGTTCAGTTTCCGATGAAGAATAAACGAGGATGTCGTCAATGTAAACAACAACACACACATCTATGAGCTCTCTGAGGACATCGTTCATAAAATATTGAAAGGCGGCCGGTGCATTGCAAAGTCCGAAGGGCATGACCTGATATTCAAATAGCCCATACTTGGTGCGGAAGGCCGTCTTCCATTCATCGCCCTCTTTTACTCGTACCAAGTGGTAGGCTCCTCTAAGATCCAGCTTTGTATATATGCATGCTTTTCTGACTTGGTCCAGGAGTTCAGGGATCAAAGGTAACGGATATCTATTCTTAACCGTGATCTGGTTCAGGGCGCGATAATCTATACAAGTTCTAAGGTCCCCTTCTTTTTTTGGAACGAAGAACAAAGCTGAGGAAGCAGGGGACTTGGAAGGACGAATAAACCCATTCGCTAGGTATTGATCCAGGTATTGTCGGAGGTGAAGATTCTCAGGCTCGGTGAGGGCATAAATTCTACTACAAGGAGGAGTAGATCCAGGTATCAGGTCTATCTGGCAGTCATAAGACCTATGAGGAGGTAGAGAGTTAGCCTGATCCTTCCGGAAAACATCTTGGAATTCTAGGTATTCAGGAGGTAACTGAGGAGCCTCCGAGGAAATTGCTGCCAGTGCAACACCAGGTCGAGGGTGACAAGTAGAGACACATTCTGGAAACTGAACCGTTCTTGCTGGCCAATCGATCTGAGGATTGTGCTTCTCTAACCAAGGAATTCCTAGAATAATCTGGAACTGGGGGGCCTTGATCACATCGAACACGATCTTCTCATGGTGTCCATCTTGACTTACTAGCGTCACTGCTTGGGTGGTATGCGTTACTGGTCCGGAGGCTATCTCCGTACCATCCACCGTAGTAATGACGTCCTTTACAGCCTTTGGACAAAGAGTCAGATTCATCCTCAAAACCATTTCATGATCCACATAATTGCCGATGGCACCGCTGTCGACGTAAGCTTCAATCGCATGTAATCGATCCGGATGTTCAGGGCTAATGAGGACCATAGGTATCACGAAATGCGAGGTCACGGAACTGGTTTCAACGCTCGGCAAGAGGACCTCTATTCTTGTCGGGCGAGGTCGTTTCCCTGCTCAGAGTTTGTGACCCTGGTAACTGCAGCTCCTACTGCCTTCTTGGCTGGTTTCACCGGACAGTCTCGAAGAAAGTGCCCCGAGTTTCCGCAATAGAGGCATAATTGCAGCTGTTTTCTCCTTTCCCGCTCCTTTTGTGTTAGTGGTCCTTTCAGGCCCCCTATTTGCATGGGTTCCCCGAAGTCTACTCCTTTGGTAGGAGTTGGTGGTTTGGAAAATACTCGAGCATCAAACTTGGAACGATCGGCCTTCCTGTTCTGTTGTCTGTGGTCAATTTGAACGACTAAGTCAATATAGTCCGAACAGTCTTGCGGGGGATTCACTACTTGGGCTAACACATCTTTGAGCTCTCCACGTAGACCTCTATAAAACAGCGTAATCCTTTTGCCCTCAGGCCATCGAGTTTCCACTATCAGTCTGTTGAAAGACGCAATATAAGCCAAAAGGTCTTGATTACCCTGTCGCAATGAAAGGAGCTCATTGTCCAAGGCCTGCCCCTGTGAATGTCTTGCAAACAGTTTTTCCATACTGAGCTGAAAAGCTCGAAAATCATGGAGAACCGGATCATCTTGATTAACTAGAGGGATCGACCAGTCTGCCGCATTGCCACTAAGGTACGAAAGCACGAAAGCTACCTTAGCTTGATCAGTTGGAAAGGCTGCTGGCCGGCATAAGAAGTGCAACCGGCACTGATTAATAAATACTGCAAACCTCTTTGGGTCACCAGAAAATCGTTCGGGCGGAGCCAGAGGTACATTCCCAGGTAGGTTGATCTGCACTGGTTTCGTAGAGGATGTTGAAGGAAGATTTGCCCCTGATGCGAGTAACGGAGTTTGTCCGGCTTGTGACTGTAGCAATTGTCTAGCGAGATCGTCTGTTCGCTCCTTGGAAATAATCAGTTCCCTTCTTAGAGCATTCGTTTCCTGACGGGCTGCATGCACTTCTGCTCTTAGTTCCCCAAGTAACTGGGCTAGCTGGTCGGTATCCGAGGTTTCCATAGCGCCTGGGTGGGAGTTTTGCGATAGGCTTTACGTTCTGTAACGCTCACCTGATTCCCGCAGAGGAGCCGGTCTTGACTGGGTGAATGCCATCTCTTCAAAGGTGATGTGTAACACACGGTTGGCTCTTTGGGCTGGACCTCTGTGCACTGTATGTCTGACTCGAAGAGTAAGATGTCTGCAGATAGAAAATATGGGATTAATGAACTGGGGTTATTGGGTGCCTCTCTCCTCTTCCCTTTCTCTTCTCCTGTAGAACCCCAAAGGTTAACACCCTCACCTTAGGTAAGTGAACGCCGAGCTCTCCATCTGCCTCGGGGCAGGGTGCCATAACCAGTTTCTTCACTGGATAAGGGTGCAGGCCTCTTGACCTCAGAGGACTGCTGTCCGTCGTTAACTGCACGAACGGTAAGTTCTGGGCACTTCAAATTTCTTAAAAGTCTTTTGTAATGATATCTCTTGTTTTGCAGGGTTCCGGCGATGGCGGATGGCGGGCTGATGAGAGATGAGGATCGAACCCGCGTGAGGAATAGAAGCGCCTGGAAGCACGTAAGTAAGCGCTTGTAGCCTGCTTCACGATGTGCACTAACTGTCCCTTTTATCTTGCAGGTACAAGTTCGGAGCTTTAGAGAAGCTGAAGGGTGCTGGAATACCCACTGGATTCGGCGTGGGAAGGAGTAATGGCACGCGAGTAATAAAGTTGCCCAATGTCTTTAAACGCACCTTCTTTTGTCTTTCAGATGCGGGATGCAGCGCCGAAGGCCTCCGGAGCGTGCGAAGAGCTGGTAAGCTTTTGTCTTTCAGATGCCGGAATGCAGTGCGAAGACCTCCAGAGCATGCGAAGAGTAGGTAAGCCTTTGTCTTTCAGATGCCGGAATGCAGCGCGAGGCGTTGGTGACAGCCGATGGACCAGGTAAGAGATGCGCTGCCACTGAAGACCGTAGTGCTAACCTGTTCTTTCTTTGTCTTTACAGGTGCTGCTGAAGACTGGATTCCAGAATGGTAAGCCTTTGTTCCCTTAGGCCCAGGATCAGAAGCAGAAGACACGATGAGCGTTCTGCTGCAGAGAATGCAGAATAACGCAAAGCAAGATTCATCCATCGGGTGTGGTTTAAATAGCCTCCTGTAGTGCTTAGGTGTCTCCTTCCACAGCCACGCCTAAGAAAAGAGTTCCTGCTTTCCAGAAGAGTTCCAGTGTTCTGAACCTAGGGAGTGGCTCCTGCCCCACCCAACAGGAAAAGTAGTCCCAAACAGAAGAGGATCAGGGGTTCAACTGGCAGGTAAGTAAGCAGCATGGTCTGCTGCAGGTAAGTCCACCCAAGCATTATGAGCCCGGCGCTTCCAGCGCTGGGACTGGGCATCTTTATGAGCCTGGTGCCACTGGTGCCAGGACAGGGTCCAAAAGGTCCCAATTGGGACTGGCTGGCACTCGGAACCGGGGTTATGGGTCTGCTTCCAAGGGAGTCGGGCAAGTCCTGATCTTTTGGAAGCAGAGATCATGACAACTCCCATCGCACCCACTCCTCAGTGTCCCTTGATTACCCCTGCCTCTTCAAGCAAAGTCAGATTGATCAAGGCCGCTTTGGTCAACGCAATGTCCCTAGCAGCTCACGCACTGGACATTGCTGATCTTATCAAGACTCAGGAGCTATACTGGTTGCACCCTGCCTCAGGCCCAGCACTCTCCTTGGCCATTCCTCTTGAGTACTCCATTTCCAGATTTGACCACACCTGCAGAGGCGGCGGAATTGCATTCATCCATAAAAACTCACTGGGAACTTTACTGAGAATTAATCTGGAATCCGCTGAGCTACTCTCTGTCAAACTTCCACTATCTGCCAACCAAACGGCCACCATTCATCTAATATACAGATCCCTAGGAGACCTTAATCTAGGCCACCAAGACCCCAATGACCTTCCGGCCATTGACTTTGCCAACACCTTATCTGATCTTGGCTTCTCCCATCATATTCAAGAATCTACCCACATCAAAGAGCGGTCCTTAGATTGGCTAAGCGACACTAACTGCAATATTAGCCTGCTCTCGAATGCCCCTTGTGCCTGGTCGGACCATCATATTATCACCTTCAACATTAAAGCAGGACATTTACCCACGCCTCCCGTCCATCCAGCCATCCCTACCAGAAACAAAAAGAACATACCCCCTGATAAGTTACTCCCCCTCATCCTCCCCTCCCTCAATAATGTCACAGACTCTTGCTCAGACCCTACTATCTTAGCCGACACCTATAACCAGACAGTGCTCTCAGCCATAAATTCCATCGCCACGCTCAAACTTAGGAGACGCAAACAACATGCGCACCTCAATGTGTGGTTCACACCACAGCTCAGAGCCTCACGTAAAGAGAAACGCAGTGCAGAGTCATGCTGGAAAAGTCACCCATCTGACACCCACAAGGACAGTCTCTTCCTACCTATGCTCAACTACAAAGAAGCCATACTCCAGGCCAAAAAAGAATCCTACAATAACCGTATACTGTCAGCACAATCCAATACTAAGGAACTATTCAAAATTCTAAGGAACTTGAGACTCCGGCAGCACCCCCCGACTCCTGCACCAAAGATAGCAATTGGTGTAACAACATACAGACAGAACTTCTGAGCAAAATTGCAACTCTCCAAACTAAAATTAGAAACAAACAACAGTCTTTACAGTCAGACCAACCTCTGACCATTCCCACACCTAACACCCGCAAAACCAACTTGACCTATAAACCGTTCACCTTCTCCCCTTTCACCACTCTTGAAGTAGAACAAATCATAAACAACCTCAAACTCTCTAATTGTCAAGGTGACCCTTGCCCGGCGCCTATCATCAAGGCAGCTGCCCACAACCTTACCCTTTTTATCACAGCCTTTATAAACGCTTCTTTCAAAACTGGCATAGTCCCTGACAACCTCAAGGATGCCTGGGTGATCCCACTAGTCAAAAAACCATCCCTTGACCCCAACATACCGACTAATTTTAGACCAATCACTACGGTCCCATTCCTGTTCAAGATCTTAGGTCGGGCAGCGTACCTGCCGATCCAAGACTACCTTGAATCTAACAATCTCCTGGGGCTAAGACAATCAGGCTTCCGCCCCAAACATGGAACCGAAACAGCCTTGATTGACCTGAAAACTGAGATGGAGACACTAAAGGACAATGGGAAGTTAGCGCTACTCCTTCTCCTTGATCTGTCCGCGGCATTCGACTTGGTTAACCACCAAATACTTTGCCAACATCTCAAATCTGCGGCCCACTTCTCAGACTGTGCCAATGCCTGGATCTACTCCTTCCTAAGCAACAGGTCCATGCAGGTCTTCTCACCCACAGCATCAGCTGACCCCTCCCCAATTCATTGCGGCGTCCCCCAAGGCTTCTGTGTATCGCCCACGCTTTACAACGTATTCACCAAACCCCTTTTCGATGTGCTCGATTATCTGGGTGTCTCCTACACTAACTATGCGGATGACACCCAGATACTCATTCTCATCACTGGTGATTACACAGCCGATACCAAATCTTTGAATGATGTCTATCTGGTCATCCAGGCCTGGATGGCCCAACATGAACTATGTCTTAACGACGATAAGACAGAGCTTCTATTACTAGGATCTACTCAACATCTCAATAAATTAGACCAAGCCTTCAAGTCTTTTACCATTGATGGTAATGACATCAAGGTCTCTAAAGACACCAAAACTCTAGGCGTCTACCTGGACAATGTTCTATCTCTGAACAGAAAAACAAATGCAGTAAGGTCGCTATCAGCCTATACTTGCAAACTGATTATCACCTGCAGACCTTTTCTGCACCCTGAGAACTGTATTACCCTGGCAAGAACACTCATTATGTCCAAAATTGACTACTGTAGTGCTTTCTACCTGGAGACTAGCCAATCTAACCTCAGCAAACTATCCAGAATAATGCCATAAGGGCAGCCCTCAATATCCCCAGACAGGCTCATATCTCCAACATCAGATCTGAGCTACGTTGGCTTCCGGTAAAACAAAGAATCGCCTTGAAAACACTAGCCTTGACTCATAAATGCTTGGACAACAAAGCCCCACCCTACCTCTCCTCTCATCTCACACTCCACACCTCCACACGGCCCACCAGATTAGCACCAACTCACTGCCTCATCCTGCCTAGATTCAAACTCCAAAAAGCGGGCGGGGTGAGCTTCCCTGTCCTAGCTTCAAAACTCTGGAACTCACTTCCTGCTTCCATCAGAACCGAGAAAGAAATGTTTGTTTATTTATGCAATGGAAAAGTTATTATGTATACAGAAAACTGCAATGTTTAATTAATTGTGAGAAATACAGAAATTCCGTTTTGGGAATGTACTTTGTTTTGAAACATTAAAAAACAACTAAATCATTTATGAGTATATTATAATTGAAAGGCAAGATTTAATTTGCATAGTGATATGCACAAGAGTGTGCATGGAGACATGGTCACTCTGGTGTTGAGCGACCCTGTTAATTTTGTCCATCAGAACTGAGCCCTCGTTCCAATCCTTCAAGAACAATACCAAATCCTGGCTGTTCAGGCAGAACGCTTGAAGTACCCTCACTTAGACTCGATACCGACTTGTAATATACTGTACTTGTGTATATACTCTATAATGTAATGTTTAATGTAATTTGTGCATATTGTATATTTGTAACCTTGTATCTAAGACTATGCACCCGGTTGCCCCTGGGCCTGGTTGCGCTTGACAAATAAAACAAACTTCAAACTTCTAACTTCAAACTTCAAACACCACAGCCATAGACGGTGAGAGAATTGCAGCAATTTTTGGGCCTATGCAACTACTGCAGGGCATGGGTTTTTGACGACAGCTCATACATAGGTCCACTGCTTGAGGCCCTCAGAGAAGCACAAAGGGGGGAGAAAAAGTTAGGATGGACAAGAGAAATGACAGAGGGCTTCAATGAATTAAAACATGCCATCTCAACTGCACCAGTACTAGCCACACCAAACTATGAAGAACAATTCTACATATTCTCACATTGTGATACAGCAGTAATGAAAGCAGTACTGACACAACAAACAAGCATGGGACACAAACCAGTAGCATTTTACAGAGGACATTTAGATCTTGTCATGATGGGTCACTTCCCGTGCGAACAGAGCCTGGCCGTAGCAGCATTTGCGGTAGAAAAATCATCATCAATAACAATGGGGTGCCCCACTACACTGTACGTGGAACACACTCTTTTTGCAATATTGAATAAACCAAAATCCACGTTGACCACTCAAAGGGAAACAGGTTATGAAATAATACTGTCCAGACCTCAACTGAAAATTGTGAGGTGCAGTAACGTGAACCCAGCACGTTTATAGCAGAGGTTGCGGAAACTGGCAGCTAGGCTCATGACTGCACACAGGCCATTGAAATGTACTCAAGCACAAAGAAAGTTGAGGAAAATGCCGTGGAGGGGGGAGAGATAATGTACATAGATGGGTCCTCAACCATTGACCAGAGTGATGGGGTGAGAAGAACAGGAGCAGCAGTGGTACGACTAAGGGACAATTGGATGTACGTTCCAATAAAATGTGTCCGGCTACCACACACTATTCAGCACAACCAGCAGAGCTAGTAGCACTGATTTTAACTGTCAGAGAGAGCAATGACAAGAGGGTGACAATATATTCTGATAGTGCATACGTCACATCAACAGTGCACTCAGGGTTAATAAAATGGCAACAAAGAAGATTCAGAAGAGCAGACAGCACGCCGGTGCAGCATGTTCTACTACTTGCTGAGCTAATTGAAGAAATTGAAGACCCTAAAGAAGTAGCGCTGGTGAAATGTCAGGCCCACACAAATGGGGATGATCCTATATCATAAGGTAATGAAACAGCAGACGCACATGCCAAATATGCTGCATACTTTGGCGAGACATGGACCCTCCCAGAAAAACAAAAAGATAAGGGGGGGTAAGACAGATGTTGATGAAGGATGGGTACACACACATCCCTGAAACTCAAATAATGGAATTAAAGGCAGTAGCACCTATGGCAGAAAATGAACTATGGGTCAAAAGAGGATGCACAATGTCCCCCACAGACGCATTATGGCGACAGAATAATATAGGCAAAGTAGGGATGCCCCTGGCCCTATTGAAAACAGCTTTGGCCCAACTACACCACCCCACACACACAGGAAAAGAGGTGATTGCAGCACGAATTAAGGAAGCATGGTTCTGTCCCGAGTTAAATTCACACGTTGCAAATTTCATTAGCAATTGTCTCACATGCCAGCAATTTACGGCCAGTCACATGCTGCAAGTGATCATAGGTACTATACCCCGGCCTGAAGGACTCTTCCTGCACTTACACATTGACTACGTCGACATGATCAATGTATGTCAAGGATACAGATACATGATTGTAGTAGTATGCTCATTTTCCAGGTGGATCTAGGCCGGTCCATGCTCCCATGCAGACGCTTTTAGGGTAGTGAAATTTCTGGTGAGGGAGGTGTTCCCGAGGTGGGGAGAATGCGAAGTGCTATGGTCTCACAACATCCCACACTTTGCCAATGAAATGTTCCAACACGTAATTGCCCTCTTAGGGATAAAACATAAGTTTGCATGTGCGTATCACCCACAAGCAAATGGCGTCTGTGAGCGCCTCAACGGCCTCCTAAAAGAAGAAATAGCAAAAATTCAGCAAACAACCAATAAGAGTTGGCTTTACTGCCTCCCATTGGCCTTGTTCGAATTAAGAAATAAGCCAGGGTAGGACCACCACCTCATACCCCACGAGGTGGTGACCAGACGTCAAATGCACCTTCCACTCACACCACCATCAAGAGCAGTAACAGACTGCCATGCGGTGCACAAGGTTTTTGGTGAAGAAATGTATGAATATGACTCTTCCCTGGTTACTAGTGTCGCCTTTATCTCTCAACAGATTGAACGAACATGGGGAGGGTCGAAGAACACCCAAAAGAGAGGAACAGCAAACAAAAACCAGGAACAACCTACACAGTGGACAGTAAAAAAAGGAGACAAGGTCTTCCTAAGGAGCTTCAATAGGGGGTGGAACAGCCCGCACTTCACCGGGCCCCACCAAGTAGAAAAAATAGCTCCTAGAGCAATAAAAATACAGGGAAAAAACGTGTGGACTCACCTACACGACATCAAGCCCTATAAATCACAGACCCCCCGCACAACAACGAAAGGGCCAACGTATCACAATGACAAATGACGACAACAACGACACAGCCCAGACACCAAACCCCCAAAAGGACAAAAAGGACCAATCACCCATAGCCCACCCTATGGTAACGAGATCTCAGAATAAACTAAACCCCACCCACCAGCTAATAAAGAACATTGTCCAACGATCCGCAGTATACACCACACTGTGTAGACACGTGCATACTCTCTTCTTTTTTTGTCTCGCACATGCAGGTACCTCACAGTACTGTTGTATGGGTAATGTAAAGAGAATTGAATATACGCCACTAACGCATACGTCATTACCCATGGGTAAATGCTGCCCGCGGACGACAACACCCCCGAAGCATTGTCACACCAATTTGTTTACGTTATAAAAAGACCAAAACACTTAAAGAAAAGAAGAATACGTGTGTATTATAACACGTTCCTTTTGATAATAGAGCAATCTTTCCCACATCTCCACGAAGCATTACCCGCTCTAAGAAATAGGACGGTAAGGAAAGCGTGGGAACAGCTTTTCACCTGGGCATTGAACGATTACCTGATAGGGCGGGCTTGAATAAAAGATATTAACAATATAACGCATATTTTCGAGAGATTTTCAGGCGGGCATCTATATCATCTAAAAGAAAAGTGGCTGTAGGACCGCAGCAAAGGTAAGAGAGGTATGCCAGTCGTATTAGCAATTGTATTAAAAATGTTAGGGATATTTTTGACCACTGTCTAATTACTGCCGATGTCTGGCAGGCACACTTTGCTTCCTATGTTATGGCATCACCCTCTACTAACCCACCCTGTATCATGGCCGCAACAGGTATGGCATCAGGTGGTACAAGTGGTACAAGGTACAACATAAAGAGAGATAAACGTAGTGTTTCTATTGATACCCACGGGATAGACACATACCTTACAGAATCCGCACACGTCTGAAACAACATGTGGTACCAGCACATGTCCAAAATTGGTAAAGGCATAACTAAGGACAACTGCTATGTGTGCTTGTTGATCCCAAAAGCTATGAGCGCATCAAGAACATTTGTAGCAACTGAGGTACCTGCAACATCAGTGGAGTGCCTGATATACTTGGCCCTGTTCCAAACACGAGGACGATTTCAAGGGAGAAAAGCAACACTAAAATGGAAATCAAGATCTAAATACCCCTATGAAGATAACTTTATAAAAACACTACCTATGTATGACAACTACTGGCAGCTGACGCTAGGGCTCCAGTACATGACGGATGGACCCGACAAAGGAGACACAAAGGAGGTTACATTGAACTACCTACAATGCGAATGGCACGCAAAAGAAGTTGCTGTTGAACCAGGATGCTGGGAAAGAATGCTAATATTAATATATGGCAAGGTATACACTAAAGAAGGGTGGGTGGAAGGAGTTGTAGGAAGTAAAATGGTGACTTTGGCAAAGTCATCGGTGATGACAGTTCAAGAAGAGAACGACAAATGTTACACTGAATGGACGAGGAGTGCAGCACTGGTCACATGGTTGGATAAGGACGAGGAACCGATAGCAATACTTCCACTCACAGCGCCAACACTGTGTTATCAGCATGACGGAGAAGTTGATGTTGGGAGAAATGATGGCTGCAAAAGAACAATAAAGATTCCTTAGGGGGGTGCGGCAATGGCAGTTCTGACGGATCACTAATGGGCCTGTGGAACAAAGGCATACCACAGCTTGCCACCGTTGTGGAATTGAGTATGCACTATGGTACACATCAACATACCATCATTGGTAGTACCACAGAAACACGTCAACATGGGGAACTTCCTCAAGATGGACGAAGGGAACAGATGGAAGAAGAGGTCAGTGAAGATAGGTGACAGCCAGCAGCGGGACGACACGACCAGCCTGTCAAGAGTGAAAAGACAAGGAGAACCACTGATAGGGAACTACCTGTGGGAAGGTCGGAAACAGCGCTGAGTGACATTCCCACAGAACACAGACAGTTTAGTAGAGCGGCAATGTTCTTTTCCTCCATAATATATCCAGGGATGCAGGCCTATGCGAATACAAAGTGGCTCCAGATTACCCAATGGGAGCTAATGATGACAATAAACTCCACCGTTAATGGATTCAACGCGATAAAAGGAGAACTGAGAGCAATAAGGATGGTAGTGCTTCAGAACAGATATGTGCTGGATCTCCTGACAGCAATGGAAGGAGGGTTTGCGCAAAACTTGGGAGCTCATGTTACACGTTTGTTCCTGCCAACGACTGGGACAATGGCACAATTTCTGAGGCAGTATCACAGCTGGCCAAAAAGCACGCCAAAATGGAAGAAGAAGCGAAGGGAGTGAAGAAGGACGGTAGCTGGTTCTCTTACATGTGGTCCTGGATGCCATCTTGGCTTTCAGATGGTTTTAAGATTGTGGCAGGATGCATAATTTTAGGAATGGCCGTTCTGATGGGGATTAAGGTATGGAAAGCAAGATCAGCGCGCACTACTGAAGAAATTATCGAAATGATCATCATGCACGCCCTAATGCCAGCTGAAGACAACAAACACACAGACATCATTATAAAGGAACGTGAACGGTTACGTCAGCAGATAATAGAAGCAGTCTTGTATCCACCATCAGTGAAAGTAGAGAACCCAAGGAACCTGAAAAGTTACGTTGGAAAGTGGGTTTATTGCGAACCTGGTGGCGGAATGCGTCTATATGTCCTGGTCATTTGAAGATCATGTAAATCAGTACAGACACCTAGCAGGGATAAGGAAGGTATGGCGAGTACGCAGAGACAGAAGAGTGGATAATTTTGTGGTCGACAAGTCGACCAAAGGGGGGACTGAAGAGGGAAAATGGGAGAGCCCCTTCCCCATTCTCATCCAAACCATGGCCTAGGACGTCACGGCCCAAGCACACCCCGCGAGAGGAGTTTGACCCGCTCACTACCACACCAGATGGCAAGATCCACTGTGGCCACGCCCCACACGGCCAGGGAGCCTGCCCGTTAAAGAAACCACGTGCGGGAACCTCAAGTGGAACTGACATCAACTTTATGGACCAACTCGATTAGAACAGTAATGTCAAACGCCATCATCGTTAGAGATGCATGACGACATAGCCAACAGAAAAGAACACACGTGCCACCATGCACATCGGTCACTCACACACCAACCTGCATGAAGAACATACTCAGTGCTATGACACAGAGGACCATATACACCCACAGACATGCATCGTTGTTATTTTCCACATAGGCCACCTACAGCACCGCAGAAACGCAAGATACCTGAAGAGCTCGTGTATATGCTTGCAGACACTTTTTCACCACTAACGCCATGAAGATGCCACCCTACATATCTACTAATGCATCTGACACTCTGTCGCCCCTAACGACCCCCATATTATGAACCATGTACCGCCATTTAGAAACTAGGCCCAGGTAGGCCGCAAAGCAAGAGTCCCCAGGCAGAAGCCTCTCAGACGAAAACTGCAAAGCGCTGATCACACAGAACGAGCCCCAACGAGAGCCCATAGCCAAGGCCGCGATGTTGCAATCCACATGCCAAGCTCCCCGCGCCAAAGTTACACCTGCCACTGCTAAATGCTCGTAAGAGACGAAATACAAATCAAATGCTCATAATTCTGCTCCAGCCACGGTCTCGCCCCACGTGACCAAGCCTGCCTGACACAATGCCAAGCCTACGGGACCGAAGAGCACTGGGGTCTCACGTCTTGGACACAGTCTGCAACAATAAAGTGACAAATTGGGCACCTACAGCGATGGGAAAGACATGCACACCAGCCACTAGTCAGACCTGTCCATTGTGCGTCACTGACACATAGTCACACATTGTTGCCAGCACCAGGTACACCGCAAGCTGGGAACAACAATGGTCCCAGGCTTGGGCACTCACGGATTAACCAATCAGAATACGAGGGGCGCATCATGACGCCAATATAGTCTAGCCAATCACCAAGTGTCCCCTTGTAACAAATTTGTTGTAGAAATTGTTAGGGATGGGCCAAGCATACCACCTGACCCTTCCTCGCCCAATAACACTCGTTCCTATAGGTAGCTATACTGACCCACCACTCGGGGAGCCAACCCGAAGTGGTGCTAGGTTTTGGGGATAGTTTTCTCAGGTGACGCACGTAGCGCATCATACAACGGTAAAAAGGGCCTGCGAGCCCACTAATGATGACAGCCTCCCGGATGCATCTGGCCTGAGTGTTCGTCCTTGCCTGTTTCTGTAATAAACCGCAGTATCTACCTTGCTCTTGTGTGTGCCTCATACGCCTTTTGGGATGTGGGAGGAGTTGGGGCCTCCCCAGCCCCGGAGGTCCGCGGACTGCCCTGCCGGCCCCCGTGAAATCACCCCAACACATGCTTCTAAAGAATGGAGCAACAGATGATGTGATTGAGGGTGGGCCTTGGGGAACAAGGATGTAGTGTGAAGCAGTTGGTACCTACTTCTCTTCAATGACCATGATATGCTCAGGACTTTAAAGCCAGACTCCTGCTCTAGGCCGTCTTAATTGCCAAGATCAACTGTTGGACAGTCCCTGGCCGACGCGAGGAGACTGACAGCCTACTCTATAGGTGGGATTCAACCCGTAATTTGTCTGCAAGAATTACTTTAACCACAGTTATTGGAAATGAAAATCGTGACTGGCCCTGATTGAAAAAGGCATAGAATTTGCAGAAACACGTGTCTCAGTAAGGGCAATCAGACTATACTACTAAGAACCATGATGCCTAATAAATATTAGGATCCATCAAGACAAATAGTGTTTGCATGATTTATTGTGGTGCAGCGCAATAAGTGAAGAAGGAATTTCTTTAGTTTTTATTGATACAATTATAACGAAGCAAAGTTGATATTCCAAGACCATGATACCTAAATGACCAGTGCCTGGCATAGATCTTTGCAAGAACTCAGCATCCAAGTTGTTATTTGCTGACAAGTTATACTTGTTTAAATTTAAGGTTGGGGCTGAAGGTCAGGATTATGGCAACCAGTTCTGTTTCTTTTGCAGCATTATCAAAATTGCTCTAGTCATTCCCCTCCTCATGTTCATGCTCCAGTTCTCTGCCCTACGTGCCGAATGGAGAAGGATTTCACTGCATGCGCATGCGCATTCTCAAACATGCATGGATCATCAATTATGGTAAGTGCGCCAATGCTGGAAAGTGCACCACATCTGGATAGAGTGCCACTTCCTGTGGCAAGGAACATCCATTGGTGTTCTGACTCTTGACTGCAGAGGCACCTAATCAAGTTATTTCGTAGCTGTTTCAAATCACTTTTTCCAGGCGAATCTGGACAAACACTGTTATATTGTCTTGGGTGCAGCTCCCCCTCCCCAACACCCAGGAGACACCTCTAAACTCACTTACAACTATGTGTTCTGATGGTAAATGTGCCAGATAACACGGGATTGGTCGTGTTAGTCCCCATTTAAGGAGTCCATGAGATATTTGGGAGGTGGAAGCAGTTAGTGCTGGCAGTAATTCTCCCCAGGTAAATCCTTGAAAAAAATGATGGCAATTTTTCATCCACATCACTTCCAAAGTTGAAATGTTTCAGTGTGACACAAGTGGCAGTAATTCCTTAACTTCCACTTTTTTTTACTGCACTGCCAAACTCTAAACAAGGTCCTTAGCATTGGTGATTTCCTTGAAAGCGGGCAAAAGTTGAAGGAAGGAACAATATAGGTTGCCTAGTCAGCCACAGCAGCATCAAGACGTCACACTACTGTGCGTCAGACGTTCTTGCTGAGCCTGGGGCCCAAGGATACACAGTTATCGAGCACGTTCTTGCTGAGCCTGGGGCCCAAGGATACACAGTTATCGAGCACGTTCTTGCTGAGCCTGGGGCCCAAGGATACACAGTTATCGAGCACTTGAAGAGTGGTTCAGCTGATGGTCTGTGTGCATGCGGCACCAGGGCGAGTTCTGTAATAGTTTTCCGTTCAATGGCCTCTTTTAGTTGCACAATGACGGTTTTATCCCGTGCCTGACTTCGCCGTTTTTGCCGGGTGAAACCAGTCTACTAGAGACAGCCCCTTAGGACCTGACTATGGGTTTGGCAGTATTACCTGCAGCAATACTGCCTAACTCATTTACCGTTAACCTTTTGTTATCCGCATTTTGGAGTTCCATTGGACTTCTTGGGGCTCTTATAGAATTTGTGTAATCATCACACGTGATAATCACTGCATATATGCCTTTACGTGGGGGCAATTACTTTCACACAAAAGCTGGCGGAAAAATGAGTTTCATTAAAGAAATTTAGAATTTGACGGTCTGGGAAAACACCTGATAGTGGTAATTAGCAGATGTTTTATTGCAACCGCCAAACTGTGATCCGGCTCTTCGTAGGCCAATGATTGGGCTAGCAGAATTGGTGCATTATGCTATTGTACAAGCTACTTTGCCATACCTCATATTAAAAAGTGTATTTCTACTAAGCGCTTGTGTCGTAGTCACAGATTTCTGAAAATTATGCAGAACAGACATTTTTTTCATAAAACTGAGCTCAGTGGAATAACAGCAGGTTGAGGAAAAAAAGAAAAGATGTTGAACGTTCATGCTTCAAATGCGCCAGCATCAAATATGTTTCCTACTGAAATGAAGTCTTAGTTTTCACTGCAAAAAAAAAAAAAAAAAAATGGGAACAAGAAAAGAAAAGTGTTTAAAAGCACATATGGCGTAATTTTATTTGACATCTGTTTTGTAACAAACAATATTTAGCTCATTTATTCGCTGGTACATATGGCAAACAAAACGTCCAACGTGCATTTTTTTTCTGCATAGTTTGCAATATACAGTATCAATATTTAGTACTGAAGAATGCAGTATTTAAACATGGCAGGGTGCAGCAGATAATCATAGGCAAAACCATCATCAGAGCGCCTTGCAATTGCAGAGAGAGTTTGGGAAATGTGCAAAGGTTCTGACACAATGACTGATGTGCTCACATCGGTGACATTTCGGCCAGTGTCCTCACAGCATCATTTGCACTGGGATGCGGAGACAGCTGTCAATATTCTTGGGATGATGTGGTGCGTAACAACGAAATGGTAACAATATGAACTTAATTGTATGCAGTGATTTTCTTCTTGTGGCAGCAAGATTTAAAAACACCGAAAATACATCCGATCCGAGCTCATGTTCTTCAGTGGTGTAATGTGAATGAAAGTCGTAAAAGCCTTGAGTACGGGTTTAACACCTTCCATTCAGGCCACACCATACATTCAAAAATGTGTGTGCAGTGCTGGATTAAACCCAGTGGAGGCCCCTAGGCACTAGATATTTCGGGCCCCCCCTCGCAAATTATTAACTAATACTTTTTAAATTTGACCAACAATTTTAATAAACCAAATGTATTACAATTGTATTATGGAAAGCTAAAAATGAACAATCATTAATGTTATATTATTTTAATTTTAATAAACCAACAAAACTTTAAGGGCCCTATTCATGGAATATTTGCCCGGTTTAAAGTGAATTTGCACTACCGATACAAACCCTGATTCATGGTACCGTGCAAAGTGTATTTTTGCAGTGCAAACTCCGGGCAAAGTCACTGCATGGTCATTTTTTGCAGTACAAAATTACTTTTCCCAGACTTTGCACAGCAAAACTACACTTTGCACGGTTCCATGAATCAGGGTGTGTGTCAGCAGTGCTAAGTCACTTTTTAGCAGTGCTAAGTCACTTTGAACCTGGCAAAGATTCCATGAATCGGGCCCTTGATGTTCACTTTCCACAATTTGCTTGTGGTGAGTGCCAGTTTTTTGGGTCAAAGTGGGCCACTTTTTGGCCAATGTGCACCAGTTTGATGAGTTACTTCACTATGCAGCTAATAGTTTTGACCAGGGTTGCTGAATAAATACCATCATGTTGAACGTGGCCGGTACACATCTTCAGCCAGGCTTGGTTGCGCGTGATGACGCTCACGGCATGCGATATTTCATTTCCTGCTCGCTGTAAGGTTGCAGATGGGAGTGGTGTCCATCTTGATGTGAAAGACAACACCACATACTGTTGATTGGTTGGTGCATTCTTTGAGTGATGTTCCCGAACGAGCCTTCTTGGTGGCGCTAATGGCGCCTCTGCCCTTCGTGGGAACCACACATATGGATGTGATCTGCAGAAGTGCTGCCCTCGTTGGCGATCATCACTCATGTGCAACGGTGAAAGATCTCACTCCGGTTATAATTTAACAGGCACTGCACGATGAATCCGGAACCATACAATATTCCCCCTGCCTTGTCCTCTATAAACAATGCACCCCAGGCTTGTGCTGGGAAGCGTATGTCGCAAAGGACACCTTTGGCCTCATTACAACCCAGGCGGTAGCCGTGCCCTTATCAAGGGCACGGCTGCCGCCGGTAATGGTTTTTTACCCGGTCTCAGAAAAGGGCAATAACAGGGTCATTCCGACCTTGGCGGACCCGGTACTTGCCTTTTTCTGGGACCCGGTAAAAATCAATCCCCATTCCCATTTGAGCCCTATAGAGCTCAATGGGAATGGGGAGGATGCTAACAATGGGCCCATTAATGACGGGCCCGTTGTTAGCATTATGGCCTGCTAGCGGGTCCCGCTTTTCACGTGTGGTCTGACCAGGTGTGAAAAGCGGGACCCGCTAGCAGGCCTCATAATAGGGCAGCCCGTAATGAACAGTTTCGGTCCTGTACCAGGACGTTCATTACAGGACCGCAAGGGTCCGAAGGAGGCCCCTTGACTCTGTGTCAAGTCTCTGATGCGGGAGACGTTCCAGCCCAAGCACCCCATCCCTGGGCTTGGCCACTGACCTGGAGGGGAGGCAGCGACGAGTTGGAATGCAGGGCCAGGGAAGCAAGGGGACCCCGGTGAAGGTGTGGCCCTGGGATTTTTTTTTGTTGTGTTATTGTATACGGTTCTCAACAGAAAACCTTTACAAAAACGAAGAAAACGATTCAACTAAACACACTACATATTCTTTAAAATGCACATTTTGTATCACATTTTATCAAAAGCTCTCACTTGGGTACTATTCAGACAGTGTCACAAAAGGAACGAATAGCCATTTTCAACTGGGAACCACTTTTTTATTCGTCATCCGAGATAATTTAATGGCCCAGTCCGACCATTTTTGTGTGGCAACAACACCTACAGGCGTTCCCTAACGTAACGATAGGACGCCCTCAGACAGGGCCGGTCTTGGACCAGATTTTACCCCAGGCGGGAAGCATCGTTGGCGCCCCCCGCTCCCTAAAAATTACAACAGAAGTTGTATGTTACAAATGGCAACCTGGGGGAAGTTTCTAAGGGGCCCCTGAGGCTCGAGGCCCCTTTCATTTGAAAAGATTGAAAGGCCCTTATGCTGTCCCTGTACTCAAGTACAGTGAAGTTTCCCAGTTACACAGTCCTTCAGCCTAAATTCACCACCCATGTAAAATACTGAGGCCTCATAAACCATGGTTCGCTGCCCTCTATCGCAGTAATTTTAAAAATGTCCCATCTAGAGCAGTGGCACACCCCAACTCTGGCTTGCCTGAAATAAATATTTGCTGAGAACTAGGTCCTTTCATTTGGGGCGAGTGGACTCACCTGCATGATGCCACAGGGGGCCCATGTACGTACTGTACTGATGAACATCTACACCGGGCCTTTCTGTGAAATCACCGGAATATGATTTAAAATTAAAAGTACCATTTACATAAATTGCATGCATAGGATATATGATATCTCTGATGAGGTAGACATTCAAAGTGCACCTGTTCTGTTCCACATCCTTGGGCTGCTGTGGGGGATACCATTATAATGCCTAGATAATATGACACTCCTTGTAGAGCGCTAGCAGAATCTATAATGTACTCACTAGTTCATCGGTCAGTGCCTGCAGAAGACACACGTTACACTAGCGGCTTGCTCACTGGTGAAACTGTCTGTAATTGAAACAGGAGGGCCAGGCTGGATGGGTCAGGCTGCGTTTAGCTTGGTAGAATACTGCATACTTTAAAGGACAATAATTAATGTAGGCTGTTTGTGTCACTACTTGTGGTACGTCCTGATGTATGCATATGTGTCTGCCTCGGCTACACAATTCAAGCAAAACCTTGCTTTAGGGTACTAAGCAGTGTTGTTAATCCTGCGAGTTTACTTTGACACTCCAAAAATTGTACTGTCACAATAACCCCCAGGACATAAACCTACCATTTGGTTTGGCTACAGGGGCACGGGAGCAATTTGTTAGGCGATTGGGATGAAGTAGAACGAGAGGTGGAGTGGGTGGCAGTCTGACAGGACTGGATAATCAACGTCCAACAAGACACAGGTTAGAGATCTGTACACGTAACTTTGGCACTTCCTGGGGTTAATTTGCTTTGAGATTACAGCATTGCAGCCAATGTTTGGAATGGAAACCCAGTGCCACTGGCACTGACAGTACAGCGTACACTGTGTCATATTTTGTGTTCTTATGGAGGCAAAGGATCTTGGGGTACAACCAAAATCTCTTACCCATTCAATGAACACTGTGTTGTGTATTTCTTGAGCAAAGATCCCCACCAGCTCCGGCTAGGATCGGTGTACATGCGGCAATAAACTAATTAGGTTACCAGAAGGCTCCATTCCATGTCACCAGGGACACCACCACCCAGTCCTGTGCTTCTATTTCGCCATCACCTGCATTCGGGGATTTGAATTCTTTATTCACTTAGTTTGACGGAGAGGACCAAAGTAAAAGTAAACAGACATGGTGCTTCATTACATGCAGTCCTCTGCTAATCTTTTAGTAGCTTAAACATCCATTCCTTATTACTTTCCGCCTCACAGGACATAAAAGCAATAACGGAGGCAGATGAGAAGAAAATAAATGAATGACATGCTAGAAATACGACGTGATATGTGCAACAGCTGGTCAGTTAGGGTACCCCGTGTCTATAAAAATTAAGAAAAATGCTGCTGGCAAGCGAGAAAGAAGGATTTTGAGGAAAAAACAGGACTTCATCACAGTGCCATTCAAAAGGAATAACTGGGAAATCAAGCATATGCTGTATCAAAGCATGACACAATCTGCGCTGAATAGAGAGATGAGGGCAGACCTTTATGGTACCCCACCCTTCCTTCACCCAGGTATGAGGCCAGTCAATAATGGCACATGAATTCAGAAATTGCAATATGGCACTGAACTGTGAACCCTGAGACTAGGCCCAAAATGTAAACAAATTGAAAGACCACTGTGAGAAAGTAGAGATGAGTAAGGATGCTAGCACCGAGAAGACTAGCATACTACAGATAAAAGATGGGTATAAAAAATGGAAGGTTTCTTGCTGCACTGAAAATCCCCTGTATAAATGTACTTACTATCTGACTGGACGATCACAGGCATAAAATAACTAACTAGTGCTGGTTGGCAGATTTGAATCATGGCTTTACGTTTGGTGCATTGGTGCGACTACCGATATGAGAAGTGACATGCACTAGGAAAGGCACTATATAAGATACTAGATAGAAACTGCATACAGCGAACATTCTCTACTAATTAGCACAGGGTTTGGGCCCGTTTATCTCCATGCTCGAATCTAGCTGGAACAAACAGGTAGCATAGAAATAACAGTCACACGCTGACCACCAAAATGATAAGTCTTGATTCAAGATAAGTACATGAGATTGTCCGAAAATACTTTTCAAGTTCCACTGCTGAAAGCATAGGTATCAATAAAAAGGTCGATGTCAGCAGACGGGGTCAGATACATTAAATATAAAAAGGTGCACGACAGTACAAGCACAATCCTAAATGTCATCACAGCCGTAAGGCATCAACCCTTATGAGGCGCTTCTCAATAAGATCTTGGCCTGGCCCAGTCTGTCCTGGTGTTGTCTCTTGAACAACAATCTGGCTATAATCGCGGGTCCACATTGGAAACAGGAGTTCGGAAAACGAACGTATAAATCTAGGTTGGGAAATAACTTTCAGAGACTTTCTAGAAAAGTGAGAAAGGAAACATCAACATCAAAGTAGGTCAGTGCAAATCTTCCCATAAAGCTACAAACGCAGCCTTCGATAAAACGCCTACGAGGATATATCTGCAATGGCTGCTTAATGGTCACACTGTTCTCTTTAAAACATCACTGAGCAATGGCTTTGGCAAGCCCTGTCACCTCTAAAAGGAACATTTACACATGGATTCACTTTCAAGTCTCAACATTTCAACTTCCCTCTCATGGTAACCAAATCATTTCCCAACTCTTCCACTTTCATATCGTTTGAGCTACCCCCCCCCCCACCCCCGCCCTCTAAGAGCTGTAATTTCATTTGCACGGTCAAAACATGTGCAACTGTTTTGCTTTAATGCTGCTTATTAATCATGTTTTCCGACATGCCACAGGTCAAGTTGATAAACCATTCCAAATAAAACACATTTTACCAGCTTAGTGTCCTTATATTTATGGAGTGCCAAATTATTTGGCACCTGGGTCCTTTTCCCAATGGGTAGCGCGATTAGCTATATTTACAAACTTGTCTGCAAAAACTGAGAGCATTTAGATAAAGGAGAGCTGTCAATAGGAACTGTCTGTAACCCTCGCGAAAGATCTTCTGCTACTCAAGCCCATTACCGTCTTGACACACGGCTTTTCCCTCACTGGAGTTTGGCCTCGTTCTGAGTCCTGCCCTGTTTGTGAATGTGAATGAAACAAGAAAAAACGTTCAGAAATAGATTCCTCCAAAAAACACCTTCGATTTCTGACGTTTAAACGCTACGGACCAGTGTTCACACAGAGCTAACCTTGAATGGACCCATTAAGGTCAGAGGCACCGCATCACCTTAGACAAAATCTCCCCAGACACCAGCAGCAGCCTCCCCTTGGCCCCGTCCCAGAGCCCTGCGAGCGGGTTTGTAAACAGAGATTACAACAGGGCCCAAAACTGCTCTTCCATTGGAAGCTTATTTCTCGCGGGCATTAATCAGGCCACAGTGACTTCATCCAGCGCGTAAAAGTCACACACGTCCCCGCAGACCCAACTGTATTAGCTTTTTTTGTACATTCAAGACTCAAGAGCAGTGCGCACCCTCCCACAAACATGTTAGGACATTCATTGATTGAATCTGGTAATGCCTAGCGATGCATAGAGGGGCTCTAGTCTAAAAGGACACCTGTAAATGTTGCCTTAAGCAGGTGACTCCAAAAATCGGACACCCGCCTGGCTCTGCCAGAGCCCAGCGGGCTGTGGTGAATGTCCTAGGTAAGGTTCCCTGTATGCAAGCCGGCCTCCGGATGTACCGTCATGAAGTGGAATAGCTGCGGGCTGGGGGCCCGTCCGATCAGGAAGCACGAGCGTAACACGCAAAAACGCAGTCTGCTGCATAGAATTTAAATCATTAGGCGTTCAGGGTTGCAATAGCAGGGAAGAAATATACTAGCCCCCACCCTCAGAATGCTAACACATATATGCAGTACCTGAGTTACAAAACAGCACCCCCTCCTCAAAACAAAATAATACAGGGTCTGCACAACCCCACGAGGTGGGTAACCTTTGCAACCCAAGCTCACTTCACACAACAGCTGTCCAACACCTCATGCGCTATGCCTTTGCTGTGCCATCCCCAGGCATCTGCATTGCCGCAGACGGCCTCCCGTGGAACATGCACGGGGGTTTATACCGTCTGTGTTATCAACCAGCCCACAATACATTACTCTCTTGCAGTGGCCTCAGAAAGCTCCCTTGCCCCCCCGCCATATAACTCCCATAATCCACAGTCCCTGTACATTGCCCCAGAACATTGGTGCTGTGCACTGCATTACATTACCCTGCCACTGGCATTACACGCTCGGGCCCTTGCACTGACTCCTACGCATCATGCAGTGATTCAGATCACCCTTTATTGCCCCCAAGAATCCTGGCACTTGCAAACTGCCCCGCCACTAGCTCTCAAGATGCCTTGCAAGGCCCTTAGGGGGACACCCACCCAGCACCAGTCCAGCACCCTCTCCCGATAGCCCTCATTCACTCTACCATCCCCCAAAACCCTGCATGAGATCTCAGTCTCAGACACCCTTCAAGAGTCCCAGAGGCAGCACGTGTTGGGGCCCCCTCCCCCACCAGCAGACATTCATTCCACAGGGTACCTCCACCATGGATCCACAGGCGTGTGGCATGGACACTAACCCCGCTGTTCCTGTTGCTGGGTGGCTGGGCCTTGATCCTCCGAGCCCGGCGAAGAGTGCCCGGTTGCTGCTGTATAGCCAAGCTGACTGAACATTTAAGCCAGCCCAATCAATCATCACCCCTGACTGCAGTGCATGTGCTGAGGCTGGGGCACGTGACGTGCAGTCAGGCCTGGCAGGGCCGGGGTACTGAAAATAAACACATGTTTTTATCTCGCTTTGCCCAAGGCAAAGCGAGATAAAAACATGCTCTCAGATCGGATTTCGAATAGCACTTTTATTTTTTAAATTGTGCAACCTTAACTTTCGTACAATAAAATTAAATGATGCTGCATCAGCAACAAGCATCAAGCATGACGGCCGAGTTGGAGAAGTCGTACTGGCGCCCCCAGGAGGCTATCACGTCAGGCAGCCGCCTGAGGGGCCTTATGCAAAGACCTGCCCTGCCCTCAGAGGCCCAGAAAAATTACGTTCACGCACTCACTCAGCATTCTCACACAAGCAGAGTGCAAAACTACAGTGTAAAAGGCGGCATACACATGTGAACGCCGCCTTTTGCCCTGCACTTTTACACCCCACCATGCACATTACCAACACATAACAGCTCCCTGCTGTCAAATTACTCATTTGGAGAGAATGGGCTCCTTAATGCTGTCAGAACTTAAAAGGCACCATTATGGTTTGAACCTTTAAGGGCACCTGTGTATGAGCGTGATATAAATAAAATATCATATCATATCATTTTTAAATATTACCACTGGGTGGGTATTGCATGGTTATTTTTTAGATACAGCTAGAATTAAATAAGCATTTTTAGAATATTCGTCTTTCTTTAACTCAGATCACCAGGGCATTAACACATGGCTCTCATTACGAGTCTGCCGGAACACTCAGGTGCTAACACCAGGTTAGCGGCAGACTCGCCTTACCGTTATTCGTGCCCAAAATCCAGGTGTTAAAAGGATATTACGGTTGCCAGCAGTGGTGGTAAGTTCCTATTCCATGGAGTCTTGTAGGACTCCATGGAATGGGCTTGCCCCTATCACTGGCACCGGTATTAATGGTGTCGGTGATAGGGGTAATTCTTTTCTGGTAGGGGATTGAACTCCCGGCAGGTCAGGTCTGCCAGTAGTTCAGTGCTCCTACTGGCAAACTCGAAGTGTACCGGTCGGGGAAAAATGCTGGATCCGGTATTACCAGTCGTTTTACCAGCATTTTATTTCCGGACCGACACACTCATAGTGAGGGCCAATTTTGACTAACAAACCACATGTGCCACAGAGCCAACCAGCAACCATCCCTTGAAGTTTGCGGTCTGTTCAGAGCCACTGAATGCATTGTGAGTATTCAATTTAGCACACAACTCGCACGTTGGTCCAGAAAAGTATCTTTGATCTGGAAGAGCTATTTCTAAGCATACATTTATCAACACAAGGCAGACAGCTCTCAGCCATTGAAAGCCACTGAACAGAGATTGTGTATTTGAAATAAAGTTTAAAGGCTACACAAGATAGACAATTTTATGATGTCATTTGTGATGTTATCTGTGACGTAATGAGTGTCAGTCTCTGCAGTGCATTATCTGGTCTCGAGTTATGGTTGCATAGCCATAACGTTCAAAATGCAATGGTTTCCAATGTAACATCCCTTCAAATTTGTATTTTCAATGAATTTACATGGTTTTTAAAACGTAGGTTTAGCCATACCGTTCACTTAACGTTTTTCACGGAATTGTAAAGGTTTTTATAACTTAAGGGAATGTTCCTGAACCCAATGTCAGTTATTAGCTTATTAGGGCAAAAGCATATGTTTTTGCTCCATGTGTGAAAAGATTCTTTGTCTTGTATGGCAAGGGTTATTTATGCATAAGTTTATCACGCCCAAGGCAGACATGTGTGCTTTTGAGCTAAATTGCTTATCCTCAATGCATTGCTCAGGGGTTCAGACCTGGCTGTGCACTTACTTGCAGATGAAACCTATGAAACATTGACCTTTCTGCCATGGGCCCCCCAAGCTGGATATTTTAGCGGGAAAGTCATGTAACTACTAAAAAGTTGTTAAGCGTACAATGAAAAAGCTGTTTACTTTTTCAGTAGAGAGGACTTCATTTGAACACATACATGACCAAAAGCGTTCAATGGATTTCAGACAAATAAGAAACAAGTTGTGCACAAAGTGTTGTAGATATTATTGGTGTGTTATGAAAAAAAATGAATGAAACGGATGACCCTGTCCCCAAAAAACGTTTAGATATCTCCAATGATGCATTGCAGCACTGGGGCTTTTCAGAAATTAAAAATACCTTTTTTATTGCTCAATATCAATTCCTGTGATAGTCCCACAGCAACGCAAAAAAGAAAACTGTTTAAATGTATATTTGGAAGAGACAAAGGGGAGGTTATACATCAGGGGTGGTGTGGGGAGGCTGAGTTTTGACCAAATGCTGAGTTGAGCATTGTGGGGAGGGCTGGCAAACCCACGTTGAGGCAGATCTGTTTTGTCTGACGGCGGAGATTTCACAGGATTACCATGGGTAAATCGCAAGATGAGATCGAAAAGAAAAGTGTGTCACAGGATGAAACGGGAAAATAGGATAATAGGAGAGGGTCAGGAGGAACTTCCATGGTAGTCGGAGGAAAGAGGACCCATCAGGCGGAGGGCCGAACATGTAGAGTGACGGTGGAGAAGGAGAAGTCTTTTTAATTTTCTAGCATTGCTGGTTACCGTGGTAATCAGAAAACATTCTGTTCAAAGTCTGGGCAAATTCAGCGCATAGTCATTTTTCCAGTACAAAAACACACTTTGCACGGTTCCATGAATCAGAGTTTGCGTCGGCAGTGCAAAGTCACTTTTCAGCAGTGCAAATTCACTTTGAACCGGGCACACATTCCATGAATTGGGCCCTAAATGTTCACTTTCCTCAATTCTGTTTCCACAGAACCCATTTTCCCGGCTGTGCAAGGTAAAATATGATGAAAGAGAAAGAAGATGGAAAAAGGGGGTTGGCCAGAAGGCCATATTGTTTAAGCATAATGTGCAGAATAGGGCAGGAGGGCACCGATGACTCAATTTGGGGCAAATTATTGATGGATTCTCACACTAATTTGTGAAAAGTGGCAGGGGCTATGGCAATTGGGACATGGTTATTTTCTACTAAAAGAGATATGGAGCCATTGCCAGTGGCACATGGTAAATTGCAACAGAAGAAGATATGGGACATGATCTATCAGCCCAATTGCTGAAACGTGAACAGTGCCGGTGGCTAAAGGCCTGTAAGCGACTTCAATTCAATACTACAGCTAAGTCAATGCCTAGTCTGGGATGCTGATGGAAGCCCTTATTGATGTATTTTTATGTCCAGTTCGTTTACTCTGGATGACAACCCTTATATAACACCCCTCTCTCAGAATCCGCCTGACCCTGCTGAGCGAAGAAGTAGGTTTGTTTTGCAAATTTAAAAGGTTTATTTGAAAATTAAACAATATATATCTATCACATTTTTATAGTAAATTAATCTTTGATAGCACACTTGTGAGGATGATAGTGATCAACAATGGATAATGTTACAGTGGTACACTCTTTTTGATGGCTTAGAAGTGATATAAAGAGGATAAAGTAGCTGAGAATGTTTTTATAGCTTCAAGGGCAATGCAATGATGAATGAAAATGCAGTACATAAAATAAACTTGATATGACTTCAACAAAAGACAATGTAATCACTTTTCTTTGACAATTCACCCCCCTCCCCGTTATGCAAGGTAAAGAGATGGAAGGAAAGTACACAGTTCTCAGGAATGCAATCAAACATAATTCAGTTCCCCCCTAGCAAGCTTAGAGGAAAACAGGTAGGAGTTTGAAACACAGGCAATATACTTTGATGTGGTATGCAAAGAAGTGAAAAATATGCTAAAATGATTTGAATTCCCTCTAGAGGTTCAGGGTGGGTGACAGCTACTTAGTATTAGTTCAGGATCACTTTAGCAATGCTCTATGAATGATTGTCAGGTTGCAAACGAATTTCAGCAAAGGAAAGCAAGGACAAATCTTTTTACACGTGGCTGAAATTAAGCAAAATGTCAAATCGCGGCAAATTTAGTTGCGTGCGTCGAGCGCAATTACGGAGGGAGTATGAGGAGTAGCAAGTCTTAGAGGTTTAGAGCTTGTTGGAAAGCTTAGAATCTCAGCTTCAACATAAAAGTTAAATCTCGCTTCTATCACAAACGGTTCCGGAGATACGGCCGATTTAGTAAAGGTAGTTTTTCGGATTTGAAATTTTAAAGCTCAGAATGACAGATGATAGTTTTCAGGTTTAAAGATGACAGAAGGACACGATTCTAGGAGGCTGTTCTAAATAGGTTAAAATAGTTGGGATTAGATTATTTTAAACTAAGAGATTGGGTTTGGCACAGTTCTGCTGGGTACTCACAATAGATTTTGGACAGGAATGCGACTTGTCATGGATCGGGTCAGGATTGGACTGCGGTTCCCTCGCCACGGACGGTCTCTGCCTGGTTCTGCTCACTGGATAATTCTACCTTCTGGGTCAGCTCTGCTAGCGGCACTGCACCGCGGTCTGGATCTCTGGTTCTGATAAAAGTTCTCGGCACTGCAAGGCGGTCTGGTCTCTGGTTCTGACAAAAGTTCTTGGCAAAAATTCAAACTGTTTGCAAATGATTTGGAGGCCTGCTGAAAAAGGATTCAGCTTGTGGATTCAGGCCTCTCTGCTACAAATTCTGGAGTTAATTTCTGGTCTCTGGAGATTGATGGATTTGAAGTCTGGATCTCTGGATGTGAAGTCTGAAGTCAAAATGCTCCACAGAAAGTGAAAAAGAAAATCCTATCTGGCTTCCAGTGGCTCTTTTTATGTGTTCAGAAAGTGGGTGGGTCGGCTAATTCTGCATGCCCAACCCTCTCAACTTATCATTGGCCAGTTCCTCCTCTATTCCTTGATTGGGGGAACTGGGTTGTGAGTCAGAGTGATGAGGTAGGTTTATGGTCAGAGGATCCTCCCCTTGTCAAATTGCACACAAATCTATTTCTGATCCAAATGCATATTTATCTATGTACCATTTTTCTAATATTATACGTCCAGTTAACATATTTTCTGTAGCACCAAACCATCCGATCCCTGTCTTTGTAAGATGTTGTGTCCACTTATGACAGAATTCTGCCCTTTTCATCCAGATCACGACCTCTAAACCTTTCCAGATTTTACACAAATGTGCACCAGGGATATGGGTTTCAGATGATAAAGTGTCAGATTTTTAACATGCATACATTTGGAGTAACAACCTTTTTTTTCCGCTACTATCCCCAAGAACATACCACAGGATCCTAACACCTCTTAAAATGTGCACAGAAAAATCACAAGAATGATGATGCTATTTATATAATTTTTACAAGTCCGCACTATGAATTATCCATCTTTTTAAAATTATGCTCTGGCCCCAAAGGGGTGTGGTTTTCCAAAGCACATGGTGGAATTTCTGGTTTATCCACTTCCCCCAAGCTCAGCTTGCTCACAGATGCAGTGCCCCCCCACTTCTCCTTCCAAGAGGAAGCCATTTTACGACCCCCCTAATATAACATTTGCCTGAGCCAGGGACAGTGCTTTGTTTAGTTTCCTGTAGTCCCCAGGTGCCACTCCCCTAATTCAATCAGAGAGGTGTCATCTCCTTTTGGCAGGGGCATCAGGATGCAGCCAGGCCTGGGAACCCAGCTGCTGATCAACTTCAACTCCTGTCGGGGGTAGTTGTCAGGCAGAATCCAGTTTCATTAAGCCAGGCTTCAGCTAAATGTCACTTTAGTTCCCAGTTTTCTACATTCAAATCAACTGACAATTTTTACACATGCAGCTAGAACGCTGATTCTAAGTTCAAAACTATGACATTTCAACAGTTGAAAACTATGTGACACTCAACAGTAGGTCACTCATTTATTTTAAACATTTCGATTTTAGTGGCTTTCTGTCCATTTAACTTAAGCTGCTGACATCCACAGCTCAGCCAGTTTTGTTATAAACATTGTTTTGGGCTCTTCATCTTTCCAGATTTTGTATGCACACAAAACTTCATTCTACCAGATGTCTGCTGGTGTTCAGTAAGATTTTTGAATATCCTGCAATGTTTGAATTAGGCATTTTGAGCTTGCATTCAGGGAAACAAGGTGATTTTAAAGCGCATTTTTTTTTAGCCAACCGGCGCTGCTGTTTTTCCTTTGGCACACATTTCACTCATGGCACTCCTGGCCTATCACATTCGCACTGGTGGGTGGCAGGTCAGGGGACCATTTTGGTGTGCGCAAAACTGCGCGGTTCTCCAGGATTCTGGCGCAAATGTGGGCGGTGACAGCTCATCCCCACATCTACCCAGTTTATTGATTCAACATGGGTCAAAACCCTTGACAGGCCATAGATGCTGGGACCTGGTTATAAACTTCGGAGGGAGATTTGGGCCATAACAACAGGTTGTGGACATTGGCCATGGCCAAATGGCAAGGACAGTAGATCACAAATACTCAACATAATTGTTCCAAACTGGACAGTGCCCATAAGGCCATGGCAAGCGTGCGCTAAAAGAGATATAGCAAAACAAAACCCTTGAAATTCAGTGCTAACATTTTAGTTAAGAGTGAGATAAATAAAGCTTGAGTGAATAAATTCAGCCAAACCCTCAATCACGTGAATGTTTACCTTTGTGGGGTGATTAATGTTTAGCTGCACTTTTAAGGGATTCAGGCGACAGGTTCATGTTAAGCTTATGCCACTTCATATAGGTGAAAAGTTGCTGTAAACATTGGGTTGAAGAGGATAGATCTTCTCCTGCCAGCACATGTTCAAAGCAAGCACAGTATAAAGTTAATGCAATAGGTCAGAAAATCCTCTGCTCCGATGCCCAATGAAAGTACATTTTCCAAACAACAAAAAGCTTGCAACCAACGTTTTCTTTAAAATGGAAAGCAACATTTAAAAAAACACGGTGCAAAATTCTAAAAAGTTCTTAATATTAAAAATAAGCAGATGATGCATTTCTTTATTTGCATCACTTCAAAGAATTAGCATGTTGGCCCTTGTCTGTAAGGCATTCCCAATATTGTAATATTTTAATCCTCATTAATAACAATGTGTCGGCCTCTGAATGATGAAATGCAGACCCAGGTATGCCTGAAATGTGGCTTACTCTAACGGTCAGTCATGCAATCTTACAATTCCCCACTTCAACTTCATTAATTTGGTCAACTGTGGGCTTCGAAAACTGCCTGAAATGATCAGGAATCAGATTATTCGAGAGCTTCCTCCAAGCCTGTCCATCAGGATAACACTTACTGGTAGGCACCAGATTGACCAAAAAAAGGATCCTACAATGGTCTGGCCACGTAAAAATCAACAAAACTGGACAAGTTTATTTCTGAAAAGGAGGAGAAAAAGTATCTAAAGTATGTCCTACGTTGTGTTAATGTGTACTGAGATCAATGCTTCTTGCAGACCTAGATCATGCATTCTATTATTTAAGTAATACATACCGAGCTGGGGGGGGGCATTACTGGGCCAGGTAACCTGAAAACAGTGCTATATTAGTTATGGCCATAATACGGAAGAATTTTCACCTCAAAATCTTAAGGAAAGTGCTCCTCTTGATTCCAGCAACACTGCGTCCACCTGTAGTAGAATCTATGATTATGAGCAGGCTGAACTATTGCAACTCCCTGTATCTGGCGCAACCCAAAGGACTGGTCAGCAGATTACAGTGCCTCCAGAATCTGGCAGCCAGGGTGGCAACGGGTACCCCTTATGGGTCCCATATATCCCCTTATTGCATTTCCTCCACTGGCTTCCTGTGGCACAACGTATTCAGTTCAAGGCTTCTATATTGTGCACCAGGCTCTAAACGGTCGAGGTGCAGAGTACTTGCAGGTCAAATTTGAGCGCTATGTTACAAACCTCCTTTTGCGATCAGCTTCTGCTGGCATGCTGTGCGTGCCCTCCTCTCGCCGTTCACGGCTGGGAGGATGTGCCTTTTCTTTCACAGCGGCACAGTTGTGGAACAGCCTACCATCTTCTATGAAATCTTTGTCTAATCATCTGGCCTTCTAGAAGGCTTTGAAGATTAATCTTTTTTGAGTTTCTCAGCTATTGGTTTGTTGTGCCCTCTTGTCTTAGTGGCTTTTCGTCTCCAGCGCCAAGATGCCTTTGGGTGACCGCGCACTATATAAATAGCCATAACATAACAAGAATTGACTACAGTGGTATCTAACAATGTAATCCCTCTAAGTTACAAATTCCCCAAAATCATGCCAGGATAGTATCAGGCCTTAATAGGAGGGATCATGTCACTGCTGCAAGTCAATCATTAAACTGATTCCAGGTCAAGGAGCCTATGCAATTTATATTGCTCTCAATTGTATATAATTGCCTTTTTGGCAAGCCTCCAGCCTATCTGAAACAAAGATTGCATTTTTATCAGAATAGGTGCGGTCTCAGATCGAATACCAGCAATTTGCTATTGATACGTCAGGTCAATCTTGAGCGAACAGGGAAATGCTCCTTTCTTGCTCCCAAACAGAAGAATACCTTGCTTGTTTTCTTATGGTTTGAGACCACCCTTGATGATTTTAAGGAGAAACTGAAAACCTTATTTTGTATGTAGTTTTAGATGCTCTGTCGTCTTTTGCTGCGACATCTAGTAGTTTTATGATTTCATCAGTTTTACTGTCACTTCTGTTTTGTTGTGATTTTATTTTTCTCTACCTCTCCCCAGTTTTATCCTGTTTTATTTACTGCTGGCTCCACCTTGCATTTTCATTTTACTGTCTGTACTTGTTTTAGCACCCATTTATCTAAGGGCATAAGACTCTTTACAAATAAATAAATACATAAATAAATAAACAAATATATAAATAAATACATAGAAATACCCTGGGGTGTAAGTTAGAGGCCGGATCAAAGCTAGTGTTTTAACATTTTCCCCTGGGCATTACTTGCCCCGCTAATCCCCCCCAGCTCAAGATGTATTATTATTAGTATTCCGGCAAGTTGTACCGGGATACTAATATATTTTTTCAAAGTACTGTGTAGTTCAGCAACGTCATTTCACAATTTGATGTCAAATCAAGTGACCAATGCAATTGTCTCGGGAGGATAGCTCAGGGGCAACGTGTTCGCCTTGTAAGCAGGTAACCTATCATATCATAATATTGAATATTAACCTTAAAAATAGCAGCCTATCATAAAAAACAAACTGTTCAAAATGTAAACCAAAAGACCTACTCATCATGAATGTTGCCCATGCAGTACAGTACAGGCTCCAGAATGCTTGTCTGGAATGATTATCAGAAGTCATCAAAAATTTGGAATCAAGAGGTATAGTTAAATCCATATACAGCCTATCCAACAGCCTTATATTGTGGGTGTTGAAATTCAATGGTCAGTGGAGTCAATGCGCTGACCTGAGGGAACTTAACAAAAGAGTTCTCTCCTCAAGATGACTGCTACCATTCTTTGACCATGCTCTCACACAGTTACATGGATCAACGGTTTCTACAGCATTATACATGACTTCAGGATAGTAATGTGTCCTTTTAGAACCAGAAATCCAGCATGTATTCACGTTCAACTTCCAGGGGTGCCAATGTGCCTGGAAATGCATGCTCTTTGGCTAAATTGTTATTGGGAGTGAATTCGGGAATTTGTTACGCAAGACAATGCTAGCCACTGCATAAAGTCATCATATAATATATGTGGATGACATCCGATTTAGGAGTAAATGCCTGCTTGCATGCCAGAAGGTCCAAGGGTGTAGAAAAAAGTATTAATTTCTTGCGGAATGAGATCACGTGCATGTTTTGAAACCTCAAAAGAAAAAGAATTAGGCTTTTCAGACATGGAAACAACCAACTAATCTTAAAAGCGCGACAAGTTTGTTTGGCATGACAAACTATAACAGAAAGTGATTTGAGGACTTTGCTGAAATCACACAGCCACTTAGAAAAGTATTAAAGCAAGTTGTTACATGTAAATATGGAGAAACATATTATGAGTCAGTGATTAAGTTGGAAAACAGCCCGGCCAAGGTACCATGTTAGGCCCACCCTAGAAGAGCCAAGAATACTTTCATGAGGCAGCATTTACTGAAAAATGCGTGTCTATGGGATTTACCAGAAACAAGGTGTAAAAAGTGATTTCAAAAAAATGTTATTTTCCACGGTACACATTGCCATAAATATTAACCCCATCTATAACCCCCTCAAAATTCCCCCATAAACAAATGGCAGCACATACCAGTCCAAAAGTATAAAGCAGAAACATATCCCCTAGGAGACCACCCACTGAGCTACCCATCACCTCTCCCTTCTAACACTCACCCATCCCAATCATATCTATACACAGACCTCATCGAGCCCGTCGCCATTTCTTCCTTGTTGACTACAAGGGTTTCCATCAGATCTCACTCACACACCTAGGGGAAGGCCTTGAATTATCTAGCCAACATCGGACAAGACATGTCCGCAGTGAGAGGGGAAGCCACCTCTGAGCTTCCATTATCCCAAGACATGTACGTTCTGAAGGGGCCTCATAGTCCAGCGGTCTACTCCGTCCTGGCAGGGATGAAGCATAGTGAGCCTCTCTACTCTCGTAGTTTCGGGATATTCAGCCACTCCTGAAAGCAGTGCCCTGTTCTTCTCCCAGGCCCAAGCGATCAATGACTGTGTCATGATAGAGGCCTACCCAACAGCCTTTTCTCAGCATTGGACCCCTCTTCTACCAATGACAGCAACCACAGTTCGGCGGAATATTGTATTTAATTATGCAACATCTGGGCCATAGCTTCTCCTGTCTTGTCCTACATTGGTCTGATGCGCGGACAGGCCAATGCCACGTGTAGGAAATCGGCCCGGTCTAAGACACTAGTCAGACCTGTCAGGGTAATATCTATGCAGCCGAGCCAGGGAGTACTGGACCTGATGAAGGAATTTGAAGTGGGTGACACAAAAAAGAGTATTTAAGTACAGGTTACGGGACTGCATGCATATTATTTTTCACTGTCTCTCCAGCACTTCCCTCCCCAGTGCAGTCTTCCACCTGACCATGAAACTACCCTGTTTATCCACTTTCTGTAATTTAATAATCCTGTATTGGGAGGGTACAAACCACATGGAGATCGGTGGTGCCGTAATGAACTGCACTACTGGGGAGACAGGAGGAGCCTCTGGATAGTTCAGCCACTTTGTCTTTAATACCAGCCATAGGGCCTCATTACACGGTAGGCGGAGGACCAAGGTAAAATACCGGCACTGCCTTGGAGGAAAGGAGAATTACCGCCCAAGTCCAAGGTTGGCGAGGCGGTAATTCCCCTTATAGTAAGGCGGTAAGGGTTTACCGATACCGGTGCCCTTACCGGTACCGGTAAACCGTTACCGCCGTCCGTGTAATGAGGCCCATAGTCTGAAATACAACCCCATGGGCACTGCCGTCCATTCCCCCTGCTTTTAGGGATATCCCAAGTGATCAACTTGCCATCTTGTATCAAATCCCCAAGCGTGTGTACCCTTAACTTATTAAAGTGAGTTTGAAATATATTTTTCAAAAATAATATCTACCCCTTGCATCCTGTTGATGGAGAATGCAGGCAAGTAGAGTGCTCCCAATCCCACCAATCACCTCAGATAATCCCAGGCCCTTCATGTGATGTCCACAAGCTGGATCTCGGCCCTCAACACAGTCTCCGGATCCCCCCACAGTAGTTCCTTTAAAACACTTGGGTAAGTGGTCGCCTTTATAAGTAGGATATGTGGCAGCTACAAGCATGGGGACCACCACCAGACAGAGTATTGAATTTGCGCAGCCAGATCGTATGCATACATGTCAGGGTATTCCAGGACCCCTTTCTAATATGGTTGGGTCAGTACATCATAGGATGTCCTGGTCTGTTTGCCCACCCAAACCAATTAGACTTCTCAACCATGTCCAGAAGCTGGCAGGAGGCAAGACCGGTACATTATTAAAAATATATAAGAGTTTCAGGAGGATCGCCATCTTGGCCAGGGATATCCGAGTGGCCTGTGCTATAGGAAGAAGTATCCATGCCTCCACTTTCTGCTCCAGCTGTTCCAGTGTCGCTACATAATTCTTCACGTAGAGTGTCGTTGGAGCCGGTGCTACCATTATCCCTAAATACCGAATGCCCTGTGGGCACCATCCAAAGGCGCCCCGCACATCGAACTGCTGCACCCCGTAAGTCAATGTGAGCACCTCAGACTTAGACCACTTTATCTTTAGCCCCAAAAGTACTCTGAATCGTCTGATCTCCTAAGCCAGCAGCTGAATGTTCTGTCTGGGGTGTTTATCATACAGAAGAATATGGTCTGCATAAAGAGAAATGGCTGAAACATGGCAAAACATCTTAACTCCTCTGTGGGTGTTGTATTCCCTGAGGTAGCAGGCCAGTGGTTCGACAAAAACGATGAGGGACAGAGTGTATCCCTGTCTCGTGCCCCGCGTGGCCGTGATAAAATCAGACATCATTCGGTCGGTATCTACTGTGGCCCTAGGTGCAGTGTAGAGTAGCCGAACCCACTGAAGGAAAGTTAGCCCAACTCCAGATCACCTCAAGACCTCAAAGAGGAAGGTCCTTTTCGGCATCCAAAGCGGTTACAACGATCGGGACTTCAGGGTCTACATTGCGCATTAGAGAGAACAGACATTTTAAATTATTTTGGGTGGATCTACCTGGCATGACACCTGCGCTGTCTGGAAGGACCAGTGCAGACATGTACGGTAAAAGTCTGTCTGCGAACAATTTTGTTCAACTAGAGTTGAGTGTTAACCCCCACCCCCGCTGTTCTCGACCACTGATCACCTTTAATGTCCCCTCTTATAGTCTCACCTGATGATTCCGGCGAGACGCCGTAAGTATATAGTTCGTAAGAGTTCAAATGTCTGACTTTCACTCTTGTCCGATTCCTTGCAAGTTGCAACTTGACCCTAGCGAAGAGTTCCTCGTGGCAACCGGTAACATTCAGATAAGGATTTGTATTATCCAACACAGTTCGATAAAATAATGTCAGTGTGTAACATGTTGCTTTCTCCCTTATTCAGGTGCTGAGAGAAATTATGAAGTCTCGGGGAATAATGCCTCCGGCGGTAAAAATTAGGTAAGTCTATTGTGATGAGAAGGATTCCCCTTGTTTGTCCCTTTGTTTCACCTTGCTGTCCTTTTGTTCCCCTTAGGGGCCAGAGTGCGGCGAAGATGCGGTGGAGGCTGCACCGACCCGTGAAGAGGAATAGTAGCCCCGGCGGTAAAATCAGGTAAGTCTATGGGGGGTAACTAATATTGCCTCTTTTTATTCCCTTGGCTCACCTTGCTGTTCTTGTGTTCCCCTTAGGTGCCGGAGTGCGGCGGGAACATGCAGAAGGATGCGGTGGATAGTGAAGATGCTGCGAAGGCCGGTGAGTTCAGCACGGCGCTGCAGCAGGCGAGGCGACGCGCATAAAATAACTTCTTTCTTCCAGCTCGAAGGCGCGGTGGATCGGAAATTCAGGTAAGGATTAAAGGTATTGCTCTTGTTCTAACCTTTTCTCCTTCTTTCTCCCTCTTTCTAGGAGCTCCAGACTCGAGGCGGGCGTGGCAGAAGAGTGGATGCAGACTTGCAGGCATGGTGAGCATTAGGCTGCTGGATGTAGAATAACGCGAAGCATGTGCTGCTCTTCGGGCGTGGTTTAAATAGCCTCCAAAGTAATCCCAGGTAAGTATTCCTCCTCGACCCCACCCGAGTAAAGAATAGTCCCTAGGTAAAGTAGTCCCTTCCAAGCCTCTTTTGGCTTGGAGCTCTTGCAGCATGGTCTGCATCAAGTAAGTTTTGCAGCATGGTCTGCATCAGGTAAGTTTTAATCTATGAGCCTGGCGCCTATGGTGCCAGGACTGACTCTCCATATGGGCCTGGCGCCATAAACGCCAGGACTGCACCCAAATAGCCCCTAGCAGGGGTTGTTGGGCTTGCTTGGAATAACTTGATGCCTGCTTCCGGGGTTGCTGGACTTGATCTGGATCCCCGGGGGTAGGCATCATGACACCCACTCCCCCCAACTTCCCCAACAACACCCCCACCCACACCAGAAACACAAACGGACCACCAGCTTCATTACTCATTACTCAAATTGGTCCATCTTGGCCTGTTTATTGGTATTAACCATGATGGGGCGGGGGGCTGTATTCAATGTTTGTCTTGCACTATTTCAATCACCATACATTAGACAGATCTAAAGTTGTCCTCTGGCAAACCTCCCAGCGGGCGCCAAGCAGGCGGAGTGACTAGGTCCCACAGCAGAAGGGTCAGGTTTTTCTCACACCAGCCATCCTTGCTAAGGGTCCTCCCTTCCGATCAAGGTGATCACCTAATTCTGCGTGTTAGTAAGGGCTGTCTCTTGCGTGTAATATGCAGGCCAAGGATTACCCGGAGCAGCTGTGCAGCTACGCAAGTCTCTGACCCCGAAAGCGCACCTCTCCGCTCCAAGTCCCCCACTCCTTCCAATACTGATCACCCAGGCACTGCCGCAGGGGTGTGGGCTTAAGGGCAGTGCCATGCAGGTGACAGTACCAAGAGGTAAAGCTCAGCCCTTCAGGTTGAACCATGTAGGCCAGTCAGGTTCAGTATTAGAGTGTAGCTCGAGGCCAGCCCACGGACGAGAACATGGTGGGACCTGTGCCAGGATATATGACCAGGTGCACCATGCATCACAGGAGCTCCAAAGCTAAATTTGAGGAGTAGACGGCTTTGATCATTCTATTGGGGGAGTCGCCACCTGATTACCACTTTGGGGCACTGCTCAGGGTGAGCAATGAGCTGCTCCTCAGGAGGGGGGCAGTTCTAGCCACAAAAAGATTCATAGATGATGGCCCCCACCAGGACAAGGAAGCCCACAGTAAGCTGTCACTGATTCAAAAGCTGCCCCCTCCCCCGGCAACTCGGAATCTCCTTAATGCCATGAAGTACCACCAGTGCAGCCAGCCCATAGGGTAGGCTCATAGCACTGATAGCACACCTCAACAAAAGCATTCACACTGTCCAGGTCTGCCCGGTGCTCCCTTCACAGTTGCACTCGTGGGGGCCCTCCAAAGATTGGAGAAAAAAAAGGATAACACAGCCGAGGACAAAGATCTGTAATCTGGAGCTCAGTTGTCTTCCACCACCACGCAGCAGGTGAATGGACAATGGTGTGCCCGGAGGCAGAGGTTCGCCCGATGAAAGAGGACCAGCCTCACAGAGCAGCAGTCCCCACAGTGGCTGCCAGGGGGTATGTGAGGTAGTATTGCACTGTGCTCCTCATGGTGCTACGTTTCCTCCAGGGGGATCCACTCGCTGACATATAGTGTTCCGCTGCTCACCGTAGTGGGCTACAGGCTGGGTCATTGTTGCCCCCCCACAGACTGCAGCCTGTCCTCGGCCGGGCCTCCCTCTCGATCGAGCCTCTGCTGCTCCCACTGAGCCCCCCAAGTGGGACTCGGCAATCACCAGGCTAGATGCCACAGGATGTGTGCATCGGGTCTCCGTTGGTGTGGGGTGAGTCCCCGGTGCAGATGTTTTGGCGGCATGGAGCACCGCCAGCCACAGATCAACCGGCTGAAAAGCCTACCTGGGCCAAGACATGCCACTCGGCCGAGTCACCAACCTCAACATCAATCTGCCACACATTGTTGCCCAACTCTTCCAACAGACCCACAGCAAGTTTTAAAAGATGCAGGTTCACGGAAATTCACAATATTTGAGCAGGATATGAAAGCCTTTGTCAGAGCTCTCTCAGGCTGAGGCCAGTTGACAGCCGCGCAACAGCGCACCTGTGAAAAAGTGATTATTGAAACTGCATACCAACCGGGGGTGGGGGCAGTTCTTGCCACTATAAGCTTAATAGATGATGGCCCCCACCAGGTCAAGGAAGCCCACAGTAAGCTGTCACGGATACAAAAGCTTCCCCCTCCCCCGGCAAATCGGCATCTCCTTAATGCCATGAAGTACCACCAGTGCAGCCAGCCCATAATATAGGCTCATAGCGCCAATAGAGCACCTCCTCAAAAAAAGCATCCACACTGTCAAAATGTGCCCGGTGCTCCATCCACAGTCGCACCCGTGGGGGCCCTCCAAAGATTGGGTAAAAATAAAAGAATAACGAGAGAGAGGACAAGATCTGAAATCTGCAGCTCAGTTGTCTTCCACCACCGCGCAGCATTCGAACGGACAATGGTGAGTTCGGATGCGCAGGCTCACCCGATGGAAGAGGACCGACCTCACGGAACAGCAGCCCACACAGTGTCTGTCAGGGGGTATGTGAGGTAGTTCTGCACTGTATACCTCATGGTACTCCAGGTCTCCCAGTGGGATCCACTTGCTGCCAGATAGTGTTCCTCTGCTCACCGTGGTGGGCTACAGGCTGGGTTGTTGCTGCTCCCCCACAGACTGCAGCCTGTCCTCGGCTGGTCTCCCTCTCGATCGAGCCTCTGCTGCTCCCACTGAGCCCCCCAAGTGGGACTAGGCAATCGCCAGGCTAGAAGCCACCAGATTTGTGCATCGGGTCTCTGTTGGTGTGGGGTGAGTCCCCGGTGCAGATATTTCAGCGGCGTGGAGCACCGCCAGCCGCAGATCACCCGGCTGAATGGCCTCACTGGGCCAAGCCACGCCATTCGGCCGAGTCACCAACCTTGACAGTCAATCTGCCACGGATTGTTGCAGGTTCACGGAATGCACTATATTTGAGCAGGCTATGAGAGCCTTTTGTCAGAGCTCCCTTTTACAGCTGCGCAACAGCACACCCGAGAAAAAGTTATTATTGAAACTGCATACCAACCGGTACAATATCTGCAGAGCAAACACATTAATCAAGTAACTTATCTCAAGCAAATATTACCTCTTGGCTATTAGCCTTGCAATGCTTGCCTATGTATGTGAGGCATGGGCAGAACAAAAAAGCCATAATGCCATGGGATTAGCATAACTACCTGAAAGTGCATTCATGGAAGCTCCCAAAACTCCATAGTTTAAAGACAATTTGGCTGAATATGACTCTCTGCATAAAGATTGCAAGAAGGTTTGAAGAAGTAAAGTTTCAAAACCTGCCAGCCGTCTATGTTGATGGTTGTTCGCTCCATATGAACAATAATCCTGACAAAGACGTAGAGCGATAGGAAATGTTTAGGTCAGGAATTAGTCCATTCCATCAGTGGGCGTCTGAATAGACTCTAGAAGTAGCCAAGTAGACAGAACTCACTGTCATTTACAAGGCAATGTCCACATCTGTGAAAGATCAGATAACGGATTTGCTGATTATTACTGACTCAAATTATGTGACAGATAGTTTTGTAGACTATCTGCCAGAAAGGAAAATAAAAGAGAAGATGACATGCAATAAAAAAACTTGAAAGATGGAACATTGATCCAAAGCAATAAGAGCCCTGTTGTGGAAAATGAAATAACCATTTATTTGAAGATAATCAAGGACACTTTAAGGTGCTAGGTGATGACAAGTAAGGGATCCATAGAGCAGATCAAGCAGCCAAGGCGGGGAGAATAATAGGCGAGTTACTCCCCATAGAACATTTACTTGGTGAGATTCAGATGACAGAGGTAACATGCTCACGATCAAACAATGAAAGTGTTGTGGCTGTTCAATCGCTTTGATATACCAAATTGGGATCTGACCAGCGCTTAAATGAAGAACTCCATAACAGGGATGTTGTATAATCACATATTAGATTCAGAAAGGATACCCATTACAAATGAGGATATAAGGAGAAAATAAATGTTGGGGGTATTCCAAAGACCAGGAAACAGATGCATTTGTGTTGTTAATCTATTGTTAATCTGTGACCTTGTTTCAGGAAACGTAGAGTGGGTAATTCATTTCTCCTTGGTAGATTCATGATGCAACATGCTTGTAATATCATAATCATTGGTCCCGAAGGACCACTAAATCCTTTGATATTCTGATGGAGTTTTCATATTGGTACTTAGTAGACCCATTTCGGTCTATTAGTTAATTATATTTGCTCTTTTTGAGTATGCAGGCTAGTGTAAACACACTAGTGACACTTTTGTTAATATTTGCAGGTATCTGTCTATTGATTAGATGTTTGATCCACCACTAATTGAATAGTCAAACTTCCAGTGGTAAGCACTGCTCAGATTACACATTTTTGTTGAATCGTGATCATTTATTCAATCAATTAGTTATATAGAACAGCACTAATTGTAGCTGTTTTTTGCACTGTGTTGTATGTGGCTACCTACACTAGAAGCTAAGACTCCATCTCCATAGAGTTTTATTAAGATCCCAGAGAGTTGCTTATGGGAGGCTATCCTAATGTTAAAGAAGCTTTCTCCCCTGAAGAATTTCTACTATTAGTGTGAAAACACAAGGAAGAATGAAACATGTTGGGCATATTCATACTGTATTTATAGAACAGATGTATCATCTGCACATTGAATGTTTTTGTGAACTACATATTAGTAGTTTTTGGTATTGTAAAAACCTCAACAGATTGATATGACATACAAACTAGCATATTTCCAAAAAATTAGATTATGTGTGTTGGGTAGATATTTTTGAGATTTGGCTCTCTCTTTTAATTATTAGCTTTAGAGTACTGTAGGTATTTGTTTAAGAATATTGCACAAGTGACTTTCAATGGTTGCACAAGTCACTTTGCGGCGAATAATTGTTGTACTGGGAAAAAGATGATATATATTTGTATAAATGTTTTTTAATGATAATTGAATGTTAATAAAATAAAAACTTGTTCATAAATCATTGCACTCTTGACAGGGTCATTTCAATTTCAAATTGATATTAAGCAAGGGGATATATTTGTTTGATTCCCAGTGGCTTCTAAAGTAGATTCAAGCCACATAATCAGCGCAGAGTGGTTGGGCCTCTCTCTTTATATAGTCTTCTTAATTCCAGGACGACCCTGCCAACCTTTTTCTCCTGGTGTCTCCCCTTGGTATTCTATTGTTTGCATATTGGCCACACATGTTCCATAATGTTGTGTATACACCCAGGGGTGTCTGGTCTATAAATAATTCCAAACCATCTCACTTATTAAAGAGAGGGTCCTCACTGCCACTCGAAAAAAAAGGTCAGCAAGTGGGAATAAATACATGCCTACCATCACCTGTTTATTGTCAAGATGTCTGAAAAGTATTCCTCCATTTGACTGCAGCATGCAGACCACCACTGCACTTATGATTAACATATATGTTCCAATGTTTGATTCACCCAGAGGAGATAGGCGAATTGTGGGAGTCACTTTACTTGTGCAGTGATATTCTGGTTATGGTGGATTCTTTGCATGAAAAGGAAACTCTGTATCACCTACCATTCAAGCTCACATCTCACATGTAGCGGGGTGTAATAGAACCATTGTTGGGATATAAGCAAACATTTCCTGGTAGAGACTGGATTCCAGTTGGAATTTGCAACTTTTATTAGCTCATGGCTTTAAATGCCACAACTTCAAAGGCCAGAAACGTTGGCCCACATATGTTGATTATTGGCAGGGAAATCGAATTACCCCATCACCTACTGTGAAGGACAAATAAACAGACGCTAATAAATATATCCAAAATCCACAAGTATGTTATAGAGTGTTCATACTGAACCAAATCACCACCATAGTTGTCCCAGAACACATATGCCTGTGTCCCTACAAGGGATTTCATGTCATATCTGTGAAAGTACCATGCACTTGCGCATTCTGAATGTCACTGAGCCTAGTAAGATCGATGTTTTGTTCTCCCCTGTTCCCCTCCCTTGCCTTGTCGCGCTCTGCAACACCAGTGTATGAGCGTGATAGAAATAAACTATCAATATCAATATCAAAGAAAGAGGTGATTTAGATGGAGAGAAAGGGATGGGAAGAGAAGTCAGTAGGGGTGAGGCAACTGGGTGGAGAGTATTTTTAAAAGCATGTTGTTCTGATATGTTCAGTCCCTATGAAAATTATTTTGTAAGAAAACAGTGTTTTAAGTTTCATCAATAAGCATGAAGGCAGATTATCATAACTATTCTCAAGTAGAAATGGGGCATCTCTGCGTTTGTCCTGTGGGTCCTGATGTATGATCAAGCACACTGTATCTATCGGTAAGAAAGCTCAACTCCCCCAGATGTGTCTTAAAAGTTTGAGAGAGTTAAACTCAAGAATCTTAATTCTGGGACTGTGTGATGCCAGGGAAGGCCTAGTCATTATGTCTAAGACTAAATGCCTGGGAGGAGAAGGGAAGCAGGGAGTGAAGATGCCACCGTTTTTAGAATGTCTGCAGTGATAGATGGGTACCTTGGATTAAAAGAATTGAGATGAGAACCAGAAAACCTTGACATGTTAGCTTCTAGTCACACGTCCTTACTTTCTTCCCGTTGCATGAGGTGAGTGGCGGGTGCACTTCTAGGATTAATCAATCTGATGGCGATACATTGATGTTAACCCCATCATACAATTCCAAATCATACAGAAAGAACATGGCATGATAACCTGTTCTGAGATGAGAGTTTGCAGCACAAGCGTTTTGCTCACTGTACCTTTCACAGAGGGGAAATAACCATTTGCATATCAGTCATTGTCCCATCCACATGGGCAGTCCAGCACCGAAATGCTATGGCAATTCCTCTCTGAACAAGAGTACCAATGGCAAACCCATACACGTGTTTCAGCCTTGTTGGGCCTCATCAGTGAGGTGAAGCTGTGAGCAGGGAGTCTACATCTGGTTGCCCCCAGGTAACTCAGGGTGACCAACCCCAAGTTCCATGCAAATATATCAAAGAAGGTAGCAGGCGCTCCTCTCCAGAAAGAACATGGCATGATAACCTGTTCTGAGATGAGAGTTTCCAGCAAACGCTTTTTGCTCACTGTACCTTTCACAGATGGGAAATATTCATTTGCAAATCCGTCTTTGTCCCTCCAACATGGGAAGTCCAGCACAGAAAATCCTATGGCAATTCCTCTCTGAACAAGAGTACCAACAGCAACCCCATACACGTGTTTCAGCCTTGTTTCCCTGCTCACTGTGTGCTCAGAGAGGCACAGCTACACCTCACTGATGAGGCCCAACAAGGCTGAAACACGTGTATGGGGTTGCTGTTGGTACTCTTGTTCAGAGAGAGGAATTGCCATAGCATTTCAGTGCTGGACTGCAATTTTGCAATTTTGCAAAGAGAATGCAAAACATTCTAAGATCCTCATCTCTTGGCATGCATGGCTCATTCACATTTGTAGATTCAATCACCCCAGTGGTGTATATACATTTTAGGCAAGGCGAGTGATCAAACAGTCAAACGGTTTTACATGTGAACCAGCTGAAACAATGTGATGCTGGATAAGTGAATATGTGTTTTAAAAAAGGTGGGTGAACACAATTTGAAGAAGGTGAAATGTATGCATAGCACCAGGAACAGATTCACCATAACTTTTGTGCTAGATGGAATGACAAATAATGGTCTCAGACCAACTAATCGGACAGACTCAAGGAATATGCAAAGTACTACTTCATTATCATTTATTAAAGCGGGGTGAACAGACAGGGATTGGACTGATGCATGAACACTCAAATACAACCTTGATTACATAGAGGTCTTACACCCCAATATGTGTCATCTATGACGGCATTCTACATGGAAAATCATAAAACCTACTGAGGAAAGGGATTGATTAAGGGAACATACCTACATATAGAAAACATAAGGGTTAGTACTTAATTGGCTGCCCCTTATCTGTAGGGCATGTCTTGAACTATCTCTAAATACGTATATTACTGATGACAGCAGACAAAATGGCAGTGGATTAGCCTATGCAAAATTGTATGTTACGTTGTCCCTCAAACCCACGGATTGGTAAGCATGCTATCCAAACCTTGGACTTTAGGCTCTTTAGGTGTTTGAATCCCATCAAGATACACCCTGATTTCCAAATTAGTCCATCATCTCTCATCGGTCGGCCATAAGCCAAAGTCTTCCATCTGTAGTTGGCCTTGTAGCCTGCTCACTGTCCTGGAACATTTAAGGGAGTGTGAGCACACCACTATCTTCGTCTGAGGCTCTAATGAATGGCCCTGGGCTTCAACATGTGAAGAGACAACATATTTGTCCATTTCAGTCTCTTATTTACTGCTATTTGATTAAGTTATGCAGGGTGCTGTTACTCTACTCCTCTTGGTGTCTAGAGACTTTCTCACTCTACCTTGCATAGACTTTTAACTGTCCAATACTTTGGCCGTTGCAGATGTTTTCTTCTTCTTCCTTCTAAGAGAAATGTGCCCTTTGTTCATAGCTTATCTTGGATAGCTCCCCTTGTGCTTAGCAACTATTCCTTAAATTAGCATCCTTGGTCATTAGACAACATAGCCTTCCTGCTGTTCTGCACACAGAGCTTTTCAGCCTCTCCTGATTCTGCAACCTTGGTCTGTCTCTGAGGTAGCTTGGTTGAATTTGATTTGAGCCAGAGTCCATTTTCCTATAATGGCCGTCCTTGCCACATTATATATTTCTCTATATCAAGCCTCTATATGTTTCCTTTCTACATTGCATTACTGCGTATTTAGAGTTTATGACTAGTAAGTTACTCATTGGGCCTCATTACGAGATTTGCAGTAAGCCAAAAATGAAGGCGGGATGGTAATACCAGCATCGACTACCGGTCTGGGCCATTACAAGTCGACAACCCGGCATTACTGCCACCGCCTGAACCGTGCCCCTCCGTACCGGCATGTGCGCATACATGTGCCCTTCGTGGCGGCAATACCGGGATGCCGCTAACAGGAGGACATCACAAGTCACGCGGGCATGCATCTGCCGGCATCCCGAAGGTGGTAAATAGCGTTACCACGATGCCGATATTACAGGCATTGCAGATCACCCGTAAATAGCAATCTTCTGTGTTCCCATCTGCCACAGGTGCACACAATCACAAAAGGTGGAGGCAATGGAGTCTGTCCCAGCACAAAAGGAGCACACCCACACCCCTTCCCACACCAACATGATCCCACTTGCTGTTGAAATCTTGGGGCTGGAGGACATGCCTGCATTGCTACACCATGAGCAACAACAACAACAAGCACTACAGAGGAGACGCAGGAGGAGGAGGGTGAGACAGGCCCAGCAAGTTCCACCAGTGCAGCCAGTGATACCACGTAGGCAGCCACCAATCCCTCGCATCAGAGCCAGTCCTTTCAACCTAACCCCTGTGCAGATCCACACCCTGTAACACCTGTACCGGGACACCATCACCACCATTGTGGACATGATACACAAAGACATTGTCAGCCTTCTTGAAATCTGCACTGCCATCCCCCCTCTACTGAACGTAGTGTCTGTGCTCCACTTCCTGGCCATAGTCACCTACCAGCACACAGTGGGGCAGCTGCATGGCATATCACAACCTTTCTTTTCACGCATGCTGAACCAAGTGCTGGATGCCTACCTGAAGCATGCATGCAACTACATATCCCTACCACGGACTGCCCAGGAGCTCTTTGACACGAAAGTTGGCTTCCATGCACTGGCAGACATGCCCAATTGCATCAGTGCCCTCGTCTGCACCCATGTTGAATTGGTGGTCCCTCATGTCATGGAGGTGGTGTACCGCAATCGTAAGCTATAACACTCCATCAATGTGCAGATGGTGTGTGACTCCAGCAAGATGATCACACATTGTTGTGCCCGATTTCCCCGGATCTACTCATGATGCAATGGTGCTACAGAACTCCTCGCTATCCTGCTACATGGGGCGACATGCTGGACGACGTGCCTGGCTGCTCAGTAAGTCCCCTGACAGGGCCATGACAGTGTAATGGGGGGCAGATGCATACTCCACCTGGGTGAGATGGGGGGCATGCATACTCCACCTGGGTGAGATTGGGGGGTTGCATACTCCACCTGGGTGAGATTCGGTGGATGCATACTCCACCTGGGTGAGATTGGGGGGGATGCATACTCCACCTGGGTGAGATGGGGGGATGCATACTCCACCTGGGTGAGATGGAGGGATGCATACTCCACCTCGGTGGGATGGGGGATACATACTCCACCTGGGTGATTTGGGGGGTGACTGGACAATGCCCATACAGCAAAACACTGTGGCCCAAATCATCCCAACCTGAACATGGCACATCAATGTCATACAAAAGATCAATGCTGCACACCAATGCCAATATGCCAGACTTGCAAGCAGGCCACATCCCTCAACACATCGACTGCACATCATTTGAGCATACCCTCTGCAACACAATTCAGCAACATGCAGTGAGTATGCGTAACAAACATGACTGCAGCAAAGCACAACAAAGGACATGCACCCACGAGTGCCCATAAATAAATACCACCAAGGGAATACATTTATTGTCACTGGCCCTCCACCACAGTCGTGCTGCTTGACACCATGCAAATACCAACCAATGAATGACAAATCATGATAAAACGTGTGCCAATGATGCTAGTAGAAATACATACAGAGTAATATACATCACCTATATGACTGCAAATACAGTGGTAGGCATCAACAGTACATCTGCAACAGCATGCAAGTGAACACCCTGCTTCATCCGCATAACGCAATACACACCTGTAGACCATAGTATAGTACACATTGTGGCAAATAAACGTGTGCAGACATCCAGGGACATGTGAATGTCAACACCAAATAGCTGCAGGCATGAGAGTGATAAGTACAGGTGTCATGTCAGAAATTGACTCACACATACCTGATTGTGCTCCCATGCAGGTGATGCTGGCTATCCCTTGAAGCCGTGGCTCCTTACCCCTGTTCGGAACCCGCAGAACAGGCATGAAGAGGACTACAATTGGGCTCATACCCGTGTTGTGATCGAGCAGACCTTTGGCCTGTTGAAGGCACGGTTTTGCTGCCTCAGCAGGTCTTGTGGCGCACTCCTTTATGGGCCTGAGAAGGTGGGAAAGATCACCATGGCCTGTGCTTTGCTGCTACTCTTCTACAGGGGTAACCCCACGCTCTGGTGATAATCCCTCCTACTAAGTGAGGATGTATAACATGTATTTCAACAAAAGGAAGGAATATACAACAAACTATATCAAACAATGAACATATCCCCTCAGAAAGCAATATTAAATAACAGCCGCTAAACCAATATAGGCTGCATTATGTATTCTCAATGAACATAAAACAGTATTGTCAAAAAATATCATTTTTAATATATTAATCTCTAATTCAGCAAAAGTAATACAAAAATTGTTTAAAAAACATATACACATAACATAGTCATATACATGTTAAAAACATTCCACCTCACAGTATAGAAACATTTATGCCGACAAATAGATCAGCATAACACAACATGTGCATCCAGAGAAACGTACCACTGCCACCTAACATTGACCTGCATGCACCGGGTGAGGATGAAGATGATGAGGGAGGAGAAGCAGCACCCCTGCCAGGTCGCGATGCACAAGATGGCCGTGCTGTGCACCAATCAGTGATTGATGATTTCTTCTGAAACACTGGGGTGCTGATGGTTCTGTGTTAGTACTACACTGGGCACTGGGGTTGTGTGCATATGGTCACAGGGTGTGTGGGGAGTTGGGCACTGTGCACTGTCATGAATTGAATAAACCCACAGGTGGCTGTGGAGGTGGAGGGGGCACTTGCAGGGGCGCCCAATGCAGGGCTGTCCTCTGATGGGGACCAAAGATGTGGACTCCCCAGTCCTCCGGAGTGGTGTTGATGGGTGCTGACTGGGGTGCCCTGTGTGGTGTGCTGGGGGGTGGGCTGGGGGCTTGGCGTATGAGCTCCATCCCCATGGAGGTTGCCGTCCATGTCTGATTGGTCATCACCGTGGCCCTCTGCCTCTGCATGGCAATGAGGGGCTGAGGCAGCTGCCTCCCCGATTGAGCTGGTGGCAGCAGACTGCGTCCCATCCACCTCTCCTTCCACCACAGTGGACAAGTCCAGTATAGCTGTGTCATCAGCTGTGTCTCGGATGGTTTTTGGCTGTTCTGTGGCCTGCCCTGTATTGGTGGTGCTGCTCTGTGTGGCAGTATGGACATTGATATTACCCTAGAGGTTGATGGTCTGGTGCCTTCATGGCTGGGCCTGGATTCCTTGGCGGGTGTCGTGGCCTGTGCTGCAGCCTCCTGGCCGTCACTGTCAGCATCCATGCCTGTGGGGGACCAAGAGAGGCAGGGCATCAGTGATGGTGCTACGTGCATGATGCATACATTGGTGTTGTTCAGTTGTTCCCATTTGATGCATTGCATACTTGGAGGTGTGGCGGATAGGGTGCTTGCAATAGGGGGGGCCATATTGGCATACGTCGGGTACTCACATTTTAGCACTGGTGTCTGCTGTGTGGCCTACCGTTGTATTGCGGTTTGTGTGATGTGTGACATGTGCTGTTTTGCTGTGTGTTTGGTGTCTATTGGTTATGGGATTGGCATGCAGCATGCACATCAATGTGCCAGTGTTTGGGCCATCATCCAGACCTGGATATGTTTTTGTGTATATGATGGGCCATGTATAGCCTTACTTCACTATCACATTATCACATTAGTTGGGCTACGTCATGCTTTGGTTATCTGTGGTTTGTGGGGACACTCACCTCCATCTGCCGATGACGGCACTCCCAACTCCACGTCTCCAAATCCTTTGATTGATTCCATGCTAATGGTGCTGCGGCAAGTTTCCTCCTACCTTGTCAGTTTTGTGGGGGAGTGGTCCCCGCCGCCAGTTGCCAGGCTCTCCCTGCGGTTGGCTGACAAGATGTTTCGGACGCGAAGACGTAGGTCGTCCCACATTTTCTTCACGACTTTCACAGTGCGGGTGGTGGTGCCAACCGCAGTGACTTTCCTCGCCACTTCCTCCCAAATTTCTTTCTTGCACAGTTGGGCTGGGCGCCTTAGGTCTGTAGCGAACACTTCATCACCGTGGCCAACCAACGTGTCAGCCAACATGTTTAGCTCGTCATCAGAAAACCTCTTCTTGCGCAGGCAGGCGGTGGATTTACTGGTAACTTTTGACATTCTCTGGTGATTTGGGCTGCTCTCGAGTCAGTACCAGTACTGTGTTCAGAGAATTGCGATGGATTGTGTTTTTTAAGATGGCCGCCGGCGCATTTCCCGTTCTGGCGCGATGACGTTACTTTCGAGTCCGGTATTACACACCCGGTATTAACATGATGGTATTGCTGGGTCCTTTATTTAGGGGTTGCTTATGGGCGTAGGCGGTATCAGTGGGTTTCATGATGCCGCTATCGGGGGTTGGTGGGTCTTTAACGGCATGGCGGTGTAGCCATTACCGGCATGGAGGTACGCACATGGATGCACTCTCATAATCAGCCGCTGTTTGTGGCGTTGAGGGAACACGGACACGCTAGTAGCACCATGCCGGTAATGACTGTGTTTTTACCGCGATTCTCGTAATGAGGCCCAATGTTGTCATTGGAGAAAACAGACATCTCAGTACGTCGCAAAATTATACCCATGCTTCTATTAACGAGGCACCTTCCAACATTTTGCTGGGGATTAAACACATTGCACTTGTTCCATTGTGCTCTACGTGGTATTTCAGAAGAAAACACCTCTGCAGTAGGGAAAAGCAGCATCAGTTCTTTCACCAACAGCTTCAGTACAAGTACCAAACTTGGAGCACTTATGTAGCCCAAATGCTCTCCTCCACAGTGCACCACCAAAACATCAGGACTACCAAAAGTACCCATGTTTTTGCAAAGAGCAAGCAGTACTGCAAATTTCGACCAGGCACACTATACCACAAAGTCTGCAGGCCTGTAAAACCAAGATCAGCAGAATCACCTCTTGCTTTGCATACCTCTCCAGACCAAATACAAAGGAATCTCCCACTATCCATACAGTAACTCCAGCCATCTTCACTACACAACCAACACAGCAATGAAAAAAAGTATTGCCCTCCATTCTTGTAAAGCACATCCTGAACACCTGATTGTCTAATTCCCACAGTCCCATTTCCATGCCAGGCATGCTGAGAAGCCCCGGATGTGGCACGCCCTGTTTGCGGACTACCGCTGTGTTCGTGGACCACGTAAAATGGGGCAGACCTTCTTTCCTTTCCACTCCACTCTTTGCAGCACTGTCTCATTGGCTACTGGTAAACAGTCACACACCCATCCACCAATCACATCCACGATCTCTACATCTGACTCTGTGAACTCAGTACAACACTGCAGATGTACTGTTCAACAATCAGAGCACAGGTGTCCTGCGATTCCCAATCACCTGCATCCAAAAGTACTGTAAAACTCTCCAAGATTTCTACTTCTAGATTCATCCACATCTATATCCATCAACACAAACTACAGGTATGCATATGTGTTCTAATGTACACAGAAAATGAAAACTGCATGTATGTTCCCAAGCATAGCAAGTACATAGATTGTATGCATTTGAACAGGGTGCCTGCCACTTGCCCTGCATAACCTACTCAATAATCATAATCTCATTTCTCCCATCTCCTAACATCAACTGACAGTTACTTACAATGCTGTTTGCTTTCAAGGTGTTCTTGTAATTCCCACTTGCATAACAGCTGAAAACCACATATTTCAATTTCAGCACCACTGTCTGTGATTTTATTTTGTATAAAAAACCACATTGGGAACATTTGCACAGCAATTTAAAGTGCCAGATCCTATGTGAAATACCCAGAATGCACACAGAAATGGGAAACTGCATGTATGTTTGTAAAGCATGGCAAGTACAAACATTGCACATTGAAAAAATGCACCATTGGAAGGAAAGCAAAGAAATACATGTGTACTTTGGAAACACTGCTATCTGTTAATTTGGATAAATAAATGAAACATCAGGAAAGGATTTCTGCACTCATGAAGCAAGCATCTATGTGTGAGAAAGTTAACATATTTCCACACACAGTAACATTCTCTGTACCAATCTGTACATCTTTCTGTCCTTTTTCTCACCCTGGTAGGACTTGCACTAATCCATTTCCAAAGCATGTAGTGCAACAACATCTAACACACTTCAAAAGTGCAGTCTCTTGGGCACACTTATCACTGCAGCACTGGCCCCCATACTAACAATTCTGATACTCCCAAGTCCCCACTCCTATGCAGTGCTGTACAATTGGACACACACACTACCTCTTCCTGCCAATAAATCCTCCTACAATCTAAAAGAATGTGTTCGCCTAGTGCTATTAATGTAACATTAACACACATACCCACTAATGTCATTCTTTTGCAATTGCAGTGAAGGACCGCCTCCTAAAAGCCAGTGACGTCTAGGCTAGAAGATAAAACCCAGAAGAAACCTTCTCTTCTCAGCCAACAAAGTAAGTGCAGTACTATAGTAGTGTACTGCCTGTTACTCAAACAGTGCAGTGTTGTTGTAGTGTAGCCTAGACAATCAATTCTATCCAACCCCACAGCACTCGCTTCACCCTCACTCATTGCATCTTGGCAGGCCTACTCTTTGTATTGTTTTCAGAACACCCGTATGGTAATACCACTAGTTTCATAAAAACATTGTAATGTCCTTACTTCTTCAAGCACACTACAGTGTCATAAACACTGAAGCAAATATTTCCCACAGGAACACACACATACCAGTACAACCTTCCCAACCAAAGTAACCACCCTTTGCACAATCACACTGCTCTATGTACGCCTACCCTCATATTCAGGCACTCATGCACAGTGCACACAAATACATTGCACAACTTCCAAACCCACACTTTCCTTTTCTCTCCAACAGACACAAGACAATGCCTAACACAGAAATAGAGCATGAAAAACTCAAACCATGCAAATTATCCATCCACCACTAGCAGACTGTGTACAAAAAATTAAAACAAAACAGCTAATACAGTCACTGACCAAAACAGAACCAGGCAGCCGGAAAAAAAGTGTGACTTCCATTCCAAAATGTAAAACTAAAAGTAAATGTAATAAGAATAATGCAACTACCAGCAGTGGTAACACTGCATCTACCAATGTTAACATAGCCACACGTAAACATTCCAAAACATTTATATAAAAAAAACCTTTCTACCATAGAATCCTTCAGAACCTTATAAAAACAGGGGAGAAATCACGCTCCACCATTAAAACGTACCGCAAAAAACTGATCCTGTAAGGTGTCATAGACAGTGCAATGCTCCTCAAAATTAAATAGTTTATATTCATTTAAACAGAATGAAACCACTTACAAAATTAATTAGTAAACTACAAAAAGTACTTCGCAACATATGCAATATCAATATAGATAACGTTACAAACTTTGTGCAGGTAATTGGATTCACACAAACAGCACAGAGCCATATTTCAATGAAGAGGCATACAAACAAAAGTAAACAAACCCAATCGCCTTACATAGCAGTGGCCGAGGGTATGAAAAGGTCGACAGTACCATTATGGCACAAGAAACACTGATTGCAAGAATATCCCCAACAAACTTACAATCAACTCTCCATTCCACCGAACCAATCCGTCCCATCTACAAATGGCTGTGCACCTCAATGTGTAACATACAAAAACAAACCTTCAAATATGTGCGGCAGTTCCACAATCAGTATGTGAAAACCAAAGACAAATAAAAAATTAAAATATTACAAACCATGGACTCCTGTCCAGTGCACAAATACACAGGACTACAAGGACATTCATTAGACTGCATTTCTGGGCCATCTTGCAAAAGCACATTCCACCACATCAAAATGTTAGCAACACACCATTCTACTATCCAAAATCTCATTCAGAGACTGTACTATGAAAAAAGTCCCGCTTTAGCACTGGATCATTTAAATCATATTCTCCTACATGGCACAGCCAAAGAAATCCTGTTAGAAATAAACGTAATCCAAAGCAAATATTTTGGAAGTGAACAGCACTTAAAAAATCCAGGCACTTTAGAACAGAGTAGCAAAAAGCTTGCAGATGCCAACCTTCTGTTACACAGGTACAGAAAAGAAATAGCAAAGTTTAAAAGCACATCTGCTGAAGTACCAAACCAAGTATGTGAGTGCTGTCACAGAACTTTTTATACAAAGAGCACCAAAACTGTAGATACAACGTACAAAATAGAAGAAAATGAGGAATCCCAATCGTTGCAATTAGCTCTCTATCTTAAAGCAAAAATCAAATACGAAATTACTAACCCCTCAATACTTTGCACATACTACACTAGAAAACCTGATAATAATCAAATGCGTTCACGGCTATCACTAATAACTTGGAAACAGTCCGACTTCCAAAACCACTCCAACTGCTTAATTTGCATGAGAGCATTGTAATCAAAACAGTGCACCCATTTCAAGCAATAACACGCCTTCAAACTAAAACAGCTAAGTTGCCTCCTTCTTAATTACAAAAAGGCATTTGTGACAAAGTAGTGTATTTGCCAATATATCTTAAATAAATTGTAGACGCTCTTTAGTGCAATGGCCAATAGATCATTCTGTGATTTTCCTAGTGAATGGTGTACCTACAAAAGTCAAAAGAATTTGGCAGCAACTAGTAGACTTAAACAAAGTTAGAGAAGACCTGCAGTATCTTAAAGAGAACAATGAATACTACAAAGAAATAAACATTGAAGAATAACTGAGAGAAACCAGAGAAATAATTTAGGATTCATCATCAACTGGCCATTTTGAACTTCTAGATCCTACTACAGCCTCCAATATTTTAGACCAGTATACAATTCACCCACTGCACTCCAAAAACACCATAGACAATGCACTAGAAACATATCAGACACGACAAACTAAAGGATCTCCAATCAGCATATGGGAAAAAAAGTGTAGAAGCAGAAGCCTTTCCTCTACTCTTTCCTTCTGGAAAAGGTGGAAGGTATGATGCAATATGCACACAAATAACAGCAACAAATATATTCTGAAGACCCCAGATTCAGACAAATTGTTAAATACATATTCCACCTCCTATTTGCAAGTGAACTGGCAACTCTATGTTACAGAGTTGCACACACATTGAAAACAGGAACCAGTTTTTTAAACATGTCTGCTATGCAGCTACTTCAAAAGGTGCAAGAGAAAGATGATGTTTTACAGTCAAGTATAACAAATATCTTGGAAAAGATGCGTGGGACGAAAGAATAATGGTACCGACATCACACAGATGTGCGGTGTATTGTGCGGTGTATGCTGCGCAACCTTGTCACATTAAGTTGTGCAGAGTATGCACGGGAAGACTTGCACAATTTCCTACATATAGCAAATGAAAACAAGGCAGTGATAGACATAAAAACACCAGGAGAACTCTGCTCTCTTGACCCTGTAAATGTGTCAAGGTACTTCCATCACCACTTTATTGCCATGTAGCACTTCATCTGTAATAAAACAATTCCTCCCCTCTGAGAAGTGCAACACTTCTTTTGGAGAAAAGAATATCAATCCAGAGGAGCACCACACATCCAAATGCTTTTGTGGATTAATGATGCTCCTAAATTTAGTCAGGAAAGTGATGCCACTGTTTTGCAGTTCATTCACAAATATGTCACTTGCAAAATCCCTTCAGAAAGTGCACATAGTGACCTACATGCACACATTTTGTGGTTTCAAAGACAGAAATGTGGCCAGTATTGTTGTTGCAAATATAAAAACAAAGGCAAATACTCCACCAAATCCCGCTTTGGTTTCCCTGGACCAGTTTCTGAAAAAGGACAAGTAAACAGCTTCATGTCTTGTGTTAGCACAGTGTGAAAGACAAATTGCCTAAGAACAGACACTGCCTTAATAGAACCGAAGCATCAAAGTACATCAATGATTACAATGCAATCAATGCCCTCCTGTGGATTGCAAACATAGATGTGCAGTACATTGCAGACAATTCCACCCCAGTTGCACGATATGTCACAGCCTACTGAACCAAAGCTGAGAAAACAGATCTGAAAGACCTCTGAGATGACATATCATCTGACAAAACACTGTCACAAAAATGATACAGCTTTGGCATAAAAATGCTCTCCCACAGAGAATGTGGTTGCTATGAAGCCGGCACAGCCTTGTATGGAAAATCTGAAAAGTAGTCTGACTAAGCCTTGGTCCTGCTGCATCCAGGAAAAGAGTTCTCAAATCGTACCAAGACATAGAAACAATAGCTAAAGACGATCCCAACAGCCAGGCCATTTTGAAAAAACTATTTATTAGACACATACTACCCAAACAGGAGTACTGCTTTGGAAACCATGTGTCTATACCATATAGCCCAAAACTTCTAATGCAAAAATAATATTAAACCAGTTGAGAAAAAAGGTAAATACATAGTCAAAAGTCTTGAAGTAAAAGTCTGTTTAAACTTACCAAACACAGCCTTGTTAATCAAATGACGCTATCATTTAAATCTCCTCAACAAAGAGAACTTTACTACATGCCCCTACTGCAACTTTTTAATCCATGGAGAAAAGAAGACAAGTTATTGGACACCCATGCCTCCTATGAAGATGCTTTCAACGTGAGTGAAAGCACTATAACAGATATAAACTTGAAAGAGAACAAAAACATGTTGCACAATGAACACCAACAAGAGGAAGAACTTCAAAAACAACTAAATATAGATACTCCTGAGAGGAGTCAACCTTCTCTTACAGGAAACCAAGAACCACTTAGAGAGCCACTTATTCTAAATGAGGCAGAATTAGCTATGTCTGACGAAGAAAACACCATGTGTCAGTATGAGGAATCTGAAGAAAACGTGTCTCTACTGAAATTACAACTGAATGATGAACAACATAGCATTTTCCTAGCAGTAACTAAAGTAATTGAACATGGTGTGCAGCATGAAACTAAAACGTGTACATGTCAAAACTATAAACCTGTACTCCTGTATGTAAGTGGTGAAGCTGGTTCAGGCAATACATTCTTAATAAAAATCATCAGCAAATTTCTCCAACAATTGACAGAAAACAAGCTTTCAGCTGTTGTAACTGCCCCCACAGGTTTAGCTGCCTATAAAATAGGTGGTGTTACTTTACACCAATTGATACTCCTTCCAGTAGAACACCATAAGAAAATAGACTACTACAAACTTTCAGCAGAAGCTGCTACTGAACTACGCAGAATTCTGAAACAAATGAAAATGCTCCTAATGGCTGAGGTGAGCATGGTCTCCAACCTAATGTTGGCTTTGTTTCACCTCAGATTGCAAGAGGTCCTTAAAAATGGACTACGAAGAACACATTATTGTTTCTGAAGATCGTCTTCAATTAACACCAGTGAAAGGTGAACCTATTTTTATAACCTCAGGACACAAACTGTGCCGTAACACACTTGGCAGCATAGGCAATGTAAATCTCTTGCAACATTTCCAATACACAGAACTAACTGAAAACAAGCGTCAGTCTGCAGACCACACCTATGCTAACATTTTGAAAAGCATTTGGATTGGTGTGCTTTCTAAGGAAGCACAGTCTATCTTAAATTGCAGACTCATCCATGAGCTGTACAGGCATAACACATCTGCTACTGATGTCATGGAACAATTAGCACACACAAATGTAAAATGTATGTCCTTAATGCCAACCCTAGCAACAGTTCAATGAAACAATGTTGGAAAAAGAAATGCAACCAATAGTGCAAATTCACTCCACAGACAAACTGGACGTGCACAGTATGTTATGTTATGGTACAATATATTTCTTTCATTGTTTTAGTGTTTAATTCTTGTTTCTTGCTAATCTTGTATCTGTTGGCTTGTTGCAGATTTTTGGGGCAGTTAGATACCTGTTGGCGTATTCTAATTGTTTATTTCTACTTTTATGCTATTCATCTATCTGTTGGGTTGTTGCAGATTTTTTGGGGCAGTTAGATACCTGTTGGCATATTCTAACAGTATATTTCTTGTTTGATTTTAGTGGTATTTATTTATCTGTTTGCTTGTTGAAGAATTTTGGGGCAGTTAGATACCTGTTGGCGTATTCTAACTGTTTGTAGTTTTGAAATTGAAGTTTTTTTAATGTTTATGCAGAGATTAGCTATTAAATTTGGGTTTTAAGAATATTAAATACGCGTTTACAAGATTTGCTGGTAATCTCTGTTTTAGAGTAATGGTAGTATCATTACATTCAAACCATACACATTTCTTTTTTATGTATGCAGTATAGTGACCTGCATTGGTTGTGGCTCCTGTGTGGTAGATTAGACCTATTGTTGTGAAGGTTTTCTTACCAAGTGATATTTGACCATGTGTGAATCCAGTCACCTTGCAGTTGTTTTTAGTACCATCTGCATTGTTCCGTAAAAGCATTAGCATTACATATTTACTATGTGCCTGTATTTGTAAGTTGAAGCGATTATCTAAATTGCAGGTAGTACATAATCTGCCATGGTTTGCATTTTGTACAAGTTGCTGAAATGGAATGGATTCACAGTTAGGTATGGATACATACACAAAGCGTTCATTAGGGATTTGTTCCTGTGCCACATGGCTGCAGAGAGTGCATGTATGTTTCCATATGTATGAAATCTGGAAGATTTAATTTATAGGTATGTTTTTGTTTTCAAGTACTTGTAGTAAGTACATGAGAAATTCTTGTGGATCTTCTTGTGAGTTTATAGTGAATTACACCATTCCATCACAGTAGTCTAACTCTTGCCTTATTCCAGAAACACTGTAAGTGTTGTCAGGAGTGTTGGTTGCATTTCTATGAAGGACTTACATTTGCAAATACAAATGGTTTGTACTGTGTAAGTAAATGTTGTCAGTAATTGGTGGCAATTGGAATAAAATATTTATTGCTACATTTGCGTAGCAATTTACACCAGTTGTATTTGAAAATTTGAATGGACCTGACAGTTCTGTGTCGAAGTCATTTGTTTGGAGTGTGTGTTGCTTCTTTGAAGAAGTAGTTGAGTTACTTTGAGCAATAGATTCTTCTTTGGTTGTGGTACTTGATGAAGTATTAGCTTCTTTTACTTTCTTTGGAGGAATTGCAGTCAGATCCTGTATCAATTCAGTCTGAAGTATTTTTCTTTTACAATGTTTTGCTTTTTGCGTAACCGGCTAGGTTTTTAGTTGGGGGTGTAGAGTGAACGCAGTCTATTGTATTCTAGAATGCAGGGAATATTAGCATTTACTTTACTTGCATCAAAGTTGATTACAAATAGTCTGTCAAGTGTACGTAAGCGTGATAGTGCTACATTGCTCATGCCTTCTTTAAATACTGTGCTACCAATATCTAACAATGCTTTATCTAGGGTAAGACCTTGTGATTTGTGAATGGTAACTGCGTATGCTAGAGTTAGTGAAAATTGTTCTCTGCGTACATACATGTCTTTGAAAAGAAGGAAGCAGGCTGTTGAGCGTCCTATCTTTTTGACGTCTGATAGTTTGTCAAAGAGAATATTGACAAACTGAATGTTGTTGTGACGTGGGTATGTTTGAAAGCCAACAACTGTAGCAAGTGCTCCATTAACTAGTCCTTGTTCCACGTCAAGGTTACGTTTGAGCATTACTCTACAGTTTAAAAATAATTTGTATGTACCTCTCGTTTATCTGTGGAGAAAAATTCAATTATTGGTTGCATATCTTTTTTTTACATTGTTTCATTGAAATTGGAACAGCTTGCAAGAGTTGGCATTAAGGACATACAATTGATGTTTTTGTGTGCTAATTGTTCCATCACATCAGTGGCACATGAGTTATGACCATAGAGTGCATGGATGTGCCTGGTTTTTAATATTGATTGTGCTTCTTGAGATAGTACACCAACTCTAATACTTTTTAAAATGTTGGCGTATGTGAGTTCTGCAGACTGGCGCATGTTTTCAGTTAATTCTCTGTATTGGAAATGTTGCCAAAGGTTGAAATTTCCTATGCTGCCAAGAGTTGTATGGCACAGTTTGTGCCCTAAGGTTTTAAAAATAGGTTCACCTTTCAATGTTGTCAATTGAAGAAGATCTCAGAAAACAATCATGTGTTTTCCTCCAAAGAGCTCTTCATAGTCTGCTTTGAGTACCTCTTGTAATCTGAGGTGAATCAAAGCCAACATTAGGTTGGGGACCATGCTCACCTCTTCCATTAGTAGCATTTTCAATTGTTTCAAAACTCAATGTAGTTCCATTGCAGCTTCTGTAGAAAGTTTGTAATTGACTAATTTGTTTTGGTGTTCTACTGGAAGGAGTAATAATCGGTGTAAAGTGACACCGCCTATGTTGTAGGCAGCTAAACCTGTGGGAGCAGTTACAATGACTGACAGCTTGTTGTTTGTCCATTTTTGGAGGAACTTGCCGATGATTTTGATTAAGAATGTTTTGCCTGAACCAGCTTGACCACAAATGTATAGCAGTATAGGTTTGTAGTCTTGGCAGGAATAGTTTTTATTTTCCTGTTGCACACCATGTTTTATTTGTTTTGTTACTTCTTTGAAAATGCTACGCTGATCATTGTTCAGTTGTGATTTCAGAAGAGTGAAGACTTCTATAGCTTGTTCATACAGAATCATGGTGTTTTCTACTTCTGGCATGGCTAATTCTGCCTCATTTGCTATTAGTGGCTGTGCAAGTGGTTCCTGGATTCCTGTTACAGAAGGTTGACTACTGTCGGGAGTGTCCACTTCTAGTTGGGCCTGGAGTCCTTCTTCATGTTGCTGTTCATTGTGCAACATTGTTTATTTATTTTTTTATTTTAATTCTTATATCACGCCGCATGCCCGTGGGCCTCAGGGCGCACAAAACCACAGACATAAACAAGACAACAAAGAGAAAGCCAGCAGGAGCAAAAGGGGTCGTAAGGATCACTCCATGTTAAAAAGGTAGGTGTTTATGGCTTTTTTGAATAGGAGATGGTTTTGGATCTGTCGTAGCCCAGCCGGCAGGGCATTCCAGAGTAGAGGGCCCTGAATGTCAAGTGTGGTGCTTCCAAATTTTACAGTCTTACATCTGGGGGAAGCAAGGACTGTGGCAGAGGAGGAACGAACATTTCCAAAGATTTCTTTCATTGCTCTTGATGTTAATGCATTCAGACAAGTAGATGGGGATGCTGAAAGAGGCATTTATGTGTCGTAGTAAACATTTTGTGTGTAATGCAATGTTTAACTGGAATATATGAAGCTTCTTCCTGAAGATGGAGCTATGGGAGCGGCGAGATTGATTGAAAATGGTCCGCACAGCATTGTTCTGGGCCACTTGTTAGGATTTAATATTTGCGGTAGTAGTGCCAGACAATAGGCTGTTGCAATATTCTAGTCTGGAGTTTATCAACGCCGTGGATAGAAGAGCACAGTTTTCGGCTGTTAGAAATGGACGGATTTAATTAATTTGCTTATTGATCAGTCTGCAGCTGGACCTGATGTAAGAGACATGCAGCTTCATGGACAATTTGTCGTCTAAGACAACTCCCGGAGTCTTTACCTTCCTCTGGACAGTGATGATGTTGCCTGAAATAGGATAATTGGAGAAGTCAGTATCTAGTTTGCTCTGGGTGTTCTTGGAGGATATTATCATTAGTTCGGTTTTGTTATTGTTTAATACAAGCCATCCAGTCCTGGATGGCTTTGTAGATGTTATTGATGGCATCAACATAATTTCTGTACTTACCACTGAGCTGGATGACCACCTGTGTGTCCTCTGCGTAGTTAGTATACTGAACGCCTAGTTTGTTTAAGAGGTCCAGAAGAGGGCAATTGTACAGATTAAAAAGTAATGGCGACAGGAATGAGCCTTGTGCGACACCACAGGTTTGAGAGATTTTAGTGGAGGGATGACTACCTACACTAACCCTAACCATGCGAGGGCCCAAGAAGGAGGCGATCCATTTAGATGCCATCGAGGAACAATTTGCAACCTCTCCGAGCCTTATCACTAGTAAGCTGTGATCTACCAGATCAAAGGCTGCGGCGAGGTCAAGAAGCATCAGTAATGCGGCTTTATTCTTGTCAGCAATACCCGCCAGGGTGGACTTAAGGTCGAGCATGGCTGTTTCAGTTCCGTGATGAGCCCTATATCCTGACTGTCGAGTGCCGAGGATTTTGTGTTCTTCCACATGAGCCTGGAGTTGTTTGCATGCCAATTTGTCCAGTATCTTCAATATAAAAGGCATGTTTGGTACTGTGTAAAGTTTACGTCTGTTATAGTGCTTTCATTTGCTATGAAAGTGTCTTCATAGGAGTCATACGTATCCAGTAACTCTTCTTATTTTCTCCATGGTTTAAAAAGTTGTAGCAGGGACATGTAATACAGTTCTTTATGTTTTTAATGACAATTTGATATGATTAATTAAGCTGCGTTTGGTAAGTTTCACTAAGCTGCCTTCACAATGTGCTACTCTGTATCTACCTTTCTTTTCATCTGGTTTAATATTATTTGTGTATGTGAAGTTTTGGGCTACGTGGTAGAGGCACATGGTTTATAAAGTGGTACTCCTGTTTGGGTAGTATGTGTCCAGTAAATTGTTTTTCAAAATGTCTTGGCTGTTGGGATCATTTTTGGATATTGTTTCTATGTCCTCATATGCTTTCAGTACTCTTTTTCTAGATTTAGCAGGACCAAGACTCAGCCATACTATATTGTCAGATTTTCCATACAAGGCAATACCGATTAAACGGTCTGCAGCTTCATAGCAGCCACATTCTCTATGAGAGAGCATTTTTATGCCTAAGCTGTACAATTTCTTTGATAGTGTTTTGGCAGATGATATGTCATCCCAGAGGTCCTGAAGCTCTGTTTTCTCTTCTTTGGCTAAGTAGGCTGTGACATATTGTGCAACTGCAGTGGAATTGTCTGCAATGTACTGCACATCTTTGTTTGCATTCCATAGGAGGGCAATGACTGCATTGTAATCATTGAAGTATTTTGATTCTTTTGTTATTTTTATGTAATGTGTGTTCTTAGGTGATTTACCTTTGACAATGTCTAACTGAAGACATGAAGTTGTTTACTTGACCTGTTGTTGTAACTGGTCTAGGGAAACCAAACCACCATTTGGTGTAGTATTTCCCTTTGTTTTTATATTTGCAACAACAATATTTCCCACATTTGTGTCTTTGAAATTGTACAATTTGTGCATGAAGGTCACTATGTGTTGTTTGTGAAGGGATTTCACAAGTGACACATTTTTAGATGAACTGCAAAACAGTGGCATCATTGTCCTGACAAAATTTAGGAGCATCTTTAATCCATAATAGCATGTGGATGTGTGGTGCTCCTCTGGCTTGGTATTCTTTTCTCCAAAAGAAGTGTTGCAATTCTCTGAGGGGAGGAACAGTCTTATTACAAATAAAGTGTAGCATAGCAATGAAGCGATGATGGAAATATCTTGATACATTTACAGGATCTAGAGAGCAGAGTTCTCCTGGTGTATTTATATCTATGTTTGTTTTGTTTTTGTTTGCTATGCGTAGGAAATCATGTAAATCTTCCAATGCATATTCTGCACAACTTAATGTAACAAACCAAGTGTCATGCCTGCGCCATGGGCGCATACATTGGCGATCAATATGGACTAATTGTTATTCATTTATCTGCGGAGAACTCTTGGATCAACCGTTGTTGACTTTTTGGACCTTGTTTCTCATTTGCGAGACTTTGGTGCTTTTTCATTTTTCCCAACAAACTACACTTACCACAATGCACTTGGCTATAACTATCTATTCCTGGACATTCCTATTCGTCATCATCGGAACTACAATCCCCAGAAGCCCTAGGGATCAGATCTGCTTCCACCAGCTCAGGCACAGAGATGGAGGAGGCAGATTATATGCAGGTGTGCTGATCCAGGTGTGGCCAATTAGCCTGCCTCTGTGCTGGGCAGGGTGGTATAAAAGCTGCTGCCTGCAGGGGCTCAGTCTCTTGCATTAAGAGTCCTTCCTGCACCTTTTTGCTTTGAGCTACGAATTTTTGTATGCTGTTCCTGCTTACACCTGCTTTTGATCCAGTGCCCTGCCGGGCTTTCTGCATTGCAGCCGATCACACTCTGCTGCCTTCTACCTTCCGCCCTGGACCTTCTGGGCTCCAGCCTTGCAGCCGATCACGCTCTGCTGCCTTCTACCTTCTGCCCTGGCCCTTCTGGGCTCCCTGCCTCAGCCCTGCTCCTCTGGGCATCCTGCCTTGCAGCCTGCTACACCCTGCTGCCTACAGCTCTAGCTTTTGGGCTCCCTGCCTCAGCCCTGCTCCTCTGGGCGTCCTGCCTTGCAGCCTGCTACACCCTGCTGCCTACAGCCCTAGCCTTTTGGGCTCCCTGCCTTGCAGTCTGCATCTCCCCGCTGCTTACAGCCCTTGTCCTCTGGAACCCCTGTCTTGCAGCTTGCTATACCCCTCTGCCTTCAGCCCTTGTCTTTTGGGCTCCTTGCCTACAGCCCTTGTCCTTTGGGCTCCTTGCCTTGCAGCCTGCTTCACTCCGCTGCCTAAAGCCCTTTTCCTTTGGGCTCCCTTCCTTACAGGCCTGCTCCTTTGGGCTTGCTCCTTGCTGTCCTGCTCCTCTGAGTCTCTACCTTGCACCCTACAGTCCTATCCAATCCACAACTGTTTACCTGCATTTATTACTTTCAGTTATTGCAGCCCCCGTTTCCGGACTGCTGCTCCCTTGATTTCTTTCTTGTTTTCAACCCTCAGTTCTTTATCCCTGTCCAATCCTGTTACACGACTTTCCCTTCATTTCCTTCTGCTAGTTTGCTATCAACTTCCTTTTCCTGGATTTGTCTGTAAGTATCTTCTCTTGTACTGTTTGTAGACCCTTTTGTACAGAGCTTGTCTGTTGGTTTCCATCAGGCAACCTCTGCCCCTTCCCTTGTCTCGTTTCTACGTTACAGACACCCATAGCTGTTGTTCCAAGCCATGAGCAAACAGCGTGGGCCTCTGTTATAGCAAACTGTGCAGAAGACTAGAGTTTTTCCTAAGGTCCGTGGAATACTCTTTTCCTATATCTGCATACACCCCTAGAGGGAATCCATTCTGTAGTACCTTATTCCTTGCTACACTTGACTACTCTTCGTTCTCATTACTTTCAGCTGTGTGTGTACTTATCTGTCCACCTTACTTCGGCACAACCACCCGAAACCCTTCCTGGGTGTCCTGTGCCTCTCTTTACAGGGTGTCATCCCGTGACAGAATGCAAGAGCAAAAAATGTCTTGTTCCATAGGCAGGAAAGGCACACACAGACCAAGGATGCTTTCCTTTTGGGTTAAGAAACCTTTACAAAAATCTATAGTTTCCCTAAAGACAGCAAACAAGAACCTTAGTCTAAAGAACAGTCTCGCCTTAGTAAACAAAGATTTACAAGCACGGTACTACACTCACTGGCTTGCTGACCCTTCTTCCATGTATAACTATTATGACATTTGCGACTATGATCCGCAGTCCTTATCTGTTGAAGAGCTACAGCAAGATAATGAATTCTTACAGATCTTGTTAGCCCAAACAGTGAAAAACACTCCTGCGTCTTCTGACAATTCTTCTAACACTGCTACAACCAAGGATATAGCCCTCATTGTGGGAGACTCTAAACCAGAGTACGCTGTTGCCAGAGTGATATGCTCAAGATCAGCTTGGTAAGCTCCCCAGACTGCTGGAAACCCTCATTTGACAGGACAAGGCATTCAGTATCCTGAGGTTAGTGCACCTGGTCCTGGGTACAAAAGACTAATACTGACCACCGGTTGTCTTAATGCTTCCCCAGTATCTACTAACCAATAACCTTAAGGTCAGTCTTCCTATTGCTACAACCATATTTTCTGCTACACCAGATTCTGAAGCTTTAGATCAGGCTAATGGAACATACCTGCTTCAAGAACAACTCCTACGCCTTAAAAGACAAACCGAAGATCTCTATGATGACTTTGTTTATTTACATAGTAAAAATTTAATGAAGGGACACAATATTCCAGACCTTCTGACACTATGTCCTACACCCGACATTCTGTCGTTAGAGATCGACATGATAAGGCCTGGAATTGCCACGTTGGAAAGGATACAGACTTATACCAAGCAGATGGAAGACCTAAATTTAGCATATGCATCCCTTCTAAAGTCTGACACACCTCTTTCACTTTCCAGCCACAGTAACTCAGGTTGTTGTACAGACAGTAAAGAATTAACTCCTTCGGTGGGCCAAATCACTCACACTGCCATTACACCACAAGTCACGTGTAATCTTCTGATTAGAGATCCTTCTGAGTCAAAGGATTGTTCCGCTCTTACCCTTGACTACTGTCCTTTACTCACACTTACAGCCTCTTCTGAAGTGATCAAATCAGAAATGTACTCTGTTTCTAAGGGTTTTTGTACACCAGACCACAAGTCAGATTCTGAACAATACCCAGTACCTGTCTGGAATCCAGCCTTTCCATCAGTCAATACCCCAGACCCACCTAGCAATCTGAGCACACCAGACTTTGAAGATCAGCCTTCAGAACGCCTACCCTATCCTGACCCCACATCGGTCATACTACCTGTTACTGTATCTGCTAGCCCAATCTCTGCTGCTCCTCCTGCTAATACTTTTAAATCTGCTACTGTTGCAGCATCTCACATCACTCTTTCTGCAGTAGAAGCACCCCCTTCCTCTCTGCCTGCAAGGATAGTACCTGTTGCTAAGCCAGTTAACAGCTCTTCTTTTAAGACTACAGCTCCGGTTGTTCCTGCTGGTGCCTCTGCAGCACTTAATCTACCAGACTCTACTCTACCAGTCTCAGGTGCGTTCCTGCCCGCTGGTTCTCCTATGGTACCCACAGACCCAGTTGCTACAGCATTGGAACTATCTACAGCCATTCATGATCTCCCTGCTGCTGTGGCTTCTGAACTTCCGACAAATCATGGAGAACCCGCCGCTGTGACTCCTGAATTCTCTGCGGCTAATCTTGACTTTGCCATTGCTGCTTCTGACGCCTTGGAAAACCTTTCTAGAGCAACCAACTCAGCTGTATCTCTGGCTCCACCTTTCAACAATATACTGTTGCCGGCCCTTAGGAAGACCACTACTTTCAAGACAAAATTTGCCCTGGAGCCTGCAGCAGACATTCACAGTTCCTCTATTCATGAACACACTGTTGGGTTTTGTGCTCCAAAGACTTTGTCTTTTCTGAATTCTACCTCAAAGGTTCAGAACATTGGTACTGTCTCCGTCCTTCAAGACTCCCACCTTGCAACCTTAAATAGTTTTTGGTGCTTTGTGATGTGCCTTTTTGGTATGACAGACATTCTTCTTGTAGGTCGGTCTTCAGGGAGCCTGGAGAGGGGCCTGGAGAGGGGCATACTGTCATGCCTGCGCCATGGGCGCATACATTGGCGATCAATATGGACTAATTGTTATTCATTTATCTGTGGAGAACTCTTGGATCAACCGTTGTTCACTTTTTGGACCTTGTTTCTCATTTGCGAAACTTTGGTGCTTTTTTATTTTTCCCAACAAACTACACTTACCACAATGCACTTGGCTATAACTATCTATTCCTGGACATTCCTATTCATCATCATCGGAACTACAATCCCCAGAAGCCCTATGGATCAGCTCTGCTTCCACCAGCTCAGGAACAGAGATGGAGGAGGCAGATTGTATGCAGGTGTGCTGATCCAGGTGCGACCAATTAGCCTGCCTCTGTGCTGGGCAGGGCGGTATGAAAGCTGCTGCCTGCAGGGGCTCAGTCTCTTGCATTAAGAGTCGTTCCAGCATCTTTTTGCTTCGAACTACGAATTTTTGTATGCTGTTCCTGCTTACACCTGCTTTTGATCCAGTGCCCTGCCGGGCTTTCTGCATTGCAGCTGATCACGCTCTGCTACCTTCTACCTTCCGCCCTGGCCCTTCCGGGCTCCAGCCTTGCAGCCAATCATGCTCTGCTGCCTTCTACCTTCCGCCCTGGCCCTTCTGGGCTCCCTGCCTCAGCCCTGCTCCTCTGGGCGTCCTGCCTTGCAGCCTGCTACACCCTGCTGCCTACAGCCCTAGCCTTTTGGGCTCCCTGCCTCAGACCTGCTCCTCTGGGCGTCCTGCCTTGCAGCCTGCTACACCCTGCTGCCTACAGCCCTAGCCTTTTGGGCTCCCTGCCTTGCAGTCTGCATCTCTCTGCTGCTTACAGCCCTTGTCCTCTGGAACCCCTGTCTTGCAGCTTTCTACACCCCTCTGCCTTCAGCCCTTGTCTTTTGGGCTCCTTGCTGACAGCCCTTGTCCTTTGGGCTCCTTGCCTTGCAGCCTGCTTCACTCCACTGCCTACAGCTTTTTTCCTTTGGGCTCCCTTCCTTACAGCCCTGCTCCTTTGGGCTTGCTCCTTGCTGTCCTGCTCCTCTGAGCTCTCTACCTTGCACCCTACAGTCCTATGCAATCCACAACTGTTTACCTGCATTTATTACTTTCAGTTATTGCAGCACCCCTGTTTCCGGACTGCTGCTCCCTTTCTTTCTTTCTCATTTTCAACCCTCAGTTCTTTATCTCTGTCCAATCCTGTTACACGACTTTCCCTTCATTTCCTTCTGCTAGTTTGCTATCAACTTCCTTTTCCTGGATTTGTCTGTAAGTATCTTCTCTTGTACTGTTTGTAGACCCTTTTGTACAGAGCTTGTCTGTTGGTTTCCATCAGGCAACCTCTGCCCCTTCCCTTGTCTCGTTTCTACGTTACAGACACCCATAGCTGTTGTTCCAAGCCATGAGCAAACAGTGTGGGCCTCTGTTATAGCAAACTGTGCAGAAGGCTAGAGTTTTTCCTAAGGTCCATGGAATACTCTTTTCCTATATCTGCATACACCCCTAGAGGGAATCCATTCTGTAGTACCTTATTCCTTGCTACACTTAACTACTCTTCGTTCTCATTACTTTCAGCTGTGTGTGTACTTATCTGTCCACCTTACTTCGCCACAACCACCCGAAACCCTTCCTGGGTGTCCTGTGCCTCTCTTTACAGGGTGTCATCCCGTGACACCAAGTGGGCGGGCCAAGGTTTCTTATCATACAGCGTACATCTCCATGACATTGGAACAAGTATTGTTTTGTACCACGACACTTTTCTAAAAGATTTGTAATCCTTGACTTTAAAACATCATCTTTTTCGTACACTTTTTGTAATAATTGCGTAGCTGACATATTTTGAAAATGGGTACCTGATTTTAATGTTTGTGCAACTCCATAGCATAGAGTTTCTAGTTCACTTTCAAAGAGAAGGTGGAATATGTATTCCACATTTTGTCTGAATATGGGATCGTCAGAGTACATTCATAAAGAGCGATATTCTGATGGTGTTATCTGTGTGGGTCTATCATCGTACCTTCATATGATGATAGTAGAGGAAAGGCCTGTGCTTCGATACTTTTTCCCCATATGCTGATTGGAGATCCTTTGGCTTGTCGCATTTGTTACGTTTCCAGTGCATCATCTATAGTGTCTTTAGAGTGTAAAGGATGAATTGTATAATGGCCTAAAATGTTAGATTCTGTAGCAGGATTTAGAAGTTGAAATTGACCCGTTTCTGGTGACTCTATTATTTCAGTGGTTTCTCTCAGGTTTTCTTCAATATTAATTTCTTTGTAGTATTCATTGTTGTTTTTTAAATATTGCAGGGCTTGCCTAACTATATGTAAGTCCACGAGTTGTTGCCAAATTTCTGTTGTCTTTTGTAGGTATGCCATTTACTAAGACAATTAAAGATTGATCTATTGGACGTAGCACTCCCAGAGTGTGTACATTTTTTTTAAGATCTAATGGTAAATAAACTACTTTGCCACAAATGCCTTTCACTAATTCAGAGGGAGGTAATTTTGCTGTTTTTGGTTGAAGGCGTATTATTGCTTGAAATGAGTGCACTGTTTGAATTATGATGCTCTCATATAAATTGAGTTGTTGCAGGGGTTTTGATAATGGGAATAATTTGAAGTTATTTGTGATAGCACGTGAAGGAGTTTGGTTGTTGTCAAGTTGTGCAGTGCAGTAACTGCAAAGTATTAAGGGATCAGTAATTTCATATTTGTTTTCTGCTATAAGGTAGAGAGCTAATTGGAACCATTTGGAATCTTCATTGTCTTCTATGTTTTACGGTATTTCTACAGCTTTTGTGCTACTGTTATAGAAAGTCCTGCGGCAACACACACACACATGGTTTCATGGTTTGGTACTTAAGCAGATGTAGTTTTAAACTTTAATATTTCGTTTTTGTATGTGTGTAATAGAAGGTTGCTATTTGTACAGTAGTTGCTAGTTTGTTTTAAAGCTATTGCATTGGCTTTCACTTCCAAAATGTTTTCTCTGGATATGCTTTATTTCTTCGAGTAGTTGTTTGGCTGTACCATGTAGAAGATTGTTATTTAAATTGGCTAGTGCTAAAGCAGGACTTTTAGCATAGTAGAGTTATGGACCAGATTTCTTATGGTTGAATGATGTGTTGATATCATTTTGATATGATGGAAGGTGTTTTTGCAAATAGGTCCTGAAATGCAGGCTAATGAATGTCCTTGCAGTACTGTGTATTTGCGCACTGGATAAGCATCCATATTTTGTAGTAGTTTCATTTTAAATTTGTCTTTGCTTTTTACATATTGATTGAGGAACTGGATTAAAGATTTGAAAGATTTTTTGGCACTGTTACACATTGATGTGCACGGCCATTTGTAGACTGGACGTTTTGGTTCAGTGGAATGGAGAGGTGATACTGAGTTTTCCTGGGATATTTTTGTGAGCAGAGTGTCTTGTTCCATAATGGTGTTATTACATTTTTCATACCCTTGTTCACTGCTATGTATGGCAATTGGGTTTGTTTGCTTTTTTCATATGTTTATTTTTGTTGATATTCAGTTTATTTGGAAGTCTTTTTTGTAGTTTAGCAGTTAGTTTTGTTAGTGGTTTCATTCTGTTTAAAACTAAAATAAATAACTTCCGTTTGAGAAGGATTGTACTGTCTATGAGAGCTTCTAGGATTGATTTTCTATGGTAGGTTTTTAGGGTTGTGCATGATTTCTCTCCTGTTTTTATAAGGTTCAGAAGGACTCTGTGGCGGAACATTTTTTGTAAAATATTTATTTTTGTATGGTTACTTGCCACTACATCAAGATTTATAGAAGCACTGTTAGCAGTATTGGTAGCTGAAGTGTTGTTAATCGCTTTCTGTTTCATTTTACATTTTGATAGGGGAGGCAAAGTTTCTGTACGGAAGCTTGTTTTGTTTCGCTTAATGACTGTATTAGCTGTTTTGTTTGAACTTTTTGTACAAAATCTGCTAGAGATTGATGCTTATTTTGTACACTTTTATTTTGATTTGCTCTACTTCTGCATTGCTTTCTACGGAGTTGCTTTTTGGTAGGCATTCTTTGGGGCCTGTTGGAGAAAAAAAAAGTGTGGGTTGGACTGTTTTGCAGTGTTTGCGTGCTTTGTGGATGAGCATCTGAGTATGATGGTAAGGATGTTTGTGTGATTGTGCAATGGGCAGCGACATCACGTTGGGAATGCTATTCTTGTATTTGTGTGTTACCATACTGGGCTTCAGATGACAATATAAAGTATCAAGCTGGTGAGGGGTAGCACTAATACTAAATCTAAAGGTAGAGGGTTAATACACATGTTTGTTCTACAATACTAAAACGCTAGTGTGTTTGAGTAACAGTTAGAACATTATGGTAGTACTGTACTTACTTCTTTGAATGGAAAGCGTGGGTTTCTTCTAAATTCTTATTTGTACTTCAGACACTGCTGCTTTTCAGGAGAGTGGTCTTCACAGCAATTGTAAAAGAAAGAAGTTAGTGATTATGTGTGTTTATAGCACTTTTGTTAATGTAGACATTGATTTTTTGCTTTTGTAGTAGTAGTGTTTTCTGATAACTGAGCATAGTATGCACATGCACGTTTCTTTGCCTATGTACATCCTGTATATTTTACTTAGAATCTGTTAGTTGAACATGTTTTACAAATGAGTATAACAGTAAACTTATAGAGCACACTTGGCTTTTTAAGGCTATGTTATTGGATATTAGGAGATAGAAGAAATACTCATATGCATTTTTTGCTATTTTTACAGAGTAAATGGCAGAAATTGTACAGAAAAGCATGCAATCTATGCAGCTGTGAAGGTGTGGGAAATAAATCAGAAGGATTTGATGTAGAGGCAGTGCTGTTGTTTCATCTGAGAGCCTTTCTAATGATATTGTCTGTCTGTGTGCATAAATGTAGATGCATGTACTCATCCTGGCTGCGTGCAATTTTATAACACACTAGAAAGCCTTTTTCCATAATTATACTGTTATTTCTCCCATCTTTTAATATGAAATGACACTTTTTTAGACAGCTGATTGTGTGGAGCACTGTGCCTGGTTTCTATGTGCAGGGAACTGTACAAGTTTGTGGAGATATGGACAGGGCAGGGTGAACAGTCCACATGTAGTTGTTTTGCTCTGTGGTGCTTTGCATTTGGGCTATGTCAGTGCCCCTACTTTGTTGGACGATCTGGAACACTTGGTCCAGGCAGTAATGAAAGTACTTCCAAAAGTTATTTTTTCTGGTTTAGTACCTAGGGCAATGTGGGACAAAAGTTCTGTTTTTTGTCCTCAGCAAAATATTGGTAGGTGTGCAATCAACTGAGACATGTTTGCTTTCATGGTTAGAGCTGGCATGTTCTTTTGTAATAATGAGAACATTGATTCTGGTAATGTTGTTTATTTTAAAGAAGATGGCATGTCTTTAACTTTAATGGGAAATGCCATGCTCTTTTGGAACATAAGGATTGCTTTGGAGAAGCTAATGTGAAGAACTTTGGAGGAAAAGTACAAAATAAAAGGTGTTTCCGAAGCATCTTAAAAAAAAACAAAAAAGGGCTCTTTTCAGAGCCTACCTCAAAGGGGAAATGGGGCACACTATCTAAATGTTCATTTTGCATTCTTAAATTTTTGATTTGTCCGCGGATATCACAGTTGTCACTGTCCGGGACCATTATGTTTTGTAGTACACCCATTTTTCGCAGAGATGGAGACTTACTTGCGTTGCAGTACATGCACAATATTGTGACCCTCGAAAGGTAAGGGTCAACAGCATCATAAATGGCCTGCGAGGCAGCTGGAGGGATGCTCTGTCCCACATGAGTGTCTCTTGTGGTGGGAGGATCGGAACCGGAGGATACTGCAGGGGAACTCATCCTACTATGTTTATCGCAAGGTACAACATTATGAATAGCCCCACCGTTGAACAACCTTAGGTGTCGCTTCATTGATGTCGTACCATGTCGTACCATAGCTATACGCACCATTCCGCACTGAGTGCAGATCACCTTGTTCGCACAAGCTTTTGTCAGTCCATCAACAATGGTAAATAAACGCCACACACAAGACTCACAATTAGTGCTAGTAGTAGGGACTTCCACTACCTCATCCTCTTCATTCTCTTCTTCTCTCTCCTCTGCATCCTCACGCCTGTTCCCCTCTGCAGGCCCTTGGGGAGGTGGTGGTGTTGGAGGCGGTGTGGGTGGTGCTGAGACAGCAGTAGCACCAGCAGCAGCCATGGATGCCATCAGGTTAGCTGAAGCAAAAGCAGCAAGAGCAGCAAAAGCAGCAAAAGCAGGTTAATCTGCAGTAGTAAAAATACAGAATGAGGATGAGCTCTGGGGTGTGGCCTTTTATAGGGGTTCAGGTGCGTGCTCTGTGAACACCCGTGCTGTCCGCGGACACGTCGAACACCAAGAAAGGCTTAAAAAGTTCCAAAAAGTATGTAGATCGCCAGGGACGTTGCCTGGGACATGTACAATGGTAAACCTTCACTGGAAAATACCTTGGATTGCTCAAAAAAGCACTTTTTAAATGTTCGGGGTCCCGGATAGTGTCCACAAGTAAAGACACACATCAGCGTGGGTGCGGTCACATGATGACGTCGCGGACATGTTCGCGAATGGACAGCTGTCCGTAGGACACAAAATGTGCAGTGTCATTTGTGGGCATGCGTGCCGGTGTTCTACGGACAGTATTCGGGTCCCCAAACTAATTAAAAGTGCGACACACGTGCGGCAGACAGTTATGGACAGGCGCGATGTTCATAGGATCCAAGTATGCGGTGCACATGTGCACGGGTATTCTACGAACAGTGTTGAAGTCCCCGAATAAAATAAATGTGCGTCAAGACTTTGCGGACAGGCGGACTGGGTATATGTGTTCTACGGACATATTAATTCTTGTTGCAGACATTTGCGAACAGGGGGGGTGTTCTTAGGACACCTTAATTTGAATAGTTAAGGACATGCGGATGGAATTAGTGTACTGCAGACAACTTCTATTTAACTACAAACAGTGCAAACAGGTATAGTGTTCTTAGGACACCCCCATTTTGGTTAATTACGGACAGGCAGACATTGTGTGTGTCCTAAGGACACCTCCGTTTTGATTGCGGACAGTACAAATAGGTATAGTGTCCTTAGGACACCCCCATTTTGGTTAATTGTGGACAGGCGGACATCTTGTGTGTTCTAAAGACACCACCATTTTAATTACAAACAGTGCAAACAGTTATAGTGTCCTTAGGACACCCGCATTTTGGTTAGTGGCTGACACCCTGGACACCTGCGCTTTCCGCGGACACCCCAACTGCCTTTTTTTTTAAATAAGACACAGGCATATACTAAGAACACACTTAAAATGTTATTATTGTATAACAGTATAAAAATTACGAAAGAGAGGGGAAGCAGAAACTGAAACAAATATAGGGGAATTAGGGGTTTGGACATGATGTATGAGAGGGGGTAGGGATGAAAGTCTCATTGTAACATTTTTCTTGCTGGGGAGGGTTTGGGGATAGTTGTCTGGGACATGGAGAGGGGGAACAGGTACATGTGGGACAGTGATATTTAATGTTTTCTTTTATGTGGCCCTCCGCAAAGTGTTTTATTTGAATGAAATTTTGTCATTAACTTATCCATATTTTGTTCCATTCGCTGCAGAGTAGTTTCCAATGTCTCTCTTGGTATATTATTATTAGTTTCTGTATGGTCTGTTAAAAAAAAATTGTTAAGTACACATAAAGTAATGGTTATTAATTGGCTCAAATAGAGAAATGTTGTAACTGCCCCCACAGGTTTAGCTGCCTATAACATAGGTGGTGTCACTTTACACCAATTACTACTCCTTCCAAGAGAACACCAAAAAGAATATTACAAACTTTCTACAAAAGCTGCAACGGAACTATGCAGAGTGTTAAAACAAATGAAAATGCTACTAATAGATGACGCGAGCACGGTCTCCAACCTAATGTTGGCTTTGATTCACCTCAGATTACAAGAAGTACTCAAAACAAACTACGAAGAGCTCTTTGGAGGAAAACACATTATTGTTTTCGGAGATCTTCTTCACTTGACACCAGCGAAAGGTGAACCTATTTTTAAAACCTTACGACACAAACTTTGCCGTAAAACTGTTGGCAGCATAGGGAATGTCAACCTGTGGCAACATTTCCAAAACAGAGAATTAACAGAAAACATGCGCCAGTCTGCAGACCTCACATACGCCAACATTTTAAAAAGTATTAGAGTTGGTGTACTACCTCAAGAAGCACAATCAATATTAAAAACATGGCACATCCATGCCCTGTATGGCCATAACTCATGTGCTACTGATGTCATGGAAAAATGAGCACACAAAAATGTCACTTGTATGTCCTTGATGACAACTCTTGCAAGCTGTTCAAAATTCAATGAAACAATGTTGAAAAAAGAAATGCAACCAATAATTGAAATTTGCTCCACAGACAAACTGGACGTACATGGTATGACACTACCCATGTGTCAACAAGCCATAACAAGAATAAATACCTATCTCAAACACAGCTGGTTTGGAGAAAATATTAAAACGATCTTTAAACTGTAGAGTAATGCTTAAACGTAACCTTGACGTGGAGCAAGGACTAGTTAATGAAGCACTTGGTACAGTTGTTGACTTTCAAACATACCCACGTGACAACAACATTCAGTTTGTCAATATTCTCTTTGAAAAACTATCAGAAGTAAAAAGGATAGGACGCTCAACAGCTCGATTCCTTCTTTTCAAAGACATGTATGTACGCAGAGAACAATTTTCTCTAACTCTAGCATACACAGTCACCATTCACAAATCACAAGGTCTTACCTTATATAAAGCATTGATAGATATTGGGAACACAGTCTTTAAAGAAGGCATGAGCTACATAGCCCTATCACGCTTACGTACACTTGACGGTCTATTTCTAATCAACTTTGATGCAAGTAAAGTAAATGCTGATATTCCTTGCATTATAGAATACAATAAACTATGTTCAATGTGCACCCCCCCATTTAAAAACCTATCCTGTTTCACAGAAAGTAAAACGTTGTTAAATAAAACTACTTCAAAAGAAATGCAACAGGATCTCACTGCAAATCCTCCAAAGAGAGTGAAAGAAGGTAATACTTCATCAATTACTACAACCAAAGAAGAATTTACTACTCAAAGTAACTCAGGTACTTCTTCAAAGAAGCAACACACACTCCGAAGAAATGACTTGGACACAGAACTATCTGGCCCATTCAAATTTTCAAATATAACTGGTGAAAATTCCTACACGAATGTACACGAATGTAGCAATAAATATTCTATTTCAATTGCCACCAATTCACCAATTGTTGACAACATTTACCTACACAATACAGACCAATTGTGTTTGCAAATGTTAGTCCTTCATAGAAATGCAAGCAACAATCCTGACAACACATACAGTGTTCATGGAATAAGACAAGAATTGGACACTACTGTGCTGGAATGGTGAAATTCACTATAAACTCACAAGAAGATCCACAAGAATTTCTAATGTAATTAATACAAGTACTGGAAAACAAAAACATACCTATAAATGAAATCTTCCAGATTTCATACATGTGGAAACATACATGCACTCTCTGCAAAATTGTGGCACAGGAACAAATCCCTAATGAACGCTTTGTGTATGTATCCATATATAACTGTGAATCCGTTCCATTTCAGTAACAAATGCAAACCATGTCAGATTATGTACTACATGCAATTCAGATAATCGCTCCACCTTACAAATACAAACACATAGTAAATACGTAATACTAATGCTTTTACGTTACAATGCAGATGATACCAAAAACAAATGCAAGCTGACTGGATTCACACATTGTCAAATTTCACTTGGTAAGAAAACCTTCACAACAATAGGTATAATCTACCACGCAGGAGCCACAACCAATGCAGGTCACTACACTGCATAAATAAAAAAGAATTGTGGATGGTTCGAATGTAATGATAGTACCATTAATCTAAATCAGAGATTACCAGCAAACCTTATAAACGCTTATTTAATCTTCTTAAAAACAAAATTTAATAACTAATCTGTACATAAACATTAACAAAACTTCAATTATAAATGTAAAAACAGTTAGAATATGCCAACAGGTATCTAACTACCCCAAGATTCTCCAACAACCAAACAACTAAATCAATACCACTAAATTATAAGTAGAAATAAACAGTTGGAATACACCAACAGGTATCTAACTGCCCCAAGATTTTGAAACAACCAAACAAATTAATCAATACAACTAATAACTAATCTGTGCATAAACATTAATAAAACTTCAATCAGAAAACTATAAGCAGTTAGTATACGCCAACAGGTATCTAACTGCCCCAAGAGTCTGCAACAACCAAACAAATAAATCAATACCACTAAATTAGAAGAAGAAATAAACAGTTAGAATACGCCAAGATGTATCTAACTGCCCCAAGAATCTGCAACAACCCAACAGATAGATCAGCAACTTGAGAATATAAATAAAAAACCATAACCAGTTACAATTCGACAACAGGTATCTAACAATCTGCAACAAGCCAACAGAGAGAACATTAGCCAGAAACAAAAAGTAAACACTGAAAACAAAGAAAGAAATGTATTGTACCATAACAAAAAAAGTTTTTTTTTAATCGAACATGGATTTTTTTTCCCACAGACCCAATGATTTAAGAAACAAACACAGAAACTGAGCAAATTGCACAGTACACTGGTTTGTGAACCACTAAATATGAGGGACGAAATAAAGCAGAAATGTCTATTATGCAATGTAATAAGTCTTTATAAACTACCTACACTAACATGATCCTTTCTTTTATCAGAGAAATTGAAAAACAATATCTGCTCCAGTTACCCAAGTGATGAAAAAAAATATCCAATCACAAAAAAGTAAGTATATTATGATACAACTCATAAATACTGCTCCATAACACAACCATTGAAACAATCATCTAACCATACACCGCAGTACAAAATGTGTACTTCCATGGATATGTTATTCTGCAGTGCTTGTTACCAAACTCTACAATCTTAATGACATGACGTAGCCAAAACTTCACATACAAACTATACAAATCAAACAGTACACAAACTGTAGATTTGCAAATATTTAATAGATGTTTGATTCTATGGGTGTGATGTATGGGTGTGATATGCTGCAGTGGTTGTGGCCAGGCCTTTGACCATGCACCCAAGACTCTAGGCCCTGGCCACAACCACCTCAGCATATCACACCCATACATCACACCCATAGAATCAGACATTTTAACTGGCTATATGAGCTACTGCATTGCATTTTTTATGTCCGCGGACAGCCGCGGTGACCATGGACATGACGAACACATCAGGGGTGCCTGCCACCTAAACAAATACAGCATTTGACCCATCTCTCACTCCCTCACCCTCCCTAAGCACTCTTATACCCCAACACACTTGCCAAAGTTGTATTTCTTCCCCATCGTCACTGTGGGGATCCAAGATGGCTGGCGCATCAAAATAATACGACGTACCTCACGCTTCATTCCAGCCAATCAGCGAACACGTTGCATGTCCGCGGACATGATGCAAGCCGATTAGCCAATCAGTGTCCTGTCCGCGGAGCGAACAGGGAAGTGTGTCCGCGGAGCGGACATAGATATCAATAATGTTTTGTGACCTACTTTTTGGTCATTTAAAAAAAAACTACTGGATGGATTTTCACCAAATTTACAAAAGCGCACTTTCGGGACCAAGCCGCTGCTCTTGCCGCAAATTTGGTGAACGTCCGTCCACCGGTTTGGGCTGTAGGGATGAGCAAAGTTTTTTCCTCATTCAGTCTATGGGAAAAAAGACATTTTAAGACCCCCCTATAACTTTGCCCCCCCTGGACCAAACCTCACTAAACTTTGCAGAGTGGGCCATATACTTTTTTTGCAAAGTTTTGTGAGGATTCGTCCAGGGAGAGCGAAGATATAAGCCGCCCAAAAAGTGCTCTTCCTATGGGATTAGCAACTTAACCATAACTACTACCGTGGCTGTGTAATATATATATATATATATATATATATATATATATATATATATATATATATATATATTAGTGACCCTGTAGTTATGGTTAAGTTGCTCAAAGAGCACTTTTTGGATGACTTATTACTCTGGCTCCCCTGGGTGAATCCTCACCAAACTTTGCAGTATAAGGCCCCCTCGCAATGTTTCTGTGAAGTTTGCTGTTGTTTTGTCCAGGGGGGCAAAGTTATAAGGTAGGTCCCAATATTTTTTAAATACTCATAGGTACAATTGAAAAAAAAATGTGCTCTTGCCTGCAGCCCAAACCGCTTGACGTATTGTCACCAAACTTGCACCAGGTGGTTGGTCAAAAAAGCATACTTTTGTACATTTGGTGTAAATCCGTCCACTTGTTTTTTAACAAAATGGCCAAAAAGTAGGTAAATAGAAATGTACGATATCTGGGTCAGACCGCAGATTCATTTCCTGATTTGGAGTCCATGGACACCCCTGGACAACACTCACCAAAAACGTACAATTATTGGATCTTGAAAAACGTGAGATGCGTCTTAATTTTTGAAACGGTCACCATGTTGGATCCACAGGCAGGCGCTGCTGACCGCGTACACCACAGTGAGCAAAAAGTCTCAAAAACACATTTGGGGTAATTAGGTGGCCAAAAGAGGCCCTGTAAAGGGTGGGGAAGTAGAATAAAGTTGATATGGAGCTGTTTGTATAGGTGAAAAAAGGGTTTGCAGAAGCCACTGAGTCCACGGGCATCACTGCTGACCACAGACAGCGCAGTAGAAAAAAGTCTGGAAACACTATTGGGGTTATTTTATGGTAAAAGGAGAGCCTGGAAATGGTGGGGGAGTGCAATAAAGTTGTCATGGAGCTGTTTTAATAGGTGAAATAAGAGTGTGCAGGTGCTGCTAAGTCTGCAGTCCATTTTCCTGCCTGTGGACATCCTTTGGATTGCAGGGAGCTCTTTGTGGGTCTTGTTATTTGAAGGTGTATTGTAAGGTACTTGTTATATGGTTTAATTATATTGTGGGGGTTGTGGCCAGTGGCCAGATTCTTGGGGAGAATCTGGCCACTGCCACACATACTATAGTAATATGTTTATAGTAATTATAAGTACTGTAGGGGGAGTATACAGTATTTGTAATTGTCATGATGCCTAACCCCGGGGACCCAGACCAATTCCAGCAACCCCGGAAGCAGGCATCAAGTTACCCCAAGCAAGCCCAACAACCCCTGCTAGGGGCTATTTGGGTGCAGTCCTGGTGCCTATTGCGCCAGGCTCATATGGAGAGTCAGTCCTGGTGCCATAGGCACCAGGCTCATAGATTAAAACTTACCTGATGCAGACCATGCTGCAAACTTACCTTATGCAGACCATGCTGCAAGCGCTCCAAGCCAAAAGAGGCTTGGAAGGGACTATTTTATCTAGGTACTATTTTTTACTTGGGTGGGGCTGGGGAGGAATACTTACCTGGGACTACTTTGGAGGCTATTTAAACCACGCCCGAAGAGCAGCACACGCTTCGTGTTATTCTGCATCCAGCAGCGTAACGCTCACTGTGCCTGCAAGTCTGCATCCAGTCTTCTGCCACGCCCGCCTCGAGTTTGGAGCTCCTAGAAAAAGGGAGAAAGAAGGAGAAAAGGTTAGAACAAGAGCAATACCTTTGATCCTTACCTGAATTCCCGATCCATCGCACCTTCGAGCTGGAAGAAAGAAGTTATTTTATGCGCGTCGCCTCGCCTGCTGCAGCGCTGCGCTGAACTCACCGGCCTTCGCAGCATCTTCACATTCCACCGCCTCCTCCTGCATGTTCCCGCCGCACTCCGGCACCTAAGGAGAAGACAAGAACAGCAAGGTGAGCCAAGGGAATACACAGAGGAATACCCTCCATAGACTTACCTGATTTTACCACCGGGGGTACTATTCCTCTTCACGGGTCGGTGCAGCTTCCACTGCATCCTAGCCGAACCCCGGCCCCTAAGGGGAAACATAAGGACAGCAAGGTGAAACAAAGGGACTAACAAAGGGAACCCTCCTCACCACAAAAGACTTACCTGATTTTACCGCCGGAGGCATTATTCCCCGAGACTTAATACTTTCTCTCAGCGCCTGAATAAGGGAGAAAGAAACAGGTTACATATGGACTTTATTTTATCGAACTGTGTTGGATAATACAAATCCTTACCAGAATATTACTGGTTGCCACAAGGAACTCTTCAGTAAGGTTAAGCTGCAACCTGCAAGGAATCGAACAAGAGTGAAAGTCAGGAATTTGAACTCTTACGAACTACATACTTACGGCGTCTTGCCGGGAATATCGGAGTCAATATTGTTCTGGAACTCACCAATTCCTTCGAGCCAGTGAAGCAACTGGTTATCTACGCGCCCCTGCACTCAATGCAGGATGGAGAGCTCATCTTTTCAAACCATCAGGTGAGACTATAAGAGGGGACATCCAAGGTGATCAGTGGGGAGAACAGCAGGGTGGGGGGGATTTACGCTCAACCCCACGGGTGGTTAATTCCCTTTCTCCATTTGCAGAAGAATATTCCTACGGGCCAAGCAAACGAAGCTAGGTGGGCCAGTCCAGTCCGCCATCTCAGCCCTACGCATCACATTGGTGGAGACCGCAGCTGTCCAGTCCAGATTGACACCTCTGTGGGAGCCAGGTGAGCGTAACAGTAATATGATGGAATTATATAATTAAGTATATATGCTATTTATGAAAGTAGTACAATTGAGGATAGTGCTTATGGAATATGTGTTTATTTCTTTGTGAAGATAAAAAAAGGATAATACTTTGCAATGTTACTTAGTTTCATACGGTAATAAAGCTGAAATCTCTGGTTCTTTTTCTGTGAAAAAAACAGTATCATTTGTTAAGCAGGATAGTTTAAAAGCTCTTACTGCATAACATTGTACCTATAAATTTACTTTTCTGACCCTCATAAATAGTACATTCTATGTACTATGTGTGGTACAACATTAGTGTGGGCTACACTGTTGTTGTATTGACATGAAATAATCATTGGGTCATTAGAAAAAAAGTCAACAGAGGATTAAAATAAAATCTCTAATTATATGCGTGTAAGTGTGGTAGTATGTTTGTTATAATTAAGGGAATATTTAAAGTAGTTAGATACCTGTTGGCATATTCTAACTATATTGAACTTTACAAGAAGTTGTGCAGTAAGAATAACTGTGATAGCATAATTGAACTGTATTATAATAAGGGGTGTTTTTTGATGTAGTTAGATACCCGTTGGTGTATTCAAACTGTCTTGGATCTTTACAGTACAGATTGTAACATTGTATGTACCCACTAATGGGATGTTGAAAAACGTGAGCTGCGTCATATTTTTTTAAACGGTTGCCATATTGGAACCGCGGGCCATGGCCATATTTTGCAGACAGCGCTGTGGAAAAAAAGTCTGGATATTGCATTTTGCTTTATTTTGTGCCTGGAAGAGGGCTTGGAAAGGGTGGGGGAGTAGAAAAGAGTTGGTAGGAAGCTGTTTGTATGGGTGAAAGTAAAGCTGTGCAAGTGTTACAGTGTCCACGAACACCGCAATAGTTAACAGACGTGCAATCCAAGTATTTTGCACAATCTCAATGTCACCTGGCCTAGTAGGATCTTTGTCTCTGTCTTCCCTCTGTCTTCCGTCTTTCCCCCCCTTGCCGCGTCACGCCTTCAAACACTTGTGTATAGGTGCGTTATTAATACCATATCATATCAAGGATGCCTGGTATGGAAAGAGAACATCGGGGGACCAGGCAATTAGGTTTTGTGGTTGTGGAGGGACTAGCCAATCAGGTATTGTGGTTGTGGATGAGGAGTTGAAGTGTACAGGAGTACAGGATAGTGTTTTCTTTGTTGTGTGAAGTGAAGATGGCTATGATTTTGTCTATGAAGAAGCAGAGTGCGTGGATGGTGGGGGATTCTTGGATCCATTCGTTGAAGTTAATACTGCATCTTCTGGGATCTATGCTGCTATTGGATTGGATGAAGTGGAAGTTTTGTGGTATGCAGATTGTGGATTAAAGTGGGTGACTTTATTACCATTCTGTGAGAGTATTGCTCACTTTAAACATCCAGATATAGTATCACTGTGCATTGTGGAGGCAACAGTTTGATCTATGTGACTGCAGGATCTTTGCAGTTTTCCATGAAGGACATGTTGAAAAGCCTAAGGGAACTTTTTCCATCTGTGAAGATAATTTTTTCAGAAATCCATCAAAGTCAAATAAGGAGACGTCCAAACTTGTTTGGTTCTGAAAGCTAGACATCATGTCAATAAAGGTGTATGTGTTTTTTTATTTGGTTTAGGAATGGCACATTTTGACAATGCAAATATCAAGTTGGATGGCGTAAATATTTTTCGAGGAGATGCAATTCATTTGACTGAGATCGGAAATCAGATTTTTCTTTTGAATATCCAAAATGCACTGAAACAACTTTTGGGAACTAATGAAATATGTCATGAAGTATTTTTAGTAGTAAATAAAAAAGAAAATCAGAAAAAAATTAGAAGCAGTTTTTGTGAAAGTTCATTAATTTCAGTACAACATTTGTTTGTTCAGTATATAAAACCCTAAACATTTTTTTAAAAAAGGTTCTTTTAAGAGCCACCATTATTAAACGAAAAACAAGTTAATTGATTTTACCCCTTTTACCCAAATTTCCAGGTGTCCGTGGACCTTTATACTGTCTGCGGACTATGCAGACAGCAAAAGGTCCTTTGATTTTCTTTCTATTTATTAACTGTGTAAGGTGGCTTCAAAAGGAACATTTTTGTTTGTTTCTGGCTTATATTATTTTGGGATTTGGTTTTTTTTGTAGGAGAGGCGAGGATGTAAGGTGGGGTAGGGAAGGGAGGGAAGGGACACCAATCACTGATACAGAGGGGCAGGCAGACAGGAGAAGATGTTGGGCATGCCTTAAATCTAGGTAGGTGGCAGTGTTTCTGGTGCTCCTTGACCACAGCCTCAAAAGCACTGCGAAACTGCTCCCACCTGCAGAGCGGAGTGTCACAGCACAAACAGAGTATTGTGACCCTCAATGGGTCAAAAGCATTATGTATGGCCTTTGGGGCAGCTGGTGGGCTCATCTGCCCCACAGGATTAGCCTGTGTGGTGGCAGGAGCGGTTGAGGAAGATGAGGTAGAGGAAGACAGCCTACTTCTGCCTGACAAAGGAATAGCCTTTCTTAGAGCCTCTAGGTGGTTGGAGCATATGTGGTGTCACATGGAGGTGGTCCCAAAAGAATACTGCCAAGTTTTTCCGTGACTGCACTCAATGCATTCATCCTTGGCAGACTGAGCTTTTGTTACACCCCCAAAAGTCTGAAAGATCTGCCACACACATGACTCTCTCTGGGTGCTGGAGGTAGGAACTTCCTCTACCTCATCTTCCTGTTTCTGGTCATCCTCTTACGCACCATTGTGCCTGTTCCCCTGTCCAGGCCCTCCACATGATGATGGTGGTGCTGGTGGCCCCTGGGAAGGTGGGATGGTCATGACAGATGCCATTCTTAACAGCTAGAAGTCTTCTGGAAGTAGCTCTCAAAAGATGTTGTCTCCTGTTCTGCCAGATTGAGAATGACTAAAAGTAATAGGTGGGTCCCTTCAGAGGAACCGTCTGTGGACCGTGTTACTGAGTTGAAAATAGATTGTGAAATGTTGAAAAAAGTTGACAGATCATTTAAAAATAGGTCTAGGAGCTCTGGAAGGATACACATTCAACTTGAAAAATACTAGATTGACTGGAAATGCAATTTCAAATCGTCCGCGGTCACAGACACTGTCCGCGGTGTAAGAAAGGCATGGCATAAAAGTAAGACAGACACAATTGATCACAGTTCAAGGGTGTTTATTAAACTGTGATATTGCTGAGATAAATGCCTAATATAAACCTAAATCGAAGATGGGAGCAAGCTACGACCACCAAATAATAATAAAACAGTCCAATTGGAGTCCAGTCAAATAAAAAAGGCCTCTACTAAAAAACAAACTATTTCCAATCTGTACCGCTATATTACAAAAGATTGTGGGATAATGTTCACAAGAAAAGAAAGAAGTGTTCACAAAATGATGAGTTAGCATTTTATGGCCGGGATCTCCCTTCCCCACGTTTTTAGCACGGGACAATGTGGGACTCTCGAGCACAGCACACTCCTGGGATTCTCTGTCACAATTAACAGTTCCTTTTCTCAGTATCCGGGCCTTCTGTGCATAAGTCTCTTCTCATGAGAAGTCTCAGAAGGCCTGATATACCAAAATAACAAAACAAAGGTTCCCCCAGGTAATCTTTACATGGGGTGACTACCTGTCACCCTTGGATCCCCGCAGCTGAGCTCTGAACCTTCTCTCAATTGTCAGCCTCCCTCGGTCGGGTCAGACCAACCACTCACTGTGGACATTCCTCAGTCGGGTTCACACTTGTCATCACAATGTTCATAAGGGTTTTAACACTTTGCAGGATTCACTTACCTTTGTTTTCAAGCCCCCAGTCAGGCTTTCTCTTAAGCCCCCAGTCAGGCTTTCTCTTAAGCCTCCAGTCAGGCTTTCTCTTAGCCCACAATCAGGCTTCACACATTCACAGTTTGCACAGCGTTTCCCTCAGCCGGGCGCAAACGCCTGTTTCACAATGTCAAAACTTTGGTAATGGTTTAAGGACTTTTGATTGTACAAGCGATTTGGCTCAACCCTTATATGACCCTTTATGCTGGCCTTCCCTATGGCTTTTTTTTCCCAATATTCGACACAGTCTCTTTGTTCAAAGAGGGGTACCAGCCAGAGACTTTGAACTAGGCGGCCACGTGGTGCCGGACCACCCTATATCTGGTACCAATGTGTTCACAAAAGACCTTGTGTATAATTATCTTCTTACTGTTTCCACTGCAACCTTGAGCTCAACACATTTCGGGTGACTATCATCTTCCTCCGACTCACCGGCTGTGCTGAAATCATTGGTGGTTCCTTTGCTGCAGAAGTCAAGATTGGTACCACAATGGCAACCTCCTCTCCCCGCCCTAGCTACCAGTGCCATTTACCACTGACATCCATTACACCATGGGCCAGCAGCGATTCCCAGTCTTAAGTTTCTTTCATCTGAGGTTTCTCAGGCCGGGGTTTAAAAGGTGAAGGGCAACTCTCTCCTTGATGTCCTTTCAGGTCTCACCACCTTTCGTCTCCGTTTGAACTGCTATCCTGGAATGGCTTCTTCCTTGTGCGTTCGGCCTTGCTCAGAGTGTGCTCTTGCACTCTTCCTTTTATCCCTATGGGGAAGGGAAAGGATAGTCAGGTGTGTGTAGTTGTTGGTAATTGCCTGACTCTGCGTGACCCTTGTGTTGGGACATGTTAGGTAAATGGCTCGGGTATTAATCTGTTGTCGTTCACATTGTGACAAAGTGTTCATGTATGATATGATGTGATATGATATGGCATTTATAACGCACCTATACACAAGTTTTTCAAGGCGTGACGAGGCAAGGGAGGAGAACAAAGGAAGGACAGACATTGATCAACCTACTAGGCCAGGTGTCATTCAGATCGCACAAGTACATGTGAAGGAGAGGGAGGAGAAGTGCAGGGGGGAGGGGGAGAGGACAGTGCAGTACATGGCATAAGGAGAAACATAAAATAAACAATAAGTAAAAGTACAGCCAGCAGGTGGCAAGTGCAAGGGTAAGTGTAGACATCAGGTGCCAAGTGCTGGTAATGGGACTGTAGGGATACAGAAAACAGTGCCCAAGTGCGGGGGTTGCTGGGAAGGCAGTGCATGAGTGCGACTGGTGGGGAAGGGGACATGGGCTCGAGATCAGAGGGTGACCAGGAACCAGTGAAATTTCAGTGTCAGCCAGGAGGTCAGCAAGGGAGAGGAGGAGAAAAAACAGAAGCAAAGAGAAAGGTTTTGAGGTGCTTCTGCAACTGAAGATGATTCTCAAGTTTCAGAGAGGCAGAGTGGCTGTTCCAGAGAGAGGCACCAGTCAAAGAAAGAGATCTACCACCAACACGTTGCTTGGAGAAGCGAATGACCCTAAGGGAGTTTGAAATAGATGAGCGAAGAGCTCGAGAAGGAAGGTATTTAGGGAGAGAGAGTTGGAAGTAGTGAGGCCCCAGGCCTCAGAAGGCCTTGTGGACGTTGCAGAGGGTTTTGAACTTAATCCTCGCAGCCACTGGGAGCCAGTGCCGAGATTTCAGTCCTGGAGAGATACGATCCTTGGGCTTGAGGCCAAAGACAAGCCTCGCAGTCCCATTCTGGATAAGTTGCAGAGGGCGGACAGCAGAAGGAGGCAGATTTAGAAAGAGGCTGTTGCAATAATCTAGCCTAGAGAGAACCAGAGCTCTCGGGGGGAAGGAGAGGAAAGGAAGAATACCTCTTAGGAGGTGCAGCTGATAGTGTGACTTCTTAGAGATGTCAGAAAAGTGAGGAGAGAAGGAGAGTGTGGAGTCAAAGATGACCCCGAGGTTTTTTGCCATGCAGGTGGTGGCAGGAAGAGGGCCAAGAGAGGCCGGCCAGAGAGCTACAGGAAAGGAGGGAGCGGGTGTGTCGACGAGGAGAATCTCAGTCTTACTGCATTAAGGCAGAGGTCATTAGCGGCACACCACTCTTGGATAGCAGACAACAGTCAGAGATGAGGGAGGTAGAGGAGGAGGAAGAGGGTAGCCTGAAGATGAGCTGGGTGTCATCCTCATAGCACTGAAAGTTGGAGCAGAAAGCAGCGATGTGGTGGGCCAGGAGTGCCAGGTATTGGTTGAACAGCAAGGGAGAGAGGTTAGACCCCTGGGGGACACCACAGGAAGAGAAGAAGATAGCGGAGAGGAAGGACCCAAGTTGGACCTGGGAGGGTCCGTTGGAGAGGAAAGAAGTCAGCCACACCAGAGCCTGACCAGTGATACACAGGTTATCATGGAGACGGTTGAGCAGGATGGCTTGGTTGACAGTGTCAAAGGCAGAAGAGAGATCAAGCAGGATGAGGACCCAAGGGGTGTACAAAAAGGGGGGATACAGTTTCTACTTATCCTACTAAGCCAGATGGGGGAAAGGTGTCACAAGGAAGGGGATACTGAGTCACAACCTTCAATGTCCCACTTCCATTCCCTGGGGACCCCCATCCAGGTAATCCTCCCGCAATGGTCTACCCCCTGGAACTGGATCCAACAGCAATGCCCGTGTCCTGGCCCCCTGGATGACAGATCCCCAGGAACTAGTAAGTGAGACACCTTTAGGTTTCTCACAACAGACAGGTTGGCACACTGCACGGGCGCGGCCACATGATGTCCGTGGCAGCGGCGGCTGTCCACGGACATCGGTGGGTGAGAGACACTGGATTATGCACGCAGTTATCCGCAAACAGGCACGTTGTATGCTGACTAACTTAAAATGCATCATGCGAGACCTAACATAATTAAAAGTTTCTTTAAAGTCATTGCTAAATTCATCTAATTTTGAAGACAGGATCTGTACAGTTGGGGTTTGGGATTGTATGTCTGATTGTTGTGATTCTGCATAATTAATCTGTGGTGTAGTTTCTTTATGTAAACTATGTACTATAAGGAAAGAAGACATTATTATTTCAACAAGCTCTCCATAAGTTATTTTTGTTCATATTTTTGAAAAAAACAGATGTTGCAGCCAATGTCGGCTTGAGTTCCTATCTAGAGCGAAGCCTTTGTGCCTCTCTGGTTCCTTTCTCAGATGGCCAAGGGTCTGCACCAGGGGTGCCTGTATTGTGGCTGCAGCAATATATGTACAATTCCGAGAAATAAAGTTGGTACCCTTTAGTGCGCTCCTTGGGAAGAATTACTCAATCACTTGGTTATGTTAATTCCAATTTGTTTATTCAGTATAGGTTCTGGATACTCCATACACTTAAAGTTTCAATAAACAAACTTTGTCTCCCAAATTGTCTCCCAACACGTATTTCCCCATGACTTTAGCCACGGTTCCTCAGGGGAGATTCCTTGTCATGTTTCTCATAATTCTGATTCAGTATTGATTGGTATTCAATTTTCTCTCTCATCGGCTCTCTATTTGTCTTCCTTTTGTTCTTTTTCCCTTTTTTTTCCCTTTTTTTTCCTTTTATTCTTCTTTTCTTTTTTTCTTTCTATTGTTTCTTTAAGTTCCTCGATTTCCTTTAATGTTTTTTCATGGATCAGGGCAGAATGATTAATAATCCTTATCATCAAACCTTTTGAGATTTCTGTTAAATAGTCCTCCCAGTCCTTTAGTGCTTCTGAGTCCTCTTCTTCAAATGATGGGAAGATGCAAACTCTTAATCCACGAGGTATCCTCCCTACCTCCATGTACATCTTCATTGTTTTAATCTCCCACCATTTGGACAGTTCTTTCTTTGATGCTGCTTCCAATCTTTCGAAAAGATTTCTTAATGAAGTTGATGTTTGGGATGCCATTACTACTCCTGTTTGTCTGTGCCTTAAGAAAAGCTCTTCAGCTTCTGCATCCCTTTTGTCGAATATGTCTGTCATTTTGAAGTTGTGCACAGGTTCTGCTCGAATGGAAGCCTTTAGATTTATATTTTTGAAAAAAACAGATGTTGCAGCCAATGTCGGCTTGAGTTCCTATCTAGAGCGAAGCCTTTGTGCCTCTCTGGTTCCTTTCTCAGATGGCCAAGGGTCTGCACCAGGGGTGCCTGTATTGTGGCTGCAGCAATATATGTACAATTCCGAGAAATAAAGTTGGTACCCTTTAGTGCGCTCCTTGGGAAGAATTACTCAATCACTTGGTTATGTTAATTCCAATTTGTTTATTCAGTATAGGTTCTTGATACTCCATACACTTAAAGTTTCAATAAACAAACTTTGTCTCCCAAATTGTCTCCCAACACGTGTTTCCCCATGACTTTAGCCACGGTTCCTCAGGGGAGATTCCTTGTCATGTTTCTCATAATTCTGATTCAGTATTGATTGGTATTCAATTTTCTCTCACATCGGCTCTCTATTTGTCTTCCTTTTGTTCTTTTTCCCTTTTTTTTCCCTTTTTTTTCCTTTTTTCTTTTTTTCTTTTTTTCTTTCTATTGTTTCTTTAAGTTCCTCGATTTCCTTTAATGTTTTTTCATGGATCAGGGCAGAGTGATTAATAATCCTTATCATCAAACCTTTTGAGATTTCTGTTAAATAGTCCTCCCAGTCCTTTAGTGCTTCTGTGTCCTCTTCTTCAAATGATGGGAAGATGCAAACTCTTAATCCACGAGGTATCCTCCCTACCTCCATGTACATCTTCATTGTTTTAATCTCCCACCATTTGGACAGTTCTTTCTTTGATGCTGCTTCCAATCTTTCGAAAAGATTTCTTAATGAAGTTGATGTTTGGGATGCCATTACTACTCCTGTTTGTCTATGCCTTAAGAAAAGCTCTTCAGCTTCTGCATCCCTTTTATCGAATATGTCTGTCATTTTGAAGTTGTGCACAGGTTCTGCTCGAATGGAAGCCTTTAGATTTATATTTTTGAAAAAGACAGATGTTGCAGCCAATGTCGGCTTGAGTTCCTATCTAGAGCGAAGCCTTTGTGCCTCTCTGGTTCCTTTCTCAGATGGCCAAGGGTCTGCACCAGGGGTGCCTGTATTGTGGCTGCAGCAATATATGTACAATTCCGAGAAATAAAGTTGGTACCCTTTAGTGCGCTCCTTGGGAAGAATTACTCAATCACTTGGTTATGTTAATTCCAATTTGTTTATTCAGTATAGGTTCTGGATACTCCATACACTTAAAGTTTCAATAAACAAAATTTGTCTCCCAAATTGTCTCCCAACACGTGTTTCCCCATGACTTTAGCCACGGTTCCTCAGGGGAGATTCCTTGTCATGTTTCTCATAATTCTGATTCAGTATTGATTGGTATTCAATTTTCTCTCTCATCGGCTCTCTATTTGTCTTCCTTTTGTTCTTTTTAGCTTTTTTTTCCCTTTTTTTTCCTTTTTTTCTTTTTTTCTTTTTTTCTTTCTATTGTTTCTTTAAGTTCCTCGATTTCCTTTAATGTTTTTTCATGGATCAGGGCAGAATGATTAATAATCCTTATCATCAAACCTTTTGAGATTTCTGTTAAATAGTCCTCCCAGTCCTTTAGTGCTTCTGTGTCCTCTTCTTCAAATGATGGGAAGATGCAAACTCTTAATCCACGAGGTATCCTCCCTACCTCCATGTACATCTTCATTGTTTTAATCTCCCACCATTTGGACAGTTCTTTCTTTGATGCTGCTTCCAATCTTTCGAAAAGATTTCTTAATGAAGTTGATGTTTGGGATGCCATTACTACTCCTGTTTGTCTATGCCTTAAGAAAAGCTCTTCAGCTTCTGCATCCCTTTTGTCGAATATGTCTGTCATTTTGAAGTTGTGCACAGGTTCTGCTCGAATGGAAGCCTTTAGATTTATATTTTTGAAAAAAACAGATGTTGCAGCCAATGTCGGCTTGAGTTCCTATCTAGAGCAAAGCCTTTGTGCCTCTCTGGTTCCTTTCTCAGATGGCCAAGGGTCTGCACCAGGGGTGCCTGTATTGTGGCTGCAGCAATATATGTACAATTCCGAGAAATAAAGTTGGTACCCTTTAGTGCGCTCCTTGGGAAGAATTACTCAATCACTTGGTTATGTTAATTCCAATTTGTTTATTCAGTATAGGTTCTGGATACTCCATACACTTAAAGTTTCAATAAACAAACTTTGTCTCCCAAATTGTCTCCCAACACGTGTTTCCCCATGACTTTAGCCACGGTTCCTCAGGGGAGATTCCTTGTCATGTTTCTCATAATTCTGATTCAGTATTGATTGGTATTCAATTTTCTCTCTCATCGGCTCTCTATTTGTCTTCCTTTTGTTCTTTTTCCCTTTTTTTTCCTTTTTTTCTTTTTTCTTTTTTTCTTTCTATTGTTTCTTTAAGTTCCTCGATTTCCTTTAATGTTTTTTCATGGATCAGGGCAGAATGATTAATAATCCTTATCATCAAACCTTTTGAGATTTCTGTTAAATAGTCCTCCGAGTCCTTTAGTGCTTCTGTGTCCTCTTCTTCAAATGATGGGAAGATGCAAACTCTTAATCCACGAGGTATCCTCCCTACCTCCATGTACATCTTCATTATTTTAATCTCCCACCATTTGGACAGTTCTTTCTTTGATGCTGCTTCCAATCTTTCGAAAAGATTTCTTAATGAAGTTGATGTTTGGGATGCCATTACTACTCCTGTTTGTCTATGCCTTAAGAAAAGCTCTTCAGCTTCTGCATCCCTTTTGTCGAATATGTCTGTCATTTTGAAGTTGTGCACAGGTTCTGCTCGAATGGAAGCCTTTAGATTTATATTTTTGAAAAAGACAGATGTTGCAGCCAATGTCGGCTTGAGTTCCTATCTAGAGCGAAGCCTTTGTGCCTCTCTGGTTCCTTTCTCAGATGGCCAAGGGTCTGCACCAGGGGTGCCTGTATTGTGGCTGCAGCAATATATGTACAATTCCGAGAAATAAAGTTGGTACCCTATAAATCTAAAGGCTTCCATTCGAGCAGAACCTGTGCACAACTTCAAAATGACAGACATATTCGACAAAAGGGATGCAGAAGCTGAAGAGCTTTTCTTAAGGCATAGACAAACAGGAGTAGTAATGGCATCCCAAACATCAACTTCATTAAGAAATCTTTTCGAAAGATTGGAAGCAGCATCAAAGAAAGAACTGTCCAAATGGTGGGAGATTAAAACAATGAAGATGTACATGGAGGTAGGGAGGATACCTCGTGGATTAAGAGTTTGCATCTTCCCATCATTTGAAGAAGAGGACACAGAAGCACTAAAGGACTGGGAGGACTATTTAACAGAAATCTCAAAAGGTTTGATGATAAGGATTATTAATCATTCTGCCCTGATCCATGAAAAAACATTAAAGGAAATCGAGGAACTTAAAGAAACAATAGAAAGAAAAAAAGAAAAAAAGAAAAAAAGGAAAAAAAGGGAAAAAAAAGGGAAAAAGAACAAAAGGAAGACAAATAGAGAGCCGATGAGAGAGAAAATTGAATACCAATCAATACTGAATCAGAATTATGAGAAACATGACAAGGAATCTCCCCTGAGGAACCTTGGCTAAAGTCATGGGGAAACACGTGTTGGGAGACAATTTGGGAGACAAAGTTTGTTTATTGAAACTTTAAGTGTATGGAGTATCCAGAACCTATACTGAATAAACAAATTGGAATTAACATAACCAAGTGATTGAGTAAATCTTCCCAAGGAGCGCACTAAAGGGTACCAACTTTATTTCTCGGAATTGTACATATATTGCTGCAGCCACAATACAGGCACCCCTGGTGCAGACCCTTGGCCATCTGAGAAAGGAACCAGAGAGGCACAAAGGCTTCGCTCTAGATAGGAACTCAAGCCGACATTGGCTGCAACATCTGTTTTTTTTCAAAAATATAAATCTAAAGGCTTCCATTCGAGCAGAACCTGTGCACAACTTCAAAATGACAGACATATTCGACAAAAGGGATGCAGAAGCTGAAGAGCTTTTCTTAAGGCATAGACAAACAGGAGTAGTAATGGCATCCCAAACATCAACTTCATTAAGAAATCTTTTCGAAAGATTGGAAGCAGCATCAAAGAAAGAACTGTCCAAATGGTGGGAGATTAAAACAATGAAGATGTACATGGAGGTAGGGAGGATACCTCGTGGATTAAGAGTTTGCATCTTCCCATCATTTGAAGAAGAGGACACAGAAGCACTAAAGGACTGGGAGGACTATTTAACAGAAATCTCAAAAGGTTTGATGATAAGGATTATTAATCATTCTGCCCTGATCCATGAAATAAAATTAAAGGAAATCGAGGAACTTAAAGAAACAATAGAAAGAAAAAAAGAAAAAAAGAAAAAAAGGAAAAAAAAGGGAAAAAAAAGGGAAAAAGAACAAAAGGAAGACAAATAGAGAGCCGATGAGAGAGAAAATTGAATACCAATCAATACTGAATCAGAATTATGAGAAACATGACAAGGAATCTCCCCTGAGGAACCGTGGCTAAAGTCATGGGGAAACACGTGTTGGGAGACAATTTGGGAGACAAAGTTTGTTTATTGAAACTTTAAGTGTATGGAGTATCCAGAACCTATACTGAATAAACAAATTGGAATTAACATAACCAAGTGATTGAGTAATTCTTCCCAAGGAGCGCACTAAAGGGTACCAACTTTATTTCTCGGTATTTTTGTTCATATTGAGATATAAGATGTATTGATTACCATTAGAAATTTCATTTTCTTTTTGGGAAAGTTTTCTTCTTGCCACTCAAGTGTGTTTGCCATTTCTATCAAAACACAAAATGGTGATATTTGCTTATGAGAAATGTTTATACAAGGAATGGTACTAATATCATGGCTTAAGTTGCTCAATTTATAGAAGGAATACTTTTTGGGCAGCTTAGAATGTTGCCATTGTTCAACGAATGGTCACCAAACTTTGCAGAGAGGTGCATGCAGATTGGATGTTTGAAAACATGAGGTGCATCATCATTTTACAAATCCTTCCCATATTTGGTGGGCAGATCACAGCCTTTGTCTGCAGACAGTGCAGTGAGGAAAAGAAGTCTGGAAAATATATGTGGGTTATGTTGCGGATGTAAAACGGCCTGGCAAGGGGAGAGTGGAAAACAGTTCATATGTGAAAAAAGCTTTGCAGGTGCTGTTGTGTCTGTCGTTAATTTTTCTCTCTCTAGACATTATTGGGATGGGGGGTCTGGGTGAGTCTTGTTATTTCAAGGTGTATTGTACATACACTTTAGTAATATGTGTATAGTTATTATAGGTACTATAGGGAAAGTATACCGTATTTTAATATGGTGGAATGACATAATTGAAGTGTATATCGTCTTTATGATCATAGTACAATTGAGGATACTGCTCCTCAATCTCTCCTCTGCCTTTGACACGGTCAACCATTCTATCCTCATTAAATGGCTACATGATACCTTTGGCATCAAAGACTGGGCACTGGACTGGCCTACCCATTTTCCTCACTGACTGCCCTTCCAAGATGCAACTGGGCCATTTCTCTGCCACCATCTCACTCTCTACTTGCAGCGTCCCGTCCGGGTTCTATCCTATCACTGTGGCTCTTCAAAATCTCGTCCCTCTGGCTCACCCGATCTCCCTCTTCTCTCCTCATTTCCAGTGTTATGCTGATGCACACACATTTTCTTGAAACTTTCCTTTGCTGCTTCCCCTCCCCGTCTTTAATCCTTGATTGTCTGACCGCTATCCTGGCGTTGTCTGTAGCTAACAATCTCTGTTACAATGCTTGTAAGATGGAGATCCTTCTTAGTGGGACACCTGTTCCCTGTTTCCCTCATACACTCTGGCCACTCTTCTTGGGCCCTCTGCCCTTACCATCCTGTGAGGCCAAAAACCTTGGGGTCATCTTTGACTCCTGCCTCCTTCACTCCTTAAATGTTGGACCTCGTCAAGAAGGGCCACTTTCAGCTTCACCTCCTTACAGGTATTCTACCTTTCCGCACCTTCCCCCAGACGCTCAACATCTATAGAGCCCTGGTCCTATCTAGGCTGACTACTGCAAAAGCATCTTCCTCAACCTCCCCCTTTGTGCTCTACACCCTCTTCAGCTAATCCAGAATAGGGCTGCAAGACTTATCCTTGGCCTCAAGCCCAGGGATTGTATCACTGTAGCCCTAAAATCTCTACATTGGCTCCTGGTGGCCGCAAGGATGAAAATCAAGATCCTCTGTATCATTGAAAAGGCTTTCTGGAGCCTGGGACCATGCTATCTTCAACTTTCTCTCCCTAAATACTCCCCTGCTAGAGCCCTCCCTCCTCTAACTCCAATTATCTGCTTGTCAAAAACTTCTCCAAACACAGAGCGGCAGGCAGGTCTCTCAATTCGGATGATTCTTCTCTTTGGAACAGCCTTCGTGCCCCTCTCAGACTTGAGACAGACTTCCTAAAGTTCCGGAAACTTCTCAAAACTCTGCTTTTCTCTTCCTTTTTCCATCAATCCCTTCCTTGCTAACTCATACCAGTGCCACCGATGCTGGTGGCCTGGTCCCTTAAGAACCTCACAGGTTCCAGGCCCTATATCTAGTTGACAACAGTACCGCCCCCTTCAGCACTACCCTTGCAGGTCTCACGGCTGTCGGCTGTGCACCCCACCCCTGGGACTTCTCTGGCTCCGCAATTAGCCAGTGGCCTTTGAAAGCTGGCATTCCCCACTCATACAATGAAATAACCAAATAATGGGACACCAATGGATACACCCCAGTAGGGAATGAGACCAGGACCAATTGCGAGTGAGTAAAAGAAAAAGCTTTATACAAAGTTTAAAATGGGGCACGCAGAGAACACTGCTACTCCGATAGAGCTCTACCCAAACAACAGAAAATACACATTATAACACGTCACTGTTGACGTGTGCTATAGGGGATACAATAAGTTTTGCTCATTGGCTTGGGAAGACAAGACATTACAGATGATATGATGGTGCTGTTCCAGGATTGGAGGTCGCCGAACTGGTAACTTCTTAAAGTCCATGGGTCAGCTGGGCTCATCAGGGAGTGGTGCAGGATCAGGCGATGTCCGTGCAGTAATATTTCTTGCTCTCTCTAATCTCACACATCTCATCAATCCTAGTCATGCAAGATTTAGTATAATACATAAAACTTGAGCATAGTATGTATATATCACATAGGCCTTTGACCTGGGCCGCAGGGAGAGCGAAGATACATGGGTCCAGGTGCCTTATCTAACACAGTATTTCAGAATGCATGGATTAAGTGTCTCTTGGATCAAACAATGGTGTTTTGCTTTTCGTTAGTACAAGGAGAATATATGGCTTTACAAGATTGGTAATATGGGGGAGAACTGGTGTGACACATGGGCAGAGTTCTTACAACTTTTACATCAAAGAAATGTAAGGTTAGGGGGCTTGAGGTCTATATTTCTCTGAGAGGGGTCTGCTGGTGCAGAGGCAGGTTTGTGGAGACAGATGGATTTTTCTAAGCCCAGGCTCCAGCCCGGTTCACACACAGGGCAGTGATCTCAAAGGAAAAAGAGAGATACAGTGTTAGCTTGCAACAATTCACACACAGGCTTCCGTGAGAACAGAGCAGCCATGGAGCCGGCAGAGGGGAGGAGGTGGGGGGTGGCAGGCTGGCTTGTACGCTGAAAGAGAAGGGGAGAGGTGCAGGTGGAGAGGTGCAGGTTTGCACTCAGTGTGTATGCGCAGCCTAGTAGAAAAATGGAGTCTGCAGTTCATACAAAATGCTCATAGGCACTGCACAGTTATGTATCATTCAACAGCTCCCTCACACCTTGGCCAGAGGAGTGCAGTCATCCGTGGCATGAATATATTGTGTGCGTCATCAGGAATGAAGGGGGGCCTGGGAGACCTTTCCTTCCTTACAGCTCCCACCTTTGCATCCCTTGGCACCTACCTCCTGGGTTGCCATCAGCACTTGCCCATCCCTACTCCCCCTTCCATTCATGCACTTCTCTCACTGCACAATACATATGTGCATTCAGAGCAGCACTGTGTACAATGTTTTGTATAATTAAGGGAAATTCAGATGCAAAAGATTCCAAGAACATTGTAAAGAGGCAGTTGGTGTGTGGACGTGTAATATGTTGATAGGGTTATATGTATAATTTTTGGAAGTTATTGGTGCATGGATATGTGACTGTTCGAAAGCAGGCAATGAGGGAGTTTTACAAACATAAAAGTAAAACGGGTAGAAGGGCTGTCCTGTACGCTGGTGTGCATGTGCCATCCGGGTCTTTAAATGTTGCATGGCCTGGAAAGGGGACTGCGAAGACCACGGATAGTCATGAAGGTTCATGAATTATCGTCCTTATTGTATGCTAGAGAAAAGTATTTGCGACAGAAAAAATGTCTGTCCTTTTATCTTTTCTCTACAAAATGCTAATGGAAATGTTAGAGTCTAACTACTTTACTGAAAAATGTAAAGAAGAACGGGGTCTATAAGATTATTTATTTTAGTTCTATTTTTTACTGTGAAAGGTGGTTGCTAAAGGAACCTTTTATTTGGTGTTTTTGATTTTGTATATTTCTTTTTTGCAGGAGAGGCAAGGAAGTAAGGTGGGATAGGGGAATGAGGCAAGGGGCACCAACCACAGATATGGAGGGGCAGGTGGACAGGGGAAGATGATGGTCATGTGTTAAATCTAAGGTAGGGGGCAGTTTTTCTTCTTCTTCAAAAACTTAGTTTCGGCTATAGAGCCATAAAGTGCATGTGTTTCTCATGCTCCTTGATTACAGCCTCGAAAGCACCTCAAAACTGTTCCCACTTGCAGAGTGGTGTGTTGCAGTATACACAGAGTACTGTTGTCTTGGAAAGACATGGATCAACACCCTATTTTATACCTTGCGAGGTAGCTGGTGGAATCTTCTGCCCCACAGGAGTAGCCTGTGTAATGGCCGTAGCTGTTCAGGAAGATGAGGTAGAGGAAGACGGCCTACTACTTCCTGAGAAAGGAGCAGCCTTTCTCAGAGGACCTAGGTGGTATGAGGGGTTTGGCGGTGAATGGAGGTGGTACCAAAAGAGTACTGCCCATGTTGTCCACGCCTGAGTATGTTTCGACACTCAATGCATTCAACATGGGTATCCCGAGCCTTTGGTACCCTTTGTACGGTCTTAAAGAACCACCACACCCATGATTCTCTCTGGGTGCTAGAAGTAGGCATTTCCTTTACCTCATCATCCTGGTCCTCTTGATCCTTATCTGCATCATTGTGCCTTTTCCCTTGCCCATCCCCTCCAGCTGGGGGTGGTGTTGGTGGTGAAAATTGATAAAAGTGTTTAGAATGTTACTAGTAGGTCGGGAATGGGACCATTTGTACTTGAGACTTTCTAGATTGGCTGAACATGCTGATATATTGGGGGCTGAATATGATATTAGGAAGTTGCAGCAAATTAGGGTGCACTGGTAAAAACCTATGCAATTCAGTGAAAAATCTTTGTTAAAAGGGGCATTATGGTTAAATTGCATTTATAAAAACCTAGGAAATTCAGTGAAAAAACTTTGTTAAAGGGAGATTATTGTTACAAGTTAAACCAAAACTCCCAGAAATTCACAAGATATGGTAAATTATGGTAAGTTAAGCAGCCATAACCCGCGCCACCACCGTACACTGCTAAGACTAGCACCCAGGACATCAACAATGACATCCTTTCCTCTCTCACTTCAACACCACCTCAGAAGTAACATGTGCCTCAACATCTCTGGAGCATCCCTTGGCCTCCCTCCTCTTCTCCTCTCCTCTCTCACACCCATCACACCTTATGAGGTCGCCAGAGAAGTCCGGACTATCAATGCATCATCCAAACAGATGGACCCCTGCCCTACAAAACCATCAAGGACAACATTGACTCTCTTGCTCCAGCCTTGGCTGATCTCTGCAATCTGTCTTTTGCCACTGGAGTCTTCCCAACCACTCTTATTTATTTTATTTATGTATAAAAGATTCTTATAACATCGCACCACATGCCCATGGGCCTCAGGGCACGCACACAAAACCAAATTAGACAGACAAGCAATACACGTAGCATTAAAAATGATGCGAAGAGAAGAGCCATGGGCGAAAATCAGAATCCAGAAGACAAAACCTGTCATAATGCACAGACCTAGTCAGGTGGCAGGTTGAAAAGTAGCGTTTTAAGCTCTTTCTTAAACTGAGCTGGTGTCTCGGCAGCTCTAAGGTAAAAAGGGAGCAGATTCCAAATGTTGGGACCTTGCACATTGAAACAGTGCCGGTCGGCCTTCACCAACCTAAATCTAGGTTGGGGCAGTTTAAGAAGGTGTTGGGATCTAAGAGAGTGGGGAGGGAACATGTGTTTGGAAGTGCACTGTAAGGTACTGGGATGCTGTATTCATCACACATTTGTGTGTTACAGTTAGGATTTTATGCCTAATTCTAAATTTAATTGGCAACCAGTGTAGACTCCGCCTGGCTGTGGTAGCATGGGTATGCCTGGCAATACCTGAGACTGCCTGCACTGCACTGTTCTGCGTGACCTGAAGGGCAGCTATGATGGAATGCGTGCAGCCATTGAGCAGACTGTTACAAGAGTCCAATCGCGTGTTGATAAGGACTGAGGCCAGGGTGGCTAAATGCTCATGGGAATGAAAGGGGCGAATATTGCAGGGGAGCATAGTAATCATCCCACATGAAGATCTGATAAGGGCTGCATGATGAATCATGCACAATTCAGCGTTCAGGACCACCCCTAGGGTTTTAACCTCCTTGGCCACCTGGATCTCCATTCCCAGAAGTAAAACATTCTTATACTCTTCAGAGAGAGACCACAACTTGATGCCGGAGGCTACAATTAAAAGCTCTGTTTTACTGGCATTTAAAGCCAAAGAATTGGCTGCCATCCACAGATGGATAGACTTATAAATGATGTTAAGATTAGTTGCATCCTCAATTTATGAGCCACAGAGTTTTACAATCACCTGAGTGTCATCTGCATAATTTGCCACCTGGACACACAGGCTGACCAGCAATTGCAGAAATAGGATCAAGAAAACAATGTTGGCGAAATGCATGACCCCTGAGGAACACCTATGTTTACCCTTGAGTTCTTGGGGCCCAAGAAAGAGGAGATCCAACTGGCGGCTTTAGGAGAACACCCTGCCATTGACTGTAATCTGTCCACGAATAACGCTTGATCAACAAGATCAAATGCCAAGGTCCTATCCAGCAACATGATAACCGATAGTTGCCCATATTCTGTAGTAGATTAGTCTGCAAGTCAAGCATAGCTGTGTCAGTGCTGTAACCTTTCCTAAACCTGGACTGGTGGGGCAGTAAGATGTTATTACTTATTACCCTCCACACATTTTTGAAATTGCAAATGCGTGACCTTATCCAGTATTTTTAACAGAAATGGCTCATTGGTGATAGGGCGATAATTTCCCAAAACAAATGGGTCCAAAGACTCCTTTTTTAGGATGGGCGTAACCCAAGCCTCTTTCAGAAATACTGGAACACTACCTTCTGCAAATTAATAATTAATACATTTGGTAACACCCTTGAAGACCTGCTCTCAAACACTAGCACTCCCTCTATCCTCATTCTTCTTGACCTCTCCTCTGCCTTTGACACAGTAAACCACAACTTCCTGGTTGTATGTCTCTGTAACACCCTGGGAATCACAGGTCAGGCTCTGGTGTTGTTAACCTCCTTTGTTTCCGACCGTCCATCCCAGGTGGAACTTGGGTCCTTTCTCTCTACTATCACTCTTTCTATCTGTGGCATTCCCCAGGGATCTAACCTATCTCCCTGGTTCTACAATGTCTACATGGCTGCCCCGGAATGGGTGATTGCCACCATCATGTCTAACTTGCAGTGTTATGCAGATGACATGCAACTTTCTTTCAGACTACCCTCAGTCTCCTCCTCTTCCGCACTCTGACTGTCTGACCGCAATTCATGCTGCAAATGACCTCTGCCTCAATGCTAGCGAGACATAGATTGTTTGCATTGGACCCCTGCTCCCACTTTCACTTTGGCTGGCCTCCCTTGGCCCTGCGCCCACACCCACCTGCAAAGCAAAAAACCTTGGGTCATCTTCAACTCCACTCTTTCCTTCTGCTCTCACATTTCGGACATCTCTAAAAATTCCAACTATCAGCTGCACCTCCTCAAAGGTATTCTACCTTTCCTCACTTTCCCCAATAGGCTCACTGTCTCCAGAGCCCTGGTTCTCTCAAGGAGGGATAACTGCAACAACCTCTTTCACAACCTCCCTGCTTCTACTCTGCACCCTCTCGAACTTATCCAGAACAGAACCGCAAGACTTATCCTTGGCCTCAAGCCCAGGGACCGCATCTCTCTGGTGCTGAAATCCATCCACTGGGTCCCAGTGGCTGCAAGGATCAAATTCAAAACCCTCTGCATTGTCCACAAGGCTTTTTGGGTCCAGGGACCAACCTATCTGCAACAATGTCTACCTAAATACTGTCCTTCCCGAATCCTCTACTCAACTACCTCCAACTTCTGCGAGTGAGCCGCTACTCCAAGCAGAGATTTGGAGGGGGATCTTTATCCTCTGCAGGGGCCTCCCTCTGGAACAGCCTCCCTGTCGCTCTGTGTCTTCAGACACATCCCCTTAAGTTCCCCTTAAGTTCCGGAAACTCCTTAAGACATTCCACTTCTCCTCTGCTTTCTCTCTCCCTCTACTCTGCTAACTTCCCTCACCATTGTATCCCTCTCTCTCTCTCCCTCTCTCCTTTTCTGCACAACTTGCTGACTGACCCCCTGGTGTACCTCAGAGTCTCACAAGTACCAGGCACCCATGCCAGTCCTCACACACTTGCCTTCGGGCCTTGCACTTGCCTCATTGCTACTGCACTTGGTCAATGACCCATGAGAGTGGCACCTCTCAGCACTTATCCCAGCTCTGACTGACTTGGCGCACTTGATCCTCACCCCATCCCTCCCCTGCATTTGTCTGCGCACTTGCGCGATCCAAATGTACTATGCCTTGTAAGATTGTTCCGTCTTTGTCCTCCCTGCATGGTCGCGCACTTGCACGATCCGAATGTAGCATGCCTAGTAAGATTGTTTTCTCTTTGTCTTCCCTTGTCTCCCCTCCCTGCATGATTGCGCTTTGAAACACTTGTATATAGGCATATTATAAATGACCAATCATTCATTGTAAACACAATCCCTTGTAAGAATTTTTCATCAAAATGTATTTCATATGTGACATCATCAGTGATGTCATCAATGCCATTTGTGATGTCATCTTTGGTGTCCTGGGTGTTAGTCTTTGCAGTGCACGGTGGTGGCGTGACATACAGTTGCTTAGTTTACTATAACTGGCACATTTCTGTGTTTTTTTGGTTTTACTTGTAACCATGGTGTTCCTTTTCATGTGTGTGTTATAGTTCAAAACAGGACTTTTCACACATTACCAATCAAATCAACAATACAATACATGTTAAAAGGAGAAAAATTGACAAAAAGAGATAGGAAAATGTATACATAGTACCATCAATCAATTATTTTATACATATAGGTTCTTAACAATCCAAAACACTTTTCAAAAAATCTAAAACTCTTATTAAGATCGATAGTTCATTAATATTTAAAATCCTTATCCAACAGTCCTCTTCCCAACATATTAAAAACATTCCCAGTTTCTCTACTCGCAGACTAGAAAGGGCAGAGCAAGAGATGCAAAGGTACTTCAAGGATTCATCCTCCAATTTACAGTATCAACATACTTCTAAACCAATTGGCACCCTTCCCCGAATTCCAAGTACCTCCATTGTGGGAAACACATTTAATTTCAACCTTAAGATTTTGCAATAGAATTCTCTCTATGGGTGCTTTCTTAAATAAGGAGACAGTATATTAAAACATTTTATGGGCCAAGAGAACTGACCTCACCTGAATCCATACATATCTATAGAGCTTTACCTTAGTTTTATTCAGATTTGCAGTTAGCTCCTTAGTTGACGACTCGATTTTACTAAGCAAATCTCTACAGGTTTCAGCCCAGCACTCCAACACTCTACACAACACTGTACACAACTCTTGACCCAACATATTGTTGAGACAGACAAAAAATGATGCAAGTGGGGGAACCAATATGTTTGCATAAAGTTGTAAGAGTCCCCATGAAACAAATGTCTGTACTGGGAGTTGCCCCAATTTGTGAAGTATATCCACCAAAGGATCAGAGTCAGGGAGGGAGAACCTTTCTCCACATTAATGCCTCCAGTGTTGCCAAAGATATACATGCATCATACGTCTGGCCACCGAAAATTATTTGGGGGAGATTATTTTTGCCCATACAATTTCATTAACTGGGAAGCTGCTGTCAAAAATGTTGTACAGAGATCTCTCCCCAACCCCAAGATCCCTTTTGAGGCATAGATGACTTAACCAAGTTACTTAAAATGATTTACTACTTCCACATTTTGGCCATGCAGCGTCTACTTAAAACTTAAATTTTGAGCACTCACCATTAAGGACCATAACCTTTGATTTAAGCGTATTCACTGTAAGGTCCAGTTTGCCCAAAAATCTGCAGTGCTCTGCAGGGCCCCGCTGAAGACCAATTGCTATCATATCACAGATGACCATATCACCTGCATAGTTCAGGTATTGTACTTTTACTTATCCTAGCACTGAGGGATTTGTCCTTACCATCTTCCAACAAGACATCACGTCCATGATATAAAAAATCAAAAAGGAACGTGCAAGGATGCACACCTGGCATAATCCTTGATTGGTTTCAATCCAAACTGAGAAGGACCAGCACAAGTCCAGTCTTATCTTTATTTTTGTCCCTCAATGGATAGCTTCAAGGATACTAATTAGAGGAAGGGCAGCCTTTTGCATCACATTTTTGCAAAAGGATAGCCTTATTGACATGATTAAATGCTTTACTAATATCAAGGAGGGCCAGATAAACCGGCTGCCCTTGATTCTTAGACTGTCTTGCAAGAAGCGACAATACAAAACCATTTAAGGATGTACCCACACCCTTCTTAAAACCTGACTTCTAAGTTCTTAAAACCTTTTGCCCTGGTGTGTAGCTCTTTCATAAGTGTATTTGAAGCATCTAGCAATCATATAGGGCAATATTGTAATGGGGACTAATGGTCTCCTCCGTTAAAACAATCAGGCTGCACCCCACGATTCTGGGAATTCCTATTGTAGTAATATGTTGGCAAATAGCTGAGATAGTAAACTCACCCACAATTGTGGATTACATTTTAATGTTAAATTAGTTAGCCCATCAGGGCCCCGGGCATTTGATTTGTCTTGTCCTGATCAGGAAAACAATATTGTCCATATCTAAAGAGAGGGCTCCCTCCCAATTCATACAGCATAAGCCTGGAAAGGAGATGGACCCTATTTAACATATAACTCTATAAAGTGCTCCACCTATCCTTCTTCCAGAATCACTTGGGCATGCAGATACAAATCTGTCCCCCATGGTTTAATACGTCTCCAGAACGTATTAATGTTATTCCCCATAATGCATCCCAACATACTTTCTGCATTATTGATATACATTAAAAAAAGTACGGACCCTCAGCCAGTTCTTAAAATTCCCTTTTAGAGTTGCCACCTTTTTTGCTGCATTCCCCAATCTTTGGACATGAACATTTTTTTAATGCTGACCAACATCTGGATTTTGCATTCCTTCACTTCTCGGTCAAACACGTGAGCATGCCCCATAACTGTAGAGGTTTTTGCCAACTTTCTTGCTGCAACCAGTGCCCCCAGCAAGGTCGAAACACTTTGGCCAAAGCCCCATGGAGTTGCTGCACCCGTATCTTTGATGAGGAGAAGATCTGCAAACCTATCATCAAAGGCCTGCAAGATCTTCTATGACTATTTTACCACTGCATTTCGGGGATTTACCTCTAAGTGGGAGGCTACTGAAGGACTAGACCCCTTGCCAATGCTACTACTTTCACACATTATCATGCAGTGGTCACTACACTGTGTTTTGATAACATTTAAGGAAACTTCCCCCTTAAATAAATCCCTTGAAACAAAGACGTAGTCCAGGGTAGAGTGACCAGTAGCATTATGCCATGTAAAGGCTGGAGAAAGGTCTCCTCGACAATTGCCATTTAGAAGTAACATGTGCCATGCCTCCAATTCTTGCACAACCAGACATCCTCTTTCCCATGCTACATTAGAGGTTTTTACCCTATTTGAAGCCTGATACCAATGGTCTTCCAAACACTCCAAGGATTATTATTGAAGCCTGTCTTCAGAAATTTCTCCAGTTGGACAGGATCAGGGTACAAGTAAACGTTAACCAAGAGACATTTCTCCAATGCGTTGGAGTCCTGGGCCCGCCACTCCAAGAGGACTGTCAACATATAATTCCTCTCAAGGTCTATTTGTCGGATGCTCATATATAATCCTATGTCCCCTGTCCCCCGCTCTGCAGTGTTCTTCGTCAATGGCACTGTATCTAATGAACTGGTACTCCTCTGGCACAGGAGACCTCATTTGCGTTCTCTCATCCCTTGATCCTAATGTGTTAGAAAGAACCATGCAACCCCAATCAGTTACTTCAAATCCCAGAGAGAGGAACTCTGTTTCCTCTGGCAAGATTGCATTTTTAATGATTTTAGAATGGAGGTAGAATTAGCTACATCAAAACAACCCCGATATCGAAATGCCACAATTTCAATGTCCTCTGATGTCACCAAGCGCAAACTTGGGATTTCTTGAGAAGGGACAGAATTTATAGTCTATTTAGGGGGATCCTTTTAGAGCTTTTTAAAATGACACAATTTGAGTCATTGAGAGGTTTCCGTAATTTTATAGCATCCCTTTAACAACGTTTTTTCACTGAATATATATATTATATGGAGGTTGTCACCGCCCTATAGTTAAGGTGAGTCAGGGACACATAGGAACCCCACAAAATTCTATCAGTAATAACTTTTGATTCGAGTAATTGTCATGGTCGAAATTTCATAATTGATTATAGACCAATGGGGCCATCTAGACTGCAAAGTGCAGCCTACTTTCCATTCATTTTCCGATAGACAAACAGAGTCCATTTTTGTCAAGGCACATAGCCCAAGCCGCTGGATGGATTTGGACCTGGTTCAAAACAACTTGAGCATAAAGCGTTGACTCACGATCCATGCATGGTTTGGCGTTATTCCATGCAGGTGTCATTTAAATATTTGATGGAGAACATGGTGCCCCCTTCCCAAAAATTGATAGTGATATTTAGGCGATTTACCCGAAACCGTGTGTTTTTAGAAATGAAACGACTGCCATCTTTTTTTTCTTTCCATGCAAGTGATATCAATGGCTATAGCCGAGGATATGGGAAAATGAAATGCAGGAAAAAAGCTATTTGCAAGTAGAAAAACATTCAAATGCCAACAGGCGAGAGGTGGGGTGAGGCTTTAGGGCACCAAGTGAAATTTTGGAGTTGGAGGGGATCTAGGGACTGAGTTTATAACATGAAGCTTTCCGTAGCCTCAGCTACAGCTGCGAATAGATGACATCTGAAAGCAAACTGCGTCAGAGAAACAGCATGTGTTGTGGGAGGAAAGGGAGTAGGCAGGGGACGTAAGGAGGCCATCTGGGAAGTGGGGGGAGCTGGCACAGATGAGGGTGGCACTTGGTGAATTGCTGGGGGCAGGACGGAATTTTTTGCTGCCCGTTTTGCCAATATTTGCGGCTGTATCAGAGGCTATTAAGGACTACAGATAACCGCGGGTATGAGTAGTTCTGTTCCCGTAGTTATATATATTTTGGGGTGTCAGTGTTTCATTTCTTTTTGAAAGTTATTTGTATAGGTATAGTGACATGGGGTGAAAAATCACTGGACATGGCCAAAAGCCATGGTCAGTGACCTGGTAGGTATTTGGGACTCTTTTATTTTGGCTGTGTGTTTTCAGGTTTTTGTATATGTAAGACTTTGGAGAAAAAGAGAAGAAATGAGTATAAGAAAATTAATATAAAAAGGATCAATTGAATTCTATTTTTAGATGCACCGTACAATGGGGGTCATTACGACCCAGGCGCTAAGTACGCCAACTTTACCACCATGGTGTAAACTACGTTTACACCATGGTGGATGGCGGATTTACCGCCCCATTCCAAGGTGAGTGGGGCGGTAAATCCCCATTTCCCATTTTCCCTTCCCCATTCCCATTTTTGCCCCATAGGGCATAATGGGATTGGGGAAGGCGCTAATTACGCCACCGTAAATTACGGTGGCGTAATTAGCATCATGGCGGGTTAGCGCCATGGATTTTAACGGCTGGTAAAAGCAGCCGTTAAAATCAGAATCAGGCATTAAGGGTTAACGACGGCGTTAACCCTTAACGCCTGGGTCGTAATGAGGCCCAATATATTTTAGGTTCTGTGTTCTTACTTATGGTATTAGGTTGTGTGGCTGTGGAATGTTTGTTTATCCAGTTTACTTGTATGCATTGCATTATTCTCTGCTTGCTTTATTTTCAGCTATATTATGTAAGTGCTTGAGTAGTGTTGTACTGTATTGATCTTTTAAGTTGTATTGTAGTATAAAACTTGAAGTGAGGCCCACTTTTTAACTAATTTCTGTTACCGTTGTTATGGTAGTCAATGAAATGTAACTGTGGGTAAAATTCAAAACTTTAATTTTAATTTTATTACATTTGTATATCATAAGTAGTCCTTAAAAGGACTGTTTTGGGGTACACTGAGTGTAGTATTTGAGCACATCTGAACATCTGAACAGGTTTTATGATGATTTGAAGGAACACTGCATTTCATTCATCAGTTAGGTGTACTCCCTCAGGTCCATAGAAATTGGATATTTAGTAATGTATGTTGTTGTTCGAAATCCATAATTGGTTTTGGTCTCTCATGAATGCTGAAACTGCTTTGTTAACATTTCTCTGGGATTTCTCAATTTTACCATTAAATCTGGTGGTCCATCTCCATTTATGCCTCTGAGGCAGATTGGAAAATATGAAGCTGGTGTGAGCAAATAGTCCCATTATTTTTGCCATGTCTTGGTCTGGATGCCCTGTACTTTTCAGACGGAACATTTTGCGAAAACTTGGAACCAATGCAATCCCGCAATGTAAACCACTTAATTGTTAAATCTCTGAAACCTGGGTCCATGTTAATATTTTGGAGGTAATTCATGGAATCAAGCGTAAAAGTGGCACATGCGGCTGGCGCACAGAGGGAGCGTGTGCCAGCCGCGTGCGCCAAAACTTATTTTGACGCACAGCGTATTCATGTATACTTACATCCATAACCAGCAGTGGTGCAGCAGGGCGCAGCGACCCTGCAGCAGCACCAGTTACGCCCCCAACCGCGCCCCATGCGCCAAAAACATCTGCACAAATCCCCTACATGGCGCAAAGGCCAGTGTACCAGCATACAGCCCCCCAACAATGAAAAACCACTAAAAATGCCACTCAGTTCTCACGCGAGAACCCAATCGCGTGTAAACCCCCCCCCACATACCCCTCAGAATACGTGTATCCCGCTCGAGCCGGCCTATCATGTGTAAAAATCCCACGCACCCCTCGGAATATGCGTACCCCGCTCGCGCCCAGCCAATCGCATGTAAAACTCCCCATGCACCCCTGGGAATACGCGTACCCCCGCTCGCGCCAGGCAAATAGCATCGAAAAAGTCCCCCCTGTGGTGTGTGCTGGCTGCAGGACATGTGAAGGGGTGATGGGCTGCCTGCGGGGCATGTGCAGGGGTGATGGGCTGCCTGTGGGGCATGTGCAGGTGTGATGGGCTGCCTGCGGGGCATGTGCAGGGGTGATGGGCTGCCTGTGGGGAATTGGTAGGGGTGTAGGGTAGTCCCCTGCAGTGTGGTCTGGCTGCAGGGGAAGCATGTGGCTCCTCACCACACTGCTGCGTGAATCAGGGGGTACGGGAGTGAGAATTACACACGATTTGGCAGTGTGTGCCCTCCCGGATGTGCCATCCCCATGCCCCACAGGCAGCCCACACCACCGGCACCCCCCCACTCCCCAGACCATGTCCTGCAGCCAGCCCATCACCCCTCCACATGCCCCACAGGCAGCCCTCACCCCTGCACATGCCCCACAGGCAGCCGACATGGCACCATGCACTTGTGAGCCCCAACACAAGTCCCCCCCACCAGTGATGGGCACCTGCCAGCAGGCCTGACTCATGTCCCTCACCCCACCCCCATTGACAGCAACCTGCCAGCAGGCCCGAACCCCCAAACACCACGTCATAAATATACAGACCCATGGCCCTACTGCCAACCCAAATCCCACCCTCCCACCCCCCAGCACAAACACCCAACGATCCACTGCACCCACTCCCTATTAAATTACCCATGCCAATGAGAGTCTGAAAATAACCAGCATGCCGATCAACAAATTTCCTGCAGAGTCACATAGTGGCAACACATGACTGAGCCAATGCTCATGGAGACATGCACAAAATAAATAATAGGAGACCACACCAATAATGAAGAATAATGAAATGTATGAAAAAGAAAAACAAATGACAAAATGAAAACCACACATGCAAATGAAGAAATAATGATTGCAATATGAAAAGGAAAGTGAAATCTAAGGAAAAATAAAAATCCAAAACATGAAATAATAAAAGTGGTTCATCCCCAAAGTCCATAGAAAGAAATCCTAAGATGAAAAGCATATAAAAACATCACTCCATGTGAATATCAAAAAAAGAAAGTATGTACATGTCCGGAAAATTGAAAGCAAAAGTTTGAAGGGTCCATTATTTCAAAACAAAATGAAACCTACCAAAAACCCTATCTAAAATACAACTATATACAAAAAGTGGAGCAAAGTCCCTGGACTCCAAATCATAATCAAAACCAAATGAAACCTAAACCTAAATAACTACATACAAAGGCGGCGTGCTAGTCCGACGGCTCACTTATTGATGTCGCGGGCCAGGGCATCATTGAACTCCATGTCGATGTTCTGGAGGCGGGCCTCTTCCCTGGCCTCGAGGTCTCGCAGGGATGCATCCATGGCCTTCTCAAACTCCCTGTGAGTTGCCTCTAGGCACTCAGCCTGCCTCAATGCCCGGTGCATGGAATTCTCTGCCCTGACCATTGTGAGCCGTGCCCTCTCCACCTGCCGCCGCTCCGCATCTATTCACTGGCCCAATCGCTGCCACACGGAAGACACTCCCAATCCTGGGTCCTCCTGCCCGCCGGCCGATGACTGCCCCCGGGATGTTGATGACCCTAATCCATGATCGCTCCCACACTCATCCTGCGGCTGCCTCCAATGTGCCCTGCTTGATGATGCCTGCACATCCTCAATCAGCTGGGGTCCAGTTGGTGGGGTGGCCACCCCTGCTGGACCTCTGACTCCCTCTGTGGCAGGGAATGGGTCCTCCACCAGCCTGGCCGCTGGCTCAGGGGCAGCTCCACAGGGGCCCATGTGATACTTGGGCAGGAAGATGGCACGGAGGACGACTGGCACATAGGGGGTTCAGTTGAGGGGGGCCGCAAGAAGATCCAGCACACGGAGGAACCAGCCAAACAGGTATTCAAAATGACGTGCATTGTCGTCATGAGAACCCTGCACGTCATCCCGAATACCACTTTGGCGCCACGCCACACCAGCTAGGACAGGCTCAATCCAGTCATGGATTGCCACGTCTGCAGGGAGAGGAAGGCCAGTTGTTGTATCCGCATCCCCTCCCTGAAAACGGGTCTGGACGGAGACATCCCTGCTGGTGCCGGATGATGCAGTCACAGGATCGGGGACAGGATTACATACAGGCACTTCTGCAGCGGCATGTGATGCATCCTGTCCCTGCACCTGGACTGCACCACTAGCACCAGTGGAATCCCCCTCCAGGCCCTGTGCGTGGGGCTTCCACACCCTTCTCCTCAACCAAACCCCCCATTAACCTGGATGACTCTGTGCCATCTTCCTCCCCACCTCCAACCTTCGCCTCTTGGACCTTCCCTCAGCAGCTGCGGCTATGGACGCAGCACCAGACTCCTCACTCCCAGAAGATATCAGTACCTGTGAGGGGAGCTGGGCCTTGTGTCTCCGGCTGGTGGGATCCCGGCTGCTGTGCTCCACAGCACCGTCTCCGCCCTCTTCATCAGTCGACGCTGCAGACAGGGAGAGATAGAACACAGGCATCAGGGCCCTGTACAATGGTCTGATACACACATGAAAGTTGCACATGAGTGGTAGTGTCAAACTTCACAGATGACATCACACTCCCCAACACTCATATCATTTGAACCCACACACATGTACAAATAAACTGATATGTGCCAGGCCTGTGTGCACTCCGCAGGGGTTGGAGTTTAGGTGAAAAATGTGGCCACAAGCTGGGTCCGGGCTGCCTCGCCACGTGCCCTTCCCCTCCCATGAGCAGCGCCTGTGACTGTGGTTAGGTATGTGGAGGCACCACCATGTCCATCGGTACGCACCGCCGTGTTGCAACATTGTGCAGGACACATGCTGCAACAATGATCCTGCACACTACTGGGGGTGCATATAGTAGCTGCCTGCCAGAGCGGTCAAGGGAGCGGAAGCGTGACTTGAGCACTCTGAATGTTCACTTCACTATAACCCTGGTTGCAATATGGGCTATGTTGTATCTTACCAGGGGTGGTCTGGTGGGGTTCCTTATTGGCATCATCATTTGGTTGCTCATAGGGTAGGAACTGTCCCCTGGGGAGGTGAGGATGGTTGTCATTAGTTGGGTTTGTGTATTTGTCTGTGTGTGACATGCATGCATGTGCACAGACATTTGTACTCACCAATGAGCCATGTGTCGCCATACTTCCCAGCTTCCAGGTCCCGGCTCAGGGCAGATATTCTGTATATCAAACAGTCATGGGTAGACCCAGGATAGTTTGCATAGACAGAGGTGATGATCCCATGGGCATCGTATACAACCTGCACGTTGATGGAATGCCAGTGCTTGCGGTTGTGGTAGCTGTTCTCAGTGGCCCTAGGTGGAAGTAGGGCCACATGGGTGCAATCTATGGCAACAAGCACTTTGAGGAAGTGTGCCAGCCTGTAAAAGTCCTGGACCACGGCCTGCCTTTCTGCAGGAGTTCTGGGCATTTATATGTGCCTGCGGACTGAGGGGTGCGCAGTCATGATTGCCAACACCTGGTGTAGGCAGCGTGACTGCGTGGGCTGTGAGACACCCCCAACTATGGCAGTTGTCCGCTGAATTGACCCAGTGGCCAAAATATGCAGTACATTGATCACCTTTTCCAAGGGGGTCAGTTCTTGGCAGCACAAGGTGGGTGATGTGAGGTCATCCTCCCACTCAGTGACCAGGTCTAGGATGATATGAGGTGGAAACCTATAACTGCCATAGACCTGGTTATCAGGCATCCCAAAAAGGCTGGTCTTGGGCAAGAAAATGTGGGGCCTGGCTATTCTCCTCCTCCTGCGGTGTCCCAAGATCACTGCTGCGAGAAATGTGACATTCATTGTAGCTGTATATACGTGTTTATTATTTGTGCACACTTTTATACTGCACTGGACGCTTCCGCCTGCCTTCGTGTGGCGGACGTGTTTACGCCTGTGCGTGTCTTTTGGAGCGCGAGTTTCCCCTATTCGATTCCATGAATACGTGTTGTTCGCGAGCGTGTAGGCGTTCCGTGTATTTCCCAGCAGTACTTCCCCAGTTATGCCCTCATTTTCATGCATTGTTCCCCATTCCGCGTGTTATGCCTCCTTTTTGGTGTGTGCGCTACACGTTGTGTGCTTTTGCTGAGCACGTTGCACACAGCGTTTGGGATGTCACAGTGACATGTGCGCTTGTGTGCGCCACGCATGGTTTCGGCGCAGCTCCCTGGGAAAACATACGCACAGACTTCCATGAATCGCTTGCGTACGAATCGCACACGTGCACTGGATTTTTCACGCTTGCGCCACCGAATTTGACGCACAATTGTTCCATGAATCGGCCTGTTAGTTTCTCACAAAAAGCCAGTAACCAAAACAACCAACTGTCTGTGATCAGCCACACAGTTTTCAGACCAGCCATGATATCTGCTGTCTTTCACTGTTTCCAGGAAAATGATTCCTAGTTTAAATTTCAAGTGGTTTGTATGAGCAGGGTTTGTATGATGTATGTGTTTTGTAGTTTGTAATTGGTTGATGGAGCTGTTGTAATTATTTGGGGCATCCAGGAGCCAGCCAGAGTGCAGCATTAATATCCACGGGTAGATAGCCACCCCCGGTTCAGCCACGGCTATATGAGGGCAAATGGCATGTCGTGTGTTTGTGGACATGTAATAGCCACCGCTATCAGAACGTTTGGGTGGGATAGCAACTTAGATGCATTGAGTGTTTTGGGGGATTGTAAGAGACTAGAGAAGTGGAAGGGGATGCTGATAGGCATGTTGGGGACACTTGTTTGGAGTTTGGTGGAGTGCAAATACAATTTTAAATCTGTAGTTTTTGTGAATAGCCATGGCTATCAGCAAATGGCCATTACGGGGGGTTGTATAATAGCGCATAGGTGTATCAATGCTTTTCGCCATTTAATTGGTTTTACCCGTGGGCGCGGTTATATTTGTAGCCACGCCTCTAAACATACATTTTCTGTGAAATAATCATATTGTTATGTGGACGATACAGTACATAATTTTATTTGTGTTTGTTATTTGATCTGGTTAGGTGTTCTCTTATTTTATTTGGAGTTTTGAAGACTAACTTAGTTTGATTTTGGGTTTGCAAAAAATATACGTGTTGCCACAGATACAAAGCAGGATCTGCAGTAGCATCTAATAGCCGGGGCTATGAAAGATGCTGGTTGGGGAAAAATAGATTTCTGTGAGTTTTATTCTTTGTTGTTGGTTGTCAGTACTTTTCTATTTGTGTAGCTGTCTGTGATAGGTTTTGGGGAAAATGTGTCATTCATTTTAGTAGTTTTATTAGTATATATTCCTCTTTTTTTGGTATACATTTTGGAAAGTAAAAAAGCCACCATATTCTGCAGTTATATCCTTTTTATTCCAGAACTCTCACTGTGGAGGTGGCAGTAGTGATGCTGGTGTGAAAGTAAGTGTTAATACATTTTTAAATGTTTGAAGGTTTTTTCCCAGTCTTTTGTGTGTTAATTGTCTTTACCACTGCTATCAGTTGGACATTATGATTTTTTGTCCATCTGATTTGAATGTGTGGCATGTATTTAATGTATTTTATACGTTTCAGAAATATGGATCTTTAAAATTAGATTTGTCATTTAATGAGATTTATATGCAAGCACTTCATTTTTATATTTATGTTAGTGAGGTTTATTTGATTTAATTTTAAATGCACATTCAGGTATGCAGTACTCTTAGGTCTTCAGAGTGTTTTGTGAGGTAGTTGAATTGACAGTGGTTTGCACGTTTATTTTAGTCATTTTTCTGTATGTATTTTGTTGTAGCTGTATTGAGCTCATCATCCCAGTGGACTCTCACTAGATGCTGTACAGTTAACTCCCGTGAAAGGTCAACCTATATTCAAAACATAGTGGTATTGTTGGAGCTGGAGCAGCTGGTAAAATTGGAAATGTGCAGTTGCCACTGCTGCAGACGTTGAGGCTTCTTTCAATGTTGGTGATGTTGTACTGGTGGATGCAGGTGCTGGAAGTGATGCTGATTTTTTGTGCACCTAATGCATGAGCCTCATGCATTTTTATTTTGCCATGCTTTTGTGATTTCCGATAGGCATCACCCACATATTTGCAGCGGATTTGCACTAGATTGTTTCTCATTATTGACATACATTGTGATAAGACATTGGAAGGGGAAAACAACATTGACACTTACAAAAGAATTAAGTATGAGAGGTAATTTGGTGTTTAGCGATTAACCTCTCACATTCCTTCAATGTGGCAACTCCCTTGGCTACCCATTCAAAGTATTGCAAACACATGACTTGCATCATGAAAATATCGGGACTGGGTAAACTAGGAGGCTGTCCAGTTGGCACTGCTGCTGAAGTTGAGGCTTCATTTGAAGTTGGTGAACTTGCTGCAGTGATGGATGGAGGTGCTGTAGGTGGTGCTGATCAACGTCTAGTCAAGGAATAGGACCCATGTATTTTTCTCTTGTGATGTTTGTGTGATTTCCGATAGTCATCATCAACATCATCCCAGTGGACTCACACTAGATGATTAATCATAATAGATGTTGCCAGACTTTGAGACGGAACAGCGAAAAGCCCACAGCATAGCTTTGTGTTGCAGAATGTGCAAATACCTTCTCTGCCTCTTTTTTGGAACAGTATTCTTTGACTTTAAAGAAGCAGCAACTGTCAGCAGTGGTTTTCATACCAGGTGCTTTCTTCCTGGGTGGCAATGGATTGGGTACCAACACGATAACGTCATCACTACTAGTACCTTTGTGGTTGGACATGTTGGAATGTCCAACCGGGAAGCAATATATAGAATAATAAAAATCACAACACTAAAAAGAATGCCTCTATATTGTCAACAATCTGAAGTTGGCTTCATTTTTTGAAAAAATGACAGTACTAGTGTTTCTACCTGTGTGATGGTTTTCTATCCATGTTATATCATCCCACCCTATTCTCTCTTGTTCCCCAAGGTTACTTAGCCTTCCCCAATCTCTGTCCTGTAACCCCCCAGTATAATGACTTTGTTTATTCTCACCCAGTTTATATATCCCTGTTTGTTTCTTGTAGTGGTAGTTTCTTATACTTTTTTATATTGTTGTTTGGATTTATTTTTCACAATGACCCAATGATTAGTATGTGCAAAGAGAACGACAGTGTTGTATGCACAAATGTTGTATTTTATATAGTGCATGTGATGCACTGTATATAAAATATGAGGGTCAAAAAACGTATGTATTAAATTGTGTTTATTAAAGTGTGTGTGTTCTTGAACGGATTATGTTTTTTTTTCAGACAGAAGTATATTATTATTTTTTAAACATAGATCACACCGCGCCTACGGTATTGTCCAATGTGCTGTTGGATTTTGGAGGCATGGGTAACCGCAGCAATAACTGGGGGGCTCCTAGCCGCGTGTTCAATAAATTCTACCCGCGGCTATAGTAGTAATGCACAAAATGTACCCTCTTTATGTACGCTTTTTACTGTCTGTTTTGTTATTAATATTTTATACTTTGTTTATTAAGAGAAACACACACAGTCTTATAGCTGAAGCTTCAAAACATGGAGCATCATTGGATTTATTTGTAGCCGCGGCTATGCTACATTTGAAAAAAAAAAAATGTGGTAAGAATATTTCAGATGTATTGAGTATAGTGTTTGTACACTGTCATGGTAACATTTTAAATACCTTTTATACATTAATAATATATATAAGTGTACATATTTGGAAAAGGTAAATAGATGTGCAAACAAAGTTTGTTGAACACAGATTCATCTGAGTAGGTGTGGTTGGGGGTTTTCTTTTTCTTTTAGTTGGAACACATCATAACTCTTCTTCATTAGCCCAATTATCTGGATTTTTACTGTCCATGATTTATTGTAAATTTCCGATGTCTTTTTTCATTGATTGTACATCTTTTTCAATATTAATTGATAGTTGTTTTAATTCTGTTAATGCATCCCTGATTAGTTTGTGGGTATTGTTTGAGGTGCTTTTTGCTTGATTTTTCTTAATACTTTGAAATATGTTTAAACAATTGATGAAATAATACACTTTAAAAACATTTGTGTTGGTTGTATTCACATTTGATATTAGGTAGATAAAGTATATCTTTTTGGTGAATATGTGTTCCTTAAAATGTTGTTTTTAGTCTCGTTTTAAATAAATATAAAGTATGGTCTTACAAAATCCTGTTGCATTTTCATTTTCTTCAGCATCTTCTTCTTCAATGTCTTCCTCTGTAGGATAATTATCCTCAAGCTATTCATGTTGTTTTCAATTTTAGTGTGGTCAAAATAAATACTGTTTGTCACTTCATATATTAGAATTAGCAATGGAGATAGAGTACATGTGGAGAGAAGGCGGAACGTTTATATGTACTTTCTGATTGGTTGTTCATTGTCTGTGTGGTGTGTGGTTGCCAATAAGATGTCAAGTACCTCAGATGCTGTTAAATTGTTTAACGTATCAGAGAATATTTTTTGTTGAGTGATGTTTATATATACACCAATAAAACTGTAGATTATATTGTATTATTGTATTAAGATATTTTCTACGTTGTTCATTTGTATTGCTTGAGATTGAGGTGTAGTTAAAGGAGATTGTGGTATTTTTGGGGTATATTTATTGTTTAATTCGATATTTGAAACATGCACTCAATTTTAGAAGGAGAGGATATTCATTGGTCAGAAGACTGTGGAGAGTTTGAGAATTGTGAGAATGGGGTTCATGGTGATGTTGAGGACATATGGGACGTGTTCTCAAAGCATTGGCTTGCACAGTTTTTTTGGTTCTATGATATTATTTTAGATGGAGTGTTTGAAATGAGAGGTTTATGCTGCAATTGTGGATAGATATTTTTGACAGAGAGTACAGATTATTTTCTCTTCTGGGAAAAGAAAATTACTTAATAATCTAAAGAAAGAGCACATAGAAATGTTTCAAGATATGTTTTTTGTAATAAAGGTGAAGAGTATTTCTCTGATTGAAAATGTACTGCTTGGTTATAAATTGGTAAAAGAACACAAAGGCTCTGAGAGAACTTTTTAAGTATATTGGAAAAGGAAAAAACCTTTATGCCATTTTTTTACAAGCAGTAAAGCGGTAAAAAAAGCAGGCAATAAAACGTTGTGTCCTGTCAAGCGGATTATAGCCGCGGGTAGCAGTAAACCAATGAGATGTGTATTTTTGGCGGGTGTAGCCGCGTCTATGACTATCGCCTTTTCCGCGGGTATGGCGATTTCAATTTCTGTGCATTCATCATTTTGTTGCATTAATTTTACATTAGACAATTTCACATGCATTTCTGATTCTATTCCCTCATGTTTACCTTTATGTTGTTTCAATTGATATACCTTGTCAATATGTCTTTTTGAATCTGTAAAATGTTTATGGGTAACAGAGACTACTGGCGAATGACTTGATCCACGGCTATAGACACTCCAATCGTACTTCATACTTTGTGGCCGGCTTTGGTAGCTGCGCTATGACCCATTGGTTGTACCCACGGTATACCTGTCTGTATTTTGCTGCAGTGATCATATTGTATTGTGGATGCTTCAGCACAGATTTGTACACGTGGTTCTGTTTGGATGTTCTTACCTGAAGGCTAGTGTGAATTTATTCCGAAAACGTGTGTAATGTGTGTTTTTCTGCATATTTGAAAAATGTATGTATGTATGTGTAACCGCGTCTATAGATGGGTTTTCGTTATGTAACCGGGGGTATAGCCGCGGTTATGTAATTTGGCGAATTGTGGGGGAATGTTTTTTTTAATATAGTGTGTAAATGTTGTATGTAGTATTCTTAGGACGAATTGTGTTGGGGTTTATTGATTGATAGGGGTTGTAATAAAAATGTGTTGGGAATTTTACTTGTTTGCTTTCTACAGTCGTCTTTTTGGGCTATTGATTTATTATAGCTATGAAAGTGACCTTTTGGTGAACTTTTTACATTCTGTTTTCAGAATTCAGAATGTGCAAATGTTCTGTGTTTGGCTATTGAGGAAATCTATTCATTAATTGGAGTGATAGTGTGTTTTATATATTGTATGTACATTTTGAATTGTTGTATTTCGAATTAAGTATGTTTAGGTGTCTGATTTAGTCAAGTTTATAAGAAGTGATGAAGCCGTATGACATGTTATGCAATTCTTATGTGTGACAACAAATATATTTTATAATAAAGGTTGTTTATCATTGACATTGGAAGATGTGATATGAACGTGGGTGTATAAGAAACCCTAGTGTGAACCAAAGAGTATAACTCTACCCTTGACCAATAATGTGTCTGTGTGTGTGCTTTGTAATTGGATATTAAACTGTTTTCTTTCTGTGACCATATACTGTTGATTTTGTACTGTCTTCGAATTGTGGAAGTGCTTGAATGTGGCTTTAAAATTGAGAAGTTTTATGATGCAGTGCACCTGGTGAATATGAACTTCCTAGTCGTTTAGAAATAATAATCAACAACTATATTAGGCTGTTTCACAATTTTCTTGGAAAAAGTGTGCTTTGGAAGGGCAGGATTCCAGTTGGGTTCCATTATATGTAATGCAGCATGTTGTTGTTATGACCCTGTCTGGGTCACAGTAATATAAACAGGATACAGTTGCAGGTGTGCTTAATGGTTGCTTTTTTCAGGTTCTTCAGTTACAGGTACAAATCAGGTGTCATCAAGTCCATTAGGAGATAGGAGGAAATCATGAGGCAAACCCACTGGCTCCCACCACCCAGGTTATCCATATTCAACTGCCTGTGTTGGAACTCAATCATACACAAACACTCCAAGCTTACCTCATACATTCCACAAATGACATCCTCACAAACATTCACAGGAGAGAGCAGAGGAAGCAAAGCTAAACATAAAGGAAGGCTGATCCTAACAGTTGTTAAGCAATGCACTAACATAGGGAGATGTAAAATGGATGGGAGTGCTTAGTGTACCCCTACCGCCCAGCAGTCAGGGGCACCCTCCACCAGGCCCACACTCATGTCCCCCTGCACCCCCACCCACCAGCAGCCAGGGGCACCCTCCACCAGGCCCCCACTCAAGTCCCCCTGCACCCTCACCCCCCAGCAGTGCGGGGCACCTGCCAGCAGGCCCCCACACATGTCCCCCTGCACCCCCACCCACCAGCATCCAGGGGCATCCGCCACCAGGCCCCCACACATGTCTCCCACCACCCCCACCCCCCAGCAGTCAGAGGCACCCTCCACCAGGCCCCCACTCATGTCCCCCTGTACCCCCACCCCCCAGCAGTCAGGGGCACCCTCCACCAGGCCCCCACTCATGTCCTCCTGCACCCCCACCCCCCAGCAGCCAGGGGCACCCTCCACCAGGCCCCCACTCATGTCCCCCTGCACCCCCACCCACCAGCATCCAGGGGCACCCTCCACCAGGCCCCCACACATGTCTCCCACCACCCCCACCCCCCAGCAGTCAGGGGCACCTGCCAGCAGGCCCACACACATGTCTCCCCACACCCCCACCCCCCAGCAGTCAGGGGCACCCTCCACTAGGCCCCCACTCATGTCCTCCTGCACCCCCACCCACCAGCATCCAGGGGCACCCTCCACCAGGCCCCCACACATGTCTCCCACCGCCCCCACCCCCCAGCAGTCAGGGGCACCTGCCAGCAGGCCCACACACATGTCTCCCACCACCCCCACCCCCCAGCAGTCAGGGGCAGCCTCCACCAGGCCCACACTCATGTCCAACTCATGTCCCCCTGCACCCCCACCCCCCAGCAGCCAGGGGCACCCTCCACCAGGCCCCCACTCATGTCCCCCTGCACCCACACGCCCAGCAGCCTGGGGCACCCTCCACCAGGCCCCCACTCATGTCCCCCTGCACCCCCACCCCCCAGCAGTCAGGGGCACCCTCCACCAGGCCCCGACTCATGTCCCCCTTTTCCCCCTCCCCCCAGCAGTCAGGGGCACCCTCCACCAGGCCCACACACATGTCTCCCACCACCCCCACCCCCCAGCAGTCAGGGGCAGCCTCCACCAGGCCCCCACACATGTCCAACTCATGTCCCCCTGCACCCCCACCCCCCAGCAGCCAGGGGCACCCTCCACCAGGCCCCCACTCATGTCCCCCTGCACCCCCTCCCACCAGCATCCAGGGGCACCCTCCACCAGGCCCCCACACATGTCTCCCACCACCCCCACCACCCAGCAGTCAGGGGCACCTGCCAGCAGGCCCACACACATGTCTCCCACCACCCCCACCCCCCAGCAGCCAGGGGCACCCTCCACCAGGCCCCCACTCATGTCCCCCTGCACCCCCACCCCCCAGCAGCCAGGGGCACCCTCCACCAGGCCCCCACACATGTCTCCCACCACCCCCACCCCACAGCAGTCAGGGGCACCTGCCAGCAGGCCCACACACATGTCTCCCACCACCCCGACCCGCCAGCAGTCAGGGGCACCCTCCACCAGGCCCCCACTCATGCCCCCCTGCACCCACACCCCCCAGCAGCCAGGGGCACCCTCCACCAGGCCCCCACTCATGTCCCCCTGCACCCCCAGCCACCAGCAGTCAGGGGCACCCTCCACCAGGCCACCACTCATGTCCCCCTGCACCCCCACCCACCAGCAGCCAGGGGCACCCTCCACCAGGCCCCCACTCATGTCCCCCTGCACCCCCACTCACCAGCATCCAGGGGCACCCTCCACCAGGCCCCCACTAATGTCCCCCTGCACCCCCACCCCCCAGCAGTCAAGGGCACCCTCCACCAGGCCCCCACTCATGTCCCCCTGCACCCCCACCCACCTGCATCCAGGGGCACCCTCCACCAGGCCCCCACACATGTCTCCCACCACCCCCACCCCACAGCAGTCAGGGGCACCTGCCAGCAGGCCCACACACATGTCTCCCACCACCCCCACCCCCCAGTAGTCAGGGGCACCCTCCACCAGGCCCCCACTCATGCCCCCCTGCACCCACACCCCCCAGCAGCCAGGGGCTGCCTCCACCAGGCCCCCACTCATGTCCCCCTGCACCCCCAGCCACCAGCAGTCAGGGGCACCCTCCACCAGGTCCCCACTCATGTCCCCCTGCACCCCCACCCACCAGCAGCCAGGGGCAGCCTCCACAAGGCCCCCACTCATGTCCCCCTGCACCCCCACCCCCCAGCAGCCAGGGGCACCCTCCACCAGGCCCCCACTCATGTCCCCCTGCACCCCCACCCACCAGCATCCAGGGGCACCCTCCACCGTCCCCCACACATGTCTCCCACCACCCCCACCCTCCAGCAGTCAGGAGCACCTGCCAGCAGGCCCACACACATGTCTCCCACCACCCCCACCCCCCAGCAACCAGGGGCACCCTCCACCAGGCCCCCACTCATGTCCCCCTGCACCCCCACCCCCCAGCAGCCAGGGGCACCCTCCACCAGGCCCACACTCATGTCCCCCTGCACCCCCACCCACCTGAATCCAGGGGCACCCTCCACCAGGCCCCCACACATGTCTCCCACCACCCCCACCCCACAGCAGACAGGGGCACCTGCCAGCAGGCCCACACACATGTCTCCCACCACCCCCACCCCACAGCAGTCATGGGCACCTGCCAGCAGGCCCACACATATGTCTCCCACCACCCCCACCCCCCAGCAGTCAGGGGCACCCTCCACCAGGCCCCCACTCATGTCCCCCTGCACCCACACCCCTCAGCAGCCAGGGGCACCCTCCACCAGGCCCCCACTCATGTCCCCCTGCACCCCCAGCCACCAGCAGTCAGGGGCACCCTCCACCAGGCCCCCACTCATGTCCCCCTGCACCCCCACCCACCAGCAGCCAGGGGTACCCTCCACCAGGCCCCCACTCATGTCCCCCTGCACCCCAACCCACCAGCATCCAGGGGCACCCTCCACCAGGCCCCCACTCATGTCCCCCTGTACCCCCACCCACCAGCATCCAGGGGCACCCTCCACCAGGCCCCCACTCATGTCCCCCTGCACCCCCACCCCCCAGCAGTCAGGGGCACCCTTCACCAGGCCCCCACTCATGTCCCCCTGCACCCACACCCCCCAGCAGTCAGGTGCACCCTCCGCCAGGCCCCCACTCATGTCCCCCTGCACCCCCACCCCCCAGCAGTCAGGTGCACCCTCCACCAGGCCCCCACTCATGTCCCCCTGCACCCACACCCCCCAGCAGTGCGGGGCACCTGCCAGCAGGCCCCCACACATGTCCCCCAGCCAACACATCATCACAATCCAGATCCCAGGCTCCTATGCCCACACAAATCCCACCCCACGCCACCCCAGTCCAAACACCCAACCAAGCTTTACATCCATTCAAAATGGAAATACCCATTACATGATAGATAACAAATAAGCAGTATGCGCATGAGTACAAGTCTGTCAGACCCACACAATGGCAACACATGACTGTGAAAACCCACATTGTGACAGGCATGAAACCAATGAGAGAAGTCCACACATTGAAGTAAGAAACAAAAATGTATTATAGTGTAAATGAAGTGAATGAAATCTAAACAAACAATAATGGCAACAAATATCAAAATGCAGCATGTCCACAAAAATAATAAATAACGAAAATGGGAATCCAAAATAACCGTAAAGAAATTGTGTCCAAAGTCACTGTCCAACAAAGCAAATCCAAAGGAAAGTAAAGTGAAAATCCATTGCTCCATGGTGAAAAAAATAATAAAAGATGAAGGCCACAAATCCACTGTCAAACTATGTACAAAGAGAAAATCCATGGTCCATGATCCCAACGATGTAAATGAAACCTACAATAAAACCTACCTAACTAATAACTATGTACAAAAAAGTGCGGCATAGTCCAAGCGCCCCAAATTAAAAAAAAGAAATAAAACCTAACACTAATTAACTATATACAAAGGCGGCGGGCTAGTCCAGCGGTACACTCCGTGGTGTCCCGGGCTAGGGCATCATCGAACTCCTGTTCGATGTCCCGGAGGCAGTCCTGTTCCATGGCCCCGAGGGTCCGCAGGTACGCCGACATGTCCTCCTCCAACTCCCTGCGGATTCCCTCGAGGCACTCGGCCCGCCTCAGGGTGTTAGGCGGAAACCTGTGAAGTTCCCTCTGGGACCACTGCAAAAGATTTAGGACTACAGGTGTTTGGCAGTAAACCCACTTGGTAGCAGTCTGTACCACACAGATTCACTTGGTAGCTGTGGCTGAGCAGTCAAACTTCCCTCAAGAATTGTTAGGCAGTATGTGGAGTATACAAAATAGGGCAATTTACACAGTAGAACAAGCAAACACGGAACAGAGCTTCGGTGTAAAGATATATAGTTATTTATTTATAAAAACACGTCTATGGAAAACACACTGGCACTAATACGGCAAACAACTTCAATCACAATTACTATAAGTAGATCAATCCCCCTAACAATAGTTCGACAAGTCTAGGTTCAACGGCACCACTTATTTGCAGATAGAGGTGAAGGCTTTAAGCTAGATGGCACTCTAGTATTCGTTAGGACAGGAGAGAAAAGGCAGGGTATGAAATCAACTCGGTACCAACACTTTTACGAACAAATGCAAGGCAAGTAAGGCAGGGTCTACTGTAGATCGCAAAGTTCAGAGGCCAGGCCCACTCGGAGAGAGGCAAGGCGAAATGTTGCCAAAAGTATCACAGTGGCAATGCACTTCGAGTCTTTGGCGCAAATTGTCACAGAAAGATTGGACCAGTTCAGAACAGAAAGTTAAGAAGGCTTGGAGGCGACCCAATGGAGAGGCAAGGATTAAGACACCTCAATCTATCCGGCAAAAAGGGAAGCCAGGCGGACACGGTACCTTGTATGTGGGGAGACAGCTCCGGCGGGGGCAGTTGTTCCTGGTGGTGGATGCAAGTCGGGGCTTTGCCAAGAGAAGAGATGATCTCGTCGTCGAAGGAAAGTTGAAGATCATTGCACCACCAGGGAAGAGACCAGCCGCGGAGCGCTCAGTCACAAGGCACCACCTTTTGGTCGCAGTACAGGGTTTAGTGGCTATCCGGTTGCCGGGGTGCTCAGCACGGGCAATTCGACCACTGCGTCCTGGAACGAAGAAAAAGCAAAGGGGACTGGTTGTTCTCACCAGTCAGGGGAAGAGACTCTCCGGTGGGGAGATCTCCTCTGTCGTCGGGAAGTGGTGAGTCGCTTCAGCAGGGCTCCACCGGAGGCGTCGTCGTTGCAGGTCGGCTCAGCTTTACCCTCGTCGGATTCTTAGGTCCTGTGGCGACTTCTGAAGATCCAGTCCCAAAAGCCCTGCTTTTATGCAGAAAACCCCCATTCATTCAGCGTAGCTGTCAATCAGAACACGCTAAGTGGTGAGCGGGGTGGTTCACCACTAGGGCCAATCACACCAGAGTGCGACCTGAGTTGGCAAGGCAACTCAGTCCAGGGTGCCTAAACCCCCTCCCATACCCTCTGTGGTAACCAGACAGAATGGCACCACTTTGGAGGGCCTCTGTGCAGAAGCCCGCCAAAAGTGGAACAAAGGGCTCAACCTTTGGTTTAGGAGTCACAGAGACGAACACAGACGCCATTTTAAAAACCGAGTTCTGGCAGAAAATACCAACCGATAAGATAAATAAACCAGTGGTATGTTAGAGATTAACGAGAAAAAGTATTAACCTCTAACAATGGGAAGAATCCCATAGTGTTATATTCGGGGTCGAATATAACAAGTAGTTTCCACTGCCACCAGCCAAAACTCGACGAGGGGTGACGGGACAGTGCCCCCTCGAATAACAGACCCAGGAGTAATCGAATTACCCCTACTAGTACGTCCACAATAGGATGGTTTGTACCAGTTCTGTTAGTAAATTTAGGTCTAGTAAAGCCAATGGTGACTTTACATGCCCTGGGAGACAGTAGTCAGTCCCAGGGTCTATGGTGGGGATCCTCTAGGACGCCCCGGTGTTACAGCACGGAGGGTGCGGTGTAACACACATAGAAAAACATATGAGACCCTATGGAGTAAAAGACCCCATAGCCCATAGAAGACCTTGACATTCAAAGGAATTACACACATTCATGTCCAAGAGTGGGAGAAAAAGAGTCTCACTCTTGGCAGGATGGAAAAAACAAACTCCAGAAATCCAGCAAAGCTGCTGGGGGACTCACTAGGTTAGGAAATTCAGCCTAAACAGAGAATTCTCCCTAACACAGGACCCTCCGCATGGAGTTCTCCGCCCTGAACATCGTGAGCCGTGCCTCTTCCGCCCACCGCCGCTTCGCACCTATCTGCTGGCCCAACCGCTGCCACACGGAAGACACTTCCCGTCCTGGGTCCTCCTGCCCTCCGGCCGATGCCTGCCCCTCTGATGTAGATTGCCCCGAGCCATGATGCCTCCCACGTTGACTCCGCTGCTGCCTCCGACGCAACTGCCTCTGCCAGCACGACGGCATCCAGTCTGATGGAATCCACTGACACCGTCGTGCACCTGCCCTGCCCAATGATGCCAGCACATCCTCCATCTGCTGGGGTCCAGCTGCTGTGGTGTCCACCCCTGCTGGACCTCCGACTCCCGACTGTGGCAGGGATGGCATCCCCACCAAGCTGGCTGCATTGGTCAGGGCAGGTCCACAGGGGGCCCTGGTGGCATCTGGGCCGGAAGACGGCATGGAGAACGACTGGCGTATAGTCTCCACAGAGGAGGAGAGGGCCGCCAGATTGGCTGACACATGTATGAAACCCCCGACCACGGCCGATCCCAACTGGGCCACGTCGGCACAGTGCTCTTCGTGATGACGTGCAAGCTCCTCCCGGGAAGCATGCACGTCATCACGAATGACACCCGTGCGCAACGCGACACCAATCAGGACGTTCTCCATACGGCCACGTCCGCAGGTGGAGGGGAGTCAGATGACATGGACATCCCCCTACCTGCGGACGGGCCTGGGATGGGGCATCCCTGCTGGTGCATGGTGGTGCAGTCACAGTGTCAGGGACAGTGACATGCACAGGCCCATCCACGGCAACCTGTGCTGCCTCCTGCCCCTGCCCCTGCCCCTGGACTGCACCACTTGCACCAGCAGAGATGCCCTCACCAGGCCCCATGTGCGCCTCAGTAGCGGCCTCCTCTGTGGAAACCACCAACCTGGATGGCTCCACACCGTCTTCCGCCGTTGCAAGCCCCTGTGGGGGCTCACCCACCCCTTCCGCTGCAGTCGTGGGGGCATCCCCGCCGCTTTGCTCCACAGCGCCGTCTCCGCCCTCTTCTTCACTTGCCTCTGTGTAGAGGGAGACATAGAACACAAGCATCAGGTTACTGTACAATGGTCCCCTAGACAGGAAGCAATAGCAGATGAGTGGCACTGTCAAAGATCACTTCCATCATGTCCCTCCACAACACATGGGTCAGTGCAGGCAAAACACATGCAGTAACAGGCATGGCACATGCTATGGACATTTGCATACATGTCCAAGGGACTCTCCAAACATACAATGGTGTTATGGAACTCACATGCATCATGGGTCATGCCTATCACATGCACACACATCATCGTAGTTTCATCCATCTGGCCTTTTACACCCCAGAGACAGTGGATACAAGGATAACTAGGCTGCATCTGTGAATCTGTACATTGTCACAGACATGTGTCATGCATCCATGGCATTCACAAGTCACAGACACACAGGTCAGACACACAGACATGGATACATGTACATGGCATCAGCACCCATCCCTCACTCCCACCCATGTCCAGGAACAGAGACTGGCATGCTCTCATGTGTCCAATCCGCATAGGGCTCCCCATGTTGCATTTAAACACATGCACCAACCGTGTGGTTCACACATTACTGGTCTCACATGCATAACCATGATGTCCCTGCACACATACATGCGTACATGGCCTATGTCACACATACAGGCAAGCTTCAGACAACCAGCACACTGCAACATGCCCTGTCTCACACAGCAATGCTTGCCCACTTACCGCTCAACTCCAGACGGGTCTGCCTTGCAAGGATCTGGGCGTGGAGCGCTGGGTCTACATGTTCCAGGACCCTCAGCTGGATGGTACCCATGCGGCCCCGGCCCCCCTCCACGAGGCGCCGGGCCTTCAAGAGGGTCCTGGACCTCAAGTCCTCCCAGCGCTTCTTGACTTTCTGGATGTTGCGGGTTGCCACCCCCTCCGCGTTGATGGCAACCACCAAGTCGTCCCAGATCCTGTCCCGTCCTTCCTTGTTGGCGCGTGACGATCCGAAGAGGGCATCATACTGCCCCAGGACTTGCTCCACCAGGACACCAACTTCAGTGGCAGTGAAGCTGGTGCCCCTCTGCGTCTCTGGCCGGGGGTTGCCACTGGTGCCAGATGTTGCAGTGCCCGACATGGCAACCCCAGAGGCAGGAGTGGGTGGGCAACTGGGTCCTGGGGCTGGGCTGTGGAGCGATGGTATACCAGTCGGGAGTCTTCTGTTCCAGCAGGGGTGGACACAGCAACTGGACCCCTGCAGATGGCAGATGTGCAGGCACAAAATGGCAGGGCACGGTGGCAGCAGGCAGGCAGGCAAGCAGCAGCAGATGGCTCATGGGAGGTTGCTCGGGGCTCTGGGGGGCAGTAATTCGGCCTTTTGGGCAGGAGCGTGGTCTTCAGTGTGCTTACGCGTGGCCAGCTTCATACGGAGTGAATTGGCACGTGAAAATCCTGCACGTCAACGTGAAATTCGAGGAAAGGGCCTTAGCGCGTAAGCGCGTCAGCACGTATACGCGATCCCATTGGACCAAAGGCCCTCAGCACGTAAGCGCGTCTGTGACGTGACGCGTGCGGGTGTTTCCCTCATAGCACGTGATGACAGAGCACACGTGGAAACACTGCACGTCAGAGTATCATTGCGTGTAATTGGAGGAAAGTGTGCGTACACTCAATTGGCCTGGGTACGTGTATTGCAGGGGTGCGCGGGAATTCTCACACGCGATTTGCTTGGGTACGTGTATTACAGGGGTGCGCAGGAATTCTCACACACGATTTGCTTGGGTACGTGTATTACAGGGGTGCGCGGGAATTCTCACACGCAATTTGCTTGGGTACGTGTATTACAGGGGTGCGCGGGAAGTTTTATACGCTCGCCAACAACACGTATCCATGGAATTGAACGGGGCTAAGGCATGCGCACAAAAAAACGTGCTAATCCGGAAACACGTACGCCAGCAGGAAGCAGGCGTACGTCGACCCGCGCAGCATAAAAGTGTGCGCAAACAACAAACAAGCTCAGACGCCATGATGAATATACCGTTCCTAGCAGCAGTGGCCGTGGGTTACCGAAGGAGGAGGAGGAGGATAGTGAGGGCCTGAATTTTCACACCCAGAACCAGCCTTTTTGGGATGCCTGATGACCAGGTGTATGGGAGGTACAGGTTTCCACCTCACTTAATACTGGACCTGGTGAGTGAGTGGGAGGATGACCTCACATCACCCACCCTGTGCTCCCAAGCACTCAGCCCCCTGGAGAAGGTCCTTAATGTACTGCACTTCTTGGCCACTGGATCATTTCAGCGGACAAGTGCCATAGTGGGTGGGGTGTCACAGGCCACGCATTCACGCTGCCTACACCAGGTCTTGAACATCATCACTGCACGCCCATCAGTCCGCAGGCACATATACCTGCCCAGAACACCTGCAGAAAGGCAGGCTGCCGCCCTGGATTTCTACGGTGTGGCACAATTCCCCAAAGTGCTAGGTGCCATTGACTGCACCCATGTGGCACTACGTCCCCCCAGGGCGTCTGCGCACATCTATAGGAACCGCAAGCACTGGCATTCCATCAACGTGCAGGTAGTATGTAATGCCAAGGGAATCATCACCTCAGTATATGCCAACTATCCAGGGTCCACCCACGACAGCTTCATTTACCGAAAGTCTACCCTAAGCCGGGGCCTAGAAGCTGGGCGGCATGGCGATACATGGCTGCTTGGTGAGTATGAATGCCACTGCACATGCATGCATGTCAGGTGCAGAGTTATGTCACTACCCCACTAATGATACCCATCACCTCCTCACCAGGGGACAGTGCCTACCCTCTGAGCACCCACATGATGACGCCAATTCGGAACCCCATCACGCCTCCCGAGGTAAGATACAACACTGCAGATATTGCAACCCGGGGCATAGTGGAGCGCACATTCGGAGTGCTCAAGTCACGCATTCGCTCCCTTGACCGTTCTGGCGGGCAGCTGTTATATGCGCCCCCAGTAGTGTGCAGGATCATAGTGGCAGCATGTGTCCTGCACAATGTTGCAACACGCCGGGGCCTGGCTGTGGACATGGTGGTGCTCCCAAATCCCCAACCACATGCACGCCCGCTGCGCATGGGAGGGGAAAGGGCACGGGGTGAGGCAGCCCGTACGCAGCTGGTGGCTAATTACTTTACATAGAAATCACACCCCTGTGGAGTGCACATAGCCCTGGCACATACCATCTGATAAGCAATGATGACTCGATCTGACAATTATGACGAACAAAGGGACAGTCAACTGTCAGAACCATAGCAGCTTGAGATTGTTCATGTGGAAGTGTCACAATGTGTGCATCCCTACCTACACAAACACCACCAATGCAGTGTCATCAAAAGACACACTTCCATGCAGCAAAAATGAATACCCATTTGCAAAATACTACATGAGAACAGTGCCATGTCACCCAACCCCTCCCCGGCAGGGCCACACAACACACCATGGCATGTCATTCAATGTGAGAGCAAACAAATTAATCCCCACAACATGCCCCAAGGGTCACCAACCACAGTGTCCCTAATGGAAACTGGCCACACATGAAATGCTCACAGTAATGCAGGACCAACAACACACATTACCAAATACTTACCAAGAATACCAATCACCTACACAACCTCCAACCTATCATAAACATGACAGTACAGACTTAAAAAATTGGTAGCCTCACTACCTGATAATGCCAGCACTTCGAACACTTCCAAGTATACAGTGTTAGCGCCACGCAAGAGTGTAGGTGCACTACTTACAACATGGACTCCAGTCCCAAAGTAGACCGCCTTGTGAAGACATGAGAAATGGACCGGCAAATTAGGAGGATGAGATGGATGCAGGGGCACATATCAATACACCATGCAGTGTACAATACAACAACAATATGCACTAGGAATGTATACACAGTATTGACTACAGACTGCCCACACATCAAATGGGAGTCCAACGTCACTGTGTACGTCAATGTCACTTGGGCACACCCTTTGCAAGCCCATGGAAAGGGGAAGCAGGAGGGGTGTGTGTCACACAAACCCAAGCATCTGAAGCAAATTCAGGACAAGCCTGCATGTGCCCATCCACAATACAGCGTATGCCCACGGGAGCCACACAAGGCAACACACTGTCCAAAAAATCAAAAAAAAAAAAAAAAAAAGGAAAAAATAATCAAAAATGCCCATTAATGGGCCCAGGAGGGGGGGAGGAGGAGTTCCGAGGACAGGGTGCACACCAAAACCCACCTGTGTGGATCTTGCGAGAAAAAAAAACACCTCCATGGGCTCATGGCCTGCACGGCTACCCTATTGTGAGAGAATCACTGCTGTCACTCTCCCCAGACTCTGCAGCTGCCTCAGGAGGTGGTGGCACTATGGGAGGCAGCCCACGCAAAGCCCTAGTCTGTTCCTCCATGGCAGCAAGCATGCGGGTCTGGAAGGTCTGGTTCTGGAGGATAATCGTGCTGAGGTCCCCATGCAACAACTCACGGGATGACCGGACCTCCTCATGAGTTGCCTGCATCTCAGCTGAGAGCGTACATGTGAGACGCTCCAGCTGCTGTTCTGTCATTGTGTTTGTTGAAGCCTCAAGCTCAACAAGAGTCGTCCTGAGGTGATTGAGTTCCAACCTCAGGGCTTCCCTGTGGCCCTGGGACTCTATGGAAATGGCTTCCCGCAGAGTCACCAGTGCCGCCCGCCTGTCCCTGTCGGACGCCAACTTGTACTCCCTGTGTGACTGGCAGATGGAGTCTGTTGCCTGCTGTAGTCGCTCCATCAGCCTTTCTGGGGGGACAATGGAAGTGGCTCCCTATCCATGGCCTGAGCCATCATCTCGATGATGCTGCCTGTTGGGTTGCCATACCGTATATGGATTGCTCCCATGCGGTATTGCCAGGTGGCGTACGGCCACCACGTCGGCGGGCACCACACCTGTCTGGGGCAAGGCGAACTGCGCCTTGCTGTGCCGGCACTGCCTGAGGCTGCAGGACTGCATTCCCCCTCTGATCTGCTGGCCCAGGAACAGGATCAGATGTTGCGGAGTGTGACCCTGCACCCGTAACCACCAAAGGCGTACCTGCCAACACTGACATCCCCATTGAGGGTTCTACCCCTGGTGCAGGTGGGTCGGACAGAACAGCATCCCTCCCAGGAACACTCACCTGCGACGGCACATAGGTATCATCATCCGAATTGACACCTGAATACAGCTCGGGGGAGGTGCACCCAGAGACATCCCTTGAGAGCACGACCTGCAGCAGTTGTGGGTTCTCACCCACCACCATACCACGTCCCTCACTGGTGGTCGGTCGGTCCTGAGACCCCTACTGGGTCTGCACCATCTCCACAACCCCAGCAGTATCAAGTGCGTCATCCCCTGCAAAGACATGAAAGAAAAGAAATGGAAACAGGCATTAGCACCATGGCACACAATTAGGGCTGAGAAGCTACAGAACCAGTGCTTGATTGATACATGTCCCACATGGCTAAAACCCTCCCATGCGTGCACCGTCACTGTGTATGAAGGGGAGGCAAATGGCACACATTGATGACACCAAGATGGAAGATCAACACATTTGCTGCATGCTGCCTAGCAGTGGCATCACACATTGGCCTGTAATTGGCAGGTCAAATACACATGCCATCACACAGATGGCATGTACCCTAGCCATAAAGTGAAGAGGGAGAGGAGGGCACTACTTGTTCATTCAGTCTAGTTTGCTCATGAAATTGCTTTTTTAATTGAAATAGTTCAAATGTTTAACCTGGAGCTGCCAGTCCAAAATGGTCCTATAGCACAGAGACATGTCTAAACAAATGATATCCAGGAAACAAAGTCAGTCCACTTTACCATAGCCATGTCAGACATGTGACAATAGGACTGAGAAATGCCTAGTAAAAGTGGTGGAATGCAAACAATCTGCTTGAATAAACAGAGAAAAATAAGCAACAATGTTGTGGCAAGATGACACTTCAAGGGCAACTGGCGTGGTGTTGGGCTAGATGTCTACTGTTGGCAGAAGGGAAACTGCTATACCCAAATGCTGGTGCGCAGAATGTATTGGATGAGGCACATGGGTGACCCAAACCACTCAGGCACACACACCCTCACCTGGCACCCAAACAGAAGCCCTCACACACACACCATGCACATGGATGACACACACATGCATGTGCACTCACCGGACAATGCCTCGAAATCTGCCAGTTCTCCCACGCCTTGGATCTGTTCCTCCGTGACGTAGGTCCCAGCAACATGCTCATGTGGAGTGAGTTCTATGTCCTCTGCTGGAGACCCACCTCCAGTCACTAGAGTAGCGGCATGACTTGAGGCCAGCTTATTCTTTGCCCTGCGCTTCAGGTCATTCCAGCGCTTGTAGCATTCAGTAGCTGTGCGCCTCACGATTCCAAGGGCACTTATGATGTCCGCGATGGTCTGCCAGTGTGCCAGACGTTGTGCAGGTGTGGTCTTGGATCCTGCAATATTCACCATTTTGCGGTCATGTGCGGACACATATTCTACAAGTGCATTCAGTTCAGCCTCATTGAAGCTGGGCTTCCTTGACGGGCCGGACTGTGTAGCCGTGTCTGGGGCATCAGCCTCTACTGGACAAGCACTCTTCCTCTTCTGCTTGGAAGGTGGTGGGAATCCTGAGTGTCCTACGCCACTCTGGACACTACGGGCAGGAGCCGGGGTGAACTCTATACTAGGAGTGTGGGATTGCACACTCAGCATGGGAGTTGGTGCAGGCATTAGCTCAAGTGTGATGGTGTCAGGGGGAATGTCAGCAGGATGGACTACGACCGACACTGTCCTGGCTGGGTGTGTGAGAGGTGGGTTGGATGGAGCCACAGCTGCCCCTGCAGCCTCCCCACCCTGCCTACTCGGGGCAGCAGATGACCTTGCTGCCCCTGATCCACGTGGCCTGATGACACCAACGTGCACCGGCGCACGTGGCCTAGACCTGCTGACCTGGAAGTCAGCCATGGAGTCACCCTGTGCCAGGTCTGGTGCCACAGTGGGCTGGTCCAACAAGGGCTGAGCATGGATGGTGTGAGCCACGTTACCCTCAACCAGGGGGGGGCATGGGTGTCCCTGACTGGTCCTCCACACATGGGGGGCTAGGGGCACCCTGCAAGTCATGGCCACGTTCCCTACCGGATCCACCACGGCCACCACTTGGGGCTCGGCCACCTTTGCCACCCTTACGGCTTGGTCGCCTCCCAACCATGGCACTGATGTTATTGTGCGAATGGGAGTCACTGTGAACTATTGTCCTGGGCAATTGGGGGTCAAAGGGGTTGGGTACCAGATGGTAATCATACCCTAGTGCTCTAGCAAGGCTGTATGTCACCCCTGGGGAAAGATGACGGGTCACACAACGCACAGGCCCCCCAAAAAAGGGAAGTAAGGTGCACGCAACCCCTCCTAGACTACGTGTGTGGAAAAATAAACCTGCACTACGCTGTGGCACACAGAAACACAAGAATGAACGTTTGCGTGTCACACACAGCCTAGAATGACCTCTGAAGGGGTACGCGACACACGGGGCAAGCACAGATGTTAAATACGTGCGCGACTCACCGTCTGCCAGGAAAAAAAGCGTGAAAAAGACACGCCTTGTGCGTGTTGGCAACACCCCGCCAAAAGAAGAATTGTACGCTGTCTGAGGAGACAGGACAACAGCAGAAGCGAATGCTGTTTGAGGAAACAGGCCCAGGAAAAAGAGGAAAAGAGAAAAAGCTGTCAGAGGTAACAGGGAGTACAAACTTGAAACGCTGTGAAGTAAATCGCGTGTGATCCGACAAGAAGTACAGATTTCACCCACTCGCTCTCCACGAAAAGCACGTACAAGGAAATGGTGTTCTACACGTACCTTTTATACCCACGTCACAGGCGCGCATACGCGCTGAGGCCATTTCCACCAATTACACGCTTTGACACTCGGACGTGTATTTTTTTTACACGCGCCATTCTCAACGGCCATGCGCGTGACATCATAGACGCGCCTGGGGGCCTTTGGGCCAATGAATTAACATACGTGTGCTAACGCGCTTACACGCTAAGGGCCTTTCCTCGAATTACACGCAGACGTGCTGGATTTTCACGTGCCAAATCACTCCGTATCAAGTTGGCCACGCGTAAGCACACGGAAGACCACGCTCCTGCCCAGAAGGCCGAATTACTGCCCCCCCAGAGCCCCGAGCACGCTCCCACCTGCCATCTGCTGCTGCCTGACTGCCTGCTGCCCATGTGTCCTGACATTTGCTGCCTGCACATCAGCCAGGGGTGCTGTTGCTGTGACCACCCCTTCTGGAACCGAAGACTCCCGACTGGGATACCATCGCTCCATAGCCCAGTCCCAGGACCCAGTTGCCCACCCACTCCTGCCTCTGGGGTTGCCATGTCGGGCACTGCAACATCTGGCACCATTGGCAACCCCCGGCCAGAGAGATAGAGGGGCACCAGCTTCACTGCCACCGAAGTTGGTGTCCTGGTGGAGCATGTCCTGGGGCAGTATGATGCCCTCTTTGGAAGGTTGCGCGCAGACAAGGAAGGATGGACTCGGATCTGGACGGACATCGTGACTGCCATCAATGCGGAGGGGGTGGCAGTCCGACTATTCCATCATGTGAAGAAGCGCTGGGAGGACTTCAGGTCCAGGACCCTCAAGAAGGCCCGGCGCCTCCTGAAAGCAGCGGATGCTAAGGGGCGCCGGGGCCACCTGTCGGAAGATCAGATGAGGGTCCTGGAATGCATATCCCCAGCGCTCCACGTCCAGGTCCTTGAGAGGCAGACCCGTCTGGAGTCGAGCGGTAAGTGTACATGCATACGGATTGTAAGCTGTGCGTGTGGTGGTGTGGAGTGTGCAGGTTGCACATGTGGTTTTATGTGGCCAAGTATGGGGGGGTACAGGGCCGTGAGGCTGACACATGCGAGGGCTCTCATGTGTGACACATGGATGGTGCTTGTGTGTGTAGGCTTGCATGGCAAAGGATGTGGAAGAATGATTGGCAGGTGTGACATGGATGCCAATCTGAACACTGCGACAGTTGGCGGAAGTGTACACATGCATGCAAGTGTGGTGGTGTGTGTGCATGTGTAGTGCACTCCCTGTGTCGCATGTGATGTCTGGCTCACCTTTGCCTGCTCATGCTCTTGTATGTGTATGGATGGTGCTGGCTGTTGCAATATGGCTGTGGTATAGCTCATGTGTGCAAGTTGAAATGACATGTGTGTTGGGGATTGTGATGCCATGTCGGAGGTTTGCCAATGCCACTCATGTACAACTGTCATGTGTTTATGAGTCCATTATACAGTGCCCTGATGCCTGTGTTTTATTTATCCCTGTCTGCAGCGTCAACTGATGAAGAAGGCAGAGAAGGTGCTGTGGAGCACAGCGGCAGGGGTCGCACCACCAGCCAGAGACGCAAGGCCCGGCTCCCCTCCCAGGTTGTGATCTCGTTGGGGAGTGAGGAGTCCGGTGCCGCGTCCGAGGCTGCAGCTGCCCAGGGAAGGTCCAGGAGGCAGAGGTTGGAGTTGGACTCCTCGGCAGCAGAAGGGGCAGCTGGGACCCCACAGGGCCCAACGGAGGAAGATGGCACAGAGTCATCCAGGTTGGTGGGGGGTTTGGTGGAGGAGGAGGCCGTGCAAGCAACACAGGCGGGGTCTGGAGGTGGGGATTCCACTGGTGCTAGTGGTGCAGTGCAGGACCAGGGACAGGTGACAGCACAGGCCGCTGCGGAGGCAGAGGTTGGAGTTGGACTCCTCGGCAGCAGAAGGGGCAGCTGGGACCCCACAGGGCCCAACGGAGGAAGATGGCACAGAGTCATCCAGGTTGGTGGGGGGTTTGGTGGAGGAGGAGGCCGTGCAAGCAACACAGGCGGGGTCTGGAGGTGGGGATTCCACTGGTGCTAGTGGTGCAGTGCAGGACCAGGGACAGGTGGCAGCAAAGGCCGCCGCGGAGGTGCCTGTGTGCAATCCTGTCCCTGCTCCTGTCACTGCATCATCTTGCACCAGCAGGGATGCCTACCTCCAGACCCGTTCTCAGGGAGGGGATTGGATTACACCAACTGGCCTTCCTCTCCCTGCGGATGTGGCTATCCTGCAACAGGTTGAGCCTGTCCAGGATGGGGTGGCGTTGCGTCAACGGGCCATGCGAGCTGACCTGCAGTCTTTCCATGATGACACTGCACGTCTTCTCGCATGGCTCGTTGACCGCGTTGACCCACTGGGACAGCTCACCATGGCCGGATTCCTCCATTTCCTGGACCTTGTTCCGACCCCCTCCTCAACGGAACCCCCTATGCCCCAGTCGTCCTCCATGCCATCTTCCCACACATGTATCACCTGGGTGCCCTGTGGAGCTGCCTCTGACTGTGCGGCCAGGCTGGTGGACAACAGATCCCTGCCACAGTCGGGAGTCGGACGTCCAGCAGGGGTGGCCACATCAACAACTGCAACCCAGCTGGAGGAGGATGTGCAGGCACCATCGGACAGGGCACATGGACAGCAGCAGCAGCAGGAGGCTGTAGGTGGGAGCCACGATGGCTCGGGGGCTTCGACATCGGAGGGGCAGGCACCGGCCGGAGGGCAGGAGGACCCAGGACGGGAAGGGTCTTCCGTGTGGCAGCAGTTGGGCCACGCCATAGATGCGGCGGGCAGAAGAGGCACGGCTCACGATGGTCAGGGCGGAGAACTCCATGCGGAGGGCCCTGAGGCGGGCCGAGTGCCTCGAGGCAATCTGCAGGGAGTTGGAGGAGAACATGTCATCGTCCCTGCGGACCCTCGGGGCCATGGAACAGGACCGCCTCCGGGACATTGAGCAGGAGTTCGATGATGCCCTGGCACGCAACATCCAGAAGTGAGCCGTTGGACTAGCCCACTGCCAATCTATATAGTTAATTAGTGTTAGGTTTTCTTTTTTTTTTTTAATTTGGGGCGCTTGGACTATGCCCCACTTTTTTGTATATAGTTATTAGTTAGGTGGGTTTTATTGTAGGTTTCATTTACATCGTTGGGATCATGGACCGTGGATTTTCTCTTTGTACATAGTTTGCCAGTGGATTTGTGGCCTTCATCTTTTATTATTTTTTCACCATGGAGCAATGGATTTTCACTTTACTTTCCCTTTGGATTTGCTTTGTTGGACGGTGACTTTGTACACAATTTCATTACGGTTATTTTGGATTCCCATTTTCATTATTTATTATTTTTGTGGACATGCTGCATTTAGATTTTTGTTGCCATTATTGTTTGTTTTGATTTCATTCACTTCATTTACACTGTAATACATTTTTGTTTCTTCAATGTGTGGACTTCTCTCATTGGTTTCATGCCTGCCACAATGTGGGTTTTCACGGTCATGTGTTGCCATTGTGTGGGTCAGAATGACTTGTACTCATGCGCATACTGCTTATTTGTTATCTATCATGCAATGGGTATTTCAATGTTGAATGGATGTAAAGCTTGGTTGGGGGTTTGGACTGAGGTGGCGTGGGGTGTGATTTGGGTGGGCATAGGAGCCTGGGATCTGGATTGTGATGACATGTTGGCTGAGGGACATGTGTGGGGGCCTGGTGGAGGGTGCCCCACAGTGCTGGGGGGTGGGGGTTCAGGGGGACATGAGTGGGGGCCTGGTGGAGGGTGCCCTGCACTGCTGGGGGGTGAGAGTGCAGGGGGACATGAGTGGGGGCCTGGTGGAGGGTGCCCCTGACTGGTGGGGGGTGGGGGTGCTGGGAGACATGAGTGGGGGCCTGGTGGAGGGTGCCCTGCACTGCTGGGGGGTGGGGGTGCTGGGAGACATGAGTTGGACATGAGTGGAGGCCTGGTGAAGGGTGCACCACAGTGCTGGGGGGTGGGGGTGCAGGGGGACATGAATGGGGGCCTGGTGGAGGGTGCCCCTGACTGGTGGGGGGTGGAGGTGCTGGGAGACATGAGGGGGGGCCTGGTGGAGGGTGCCCTGCACTGCTGGGGGGAGGGGGTGCAGGGGGACATGAGTGGGGGCCTGGTGGGTGTGCCCCTGACTGGTGGGGGGTGGAGGTGCTGGGAGACATGAGTGGGGGCCTGGTGGAGGGTGCCCCTGACTGCTGGGGGGTGGGGGTGCAGGGGGACATGAGTGGGGGCCTTGTGGAGGGTGCCCTACACTGCTGGGGGGTGGGGGTGCAGGGGCACATGAGTGGGGGCCTGGTGGAGGGTGCCCCTGACTGGTGGGGGTGGGGGTGCTGGGAGACATGAGTGGGGGCCTGGTGGAGGGTGCGCTCCACTGCTGGGGGGTGAGGGTGCAGGGGGACATGAGTGGGGGCCTGGTGGAGGGTGCCCTGCACTGCTGGGGGTGGGGGTGCTGGGAGAAATGAGTTGGACATGAGTGGGGGCCTGGTGAAGGGTGCACCACACTGCTGGGGGTGGGGGTGCAGGGGGACATGAGTGGGGGCCTGGTGGAGGGTGCCCCTGACTGGTGGGTGGTGGGGGTGCTGGGAACCATGAGTGGGGGCCTGGTGGAGGGTGCCCTGCACTGCTGGGGGGTGGGGGTGCAGGGGGACATGAGTGGGGGCCTGGTGGAGGGTGCCCTGCACTGCTGGGGGGTGGGGGTGCAGGGGGACATGAGTGGGGGCCTGGTGGAGGGTGCCCTGCACTGCTGGGGGGTGGGGGTGCTGGGAGACATGAGTGGGGGCCTGGTGGAGGGTGCAACACAGTGCTGGGGGGTGGGGGTGCAGGGGGACATGAGTGGGGGCCTGGTGGAGGGTGCCCCTGACTGGTGGGGGGTGGGGGTGCTGGGAGACATGAGTGGGGGCTTGGTGGAGGGTGCCCTGTACTTCTGGGGGGTGGGGGTGCAGGGGGACATGAGTGAGGGCCCGGTGGAGGGTGCCCTGCACTGCTGGGGGGTGGGGGTGCAGGGGGACATGAGTGGGGGCCTGGTGGAGGGTGCCCTGCACTGCTGGGGTATGGGGGTGCTTGGAGGCATGAGTGGGGGCCTGGTGGAGGGTGCACCACAGTGCTGGGGGTAGGGGTGCAGGGGGACATGAGTGGGGGCCTGGTGGAGGGTGCCCTGCACTGCTGGGGGGTGGGGGTCCAGGGGGACATGAGTGGGGGCCTGGTGTAGGGTGCCCTGCACTGCTGGCGGGTGGGGGTGCTGGGAGACATGAGTTGGACATGAGTGGGGGCCTTGTGGAGGGTGCACCACAGTGCTGGGGGGTGGGGGTGCAGGGGGACATGAGTGGGGGCCTGGTGGAGGGTGCCCCTGACTGGTGGGGGGTGGGGGTGCTGGGAGACATGAGTGGGGGCCTGGTGGAGGGTGCCCCTGACTGGTGGGGGGTGGGGGTGCTGGGAGACATGAGTGGGGGCCTAGTGGAGGGTGCCCCTGACTGCTGGGGGTGGGGGTGCAGGGGGACATGAGTGGGGGCCTGGTGGAGGGTGCCCTGCACTGCTGGGGTGTGTGAGTGCAGGGGGACATGAGTGGGGGCCTGGTGGAGGGTGCCCTGCACTGCTGGGGGTGGGGGTGCTGGGAGACATGAGTTGGACATGAGTGGGGGCCTGGTGGAGGGTGCACCACAGTGCTGGGGGGTGGGGGTGCAGGGGGACATGTGTGGGGGCCTGGTGGAGGGTACCCCTGACTACTGGGGGGTGGTGGTGCTGGGAGACATGAGTGGGGGCCTGGTGGAGGGTGCCCTGGCTGCTGGGGGGTGTGGGTGCAGGGGGACATGAGTGGGGGCCTGGCGGAGGGTGCCCCTGACTGGTGGGGGGTGGGGGTGCTGGGAGACATGAGTGGTGGCCTGGTGGAGGGTGCCCTGCACTGCTGGGGGGTGGGGGTGCAGGGGGACATGAGTGGGCTCCTGGTGGAGGGTGCCCCTGACTGGTGGGGGGTGGGGGTGCTGGGAGACATGAGTGGGGGCCTGGTGGAGGGTGCCCCTGACTGCTGGGGGGTGGGGGTCCAGGGGGACATGAGGGGGGGCCTGGTGGAGGGTGCCCTGCACTGCTGGGGGGTGGGGGTGCAGGGGGACATGAGTGGGGGCCTGGTGGAGGGTGCCCCTGACTGGTGGGGGTGGGGGTGCTGGGAGACATGAGTTGGACATGAGTGGGGGCCTGGTGGAGGGTGCACCACAGTGCTGGGAGGTGCGGGTGCAGGGGGACATGAGTGGGGGCCTGGTGGAGGGTGCCCCTAACTGGTGGGGGGTGGGGGTGCTGGGAGACATGAGTGGGGGCCTGGTGGAGGGTGCCCCACAGTGCTGGGGGGTGGGGGTGCTGGGAGACATGAGTTGGACATGAGTGGGGGCCTGGTGGAGGGTGCCCTGCACTGCTGGGTGTTGGGGTGCAGGGGGACATGCGTTGGTGGGCAGTGTTGCAAGGTGACATGTGGGTTGGCTGGGGGGCATGGGCATGGTGGATGGGCTGCCTGCGGGACATGTGCAGGGTAGTACCCTGTGGTGTGGGCCGCCTGCAGGGGCCGTGGAGGGTGTAGAGGGAACACCTGGGAGGACCCACACGGGCAATTCATGTGTAGTGCTCCCCGCGCACCCCTGAAATACACGTACCCTGCTGCTTTTGCGTGTGATACTTCCCGCGCACCCCTGGAATACACATACCCTGATGGAATTGCGTGTGTTACTTCCCGCGCACCCCTGAAATACACGTACCCTGCTGCTTTTGCGTGTAATACTTCCCGTGCACCCCTGGAATACACGTACCCTGATGGAATTGCGTGTGATACTTCCCGCGCACCCCTGAAATACACGTACCCTGCTGCTTTTGCGTGTGATACTTCCCGCGCACCCCTGGAATACACGTACCCTGATGGAATCACGTGTGATACTTCCCGCGCACCCCTGAAATGCACGTACCCTGCTGTTTTTGCGTGTGATACTTCCCGCGCACCCCTGGAATACACGTGCCCTGATGGAATCGCGTGTGTTACTTCCCGCGCACCCCTGATGTACACGTACCCAGGACAATCGCGTGTGAAACTTCCCGAGAACCACTGAAATACACGTTCCCCGCTTGGCGTTTGCTGTTTGGCAGCCCTGTGAACTGGTCCAGGGTTAGCGCAGCCCTTTGTGATTATTTGGGAATTTTTAAGGTTTTTCCTTGCGTGAGGGCGTTCTTGGGGGCGTAACTGGTGCTGCTGCAGGGTCGCTGCGCCACTCTGCACCACGTCTGGTTTTTGAGGCTAAAATCCATGAATACGCTGTGCGATGAAAAGGATTTTATCGCACGCGGCTGGCGCAGTGTATCACACTGGGACACTGTGCGCCAGCCGCGTGCGCCACTTTTGTGCGAATTTCTATGAAGTACCCTGTAAAGCTGGGTGGAGCAACTAAGTGGCAGTGCATTATCTTGGAGCTATGTTGTCTTATCACATTACTTATGCATTGAGGACACAACAGATATTAATTAATAGTTGGTTGGTTTATGAAAGGAAATACGTGTTTTGCATATTATTTTGGAACACCTTTATGAATGTGAAAGAAGAAATGACAGCAATTCTTGTCATGTTGTTTCCAGTGAATATTTCTTCTATTTAGAAGTTGTTTGGGAATTGTACTCTGAAGTTATGTGTAGTGTGTGTGAGGTATTAATTAAGAAATGTATAGTGATGTGGGATTACTGTATTATTGATTAGGTTTGGAAGGTAGCTTTATGGGGTTGTCCATGGCACTTGGCCATTCAAACTCTAGTGTTAGTGGAGATGGGTAGTGGAAGGAGAATATACATCATGATATGTTTTGTTGAGTAGCAATAGTAATGATTAGTTTGAAGGTCCCTTTTCAAATCACGGCACCCAATTTGGAATACATTTTTCATGGTTGCTGTCATACGAAAAGGGACCTAGTCTTTTTTGATTGTAATGATGTTGGCAATTTATTTTTTCTTCTGATGAGAGATGTTCTCCACTTGAGCAAATCTCCTGTGAGGAATACAAAAAAAAGTTATTCACATCCCAGGCAGATTCTGAGTTGCAAATAACTATTTGTCTGGGCTGACGGGTGGCCACAGGGTTTTACATCCCACAGCCTTGACTGAGTCACTTGTTTCTCTTGGCCCTGCAAAGCCAAGGATGGTGGTCCATTAAACCCCCATCTCTACCTGTCAGCCTGGGCATGGAAGGTATATTGTATATTAAAAATATAAAGAAACATAATGCTTGACCTTCACTATCCCGATTTCTTTTTGATACAGCTTTTTTGTTAGATGCCATCAAGAAAGCAATGACAACGAGCCATAAGAAAGGATCATCTGCAGGGAAGTACATGTCTACAGTGTAAGATTTCAAGTAGTGTTGATAAATCTGTAGATACAAATCCTTAGATAATAAAGAACATATTATAGATAATACTTTTTTTTTATTTTAAATGTGCAATTTTAAATAGATGATGTCACAACAGAATATAAACATGGAACCGAGAATGTTTTTTGTGAAAGAAAAAAAAGAAAACATTTATCAAATGTGTTACTAGCTAGTAAAAAAAGAAAGATTTCTGGAAGAATAGGGAGTGAATTTGCTATCAAATTGAAACAGAGGAATAAAGATATATATAGGAAAATGTATCACTTTAAAATTTTAAAAAATCTTTGGAGAAGTGTGAAACCAAAATCTAGATATGAAGTAAAGGGTGTTTTGCAAAAGAACAAAATAGAAGTAGTAATTAAGAAAGCTTTTGAGAGAAAAAGAAAATAACTTAAGGTGAGTACACCATTCTATATAAATATAGAAACAGTTGATGTGTATACACGAGACCATTTTTGTGATGTGTTTGATGGAGAGTGGAAACACACTTCTCATTCGGAAAGATTTTTTAATGAGGAGAGTTACATTCAAGGAAAGAATTTTCCCCTAGGTATTGATGAGAGTGGACACAGCTATGAAGTCCAAAATGGTGTGATTTAAAAAAAACATGGTATGGTGTGATAATACAGAAATGGAAAGTCTGGGTCAGTCAAAAATAAAACCAAAGAAGGATTGTGAGGTATGGACATGCCATTTTTTGTGCAATATCAATACATTTTCTTGTAAAAAGTTAAAGACATTTTTGCAAGTTTTGCACCAAAAAATGATAATGTCCAAAGACAGATAAGGATACTATAAAGAATAGATGATTGTGAAGTTTGTGAAAAACAGGACTTTTGGATCATTCTCTAGTTTGTCTTGATCAAAGTAGATTTAAGAGTCAGTTTCATCATACACAGATGGTGACTTCACATCATACTTAAATGAGATACATTGTAGTTAAATTGTATCAGTGAAAAAAACAAATAAATCTCTTGCAGTTTTAAATCAAATGCTTTTGACTGGATCTGTAGAAAGATTAGTTTCTACAATTCAAATAATGCATATGATGCAATTAAAAGAGCATGTGGATGAAACATTTACAGGAAGTGGAAATGATGATCTACTCTTTCAAAGGATCAGATTCTTCCACAGTACAAAAAAAGTATTTCAATGTTTGAGTGTCTTGTCAGGGACCTGAGATTGTTTGCATATCTTGTCGACACACTTTTTATAAGTCTCAAGTGCAAATAGTCTACATTGAGGAGAAAATGAAACACACTGTAGAAGACGTTAGGAAAGAACCTTATATGTATTTGTATGTAAAATAACAATGTGACACAAGAGAGGCACTTTATGTTTGTGGGCACTGAGTTGGGTTTTATAATCAACAAAGTAATCCTCCAAGATGTGTTTTGAATGACATGGTAGTGCCTGATATCCTTTCTGTGCTTCAGAAATTGAAAAGGTTTTAAGTAATTGCATTGCAAACTGTTCATCCTTTCCAATGTATTGTTAGATTGCAAACACAGATGTCCAATCTGCCTAAGAAATCATTGAGCAAAGTGTGAGAGGCAAAGTTGTGTATTTATCTTTCAATTTGGAAGAAAATGTGAGCACTCTAGGAGTGAAGCGTGACATTGCAGATTCTTTGTTTTAGTAAATGGTGTTGTCACTAAAGATAAGAGAATTTGGCAACATCTTGTAGGTATTGGAAAAGTGAAAACCACTTTGGTGTTTCTATTGGCGCACAACGATTTATACAAAGGCAGTTTGACTGTACCAGACTTGTCTGTGTTTGATGTTGAGTCAACAAACAAAAGCAGTGAATGTTATTTCGGCATCTGTATGTTGCAGAAGGGAAAGGTTTATATGAACATTTCACTCTTCATACTCTACACTCACGTGACGTCATTGGTGATTGGAGATTGGATGATCGGAAGGTGCAAATCTCTGCTTCAGAATATCATTGTACAAGAATGTATTCTGAAGATCCCCATTCCACAACAATTTTGAATGTATTTTTCACTTATTGTACAAAAGTGAAATGTCAGCATTATTTTATGCTGTTGCTCACACACTTCAGACCGGAACTAGATTTCAAAATCTTTCTGCATGTGAGATGCTGCAACAGATGAAAGAAAAAAGGAACTTTTAGAGGGTACATTTATGAATATGCTTGCTACAATGAGAGGAATTCATGAATATTGGTATAGGAGACACTTTGAGGATAGGTGCATGATCAGAAACTTGGGATTTCCAACTTGGTTTGTGACATTGAGTTGCACTGAGTATGGTTGGGATGATCTTACAGAGTGGATTTGTGAAACTAATCTAAAGAACAAAAATATAGAACACATGACATCAGGAGAATTGTGTTCTGTTGATCCTGTAAGTATATCATGTTTTTTTAATCACACTTTTTTAGCTATGTTAAACTTTAAATGTAATAAGGAAAATGCTCCATTAGGTACTGTGTATCATTTCTTTTGGAGGAAAGAGTACCATACATGTGGGGCTCGATATATACATATTCTGTTGTGAATTAAAGAGTCTCCTCGGTTTGGTAAGGAAAGTGATTGCTGTGTGATGGAGTTCATTGAAAAATATGTTACTTGTTCCATTCCAGCTCAGCACGTGCATGCTGATCTACGGAACAAGGTGGAAAGAGTTCAAAAGCAGTCATGCGGAAAAAGTACTGTCAGAGAAAATACAAAAGTAAAGACACTCAGTGCAGATTTGGCTTTCCAAGGCCTGTGACACCAGTTGGTCGAGTGAATAGTTTAATGTCATCTGCATGACACCATGTTATGGTTAAGTCACCAAGAAATACATATCATTTAAATGGAATGCCAATTCAGTAATGATTACAATCCTGTCTTTGCTCAGCTATGGGATGTAAATACTGATGTATAGTTTATGTCTGATGATTCAACAGCTGTTGTTTGTTATGTTACTTAACAAGGGGGTCCTGGGAGTCCCTCTGCCAGACATTAGTCCTGGTTTTGAGAGACTTACCCAGAGTCTTTAGCTCACTATCTTTCACAGAGAAGAAATATCCCAAAGATAACAGTCTTTGTCCTGCCCTGGGGCAGTCCAGCACCGAAATTCTAGGCAATTCTCCTCTTAACACGAGTACCAACAGCATCCTCAGACACGTGTTACGGTCTGGTTGGACCTCATCAGTAGGGAGGAGCTGTGCCTCTCTAAGAATAGTGAGCAAGGGGTCCACGTCTGGATTCCCCTAGTAATTTAGGGTGAGACCCAAAAGTTACTTAAATATGCAAATTAACAAGGGGGTCGTGGGATTCCCTCTGCCAGCCATTAGTCCTGGTTACGAGAGACTTACCCAGAATCTTTAGCTCACTATCTTTCACAGAGAAGAAATATCCCAAACATATCAGTCTTTGTCCTGCCCTGGGGCAGTCCAGCACCGAAATGCTAGGCAATTCTCCTCTGAACAATTGGATTCCCCTAGTAATTTAGGGTGAGACCCAAAAGTTACTTAAATATGCAAAATTACAGTATGCAATTGTTATGCTACAGCATACATGACAAAAGCTAAAAAGAGCAATGCAGTGGAAGTATGGACAGAATCATCAGCAGATTAAAGTCTTAATCAGAAACTTCTAAGCTTTGGTTTGAAAATGCTCTCACATACAGAGTGTGGTAGCTACAGAGCTGCAGATCGCCTCGCTAGTATTAATGTAGTTTGGTTAAGTCTTGGACCAGCTAGGACTAGAAATCAGGTATTGAAACCCATGAGTGAAATTGAGCAGTTAGCTGAAGCAGTACCTGACAGTACAGAGGTTTTAATATGATCTCAATTGATCTGAAGTGTTGGAGGATCTTTGTTTATATGAAGTAGCACAATGCTACTCATGTGGAAATGTCGAAGCAAACAGTGACAGAGGATGGTTTAAAGTACATGGATGTAGTGGTTGTCTAGTGAGACATGAGAAGACGAGCCTCATTAACCACATGAAACTGTTTTACCAAACTGCAGAGAAAAAGAAATTAATTTGTTTTTGTCTTTTGCAGTTGTTCTTCACATGGTGTGCAGTAACTAATTTGTTGGAAATGTTGAAACTTTTGAAAAATAATTGTTTTGCTAATTAAATATAAAAAAGAGAGCAGTACTTGGAGTTAATGGAGAAAGAACTACATCAATAAGAACTTTTGGCAGCTGAATTGGCAAAGAGACTGCTGAGGCAAGTCATGATTCTGCAGGAGGAAGTCAAAATGTGCTTGGTGAGCAAATTATTCAAACTGATATTGACCTTGCAATGGAGGAAGTAGAAAGTGCAATGCAAAAAAGTAAAGTTGCAGATGTGAATTGTGATGACATTATTAGTAAATTCAATGTAGAGCAATAAGAAGGTTATTATAAAATTAAAGCTAGGTTCTTACATGGTTTACTGCATAATAAGCATCAATGTTTTTGTTTGTAATACGAACTATGATCCAACATGCAATGGATTCTTCTTTGGCATGCATTGTAACTGTTCCAACAGGTTTAGAACCATTTAATGTAGAAGGTGTAACTTTACATCATCTGTTCATTCTACCAGTGGAGCTTGACAACATACTAAAGTATCGAAAACTCCAATCAAGTTCAGTACAAGAAGTAGCAAATGTTCTTAGTAAATGAAATACTTATATTGTAAATGAAGTAAGTATGGTGTCTAACTTGATGATAGCTTCCATTCACTTGTGAATGCAAGGGGTTTTGAAGACTGACTACCACTTTCTGTTTGGATGTAACATGTACTTGTTTCTGTAGACTTGTTACAATAAACTCCTGTGAAAAGTCAATCATTTTTCAGAATGCTGCACTCTAAGAATACTCAAAAAAATATAGGAGGTATTTGTCAGTTTAGCCTTTGGAATTGTTTGAATTCCAGCCAGGAAATTATGATCAATATGAGGCAATCTGCAGACTTAGAGTATGCAGAAATGCTTAATAAGATTTGTATAGGTATACTTGAGTAACATGTGAAAGCAGTCTTAAAGGGAAGACTGATTTCTAACATGTTCCATGCAGATTGCAGTCGGTTTGATGTCATGTTGACTTTTAAGGAAAGAAATAGGTCTTGTGTTGCTTTGATGTGCACACTTGCAGAGTGTAACAAGTTTAACTCTACAATGTTGCTGTCAGAGAAGCAAAATATTGTGGTGCTAAAATGGTGTGATGGTTAACATGGTCGTGTTATGCCTTTAGAGTTGGATATGAGAGCAAAAGCTTGATTACGTCAACTAGAGAATTCAATTTCTAAAACAGCAGGTCTGGAAGTAGTTTTCAAACTATGCATCAATGCATGAGTAACTTGTGGGAATTGGTCTAGTCAATTGAGCCATGGGAAGAGGGATTGCATTTCACACTTTTCCTCATAGTACAAATATTGAACATGTTGAATTTAAGTTTGATCATGTAGAAGGAGCTCATTTGATTTCTCGGACCACTGCTCCATTCATGCTTTTTAAGGATACCTTTGTGAAAAGAGAACATTTTTCATTGTGCTCCACTTATGCAATAGCTATTCATAAATCAAAAGGGTTGACTTTGGAAGCAGCACTAATTGACATTGCTCATACAGTGTTTAAAGAAGGAATATGATATGTAGCTTTTTCACGTGTGAAAAACATAGAAGGTTTATTTTGAATAAACTTTGATGAAAGAAAAGTGACGGATGACATTTCTTGCATTGAAGAATATAATAGGTTGCTTGTACTGTATGCTCCTCACCTGAACCTTACACTTTTAACTGCAAAGCACTCATCCAGGAAACATAACTAGTCAGTGAGAGCACATTTAAAAGAAATCAGTGCTTGTAAGACTAAAAAGCAACAGAATTTAATGGAGTTGGAGAGTTGTTCAACTATAACATACTCTCACTGCAGATTTAATAATGAAACAGGAGTTGAATGCTATTGTAATTCATTTTTGTGTATGTTGTTTCAAATGACTCCATTGATGCAAGAAATAGCTTCTACAGCAGAGAAGCAACTATGTGTGGAGCTTTCATTTCTTAAAATATCTGTACATGAAAAACCACACAATTTACATTTCAAAATGTCAATCCAAAATGTAGTAGCTGTTTCAAGTAGAAATCGAAATGTTTTCGCAAAATACACAGGAAGATAGTCAAGAATGTTGAATGACTGTGTTTGATTTATGAGTGAAGGAAATTGTTAATGTAGATAGGTATGTAGGAATTAGTTACGAGTAGAATCATATGTGTCCACAATGTAAGAAAGGTTATTCTATTCTGTATTCGAATCTGTATGAACGATTTGTGAATGTGCATATCTCTAATCTGAAAAGTGTACATTTTTCTGATATTGTAAGTAAAGACACAGCCACAGCCTCCAGCACATCAATGAAGAAGCCTTTCTGTGCGCAGGATCTGGACTCCCTTGTGGACTACGTGCAGGACCACAGCGATGAGATGCTAGTGGGGCCGAATTGTCAATCTACGGCTGCCCATTGGAATACTCACTGGAAGCATGTTGCGGATAATGTGAGTGCATTCGGCCATGAGGTGTGCACAGCTGCCAAGTGCAAGAAGCGTTGGGATGACCTCAAACGCAGTGCTAAGGCCAAGCGTGCCTCTAATGACAACATGACTCTGGTGACTGGCAGTGTGCCAGCACCTGAGGAGGATGACCTCACTCTGCACGAGTCAGTTGTTGCGGAGTTCATACCGGTAGAATCGGTCGAAGGAGTGAGAGAGATGCAGGACTTTGATGCCCCGTCCATTGAGGGTTGTTGCATGTTAGTCTAGGCCATTTGTGTTTTACTTGTATGATGTGTTGTGCATGACTGCCACTACATGTCATGTGTACATGGTTGTCATGTGCAAGTCATGCAATGCTTCACTGATGCGTGCATGCTGTGCAGGGTGGTGGACATGTAGAGCAGACGGGGACTGTCCTCATCACCGCACTTGCACCCTATTCACATGCTAGTCACCCGGATGCCCCTCCAGTCCATGTTCCAGCTCACTGGCCCTTCTGCATGTAGCCAGGGGTGTCTTTCCTCTCAGCACTGGGACTATGTCATTGCATGACTGACATGCATGTGTCCTCTGCCTGCATGCGGGTACTCCACGTAGGCATGCCCCCTTGTCCCTCCACACCCTCTGCACCCGAATGTCACCATTGCACTGGTGTGCATCATTTTGGCGTACTGCAATGGCCTGTTCAAGCCTCCTGTGTACATGCTAACTTCCAACAGCCAACCTGCCAGACACATGCAGTGGGGTAAATACAGATTCTCTGCAAGGACATGAGTGCCCATTCATGTTCCATGTGCATTCCATGCATGCCTCTATGTGTCCTTGACTGGATGACCATTGTAGTACGTGTCCAGGATGACCTACATTTCATGGAATTTCATCAGCCATCCCATGCCCACTCTGGCTCAGTCCTGCATCACACACATGTTTAGGGTGTCACAGTCTGTGTGGGGCAGAGGCCTCCCCCTGTTTCAGGCCCACTGACTCTGTCCAACTGGTGTAGTGGCTTCTGCACACATGGGTGTACCACTGAGGGTTCATCATGTGTCCTGCTTACTGTCCCATCGTCATCTGCTGTGTTGTCAGTTGACCCAGATAATGCAATTGATGCTAGGCAACACTGTCTGCCAATACACAGGTCTCTGGTCACCCTCAAGGCATCCCTGCATTTTCACTTGGGGCGGTGGGGGTTTGCTTGTAGCCATGCAACCCATTGCATGCACATTGCACGTGATGCCTGAACTTGCCCTTGCACTGCCTTCATGTTTTTTGATACACATCATGATGTACTAATTTATGTAGATAGTGGGTAACGTACACATGTTCTGCACTGCATAAACTCACTTATGAACCATGTAACACCGTTCTACATGCCTACTCACTGATGCAATGTCAAAGTGACCTGGCATGCATGACAGGTTTTCATTTGTGTGTGACATGTCTGCTTCATGTGTTCACTGTCTGTGTGATGTCTATGTGTGGGTGTGTCATGTGCTTCTGACATGTGTACTAATGTTTTTTTTTTCTCCACTTTTCAGATGATGACACAATGGAGCCAGAGGATGGAGTTGTCATGCCAGGCACAGGGTTGTTATCACAACAGCAACCTGGCACAAGTGGGGGGCATGGGGTGGCAGGCCATGAGAACCCACATGTGCTACAGACAATCTTGTCATTGGCTGGCAATGAGTCCAGCCCAGATGACCACTCTGACGTCCATGTCGAGTTGGATGTGCATCAGGTCCATAAGTCAGGGGTGAGTGATTCTGATGTGGACGCTCCTCTGTCCGTGACACCTGCACTGAGGGGCCAGATGGTGGTGGGACGTCCTCCTGTGGTGGATCGGGATGCAGGTTCACCCTCCACACCAGTCGCTGATGTGCCTGGGGCATCACGTCGACGGGGGCATGTAGTCCTGCAGCCGCTGGTGGTGCCAACCCAACAAGGATGGCTGGTCCTTGGGCACAGCAGGTGTCGAGCCCAGCAAAGCGGTGGCCGAGCGCCACCGAGGTATACTGAGTGGGAGCAAGACATGGCTGCCAATTCACAATGGCAGCAGGCAGCAATTGATAACATCACTGTGAGCATGGAACGTGTGGCCCAATCTGTGCTCCCCCCTGCTAGGCAGGTGCTTCTCCAGTGGCAGGCGGCGCAGTCCACGGCCCGCTCAGGCTGGGCATGGTGGCCTCAGACAGAGCATGTCAGGCTGAAATTTTGTCTTTGCGTCAAGCTATTGATTCTCATGCAAAGGCACACATGGAGGCCCTGGGGGTTTACTATGAATCCCTCAGATCCACTCTGGGTGTGCTTATGATGTCCCAGAGGGTGCGATCAGAGGAGAGGTTTTCGCAGCTTGAGCGTACCATCCCGGCTGAGCTACGTGCTTGCTGGGAGGTGCATAAGTTGTCCAGCCAGGCCACGCAGGAAGAACTCTGTGTTACACGTGTTACCTTGCAAGAGGAAGCATGCGTATCACGGGAGGTTCTGCATGCTGACCTATGTGTCATCGCCGCACAGAACCAAGCTCACCCGTCCGGCAGACTTGCTGCCGATGAGGGGCAAGCTGCACCTAGGCATGGTCAGGTTAATGTGCCACGTCCTCCTTTTCAGGAAGAGGCAGACTCGGACGATGAGAAATCTCCCACACAGGTCGGCTGTGCAGGCGTTGAGACCATGGAGGTTTTTTTTTTGTCTCAACATCATTGCATGTGGGTGTTGAGGTACACCCTCTACCTCCCCCTTCCTGGGTGTACCCGCCCCCCCCCCGGGTCATATGTGGCCATTTTTGATTTTTGATTTTAGTTTAGTTAGTTGATATTGTTTTTCATAGTTTAATTAGGTTGTATAGGTTTTTCATAGTTATTTTAATTAGTTAATATAGTTTAATATTGTTTGTCTATTGTGCATTCATGTGACATTGTGGTTCTTTGTGGCTTTTGAAAGCATCCACTGTCTGTTCCAGCTGGGCCCTTCAAGCTTGTCTCATGTATGTGTTTGCAGCTTGTGGTCCTGACTCACATAGGCCACTCCTGCTTCCCTTATCCATGGGCTCGCTAGGATGGTTCAGTGGTTCAGGGCTTTTGACTTTCCTCATAACTGTGGCCTGTCTGCTTCTTTAGGAGGGGTGGTTGGTTCGTGCCACTCCTGCGCGCCCACATGCGCCTGCCTTACTGCACTGACAGTGTATGAACCATCAGCGGGGCACATGCTTTCCACCAGTCGTAGCATGAACACAACACTGAATGCCTGTTCACATGCACATTGGGCAAGGCAAAATCCCTACACCCGATCCCGTGTGCTGTGTGTTTCTCCTTCAACACACTGCTCAGCACACAGCAAGTGAGCAGCCATTGTGTTGCAGATACACCTTGAGCATCACATGAAAAGGACAAATAAAAAATAACCAATTGACGCATGTACAGGATCCCCAAATGGTCATAGATCATGCGCTGCAGGGACACAGCGGGCCCGAGAAGGCAATCTGTGTGCACCTGTGGCCATGGAAGGGTGGTTGTACGTGTGGTGGATCATTGTGCAACTGTGTGTCAATAGGGACATGCACTATATATATGCATGTGAAATCAAGTGACCCTCAGTGTCCTGTACACATCACATGTGAAAATTGCCCATGTGTACACCCCAGCATGTCAAACCACACCAACCCCTTCACACCTGAAAAGTAAAGACAACACAGGAACAGGCATTGACCAGCAGAACACATCATGTACATAGTACCCCACAATTACAATGTCAGAGTGCCCAAAACACTGTAGCCCAAGCCAACTGTCCAACAAAAAAAGGCCCTCCCTCGTGTACACATCACCATGACCTTCTGAACAACTGTGTCTGGGGTATGTAGCCTTCTTCCTTCAAGTCTACCTGGCTACAGGATCACCCTACCCCTTGGTCTCCATGTACCACCGTGCGTGTAAATAGGGTCCAGCCCCCTCAAAGGCCACCTTGTCTGGTAAAAATACGAAATCCCAGAGAACTCCAAGGAGCCAAACCCACAAACCAGGGAAAAAGCCTGTATGCACCAAAAAACCCTGTAAGAGTCTCCAGTAGATGACTTGAAGTAGCAGAAAATGTCTAAGCACATGTCCAAGCCCAATGATAGAACAACCAAGGTAGCACAGTACAACAATGGTCCAACATGATGGGTACCATTTTCGGTACCTAACATACAATGAGGTTGCAACAACTGATGGGTAGTGTCACAGCTCCGGTGTCCAGGTGCAGGAGTGGCACGAACCAACCACCCCCTCCATGGTCTGGGAGCCTGCAAGGTCAAACTTACACAGGCCTCTGAGACCCCGGCAGAGAAGGAGGGTCAGGGATGTGTTGTTTCGACAGGTATTGGTATTCAGGGTAACCAGAAAGAGGGGCAGTAGAGGGGAGTTGGATTGGCAAGGGAAAGTAGTCAAAATACAAAAAACAACTATTGAAAATAACACATACTCAATCAGAGACAACATGTTCATCATGCACATTGTACCAAATGAGTCAAATGCAAGCCAAAGAGAGACTTATCTCTGGGGTGAGTGCTGGCCTCCTGCCTGCGCACTCTCAGGTCCGGTAACAGGTGCAGTTCAATGCTGCAAAGAGAGTGTGAGTTACTAATCAGAATGTGTGTTTACAACACACACAACACCATCCATGCCCCAAAGTAAGTGACTTCTCCACAAACAAACATTCTTGTCTGCTGCTTTGTACACATACATTAGCTTGCCCCCCTGTTGGTTCATACACTGTCAGTGCAGTAAGGCAGGCGCATGTGGGCGTGCGGGAAATCGAAGACCAATGCGTCAAGAATCACACATGATACAATGGTCCCTGGGTGAGCTGCTACACGCGTATAGTGAGGTGCAACTTCAGCACAAGTTGTGTTCTGGCAGCTGCAGATTTCAATAGGTAGTGCACGTGGCAATTTGCTCATGCAAATTACATGCACTGCACACGAGTCTGTGCCTCACTGGGTGTCCCTGTGCGCTGTATCAGTTACTGGCTAGGAATGCTACTGCCCTAATAACTCTGCTTCAGTGGAGCAGGGAGTACTCGAGGATATGTTTGATGGCCCCTGCGTGTGCCCCTGTCAACTTGTAAAGGTACTTTGCATTTGGCCCTCAACGTATCTTAGATGTACTGTGCACATCTCCAACAGTGCCTAGCAAAGCACCCCAGCACTGGTGCTACTTAGCATGCATGTGCAAGTGGCCTGGTGGAAGGTTGGCTGTGGTGTGGCCCCTTGTGCTCCTCACCTTGCTTGGAGCTCCTGGAAACACGTCTGCTTCTGTCGACGTCAGAGTATAAGCCCTGTGCTATTGCTTGCGCTCACTTGTGCACGTCTGCACCACCGAACGTGGCCAGATTTCAGGATTACTCGTCCCTGTGTCTGCTGGCAAAGGTAGTGTGGAGGCTCATTTTCATGCAGAACTTGCATAAAAGATATTAATAATGCTGGAAAGTTCCCTGTGTGTGTCTTCATGTTGGTTGTCACTGGGCCAGGTTACAGACCTACACCCAAATTCCTCCCACCATCAGTGTGACTTTGACAGGCAAAGGGTGCATGCTACTGTCTACAGTATGAAGTACATCAAGCACATATACAGGCAAGAAAAGAACATACATCACAATCCACATCAATTAATGGAGACATCAATCACGTACTCACCCAAATTTATTACAGACATGGTGTGGATAAAACGCAACCAATCCCCACTAGGGGTGTTAACGCAAGTAGTACAGCAGCAGACAGGCCACAGTTATGAGGAAAGTCAAAAGCCCTTGTGTACATTTTTGTTACACCGAACCATCCTAGCGAGCCCATGGATAAGTGAAGCAGGAGTGGCCTATGTGAGTCAGGACCCCAAGCTGCAAACACATACACGAGACAAGCTTGAAGGGCCCAGCTGGAACAGACAGTGGATGCTTTCAAAAGCCACAAAGAACCACAACGTCACATGAATGCACAATAGACAAACAATATTAAACTATATTAACTAATTAAAATAACTATGAAAAACTTATACAACCTAGTTAAACTATGAAAAACAATATCAACTAACTAAAGCAAAATCAAAAATCAGAAATGGCCACATATGACCCGGGGGGGGCACCCAGGAAGGGGGAGGTACAGCGTGCACCTCAACACCCACATGCGATGATGTTGAGACAAAAAAAAAACCTCCATGGGCTCAACACCTGCACAGCCCGACCTGTGTGGGAGATATCTTGTCGTCCGTGTCTGCCTCTTCCTGAAAAGGAGGACGTGGCACAGGAACCTGACCATGCCTAGGTGCAGCTTGTCCCTCGTCGACAGCAAGTCTGCCGGACGGGTGAGCCTGGTTCTGTGCGGCGATGACACGTAGGTCAGCATGCAGAACCTCCCGTGATACGCATGCTTCCTCTTGCAAGGTAACACGTGTAACACGGAGTTCTTCCTGCGTGGCCTGGCTGGACAACTGATGATCCTCCCGGCAAGCACGTAGCTCAGCCGAGATGGTACGCTCAAGCTGCGCAAACCTCTCCTCTGACCGCTCCCTCTGGGACATCATGAGCACACCCAGAGTGGATCTGAGGGATTCATACTCAACCCTCAAGGCCTCCATGTGTGCCTTTGTGTGAGCATTAATTGTTTGGCGCAAAGACAACATTTCAGCCTGGCATGCCCTGTCTGAGGCTGCCATTCCCAGCCTGAGCGAGCGGGCCGTGGACTGCGCCGCCTGCCGCTGGAGAAGCACCTGCATAGCAGGGGGGAGCACTGATTGGGACACAAGTTCCATGCTCACAGCGATGTTATCAGTTGCTGCCCCCTGCCGTTGTGAATTGGCAGCCATGTCTTGCTCCCACTCAGTATACCTCGGTGGTGCGCAGCTACTGCATTGCTGGGTTCGACACCTGAAGTGCCCAAGGACCAGCCATCCTTGATAGGTTGGCACCGCCCATGGCTGCAGGACTACATGCCCCGTCGACGTGATGCCCCAAGCACATCAGCGACTTGTGTGGAGGGTGACCCTGCGTCCCGATCCACCACAGGCGGAGGTCCCACCACCGTCTGGACCCTCAGTGCAGGTGTCACGGACAGAGGAGCGTCCACATCAGAATCACTCACCCTTGACGAATAGATCTGATGCACATCCAACTCGACATGGACATCAGAGTGGTCATCTGGGCTGGACTCATTGCCAGCCAATGACAAGATGGTCAGTAGCACATGTGGGTTCTCGTGGCGTACCACCCCATGACCCCCACTTGTGCCGGCTTGCTGTTGTGATAACAACCCTGTGCCTGGCATGACAACGCCATCCGCTGGCTCCATTGCGTCATCATCTGAAAAGTGGTGAAAAAAAAAAACATTAGTACACATGGTAGAACCACATGTCACACACACACATAGACCTCACACAGACAGCCAACACATGAAGCAGACATGTCACACACAAAAGAGAACCTGTCATGCATGCCAGGTCACTTTGACATTGCATCAGTGAGTAGGCATGTAGAATGGTGTTACACGGCTCATAAGTGGGTTGTTAGGCAGAATCCTGTGCAGTTCCCTTGGAGAACACTGCAAGAAGATTAAGACTAGAGGAGTAAGCAGTAAACCCAATTGGTAGCAGTCCGCACTACCCAGATTTACCTGGTAGCTGTGGCTGAGCAGTCAGACTTCTCTCAAGAAGAGTAGGGCAGTATACAGAGGATACACAATAGGGCTAAAAACACAGTAGAGAAAGCAAACACTGACCAGAGCTTGGTATCAAAAGTATATAATTATTTATTTAACACACACTTAAGGAAATACACTAGCACTATAAATCAAAGCAAGTTCAAACACAATCAAAAAAGTATACACACTTCCCTTAAGAATTATTAGACAAGTCTAAGTCAAACAACAGATGGAAGCGCGTAACTTAGATGGCACTCCAATAATTAAGTTAAAGGGAGAGAAAAAGGCAAGTCATGAAAATAAAACAGTTCTCAACACTTTTCTAAGACCAAAACAAGTTAGTGAAGGCACAGTCTACTGTAGAGCCAAAGTTCATAGGTCAGGTCCACTTTAAATGGAGCAAGGTGAAATGTGCCCAAGATCACACAGTTTAGAAATGCATTCAAGTCTTTGAAAACATGTTCAAAAGAGGTTGGGTTGATTCAAAAGGTAAAGTTAGAAGGTCTGTGGCCAACCCAGTTGGAAAGCCAAGGATTTAAGGGTCCCCTTTAGCAAACTGTAGAAAGTGAGGCCAGGTGGAACACAGTACCTTTAAAGTTGAGAAAGCTTCAGCGGTGGCAGTTGTTCCTGGCAGCGGGTGCAGTTCGTGGTTTCGGCCAGGGGAAGAGAAGATCTCATCGAGGAGGAAACTTGGAGTCGTTGCACTGCCCAGGGAAGAGACCAGCCACGGAGTTTGTCGGTTAAAAGGTACGTTCCTTTTATTTGCAGTCACAGTGGTGAAGCTTGGCTATCCGGCCGCCAGGGTGCTTGGCACGGGCAATTCGACCAAGAGATATCCTGGAAGGCAGAATGGCGAACTGGTTGATCCCACCAGCTCAGAGGAAGAAGACTCTTCATCAGAAGATCTTCTCTTGTCGTCGGGAAAGTGGTGAGGTCATTGCAGCATGGCTCCATCGGTGGTGTCGCCGTTGCAGATGGCTCAGCTTCTCCCCTCTTTGTATTTCTTAGGTCCTGTGGCAACTTCTAAAGTTCCAGTACCAAAAGCCCTGCTTTTATGCAGAAAACCCCCCATTAAACAGCCTAGCTGTCACTCATACATGCTAAGTGGTGAGCCGGGCGGCTCACCACTGGGCCAATCAGAACAGAGTGTGGCTTGAGTTGCTAAGGCAACACAGTCCAGGCTGCCAATTCCCCCACCCACACATCCTGTGGAACCCAGACAGAGTGGCACCAGTTGGAGGGCGTTGGTGGAGAAGCCCGCCAAAAAGTGAAACAAAGGGCCCGACCATGCTTGGAGTTACAGAGACGGACACAAACACCATTTTAGAAAAGAGTTCTGGTGAAAAGACCCAACCGGTGATTTTATATTAAATAAATAAACCAGCGGTATCTTTAACATTGCACCCAAAAGTGGTGCGTTTAAAATCAATGGGAAAATCCCATAGGAAATATTCTGGTGGAATATTTTGTGTGGTAACTACTGCCACCAGCCAGAAACTTGACAATGAGGGACTGGACAGTGCCCCCTTGGAAACAGACCCAGGGGCAATCGAATTTACCCCTTCCAGTACTTCCACAATATGATGGTTTGTACTGGTTCTGTTTACAATTTTGGACTAGTAAAGTCAATGGTGACTTTACATGCCCTGGGAGACAGTAGTCAGTCCCAGGGTATGGAGTCTATGTTTGGGGGTCACTATGACACCCCTGGGTTACTTCACTGAGGGTGCTGTGTAACACATACACTAAAACAGATGATACCCTGTGGAGTAAAATACCCCATAGCCCATAGGCACACAATAAGTCAAAGACATACCTCAAATCATGCCTAAGAGTGGGAGAAAAAAGAGTCTCACTCTTAGCAGGAGAAAAAAACAAACCCAAAAAATCCAGCAAAGCTGCTGGGGGACTCACTAGGTTTGGGAAATTAGCCTTATAAGAGAATTCTCCCTAAAATGAGTTGATGCAGTGCAGAACATGTGTACGTTACCCACTATCTACATAAACTAGTACATCATGATGTGTATCAAAAAACGTGAAGGCAGTGCAAGGGCAAGTTCAGGCATCAGGTGCAATGTGCATGCAATGGGTTGCATGGCTACAGGCAAACCCCCCCCCCCCCCAAGTGAAAATGCAGGGATGCCTTGAATGGTAGCTAAAGGGTGACCATAGACCTGTCTATTGGCAGACAGTGATGCAGACTAGCATTAATTGCATCATCTGAGACAACTGACAACCCAGCAGATGACGATGGGACAGTAAGCAGGACACATGATGAACCCTCAGTAGTACACCCAGGTGTGCAGAAGCCACTACACCAGTTGGACAGGGTCAGTGGGCCTGAAACAGGGGGAGGCCTGTGCCCCACACAGACTGTGACACCCTAAACATGTGTGTGATGCAGGACTAAGCCAGAGTGGGCATGGGATGGCTGATGAAATGCCATGAAATGTAAGTCATCCTGGACACGTACTACAATGATCATCCAGTCAAGGACACATAGGGGCATGCATAGAATGCACATGGAACATGAATGGGCACTCATGTCCCTGCGGAGCATCTGCCATCTGCACAGTCCAAGTGAGACACCCTGCATGAAGGACAGAGTATGTACCCCACTGCATGTGTCTGGCAGGTTGGCTGTTGGAAGTTAGCATGTACACAGGAGGCTTGAACAGGCCATTGCAGTACGCCAAAATGATGCACACCAGTGCAATGGTGAAATTGGGTTGCGGGGGAGTGGAGGGGCAAGGGGGCATGCCTACGTGGAGTACCCGCATGCAGGCAGAGGACACATGAACGTCAGTCATGCAATGACATAGTCCCAGTGCTGAGAGGAAAAACACCACTAGCTACATGCAGAAGGGCCAGTGAGCTGGAACATGGACTGGAGGGGAATCGGAGTGACTAGCATGTGAGTAGGGTGCAAGAGTGGTGATGAGGACAGTCCCCGTCTGCTCTACATGTCCACCACCCTGCACAGCATGCACGCATCAGTGAAGCATTGCATGACTTGCACATGACAACCATGTACACATGACATGTAGTGGCAGTCATGCACAACACATCACACAAGTAAAACACACATGGCCTAGACTAACACACAACAACACTCAAAGGACGGGGCATCAAAGTCCTGCATCTCTCCCACTCCTTCGACCCATTCTACCGGTATGAACTCTGCAACGACTGACTCATGCAAAGTGAGGTCATCCTCCTCAGGTGCTGGCCCACTGCCAGTCACCAGAGTCATGTTGTAATTAGAGGCACGCTTGGCGTTAGTGCTGCGTTTGAGGTCATCCCAACGCTTCTTGCACTCGGCAGCTGTGCGCACCTCATGGCTGAATGCACTCACATTATCAGCAACATGCTTCCATTGGGTATTCCGATGGTTAGCCGTAGTTTGACAATTCGGCCCCACTAGCAACTCACGGCTGTGGTCCTGCACATAGTCCACAAGGGAGTCCAGTTCCTGCACACAGAAATGCTTCTTCCTTGACGTGCTGGAGGCCGTGGCTTTGTCTGGGGTCCCTGCCTGTGCTGCAGGTGCAACCTTCCTCCTCTTGGATGGCTGTGCGGACCCTGGCTGGCGAATGCCGCCCTGATCAGCATGGCCAGTGGCACAGGTGGATTGAACCAAGGGAGTGGCAGGAGGAAGGAGGATCGAAGGCCTGACTTGCGTCAGTGGCTGCTGGGTGCCCTGGACTGGACCCTGCGCAGCAACATCCGCTGTGCCAGGGTCATTGACCGCGACTGTCCTGGTTGGTAGACTCACAACCGGGGTGTTGTTGGCTGCATCTGCCCCTGCACTTGCTAACACCCGGCTGGTCTGGGCAGCAGATGACATTACTGCCCCAGGGACATGTGTCTCGGTCAGGGCAGCCCTGCGTGCACCTACGGTGTGACTCCTGACCTGCTGTAAATCTTCCATGGACTCTTCAAGTGCCAACGCAGCCTGTGCTGGCAGACCCTGAGCCTTGGTGGCGGTGTCCACAGCTGCACCTGCAGCTACCACTACCCTTGGGCCCGTGGCAGTCGATGAAATGGACTGCAAGGTCACATGGGCGCCAGTGCCAGATGCAAGAACTGCATCTCCCGGAGCCGCAGGGGGTGGTGACATGTCTGCACCAACACATGGCACAAGATCGTCCCGAGCTGCCGCACCCCTGCCTCTTCCCCCTCTGCAGCCATCCTGGACACCCTGGAGTCCCCCTACACCCTGGTCACCCCGGCCACATCGCTGACCATGCCCGCCACATGGAGTACGCCCAGCTGAGGTGCCCCTCACCTTTCGAGGCCTCCCAGCTTCCCAGCCATGGTACAGATGGAGTAGTGCCAGCACAGATGTTGTAGTGCCAATGGGAGATGTACACGACAATTGTCCTGGGCAATTGGGGTGAAGGGGGTGGATTACAAGATTTTAAAAGCACCCCTGCACCTGCAAGGTTGTATGTGACCCCGGTGATGAAGTTACGGGTCAAGCAACGCTCAGGCACCCCAAAACTGCAGTAAAACCGTGCAGGCAACCCCCAGTAGCCCAAGTTAACCTCCCACAGTACGCAGTGACACCCAGGGACACGCAAAACACATACGTGTGGGACACGCAGGCTACTATGACCTCTAAAATGGGTACGTGATACACAGGGGCACCCACAGTGGGAAAAATAGCATGCGCGACTCAGACTAGCGTGATAATGAAAAACACGTGTAGCCAATACCCCCGCCAAAAGAATATGTCCTTGATCCGCTGTGAAGTTGTAATGGTGTGCAAAACAACACAAAGTAGCAACACACACGCCGGTCTCCACGAAAGGCACGTACACCGAACTGCTGGCCCCACTCACCTTTAACCCGTGCTGAGGGAAATGCCCGCGTGCATCACGTCACTTACACATTTAGGCCCTTTCCTCGGATTACATGCATTAACACGCGGACGTGCTGTTTTTTCACGTGGTGCATCACTATGCACCCATCACGAAGGAAACACCCGCGCATGTGACGTCTCAGACGCGCTTACGCTCTAAGGGCCCTTCCTCGAATTACATGCTGACGTGCAGTTTTCTCACATGCCAAATCACTCCGTATCAAGATGGCCACACGACAACACACGGAAGACCACGCTCCTGCCCAGAAGGCCATTTTGCTGCTCCCCAGAACCCCGAGCACGCTCCCACCTGCCATCTGCTGCTGCCTTCCTGCCTGCTGCCCACGTGCCCTGCTATTTGGTGCCTGCACATCAGCCATCTACAGGGGTCCAGTTGCTGTGACCACCCCTGCTGGAACAGAAGACTCCCGACTGGTATACCATCGCTCCACAGCCCAGCCCCAGGACCCAGTTCCCCACTCACACCTGCCTCGGGGGTCGCCATGTCGGGGCAAACACCATCACAGACCACTGGCGACCCCCAGCCAGAGAGGCAGAGAGCTACCAGCTTCAGCGATAAGGAAGTTGGTATCCTGGCAGAGAAAGTTCTGGGGCATTATGATGTCCTCTTCACACCATTGAGTGCTGACAAGGGAGGACGGGAGAGGATCTGGGAGGACGTAGTGGGTGCCATCAATGCAGAGAGGGTGGCACCCCACGACATCAAACACGTCCGGAAGCGCTGGGACGACTTCAGGTCCAGGACCCTCAGCAAGGCCCGGCGCCTCTTGAAGGCCTAGGATGCAGAGGGGTGCCGGGTCAGCCTGACCAACATCCAGACGAGGGTCCTGGAATGCATGAGCCCAGCGCTCCACGTCCAGATCCTTCAGAGGTAGACCCGTCTGGAGTTCAGCGGTAAGTGGCCATGCATTGCTGTGTGAAACAGGGCATCTAGCAGTGTGCTGGTAGTCATCTACTTGCCTGTATGTGTGACATAGGCCATGTATTGATGTGTGTGTGCAGGGACATCATGGTGCTGCATGTGAGACCAGTCATGCATGAACCACATGGATGGTGCATGTGTTACAATGCAACATGTGGAGCAGCATGCGGAATGCACACATGAATGCATGCCTGTCTCTGTTCTTGGACATGGATGGGGGGTGAGAGATGGGTGTTGCTGTCATGGACATGTATGGTGTACATGTCTGTGTGTCTGAGTAGCGTGTGTGTGACTTTGAAACGCCATGGATGCATGACACATGTCCATGACGATGTGTTGATTCACTGATGCAGTCTAGTCATTCTTGTATCCACTGTGTCTGTGGTGTACGAGGCCAGATGCATGAGCCTCCGGTGATGTGTGTGCATGGGATCAGTATGACCCATGATGCATGTGAGTTTAAAGACAACATTGTATGTTAATAGAAGCCCTTTTACATAGATGCAAATGTTGATTTCATGTGCCGTGCTTGTTTCTGCATGTGTGTTGCCTGCATTGACTCATGTGTTGTGGAGGGACATGATGGAAGTGACGTTTGACAGTGCCACTCATGTGCTATTGCTTCCTGTCTAGGGGACTATTGTACAGTACCCTGATGCTTGTGTTCTATGTCTCCCTCTACACAGCGTCGAGTGAAGAAGAGGGTGGAGACGGCGCTGTGGAGCAAATCGGCGGGGATGCCTCCACCGGCCGGCGACACAAGGCCCAGCCACCGTCCCAGGAATTATCATCATCTGGGAGCGAGGGGACTGGTGCTGCGTCTGCCAGTACGGCTGCAGTGGAAGGGGCGGGTGAGCCCCCACAGGGTCTTGCGATGGTGGAAGACGGTGCAGAGCCATCCAGGTTGGTGGTGTACACAGAGGAGGAGGGCGCTACTGAGCAGCACATGGGGCCTGCTAGGGGTGGTACCACTGGTGCAAGTGGTGCAGTCCAGGGCCAAGGGCAGGAGGCAGCACAGGTCACCGCGGAGGGGCCTGTGCATGTCACTGTCCCTGAACCTGTGACTGCACCACCATGCACAAGCAGGGATGCCCCGTCCCAGGCACTTCCGCAGGTAGGGGGAAGGCCCACGTCATCTGGCACTCCACTACCTGCGGATGAAGAGACCCGTGACCGTATGGAGTCCGTCCTGATTGGTGTCGCGTTGCGTACGTGTGACATTTGTGATGACGTGCGTGCTTCGAAGGTGGGCCAAGCACGCCATCACGAAGAGCTGCGTGGCAACGTGACCCAGTTGGGAGGGGCCCTGGTCGGAGGGTTCCTACATGTGTCGAACACTCTGGCGGCCCTCTCCTCCTCTGCGCAGACTATGCGCCAGTCGTTCTCCATGCTGTCTTCTGGCCCAGATTCCACCAGGGCCCCCTGAGGACCTGGCCCGACCAACAAAGCCAGCTTGGTGGAGATCACATCCCTGCCACCGTCGGGAGTCAGAGGTCCAGCAGGGGTGGACACCCACCAACTGGAGACCAGCAGATGGAGGATGTGCCGGCATCATCGGGCAGGGCACATAGATGGCAGCAGCAGGCTCAAGGTGGGAGCGATGATGGCTCGGGGCCATCAACATCAGAGGGGCAGGCATTGGCCAGAGGTCAGGAGGACCCTGGAATGGGAGTGCCTTCCATGTGGCAGTGGTTGGGCCAGCGGATAGATGCGGAGCGGTGGCGGGCGGAAGAGGCACGGCTCACTATGGTCAGGGCGGAGTTCTCCATGCGCAGGGCGTTGAGGCAGGCTGAGTGCCTGAAGGCAACTCACAGGGAGTTGGTACAGGCCATGACTGCATCCCTGCAAGACCTCTGGGACAGGGGAGAGGCCCGCCTCTGGGACATCGACATGGAGTTCGATGATGCCCTGGCCCGGGACATCACAGAGTGAGCCGTAGGACTTGCACACCGCCATTGTATATGGTTAATTAGTGTTAGGTTTCCTTTCTGTTTTTATTTCTTTTAGAGTGCTTGGACAATTCCCCACCTTTTTGTATATAGTTGTTCATTAGGTAGGGTTTTTTGTCAGTTTATTTTAATGGCTGGGCTCATGGACCCTGGATTTGTACTTTGTATATAGTTGCTCACTTGTGCATGGTGACATGTGGGCTGGCAGGGGGGCATGGCCAGGGTGGATGGGCTGCCAGCGGGCATGGCCAGGGGTGCAGGGTAGTCCCCTGTGTTGTGGGCTGCCTGCAGGGCCTGGGGAGGGGGGAGAGGGCACACCTGTGAGGACACACACTGCCAATTCGTGTTGGGGCACCCCAGGAATACACCTACCCCGCTCGCCCAGCGAAATCGCGTGTGGAACTCCCCGCAAACCCCTCAGAATACACGTACCCCGCTCGCCCAAAGCCTATCACGTGTTCAACTTCCCACGCACCCCCAAAATACACGTACCCCACTCGCCCAAGGCCTATCGCGTGTACAACTTCCTGCGTACCCTCAAAATACACATACCCCGCTCGCCCAAGCCCTATCGCGTGTAAGACTTCCCGCACACCCCCAGAATACACGTACACCACTCGCACAAGGCCTATCGCGTGTGCAACAACCTTCGTACCCCCGAAATACACGTACCCCACTCGCCCAAGGCCTATCGCGTGTAAAACTTCACGCTCACCCCCAAGATACATGTACCCTGCTGGCACAAGGCCTATCACGTGTAAGACTTCCCGCACACCCCCAAGATACATGTATCCCGCTCGCACAAGGCCTATCGCGTGTAAGACTTCCTGCGCACCCCCAGAATATACGTACCCCGCACACACAAGGCCAATCGCGTGTAAAATTTCCGGCGCAACCCCAGAATACACGTACCCCACTCGCACAAGGCCTATCGCTGTGAAACTCCCTGCGCACCAATCAGATTACAAGTACCCGGCTCAGCCAAGGCCTATCGCGTGTAAAACTTCCTGCGCACCCCCAGAATACATGTACCCCGCTCGCACAAGGCCTATCGCATGTAAGACTTCCCGCGCACCCCCAGAATACACGTACCCCGCTCGCACAAGGCCTATCACGTGTGCAACACCCCGCGTACCCCCGAAATACACATACCCGGCTCGCACAAGGCCTATCACATGTGATGCTTCCCACACACCCCCCAAATACACACAGGCACCCCATTCACCCTGGGCATGCCCCACAGGCAGCCCACGTCACAAGGGGGGGTGCTTTTTCTACGCTATTTACCTTGCACGAGTGGGTACGTGTATTCAGAGGGGTGCGCGGGGAGTTTTACATGCGTTTTCGCTGCCATGGGAGGGGTACGTGTATTCTGGGGCATGCGCGGGGAGTTTTACATGCGTTTTCGCTGCCATGGGAGGGGTACGTATATTCTGGGGCATGCGCAGGAAGTTTTACACCCATTTTTGTGGTTGGGGGCTGTATGCTGGTCCACTGGCCTTTGCGCCATGTACTGGATTTGTGAGCTGTTCATGGCGCACGGGGCGGGGTATGGGGTGTAACTGGCGCTGCTGCAGGGTTGCTGCACCACTCTGAGCCACGGCTGGTTATGGATGTTGAAAACCATGAATACACTGTGCGCTGAAATCGGTTTTGGCGCACGCGCTGGCGCAGACTGCAGCATGCGCACACTGTGCGCCAGCCGCGTGTGCCACTTGTGCGCTGAATTCTATCAATTACCCCCATGTGTGGCCATCCATGCCTGAATGATGATGTAGACTTCATTAATCCGAGGGACGTCTGTATCATAGGTTCATGATAGAGGTAGGAGTATCTGGGTGTCATCTGCATAGTTCATGTAGGTGGCACACAGACGGCCCAGTTTGTCAAATAGTGGTTTTGTAAAAATGTTGTACAAAGTGGACGAGATGCAGGATCCTTGTGGGACTCCACAGGTGATGGGGATAGGATAAGCAGCTGCCAAAGGTGAAAACATACGCATTGTTCTATTTGCAAGGAAAGATTGGATCCAAGAGACTGCAGAGCTGGAGAAATGAGCTGCTGATGATAGATGGTCACAAAGTATTGTATGGTCTACCAGATGAAAAACAGCTGAGAGGTCTAGGAGGAGTAAGGTGGCCATTTTTCTTTTTTCTTTCAGTTCGTGGATCTGGCTTTTGAGGTCAACAAGGACGGTTTCTGTGCCATGCTGAGGTCTGAAGCCAGATTGACGGGTTCCGAGTAATTTGTTAGTTTCTAGATAGTCTTGTATTTGCAAGTAAGCAATTCTATCCAAAATGTTCAATAAGAAGGGGGCTGTCGTAATTGGTGTGTAGTTAGTGGGTATAGCCTGGTCAAGGGTCTGTTTCTTTAGTAGTGGGAGAACCCAGGACTGTTTGAGATTACTTAGGACGTAATTACTGGAGAAGGAGGAGTTTATGAGTTTTGTAATTAATGGGGCTAAATCTCTGGCTGCGTCTTTTATAATCTGAGCTGGACAGCAGTCGCCCTTACAATTAGATGGTTTAAGAGATGCAATGATTTTCTGAACTTCAAGTATGGTGACCTTTTTAACCATGAAGCCTGAATTGATGTGTAAGGTAGAGGGTGGTGCTGGAGTGTTACATGTAAGTTGTAACCTTTTGTCAGCTATTTTGGTCTGGAGCCCGTTAATTTTGCTGGATAGGGCGTTTTGTATACTGGTGCACGTAGCTGGCAGGGGGTTGGGGTTCTCTAGTTCTCTTAGGATGTTAAATAATTCTTTAGTGCTGGAAATAGCATGGCCTATTCTGTCATTGTAGGTTTCTTTTTTACTCTGGATTATCTTATTTTTCTATGTGCAGTGATGATGGCAATATTAGTTTTATTTTCATTTGTGGGGGTAGGTTTCCAATGTGTTTCCATTTTTCTTTTTTCAGTACGAAGTATTTTTAGGTCTGGAGTAAACAACGAGTTAAGATGGGCTTTGGGTTTGCTTTTACGCAATTTGAAAGGGGCAATAGCGTCGAAGGCTTTGGTCATGGTCTCGTTATAGATGGTGATCAATGAGTTAGGATCATTGAGTATAGGGACTACCAAAGGAGCTAAGGTCTCTGCTGTGATGTTACGTTTATTCCTTGTGAGACAAGGAGGAACAATAGTGGGCTTCTTCTTTTCCAGGTTATTGATGTTCATTTCTAAGGTGATGAGGTGGTGGTCTGACCACACTAGTGCTGTGGAATCTAATATAATGATGTTGCAATTGAAATCTGCTACCCAATCAAGTATCCAGCCCTTCTCATGGGTGGCTTTAGCACTAATTTGGGTATAGCCTTGTTCTGATAATGCAGAGGCTAGAGAGATGGCGTGTGGGCCACTGGTGTCTTGGTAACCAAGGTTGAAGTCCCTTAGAATGATGTGTTGCTCCAGGGGTTTGGTGGTGTCAGCTGCTAGGGATGTGATGTCTTCTTCAAAAGACCCAAGAGGTCCTGGAGGCCTCTAAATAATGTGTAGTGTGATAGTGTTGTTCGGCGAGGTTTGGAACTTGACTGAGAGAAGTTTGCACGATGGCAGGGAGGAGGGGGTGACTGGTCTTATATTGAGAGTAGATTTAAAAATAATGGCTATTCCACAACCACGAGTATTGGGCCTGTCTGCTCTGATAATGGAATAATTGTCTGGGACAGCTAGGGCAATAGAAGGGCCTGCTGCATCGTGCAGCCAGGTTTTTGTCACCGCAAGGAAATCGAGGTCATTATTCAAAATGATGTCAGCGATCTCTATTGCTTGAGCAACAAGGGACCTGACATTCAGTAATGCTCCTTTAGTGGGCTCTGTCTGTAAGCCCTTCAAGGGTAGGCTTGGACTAGTGTCATCTATATTTTTAGTTGTGACGGTGTGAGTTTTGTTTTTTTGCCTAAGGTTGTTGTTAGTGGATTCAGTGCTATCTGTGCAAGTGGTCTTGTGGCTGTATTTAGCTACTGAGTGGCTAATGGACGGTAGTCTGCTAGCTAGTCTCTCATTGCGCTTGGAAACGTCAGGAACGGTGGTGGATGAGGCTGGTGGCAGGGGTGTCTTAATGACAGTGGGAGGTGAGGATAGAGCATCTGAAGTAAGTATATTCTGTAGAGTGCTCATAGTGGAGCATGGATATAATTTGGGTACAGTTAGTGCGAGAAATGGGGGATAGTGAAGGGATGAATGAGGTAGGGCAGGGGATGGGGTAGTGGCGGTGACATACCAATCTGCCTAGCCCTTCATCAATCTTGATGAAGTGTCCTTTAGTGCATGGGGTGGAATGGGGTATTATGCAGAAGGGGAACATAATTATAGTTAACAACACCTGCATACTGTAGAGAAAGTTGGCTAACTTAAGATTAGCTTGCTAATACTAGAATAGCTATCATCTGATGAGTAGGTACTATCAAGTGGGTCACAGATGTAGGATAATCTGTTTCAACAGAGTAGGTTCTACATATGAATCAGACTTCAACAGACATTCAGACAATTGCAAAGGTAGTTAGATGCAGCAGAATAGCAATTGCAGTTACACATGATTCAATTGAGTAAGTCGTCATGTTGAGTGGTAGCTAATTCAGTTTGAACAGACAGTTTACCAACACGACCAAGCAAGTTGTGCAAGAGAATTAAACCAGACGGGAGGTGGAGTAGTGCTGTGCACAGTGAGTACGGTATCAGTGGTGCCTGGAGCAAGAGAACAGGGGTGGTAATATAGCAGTAGGCTGTTAAGAGATCTGACAATAGATCCTATACCAAAAGACATTTATGAAGAATAAGTCCAATGACCGTGTAAGGGTGAAAGACAATTAAGGTGCTGCAGTTATTAGAACAAGTACCTAAAAGCAATGGCTAAATAACAATATATTGCAAATACAGCAACATCGTACCTGATAGTTGTTGACTCATGTAAAACTCAATTTGTAGTTACCTAAATGGTTAGTATAGTTGAAGTGATAATACTGCATTTGTTCCTATACAACACTGTAGCAGCTCTTAGTTTTTGAAAGTGTTATTTCCGTAGGTTTTCTTTTTACAATGTTTATTTTATAAAATGTATTTCCATTGTTGTTTTACATTATATTAGATACATAGACCTGTAGAAAGTGAGCTAGTGTATAATTTGTATATGTATATATAATAATATTTGAATAGTTAAAATAACTGAAGATAGTTTTCTTTTCTCTCCAGCGAGAGGTTGTTTCCTCTATAGTATGATTAATTAATACAACCCGGTAATGGTTGCGTAGTGAGAATACAATCAGTATTCACTTAGTACCATTATGAACATAACAAACATAAATCATTGTGTTTTTATTATGTTATAAACCACATTTCATTTTGTTTCAGAGTTACTAATATGGAAGAAAGAAGAGAGCATGAATAAAGGTATTTGGTAAGTGTGTTGATCAATATGATACATAAATCTATAATGCAGATATGTACAGACACAGAGTTGTATATTTGCTTTTATATAATTTTTTTGTAGCTGCGTCTACAGCATCAGCCAATGAATTGCAGGATGTTGCTTATGTGGCTAAACCAAGCAACGACTGGGGTACTTTTATTCGTGGCTGGACTGCTTCACCTGTTAGCATTGTAACCGCGGTTACAAACAAACAATTGGGGGATTTTTATGGCTGCAACTGCATAAATTGAATTACAATAGATATTGTAATATATTTTTGCAGTTTTTGCAGTTTTTGTTCAATTATATCTATATCTATATTTATAACTTAAAAGTGGCCCTTAAAAGGGCAGTTTCGGGGGATGGAAAGAGGGGGTGGAAAAGTTTTGTTGCAGATTGTGCAAAGTACCTCCTCTGCCTCTTTTTGGGAAAAAAGTGTTTTTTTACTTGAAAGAAGCGCCAACGGTCTACAGTGGTTTTCATTGTAGTTGCCTTCTTCTTCAGTGGCGTTGAAAACGGAGCCCACACAATAACATCATCTTCATCACTGCTGCTACAATCATGGTTGGAGATGTTGGAATCTTCAACCGGGGAGAAGATAAAATATTAAAAATGACAACACAAAACAGACAATGGGGCTCGTTACGAGTCTGTCAGTAACACTGCTGGTGCTACAGATGGGTTTCCATCGGACTTGTAAATGTTACCGCCACCTAGCGTCCCGGTAACACCAGGACATTACAAGTCCGGGAGAACCGGGTGTTAGGTGCCAGTAAAATGTTGTTTCCCATTCCCGTGGAGTCCAATAGGACTCTACAGGAATGGGTACAAAGAAGCACCAGCACCATTGTTAACGGTGCCAGTGCTTCTGTGGCGGGTTAGTCTACTGCAGCCCCGGTGCCTGGCAGGGTCAGACCTCCCTGGACATGGCAGCACTGGCAGGCAGACCTGTATAATATGCCGGTCCGAAAACAACAGTGCCTGTAAGCTTACCGGACCGGTATACTTGTAATGAGCCCCAATGCCTCTAAAAATGAAAAAGTTAAACAAAAAACAGACAAACTGAACAAATCACAGGACAAAGGAAAATAGTATTAGGGGAAAACTGTGAAAAATGTAAGGGGTAAAGTGCTTGCAGTTACTCAGAAACCCTTTCACTAGCAAGTACAGAAAGCAATGATAAATGTAAACAACTTTTTTTGTGGGTGTGGTGATTATTTGCAGCTACAGACTGCTGCGCCCACTGATTCGAAGGTATTGTATGCGCAGATGTTGTGATACAGCGTGGGTGGCTGCATCAATGAATCTGAGCATGCAATGGGATGGTCTTTGCGCGTGGCTAACAAAGAAGCATAGGTTTGAAACCGCAGCGCGTAAGATGAATGGCCGTAGGATGACTGACGTGGATGCATAGCCGTGTTGATGTAATTCAACATGCTATTTGTTGATTTTGCACGTGCGGAGGTTGCGCAACGGCATGAGCGTAGTTCCGTCAATACATTTTGGTGTGCCATTGGCTCCTATGTTGACATGAGTATGTTACATAGGACTCGGCGACGCAACATAGGAGCTCAAAATGCGTTTGGATGGTCAAAAGGGGTACAAAGCTGCAAAGCTGCGTAGCCGTGTCAAAGGAACTTTGGGCCTTCCATTGATGCAGCTGTAGCCATTTTGTGTATAAACCACCTCTGTAGACATGGCCATAAAACTATTTTTTTTAAAAAACATATGTGCATATGTATGTAGGCAGTTGTATTGTACAAATGTGTTTTAAGATATATTGAGTGTACTTTTTGTACACAGTTACTGTAAGACTTTAATAGGTTTCTATTCGTAAAGAGTACATGTAATTGCAAACACTTAGAGTTAAATTAATATGTAAAGAAACATTTTTAAGAATAGGGTTATTTGGAGGACTTTAGGTGCACAATTGGTTTTTAATTTACTGTGCACACATGATACATTCTTTGGATTAGCCAAATCTGTATAATTAATGTTAGTTATGTATGGAATAAGAAAAACCTTTCAAATTCAAGGAAAAGACGTAAGTTGCAGGGACGTTAAGGTGAGCAATACATTGTAACAAACCCCTTGAAATTCAAGGAAAAAACTTTAGCTGCAGGGATGTTGAGGTGAACAATACATTGTAAAAACACTTTAAAATTCAAGGAAAAAACTTTAGTTGCAGTGACGTTAAGGTGAGAACTTAACTCAACCAAACCCCTGAAATTCAGCTCAAGCCACCTTAACTTCACGCCCCTGTTGCACAGCCTATGAACACAATGTTGACATCACAGATCACATTCCTGATGACATCGCTGATTGCATGTTGTATGAGAACACTGATGACATTACAAATCACATCAGTGGTGCCATTACTGGTGACAAGAATAATTACATCAATAATGGAATTAAACATAACATCATTTATAAGTTAGCTTGTTAACATTAGCCTTACCCTAATAACAATTTAGGGCAAGGAACTGGCCATGACAAAAGTTGGGGTCACTGCCTAGCATCAAAGGCCATAGGTAGTGCTTGGTTAGTGTTCGGAAATACCAATGTGCATGGCTAAAAGTCATGCCTAGTAGCCCATCACTGTTTTAAAATATACAGTGGCCAACGTTGAAAGCTGGAATCAGTGGCCATGGCTAAAGGCCATAGCTAGTGCCCATTAAAATGTTAGCATATACAGTTAGCACAGCCAAAGTCAGTGGCCACTGGATAATATTGTGTTGAAGACCATGGCTAGTGGGTGGCTAGTGTATACCATATACAGTGCGCACGGCCGAAGGCCATAACTTATTGCATTTTATTATTTTAAAATATACAGTGGACATGGCCAAAAGATGTACAAACTGCTCAAGGTCAAAGGCCATGGCTAGTGGCCCAATTATATGTCAGAATATATAGTGGGCACAGTCAGAGATTGTGGCTACTGGCCAGTATTGTGCTAAAGTCCATGGCTAGTACATGATCAGTGTATATAATATACAGTGGACACAGTTGAAAACTGTATCCACTGGTAAAGGCCAAAATCTATGTTTGGTAGCCTGTTAGTCTTTTAAAATATTCAGTGCACAAGGGTGAAGTTTGTGAGCACTGTCCATAACTGAAGGCCATGACTAGTACCCATTCATGAGTTAAAATATATTTGGCCATTCACACTGACCATGGCTGAAAGCCATGCGTAATGCCAATTACTGTTGTAATGTAATTAGTGATGTCATCAGTGATGTGGTCTCTGATGTCATCGTTGTTGTCATAGGCTGCACAACAGGGACGTGAAGATAATGTGGCTTTAGCATAATTTCAGGGATCAACAGATTTTCTAATGCATAAAACATATCAAATTCATACTAGTCTCATGTCCGCTCTCATCAATCGCCTCACTGGGATCATGAATTACATTAGTAATCAGCTGTTTAAAAGAGTTCTGCCCCCGATATTGTCGGGTTTGAAAGTGAAATTAGAGACTACAGATGGATTGAGTTAAACTGTTATGTTCTTCGTGAAATCATAATCAGGAAGAAGCAAATGATTACTAACTATTGGCATGAACTTCTTGTTAGGAGGTGTGAAATACATGGGGGACGATGCCGCCTCCACTAATGATAGCTCTGGATCGAGCCCCATGTATTCAACATCTAACTCTTCGAACTTTGTCGCAGATAGATCTATGGAACTATTCCCATTACCAAGATGTGTACATAATACTTTATCAAGCATCAGTGTGTCCATGTGCACCATTGCTTTGGTTTGACCATCAACCTTTGCTTGCTCTAGGAACTCAATCAGATCTCCAATTGCAGGTGAAAATACATTTGCAGTTGGATTGAGATTACTTCTCGCCGTGCTCGCTGTGTCGTGTTCAATGAGCGGGTTATCTTCTACACCCCTGCCTCTTCCCCCTCTGCAGCCATCCTGGACACCCTGGAGTCCCCCTACTCCCTGGTCACCCCGGCCACATCGCTGACCATGCCCGCCACATGGAGTACGCCCAGCTGAGGTGCCCCTCACCTTTCGAGGCCTCCCAGCTTCCCAGCCATGGCACAGATGGAGTAGTGCCAGCACAGATGTTGTAGTGCCAATGGGAGATGTACACGACAATTGTCCTGGGCAATTGGGGTGAAGGGGGTGGATTACAAGATTTTAAAAGCACCCCTGCACCTGCAAGGTTGTATGTGACCCCGGTGATGAAGTTACGGGTCAAGCAACGCTCAGGCACCCCAAAACTGCAGTAAAACCGTGCAGGCAACCCCCAGTAGCCCAAGTTAACCTCCCACAGTACGCAGTGACACCCAGGGACACGCAAAACACATACGTGTGGGACACGCAGGCTACTATGACCTCTAAAATGGGTACGTGATACACAGGGGCACCCACAGTGGGAAAAATAGCATGCGCGACTCACCGTCGGACTAGCGTGATAATGAAAAACACGTGTAGCCAATACCCCCGCCAAAAGAATATGTCCTTGATCCGCTGTGAAGTTGTAATGGTGTGCAAAACAACACAAAGTAGCAACACACACGCCGGTCTCCACGAAAGGCACGTACACCGAACTGCTGGCCCCACTCACCTTTAACCCGTGCTGAGGGAAATGCCCGCGTGCATCACGTCACTTACACATTTAGGCCCTTTCCTCGGATTACACGCATTAACACGCGGACGTGCTGTTTTTTCACGTGCTGCATCACTATGCACCCATCACGAAGGAAACACCCGCGCATGTGACGTCTCAGACGCGCTTACGCTCTAAGGGCCCTTCCTCGAATTACATGCTGACGTGCAGTTTTCTCACATGCCAAATCACTCCGTATCAAGATGGCCACACGACAACACACGGAAGACCACGCTCCTGCCCAGAAGGCCATTTTGCTGCTCCCCAGAACCCCGAGCACGCTCCCACCTGCCATCTGCTGCTGCCTTCCTGCCTGCTGCCCACGTGCCCTGCTATTTGGTGCCTGCACATCAGCCATCTACAGGGGTCCAGTTGCTGTGACCACCCCTGCTGGAACAGAAGACTCCCGACTGGTATACCATCGCTCCACAGCCCAGCCCCAGGACCCAGTTCCCCACTCACACCTGCCTCGGGGGTCGCCATGTCGGGGCAAACACCATCACAGACCACTGGCGACCCCAAGCCAGAGAGGCAGAGAGCTACCAGCTTCAGCGATAAGGAAGTTGGTATCCTGGCGGAGAAAGTTCTGGGGCATTATGATGTCCTCTTCACACCATTGAGTGCTGACAAGGAAGGACGGGAGAGGATCTGGGAGGACGTAGTGGGTGCCATCAATGCAGAGAGGGTGGCACCCCACGACATCAAACACGTCCGGAAGCGCTGGGACGACTTTAGGTCCAGGACCCTCAGCAAGGCCCGGCGCCTCTTGAAGGCCTAGGATGCAGAGGGGTGCCGGGTCAGCCTGACCAACATCCAGACGAGGGTCCTGGAATGCATGAGCCTAGCGCTCCACGTCCAGATCCTTCAGAGGCAGACCCGTCTGGAGTTCAGCGGTAAGTGGCCATGCATTGCTGTGTGAAACAGGGCATCTAGCAGTGTGCTGGTAGTCATCTACTTGCCTGTATGTGTGACATAGGCCATGTATTGATGTGTGTGTGCAGGGACATCATGGTGCTGCATGTGAGACCAGTCATGCATGAACCACATGGATGGTGCATGTGTTACAATGCAACATGTGGAGCAGCATGCGGAATGCACACATGAATGCATGCCTGTCTCTGTTCTTGGACATGGATGGGGGGTGAGAGATGGGTGTTGCTGTCATGGACATGTATGGTGTACATGTCTGTGTGTCTGAGTAGCGTGTGTGTGACTTTGAAACGCCATGGATGCATGACACATGTCCATGACGATGTGTTGATTCACTGATGCAGTCTAGTCATTCTTGTATCCACTGTGTCTGTGGTGTACGAGGCCAGATGCATGAGCATCCGGTGATGTGTGTGCATGGGATCAGTATGACCCATGATGCATGTGTGTTTAAAGACAACATTGTATGTTAATAGAAGCCCTTTTACATGGATGCAAATGTTGATTTCATGCGCCGTGCTTGTTTCTGCATGTGTGTTGCCTGCATTGACTCATGTGTTGTGGAGGGACATGATGGAAGTGACGTTTGACAGTGCCACTCATGTGCTATTGCTTCCTGTCTAGGGGACTATTGTACAGTACCCTGATGCTTGTGTTCTATGTCTCCCTCTACACAGCGTCGAGTGAAGAAGAGGGTGGAGACGGCGCTGTGGAGCAAAGCGGTGGGGATGCCTCCACCGGCTGGCGACACAAGGCCCAGCCACCGTCCCAGGAATTATCATCATCTGGGAGCGAGGGGACTGGTGCTGCGTCTGCCAGTACGGCTGCAGTGGAAGGGGCGGGTGAGCCCCCACAGGGTCTTGCGATGGCGGAAGACGGTGCAGAGCCATCCAGGTTGGTGGTGTACACAGAGGAGGAGGGCGCTACTGAGCAGCACATGGGGCCTGCTAGGGGTGGTACCACTGGTGCAAGTGGTGCAGTCCAGGGCCAAGGGCAGGAGGCAGCACAGGTCACCGCGGAGGGGCCTGTGCATGTCACTGTCCCTGAACCTGTGACTGCACCACCATGCACAAGCAGGGATGCCCCGTCCCAGGCACTTCCGCAGGTAGGGGGAAGGCCCACGTCATCTGGCACTCCACTACCTGCGGATGAAGAGACCCGTGACCGTATGGAGTCCGTCCTGATTGGTGTCGCGTTGCGTACGTGTGACATTTGTGATGATGTGCGTGCTTCGAAGGTGGGCCAAGCACGCCATCACGAAGAGCTGCGTGGCAACGTGACCCAGTTGGGAGGGGCCCTGGTCGGAGGGTTCCTACATGTGTCGAACACTCTGGCGGCCCTCTCCTCCTCTGCGCAGACTATGCACCAGTCGTTCTCCCTGCTGTCTTCTGGCCCAGATTCCACCAGGGCCCCCTGAGGACCTGGCCCGACCAACAAAGCCAGCTTGGTGGAGATCACATCCCTGCCACCGTCGGGAGTCAGAGGTCCAGCAGGGGTGGACACCCACCAACTGGAGACCAGCAGATGGAGGATGTGCCGGCATCATCGGGCAGGGCACATAGATGGCAGCAGCAGGCTCAAGGTGGGAGCGATGATGGCTCGGGGCCATCAACATCAGAGGAGCAGGCATTGGCCAGAGGTCAGGAGGACCGTGGAATGGGAGTGCCTTCCATGTGGCAGTGGTTGGGCCAGCGGATAGATGCGGAGCGGTGGCGGGCGGAAGAGGCACGGCTCACTATGGTCAGGGCGGAGTTCTACATGCGCAGGGCGTTGAGGCAGGCTGAGTGCCTGAAGGCAACTCGCAGGGAGTTGGTACAGGCCATGACTGCATCCCTGCAAGACCTCTGGGACAGGGGAGAGGCCCGCCTCTGGGACATCGACATGGAGTTCGATGATGCCCTGGCCCGGGACATCACAGAGTGAGCCGTAGGACTTGAACACCGCCATTGTATATGGTTAATTAGTGTTAGGTTTCCTTTCTGTTTTTATTTCTTTTGGAGTGCTTGGACAATTCCCCACCTTTTTGTATATAGTTGTTCATTAGGTAGGGTTTTTTGTCAGTTTACTTTTAATGGTTGGGCTCATGGACCCTGGATTTGTACTTTGTATATAGTTGCTCACTTGTGCATGGTGACATGTGGGCTGGCAGGGGGGCATGGCCAGGGTGGATGGGCTGCCAGCGGGCATGGCCAGGGGTGCAGGGTAGTCCCCTGTGTTGTGGGCTGCCTGCAGGGCCTGGGGAGGGGGGAGAGGGCACACCTGTGAGTACACACACTGCCAATTCGTGTTGGGGCACCCCAGGAATACACGTACCCCGCTCGCCCAGCGAAATCGCGTGTGGAACTCCCCGCAAACCCCTCAGAATACACGTACCCCGCTCGCCCAAAGCCTATCACGTGTTCAACTTCCCACGCACCCCCAAAATACACGTATCCCACTCGCCCAAGGCCTATCGCGTGTACAACTTCCTGCGTACCCTCAAAATACACATACCCCGCTCGCCCAAGCCCTATCGCGTGTAAGACTTCCCGCACACCCCCAGAATAAACGTACCCCACTCGCACAAGGCCTATCGCGTGTGCAACAACCTGCGTACCACCGAAATACACGTACCCCACTCGCCCAAGGCCTATCGCGTGTAAAACTTCACGCTCACCCCCAAGATACATGTACCCTGCTGGCACAAAGCCTATCACGTGTAAGACTTCCCGCACACCCCCAAGATACATGTATCCCGCTCGCACAAGGCCTATCGCGTGTAAGACTTCCTGCGCACCCCCAGAATATACGTACCCCGCACACACAAGGCCAATCGCGTGTAAAATTTCCGGCGCAACCCCAGAATACACCCACCCCACTCGCACAAGGTCTATCGCTGTGAAACTCCCTGCGCACCAATCAGATTACAAGTACCCGGCTCAGCCAAGGCCTATCGCGTGTAAAACTTCCTGCGCACCCCCAGAATACATGTACCCCGCTCGCACAAGGCCTATCGCATGTAAGACTTCCCGTGCACCCCCAGAATACACGTAGCCCGCTCGCACAAGGCCTATCGCGTGTGCAACACCCCGCGTACCCCCGAAATACACATACCCGGCTCGCACAAGGCCTATCACATGTGATGCTTCCCACACACCCACCAAATACACACAGGCACCCCATTCACCCTGGGCATGCCTCACAGGCAGCCCACGCCACAAGGGGGGGTGCTTTTTCTACGCTATTTTCCTTGCACGAGTGGGTACGTGTATTCAGAGGGGTGCGCGGGGAGTTTTACATCCGTTTTCGCTGCCATGGGAGGGGTACGTGTATTCTGGGGCATGCGCGGGGAGTTTTACATGCGTTTTCGCTGCCATGGGAGGGGTACGTATATTTTGGGGCATGCGCAGGAAGTTTTACACCCATTTTTGTGGTTGGGGGCTGTATGCTGGTCCACTGGCCTTTGCGCCATGTACTGGATTTGTGAGCTGTTCATGGCGCACGGGGCGGGGTATGGGGTGTAACTGGCGCTGCTGCAGGGTTGCTGCACCACTCTGCGCCACGGCTGGTTATGGATGTTGAAAACCATGAATACGCTGTGCGCTGAAATGGGTTTTGGCACACGCGCTGGCGCAGACTGCAGCATGTGTTATATTTTAGAGTTAGATGAAACTGTGAAAACACCTTGACTCTCCCAGTCTCCCTCCAACACCACACAACATAAAGGAAACTTCCTACCTGGTCTTCAATTAGTGGAATGAGGCTATCAGGAGTTCACCTGTTACACCTTCCCTCCGCCTCTAACTCGGCAAAGGAAGGATGTGGCAGGGAAACCCTTAGTGAAGGGAAAAAACCCTGTGTCGCTTGAGAGCGTTGAGTGGATCGGGATTCAAGCCTTCTGCTGCCGCTTCGCGATGGAAATATTAGTCGTGCAGCTATTTCCGAAGTTTCTCCAATAGTTCGCCGATTGCTAAGCCGACTCTCGGAGGAGGGTTTGTAGAGAGGTTTGGAACCGGCGGGAACTTTGGAAGAGGAAGAAAACAAGGTCAGTGCTCTATTTATGTAGAAAAGACAGGTTGTATGAGTGTGTAAGAGTTTGGACTCAACCTACCCCGTCTGAGTATGCAGGTGGATGTGAAAGGTGATTCCCGGAATGAATGATGGGAGATGTAGTTTGGAGATTCCTATTCAATATACATGAAGGGAAAGTAAAGAAAGGTAAGTATAGCACGGGGCTTCTTGATTGAAGAAATATGAATCGAATGGAGAACCTACGAGCAGTGAGCGGTTCAGAAGGCGACTTCACCAGTAATGAGTCTTTGAATGTTATGAAGTGACAGCGCTTGATAATAGTCAGCCTGTGAAAGAGGAAAGATGAAAAGACAAGCAGGTTTCAATAAAGGGAGGAGGTGGAAGGTTGGAACCAATTTGGAAGTGAAATTCCAGTATTTCTCCTAAGCGAAGACTTACGGAGCGTGACCACTAAGAACAGTAGCAACGCGCTGAGTCTTCCATTCAGGTGGTTTAAGTACCGTGATCGACTCACAAGGCGGAGTTTCCTCAATGGCTGGAATGGGTTCTAGACCGTCCACTCTATTACGCGACGCCATCTTGGGGGTGACGGTGTGAATGGATGGCATGAAGCGCCATCGGCGTAGAAAGGACCACCGTTGAGAACGGTTCGTAACAGTATGCCCCCTGCCAAAGGAGGCGGCACCCGGCCTACCCGGGTGCCGGCGATAGAAGGCCCGAATCAAACGCGGAGCATGCACCGCAGAGGCGGGCTCCCAGGATCTCTCAGCCGGTGAATAGCCCTTCCAATCGACCAGAAATTGCAGAGACCCCCTGTGAAAACGTGCATCACATATATCCGATACCTCATATTCTGGACCGGAACTCCGAAGTATCGGAGGGGGTGTACCGGCAGGGACAAGATGAAAACGATTACGAACATCTGGTTTCAGTTGGGAGACATGGAAAGTAGGGTGAATCCTGCTCCATGACTTGGGTAGCTCCAATTTGAATGCCGCTAGTCCCTTCCGCTCCAACACTTTAAAGGGTCCAAAGTATTTAGGGGACAGTTTAGAAGGGATGAGTCTTCGAGGCAAAAACTTTCCGGCCAACCATACACGATCCCCTATGGCCAGAGGAGGATCCTTGGATCTGTGTTTGTCCGTCTGTGCCTTGCTTCTATCCTGTGCAACCTTTAAGGCTTCCAATGCCCTTTGGTGTCCTTGACGAACAGAGTCCGAAAGCTTCCCCAAGCTCGGGAAGATTGAGGAAGAAGGGGAGACTGATGGAAATACGGAAGGGTGAAAGCCATAAGTACAGTAAAAAGGACTGACTTTAGTGGCCGAATGCACAGCATTATTATATGCAAATTCTGCAAGAGGTAACAGGTCTTTCCAATTGTCTTGTGCCGCCGAAATATAGCATCTGAGGTATCCCTCTAGCGTCTGATTCAGGCGTTCCGTTTGTCCGTTAGTTTGCGGGTGGAAGCCCGAGCTCAGAGCACGTGAGATTCCTAAAGTGTTACACAAATGTTTCCAGAACTTGGAGGTGAACTGGGGACCCCGATCAGAGATAATCGTTTTGGGAAGACCATGTAAAGAGAAGATGCGATCCAAAAAGACCTGGGCCATTCGTAGGGCAGAAGGTACAGATGGAAGGGGGATGAAATGTGCCATTTTAGTTAGTGAATCCACAGTGACCATAATGGTGGAACAATGATCCGATTCGGGAAGGTCCACAATAAAGTCTGTGGATATGATTTGCCAGGGTCTATTGGGTAATGGCATTTGCACTAATTTCCCCACAGGAGGTCTGCGAGGAGTTTTAGTCTGTAGACAAATCGCACAAGAAGCTATGTATTCCCGTACATCCTCCTTAACCGTGGCCCACCAAAAATGTCTGAGGATCAGTTCAATGGTATTGGAGATTCCTCTATGCCCAGCGATCCGTGAATCGTGGCATAGTCGTAGTACCTCCAATTGAAGGGTTTCATTTGGGATGAATAGTCTATCTCCTTTAAACAGGAAACCGTTATCAACAGACAACTCGTGCTGAGTGATAACGTCTGGATTGCCCGTCAACACCCTCTGTGTCTGATCATGGATCTTCTGCATAAAAAGATGTATGACTGGAATGAACTTAGCCGTGGGGAATAAGGGCTCTGGTTTAAAGCTTTTATGATCCTTGCCCTCCCGTCGAGATAGAGCATCTGCCTTCAAATTACTTCTCCCGGGAATGAAGGTGAAAGTAATTCGGAACGGTGAGAAGAAATGAGCCCATCGAGCTTGGCGGCTATTGCATGTTTGAGCATACTGTAAGGTTCGTAAATTTTGGTGATCTGTCCTTACTTCGATCGAGTGTTTCGCTCCCAAAAGCAGATGTCGCCACTCCTCAAAAGCTCTTTTTATAGCCAGAAGCTCCTTCTCCAAGACTGTATAGTTGAGTTCTGCTTGAGTGAGGGTTTTTGACAAATAGGCGACGGGTCTTTCCAGATTCTGTGCGTCCGGTTGTAATAGTACTGCTCCTAGTGCCGAATGGGAAGCATCTGATTCCACTATAAACGGTCTGTTTTGATCTGGAACAGCTAGAATGGGTGCTCTAATGAATATAGATTTCAAAGCGTTAAAGGAGGTCTGGGTTTCGGGAGTCCAAACAAATGGGACCCCTTTCTTGAGCAGATGTGTCAGTGATTGAGAAAGAGAAGAGAAGTGTGGAATAAACCGTCTATAAAAGTTGGCGAATCCCAAAAACCTCTGTATATCCTTGATGGACTTGGGGGATGGCCAGTCTCTAATGGCGGAGATCTTTGTCGGGTCCATAGAGATTCCTTGCGGTGAAAGGACATACCCCAAGTAAGTGACAGAAGACTGATGGAATTCACACTTTTCTAATTTACAAAATAGATGGTCATCTTGTAGACGGGAAAGGACCCTTTTGACATGTTGAACGTGTGTAGCTTCATCGGGAGAAAAGACCAGGATATCGTCCAGATATACGATGACGTAATGTAGTAATATATCTGCGAACAAGTGGTCCATGAACCTTTGAAACACTGCGGGAGCGTTGGTAAGACCAAAGGGCATGACTTGGTACTGATAGTGACCAAAAGGGGTGCGAAAGGCTGTCTTCCACTCGTCCCCAGATTTTATGCGTATTAAGTGGTAGGCTCCCCTGAGGTCTAGTTTAGTGTAAATCTGTGCACCCCTGACCGCCTCCAATATGTCAGGGATTAAGGGCATGGGGTACCGGTCTGGGACTGTAATCTTGTTCAACCCCCGATAATCTATGCATGGGCGAAGTTCGGTAGAGCCTTTTTTTGGAATAAAAAACAAAGAAGCTGCTGCCGGGGAATTAGACTCGGTAATCAACCCATTCCGTATGTGTGTGTGGAGGTACTCCTTCAATACTTCCTTTTCTTTGGCAGAAAGTATATACATTCTCCCAAAGGGGAGAGGACTGTCAGGGATTAAATCGATAGCGCAATCATCTCTGCGGTGCGGTGGAAGAGAGGAGTACTCTGTCTGTGTAAAGACTTCCTGACATTGTTGGTAAACAGGGGGAAGAATCTTCACATGATGAACCCCTTGGTGGGACATGTATTGGTTTAAGGACGGGTTGTTTGATCCTAAACAGTGTTGAACACAGTGTTCTGAGCCTAGGAACAAAGTACCGGCAGTCCAATTTATGTAAGGATTGTGTTTCTTCAACCAAGGCAATCCGAGGATTAACGGGTAATGGGCTGTCTTGATAATGTCTAATACCAGAGATTCCTGGTGATTAGAAACACCCAACTTTAACGGGCCAGTATGATCAGTAATGGGTCCAGAGGTTAAGGGGCTACCATCCACGCTTTCCACTGGGATGGCTATGGGTTTTGCTTCTCTCGGTATACCATGTCGTGCTGCCCATATGTCGTCAATAAAATTCCCTGCAGCTCCGCTGTCTATGAGAGCAGACACTCTTTGAAGCTGTATGTTGTTCCAGGATAGGTTCACTTCTAACACAATCATGGCGCTGTCGGGGACAGGATCGGGATCCGAGTGAATGGTCATTAGGGAACCAGTAACTGTCAAAGAGCCCTGGACCGTGGTTCCCCTCACGGCCGGGCGCTGGCGTTTCCCGACTTTCTTTTGGGAGTAAGAGGACACTCTTTTACCGTATGTGTACTAGCCCCACAATACATGCACAAATTTAACGATTTTCTTCTGTACCTTTCTTCTGGAGAAAGAGGACCTCTAGTGTAACCTAATTGCATCGGTTCTTCTGACACTGAAGTCTTGGGTAGAGGGACTGTTCCTTCAGAAAAGGCTTTTTGTGAACGAACCTTGCGTCGCTCTCGGTGTCTTTCCTGGAGGCGATAGTCTATTTGCATCGTTAAGGCAATAAATTCTGTTAAGTTGTGGGGACGGGGAATACGTGACACTTCGTCCTTTAGGTCCTCAGATAACCCTCGTCGAAATATGGTTACGAGAGCGTCGTCCGCCCAGGAAGTGTCGGCGGACATCTGCTTAAATCTAGTAATGTATGTCAAGAGGTCCTGACTTCCCTGTTTAAGGTCCAACAGACTCTCTTGTGAGGCTATTGTGATTTCTTGCCTGCTAAACATGCTTTTGACACTGTTGCAAAAGGCGGGATACGAGTCCAGAATCGGGTTATTATTGGTAACAAGGGGGGTCGCCCATGCTAGTGCTGCGCCCGTCATATGGGCGATCATATGGCCTACCTTGTCGCGATCCGTGGGAAAAAAGGCCGTCTTAAAGGCAAACTGAACTGTGCAAGCCTCTAGGTATTCCTTAACTGCATGTGGATTTCCATCGAATTTACCGAAAGGAAGAGGACCCGGAGGCACCTCTGAGCTATGGGCAGACCGACCCACCTGTTGTCGTAATATTTGGTTTTCCTGTCTAAGCTGTTGGACCTCCCCTGAAAGGGTTTGTACAGCCGACATCAACTGTTGGACCTGTTGCTCCATATTGCTCTGTGGTGAGGTAGAGTACTCTAAGAGAGCCAAAACGTTACCCAGTGACCCTATCAGGCGTTGCTATCTGTTATATTTTAGAGTTAGATGAAACTGTGAAAACACCTTGACTCTCCCAGTCTCCCTCCAACACCACACAACATAAAGGAAACTTCCTACCTGGTCTTCAATTAGTGGAATGAGGCTATCAGGAGTTCACCTGTTACACCTTCCCTCCGCCTCTAACTCGGCAAAGGAAGGATGTGGCAGGGAAACCCTTAGTGAAGGGAAAAAACCCTGTGTCGCTTGAGAGCGTTGAGTGGATCGGGATTCAAGCCTTCTGCTGCCGCTTCGCGATGGAAATGTTAGTCGTGCAGCTATTTCCGAAGTTTCTCCAATAGTTCGCCGATTGCTAAGCCGACTCTCGGAGGAGGGTTTGTAGAGAGGTTTGGAACCGGCGGGAACTTTGGAAGAGGAAGAAAACAAGGTCAGTGCTCTATTTATGTAGAAAAGACAGGTTGTATGAGTGTGTAAGAGTTTGGACTCAACCTACCCCGTCTGAGTATGCAGGTGGATGTGAAAGGTGATTCCCGGAATGAATGATGGGAGATGTAGTTTGGAGATTCCTATTCAATATACATGAAGGGAAAGTAAAGAAAGGTAAGTATAGCACGGGGCTTCTTGATTGAAGAAATATGAATCGAATGGAGAACCTACGAGCAGTGAGCGGTTCAGAAGGCGACTTCACCAGTAATAAGTCTTTGAATGTTATGAAGTGACAGCGCTTGATAATAGTCAGCCTGTGAAAGAGGAAAGATGAAAAGACAAGCAGGTTTCAATAAAGGGAGGAGGTGGAAGGTTGGAACCAATTTGGAAGTGAAATTCCAGTATTTCTCCTAAGCGAAGACTTACGGAGCGTGACCACTAAGAACAGTAGCAACGCGCTGAGTCTTCCATTCAGGTGGTTTAAGTACCGTGATCGACTCACAAGGCGGAGTTTCCTCAATGGCTGGAATGGGTTCTAGACCGTCCACTCTATTACGCGACGCCATCTTGGGGGTGACGGTGTGAATGGATGGCATGAAGCGCCATCGGCGTAGAAAGGACCACCGTTGAGAACGGTTCGTAACAGCATGCGCACACTGTGCGCCAGCCGCGTGTGCCACTTGTGCGCTGAATTCTATCAATTACCCCCATGTGTGGCCATCCATGCCTGAATGATGATGTAGACTTCATTAATCCGAGGGACGTCTGTATCATAGGTTCCTGATAGAGGTAGGAGTATCTGGGTGTCATCTGCATAGTTCATGTAGGTGGCACACAGACGGCCCAGTTTGTCAAATAGTGGTTTTGTAAAAATGTTGTTCAAAGTGGGCGAGATGCAAGATCCTTGTGGGACTCCACAGGTGATGGGGATAGGATAAGCAGCTGCCAAAGGTGAAAACATACGCATTGTTCTATTTGCAAGGAAAGATTGGATCCAAGAGACTGGAGAGCTGGAGAAATGAGCTGCTGATGATAGATGGTCACAAAGTATTGTATGGTCTACCAGATGAAAAACAGCTGAGAGGTCTAGGAGGAGTAAGATGGCCATTTTTCCTTTTTCTTTCAGTTCGTGGATCTGGCTTTTGAGGTCAACAAGGACGGTTTCTGTGCCATGCAGAGGTCTGAAGCCAGATCGACGGGTTCCGAGTAATTTGTTAGTTTCTAGATAGTCTTGTATTTGCAAGTAAGCAATTCTATCCAAAATGTTCAATAAGAAGGGGGCTGTCGTAATTGGTGTGTAGTTAGTGGGTATAGCCTGGTCAAGGGTCTGTTTCTTTAATAGTGGGAGAACCCAGGACTGTTTGAGATTACTTAGGACATAATTACTGGAGAAGGAGGAGTTTATGAGTTTTGTAATTAATGGGGCTAAATCTCTGGCTGCGTCTTTTATAATCTGAGCCGGACAGCAGTCGCCCTTACAATTAGATGGTTTAAGAGATGCAATGATTTTCTGAACTTCAAGTATGGTGACCTTTTTAAACATGAAGCCTGAATTGATGTGTAAGGTAGAGGGTGGTGCTGGAGTGTTACATGTAAGTTGTAACCTTTTGTCAGCTATTTTGGTCTGGAGCCCGTTAATTTTGCAGGATAGGGCGTTTTGTATACTGGTGCACGTAGCTGGCAGGGGGTTGGGGTTCTCTAGTTCTCTTAGGATGTTAAATAATTCTTTAGTGCTGGAAATAGCATGGCCTATTCTGTCATTGTAGGTTTCTTTTTTACTCTGGATTATCTTATTTTTCTATGTGCAGTGATGATGGCAATATTAGTTTTATTTTCATTTGTGGGGGTAGGTTTCCAATGTGTTTCCATTTTTCTTTTTCAGTACGAAGTATTTTTAGTTCTGGAGTAAACAACGAGTTAAGATGGGCTTTGGGTTTGCTTTTACGCAATTTGAAAGGGGCAATAGCGTCGAAGGCTTTGGTCATGGTCTCGTTATAGATGGTGATCAATGAGTTAGGATCATTGAGTATAGGGACTACCAAAGGAGCTAAGGTCTCTGCTGTGATGTTACGTTTATTCCTTGTGAGACAAGGAGGAGCAATAGTGGGCTTCTTCTTTTCCAGGTTATTGATGTTCATTTCTAAGGTGATGAGGTGGTGGTCTGACCACACTAGTGCTGTGGAATCTAATAGAATGATGTTGCAATTGAAATCTGCTACCCAATCAAGTATCCAGCCCTTCTCATGGGTGGGTTTAGCACTAATTTGGGTATAGCCTTGTTCTGATAATGCAGAGGCTAGAGAGATGGCGTGTGGGCCACTGGTGTCTTGGTAACCAAGGTTGAAGTCCCCTAGAATGATGTGTTGCTCCAGGGGTTTGGTGGTGACAGCTGCTAGGGATGTGATGTCTTCTTCAAAAGACCCAAGAGGTCCTGGAGGCCTCTAAATAATGTGTAGTGTGATAGTGTTGTTCGGCGAGGTTTGGAACTTGACTGAGAGAAGTTTGCACGATGGCAGGGAGGAGGGGTGACTGGTCTTATATTGAGAGTAGATTTAAAAATAATGGCTATTCCACAACCGCGAGCATTGGGCCTGTCTGCTCTGATAATGGAATAATTGTCTGGGACAGCTAGGGCAATAGAAGGGCCTGCTGCATCGTGCAGCCAGGTTTTTGTCACCGCAAGGAAATCGAGGTCATTATTCAAAATGATGTCAGCGATCTCTATTGCTTGAGCAACAAGGGACCTGATATTCAGTAATGCTCCTTTAGTGGGCTCTGTCTGTAAGCCCTTCAAGGGTAGGCTGGGACTAGTGTCATCTATATTTTTAGTTGTGACGGTGTGAGTTTTGGTTTTTTGCCTAAGGTTGTTGTTAGTGGATTCAGTGCTATCTGTGCAAGTGGTCTTGTGGCTGTATTTAGCTACTGAGTGGCTAATGGACGGTAGTCTGCTAGCTAGTCTCTCATTGCGCTTGGAAACGTCAGGAACGGTGGTGGATGAGGCTGGTGGCAGGGGTGTCTTAATGACAGTGGGAGGTGAGGATAGAGCATCTGAAGTAAGTATTTTCTGTAGAGTGCTCATAGTGGAGCATGGATATAATTTGGGTACAGTTAGTGCGAGAAATGGGGGGTAGTGAAGGGATGAATGAGGTAGGGCAGGGGATGGGGTAGTGGCGGTGACATACCAATCTGCCTAGCCCTTCATCAATCTTGATGAAGTGTCCTTTAGTGCATGGGGTGGAATGGGGTATTATGCAGAAGGGGAACATAATTATAGTTAACAACACCTGCATAATGTAGAGAAAGTTGGCTAACTTAAGATTAGCTTGCTAATACTAGAATAGCTATCATCTGATGAGGAGGTACTATCAAGTGGGTCACAGATGTAGGATAATCTGTTTCAACAGAGTAGGTGCTACATATGAATCAGACTTCAACAGACATTCAGACAATTGCAAAGGTAGTTAGATGCAGCAGAATAGCAATTGCAGTTACACATGATTCAATTGAGTAAGTCGTCATGTTGAGTGGTAGCTAATTCAGTTTGAACAGACAGTTTACCAACACGACCAAGCAAGTTGTGCAAGAGAATTAAACCAGACGGGAGGTGGAGTAGTGCTGTGCACAGTGAGTACGGTATCAGTGGTGCCTGGAGCAAGAGAACAGGGGTGGTAATATAGCAGTAGGCTGTTAAGAGATCTGACAATAGATCCTATACCAAAAGACATTTATGAAGAATAAGTCCAATGACCGTGTAAGGGTGAAAGACAATTAAGGTGCTGCAGTTATTAGAACAAGTACCTAAAAGCAATGGCTAAATAACAATATATTGCAAATACAGCAACATCGTACCTGATAGTTGTTGACTCATGTAAAACTCAATTTGTAGTTACCTAAATGGTTAGTATAGTTGAAGTGATAATACTGCATTTGTTCCTATACAGCACTGTAGCAGCTCTTAGTTTTTGAAAGTGTTATTTCCGTAGGTTTTCTTTTTACAATGTTTATTTTATAAAATGTAGTTCCATTGTTGTTTTACATTATATTAGATACATAGACCTGTAGAAAGTGAGCTAGTGTATAATTTGTATATGTATATATAATAATATTTGAATAGTTAAAATAACTGAAGATAGTTTTCTTTTCTCTCCAGCGAGAGGTTGTTTCCTCTATAGTATGATTAATTAATACAACCCGGTAATGGTTGCGTAGTGAGAATACAATCAGTATTCACTTAGTACCATTATGAACATAACAAACATAAATCATTGTGTTTTTATTATGTTATAAACCACATTTCATTTTGTTTCAGAGTTACTAATATGGAAGAAAGAAGAGAGCATGAATAAAGGTATTTGGTAAGTGTGTTGATCAATATGATACGTAAATCTATAATGCAGATATGTACAGACACAGAGTTGTATATTTGCTTTTATATAATTTTTTTGTAGCTGCGTCTACAGCATCAGCCAATGAATTGCAGGATGTTGCTTATGTGGCTAAACCAAGCAACGACTGGGGTACTTTTATTCGTGGCTAGACTGCTTCACCTGTTAGCATTGTAACCGCGGTTACAAACAAACAATTGGGGGATTTTTATGGCTGCAACTGCATAAATTAAATTACAATAGATATTGTAATATATTTTTGCAGTTTTTGCAGTTTTTGTTCAATTATATCTATATTTATATTTATAACTTAAAAGTGGCCCTTAAAAGGGCAGTTTCGGGGGATGGAAAGAGGGGGTGGAAAAGTTTTGTTGCAGATTGTGCAAAGTACCTCCTCTGCCTCTTGTTGGGAAAAAAGTGTTTTTTTACTTGAAAGAAGCACCAACGGTCTACAGTGGTTTTCATTGTAGTTGCCTTCTTCCTCAGTGGCTTTGAAAACGGAGCCCACACAATAACATGATCTTCATCACTGCTGCTACCATCATGGGTGGAGATGTTGGAATCTTCAACCGGGGAGAAGATTGTAAAATATTAAAAATGACAACACAAAACAGACAATGCGGCTCGTTACGAGTCTGTCAGTAACACTGCTGGTGCTACAGGCGGGTTTCCGTCGGACTTGTAAATGTTACCGCCACCTAGCGTCCCGGTAACACCAGGACATTACAAGTCCGGGAGAACCGGGTGTTAGGTGCCAGTAAAATGTTGTTTCCCATTCCCGTGGAGTCCAATAGGACTCTACAGGAATGGGTACAAAGAAGCACCAGCACCATTGTTAACGGTGCCAGTGCTTCTGTGGCGGGTTAGTCTACTGCAGCCCCGGTGCCTGGCAGGGTCAGACGTCCCTGGACATGGCAGCACTGGCAGGCAGACCTGTATAATATGCCGGTCCGAAAACAACAGTGCCTGTAAGCTTACCGGACTGGTATACTTGTAATGAGCCCCAATGCCTCTAAAAATGAAAAAGTTAAACAAAAAATAGACAAACTGAACAAATCACAGGACAAAGGAAAATAGTATTAGGGGAAAACTGTGAAAAATGTAAGGGGTAAAGTGCTTGCAGTTACTCAGAAACCCTTTCACTAGCAAGTACAGAAAGCAATGATAAATGTAAACAACTTTTTTTGTGGGTGTGGTGATTATTTGCAGCTACAGACTGCTGCGCCCACTGATTCGAAGGTATTGTATGCGCAGATGTTGTGATACAGCGTGGGTGGCTGCATCAATGAATCTGAGCATGCAATGGGATGGTCTTTGCGCGTGGCTAACAAAGAAGCATAGGTTTGAAACCGCAGCGCGTAAAATGAATGGCCGTAGGATGACTGACGTGGATGCATAGCTGTGTTGATGTAATTCAACATGCTATTTGTTGACTTTGCATGTGCGGAGGTTGCGCAACGGCATGAGCGTAGTTCCGTCAATACATTTTGGTGTGCCATTGGCTCCTATGTTGACATGAGTATGTTACATAGGACTCGGCGACGCAACATAGGAGCTCAAAATGCGTTTGGATGGTCAAAAGGGGTACAAAGCCGCAAAGCTGCGTAGCCGTGTCAAAGGAACTTTGGGCCTTCCATTGATGCAGCTGTAGCCATTTTGTGTATAAACCACCTCTGTAGACATGGCCATAAAACTATTTTTTAAAAAAAAACATATGTGCATATGTATGTAGGCAGTTGTATTGTACAAATGTGTTTTAAGATATATTGAGTGTACTTTTTGTACACAGTTACTGTAAGACTTTAATAGGTTTCTATTCGTAAAGAGTACATGTAATTGCAAACACTTAGAGTTAAATTAATATGTAAAGAAACATTTTTAAGAATAGGGTTATTTGGAGGACTTTAGGTGCACAATTGGTTTTTAATTTACTGTGCACACATGATACATTCTTTGGATTAGCCAAATCTGTGTAATTAATGTTAATTATGTATGGAATAAGAAAAACCTTTCAAATTCAAGGAAAAGACGTAAGTTGCAGGGACGTTAAGGTGAACAATACATTGTAACAAACCCCTTGAAATTCAAGGAAAAAACTTTAGCTGCAGGGATGTTGAGGTGAACAATACATTGTAAAAACACTTTAAAATTCAAGGAAAAAACTTTAGTTGCAGTGACGTTAAGGTGAGAACTTAACTCAACCAAACCCCTGAAATTCAGCTCAAGCCACCTTAACTTCACGCCCCTGTTGCACAGCCTATGAACACAATGTTGACATCACAGATCACATTCCTGATGACATCGCTGATTGCATGTTGTATGAGAACACTGATGACATTACAAATCACATCAGTGGTGCCATTACTGGTGTCAAGAATAATTACATCAATAATGGAATTAGACATAACATCATTTATAAGTTAGCTTGTTAACATTAGCCTTACCCTAATAACAATTTAGGGCAAGGAACTGGCCATGACAAAAGTTGGGGTCACTGCCTAGCATCAAAGGCCATAGGTAGTGCTTATTTAGTGTTCGGAAATACCAATGTGCATGGCTAAAAGCCATGCCTAGTAGCCCATCACTGTTTTAAAATATACAGTGGCCAACGTTGAAAGCTGGAATCAGTGGCCATGGCTAAAGGCCATAGCTAGTGCCCATTAAAATGTTAGCATATACAGTTAGCACAGCCAAAGTCAGTGGCCACTGGATAATATTGTGTTGAAGACCATGGCTAGTGGGTGGCTACTGTATACCATATACAGTGCGCACGGCCGAAGGCCATCACTTATTGCATTTTATTATTTTAAAATATACAGTGGACATGGCCAAAAGATGTACAAACTGCTCAAGGTCAAAGGCCATGGCTAGTGGCCCATTTATATGTCAGAATATATAGTGGGCACAGTCAAAGATTGTGGCTACTGGCCAGTATTGTGCTAAAGTCCATGGCTAGTACATGATCAGTGTATATAATATACATTGGACACAGTTGAAAACTGTATCCACTGGTAAAGGCCAAAATCTATGTTTGGTAGCCTGTTAGTCTTTTAAAATATTCAGTGCACAAGGGTGAAGTTTGTGAGCACTGTCCATAACTGAAGGCCATGACTAGTACCCATTCATGAGTTAAAATATATTTGGCCATTCACACTGACCATGGCTGAAAGCCATGCGTAATGCCAATTACTGTTGTAATGTAATTAGTGATGTCATCAGTGATGTGGTCTCTGATGTCATCGTTGTTGTCATAGGCTGCACAACAGGGACGCGAAGATAATGTGGCTTTAGCATAATTTCAGGGATCAACAGATTTTCTAATGCATAAAACATATCAAATTCATACTAGTCTCATGTCCGCTCTCATCAATCGCCTCACTGGGATCATGAATTACATTAGTAATCAGCTGTTTAAAAGTGTTCTGCCCCCGATATTGTCGGGTTTGAAAGTGAAATTAGAGACTACAGATGGATTGAGTTCAACTGTTATGTTCTTCGTGAAGTCATAATCAGGAAGAAGCAAATGATTACTAACTATTGGCATGAACTTCTTGTTAGGAGGTGTGAAATACATGGGGGACGATGCCGTCTCCACTAATGATAGCTCTGGATCGAGCCTCATGTATTCAACATCTAACTCTTCGAACTTTGTCGCAGATAGATCTATGGTACTTTTCCCATTATCAAGATGTGTACATAATACTTTATCAAGCATCAGTGTGTCCATGTGCACCATTGCTTTGGTTTGACCATCAACCTTTGCTTGCTCTAGGAACTCAATCAGATCTCCAATTGCAGGTGAAAATACATTTGCAGTTGGATTGAGATTACTTCTCGCCATGCTCGCTGTGTCGTGTTCAATGAGCGGGTTATCTTCTACATTCATTTCGCATTCCTCATGCTTGTTTTTAGTCTGTTTTTTAGGCTGCCCACATGTCACACCACTCAGCAATTTGGCATTCACACATCCTACATCATTTGCCATTTCTGCGATTAAGTCTGCCGTCACAGATTTAAGTGTTGTTGGCATCAGACGTGCTACTGTAGTTTTTACTATACTATTCAGTTATCTGTGTACACAAGGGTATCACTTTTTTGGGATTTGTGATTACCTTCGGGATACAAGTAGGTCTATTCTGAAGGTTCTTATGTAAGGCAATCTCTTTGGCATAGGCATCCCCGGTCACACTGCGCCTCTTGCCCTCTAGCCCACTTGTTCTCACTTCAAGCAAGTAGAAATGAAGCGAGAACTAGGGCAATCACAACTCAAACCAGCTACAAGTACTCCTAATCGTGCAGTGATCAATATCTGTTGCAATACCCATACATCAACACAATATGCACCACACTTTCCCTCTTTATCTTTCCAAAATCAATAAGATGTAGACAAATATGGCCAAGATATCACTGCTAAGCAAAAACGGAAAAGGTGCAATTTGCTGTCACAGTCTAGGTTGCACGACAATGAATGACACTACACACTTCACATACCCTCAAATGATTTGTGTAGTTTAATTTACTAGCGCGTCACAACCTGCAACACTTAGCGAGTGTTAACAGCCAACGTGCAGCGGTCTTTTCTGTATTGCTGCACTCCGATGTAACAGCAAAGGGAACATGATCAGACACGAAATAAGGGCTAATAGCGAACTCGCCACTCAATCATACAACAATTATGTGTGATATCATGCTCTTAAAACACATAAAGCAACTAGCGACTTGGAAGAGTATGATATTCCAGTTATTCCAATATTGCAACATATACATGCAATAGTCACAGCACAGCTTCGTTTTCCATATGAAGTTACTTACTCCCTTGATGTTTGATGTTCGTGACTGATGGCAAGAATAACAGGGGAGAGGAAATGAGAAATTGTGGCCGGCTGTGCTCGCGTGCTGCGCTGCGAGCAGCGAACAGACCACTTCCAGAACACTTACTCGGAGCGCACGCGTGGGAGGGCGCGCTCTGGTCTATTTAGGGTTTTCTGTGTAATGTAGGCGGAGCCACTAGAAAAAGTAAACATAAGGGTTATTTAGTATCTATATTAGGTACTAAGCTACCACAAATATATTAGCAGATGCTATAAGGTCCATCAGTAAATTCATATAAAGTATTGATGCCCTGGAGCGTACCGGCGTGAAATCACCCAAACAGTGTCCCACAGCTTCCACAGCAAACAGATCACTTCCAGACCACTTACTCAGAGTCCAAGCCAATATCGGATCCTGCCCAAAAAAGTAACAAATGCAGAAAACTACTTGACATGGCAAAAGTGTTTAGATATCCCCTCAACATCTGACGGTAGAGTGAATTTGAAATAGGATGCCTGCCACTTGTTTCTTCTTACTCAACGATCTGCACATTTCATAAACTGGGCAGCGTCTCTTTCTTTTTATCATCCCAGTGGAACAGGTGAGTGAACTGTGGAGCATTACCATAGAGAATGGTAAATGGTATGTGGCTTCTTTCCTTCTCCTACTTGTCTGGGCTTGAAATAAAATATGTATTTGTCCCTTTAAGGGTTCTCAGAAGAAATGAGGGATTGGGCAGTTAGGAGGCACTCAGTCGGATTCACCATATAACTACATGGGCAGCATTTCTCATGCAGATCTTGTGGGCTTCCCGGTTCCTCAGAGTCCCAATTATCTCTACAGGTGGATCCTTTAATGTTACTTTGTCAGATGTTACTCTGCCTAATGTGCACGTCCAACTCAACTTGGAGATGAATCCTTGTTCATGCTCATATTTAGGGACAATGGGCCACATTACAAGTATGCCAGTAAGCTTACCGGCACTGTTGTTTTCCAGCCTGTCATACTACAGGTCTGCCTGCTGGGGCCACTGTGCCCGACAGGTCGGATCCTGCCGGGAACAGCGCCAAGGTAGGCAGACTGTCATGGAAGCACTGGCACCATTAGCAATGGTGCCGTTGCTACCCTGGTCCCCACTCCCATAGAGTCCATAGAGCCAATAACTCCATAGATGCAATTTACTGGCGCCTGACTTTCTGGGCACTGGGAAGTCAGGCGTCAGTTAATTTCAAGGGTCCGGTAGTACCGGCACAGGTACTGCCAGAGCCGAAATGAGGCCCAATGTCTAAGGTAACATTATTTCTTCTCTGGACATTTTTTTTGAATTGTTCACCAATGACTAAAGCTTTTTTCAACATTTACAGTTTGGCGGTTCTGACTACGATAGCCAAGTTGAATGGACATTTTGTGCTGGAGCCCTAGTCTTCTACTGTCCCATAAATCTTTATCATGAGCATAAATCAAGATTGATGGGCATGGATGTTCACTCTGGAAGAAAGGGTATTGAAAGTTTCAAAGCATGCCAGTAAATAAAAAACAGAAAGTTTAAATAATATTGGGGCCAGTCTATAACAATAGGTTTTGTGCAGTAGACAGTTTGGCCCAGTCTCACCTAAAGTATTTTATCGCATTGCTGATGGGATTGGAATAACCTGATGAGAGTTAAGCATATGTTTCATTTTCAACTAGAGAAGATTCCTGTGCACCAGATCAAATGCCATTAGGAAATCCACAAAGTATTAGAAAAGACTGTGACAGATATTTCTGGGTCACAATAGAAAGCGTGAAACAGCAATACTGGGTTCCTCGTCTCCCACAAAAAACAAAACTGCCTGCTGATAGTGAAATATAATGGTGTGTAGCATAATAGATGAGGAGTTTTACACATCCCATGAAATAAAAAATAGCTAACTGTGAACGCCTGGTGCAAGGAACTTAAGCTAAGAGGACAGCCCTGTGCATGTCCTAGTTAAGACCATTCTCAAGATCCTCCTTTTCTCTTCCTCCTTCCTTCTCTCCCCTCCCTTGCTAACCCCACCTGCTGCTGTGACTGGTTCCTGTGTCCTTTATGAATCCTACTGCAGCCAGGCCCTCCTTCAACCAGACTTCCCCTGCAGCCCTTTACCAGCACTTGCCCTTAGGCAGCCTTCCCTGACTAGCCTACTGAGTCCAGTCCAACCCTATCCTGGCACGATTTGAACCCCACCCATGTTTCCCCTGGCACAATCACAGGCCAGTCCACGGACCGAACAGGGAAGTGACGGACTGGGAACTAAAAGAGGCCCTGGAAATAAGTACTGGGGACCAAAAGAGGCCCTGGAAATTAAGTTCAAAGTGGCCCCAAATGACACATTTTCAGCAAGCCCAATGCTTTTCCTTTGAGAAAATGTGGAAATACCACACAAAAGAGGCCCAGGGTGCAGAGGCCGACCGGGAAATCTCCAGAGTTCCCTATAGGCAAGTCCAGCCCTGTGAGTCCGCGGAGCAGACATAGATATCACACATTTTTTTGCCTCAAGTTTTGGTCATTTAAAAAAAATCTACTGGACGGATTTACACCAAATTAACAAAAGCACGCTTTTGGGACCAAGCCTCCGATTCTGCTGCAAATTTGGTGAAAATCCATCCTGCGGTTTGGGCTGTAGGCGTGAGCAAGGTTTTTTCTATTATGTCTATGGGAAAAAAAAGAAATGTTGCGACCCCCCTATAACTTTGTTCCCCCTTGACCAAACCTCACCAAACTTTTCAGAGTGGGCCATATACTTTATTTGCAAAGTCTGGTGAGGATTCATCCAGGGAGAGGGAAGTTATAAGCCGCCCAAAAAGTGCTCTTCCTATGGGTTTAGCAACTTAACCATAACTACATGGCCACTACCGCAGGCCATGTTATATAGTTAAGGTGATCCCTATGAGTCATAGGAAATATGAACATTCTATTGCTAATAACTTTTGACTTGCAAGAAGGATTTGGCTGATAGTTTTGGAACAAAAATATTGTCACGGGCTGGACATTTTGGTAAATATTCAATAAAACATGAAAAAGTGATTTTGAAAGCTAAAAAACACTGTTTTCGGAAAGCTGAAGCTCAAAAACTGCTGGACGGATTTTGACCAAATAAGAAACAACTTGGGCATGACATGTTGACTTGTTCTTGTTGATTTGGGGTAAATCTGTCTAGTAGTTTAAAAAAAATATTTACAGGGTAGGGTGTGCACCATGCTCCCAAAGAAATAGCCATATTTCCCATGGTGCTTTGCAACAGAGTTGCAAGTGATTACCAGTATAATACAGGCGGAATGCAAAAACAAAATGTGCTCAGAAAACGATTTGAAAGTGGAAAAGATGTAATTGCATCAGGCTAAAGGTGCGCAGACGGAAAGAGGAAACCATGTGAAGTTGCAGAGTTGGGGGTGTTCTGGGAACTAGTTACAGTTAAAAAAATGTTTGGATTATCTAGGGAATACGGGGGAAATCTCACAAGATTCCCACTGCAATAACTCAAGACGTGATCAGAAAATCAAAATTGTCACACAAAACCAAAGAGAGAAACGGGGTAATGGGACAGTGGGGGAAAAAGCAGATGTGGGGAGTGGGTGGGCATTAGAAAGAGGAGGGGAACGCTTGGTGAGTATCTGTGAGGACTGGGAAGAGTTTTTGAATTTCGAACGTTATCAAGCGAATACTGGGGGAATAATGGGGGGAATTCTACATGCATGGGTAGTTCATTGCCGTTATTATGGGAATCCAGCATGAACCGGAAGAGAGTGAAAAATAGGGATATTTCACAGCTGCAGCGATCACATCTTCTAAGCAGGGGTGATCAGTATTTGGGCCACTGGCTATGGCCAAACGCCATGGCTAGTTGGGCCGAAAGAAACTCATTGGTGCAATAAGTACAGTGGCTAGGGCTGAAGACCATGGAAAGTAGGCCCCAAAGAAACCCATTGACTGCCAGATTGAAAACAATATGAACAAGGTTGGCGAAATAGTGGCATGCTACCCGGGGGTGATACATGACGTGAGACCGAGAGAAGGGCACTGTGTGTGATTAAAGGGCTGATTTAAACAATGAGGAATGAGAGGTAATACACAGGAAATGTAGATTCTGAAGGGACAGCTTTCATAGGAGAGGAGAGGAACGGAGAGGGCTTTTGGATTTTTTTCAAGATAAAGAAAGAGAAGGGAAGAGTGCAGTGATGGGGTAATGGTAACCGGCAGAAGTGCATAGATTTTCAGATGATAGTGAGTATTTCTTGGATGTATATGTGTTGTAGCCACTGGTCTACAACATGTTAAAAACCGGCTACCACTAAAGAAACAGAGACATTACAACACATTTCTCAGCTGCAAAATGAGGATTTCTTGAGGAAAACTTGTGTGGAGAATTAGGAAGCCACAGGCAATAATGACTTCAAATAGGTTTGACAACTGATAGCACAAGGTATTAATTCCTAGCTGGGAAAAGACTAATCATAACAATTTTCTAACACAGTAAATTGATTTCCTTAACTTTGTAAAAATAAATATCCCAGTGGAGGAGCCAGTTCGCTCATTCTTCATAAGAAAGAACCCACCAACCAAGCTAGTTTTTTTTTTCGCATTACACTATTAGATTCTACCGGAACCACATGTTGGAAATTATTGTTGTGACATCTGCAAGATAGGGATAATCGTGAGTGAACTTTAGAGAGCAGTTTTGTTTTTGTTTTGAACCTGACAGCATCCTCATTCCTCCAGGCTCAGAAGAAGCATATCATTAAATTGCCATGGCTCATATTTACGATGTCTCTGCCACAGTGTTAGCAAGCTTCAATTCAGGTGATTTTCTTTTCTCCAAAACTGTTAACCATTTTAGTGCAAACGAGATCCTCTTTTACAAACAATGTTAGTAATTGAAATGCATCTGGGTGCCACTGATAGCATTTCCCTTTATTTAATACAGGACCACTACCTCCAAAAATGCACATGCTTACATAATGAGGAAACATGCATGCACAAAGATGCACTTTAAATCCACACTGCCCAATGTTGTGGGTATGCCACTAAATTCATTAGTAACATTACTTTCCTTATCTCGTATGCAGCTCTATTCATTTGGCTTTAATGTAATGCCTGAAAGCCATGGCCACTGTACATGTTGCACTTGCAGGTTTCTTTGGGTTCGAGTAGCAATGTCCATCGGCTGTGGACATTGTACATGTTGCACCAATAGGTTTCTTTGGGTTCGAGTAACCATAGCCAATGGCCTTGGCCACTGTACATGTTGCACCAATAGGTTTCTTTTGGGCCAGCAAGCAATGGCCTTCAGGCCTTCAAAAACTTATTTTAATGAATTTCATAGGTTTTTATTAGTGCAACTCAACCATAACGTCCCTTTAACACAGTTTTTTCATTGAATTTCATAGGTTTTTATTAGTCCAACTTAACCATAATGTCCCTTTAACAACGTTTTTTCAGTGATATATATATATGTATATATATATTCACTGAAAGAACTTGAATTAAGGGACAGCTAGGGTGATCAGATTTAACGCAACAAATCCTTGACATTCAGTGAATGTGGAAAGTGATGATAATCTTAACATCGGTGTCCCCCCATTGATGACCCCTTAGGATCACAGAACCAAGCAAATCACATATGTTATGTATATGCTCATGGGCTTTGCAGCATGGGGGAATGCCAAGTTAGAATGATCATCACTTTTGTTGCAGTAAATCTGATCACTTTAACTGTCCCTTAACTAAAAAAATGTTCAGGGAATTTCAAAGGTTTTGTTATACCATAGTTTATTCACAGCCACTAGCCATTGCCTTCGGTCATGGCCACTGTACATGTTACACCTATAGGTTTTCTTGGGGCCCACTAGCCATAGGCCTTTGGCCCTGAGGCGTGGCCAATGTCCATGTTCTAATTAAAGGTTTCCATGGGGCCCACTAGTCATGGCCTTTAACCATGGTCACTAGCCATCAGCCATGGCCAGCGGACACGGCCTTTGCATGCTGCATCAATAGGTTTTCTTGGGGCCCACTAGCCATAGGCCTTTGGCCCTGAGGCGTGGCCAATGTCCATGTTCTATTCAAAGGTTTCCATGGGGCCCACTAGTCATGGCCTTTAACCATGGTCACTAGCCATCAGCCATGGCCAGCGGACACGGCCTTTGCATGCTGCATCAATAGGATTTCTTTAGGGCCCAATAGCCATGGCCATGGCCTTTTGTTGTACCTATAGGTTCCTTTGGGGTCCACTGGCCAGGGCCACGGGCACAAAGATCCATTTCTTTTTTTCCCTCAGTTTCCATTACCCAGATACTTACTGTGGTAATTACTGTGATAACCTCACTTCAATTGCTGAGTATGTATGTGGTTCCCTTTTATAGGTTGGGTCATCATTATCGCAGTAATTAGAGCAGTAATTGAGATTTCCGCAGAATAACCCCAATAATGCAAAAAAGTTCAGACTGCAATTGGCTCGGGTTCGCCTAGCAACATGCTGCATCAGACTGTGTTGCTCTCCACCTGCGGTACAGCCGGCTCCATGAGCGTATTTATGTAACTACGGTTGTTCAGATACGAGCGCTCTGACCGACCCACACAGCACAGCCCTCCTGACCTGATCTCCTCCCAAGGACACCCAGCAGAGGCCTGTGAGGCAGCCCTGCACACAGCATTTTCTGCTGAAGCATAGGAATCAGGTCAAGTCACTTCCATTCCAACAGCACTAAAGACCTTCAACCACAAGAGTGTTGACTCCCATGGGAGCGACACCATCATTTCCATGCCCCCGTAGTGGCTCAGTAACTAAGGGTTCTTCAATCTCCAAGGGTCCAAAGGTTTAATGGTTCAGAAGAAGGCATATAAAACCACTGTTTGCCAAAATGTCCAAAGGAAGGACAGAATAACAGCTATTGAACCCTGTCCTAGCTTTGTATAAATAATTAGTGACGTTGAACAAGAACAGGTCAGGTGACCATCACACTAGGTGTGGATTAGAATTTGAACACCCGGACTGGTAACATTCTGGGCCTCATTCAGAGTTTGCCAGTCCGGAAACAACGAAGGCGGTAAACCCGCTGCCACCATTGTTTCTGCACCGGCAAACTACAAGTTTTGCAGGTGGGTGGCGTTACGCCCGCCAGGTCTGACCTGGCGGGAGTAACGCCACCCGCCTGCAGATGGAGGCGGAAACACCAGCACCATTATAGCATGGTTTCCGGTGTTTCCATTTCCCCGACTCCACGAGAATGGGGAATTACAGAATGCCGGCTCCGGAATTACCGGAACACCGGGGCTGTAATGCCCTGGTAATTCATTCCAGGTCTGGCAGCAACCTGCCGGTTTTTCTGGCACGGTTACCGCTGGACTTGGAATGAGGCCCTCTGAATTGTTTTGTAGACATGACTAGATCACAATCTTTGCATTTGCATTATTTGTAGAAACCGGCAGATCACTTTCTTTTGGTAAGTCAATTGTCATCAATACTATGGGCCTCATCACGAGCCTGGCGGTAACCCTTAAATGTGGCGACAGCGCTATTACCACCGCATTTAAGGGTCCACCAGACCATGGCCTTGGCAGATTTCCCCCCAGCTTTGAGCTGGTGGGAAATCCGCGGAAAAATTGCCGATTTTCGGTGCGATTACCGCCAGCGGGAAATCCTCCGGCGGTAATAGCACAAATTTTCCCCATTGGGCCCAATGGGGAATGAGGAATTCCAGAATGGGCCAATGGGGAATGGGCAATAACCCTTCCACCAAACCCGTGATCCTGCGCTAATAGCGCCGGGGGTTTGGCGGTAGGGCTATTAGCGCCGGCGTTACTGCCCAACTTGTGATGAGGCCCTATGTTTGGGAATCATACTTGGAGCAATAGTATCTCAAGTGGGGTTGGTGGGGGATGTTAATGAAGAAGACTGAAGTTGTATAGTTGGGGACTTTGAGGAGCAAGTTTGAGGTGGGGCAGTTGGGAACTGTGATGAGGAAGAGTGAGGTGCAGTGTTTGGGGACTGTGATGAGGAATAGTGAATTGGTGGTAGGGGGCACTGTGATGAGGAAGCGTGACTTGGTGGTAGTCAGGTACTGTGCCGAGGAAGAATGAGATGGCTTGAGTGGGGGAATGTGATGAGGAAGAGTGAGCTGTGGTAGTGGGGGATTGTGGTGAGGAAATTGAGGTGCTGGTACTGGGGAACCGTGATGGGGAAGACTGAAGTTGTGCAATTAGGGATTGCGACGAGGAAGAGTGTGGTGGGGTAGTTGGGAACAGTGATGAAGAAAAGTGAGCTGCAGTAGTTGGGGACTGTAATGTGGAAGACTGAAATTGTTCTAGTGGTGGATTGTGATGTGGAAGGAGGAGTTATGGCTTTGGGGGTATTGTGACAAGGAAGAGTGAGGTGGTAGTAGTGGGGGATTCTGATGAGGAAAAGTCACTTGGTGGCAGGACGGGGCTGTGATGATGAAGAGTGAGGTGGTGGTTGTGAGGGACCATAACAAGGAAGAGTGAGGTGAGGGTAGTGGGGGACTGTGATGAGGAAGAGTGAGGTGGTGGTAGTGTGGGACTGTGATGAGGAACAGGGAGGTGCTGGTAATGGGGGACTGGGATAAGGACAAGTGAGGTGGGGTTGGTGGGGCACTGTGATGAGGAAGACTGAAGTTGTGCAATTAGGGACTGTGACAAGGAAGAGGGAGGTAGGGTAGTAGGGAACTATGATGAAGAAGAGTGAGGTACAGTAGTTGGCGACTGTAATAAGGACGAGTGAGATGGTGCGAGTGGGGTACTGTCATGAGGAAGACTTAGATTGCTCTAGTCAGGGATTGTGATGTGGAAGAGGGAGTTGTGGTAGTGGGGGTATTGCGACAAGGAAGAGTGAGGAGGTAGTAGTGGGGGACTTTGATGAGGAGAAGTTACTTGGCGGGGGTGTGACGAGGAAGAGTGAGGTGGTGGTTGTGTGGGATCATAACAAGGAAGAATGAGGTGAGTGTAGTGGAGGAATGTGATGAGGAAGAGTGAGGTGGTGGTAGTGTCGGACTCTGCTGAGGAAGAGTGAGGTGGTGATAGTGTGGGACAGTGACAAGGTAGACTGAGGTGAGTGTACTGGGGGATTGTGATGAGGAAGAGTGAGTTGGTGGTAGTGTGGGACTATGATGAGGAAGAGTGAGGTGATGGTAATGGGGTACTGTGATGAAGAAGAGTGAGTTGGTGGTAGTGGGGGATTCTGATGAGAAAAAGTGACTTGGTGGCAGGACGGGGCTGTGATGACGAAGAGTGAGGTGGTGGTTGTGAGGGACCATAACAAGGAAGAGTGAGGTGAGGGTAGTGGGTGACTGTGATGAGGAAGAGTGAGGTGGTGGTAGTGGGGGATTCTGATGAGGAAAAATGACTTGGTGGCAGGACGGGGCTGTGATGAAAAAGAGTGAGGTGGTGGTTGTGAGGTACCATAACAAGGAAGAGTGAGGTGAGGGTAGTGGGGGACTGTGATGAGGAAGAGTGAGGTGGTGGTAGTGTGGGACTGTGATGAGGAACAGGGAGGTGCTGGTAATGGGGGACTGGGATAAGGACAAGTGAGGTGGGGTTGGTGGGGCACTGTGATGAGGAAGACTGAAGTTGTGCAATTAGGGACTGTGACAAGGAAGGGGGAGGTGGGGTAGTAGGGAACTATGATGAAGAAGAGTGAGGTACAGTAGTTGGCGACTGTAATAAGGACGAGTGAGATGGTGCGAGTGGGGTACTGTCATGAGGAAGACTTAGATTGCTCTAGTCAGGGATTGTGATGTGGAAGAGGGAGTTGTGGTAGTGGGGGTATTGCGACAAGGAAGAGTGAGGAGGTAGTAGTGGGGGACTTTGATGAGGAGAAGTTACTTGGCGGGGGTGTGACGAGGAAGAGTGAGGTGGTGGTTGTGTGGGATCATAACAAGGAAGAATGAGGTGAGTGTAGTGGAGGAATGTGATGAGGAAGAGTGAGGTGGTGGTAGTGTCGGACGTGGTAGTGTCGGACTCTGCTGAGGAAGAATGAGGTGGTGATAGTGTGGGACAGTGACAAGGAAGACTGAGGTGAGTGTACTGGGGGATTGTGATGAGGAAGAGTGAGGTGGTGGTAATGTGGGACTGTGATGAGGAAGAGTGAGGTGATGGTAATGGGGTACTGTGATGAAGAAGAGTGAGTTGGTGGTAGTGGGGGATTCTGATGAGGAAAAGTGACTTGGTGGCAGGACGGGGCTGTGATGACGAAGAGTGAGGTGGTGGTTGTGAGGGACCATAACAAGGAAGAGTGAGGTGAGGGTAGTGGGGGACTGTGATGAGGAAGAGTGAGGTGGTGGTAGTGGGGGATTCTGATGAGGAAAAGTGGCTTGGTGGCAGGACGGGGCTGTGATGACGAAGAGTGAGGTGGTGGTTGTGAGGGACCATAACAAGGAAGAGTGAGGTGAGGGTAGTGGGGGACTGTGATGAGGAAGAGTGAGGTGGTGGTAGTGTGGGACTGTGATGAGGAACAGGGAGGTGCTGGTAATGGGGGACTGGGATAAGGACAAGTGAGGTGGGGTTGGTGGGGCACTGTGATGAGGAAGACTGAAGTTGTGCAATTAGGGACTGTGACAAGGAAGAGGGAGGTGGGGTAGTAGGGAACTATGATGAAGAAGAGTGAGGTACAGTAGTTGGCGACTGTAATAAGGACGAGTGAGATGGTGGTAGTGGGGTACTGTCATGAGGAAGACTTAGATTGCTCTAGTCAGGGATTGTGATGTGGAAGAGGGAGTTGTGGTAGTGGGGGTATTGCGACAAGGAAGAGTGAGGAGGTAGTAGTGGGGGACTTTGATGAGGAGAAGTTACTTGGCGGGGGTGTGACGAGGAAGAGTGAGGTGGTGGTTGTGTGGGATCATAACAAGGAAGAATGAGGTGAGTGTAGTGGAGGAATGTGATGAGGAAGAGTGAGGTGGTGGTAGTGTCGGACTCTGCTGAGGAAGAGTGAGGTGGTGATAGTGTGGGACAGTGACAAGGAAGACTGAGGTGAGTGTACTGGGGGATTGTGATGAGGAAGAGTGAGGTGGTGGTAGTGTGGGACTGGGATGAGGAAGAGTGAGGTGATGGTAATGGGGTACTGTGATGAAGAAGAGTGAGTTGGTGGTAGTGGGGGATTCTGATGAGGAAAAGTGACTTGGTGGCAGGACGGGGCTGTGATGACGAAGAGTGAGGTGGTGGTTGTGAGGGACCATAACAAGGAAGAGTGAGGTGAGGGTAGTGGGGGACTGTGATGAGGAAGAGTGAGGTGGTGGTAGTGGGGGATTCTGATGAGGAAAAGTGACTTGGTGGCAGGACGGGGCTGTGATGACGAAGAGTGAGGTGGTGGTTGTGAGGGACCATAACAAGGAAGAGTGAGGTGAGGATAGTGGGGGACTGTGATGAGGAAGAGTGAGGTGGTGGTAGTGTGGGACTGTGATGAGGAAGAGTGAGTTGGTGGTAGTGGGGTCCTGTGAGGAGAAAGAGTGAGTTGATGGTTGTGGGGTACCCTGATGAGGAAGACTGGCATGGTGATAGTGTGATACTGTGACAGGGAAAAGGGAGATGGTCGTGGTGGGGGGACCATGAGGTGGAAGAATGAAGTGGTAATAGTAGGGGACTGTGAAAAGTAATAAGAGTGAGTTTGTGGTAGTGGGGTGCTCTGATGCGAAAGAGTGAGATGGTTGTGGTGGTGGACTTTGATGAGGAAGAATGACATGATGGTAGTGGGGTACTATGATGAGGAAGAGTGACATGATAGTAGTTTGGGGCTGTGAAGAGGAAAAGTGAGTTGGTTTTAGTGGGGTAATGTGGCGAGGGAGCGTGAGGTGGTGGTAGTGGGGGACTATGATGAGGAAGAGTGAGGTACAGTAATATACACATCTTCCCTGCTGACATAGGTAAGATTACTATTCAGTACTGGGATGAGGAAGAGAGATATAGGTGTTCACATAGGATTACTAAGTAGGTGCTGGAACGAAGAAGAGGGAGGTACGATAATGAAGATATCTTCCCTGCTGAGGTCAGATGTGAATCAAGATCTTCACTGTTAAGTCACGTGAAAAGCTTGTCCAATAAAAACAAAGGAAAAAGTAAACATGACACATCTTTCATTGTGTCTGGGTAATGCATGTTTTTACAACTACTTAAGCAATTATACATTTTTTAAACTAAAGTAACACCCCAAATCACTAATAGCGCCCTTATACTGCCCTCCCACACATAATTTAAGAAGCAATTCCTGTAATTGTTTTTTTATATTAAAAAAGCGTATTGCTTCCGAAATTAACTAACTAAATTAACTAACTAGCAATTACAGAGATTGCCACATCTCAGTGTATTATAGTTTTGAAGTATTGAATCCTTCTTTTTGCCATTCGTCCTGATTCTCGCACTCAGAAGAACTTTATATTTTTTTAAATAAAACTACACTATCCCCTAGCCACAAACATTCAAAAATCATCCTTTTTTACCCTGCCCACATTCTCCTTGCCTGAAATCTGCCCTTCTTACAACCCTAATATAATTTTAGGGCACTTTCCAAAATTGAATCGAGAACCTGATTCTCCAACTGCTCAATGACAGATTTTCATAAATGAATACCTTGATACCAGCAATGCATCATGGGAGATATGACTATCTTTTTCTCTACAGGGGTACCGCTGTCTGCGCCAAATGAAAAAAGACTAAACGGATTTACGGCAATCTATCAAAGGATTTCCTTTAAACGCTTTGCTCCTGACTTGTTCCGTATTTGGAAGAAATTAGCTGAGAGGTTTGAGCTGTAAGCTTGAGCCAAAATTGGATATTTTCCCATGGGAAAATGAATGGAAAAGTGAAACACACCAACACATATCAACACACCAACAGCTCATAAGTAATTAGCTATAGAATGTTTGCATTACTCATGGACGATAGGTTTCACCTTAACTATAGGGTGATGCTAGATATATTGCAGGATCGTTAATAGGGATAGCGAAATCATGCAAATGGCGCTGATTGAATAAATGAGAACTGTTAGGTGTGTCAAAAGTTCAGAAATTAAGGCCATATTGGATTTGCAAACTGCACCTGCAGTCTGCAAACATTGCAGTGAGAAAATATAAAAAAACGCAACAATGCACTTGTCTTACAAATAAAATAACCTCTGGGGAGGTGAGGGTCTGTATGGATAGGGTGGAGCATGTCCAGAAAAGGCCAAAAATCTGTGATGTCTGCAAACTTCTCAGATGTTCAGAGATATTGCTGTGATGTTCGTGAAGTTGACAAATGTTCGAAGACATATATGTATTACAGGGTGACTGGTAGCAACTGTATAATTATCGTTTGGCGTGTCCTTTAGGACAAGCAATTTTTGGATGGCTTTAAACTTTGTAGCTCTTTCACGAATCTGCACAAAAGTTTGTAAAACAAATTAAAACCCAACTTTTTCCAAAGTTTGGTGTGATTTGCTCAATGGGGGAAAGTTGTAGGGGGGCTCAACCTTTTCAAAATCTATGTAGACTTGAATGGGAAACATGTTTTTCTCATTGCTACAGCCTGAACCAGTGGACAGATTTGCACCAAAGTTGAGCGAGTAGCATCCTGGTCCCGAAATCGTGCTTTTTGTAAATTTGGTGTAAAATGTCCAGCAGACTTTTGAGAAAAATGCCCAAAAAGTTGGTCCAAAATAAATTAGTGATATCTTGGTCTAGTCTAGTGACTCACTTTCTGATTTGGTGTCCGCTGACACTTCTGGACCAATCAGGAAGTTGTACGACGTTCGCGGACATCGCATAAAGGTGCTGATTGGTCAATTGAGAAATGAGGGGTGCATCAAAACTTCTGAAACAAACTATATGTTGGATTTGCGAAATTAACCTGTAGTCCATGAATGTTGCAGTAAAAGCATATTACAACTTACAACATTGCACTTGTCTTACAAATGAAACAACCTCTAGGGTGGTGGGGGTGGACATGGTGTGGAGTATATCTAGAAAAAAGCACAAATTGGGTGATTTTTCATCTCCAAAGTACGCAAACTTCTGAGATGTTTTGGGACATTGCTGTGATGTTCTCTAACTTTCGAAATGTTCGGGGACATTCATGCATATATATGCATATATGTATATTAGTGGGTCTGCGGTAGAGACCCTGCCGTTATGATTAAGTTGGCTTTCAAATAGGAAGAACACTTTTTGGGCGGCTTATAAATTTGGCGCTGTGAGGATCTTCGGACATCTCCTGATAGCATGCATTTGGTGTTCATCAGTCCAGAGATTTATTTTTTCAAAAGTTCCAAACTAAGTGATTACATTTGGGGTAGAGGGATGGCCTGTTGCCATGCCCACTGACCATGGGGGACCAGCAATGTGGTTAAAGATGGCACTTGCCTGGTCTGCAGCAATAACAAATGTCTATTCTGAGGTGCTTAGCGTGGCCTGCAAAATGGCAGAAGCCCACGTCCCTGGGTGTGTGGCCAATGGCCATGGCAAAAACCATGAACAGTTACGACCGGTCCCATTATGAGGTTAAATTGGCCACTGAGCCAGGCTGGAGGCCATGGCCAATGTTTACTTAGGGTTGATTTGCGGGTTAGGCAACCTAGCTAAATACCATGGACCAAGGAGTCTTGCAAGTGGCCAAGGCGCCAAGTTAAGAACCGTGTACCACAGTCTTACAATTGGAGTATACTAACCACTGCCAGTCTCTACTCTGGGTTGCTTTGTGTGACCGGCAACATCTCTGAAGCCAATGTCCCAGGGTTTGAGGCACAGACCAGGGCCACAAGCCACTGACTGTGGCCCAGGGTCCCATTATTTTATAGCGGGAACAAGCTCTGTCCAGTTGATATTGTGGGGGGCCTTTGTTGGGACTGAGGTATGCCTGAACCTCAGAATCCAGGCCGTTCAGCCATAATTTGTATCCGCAGCATATCTTGTTCAAAGGGAAACACATCAATGTGCTCTGCAAAATAGATGTTAAAGGAACTTTATTTTTAAAAGGATTTTTAAATAACGTACACACAGTGATGGAATAGAATAATATATCTTCAGTTGCAAACACCATTGAAAAAAGTGTGTTAAATACACGTTATGGTTATATTGCTCTGCCCTACTTGTACTATAGGTTGGTTGGCTGGACTTGCAATTTGGATGAAGCATATGCCCCAGGGATAGCAGCCACTGGTCAAACCATAAGCAATGGACAATTTTGCCATCACAGGGTATAGTGGACATTAAACCTGACTGCAGGCTACGTCCAGTGGCTATTGCGTGTGGTTTGCCGGGCCTGGCGTCATGGTTAAGCCTCATGCCCTAGGCATTTCAACCATGACTTGCATTCCCGACATGTGCTGCTAAGAGTGACACACATCTGTATGCGCTGCAAAAAATATGTTTGTCAAACAAAAACTGTCTACTGAAATTCTGTTTGTAGTATAGCAATATCAAATTACATTAACACAGGCTATGACGGCATCATGTACCACAGGAAGAAGAATGTTCTTGATCTGATTAATTTGGCCAGTAGAATTATACATCCAAACCTATTACAATCTTTAGTAATATAAAACATGCAATAATTACTAGAAATATGTGAGGGTATACAGAGTGCACTTAAGCATCAATGCATACATATCTGTTGCACACACACAGAGACTAAAGTAAGGGAGAAACAAATACCATGACCAGAGAATGAAGGTATATATAAAAATGGTATTCTCCATCTCAGGCCTGCTCATTTTTCCATGTATGTGCACCATGAATGTAGGCAAACCTCTAAGAAAAGTACATTTAGAATATTGTGCAAGGTTAAGGTCTACAAATATAGCACAGGTAGAACATGTGTATGATGTTTTCAAAGCAGTACGCCCAGGTCAAGTCGTGTGCTCAAAATGCTAACGATCACTAAAGAAAAAGAACTTCCCATGATATGTTATGTTATCAGTGATGTCATCTGTGATGTCCTGGGTGTTAGTCTGAGCAGTGCAACATATGGGTGCAAGTTATGGTTCCATAGTTCACCATAACTGGTGATTTTCTTTGGGTTTCCAATTTTGCACTGCAACCATAATGTACCGACAGCAACATCAGATACGCGTTGTGGCCTAGAGAGGCACAGCTTTACCTCACTCATGTGGGCTGAAAGGCCGAAAATACATGTCTGGGGGTGCTGTTGCTACTTTTAGAGGAGAATTGCCTAGTATAGCGATGCTGGAAGGCCCAAGTGGGTTGGACTAGATTGATATGCATTTGGATATTTCTCCTCTGTGAAAGGTACAGTTAGGTAAAACATGGTTGAATACCTTACTGAGTGGGTACCTACCAAGAGAACAGGTTATTTGTCCATGTTTCTTTTAGGTAGAAGAGCTCTCAAATCTTTGTGTAAATATTTAGGGACTTGGGGCTTTACCCTCATTTGCTCTGGGTACATGGGCCCCTTGCCGACTGTGCTTGGAGAGGCACGGCTTCACCTCACTGATGAGGCTTAACTAGGCTGAAACACATGTCTGGGGTTGCTGTTGGTACTCTTGTTGAGAGGAGACTTGCCTAGCATTTCGGTGGTGGACTGCCCAAGGGGTTGGGGCTAGAGTGATATGCGACTGGATATTTCTCCTCTGTGAAAGGTACAGTGAGCTACAAATGTGGTTGTAGACCCTCCTAAGCAGGTACCTTCCCATATAACAGGTTATTTGACTGTGTTCATTTACGGATTGGGGGTACGTTCACAGACCTTTTTGTGAGGGTTGGGTTCACGGGTAGCCCCAGAACATAAGAACATACCAACTTTCAAAGGCCTTCACTAAGGGCTGTCTCTCTTTCTCTCTCTCTCTCTCTCTCTCTCTCTCTCTCTCTCTCTCTCTCTCTCTCTCTCTCTCTCTCTCACTCTCTATATATATCTCTCATCTCCAGTGTGCTCTAAACCCCAACATGGAAACTGGGCATCAGTAATTCCTACTATCTAACAGATGACTGTCTTGTTGTGATGGCCTAAAGACAAATGCCTTATCTAGCGGTTTCCCTCTGGGAATTTCTAGGTGAATCCTATCCAGCGGTCCCACAAGAATAACAATGGTATCCATAGTTGGAATTTCCAACTGTCCAGGCTCCACTTGTCTTTAGCTCTCATGTCCTTGTACTCTTTTCCCTAAAATTCTCCCTGTCTCCTTCCTTTCCTAGTACTTTTCTCCATGTTCCTCCTCCCAACATCTTTATCTCCTCTCTCTCTTCTCTCCCTCTGATGATCTCTCCCTCCTTACAACTCCTTTCCTCTATGCTCCATTCTACTACTCTCCCCTCTTGACTCTACTACTATCCCTTCTTCACACGACTACTCCCCTTCCTCACGCTATTATACTCCCTACTCTGCACTACAACTCTATCCTCTCGACTGTAATATTCTCCTCTTTGACTCCACTCCACCCTCACCTTTCCCCATAGTCACTCTCCTTCTACTCTCCCAGTCACCTTCCCACTCACTAGCACATATAGCACTACATTATCCCTTATTCTCACTCACTCACTCACTCACTCACTCACTCACTCACTCACTCACTCACTCACTCCTTGTACTTACTCCAACAAAAAAGTACCAATTTCCCTCGCCAACCAATACCTCACTTTGCCTCACTCTCTGTACTCCACCTCCATGCTTTGCTGCACCATCCTTTATCTGCATGTTCTCTTGGCCCACCTTGTTCTCCCTTGGCCTCACCTGACAACCCACACACTTTTGAACCTTCTGCCAGTTTTCAACCTCCTCCCTTTTCCTGCCATAGGTTCTCCACCCCACCTTGTGCCCTATGTCAACGATGGCTTCCTTTTCCACAAGGGCTGGGTGACATGCATCACAAGATATAGCATGGTCTATGAGCCCCGCCCTCTTTTCCGACTGCTAATAGTGTACTCAATTTTAAAATGTTATTTGCACTTCATTTCTCTGTGGTACTTTGTGTCGCTGCCTCTCTCTCTGTTGAGGTGCCACATCTGGTTTCCAATTCTGGCAACCCTGGAATATGTGGTCCTAGAGAAGGAATACTGGCCAGCATTGTGCACAATAGGTATGGGGAAGAAAGAGGTGGTAGTTTGATCAGTTAACCAAGCAGCGGTTCAAGGGACATGGACTGGGCCCTCCAAATTGCCACACCCAACTCTGGGTAAGGACTTGCTCTGACAAGTACCCTGGTAGGTCTCCTGCCCCAGGTTGAGAGGGGTGCCTATCCCCTCTTGACAGGGTAAAATCCCTGACCCTGTCACACACCTCCGCCCTTTCTTCCAAGTACTCATCTCCAGGACATCTAACTACTTTGGGCTACCAGGAGAGGAAATCTAAGTTGGATTTGTTTAGGCCTGCCCTGTGTTCCATAGTGAATGAATATGGCCGGAGGGCCAAGAAACATCTCAGAATGTGATGGCTGGTGTCATTGTTCTGGGTGACCCATACCAAGAGGGCATTGTCTGTTTGAATCTGCATCCCATTAGATAATACCACAGGCTGTATATGACCCACTTTACAGCCATACACTTCAGTTCCACCACTGGGTAGTTTTCTGTCACGGAAAAGGTTTATGGCTAATATATAGGGTGGGCCTCTCCTTGGTGGCTTGGACCTGCAAAAAAACTGCCACCATCCTGACTGAGTAGGAATCAGGAGTAAGAATTCCTTTGAGAAATTAGGCACAGACAGCACCGGGCTTTTGCATAGTGTGAATTTTAATTTTTCAAAAGTCATAAGGGCTTCTTCATCTCAGAAAGCATGATTGGGATGTGTCTTGATTAACCTTCGGCAGTATCCCACGAGCACTGAAATAGCCTGAATGTCCTGTTTGCTTAGGGGAAGTGGAAAACTCTGAATCGCCTCCACCATATTGTGCTGAGGTAACACTGTTCCCTTTCTCAACTGGATTCCATAGTACATTACAGATGGTAGGGTTATATGGCATTTTGCTGGCTTGTCGGGTTTGTGGGCCATTCGGGATTTCAGCAGATCACTGTCAGAGGTCTCAGATGCTACTCCCAGGTCTTGCCGTAGACTAGTGAAGGTCCAACAGGGAGTTTAGATGTGGTCCATCAACCAAGCTGGAGCTGCATAGAGGGCCAAATGGTAGAATAATGACTTTCAAGAGCCCATAGGGTGTTGAAAATGCCATATTACATTTGGCACGTTCATCTACGGATACCTACCAATAACCTCCGGTGAGTTCTAGTGTGAAAGTTAACTTGGAATCCCTCAGGATCTCCAGCAATTCCTCTATCCACAGCATGGGGTAGGCATTGAACTTTGATATTTAGGTCAATCTTTGAAAGTCAATCCAAAATTGCCAGCTATTGCCTGATTTGCTTCTCTGAATAATGAGACAGTGGACCATTCAATGAAGCATCGTTCAAATACACCTACGTCCAACATCTTCCTCAAATCCTCCTTGAGATTTTCTTTGTGGCCTCAGGTAGCCATTGTGGTTGAAGCCTAATCACAATTCTGGGTGGTGTTTAGATCTTGTATACCACTCCTCATACCTCACTGATTTTGGGGATATCACATCAGGATTGGAGGTGGGGAGACCTGGAGGAATGCTGATTCCATCAACTTGAGTGGGTAAGGTGGTTTCTCTGGAATTTCTCTCATAGAGGTCCAGGAGCTGTGGGTTGCTCTTTTCTGACACAGGTTTTAGCTTAATGACCTGAGTTGAGATGGTTTTCGGCTATCGGCCTGCTCGACTTTATATATGAGGAGAGACACAATCTCTGTGATGACATATGGTACATTCCATCTCGTCAGTAATTTGTTGAGCGTGTTGGGGAATAGGACCATGACTTTGCTTCCTACTTGAAAGGTGTGCAGCTTGGCATCTCTGTTGTATGCACACTCTAGGTGGCCTTGAACTGTCTGAAGATGAGCTTTTACCAAGCTTTGTACCTTGTCCATGTATTCCCATGTGTTCTGAACCATGGGCTGATCACTGTTTTGTCAAATTTGGGCCCATCGCACTTCCCTTTCCCCAGGGAGTGATTTAAATATATTAGAAGATATATGATGGGTTTAAAGCCCTGCACCCATTTTGCGCTCATGATATCCAACACATCCCTTGAGTTCCGACCATACACCAACTCTAAAGGTAAGAACGTCATGGATGATGTGTGTGTCTTTCCCTCAGCAAAACAAGCCCTTTGAATGAAGTTGTCCCAGTTATTTCCATCCTCAGTGACCAAACCTCTTAGGATGTCCTTCATAGTCTGGTTAAACCTCTCCGTCATCCCATTGGCCTTAGGATTGTACACCAATGTCCTCAAGGTCCAAATCATCATGGGGTCCTTCATCTCACCAATCCACTTACAATACAACTGCTGCCCTAGTCAGTTCAGATTTATGTCAGGAAGCTGAAGCTGGTAGAATGGAGTAAGAACTTTGAGAAAAGCACTGGTATTGTGCCTTCTCAAGAGACAGCATCCGGATACCCGGTAGTGTAATCCTGTATCACCAGGATGTATTTGTTCACCGCCTTGGAGGGCACCAATGGTCCAACAATGTCCATATTGATTCTGTAGAAAGGGATTTCAATAATCTGTAATTGTTGGAGGGGGGCCCTGGATATCTCATCCAGTGAGGTTTTTCTGGCAGATAGGGCAGGGAGCGCAAAATGGTATGAATTGGCCATATACACCCGGCCAGTAGAATTTGCTAAGAATGTTTTGCTGTGTCTTCCCTAAGCCCAGCAGCCCGGTGGTCAGGTTCGAGTAGTCTAACACCATCACTGCCTTCCAGAATTGTTTTGGGACCAAGAGCTGGTAATATTTGGCACCTTCCCCCTTTGGATTCAGGTATATTAGTTACAGAACTTCGCGCCTTGAAACACTTGCGTATAGGCGCGTTAGAAATGCCATATCATATCAGAAGTCCCTGCCTGTCAATTAATTGAGGGGTCTTCAGAGTTTTGGGTCTCAGCTTCAGAGACTGCATATTTACGAGCGTGTTCCATAAGAGAATCCATAATCAAAGCTTCTGCAAACTCCATTAACGCAGGGCAGGTTCTCCTAGGGGAAGGGAGTCTAATGAATGTGCTACAGTCATTTCTTCAAACATGGTTTTGGCTTACTCTGTGCCATCAGTATCTTGCAATTCTTCAATCTCTGATACTAAAATATTCTCGCACACCAATTGGGCTACTGGCTGGCTGGGTTTTGTGAAATAGGCAAGATTTCTCAGGTTTAAGAGGGCTACCTTGACCTCACACTGTGAGTCCCATTGCTGACTGCAACCCTTGCATCCAGGGAATGTTTTTGGCCCAATCCTGATTTGTGCAAAATCTACCCCTATGTCCTTTCAGGTACTTCCACCTTTTGACTAGTGCCTTACCCCAGGCTGGAATGATCATCTTCTTCAACTCCATACAGGCCACATCCTACAGGCCACAGTGTTGCTCTGGTGGGTCTTGGGCAGTCTTATTGGCAATAGCATCAACATCTCCCTTGGCTATATGTAACCATTATATCAGGGTTGAACAGCCCTATGATAATACCAGGTGTCACAGATGGCCTCAAGAACACACATACTCTTGAAGGGTTTTTATTGAAATCTTGGAGAAGGGCTTCACTAAGGGCCATCCCTATTTCATCATCTCCTATATGGTTTTCCATCCTTAGCCCAGGCATCCCTGGGGCCCTAAAGCCCAAGATGGTCATGAAAGATCAGTGGCCACTACTCTCTAACCGCTGACTGTCTTGTTGTGATGGCCTAAAGGCAAACTCTTTATCTATCTTCCTCTGGAAATTCATAGGTGAATCTCCCCGCTCAACTCCTTACTACTACCCTCTGTTCTACTACTCCCCTCTGCACTCTACTTCTGTATCATCTCAACAGTACTACTACCCCTCCACGCTATTCTCCGGTCTGCTACTTTCCCCTACTCATTCTTCTACTCTCCCCTTTTCATTTAACTACACTTCACCCTCTACTTCTCCCGCAGTGACTGTCCTGCCAGTCTCCCAGTCGCTTTCTCACTCATTACACTCACACCATTAGTTGAACTCACTCACCTTGCACATACTCTCATACCCATTTTCCACTTTCTCTCACCAACCAATTCCTCACTTTGCACATACTCTCTGTAATCTTCCTTAGCACTTCTCTGCACCGTCCTTCCTCCATTTGCTCTCTTATCCTACCCGAACAATACACATGGCTTTGGGCCTTCTGCCCCTTTTTTATCCTCCCCCTTTTCCATCCATTAGTTTCCCTCCTCAGCTTGTTCCCCGAACAAACCACAGGCTTCCCTTTCCCCAGGGAGTGCTTTACATACATTAGAAGATATATAATGGGTTTAAAGCCCTGCACCCTTTTTGCGCACAAGCACAACAGCTTTTGGTAACTGTTGCCCGCAAACAGTACAGTCAGTTACAAAGTCTGTTTCCAACTAAAGCAGAGCATCTGGATTGCTGGTGTGATGTGCACTGCATTCTCTACAGTTCTGCGTGTTGCTGCCTCTCTCTCCGGTGAGCTGCTCTATTGGGTCTCCACAGCTAGGAATCCTGATATATGTGGTGCAATGGAAAAAGAGAATGACCACTGGACAGTGTTGTGCACAACAGCTATGGGCAAGAAAAAGAGGTGCTTTGATCATTGAACCAGGCACAGGCCTGCTCCAGAGGGAGGGTGTGGCAGTTGAGAGGGCCTGTGCCTGGTTAAATTATCACAGTACCACTTTTTCGTGCCCATACCTGTTGTTCACAACGCTGGCCAGTGGTCTCTAGAAAGTACCCTGGTAGGCCTCTTCCTCCAGGCTTAGCAGGGTCCGACCTCCTCTTGACACGGTCAGACTCCTGACACTCTCACATAGGTAGCAAAAGGCATAGCTTACTAATCCATGTTCAGTGGTTCCGGCAGGTTGATGGGTTCACTTGCAGGCTTTCACTGATTGAATTAATTCACCCTGCTTTCCGGGAAGTGCTAGTTTTGATCCCCTGTCAATCGATCACATCTCTCCCATTTTGGCAGATATTCATTGGTCTTCTTTTGAAGCCAGGATTCAGTTTAAACTAGGCTTCTCAGCTTATAAAGTTGTTGACCTTTGTCAGCCTTCTTACTTAGTGGACAAATTACAGATTGCAGGATGATATGACCAGACTGAATATCCCCAAAGTCTCTAAAGGTAAACCTTCGAACCAAGCTTTCTTTGTGTCTGTTCGTCATTTCTGTAACTCTCCATCACCTGACTTAAGTCTAGCTCCATCCTTACTGTGTTTTCACAGGAAAATGAAAGCTTTCCCAGGAATTATGTTTCTTCCCAGGTGCATATTTCGCAAAGTTTTACTCTATAATATTCTATTCCTAGATACATTTGGTAGAGGTTAATGCATTTTAACATTGCCAGTCACTACAGAAGGTTGCTATAGAAATTGCCAAGGGTTCTTTCAGAGGTGCAGTGACGCACTGTTGTGCTATTCACGAGGAGTGCTGCCAATATTCACATCACACCTTTACTTGCTCCCATCTGTTTCGATCAAAGATGAGCCACTTGATTGCACTCATTTATTCAAACATTTATTTGTAGATGTAGTGGGGCAGTGCCTTTGGCTGGACCTTGCAGATGATAAGATAATGTGCCACTTGAAAATGAGTGACAGAGTTTCTAGTCCACACCTCTCAATATTTCTATGTTAAGCCATTCCTGGGACTCAGTTCACTGCCCATCTCAGCAGTTAACTATACGGGCCATTAGGATCCTTCCCTTACCTGCCTCTTTCCACAGCCATATCCCAGCAAAGCCCCCTTTTGCGCTTGGCACACCACTTCCAGTAATGCCACATGACCATCTGCCGAAACGGGGCAAGCATGCCAATGCGGGTGGAATAATTTTTTGATGGCACAAGGAGCCACAAGACCTCGGGGTTCACTACTAGAGTGCCAACTGAGAATTATGGCGCAAAAGCACGAAGTGCAGGTGAGCCGTACTTCTGGCCACTTCGGCATAGTTGAGTAAGACTCATACCGGAGTAAGCCCCCATCTTTCTACAGGGGTGGTGTATCAGGATCTACACAGGACTTTTCATTCCATCACATCAGTCAGGATTGATTATTAGAGAGTCATTGCTCTTTCATCTTTACCATCACAGCTCCACCCCTCATCCGGCGTAAAATCGCAATTTCTATGACAGATGTTTATTTCGTGTCCCCTACGTTCCCCATTTACCCAACATGTGTATTTTTAGAACCCTGAAAGAGCATCCTACAATGGACTGGGGCTTCCACAGTCCTTTACCTGCGGCCTACACTCTGCCTCACACTGTCCGCAATGGCCACTCCTTATCCTATACAAAACGCCTGCAGATTCATGGCCTACTTCACAAAACGTTTAGCGCAGAGCTAACTGACTATCCACTTCAAAAACACCCTTTGCACCTGGCGAATGTGAAAAGCATAGTGCAGACCTAATGCTGTTTGTGAATTAGGCCCATTTGGCGCAGTGCAGAGTACTTTTGCAGTGCAAAGTCACTGCTCCGCTTTGCTCCTTGCTAATCATTCTGTGAATTGAAATGTGTCATGTAGGCCCAGAGGGCCTGATTTACCAATCGTTTTTCAGTGGGATTTTTCCTGTGAGAAACGCGTTTGTAAATCAGGCCCTGGGGCTGCATTCTCTGTTGCACAGTGGTCTTTAATTGTGGCGCCTGATTCACAGAAGCCTTTTATAATGGTGCAATCCCTTTGGAAAACGCTCTGTGAATCACATCTCAAGCTACCCTTTTTTTAAGAGAAAATGCGAATTTTCAAAGCCATTTTTGTTAATGAAATCTTGGATTTTTTTTCTTGAGAATTATTTTGATGTGCTTGCATATTTTCATGATTAAATACCTTCTCAGTGATGCGCATCAGGCTTCCGTTTCAAATTCTAGTATTGGTTTTGAACAGCAGGATTTTCTGGATAAATGCATTTATGCATATTAACAAGTAACATCTGCAAGTGTTTTTGTTTTACTCACATCCGTCTGCTGTGAAAAATGTATTAAGAACATAAGATAAGGGGAAGGACATATTTTGCAAAACACACATACATTTTACAATTAGTAAATGCAACAAGGAAAGGAAGAAATAAGGTGATTAATGTGTGCAAATATTTCATGAGTGAACATTGCTCTGAATTATATTGAAATTCAATGATCATCATAAGAAAAGCATAACTGAGACGTTTTCCTCTGTGCATAACAGTGCTACACTCATATTTCACAATACAAAGCTTGTCTGAGCAATCTAGATGTTGGGTAATTCTAGAAAGCACGATGTCCATATAACAAATGTGGCCTTTGCCACTGTTCAGATACCGGTTCTCAGATATGATCCTTGGAAGGTTATGTTATGTTACTTTGCATTTATATAGCACCCTATGTACCACTGGTAGGCTGAACGCCCTCGGGAACCGAAGGTCAAGTCAATAGAGAGAAATAGGGAGAGTCAAAAGGTGCGTGTGAGCACCGGATATGTGTGCAGCTGGTGTGGCATTCGTGTGATAGCTGCTTCTTAGCGGTAGGTGTGGTGGTTGAGAGATCATGAGTATGTGTTTGTTCTGGCAGGATGTTATCCAGACCAATTCTGGCTGCGTTAGGCCTGAGGAGAATGCCTAGGCTGGTGGGGGTGTAACCAGCAGTGTTAAGTTAGGGTTATGGAGCGTATGAGGCAAATGATGGTATGAGAACAACTATACCGAATGGTGTCATAGTATCGCTGTTTTCTAGTTGAGTGGTGGTGTAAAGAAGAGAGTAAGCGTGGAGATGTGATCTGGTGGTTTACCTTAGGTGCTTGAGATCGAGCTCACTCCAGTAGTTCCATGTACTCCATCCGTTCCATGTATTCCGACTGTTCTGCGCATTATGAGTATTTCAAGCACTCAAAACCGTTTGTTTCAATGCTTTTCAAATGTTTGTTTCAATGCTCCTTCAAATGTTCCATGCACTCTAAACCATTCCATATAGGTCACGCCATTCTATGCAATCCAATCCATTCCATGCACTCCAATCCGTTCCATGCACTCCAATCCGTTCCATGTATTCCAAGCCATTTAATGCACTCCAACCATTTTATGCACTCCAACCATTTTATGTGCTGCTCCTTTCATTCGTTCTACCCATGTTATCCTTTCTCCATGCATCATCCATCCACATACGTCATCTTTACACGTTCCATCCACTTCACTGGTTCCACCCACTCCATCAGTTCCACCCCCTTCACCGGTTCCAAACACAACACCCGTTCATCCACCTACTTCATCCGTTCTATTTCACCCGTTCCTTCCACATACTTTGCCCGTTCCATCCACATACTTTTCCCGTTCCATCCACATACTTTGCCCGTTCCCTCCACATTCTTCACCCGTTACATCCACATACTTCACCTGTTCCATCCACATACTTCACCCTTTCTATCTACATCCTTCAGCCTTTCCGTACACATATTTCACCCATTCTACCCTGTTCACCCATTCCATCCTGATCACCCGTTCCACTCAGTTCATCCGTTCCACCCAGTTCATCCATTCCACCCAGTTCATCCATTCCATCCAGTTCATCCATTCCACTCATATGCTTCACCCGTTCCAACTCCATACTTCCTCCGTTCCAACCACATTTTTACTTGATCCATCCACTTCACCCTTTCCATCCACATACTTCAATCTTTCTATTCAATAAATTTGACCCATTTTGTTCACATACTTCATCTGTTCCTTCCTCATACTTTACCTGTCTCGACCATATACATCACCCGTTCTTCCAGATCCATCCTCAGTTCCTACCACCCAACTTCACCCATTTCTTCCCCTTACTACACCCGTTTCTTCCAACCACTTCACCTGCTTCTTCCAACCACTTCATCCGTTCCTTCCAACCACTTCATCCGTTCCTTCCAACCACTTCACCCATTCCATCCACATACATCATCCGTTTGCTCCTCACTCTACACTCGCTCCGCACTCTACACTCACTCCGCACTCGCTTCACATTCTACACCCTCACCGCATTCTACACCGGCTCGGCAGTCTACACCGGCTCCGCATCCGCACCATACCTACATCCGCTCAACACCCTACATCTGCTCAACACCAGCATGCAATACATTCGCTGAACACCCTAAATAGTTCAACACCCTACCTCTGATCCACTCTATTATCCACTCACAGCCTACATCTGCATCACACTCTTATCTGCTCTATGCACTCATCCGCTCTATGCACTTATCCGCTCTATGCGCTCATCCACTCAACGGACTCATCTGTTCAACGCACTCATCCGCTCTACGCGCTTCATTCACTCCACCCACTTCATCCGCTCCACTCACTTAGTTCATTAATCCTACATTATCGGTTCAGCCCATGTCACTTGTCGCAGGCACTCAATCCGTTCCGTGCTCGCCATCTGTCCCATGCACTACACCCGTCTCATGTACTCGAGTCGTCTATTCTGTACTTTCCATTTATACCATGTACTCATACAATCCATGCCATCTGTCTGTGCACTCACCCGTCTCCTGTATTAATATTTCGATCCTCTTTACTTTATTCCTTTCGTCCACTTTGTTCTTTTCATCCGTTGCAATCATTTAATTTATTTCATTAATTTCAACCGCTTTACTGCTTTCGTACTATATATTCTTTTTTATCCACTTCACTGCTTTGACCTACTTTACTCATTCTATTCTGTTTGTCCTTTTTAGTTTACATTAGAGGTTATTAGTTTTCGATTTCTCGCTTGGATCTTGATGTTGTATTGTTATTTGTTTTATTGTTATTTAAGATCTAGTAGTTTGGGTTAGTTGAAATGTTCTTATCCACTTTATTTCTCACGTCCGCATTGATCCTCTTGTCCATACATTTATTTTGTCCATTTCATAAATTTCAGCCACTTTACTGCCCTCGTACAGCTTATTCTTTTTATCTACTTTGTAGGTTTGATCCTTTTACTCATTCTATTTTGTTTTTACTTTTTAGCTAATCAATAGAGGTTATTAGTTTTCGATTTCTTGCTTGGATCATGATGCTGCATTGCTATTTATGATCTAGCATTTGGCAAAGTCATTGAGATGCTGTTATCCAGTTTGAGTTAGATTGAGTTCGGGGTCGGTTTTAGGGGAAGAGCCAAGTTTTCAGTAATTTTTCGGTTTTGGAGGGGTTTAGCAAGAGGTGGTTTGTGGTCATCCAGAGCTCTGTGTCGAGGAGGCAGGAAGCGAGGTCCGGTCGGCAGTTGGGTTTTGAGTTCAGGAGTTTCAAAATTAGTTGAGTGTCCTCAGCGTAGTTGTAGCACAGGATGTTGTGTGAACAAATTATTCGTGGGAGGGTGGCCATGTAGAGATTGAACAGGAGGGCTGATAGGCATGCTCCTTGTGGAACTCCTGTGTCGACTGGTCGGGTTTGGGAGGAATAGGTGGAGAGTAGCGTTATTTGGTTACTATTTTTGAGGAAGGATGCTATCCATTTGAGAGCGGTTCCACGAATTCCCAGGGAGTGGAGGCGGTCAAGGAGGATTGAGGGATTGATTGTGTCGAAGGCGGCAGATAGGTCAAGAAGGATTAATGTAGCGCATCCCGCAGAGTCTGTCGTGTTTTTAAGGTCATCCCAGATTGAGGTTAGGGTGGTTTCAGTTCCGTGTCAGGCTCTGAAACCTGATTGAGTGGGGTCTAGGAGATTGTTGGCTTCGACAAAGGCATTTAGTTGGGAATAGGCCTTTTGGTCGATGAGTTTGGCAAGGAACCTGGTGTTTGAGATGGGGCGGTAGTTTTTTGGCTCGAGAGGGTCGAGGGAAGGTTTTTTTATTAGAGGTTTGACATGAACCATTTTGAATGCGTCGGGAAAAATTCCAGAGGAAAGGGAGTCATTTATGATGGTTCTTGCGTGTTCACCTGCGCAGGTAGAAGCTAACATTTCTTTGAGGGTTGTGGCCGGGCAATGGTCTAGGGGAGAGCCGGATGGTTTGCGGGCAGAGAGAAGTTTGAGAAATGTGTCGGCTGATATTGGACTAAAGGAGTCCAACGTTGTATGGGTAGTGGTCGCAGGCGGTGGGTTGGCCGGTATGGAGGGTGGTTTGCCTGGTGGGTGTAAGAGAGCTAGTTTGTTTGTTAGAGCTTTTGTTCTTTCGAGAGCTGTGGTGAAAAAGTGGAGAGAGAGTGAGTCACACAGCAATTGTGAGGGGGTCGGGACGGTGGTGGTGCATGATGGTTTGGTGAATTTGGTGATGATTTTGTGAAGTTCTTTGCTGGGGTTTTTACAGTTTAGGATTCAGGAGTTGTAATGGGCTTTTTTTGCTTTCTGAATTTCGGCCTTGTACTGATGAAGGTGCCGGGCCAAGGTGGAACTGCTCAGGGGAGTTTTGTCTTTCCGCCATTTGTGTTCTAGGTAATTATATAGTTGTTTACTAGTCTTCAATTCAGGTGTGAACCATCAAGGGAAGAGGCCTCGGCGGGCTGATGGTTTGCAAGAGGGTGTGAGCTGCATTAGTGAGGTGTTGAGCCATAAGTCAAAGGTGTCTGGGGTTAGTTGATTATTGAGTAGGCAGGTAGGCGGAGGAGACTGGCGGAGTGCGTCGGCTAGGTCAGGAAGGAATATTAGTTTCTTCCAGCATTTGCGTAGATTTGGAGGTTCAATGGCGACACAGAGGTTGTTTGAGAATTGTCTATCGTAGCCATGGGGTCTGTAGATTATTAGGAAGCTGTGGGAGAACGAAGGGGGAAGGGGTAGTTTAACGAGGAGTGATTCGCAGGACGGGATGGAAGGTTGGTTCTCGATGACTGAGGAGTGGAAGTGAGACTTGAAGGCGAATGCTATTCCTCCTCCTCTAGAGAGACGGTTCAGTGGGATGAGGGAGTAGTCGGGGGGGGGCTTCATTGGTGATAGGGGCGAAGTCGTCAGAGAACCAGGTTTCGGTGATGAAGACCAGGTCTGGTTTGTCAGAGGCAAGGAGGTAAAAAATGCTGTGTCTGTTTTTCGCTACGGAACGGGCATTAAATAGGATGCAATTCACTTCGGTAGATGTGGTTGATGTCAGAGCTGCAGAGATGGGGGGTGGGGCGGGAGAGGGTGGAAACTGGAGAGCGAGAGGGGTGGGTTGGTTGATGGCCGATGGGAAGAGTGGCCGAGCAGAAAAGTTGGTGGGTTTCGGGTGGGAGTGGATGCACGCGTGTGTTGGGATGACTGGGTTTGGCATGGGGGATTTGAAGGTAGGGTGTGGGGGTTAGCAGTTTCAGTTGTGGACGGTGAGAAATCGAGGGAGAGGGATTTCAGGCTGGGTGAGGCGTGGGGGAGGGTGGTGATTGGGGGATGAGGTGGCAGGGTCTAGACAGGGGAGGCGATGAGTGCTGAGAGATTGAGGGGGACCAGGTACGTTTCCTCTTAGGTATCTTTGTTGAGATTGGTGTGTGCGAGAGGGTAGGGGGGTTCAGAGGGGGAGAGGGATGAGGCTTCTGTTCTTGCTAGGGCTAGGTGTGCAGTTTTTAGGGAGGGGAAGGAATGGGGTCGGTGGGATGATGGTGGGGGTTGATGGGAAAAGTGGGGGGTGCATGATTGCTGGGCAGGGTGTGCTTGGGAGGCTAATGAGGGGAGCGGGTATGATCATAGTAGGCTGATCAGTGGAGGGGTTCAGAGGAGCAGTGGTCTTAGTGTGGTTGGCTCGCCATCATGCCCCTCTGGCTTGGAGTTTGGAAAGGGGATGGGTAGGGGATGTGGTAGAGGGTGGGATGATTTGGGGAGGGGGGATGGGAGGCAGAGCTGGCCTGAGGGGGGGAGGTGCACGAGGGTCGTTTCCGGCAGACCTAGATGGATTGGGTGCACTCATGGTTAGTAACTGTGAGATAGATGGGTTATTAGGCAGACTATCTAGTTGCAACTACAGGCCAGTTACTCTGTGAGGTAGACTTTCTTCTAGCAAGCTGGGATTCAGGTATGCTATTAGGCAGAATTTCAAATGTAACAACACCACAGATATGCTTTTAGGTGGACTTTTAAGTGCAATTTAGGAGGACTTTCTAAATGCAGTTATGACACAGATATGCTATAGGGTAAACTTTCTAAATGCAACTTTCAATTGCAATTATGACACAGATATGCTATAGGGCTGATTTTCTGATTGCAATTATGACATAGGTAAGCTATAGGGCAGACTTTGTAAATACAATTATGCCACAGATATGCTATAGGGCAGACTTTCTAAATGCAGTTATGACACAGATAAGCTATAGGGCAGCCTTTCTAGACTTTGGCACAGTGACATTATTAGGGGCACAGTGACATTATTAGGGGCACTGTCTAAATTCCAGGCGTGATGTTGTTCGATACACTTCTAAATTCAACTTTTGCACAGAGAGGATATTAGGTACACTTCTAAATTCAACCAAGGCGCGCTAATAGGCACACTTCTAAAGTCAACGAGGGCACGCTATTAGGCACACTTCTAAATGCAACCAAGGCACACTAATAGGCATACTTCTAAAGTCAACGAGGGCACACTATTAGGCACACATCTAAATTCAACCACGGCACGCTGTTAGGCACACTTCTAAATTCAACTTTGCACAGAGATGATATTAGGCACACTTCTAAATTCAACCAGGGCACGCTATTAGACACACTTCTAAATTCAAGCAAGGCACGCTATTAGGCACACTTCTAAATTCACCTTTGCACAGAGAGGATATTAGACACACTTCTAAATTCAAGCAAGGCACGTTATTAGGCACACTTTTAAATTAAACCTTGCCCAGAGAGGATATTAGGCAACCAAATTCAACTTTGCACAGAGAGGATAATAGGCGACCAAATTCAACTTTGCCCAGAGAGGATATTAGGCAAGCAAATGCAACTTTGCACAGAGAGGATATTAGGCCATCAAATTCAATTTTGCACAGTGAGGATCTTAGGGACGCTTCTAAATTCAACCAAGGCACGCTATTAGGCACACTTCTAAATTCAACCAGGGCACGCTATTAAAGGCACACTTCTAAATTCAATTACGGCACGCTATTAGGCACACTTCTAAATTCAACCAGGGCATGCTATTAAAGGCATACTTCTAAATCCTACTACAGCATGCTATTAGACACACTTCTAAGTTCAACCAGGGCATGCTATTAGGCACACTTCTAAATTCAAGCAAGGCACGTTATTAGGCACACTTCTAAATTCAACCAGGGCATGCTATTAGGCACACTTCTAAATTCAAGCAAGGCACGCTATTAGGCACACTTCTAAATTCAACTTTGCACAGAGATGATATTAGACACACTTCTAAATGCAACCAGGGCACGCTATTAGGCACGCTTCTAAATTCAAGCAAGGCACACTATTAGGCACACTTCTAAATTCAACTTGGCACAGAGATGATATTAGGCACACTTCTAAATTCAACCAGGGCACGCTATTAGGCACACTTCTAAATTCAAGCAAGGCACACTATTAGGCACACTTCTAAATTCAACTTTGCACAGAGATGATATTAAGCACACTTCTAAATTCAAACAGGGCACGCTATTAGGCACACTTCTAAATTCAAGCAAGGCACGCTATTAGGCACACTTCTAAATTCACCTTTGCACAGAGAGGATATTAGGCACACTTCTAAATTCAAGCAAGGCACGTTATTAGGCACACTTTTAAATTCAACCTTGCCCAAGAGGATATTAGGCAACCAAATTCAACTATGCACAGAGAGGATAATAGGCGACCAAATTCAACTTTGCCCAGAGAGGATATTAGGCAAGCAAATGCAACTTTGCACAGAGAGGATATTAGGCCATCAAATTCAATTTTGCACAGCGAGGATCTTAGGGACGCTTCTAAATTCAACCAAGGCACGCTATTAGGCACACTTCTAAATTCAACCAGGGCACGCTATTAAAGGCACACTTCTAAATTCAACTACGGCACGTTATTAGGCACACTTCTAAATTCAACCAGGGCATGCTATTAGGCACACTTCTAAATTCAAGCAAGGCACGCTATTAGGCACACTTTTAAATTCAACCAGGGCATGCTATTAGGCACACTTCTAAATTCAAACAAGGCACGCTATTAGGCACACTTCTAAATTCAACTTTGCACAGAGATGATATTAGACACACTTCTAAATGCAACCAGGGCACGCTATTAGGCACGCTTCTAAATTCAAGCAAGGCACACTATTAGGCACACTTCTAAATTCAACTTGGAACAGAGATGATATTAGGCACACTTCTAAATTCAACCAGGGCACGCTATTAGGCACACTTCTAAATTCAAGCAAGGCACGCTATTAGGCACACTTCTAAATTCAACTTTGCACAGAGATGATATTAGGCACACTTCTAAATTCAAACAGGGCACGCTATTAGGCACACTTCTAAATGCAAGCAAGGCATGCTATTAGGCACACTTCTAAATTCAACTTTGCACAGAGATGATTTTAGGCACACTTCTAAATTCAACCAAGGCACACTAATAGGCAAACATCTAAATTGAAGCAAGGCACGCTGTTAGGCACACTTCTAAATTCAATTTTGCACAGAGATGCTATTAGGCACACTTCTAAATTCAACCAGGGCACACTATTAGGCACACTTCTAAATTCAAGCAAGGCACGCTAAATTCAACTTTGCACATAGATGATATTAGGCAATCAAATTCAATTTTGCACAGCGAGGATTTTAGGGACACTTATAAATTCAACCGTGAATTCACCCTTTCTAAATGCAACTATACCATAGATACGCTGTTTAGGCACACTTTCTCAATGCAACAGTTATCACAGCAATGCTATTAGGTGGGCTTTCTAAATGCAATTGCCACCACGGTATGAAGATTTTTACAATAGTTTGGCTTCTAGGGTTGAGTGGTAGGGTAGTATGGCGTGAAGTAATTGCTTCTGTCCCCGCCTTTGCCACACTTACTTGTTGTTGGCTTCTTGCTTCTCCTTCTGATACCTGCAGATACAACCTGGAGCCGTCACTGAAGGAGCCATCCTTTGCCTTGGTCCTTAGCCGATTGGCTGCCGGGCAGAGGGCTGCCCTGGGAAGACTATTTATGAAAGAGGTTGCGCTCGACAGGGCCAATTAGGGCGGGGCGTGAGGCGGGAGTAAGGGAAACAGGAGGCGGGTGCGGGGAGGCAAGGAGAGCGAGGGGCCTGCTACGAGGACACGGGATTAGCAAATAAAACAGCAGTAAGACTAAGATTCAGGCGCTTATTGCCCGCAAACACTCACCGAGCTCCTGGAATGGAAAAAGAGCTGGTGGGGACACGCGAGTCAGTAGACTCTGAGAGGAATATGCTCTCCTGCTCCTTGGATGGTAAATGGGAGCGGGTGCACGGAACGGGTCGCTAGACCAACGCTGAACAGGGACTGCAACCAATCAGGGGCGGTGGGCAGGATGGGAGGCAGGAGGCAGAGGGGAAGACCAGGAAGGGGAGGCTGAGGTGCAAAGGGGCACACGGGTCCTGGGGGTGCTTTTTCCTCAAACAAATATCAGGAAAAGGGTCACGCACGGGGGATCACTCACCTGCTCCCAGGATGGTAAATGGGAGCGGGTGCACAGAACAGGTCGCTAGTCCAACGCTGAACAGGGACTGCAACCAATCAGGGTCGGTGGGCGGAATGGGAGGTGGAATGCAGAGGGGAAGACCAGGAAGGGGAGGCTGGGCTGCACAGGGGCACACAGGGCCTGGGGGCGCTTTTTCCTCAAACAAATATCAGGAAAAGGGTCGCGCGCTGGGGGATCACTCACCTGCTCCCTGGATGGTAAATGGGAGCAGGTGCACAGAACAGGTTGCTAGACCAACGCTGAACAGGGACTGCAACCATTCAGGGGCGGTAGGCAGGATGGGAGGCGGGAGGCAGAGGGGAAGACCAGGAAGGGGAGGCTGGGCTGCACAGGGGCACACGGGGCCAGGGAGCACTTTTTCCTCAAACAAATATCGGGAAAAGGGTCGCGCACGGGGTGATCACTCACCTGCTCCCTGGATGGTAAATAGGAGTGGGTGCACGGAACGGGTCGCTAGACCTACACTGAACAGGGACTGCAACCAATCAGGGGCGGTGGGCGGGATGGGAGGTGGGAGGCAGAGGGGAAGATCAAGAAGGGGAGGCTGGGCTGAACAGGGGCACACGGGGCCTGGGGGCACTTTTTCCTCAAACAAATATCGGGAAAAGGGTCAAACGCGGGGTGATCACTCACCTGCCCCCTGGATGGTGTTGAACATTGCATAAAGTGAGAGCTTCATTAGATGGAAGTTAGAGGGTTGCTACCTTTTTGAATACTTGATTGATAAAATGGGGTGTTAATACATAAATAACACATTTGTGGGCTATAGAAAAACATATTCTTCATGTCAATTCTGCTGTGATTGCAAAGCACCGACAGCAACTACTACTATAAAACTCTCCAAGATTACTGCTTGCAGATTCATGCACATCCACATGCCTGCACACAAACTACAGGTATGAATATGTTCTGCACAGTACATGTACAGCTCTTGTATAAATGCATATCAACAGGGTAACTGACACTTACCCTGTATAACCTGTAAAAAAAAGCTTACTGTCATTTCTCCCATCTTCTATGATCAAGTGTCACTTGCAAAGCTGTCTGCTCTCCAAATTTGTATTTACCCATATTACTAATTGCAATGTGCAAACTGTTATTCTCTTCATTCATTATGTCATTTGTGTAACCAATGCCACCTATTTAGCCACATTTCAACCATAATAGCATTTCATGCATTATAGTGCATAGGATGTACATACAATTTCCTTTCTATACATTCTGCATATTCTACATACAATCTATCATTTGAACTTCCTTTAGGAATGATTATAATAGTAATCAAACACAACACACACAGCTCTCTAACAAAGTGTCATTTCATGTTAACAGATGGGGGAAATAACAGTATAATTGTGGGAGAAGGCTTTGTAGGGTGTTATAAAGTTACACACAGCCAGGATGAGTACATGCATCTTTATTCGTGCACACAGATAGCCAATATCATTAGAAAGGCTCCCAGCTGAAACACACCACTGCCTCTACAACTATTCTTCCAATCTAGACAGCTCTCCCATTCCAGCAAGTTGGCCATTCCGTTCTAGAATTTACAACAGCATTCAACCATACACAGGCGCAGTCATGTCTATAACATCATGTACAACTATGTACAAACAGTGTAGTAAAGCAAGACATATAAAATCTCCCCCTTCCCTTCAGTCTGCAACGCAAGCACCAGGCCCTTCATTGCAACCCTTACTTTATTTCAGACTCTCCCATCTCCAAGCACCACAGGATCACCCAGTAGTTTGCTAATCACCTGCAGTCTGGTAAACTTGCTTTGTCCCTTTGGCACTTTTCCAGATTTTCTTATTTGAACCTTCACCCCTACAACTATCCTGGAGAGTAATAAGCTGCTGAACCCATCAAATCCTTCTTCTTTATTTCCCACACCTTCACAAATACATACATTGCATGCTTTCCACCACGGTTCCTGCTAGTTACCCTGTATGAATAGCAAGAAAAGCATACAGTTATTTCTCCTATCTCCTAACATCAAATAAAACTGCCTTAAAAGGTGTGCTCTTTGTGCTTACTATTGTAATCATTTCTAAGGCAAATTCAACTAACAGATTCTAAGTAAAATATAAAGAATGCACATAGACAAAGGAAACTGCATCTACATGCTATGCACAGTTATCAGAAAGCACTACTACTGCAAAAACAAATGCATGTCTACATAAACAACAGTGCGATTAACACACATATTTACTCAATTCTTTCTTTCACAATTGCAGTGAAGACCACTCTCCTGAAAACCAGCAGCGTCTGAAGTACGAACCAGAACTCAGAAGAAACCTACTCTTTCCGTCCAAAAAAGTAAGTGCAATACTGCCATAATGTTCTAACTGTTACTCAAACACTGTAGAATTCTAGTATTGAAGAACATAAAATTGTATTAACCCTGCAGCATTAGATTCAGTATTACTGATTGCCCCTCAGCAGGTGCACACTTTGGATTGTCATCTGAACACCAGTATAGTAACACACAAAAACGAGAATAGCCTTCCCAACCTGAAGTAACAGCCCATTGCACAATCACACACCTCTACATACATGCCTACCATCATACTCAGACACTCATGAACAAAGCACACATACATTGCACACCGTCTCAACCCACACTTTCTTTTTTCTCCAACAGACCTCAAAGAATGCCCACCAAAAAGCAACTCAGTAGAAAGCAACGCAGAAGTAGACAAAATCAAAATAAAAGGGTCCAAAATAAGCATGCACCTCTAGCAAAATGTATACAAAAAGTTCAAACAAACAGCTAATACAGTCACTAAGCAAAACGAAAGCAGCTTGCAGTAAAGAAACTTTGCCTCCTCTTTCAAAATGTAAAACTAAACAGAAAGTTATTAAAAAGACTGCAGGTATCACTATTACTAACACTGCACCTATAAATCTCGATGTAACCACAAGTAAGCATACCAAAAACATTGTTTTACAAAAGAAATTCTGCCACAGAGTCCTTCAGAACCTTATAAAAACATGAGAGAAATCAAGCACAACCCTTAAACCCTATGTATAAAATGTATCCTAGAAGCTCTCAGACAGTGCAATCCTTCTCAAAAGGAAATTAATTATTTTAGTTTTAAAGAGAATGAAACCACTAAAAAAATTCACTACTAAACTACAAAAAAGACTCCTCAATAAACGGAATATCAACAAAGATAGCTTTGCAAACATCTGTGGAGGTGAATGGAGTCACACCACCAGCACAGAACCATATTTCAATGAAGAAGCATACAAACAAAAGTCAATAAATCCAATTGCCATTCATAGCAGTGGACGAGGGTTTGAAAAACTTAACAATACCATTATGGAACAAGAAACGCTGCTCACAAAAATATCCCCAGAAAACATACTATCAACTCTCCAGTCCACTGAACCTATGCGTCCGGTCTACAAATGGACGTGCACATCAATGTGTAAAATAGCCAAAAATAATTTCACATCTTAACGCCAGTTCCTCAATCAGTATGTGAAAGGCAAAGACAAATTGAAAATAAAACTATTACAAAGTATGGACTCCTGTCCAGTGCCAAAATACACAGGACTACAAGGACATTCATTAGCCTGCATTTCTGGACCTATTTGGAAAAGCACCTTCCACCATATCAAAATTATATCACCACACCATTCAACTATAAGAAATCTGGTTCATAAACTGTACTATGCCAAAAGTCCTACTTTAACACTAGCCAATTTAAATAACAATCTTCTACATGGTACAGTCAAAGAATTACTTGAAGAAATAGAGCATATTCAGAGAAAATATTTTGGACGTGAAACCCACTTATAAAATGCAATAGCTTTACAACAAACTAGCAACAACTTTACAGATGGCAACCTTCTACTACACACATACGAAAAAGAAATACTTAAGTCTAAAAGCACATCTGCTGAAGTACCAAACCATGTGTGTGTGTGTGTGTGTTGCTGCAGGAATTTTTATAAGAATAGCACAAAAACTGTAGACATAATTTTCATTTTTTATAGCAGAAAACAAATACAAAATTACCGACCCCTTAATACTGCTATCAAAAATATCTTGGAATTATTCCCACTACCAAAACCCCTGCAACAACTTAACTTGTATGAGAGCATCATAATTCAAACAGTGCACCCATTTCAAGCAATAATACGCCTTCAACCAAAAACCGCAAAACTACCTCCCTCTGAATTACTGAAAGGAATTAGTGGCAAAGTAGTTTATTTGCCATTAGATCTCAAAGAAAATGTACACACTCTGGGAGTGCAACGTCCAATAGATCAATCCTTAATTATCTTAGTAAATGGCATACCTACAAAAGGCAAAAAAAATTGCCAACAACTCGTGGACTTACATAAAATTAGAGAAGCCCTGCAATATCTAAAAGAAAACAATGAATACTACAAAGAAATAAATATTGAAGAATACCTGAGGGAAACCACCGAAATAACTCAAGACTCATCAGGAACTGGTGAATTTCAACTTCTAGATCCTGCTACAGAATCCAATATTTGCGATCATTCTACAATTCACCCATTACACTCTAAAGACACCATAGATGATGCACTGGAAACTTACCAAATGCGACAAATCAAAGGATCTCCAATCAGCATATTGGAAAAAAGTATAGAAGCACAAGCCTTTCCTCTACTCTTTCCTACTGGAAAAGGAGGAAGGTACGATGAAAGATCCACACAAATAACAGGATCAGAATACCGCTCTTATGAATGTATTCTGAAGACCCCAGATTCAGACTCAGACAAAACGTGGAATACATATTCCACCTTCTCTTTGAAAGTGAACTAGCAACGCTAGGCTATGGAGTTGCACACACATTAAAATCAAGTACCAATTTTCAAAATATGTCAGCTAAGCAATTACTACAAAAAGTGCAAGAAAAAGATGAGGTTTTACAGTCAAGTATTACAATTTTTTTAGCAAAGCGTCGTGGTACAAAACAATACTTGTTCCAATGTCACGCTGTATGATAAGAAACCTTGGCCCAACCACTTAGTTTATGACATTAAGTTGTGCAGAATATGCATGGGAAGATGTATACTATTTCCTACGAATAGCAAACAAAAACAAAACAAACATAGATATAAAAACACCAGGAGAACAATGCTCTCTAGATCCTGTAAATGTATCAAGATATTTCCATCATTGCTTCATTGCTATGCTACACTTCAATTGTAATAAACCTGTTCCTCCCCTCGGAGAAGTGCATCACTTCTTTTGGAGAAAAGAATACCAAGCCAGAGGAGCACCACACATCCACATGCTTTTGTGGATTAAAGATGTTCCTAAATTTGGTCAGGACAGTGATGCCACTGTTTTGCAGTTCATCCAAAAATATGTAAATTGTGAAATCCCTTCACAAACGACACATGGTGACCTTCATGCACACATTTTACAATTTCAAAGACACAAATGTGAGAAGTATTGTCGTTGCAAATGTAAAAACAAAGGGAAATACTACACCAAATGCTGCTTTGGTTTCCTTAGACCAGTTTAAACAACAGGTCAAGTAAACAACTTCATGTCTTCAGTTAGTCATAGCATCAACGGTAAATCATCAAAGAACACATATTACATAAAAAGAACAGAAGGATCAAAATACATCAATAATTACAATGCGATCATTTCCCTCCTATGGAATGCAAATATAAATGTGCAGTACATTGCAGACAATTCCACTGCAGTTGGACGATAGATCACAGCCTACTTAACCAAAGCAGAAAAACAGAGCTCAAAGACCTCTGGGATGACATATCATCTGACAAAACACTATCACAGCAATTGTTCAGCTTAGGCATACAAACGTTCTACCATAGAGAATGTGGCTGCTATGAAGCTGCAGACCATTTAACCGGTGCTGCCTTGTATGGGAAATATGAAAATATAGTATGGCTAAGCCTTGGTCCTGCTAAATCTAGAAAAAGAGTTCTCAAATCATATGAAGACATAGAAACAATAGCCAAAAATGATCGCAACAGCCAAGACATTTTGAAAAACAATTTACTAGACACATACTACCCAAACAGAAGTACCACTTTGGAAACCATGTGTCTATACCACATAGCCCAAAACATCACATACAAAAACAATATTAAACCAGATGAGAAGAAAGGTAGATACAGAGTGGAAAATTCTGAAGGCAGCTTAGTGAAACTTACCAAACGAAGCTTAATTAATCATATCAAATTGTCATTAAAAATGTCAACCTTTGGCAACATTTCCAATACAAAGAATTAACTGAAAACATGCGTCAGTCTGCAGACCTCACAAACTCCAACATGGTAAAAAGTATTAGAGTTGGTGCGCTATCTCAAGAAGCACAATCTACATTACAAAAAAAGGCACATCCATGCACTCTATGGCCATAAGTCATGTGCTACTGCTGCCATGGAAAAATGAACACAAAAAATGTATGACCTTGATGCCAATTCTTGCAAGCTGTTCACAATTCAATGAAACAATGTTGAAAAAAGAAATGCAACCAATAGTTTTTGGTCCACAGACAAACTGGACGCGCATGGTATGACACTACCCATGTGTCAACAAGCCACAACAAGGCTATATACCTTAGGAAACTCTATCTCTAACACAGCTGGTTTGGAGAAAATATTAAAATTATCTTTAAACCATAGAGTAATGCTTAAACGTAACCGTGACATGGACCAAAGACTAGTTAATGGAGCACTTGGTACAGTTGTTGGCTTTCAAACATACCCGTTTGACAACAACATTCAGTTTGTCAATATTATCTTTGACAAACTATCAGAACTTAAAAGGATAGGATGCTCAACAGCTCGCTTCCTTCTTTTCAAAGATATGTATGTACGCAGAGAACAATTTTCTCTAATTCTAGCATATGCAGTCACCATTCACAAATCAGAAGGTCTTACCCTAGATAAAGCATTGATAGATATTGGTAACACAGTGTTTAAAGAAGGCATGAGCTATGTAGCACTATCACGCTTACGTACACTTATGGACTATTTCTAATCAACTTTGATGCAAGTAAAGTAAACGCTGATATTCCTTGCATTCTGGAATACATTAGACTGTGTTCACTCTACACCCCCATCTAAAAACCTATCCTGTTCCTCAAAAAGGAAAAGTTTGTAAAAGAAAACTACTTCAAACTCAAATTATACAGTATCTCAGAGTAATTCCTCAAAAACAAATTAAAAGAAGCTAATACTTCATCAAGAACCACAACCAAGGAAGGATCTAGTGCACAAACAAAGTCAACTACCTCTTCAAAGAAACAACGTGCACTCCGAACAAATGACTTGGACACAGAACTGTCAGGTCCATTCAAATTTTCAAATACAACTGGTGTCAATTTCTATGCAAATGTAGCAATCAATATTCTGTTCCAATTGCCACCAATTAGTAACATTTACTAACACGGGACAGACCAATTGTGTTTGCAAATGTTAGTCCTTCACAGAAATGAAACCAACAATCCTGACATAAGGAATAAGGCAGCAATTGGACTACTGTGCTGGAATGGTCAAATTCACTATAAACACAAAAGAAGATCCACAAGAATGTCTAATGTACTTACTACAGGTACTGGAAAACAAAAACACACCTATAAATTAAATCTTCCAGATTTCATACATGTGGAAACATGCATGCACTCTTTGCAGCCATGTGTCACAAGAACAAGTCCCTAATGAATGCTTTGTGTATGTATCCATACCTAACTGTGAATCCATTCCATTTCAGCAACTCAGCAACTTGTACAAAATGCAAACCATGGCAGATTATGTACTACCTGCAATTAAGATAATCGCTCCGCCATACAAATACAGACTCATAGTAAATAGGTAATAGTAATGATTTTATGTTACAATACAGATGGTACCAAAATAACTGCAAGCTGACTGGATTCACACATGGACAAGTATCACTTGGTAAAAAAACTTTCACAACAATAGGTATAATCTACCACACAGGAGCCACACCCAATGCAGGCCACTACACTGCATATATAAAAAAGAATTGTGGATGGTTTAAATGTAATGCTACTACCATTACTCTAAAACAGAGATTACCAGCAAATCTTGTAAATGCTTACTTAATATTCTTAAAATTGAATAACTAATCTGTGTATGAACATCAACAAAACTTCAACTTCAAAACTATCAACAGTTAGAATATGCCAACCAGTACCTAACTGCCCCAAAATTCGGCAACAAGCAAACAGATAGATGAATACGACTAAAATGGAACAAGAAATAAACAATTAGAATACATCAACTGCTATCTAATTGTAACAATACTACCACTACTTCCAAATCAAAAACCATACACCTATTAAATTCCTCCTATTAAAATCAACCAAAGAAATATATTGTACCATTACGTATAAAGTATTCTTTTAATCCAGCATGGATATTTTTCCCACAGACCCAATGATTTTATGAACAACCACAGGAACTGAGCAAAGTGTACAGTGCACTTGTTTGAACTATAGTACTTCTAAAGTACTAACTATGAGGGTCGACAGAATACAGAAATGTCTACTATGCAATGCAATAACTCATTATAAACTACCTACACTAATATGCAATCTTTTCTTTTATTACAGAGATTGAAAAAGAATGTCTGCTCCAATTACCCATGTCATGAAAAAACTACATACAACCACAAAAAGTCAAACAGTAAGTATATAATGATTGGACTCACAAACATCACAGCATAACACACTCATTCAAGCAAACACCTGGCCATAAACCACAATCCAAAATGTTTCCTTCCATGGGTATCTTATGCTGCAGTGCTTGTTGCCAAACCCTGCAATCTTGACTGCATGGCCTGGCCAAAACTCCACATACAGCCTCAAAAAAAGTAAATGGTAAGTATATAATAATTAGACTCACAAACACTGCAACATAACAAAGCCTTGCAAATGAATACCTCACCAATAAATACAACCCAAAATGCCTAGCCTCTTCAATAACAACATTCTGAACACAATCCAAAAAACAAACTAACACACATCATCTCACTATCCAATAAACACTGTTACACTACTGGCAATCAGTACACAAACCTTTGAAAACATATCCCCTAAGCAGCCCACATACCACAGTCAAAATGTTTGGTAGCATGGGTGTGTTATGCTGCGGTGGTTGTTGCCAGGGCCTAGAGTTTTGAGTGCATGGCCGAAGGTCACAACCACTGCAGCATAACACACCCATAGAAGCAAATGCCTACCAAATGACCACAACCTAAAAACATAACACATCCACCTCAAAACCTATCCACTTCAATTAACATTCTAAAACAATAATTACAACCAATGCACAAACTCTTCAATACATACCCTCTTCACCCAATGCTCTACTAATGACCCAAAACCAACATCATAGTAATGTAAAATAGCCAGTAGTGCGCCCAGTGTTTAGTATGTCCGCGGACAACCGCAGTGAAAGCGGACACAGCGAACACATCACGGCCTTCTCCCACCTAAAACAATATAGCATTTGACCCATCTCTCTCTCCCCCAACCTCTCCAGCCACTCCTACACACCAACACACACCCCATAATTAGATTTATGCTCACTTCTATGCCGCACTGTCTGCGGCTCCAACATGGTGGGCGCATCAAAAGAATGTGAGGCCTTCTCCCACCTAAAAAAATACAGCATTTGACCCATCTCTCACTCCCCCACCCTCTCCAGCCACTCCTACACACCAAAACACTCCCCAAAATTAGATTTATGCTCACTTCTATACCGCGCTGTCTGCGGATCCAACATGGCGGGCGCATCGATAGAATGTGGCGCACCTCACGCTTCACCCCAACCAATCAGCGAGCACTTCGTATGTCTGAGGACATGACGTAAGCCGATTATCCAATCAGTGTCCTGTCAGTGGAGCAAACAGGGAAGTGGGTCCACGGAGCGGGCATAGATATCACTATTTTTTTAGACCTCATTTTTGGTTGTTTTAAAAAAAAAACTACTGGATGGATTTCCACTAAATTTACAAAAGCACGCTTTTGGGACCAAGCCAGCGCTCCTGCTGTAAATCTGGAGAAAATCCATCCAGCAGTTTGGGCTGTAGGAATGAGCAAAAATGTTCTCCATTCAGTCTATGGGACCCCCCCAATAACTTTGCACCCCCTAGACCGAGCCTCACCAAACTTTGTAAAGATATTCAGAGTGTGACATATACTTCTTTTGTAAAGTTTGGTGAGGGGGAGTGAAGTTATAAGCCGCCCAAAAAGTGTTCTTCCTATGGGTTTAGCAACTTAACCGCAGGCCATGTAATATGGATATATATATATATATATATATATATATATATATATATATATATATATATATATATATATATATATATATATATTCAGTGAAAAAAACTTGGTTGAAGGGACATTATGGTTAAGTTGCGCTACTAAAAACCTATGAAATTCAGTGAAAAACCTTTGTTAAAGGGACGTTATGGTTCCAAGTAAAACCGAAAACCTCCAGAAATTCGCCAGTTACGGTAAGCGAAGCAGCCATAACTCGCGCCACCACCGTGCACTGCTAAAACTAACACCCAGGATCAAAGATGACATCACAAATGTCATTGATGACATCACTGATGACATCACATGTACTTTTAGTTTTCATGCTCAGCCTCCACACAGTATTGTCATTATAATGTTGGCAGAAAAATGGCAGAGATCTTTGAAAGAACTATCATTCAGCAAATACTTCATTAAGCCATGCATTGCTATAAACACCATTGCATTACTGAGTTCTTTCCAGTACATGAATGCACTCATGTACCCACAGAGGCATTCTCTGCAGCATTCACCATAGAGGTGCAATATTCAAAACCTTCCATGTTGGATAGTAAAATGATGAATGCTTTCATTTCAGAGTGTTGGATAGTGTGAAACATGTAATAAGCACCTAACAATGCCTCCCTTACTGCATAATTGTTCTACTACACACAAACCATAACAAGACTACAATGCATACAAATACAAGTATGTGCAGGGAAAGTAAAGTAAGCAAAAAACCAGCACTATTACCAGACAGTGTTCATAACCTCACTAATTAACTTCATGCACGGAAATGATTGCTGTGTTTCAGGCTTCGTTCTTCTTCGTTGTATATATATCATATGATGTGCCTGCAACCTAAGGAAAGCAGTGTAACAACATATGAGAAAGGGAAGATCTACAAACATAGTACCTTTTGCATGTTTAGTTTCTGGCTGTTAGTGAAGAAAACCACCTTCCCTACATATGTCAGAGCACAAAAAAAGAGGGACCCAGAAATGTGATGTCATCAGTGATGTCATCAATAACATTTGTGATGTCATCTTTGATATCCTGGGTGTTAGTCTTAGCTGTGCACGGTGGTGGCGCGAGTTATGGTTGCTTAGCTTACCATAACTGGCGAATTTCTGGGGGGTTTCGGTTTTACTTGGAACCATAACGTCCCTTTAACAATGTTTTTTTCATTGAATTTCATAGATTTTTAGTAGCGCAACTTAACCATAACTGTATATGTAAGACACCAACCATCCACTGAAGTAGCATTTCCAATATAATGGAATATACCAAAACAAAATAAATATGCCTCCAACTGAATTATCTCACAGAAATTTCACAGAAAGAGGCAAGAGCATACTTACACAGCAGTAACAGCAAAAGTCTGTAAAAAACTAGTAAGTACACTACTGTTACGCTCACCTGGCTCCCACAGGGGCGTTGGTTGGACCCGGACTGCTGCGGCCTCCACCCACGTGATGCGTAGTGCAGCGATGACTGACTGGATCTGCCCTCCTAATCTTGTCTGCTTGACCCGTAGAAATATTCTCCTACAAGTGGAGAGATGGATTTAGCCACTTGTGGATTCAAGTGATAGCACCCCCACTGTCTTCCCCACTAATCACCTCTGAAGCGCCCTGTCAGCAATCTCACCTTATATTCTTGAAGGATGAGCCCTCCATCCTGCGAAGCACGCAGGGGCACGTTGATGATCAGTTACTTCACTGGCCTGAAGATATTGGAAGAGTTGTAGATGAATCCTGACTCCAAAAGGTCCTGGCGAAGAGCCGTAAGTATATAGTTCGTAAGAGTTCAAAATGTCTGGAATTCACTCCTGTCCAATTCCTCTTTTTATCTTGCAGCTTTGACCCAATAAGAAGATTGACAGCTGAAAGCGCTCCGGTAAAGTCTGTGTTACCCAACACTGTCCGGTAAATAATGCCAAGGGTTAAACTTACTGCTTTCTCCTTATCTTACAGGTGCGGCATGAGAAGATGTGGCGTGCTGATGAATAATACCTAAAACCTCCGGCGGTAAAATCAGGTAAGCATAAGGCGGCTAAAGAGATTGTCTCTGTCTGTTCTCTCTGCTCACCTTGTTGTTTCTTGTCCCCCTTAGGTGCCGGGATTCGGCGATGTTAAGATGGAGACAGCGCCGGATCGAAGAGATGCTGCGTGGAACGGTGAGTATGGCGGGGCGCTGCTGCTGGCCATGCGACGCGTTTAAAACAAAGTCTTTCCTCTAGTTTGAAGATGCGATGAATCCGGAATCAGGTAAAAAATCAGGTAATACTCTTGTTCTAACCTTTGCTTCTTTCCTTCTTTCTAGGTGCTCCAGGTTTGAGGCGGGTGTGGCAGAAGGCTGGATGCTGCTGCTGGCACGGTGAACGTTACGCTGCTGGATGCAGAATAACGCGAAGCGTGTGCTGCTCTTCGGGCGTGGTTTAAATAGCGCCAAAGTAGTCCCAGGTAGGTATTCCTCCCCGACCACACCCGAGTAACAAAATAGTCCCTTAGGTAAAGTAGTCCCTTCCAGGCCTCACATGGGCTTGGATCTTCTTGCAGCATGGTCTGCATCAGGTAAGTGTGCACCTATGAGCCTGGAGCCTATGGCGCCAGGACTGATGTCCCATATGAGCCTGGCGCCATAGGCGCCAGGACTGAACCCAGACAGCCCCTAGCAGGGGTTGCTGGGTTTTCTCAAGGCAACATGATGCCTGCTCCCGAGGCTGATGGACGTGGTCTGGATCCCCGGGGGTATGCATCATGACAGCGCTCCCCCTCAAGGCCCCACCTAAAGTCGTTCCTCCCCTTGGTCCTGGTTGGTCTGGGAAGTCCCGATGGAATCTCTTCACTAATCGTGGTGCATGAACGTGGTCACTAGGCTCCCATGACCTTTCCTGTGGCCTGTAACCTTTGCAATCGATTAAGTAAAAAAGTTTTGATTTATCCACCTTGGAGTCCAGGATGTTTTTCACCTTGAATTCAGGTTCTCCATCTATCAAGATATGATCTGGTGGTTTGGGTAATATTGTTCCTAGTTGAACTGGTTTTAAAAGTGAAACATGAAAGACAGGATGAATTCGCATATTGGAGGGTAATTCCAGTTTGACGGCCACCGGGTTGGTAATGGACTTAATGGTGTAAGGTCCCAAATATCTAGGATTAAAAGTCCGAGTTCCTTTCAGAGGTATGTGTTTTGTAGCTAGCCAAACCTGATCTCCAATTTGGTACTGTGGAGTTTCACTTCTATGTAGATCAGCATTTTTCTTGTATTTCTGTTTTACTTGCTTCAAATGTTCTGTTGCTTCCTTGAAGGCTTGTGTAATAGTAGAATGTAAATGACTAACTGCAGGCATTTTTAAGTGCTGAGGCGAATCGAGTTCTGAGGTTCAAGGGTGGTGTCCATATATGGTATAAAAGGGGCTTTGTCCGGTTCCTGAATGTACAGAGTTATTGTATGCATATTCGGAAATCCATAAAATATCTTTCCAATTACTTTCGGTCTGGTGAAGCATGCAACAAAGGTACTGTTCAAGGGTCTGGTTGGTCCTCTCCGTCTGACCATCGGTCTGGGGATGGTGACTGGTTGATAACCTTATGTCGATTTACGCCAATTGGCAACATTTCTTCCAAAAATGTGAAATGAATTGACTACCTCGGTCAGAGACCAATACAGAAGGAAACCCGTGTATTCGAACGATGTTTTCGAGGAACTCCTTGGCCAGAATTGAAGCAGAAGGTAATCCCTTCAAAGGAATAAAGTGGGCCATCTTGGAAAAAAGATCCATGATAACTAGAATGGTGTTAAATCCATTACATGGAGGTAGATCAGTAATAAAGTCTAAAGATAAGGTGTGCCATGGTGTAGGTGGAATATCCAAAGGTTGTAAAAGGCCAGCTGTTTTTTTCTTCTGACTCTTGTTTTGGGCACAAATGCTGCAAGACATCACAAATGACTTTATATCTTTTCGCCAGGTGGGCCACCAGAATTGTCTCTTAATTTTAGCTTCGGTTTTTGCGATACCTGGGTGACCTTCCATTAGGGTATCATGATAATTGGAGATGACAAGTTCCTGTAATTCCTTGTGTGGTAGAAATAGTCGTCCTTGATAGTAGGGTGGGTCATTGATGACTGAGTAATCCAGGCCTTTCTTTACCCAGTCCTGCAGGGTTGCTGGATTGAAGAGTTGTTGGATTTTTAAATGAATTTCTTCTAGTGTCTGTAAAGTAGTTATGGCAAGAATTCTTTGTTCAGAAATTATAGGCACCGGCTTCGGGTTCGCATATGCTTCTTCCATTCCTATTCGGGATAAGGCATCTGCCTTGCCATTTTTACAGCCTGGTTAATAAGTGATCACAAAATCGAAAAAATCGAATTCGGCAAAGAACAATGCCCTTCGAAGTTGGCGCGATGATTGGGCTTTGGCTGTTTTTAGATACTGCAAGCGTCGGTGATCAGTGATTACAGTAATGGTATGCCTGGCACCGAGAAGATAGTGTTGCCAAGCCTTAAAGGCGGGTTTGATGGCTAATAACTCTTTATCGGTAACGCATAGTTTAACTCGGGTGCCGAGAACTTTCTGGACCAAAATGCCACTGGGTGAAGTTGACCAGTTTCAGGATCCTTCTGGGACAGGACAGCTCTCATGGCTAAACTCGATGCATCAGTTTCCACTATGGAAGGAAGCTCTGGGCGTGGATACTTTAAGACAGGCGCAGACGTGAATTTCGCTTTCAGCTCTTGGAAGGCCTTTTCAGCTTCTTCGGTCCACAAGAAACGTTTGTTCTTTCGCAAAAGTGCTGTGATGGGATGTACAACATGTGAGAAGTCCGGAATGAATCTGCGGTAGGAATTGGCAAATCTGAGCAAGCTTTGTACCCCTTTAACTGAACTAGGTGATGGCCACTTGAGAATTGCGTCCACCTTTCGTGAGTCCATTCGGACTCCTTTTGGAGTCAAGATAAATCCAAGGAATTCAACTTCCGTAACATGAAAAACACATTTTTCCAATTTTGCATATAACTTGTGCTGGCGTAGTTTCTCAAGGACTGCACGTACGTTCTTAACATGGTCTGATTCTGAGGAGGAGTACACAAGGATATCGTCTATGTATATGACAACACAGACGTCAATGGGTTCACGAAAGACATCATTTATAAAATACTGGAAGGCTGCTGGTGCATTGCACAACCCGAAGGGCATCACCTGATACTCGAATAATCTGTACTTGGTGCGAAGGGCTGTCTTTCATTCGTCGCCTTTCTTTACATGTACCAGATGATATGCCCCTCGGAGATCTAAGTTAGTGTAGATACAAGCATCCTTTACTTGATCTAGTAATTCGGGGATCAGAGGAGTACCGTTTTTTTACCGTAATCTGATTTAGTGCGCGGTAGTCTATGCACGTTCTAAGGTCACCTTCCTTTTTTGGCACGAAGAACAACGCTGAGGATACAGGAGACCTGGAAGGGCGAATAAAGCCATTAGCCAGGTATTGGTCCAAGTATTGCTGTAGGTGAAGATTTTCAGGTTCCGTGAGGGCGTAGATTCTACTGCATGGGGGTTGTGCACCGGGTAGAAGGTCAATTTGACAATCGTACGATCTGTGAGGTGGTAATGTATTGGCCTGTTCTTTTTGAAAAACATCCTGAAATTCCTGATACTCCTGAGGTAACTGCACAATTGGGTTGATGACTGTGGCCAGGCCTTTGTTCAGGGTTTTCTCCGGGTAACAGGTGTGTGCACAATCTGGGAAGGTTATTCTCTTCTCTCGCCATTCAATACAAGGATTATGTGTTTCCAACCACGGCATCCCCAGTATTATTTGAAACTGCGGGGCTTTGATTAAATCAAACACAATAGTCTCTCCATGCCCATCTTGACCCAACAGTATCATCACTGTAGTGGAATGAGTTACAGGCCCAGAGGCAATTTCAGTTCCATCGACTGTGGTGATGACATCCAAAGTGGTCTTTTTGCAAAGAGGTAGATTCATCCTTTAAGCCAATTCGTGGTCCATATAGTTCCCTACGGCCCCGCTATCAATGTATGCCCTTACTGCGTGCATACGTGAGGGTTGTCTAGGATCAATTAGGACCATTGGTATGATCAGATGCAAGGTCTGAGTGTCCTTCTTTAAGCTCGGCAAGCGGACCTCTACGCTTGTCGGGTGTGGTCGTTTTCCGAATCAGGCTCTTTTGGGCTTTTATCAGCAACTCCTACCACCTTCTTGGGTGCTTTTATAGGGAAATCCCGTAGAAAATGTCCTGAGGTTCCACAGTACAGACACAATTGCATCTGTCTTCTTCTTTCCCTTTCCTTTTGAGTTAAGGGTCCTTTGACCCCCCCGATTTGCATAGGTTCTGATGCATCTGTTCCTTTGGGGGCAATGTTGGATTTAACCAATACCCGATTTTCGAACTTAGCTAGATCAGCCTTTCTATTCTGGAGTCGATGATCCAGCTGGACCACTAAGTCTATAAACTCTGCGCAATCCTGAGGTGGGTTCACAACTTGAGCCAAGACGTCTTTAAGTTCTCCCCGAAGTCCACGATGAAACAATGTAATTCGTTTTTCCTCAGGCCATCCGGTTTCCACTATCAATCTATTGAAGGTTGCGATATAGGTTAGCAGATCCTGGTTACCCTGTCGTAGGGACAAAAGTTCGTTATCCAGGGCCTGTCCTTGGGAGTGCCGGGCAAATAGTCTTTCCATGCTCGTTTGAAAGCCCTGAAAATCCCAAAGAACTGGGTCATCCTGAGTAACTAGTGGAATTGACCAATCAGCTGCACTGCCGCTGAGATATGATAATACAAAGGCTACCTTGTCTTGAACGTTTGGGAAGGCTCCTGGTCTGCATAAAAAGTGCAAGCAGCATTGGTTCATAAACACAGCGAACCTTTTGGGATCTCCGGAAAAGCGTTCGGGTGGAGCTAATGGAATATTTCCTGGTAGGTTTATTTGCACAGGGTTACTCGATAACACAGGAGCTGGATTTCCCCCGGAACCAGGTAGGGGTGCTTGCCCAGCTTGACTTTGTATCGAAGGAGCACACAGATGATCTCGCTAGACAACTGCTGCAATTAGTTCTCTTCTGAGGGCATTAGTCTCTTGGCGAGTGGAGTTCACTTCCGCCCTAAGTTCCCCCAATAGTTGGGCCAGTTGGTCAGTTTCTGAGGTTTCCATAACGCCCGGGTGGGGATTTGTAGATAGGCTTTGCATTCTGTTACGCTCACCTGGCTCCCACAGGGGCGTCGGTCGGACCCGGACTGCTGCGGCCTCCACCTACGTGATGCGTAGTGCAGTGATGACTGACTGGATCTGCCCTCCTAATCTTGTCTGCTTGACCCGTAGAAATATTCTCCTACAAGTGGAGAGATGGATTTAGCCACTTGTGGATTAAAGTGATAGGACCCCCACTGTCTTCCCCAATAATCACCTCTGAAGCGCCCTCTCAGCAATCTCACCTTATATTCTTGAAGGATGAGCCCTCCATCCTGCGAAGCACGCAGGGGCGCGTTGATGACCAGTTACTTCACTGGCCTGAAGATATTGGAAGAGTTGTAGACGAATCCTGACAACAACAGGTCCTGGCGAAGAGCCGTAAGTATATAGTTCGTAAGAGTTCAAAATGTCTGGAATTCACTCCTGTCCAATTCCTCTTTTTATCTTGCAGCTTTGACCCAATAAGAAGATTGACAGCTGAAAGCGCTCCGGTAAAGTCTGTGTTACCCAACACTGTCCGGTAAATAATGCCAAGGGTTAAACTTACTGCTTTCTCCTTATCTTACAGGTGCGGCATGAGAAGATGTGGCGTGCTGATGAATAATACCTCCGGCGGTAAAATCAGGTAAGCATATGGCGGCTAAAGAGATTGTCTCTGTCTGTTCTCTCTGCTCACCTTGTTGTTTCTTGTCCCCCTTAGGTGCCGGCATTCGGCGATGTTAAGATGGAGTCAGCGCCGGATCGAAGAGATGCTGCGTGGAACGGTGAGTATGGCGCGGCGCTGCTGCTGGCGATGCGACGCATTTAAAACAAAGTCTTTCCTCTAGTTTGAAGATACGATGAATCCGGAATCAGGTAAGAAATCAGGTAATACTCTTGTTCTAACCTTTGCTTCTTTCCTTCTTTCTAGGTGCTCCAGGTTCGAGGTGGGCGTGGCAGAAGGCTGGATGCTGCTGCTGGCACGGTGAACGTTACGCTGCTGGATGCAGAATAACACGAAGCGTGTGCTGCTCTTCGAGCGTGGTTTAAATAGCTCCAAAGTAGTCCCAGGTAGGTATTCCTCCCCGACCACACCCGAGTAACAAAATCGTCCCTAAGGTAAAGTAGTCCCTTCCAGGCCTCACATGGGCTTGGATCTTCTTGAAGCATGGTCTGCATCAGGTAAGTGTGCACCTATGAGCCTGGCGCCTATGGCGCCAGGACTGATGTCCCATATGAGCCTGGTGCCATAGGCGCCAGGACTGAACCCAGACAGCCCCTAGCAGGGGTTGCTGGGTTTTCTCAAGGCAACATGATGCCTGCTCCCGGGGCTGATGGACGTGGTCTGGATGCCCGGGGGTATGCATCATGAAAACTACATTTATTTCATATACTTATACATTTTCTGTATTAGCTACACTAAAACTAATATATATATATTTTTTAACACAGAAATGTCCAGTACTTTGGAATGGCTGGAAGAAAATTTCCCACGAGATGAAATGAGAGAAGAGAGTGATAATAATGGTAGATACAATATTTCTCTATATAAGCCAATTAATAACCATTACTTTATGTGTACTTAACACATTTTTTTTAACAGACCAGACAACCAATAAAAATAATATACCAAAAGAGATATTAGAAGATCCTCTGAAACGAATGGAACTAAAAATGGATTTGTTAATGCAACACTTCAATCAACTAAAAGAGTGTGTTGTGGACCACATTAAAGAAAACATTAAATACCACTGTCCCACATATACCTGTTTCCCCTCTCCATGTCCCAGCCAACTATCCCCAAACCCTGCCCACCAAGAAAAATGGTACGATGAGACTTCCATCCCTTCTTCCCCTCCCATACATCATGTCCAAAACCCTAATTCCACGGTATTTGTTTCAGTTTCTGCTTCCGCCTCTCTTTCCTAATTTTTCTACTGTTAAACACTAATAACATTTTAAGTGTGTTCTTAGTATATGCCTGTGTCTTATTTTATTTTTAAAAAGGCAGTCAGGGTGTCCACGGACAGCACAGCTGTCCAGGGTGTCCTCAATTAACCAACATTGGGGTGTCCTAACAACACTATACCTGTTCGTACTGTGCATAATTAAAATGGAGGTGTCCTTAGAACACACAAGATGTCCGCCTGTCCGTAATTAACCAAAATGGGTGTTTCCTAAGGACAATATACCTGTTCGTACTGTTCGTAATTGAAATGGCAATGTCCTCAGAACACACAAGATGTCCGCTTGTCCGCAATTAACCCAAATGGGGGTGTCCTAAGGAAAATATACCTGTTCGTAAGATTTCATAAAACAAGAATCAACATAATACACAATTTAACATGTTTTCAAGCCTTTGTTGCATGGTCTAAATCTAGGCTTCTTAAAAAGTTAACAGTGGCGATTTGCAATGGCATGTGGTCAGAGGATAGTATCAGAGCCCAGCATTGATCTGGGTCCAACTCTCCCAAATATTTACAATGATGTGCGAAGTGAATCTCCCTTGCAGGACGCAAAAACATACATGCTGTGATCAGATGATCTAATGTTTCATGAACCCAAGAAACCGGGACAAAACCGACAACAATTATCTGAGAGTGGCAATAGCCTACGTTGCACCAGAACCGACTTTGTAAGCCATAGTTTAAAACGCAGATGTAAAATTCCAGAGCAATGAAGGCGCACGCACCAAATATGGTGGAAGTGTGTGTGCTTTTTTTGTTGGAAATCTATTTGAATTACCATTTTTATGTTGTAGACATAAGACTCTAGTTTTGATCCAATCAACCTCATAGATCTTCGATTTTGCTTTGTCTGGGTTGTTAAGCAGCTCATCAATTGATACATCGGCTTCGGCTAGGGTATGATATGCTTTATGTGTCCATTCTATGACAAAGACATGCTTTGAGGAAAATACATAGTTGGCCAAAGTTCTTAAAATTACATTTTGACATCAGACATTTCCTAAATAATGAACATACACGCCACTGATGCTCCGCTCGAAGGGAAACTAGGCCCAGTTCATATCTCACCCAAACATTTGGAGTGCACTGAGGGAGATGTAAAATTTGCTTCCAGTCGGTTGCTTTCCATTTTTCAAATTGAAGACTTATATTGCTGAGTAAGGTTTCCAGACCGTATAGAAGACTTGGAACTATTTTCATGTTCCAAAAGAACCATGCTGGTTTCATTGAAAACATACCATATTTGAACAAGATGATTTTTGCTTGAGATATGGCTGTGGCTAGCTTCGCTTCGATGCGCTCTGATTGAGTTCTAGCATTACTGTGGCCTTCAAAGGCCATGCCCAAATAGATGTACTGTAGAACTACAGTCAGAGGTATGGTGTTAATCACCCAGTTGAAGACAGCCTTTTGTACTCTTTTTGGGGAATAGAACACTATTTGCATTTTATCTGTGTTAATACGCAGTTCGTTTTGTGTAATGTAAGCATGAAAACCAGAAAGCAGTTTTTGTAGACCTAAATGTGTTTTTGATATGAGTACCAGGTCGTCTGCATACATTAATGCTTTTATCGGATGATCATTAAGCTTGGTTGAGTCTGAGATTTGTTCTCAAAGATGTACCGAATGTCATGGACAAAATAGTTAAATATCGCAGATGCCAAAAGACAGGCTTGTTTCAGGCCTTGTGCTGGTGGAATGGATCTCGATAGAAAACCCTCAAGAGACAATCTGACTTGTATCGAGGAGTCAGAATGTAAAGTTTGGATAATGTCATAGAAAGTTGGGGGACAGAGGTCTCTGGTCAATTTGGCAAGAAGAAGCACTCGTGAGATGGAATCAAACGCTGCGTTATGGTCAACAAAAGCAAAAATAATTGGCTGTTTTAACCTCTGGCATTGATGTTTGGTAGCATTCAAACATAATAGGTTGATGTTAGTACCTAGTCCTGCCACGAACCCTGTTTGATGCAGATCTCTGAGATGAAATGTTTGAGACCATAGGTGGAAATCTCTCAGAATAAGTTTGGTAAACATTTTGCCGGGCACGTCCAGGAGAGCAATTGGGTAGTAATTACTGGGCAAACTGCGGTCCCCCTTTTTTAAAATTGGGATAGTAATGGGTGTTTGCCATGATACAGGGACCTTTTTTGTTGTTAGGATTTCCCGGAAAATGTTGTCTAGGATTGTTGAGTGTGTTTTAAACATTAGATTATTGAGCCCGTCTGCCCCAGCCGCTCGAGATTAGCTGGTCTGCAGTATGAAATCATGAATAGCTTGCTGTGTGAAGGCTACTTGCCAGGCCACCGATGAACGAAGGACATGGGATATTCTGGTGTATTGGTCATCAGCATACAGGTCAGAGTAAAAGAAAAACCATTGATGTTCTTGCACCCCATTAATCACACACACCTGTCTAAAAACATATTGTTTCATATTAGAAGATGGGAGAAATAACAGTATAGTTATGAAAAAGACTGTCCAGTGAGTTATAAAATTACCCACAGCCAGGATGAGTACATACATCTTCATTCAAGCACACACACAGACAATATCATTAGAAAGGCTCCCAGATCAAACAACAGCAATGCCTCTATATTAAATCCTTCTGCTTTATTTCCCACACCTTCACAAAGGCATGCATTGAATGCTTTTATGTACAATCTCTGCCATTTACTCTGCAATAATATCAAACATGCATATGATTATTTCTTCTATCTGTTAACATCCATTAACATAACATTAAAAAAACAAGTGTGCTCTATATGTTTACTATTATACTCATTTGAAAAACATATTCAACTAACAGATTCTAAATAAAATATACAGGATGCACATAGGCAAAGGGAAGTGCAAAACAATGTCTCCATTAACAAGAGTGCTATAAACACACATATTCACTAACTTCTTTCTTTTAAAATTGCAGTGAAGACCACTCTCCTGAAAAGCAGCAGCGTCTGAAGTACGAACAAGGGCTTAGAGGAAACCTACTCTTTCCATACACAAAAGTAAGTACAAAACTAACATAATGTTCTAACTGTTACTCAAACACACTAGCATTTTAGTATTGTAGAAGAAACAAGTATATTAACCATTTACCATTAGATGTAGTATTAGTGCTTCCCCTTACCAGTTTCATACTTTGTATTGTCATCTAAAGCCCAGTATAGTAACAAACAAATACAAGAATAGCCTTCCCAACTTGATGTAGCTGCCCATTGCACAATCACACACCTCCACAATCATACTTACCATCATACTCAGACACGCATGCACAAAGCAGGCATACACTGAACAACAGCCCAACCCACAATTTCCTTTTTTTCTCCAACAGACCCCAAAGAATGCCTACCAAAAAGCAACTCCGTAGAAAGCAACGCAGAAGTAGAGCAAATCAAAATAAAAGTGTCCAAAATAAGCATCCATCTCTAGCAGATTTTGTACAAAAAGTTCTAATAAAACAGCTAATACAGTCATTAAGCGAAACAAAACAAGCTTCCAGTACAGAAACCTTCCCTCCTCTATCAAAATGTAAAATGAAACAGAAAGTGATTAACAAGACTTCAGTTACCACTATGGCTAACGCTGCACCTATACATCTTGATGTAGTGGCAAGTAAGCATACCCAAAAAAATGTTTTACAAAAAATGTTCCGCCACAGAGTCCTTCTGAACCTTATAAAAACAGGAGAGAAATCATGCACAACCCTTAAAACCTACCATAGAAATGTAATCCTAAAGCTCTCATAGACAGTGCAATCCTTCACAAAAGGAAGTTATTTATTTAAGTTTTAAACAGGATGAAACCACTAACAAAACGAACTACTAAACTACAAAAAAGACTTCTCAATAAACAGAATATCAACAAAAAAAGCTTCTTAAACATCTGTGGAGGTGAATGGAGAAACACCACGACCACATGACCATATTTTAATGAAGAAGCATGTAAACAAAAGCAAACAAACCCAATTGCCATACATAGCAGTGGACGAGGGTATGAAAAACTTAATAACACCATTATGCAACAAGAAACTCTGCTCACAGAAATATCCCCAGAAAACTCAGTATCACCTCCTCATTCTACTGAACCAAAACATCCAGTCTACAAATGGCCGTGCACATCAATGTGTAACATTGCCAAAAAATCTTTCAAATCTTTACGCCAGTTCCTCAATCAGTATGTAAAAACCAAACACAAATACAAAATAAACTACTACAAAATATGGATGCCTGTCCAGTGGCAAATACACAGGGCTACAAGGCCATTCATTAGCCCTTATTTCAGGACCTATTTGCAAAAGCACCTTCTATCATATCAAAATGGTAGCAGCACATCATTCAACAATAAGAAATCTGGTAAAAAAAAATCTCTACTATGCTAAAAGTCCTGCTTTAGCACTAGCCAATTTAAATAACAATCTTCTACATGGTACAGCCAAACAACTACTTGAAGAAATAGAGCATATCCAGAGAAAATATTTTGCAATTGAAAGCCACTTACAAAATGCAATAGGTGTACAACAAACTAGCAATTACTGTACAAATAGCAAACTTCTATTAAACACATACAAAAAAGAAATACTAACATTTAAAAGTACCTCTGCTGAAGTACCAAACCATGTGTGTGTGTGTTGGCGCAGGACTTCTTATAAAAGTACCACAAAAACTATAGACATAACATACAAAATAGAAGACAATGAAGATTCAAAATGGTTCCAATTAGCTCTGTACCTTTTAGCAGAAGACAAATACAATATTACTGACCCCTTACTACTTTGCAATTACTGCACTGCAAAACTTGTCAACAACCAAACACCTTCACGTGCTATCACAAATAACTTGGAATTATTCCCACTATCAAAACCCCTGCAACAACTAAATTTATAGAAGAGCATCATAATTCAAACAGTGCACCCATTTCAAGCAATAATATGCCTCCAACCAAAAACATCAAAATTACCTCCCTCTGAATTAGTGAAAGGCATTTGTGGCAAAGTAGTTTATTTAACATTAGATCTCAAAGAAAATGTACACACTCTAGGAGAGCAGCGGCCAATAGATCGATCTTTCAATAGTCTTAGTAAATGGCATAGCTACAAAAGACAAAAAATTTTGGCAACAACTCATTGACTTACATAAAATTAGACAAGCCCTGCAATATCTAAAAAACAACAAATGAATACTACAAAGAAAATAATATTGAAGAAAACCGGAGAGAAACCATTGAAATAATTCGAGAGTCACCAGAAACTGGTCAATTTGAACTTCTAAATCCTGCAACAGATTCCAATATTTTAGACCATTATACAATTCATCCTTTACACTCTAAAGACACTATAGATGATGCACTGGAAACGTACCAAATGCGACAAGCCAAAGGATCTCCAATCAGCATATGGGAAAAAAGTATAGAAGCATAGGCCTTTCCTCTACTCTTTCCTACTGGAAAAGGAGGATGGTACGATGATATACCCACACAGATAACAGCATCAGAATATTACTCTCTATGAATGTAGTCTGACGACCCCAGATTCAGAAAAAAATGTGGAATACATATTCCACCTTCTCTTTGAAAGTGAACTAGCAACTCTATGCTGCAGAGTTGCACACACATTAAAATCAGGTACCCATTTTCATGTCAGCTACACAATTATTACAAAAAGTGCAAGAAAAAGATGAGGTTTTACAGTCAAGTATTACAAATCTTTTAGCAAAAATGCGTGGTACAAAATAATACTGGTTCCGACGTCACTGAGATGTATGCTGTATGATAAGAAACCTTGGCCCACCCACTTGGTTTCTTACATTAAGAATATGCATGTGAAGATTTACATGATTGCCTACGCATAGCAAACAAAAATAAAACAAACATAGATATAAAAACACCAGGAGAACTCTGCTCTCTAGATCCTGTAAATGTATCAATATATTTCCATCATTGCTTCATTGCTATGCTACACTTTATTTGTAATAAGACTGTTCGTCCCCTCAGAGAAGTTCAACACTTCTTTTGGAGAAAACAATATCAAGCCAGAGGAGCACCACACATCCACATGTTATTATGGATTAATGATGCTCCTAAATGTGGTCAGGACAGTGATGCCACTATTTTGCCGTTCATCCAAAAATATGTCACTTGTGAAATCCCTTCACAAACAACACATAATGACCTTCATGCACAAATTTTACAAGTTCCTTCAACAATTGACAAACAACAAACTGTCAGCTGTTGTAACTGCCCCCACAGGTTTAGCTGCCTACAAGATAGGCGGTGTCACTTTACACCGATTACTACTCCTTCCAGTAGAACACCAAAACAAATTAGACTATTACAAACTTTCCACAGAAGCTGCAATGGAACTACGCAGAGTTTTCAAACACATGAAAATGCTGCTAATGTATGAGGTGAGCATGGTCTCCAACCTAATGTTGGCTTTGGTTCACCTCAGATTACAAGAGGTCCTCAAAACAGACTGCGAACAGCTCTTTCGAGGAAAAAAACATTATTGTTTCAGAGATCTTTTTCAATTGACACCAGTGAAAGCTGAACCTATTTTTAAAACATTAGGGCACAAACTGTGCCGTAAACCTCTTGGCAGCATAGGAAATATCAACCTTTGGCAACATTTCCAATACAGAGAATTAGCAGAAAACATGCACCAATCTGCAGACCTCACATACGCCAACATTTTAAAAAGTGTGAGAGTTGGTGTACTATCTCAAGAAGCACAAGCAATATTAAAAACCAGGCACATCCATGAACTCTATGGCCATAACTCATGTGCTACTGATGTCATGGAACAATCAGCACACAGAAATGTCAAATGTATGTCCTCGATGCCAACTCTTGCAAGCTGTTCAAAATTCAATGAAACAATGTTGAAAAAAGAAATGTAACCAATAATTGATATTTGCTCCACAGATAAACTGGACGTAAATAGTATGACACTACCCATGTGTCAACAAACCACAACAAGACTAAATACCCTAGAAAACTCTATCTCCAACACTGCTGGTTTGGAGAAAATATTAAAATTATCTTTAAACTGTAGAGTAATGCTTAAAAGTAACCTTGGCGTGGAGCAAGGACTAGTTAAAGCACTTGGTACAGTTGTTGGCTTTCAAACATACCCACGTGACAACACCATTAAATTTGTCAATATTCTCTTTGACAAACTATCAGAAGTTAAAAGGATAGGACGCTCAACAGCCTGCTTCCTTCTTTTAAAAGACATGTATGTATGCAGAGAACAATTTTCACTAACTCTAGCATACGCAGTTACCATTTACAAATCACAAGGTCTTACCCTAGATAAAGCATTAATAGATATTGGTAGCACAGTCTTTAAAGAAGGCATGAGCTATGTAGCACTATCATGCTTACGTACACTTGATGGGCTACTTCTAATCAACTTTGATGCAAGTAAAGTAAATGCAGATATTCCTTGCATTCTAGAATACAATAGGCTGCGTTCACTCCACACGCCGCATCTTAAAACGTATTCTGTTACACAAAAAGCAAAACGTTGTAAGAGAAAACTACTTCAAACTGAAACGATACAGGATATCATTACAATTCCTCCAAAGAAAAAAAAAACAAATACTTCAGCAAGTACCACAACCTGTCATGATGCCTACCCCCGGGCATCAGGACCAAGCCCATCAGCTCCGGGAGCAGGCATCCAGATACTTATTAAAACCCCAACAGCCCCGGCTGGGGGCTCTTTGGGTTCAGTCCTTGCGCCTTAGTCGCCAGGCTCATCATGGAAATCAGTCCTGGCACCATAAGCGCCAGGCTCATAGACTTTACTTACCTGATGCAGATCATGCTGCTAGTGAGTCTAAGCCAACGTGAGGCCTGGATGGGACTATTTTTCTACAGGGACTATTTTTTACTAGGGCGTGGTTCTAGGGAACTTCTTACCTGGAACTATTTTGGAGGCTATTTAAACCACGCCCGAACAACAGCACACACTTTGCATTATTCTGCATCCAGCAGCGTAACGCTCACCGTGCCTGCAGTCTTCATCCAGTCTTCTGCCACGCCCGCCTCGAATCTGGAGCTCCAAAAACCAAGAGGAAAGAAAAGGACAAGATTAGAAAACGAACTATTTCGAATTCCTCACCTGATTTCGGATCCATCTCGCCTCCGGACCTGGAAAGAACAAAATTTCTGTACGCGTTGCATCTCCAGCTGGAGTGCCGCGCCATACTCACCAGTCCTTGCAGTATCTTTCGATTCGGCGCCGCCTCCATCATTTCTTTGCCGAACTCCGGCACCTGAGGGACAAAAGAAAACAACAAGGTGAGCCGAGAAAACCAACAAATAAAACACTTATCATCATAGACTTACCTGATTACCATCGGAGGCATTATTCTATGACTCTCCACATCTTCATGTGCCGCACCTGCAAAGGGAGAGAAAACAACACGTTAAACACCGGCAACATTTACTGGACACCGTCGGGTAATACAGACTCTTACCTGAGCACCACCAACTGCCGCGAGGGGTATCTTCTCACGATCTTAGTTGCAAGACAAGGAAGGAAGGGGGGAACAAGAGTGAATCATCGGACATATTGAACTCTATGAACTTGATACTTACTGAACCTTGCCAGGAACCTCAGAGTCAATAGTCTCCGGAACTCTCCCTCGCCTTCAAACCAGTGAAATAACTGGCATCAACGCGCCTCTGCAATCCACGCAGGATGGAGAGCTCATCATTTAAAAACATAAGTTGAGGTTCCTAAAAGGAAGGTGACAAGAAGGGAGAACGAGAACAGTGGGAGGGGGCTATCACTCATATCCACGGGTGGCTAAATCCCTTTCTCCACTTGCAGGAGAATACTTCTATGGATCAAGCAAACGAGATTAGGCGGGCCAGTCCAGACAGTCATCTCGGCACTACGCGTCACGTTGGTGGAGACCGCAACTGTCCGGGTCCGATCGACGCCCCTGTAGGAACCAGGTGAGTGTAACAGAATGCGAAGCCTATCTACAAATCTCCACCCGGGCATCATGGAAACCTCATAAACCGACCAACTAGCCCTATTGTTTGAGGAATTTAGGGGAGAAGTGCACTCTGCGCGCCAAGAAACTAATGCCCTCAGGAGAGAACTGATTGTGTCAAAGGAGCGCACTGATGATCTTGCTAGACAATTGCTGCAAAACCAAGCTGGGCAAACACTGTTACCTGGACTCGGGGGGAATCCAACTCCTGTTTCATCGAGCAATCCTGTGCAAGTGGTGCAAGTGGTTCTACCTGGGAGCATTCGTTTAGCTCCACCCGAACGTTTTTCTGGGGCCCCGAAAAAAGTTTGCTGTGTTTATGAGCCAATGCCGATTGCACTTTTTATGCAGACCTGGTGCGTTTCCGAACGACCAAACCAAAGTAGCCTTTGAACTATCATACCTTAGTGGCAGCGCAGCGGATTGGTCAATTCCACTAGTCAACCAGGATGACCCTCTTCTTCGGGATTTCCAAGGGTTTCAATTGAGCATGGAGAGACTATTTGCCAGACATTCACAGGGACAGGGCCTGGATAACGAACTCTTATCCTTACAACAAGGTAACCAGGATCTACTAACCTATATCGCAACCTTCAATAGGTTGGTGGTGGAAACCGGATGGCCAGAGGTAAAACTAATTACATTATTTCATCAGGGACTTCGGGGTGAACTCAAAGATGTTTTGGCCGAAGTTGTGAACCCACCTCAGGATTGCGCAGAATATATAGACTTAGTGGTCCAGTTAGACCACCGACTTCAGAATAGAATGGCTGATCGAGCTAAGCTCGAGAATCGGGTATTGGTTAAACCCAATGTTACCCTCAAAGGAACATATGCACCAGAACCGATGCAGATCGGGGGGGTCAAGGGACCCTTAACTCAAAAGGAAAGAGAAAGGAGACGGCAGATGCAATTATGTCTGTACTGTGGGGCCTCAAGACATTTTCTACAGGATTGCCCTATAAAACCATCCAAAAGGGTAGTCGGAGTTGCTGATAAAAATCAAACAGAGCCTGATTCAGGAAACGACCACGCCCGACAAGCATAGAGGACCGCTTGCTGAGCTTGAAGAAGGATACTCAGACCTCGCACTTCATCATACCAATGGTCCTTGTGGATCCAAGGCAGCCATCACGCATGCATGCAGTAAGGGCATACATTGATAGCAGGGCCATATGAAACTATGTGGACCACGAATTGGCTACTAGGATGAATCTACCTCTCCGCAAAAAGACCACTTTGGATGTCATCACCACAGTCGATGGAACTGAAATTGCTTTTGGGCCTGTAACTCATTCCACCGCAGAGATGACATTATTGGGTCAAGATGGGCATCGAGAGACTATTGTGTTTGATTTAATCAAAGCCCCACAGTTCCAAATAATACTGGGGATACCTTGGTTGGAAACACATAATCCTTGTATTGACTGGCGAGTGAAGAGAATAACCTTCCCGGATTGTGCACATACTTGTTACCCGGAAATAACCCTTGAACCAAGGCCTGCCACAGTTGCTACTCCAGTCGTGCAGTTACCTCAGGAATATCAAGAATTCCAGGATGTTTTCCAAAAAGAACAGGCCAACACCTTACCACCTCACAGATCATACGATTGTCAAATCGATCTCATACCCGGTGAACAACCTCCATGTAGTAGGACCTACGCCCTTACGGAACCTGAAAACCTTCACCTGCGACAATACTTGGACCAATACCTTGCTAATGGCTTCATTCGTCCATCCAAGTTCCCTGCACCTTCAGCTTTGTTCTTCGTGCCTAAAAAGGAAGGTGACCTCAGAATGTGTATAGACTACCGCGCATTAAATCAGATCACAGTTAAGAACCGGTACCCATTGCCTCTGATCCCCGAATTACTAGACCAAGTAAAGGACGCTTGCATCTACACTAAATTAGATCTCCGAGGGGCATATCATCTGGTACGTATAAAGAAAGGCGACAAATGGAAGACTGCCTTTCGCACGAAGTACGGGTTATTCGAAAACCAGGTGATGCCCTTCGGGTTGTGCAATGCACCAGCAGCCTTCCAGTATTTTATGAACGATGTCCTTTGTGAACTCATTGACATCTGTGTTGTCGTATAGACGATATTCTAGTGTACTCCTCCTCAGAATCAGACCATGTGAAGCACGTTCGTGCAGTCCTTGAGAAACTACGCCAGTCAAGTTATATGCAAAATTGGAAAAATGCGTTTTTCATGCTACGGAAGTTGAATTTCTCAGATTTATCCTGACTCCAAAAGGAGTCAGAATGGACTCTCAAAAGGTGGACGCAATTCTCAAGTGGCCATCACCCAGTTCAGTTAAAGGGGTACAAAGCATGCTTGGATTTGCTAATTTCTAACGCAGATTCGTCCCGGATTTCTCACATGTTGTACACCCTATCACAGCACTTTTTTTGCGAAAAAACAAACGCTTCTTGTGGTCCGAAGAAGCTGAAAAGGCCTTCCAAGAGCTGAAAAGGAAATTCACGTCTACACCTGTCTTAAAGCATCCAGGCCCTGAACTTCCAAACATAGTTGAAACTGATGCATTCAGTTTAGCCATGGGAGCAGTCCTGTCCCAGAAGGATCCTGAAACCGGTCAACTTCACCCAGTAGCATTTTGGTCCAGAAAGTCTCGCCACCCGAATTAAACTATGCGGTTACCGATAAAGAGTTATTAGCCATCAAATCCGCCTTCAAGGCTTGGCGGCATTATATTCTCGGTGCCAGGCATACCATTACTGTAATCACCGATCACCGAAACCTGCAGTATTTAAAAACAGCCAAGGCCCAATCGTCGTGCCAACTTCGATGGGCATTGTTCTTCGCCGAGTTCGATTTCGTGATCACTTATCGACCAGGCTGTAAAAATGGCAAGGCAAATGCCTTATCCCGAATAGGGATGGGAGAGGCATATGCAAACCCAGAACTGGTGCCTATAATTGCAGAAAAAAGAATACTTGGCATGACTACTCTACAGACACTCGAGGATATTCAGGTAAAGATCCAACAACTCTTTGATCCAACAGCACTGCAGGACTGGGTAAAGAAAGGCCCGGACTACTCAGTCATCAATGACCTACCTTATTATCAAGGGCGACTATTTCTACCACACAAGGAACTACAAGAACTAGTCATCTCGAATTATCATGACACCCTGATGGAGGGGCACCCAGGTATCGCAAAAACTGAAGCTAAAATTAAGAGACAATTCTGGTGGCCTACCTGGCGAAAAGACGTAAAGTCATTTGTGATGTCTTGTGGCATTTGCGCTTAAAAGAAAAGTAGGAAGAAAAAACCAGCTGGCCTTTTACAACCTTTGGATATTCCACCTACACCATGGCACACCTTATATTTAGACTTTATTACAGATCTACCTCCATGTAATGGATTTAACACCATTCTGGTTATTGTGGATCTTTTTTCCAAGATGGCCCACTTTATTCCTTTAAAGGGATTACCTTCTGCTTCAATTCTGGCCAAGGAGTTCCTCGAAAACATTGTTTGAATACATGGATTTCCTTCCGTCTTGGTCTCTGACTGAGGTAGTCAATTAATTTCACATTTTTGGAAGAAATGTTGTCAATTGGCGCAAATCGACGTGAGGTTATCAACCAGTCACCATCCCCAGACCGATGGTCAGATGGAGAGGACCAACCAGACCCTTGAACAGTACCTACGTTGCATGCTTCACCAGACTGAAAGTCATTGGAAAGATATTTTATGGATTTCCGAGTATGCCTACAATAACTCTGTACATTCAGGAACCGGACAAAGCCCCTTTTATACCATATATGGACATCACCCTCAAACCTCAGAACTAGATTCGCCTCAGCATTTAGAAATGCCCGCAGTTAGTCATTTGCACTCAACTATTACACAAGCCTTTAAAGAGGCAACAGAACATTTGAAACAAGCAAAAGAGAAATATAAGAAAAATGCTGATCAACATAGAAGTAAAAGTCCACAATACCAGATTGTGGATCAAGTTTAGCTGGCTACAGAACACATACCTCTGAAGGGAACTCAGACTTTTAACCCTAGATATTTGGGACCTTTCACCATTAAGGCCATTATCAACCCGGTGGCCGTCAAATTGGAATTACACTGTAATATGCAAATTCATCCTGTCTTTCATGTTTCACTTTTAAAACCAGTTCAACCAGGAACAAGATTAACCAAACCACCTGACCCCATCTTGATAGATGGAGAACCTGACTTCGAGGTAAAAAATATCCTGGACTCCAAGATGGTTAAATCAAAACTTTTTTATTTAATCGATTGGAAGGGCTACGGACTGCAAGAAAGGTCATGGGAGCCTAGTGACCACGTTCATGCACCTCGGTTAGTGAAGAAATTCCATTGGGACTTCCCACACAAACCAGGGCCAAGAGGAAGAACAATTTTAGGAGGGGGCCTTGGGGGGGGGAGTGCTGTCATGATGCCTACCCCCGGGCATCAGGACCAAGCCCATCAGCTCCAGGAGCAGGCATCCAGATACTTATTAAAACCCCAACAGCCCTGGCTGGGGGCTGTTTGGGTTCAGTCCTGGCGCCTTAGGCGCCAGGCTCATCATGGAAATCAGTCATGGCGCCATAGGCGCCAGGCTCATAGACTTTACTTACCTGATGCAGACCATGCTGCTAGTGAGTCCAAGCCAACGTGAGGCCTGGATCGGACCATTTTTCTACAGGAACTATTTTTTACTCGGGCGTGGTTCTAGGGAACTTCTTACCTGGAACTACTTTGGAGGCTATTTAAACCACATCCGAACAACAGCACACGCTTCGCATTATTCTGCATCCAGCAGCGCAACGCTCACCGTGCCTGCAGTCTGCACCCAGTCTTATGCCACGCCCGCCTCGAATCTGGAGCTCCTAAAACCAAGAGGGAAGAAAAGGACAAGATTAGAAAACAAACTATTTCGAATTCCTCAACTGATTTCGGATCCATCTCGCCTCCGGACCTGGAAAGAACATCATTTCTGTACGCGTCACATCTCCAGCTGCAGCACCACGCCATACTCACCAGTCCTCGCAGTATCTTTCGATTTGGCGCCGCCTCCATCATTTGTTCGCCGAACTCCGGCACCTGAGGGACAAAAGAAAACAACGAGATGAGCCGAGAAAACCAACAAATAAAACACTTATCATCATAGATTTACCTGATTACCATCGGAGGCATTATTCTATAACTCTCCACATCTTCATGTGCCGCACCTGCAAAGGGAGAGAAAACAACACGTTAAACACCGGCAACATTTACCGGACGGCGTCAGGTAATACAGACTCTTATCTGAGGGCCACCAACTGCCACGAGGGGTATCTTCTCACGATGTTAGTTGCAAGACAAGGAAGGAAGGGGGGAACAAGAGTGAATCATCGGACATATTGAACTCTATGAACTTGATACTTACTGAACCTTGCCAGGAACCTCAGAGTCAATACTCTCCGGAACTCTCCCACGCCTTCAAACTAGTGAAGTAACTGGCATCAACGCGCCCCTACAATCCACGCAGGATGGAGAGCTCATCATTTAAAAACATAAGGTGAGGTTCCTAAAAGAGGATATCGGAGGTGACAAGAAGGGAGAACGAGAACAGTGGGAGGGGGCTATCACTCATATCCACGGGTGGCTAAATCCCTTTCTCCACTTGCAGGAGAATACGTCTACGGATCAAGCAGACGAGATTAGGCAGGCCAGACCAGACAGTCATCTCGGCACTACGCATCACGTTGGTGGAGACCGCAGCTATCCGGGTCCGATCGACGCCCCTGTGGAACCAGGTGAGCGTAACACAACCAAAGAAGAATCTACAGGTCAAAGTAACTCAACTACTTCTTCAAAGAAGCAACACACACTCCAAACAAATGACTTTGACACAGAACTGTCAGGTCCATTCAAATTTTCAAATATAACTGCTGTAAATTGCTACGCAAATGTAGCAATAAATATTCTATTCCAATTGCTACCAATTATTGAGAACATTTACTTACACAGTACAGACCAATTGTGTTTTCAAATGTTAGTCTTTCATAGAAATGTAACCAACAATCCTGACAAAACTTACAGTGTCCATGGATTAAGACAAGAATTGGACTACTGTGCTGGAATTGTCAAATTCACTGTAAACTCATAAGAAGGTCCACAAGAATTTCTAATGTACTTACTACAAGTACTGGAAAACAAATATATACCTATAAATGAAATCTTTCAAATTTAATACATGTGGAAACATACATGCACTCTCTGTAACCATGTGACACAGGAAGAAGTCCATAATGAACGCTTTGTGAATGTATCCATACCTAACTGTGAATCCATTCCATTTCAGCAACTTGTACAAAATGCAAACCATGGCAGACTATGTACTACCTGCAATTCAGATAATCGCTCCACCTTACAAATACAGACACATAGTAAATACGTAATAGCAATGATTTTACGTTACAATGGTACCAAAAACAACTGTAAGCTGACTGGATTCACACATGGTCAAGTATCACTTGGCAAGAAAACCTTCACAACAATAGGTATCATCTACCAGGAGCCACAACCAATGCAGGTCACTACACTGCATATAAAAAAAGAATTGTGGATGGTTCGAATGTAATGATAGTACCATTACTCTAAAGCAGAGATTGCCAGTAAATCTTTAAACACTTACTTAATATTCTTAAAACCAAAATTGTATACGTAATCTGTGTATGAACATAAGCAAAAGTTCAACTTCAAAACTGGGTACAGTTAGAGTACGCCAACATTTATCTAACTGCCCCAAGATTCTGCAACAAGCAAACAGATAAATAAATACCACTAAAATGTACCAAGAAATACACAGTTAGAATACCCCAATAGGTATCTAACTGCCCCAAAAAATCTGCAAAATGCAAACAGATAAACAAATGCTACTAAAATCAAACAAGAAATATACAGTTAGAATATCCAGCATGGATTTATTTTTCCCACAGACCCAATGATTTAGAAATCAAACAAAGAAACTGAGCAAATTGCACAGTACACTGGTTTGAACTATAGTACTTGTAAAGTACTAAATATGACGGTCAAAAAATACAGAAATGTCTATTATGCAATGCAATAACTCCTTATGAACTACCTGCTCTAACATATGAACTTTTCTTTTATCACAGAGATCGAAAAAGTATGTCTGGTCCAGTTACCCATGTCATGAAAAAAACTGCATACAACCACAAAAAACTCAACCAGTAAGTATACAATAAATAGACTCAGAAACACTGCAACATCATACTAAAGTAAAATAGCAAGTAGTGCATTTATTATGTCCGCGGACAGCGTGAATACTGCGGACATGGTGAACACCTGCCACCTAAACAAATACAGTATTTGACCGATCTCTTACTCCCCACCCATCCCCAAGCACTTCTGCACACCAACAAACTCCCCGAAATTGCATTTTGCCTCGATTCGCAGCCGCGCTGTCAGCGGATCCAAGATGCCGGGTGCATCAAAACAATGTGATGCACCTCATGCCTCACTCCAGCCAATCGGCGGATACGTCGCGTGTCCGTGGACATGACGCAAGCCGATTAGCCAATTGGTGTCCTGTCCTCGGAGCGAACAGGATATCACTAATGTTTTTGCCTTATGTTTTGGCCATTTAAAAAAAAACTACTGGACAGATTTACACCAAATTAACAAAAGCACACTTTCGGAACTAAGCCACTGCTCCTGCTGCAAATTTGGTGGAAATCTATCCAGCGGTTTGAGCTGTAGGTGTGCGCAAAGTTTTTTCCCATTATGTCTATGGGAAAAAATACATTTTGGGACTCCCCCTATAACTTTGCTCCCCGGACCAAACCTCAACAAAATTTGCAAAAGAATTCAAAGTGGGCCATATACTTTGGTGAGGATTCGTCTAGGGGGAGCGAAGTTATAAGCCGCCGAAAAAGTGCTCTTCCTATGGGATTAGCAACTTAACCATAACTACACAGCCACTACCATGGGCTGTGTAATATATATATACTGATAACTACTATGAATGTTACCATTAGTGTTGGAAGTTCGATTGTGTCAGTAGCATTGCAGTCATTAAAAGAGGGAATGTTATAGTCCCCTTTTTATGGAGATGAATTACAGAGTTTAAATATGTGCCTAGACCAGGGGGAAACCTTGTGAGCAAGCTACAGGAAGTAGCGAAACTCGTCATCCCATTGATGGCCTCCCGTGAATAGATGCCGGGCGTGCGTTGCAAACCTACAATTTTAAACTATATTTTTCAAGGATTGCTTTTTTAACAATGGAAAGGCTGGTTTGCAACATTATTTGAGGAAACTTTCTATTTGAATCCGAAAAATCCTGATTCTGTGAGTGCGGCTCGATTTTCCAACAACAAGCTTTTTGGCGGAATGAAGTTCGATATATATATATATATATTTTTTTTTTTTTACTTTTCCCATTTTAAGTGACAGAGTCCTTTTTGGGTTGTGTTTGTTTAAGGTTTTGTATTTTCCTCCCCAGTCCCACGATTTAAGTATGTCTGGGACCAGCAGTGATGAAGAGGTGGTGTGGGTGTGTACTGCCTTACCTCCGTGGAAGAAGCAATGTACCCAGAAAACTGTCACTGATATCTGGCATTACTTTCATTGGAAGGAGAAACACAGTAAGAAGGAGGTTGAGGAAGTTCAGTGTGTTTTCTCTGGGAAGTTGTTGAGGCGAGAGTCTTCAAATAAACCATCACAGAGTTTTGAAACCTCTGCTTTGATTCAGCACCTTAGCTGTGTCTATTGGGATGATGTGGAGGAAAACTATAAGAAGGCTAATTTCTATCACAAAGTGAGAGCCAATGGTGCACAATCTGCATGCCGTATCTGCCGGCCAAAAGCACCTCTGTGCCACTGCCACCCGCTTCTGTTGCTTCCTCTGTTTCATCCGCCATCACCCAACCTCATCCCATCCTGCCTGCATCAATAGGACTGACGGTTAATATGTTTGAGATCTCACAACTAGATCGTGGTGGGAGATGCCACCCTATATGGTTGGAGAAGGGCCTATTTAGAACACCAGGCCAATTACTGCTGCAAGGAATATATATTGTGGCTCTGGACCAACCTTTGCAGGTTCAACCTGGCCCTTCTCTTTCCATCAGCACACTCTCCACCTGCGTAGTCCCTCAGGGCTCTATCTTCTTGCCTTGGCTTTTCAAAATATACCTGGCTTCTCTAGTCCACTTGATCACCTTCTCTTCTAACTTCCAGTGTTATGCAGATGACACTCAGCTCTCCTTCAAGATTCCCTCCACTTCCTCCTCCTCTTCCTCTCTCATTCCTGACAGCCTGTCTGCTATTCAGGCATGGTGCTCTGCTAACGATCTCTGCCTTAATGGCAGTAAGACAGAGATCCTTCTCATTGGAACCTTTGCTCCCTCTTTCCTTCTGACACCCTGGCCGCCCTCCATGGACCCTGTACCCTCACCCTCCTACAATGCTAAAAACCTTGACTCATCTTCGACTCCACTCTCTCCACTTCTCTCATCACATCACAGACTTTGCCAAGAAGGCCCACTTTCAGCTGCACCTCCTCAGAGGCATTCTCCCTCTCCTCACCTTCCCACAGAAACTCTATGTCTCCAGAGCTCTGGTCCTCTCCATGCTAGACTACTGCAATAGCGTCTTCCTTAATCTGCCTAACTTTTCACCACCTCCAACTATCCAGAATAGAACTGCAAGATTTATCCTTGTCCACAAATCCAGGGACTCCATCGTTCCAGCCCTAAAATCCCTCTACTGGCTCACGGTTGCTGAGAGGATCAAGTATAAGACCAGCTACATTATCCACAAGGCTTTCTGGGGCATGGGGCCCCTCTACATCCAACTCTTTATTCCTAAATACCTCCCTGCTAGAGCCCTTCAGTTGTCTGGGCCCCCTCTACATTCAACTCTCTCTCCCTAAATACCTCCCTGCTAGAGCCCTTCAATCGTCTAGCACTAACTCTCTGCAGATCAGATGTGTTTCCAAGTAGAGAGCGGGGGGTAGATCTCTCTCCTCCGCAGGTGGCTCCCTCTGGAGTGGACTGCCTACCTCTCACAGACTTGAGCCAGATCTCCTTAAATTCCAGAAGCATTTCAAGACCATTATTTTCTCTCCTTCCTCCCCTCTCCCCTGCTAATGGTCCTTGTTTTTTGCTTGACTGGCTGCCTGGCTCCATCAGAGTCTTCAGGGCACCATATCCCTCATTCCATTCTATCCCTTCACTTGGTCACATGGACCCCCGCACTTAACCTGCACTTGTCCTTCTGGGCCCCTCCCCCTGAACTTGCCTGGCTGGGCCTGCCCCCTTGTAGTCCTTCCAGCACCTTGCCTCACCCTTAACTCATGGAACTTCTTCCCCTGCACTCTCTGCTTTCCACTGGCTCTGTCTACCTGGCCTCCCCTGGCACTCGCTTTTTCTCACGGGCCCCTCCGCCCTGACCAGCATTTCTCCCTCCCCAATCCCCTGCACTTCTCTTACTGCACTTGCACATTCAGAATGTCACAAGGCCTAGTAGGATCATTTTTCTTTTGTCCTACGCCCCCTCTTGTCTTGTTGTGCCTCGAAACCCTTGTGTATCGACACATTATAAATACCCAATCAATCAATCAATCAATCAATCAATAAATCAATGTCCCCTGAAAAACAACACTAACCTCCCCATTCATTACATTTACATGCCAAAGTGAGATCAAAAAAGTGCTGGGCAAGTTCTGCAAGAAGGTTTTATGCCGTTGACCTTATAACGTACAATCACATAGCTTGGGTACATCCGTTCTCAGTGAACGCTTAGTCCGGGTCCACTGGGACAACATTCATGTGGTCCGATTTTAATTAAAAAAAATATTTTTTAGCACAATTTTAGTGAAAGTAAAAAAAAAAACAGGTGAATTAGGAGCCCTACAATTTGTACCTTATTTAAAAGTAATGACAAAGCAATTGCAAAACATTGCTACAATACTGGTAAGTGGAACTTGGTGAGAGCAGGTGTAGTATGTTGGCAAGACATATAATCCAATAGCAGTGCTTATAAAATAGTCTAGCTTTATATATAGAGAAAGATAGATAAACATGCTACATTTTAGAGATAGCTATTTTTAATAGCATCAGAATAAAACAATGATAATGCATAGGTGTATGAGTAGGGATGGCTTCAATTAAAAGCATCTCGATAAAACACTGACAATGTACAGGTGTATGAGTAGTACTAACATGTTTCTAATTCTCTAAAGTTAAGAAGAATGCATTTTCTAAACACTTATGGTACAATTAACTGCCACTTGATGTAAGCAGGTTGAGAATAGTGGCAATATATGCCATCTGATAGCAGTGGTTAACATAGCTGACACACACAACACTGCAAATAAACATTTAAAGATTTAAATATGTACTGCTACGTTCACATCAGCCACATGCTCAGTATGTGCACAGTGTGAGGTCTACAACCAGAATGAGAAAAGTGTACAAAATGGTGACTTTTATACTTTCCAAAATGAATAGTAGAAAAAGAGGACTACAGTATGCAAAGTACTAAAATGGCTGACACATTTTCACTGATACCTATCACAGGCAAATACACAATTGGACCAGTAACACCAACCAATTTCAAACACTGAAACACATACACATTTTCTTCCCCACCAATCTTTTTATAGCCGCAGCTATTCAACCCATGGCTATAAACACCCACTTGTAGCCACGGAAACACAAAAATTTGGTTCCATGTGTTAATATCCCCGCATACATTTCTCCATACAAGAATGGCGCCATATTTTTGCTGTGATATTTACCATTAAACCTGTGGGTGACACCCCTAAAAACACCCATATTATTTTAGAGGGAGCGGAGGACACTCCCACAACCCCCACTCCCATTTACCCCAAAAATTATCCCCACTAATAATATCGCCTATGGCCGTTTCTGACAACAGTATATATGGCGATATTATTGGTGAGGATAATATTACCTGATACCAAATATTTTTGACTAACTCAAAATCAGACATTGCCAACCTTTAAAAGTTCAAATGACACAAGAGTAGAAGTGAGGACATGGAGAATCAGAAACATGTAAAATTGTGTGGGCTAACATCTACAGAATAATATTATTATTACACAGAAATGTATGGCTTAATACCTGCAGATATTCACAAAGGCGTGTGTACAACAACAACCAATCATTGTCACGATACGTTAATGCACCTATGTATGCCTGAGTTTATTTGTTTTGTAGCCTGGGCTATCTGGAAAAACAGTGGAAAGAATTATTTCCTGCACTCCGAAGCGTTCACCAAGTGCCCACATCATCTCTGCCAGCTCCCCAAATTTCCCTGATGGCCTCCTCACCTCTCCTGACCTCTACCATTCCCACTATAACACTTGTTGTTTCTGTGATGCAGTTTAAATCAAAATGTTGGGTAGCCGGAGCTATGCATCCGCCAAAATACACAGTGCACCACTGGCCTGTATACATCCACAATTAAATGTGCCTCTGCGTATAGTCACGACTATGCTTACTGCACAGTGATTGCCGCTGTTGTAGCCATGGTTATGCCCTCTAGTTGTTTTTGTGATTATCCTTGCATATGGTTCACCCAATCACATTGCTTGTTATGTAGTTTGGCTATTATTATTATATATTTTTTGAAATACAAATTATTTACATATGTGCAAATATGTGTATTCAGTATTCCTTGTAAGCTGTATTTTGAGATATTTACAGTTAGAAGAGACAGTGTAAGAATAGCGCAGAAGCATGAATAGATTCTGTAGCATTAGAGTGGGTGGGTAGGGGTAAAAAGTGTGGGAGTAGACTGGGTAAAGGTAGTCAGGATGTGGGTAAAGTGTATGGATGGCAAAAGACGTGGTGGGGATACAATGGTAGTACAACATATGTATAGGGGGAGAAGGTGGGGAGAGTCAAGATTAGGTAAATTGGAAGAGAATAAAGAGGCAGGTGATATGGTGGGGTGGTTGGGGTACATAGGGAGTGGGAAGGTTGGGTGGATGTAGAGAAGGTGGGATACAGTATGTACGCAGAGGTAGAGACACTAACCATGTCAACAGTAATATGTGCACAGGGATTACATCATAATTTGCACTTTTCAGTCTGTAAAAAAAATATGTATATATATAATTACTTAGAGAATAAAATCCCAATACAAGACAAGCGCTTGTGATCTTGTGGGTAAGCATCTGCACTAGAAACATGACAGCCTGAGTAAATGCGTGGTAGCCAAATACTTGATCATGCTTGCTGCCCTCAATTAAACCAAAAGGGCTGCATCCGCCCTCTGAAAAACAGATTCACTGTCCACCCACAGGTGTCCTTTACTTGTGCCCAGAAATGCAGCCACAATCAGGGGAAAATAACTGCACCAGTGTTCAGGATTGGAAACTCTCTGGCCACATCCTAAGCAAATATTAATGACTTACTTGCCCTCTCATAATTTACCCTTCTCACCACCATAACTAGCTGTCAACAATACTCGGCTCTTTTAAAGATCACTTGAGAAGTACACATACCCTAGTGCCTCTGAAATAAATAAATGCTTTCAGAACTATGTTAGGCAAAAAAGTATACAATTGTGGCATTATTCCCCCCATCTTCACTACGAGACTACAAATACCATAATTCAATTCAGCAAAAGACAAACAAATATTCACTGACAGCTCTCAGAGAGGACTGGGAACAGAAGGAAGTGGCCTGCCCCCCTCAGGCCATGTTGCTCTAAGTGGTCTTGAAACTCCTGCTAATTTATTAGGCAACACAGCCTAAGGGGGTCAGCCGCTTCCTCGCTTTGAATTTAAGCAGTGTCAGTCCCGATTACTGCATGGATGGGAGTCCCTGATGCCTATCATTTCACTGGCAATGGTCGTTTCACCCCTGACATCACTGTAGCAGTAGAAATATCTTTTATTTTGCTTGAAACATTTCCTCCATAGCCACCGGTACAGAACTCAGATAACCCCCCAGCTATCTGTAGTCATTTGATAGCCACGGCTATCAGGAAAGATAATATAAAAACATGTTTTCCAGCTCTTCCAACCCCTCCCCACATGCCCCCATAAGCTATACCATGTCCCCCAACTCCCCTGATGGCCTCCTCACCTCCGCTGCTCTCTCCCATTCCCCCCACAACACACGCTGTTTATGCTGTTTGCTTTGATATGTTGGCTATTCACAGCTGTTCAATCCAAAGCCAAGGCTACAGAAAAGCTTTGTGTTGCAAACTCAGTCCCTAGAGCCCTCCAACTTCCAAATTTCACTTGGTGTCCTCTTACCTCCCCCCACCTCTAGACCAGTGATATTTGCATGTTATTTTATCTGCAAATTGCTTTTTTCCTGCATTTCATTTTCCGATACCCTCGGTTGTAGCCACGGCTATTTCTCGCATAGAACAAAAACAAAGATGGCGGCGGCTGTTTCATTTACAAACACTTGATTTCTCAGATATTCACCCAAGATATAGCTATCTATTTTGGAGAAATACAAAGAAATTGACTTAAAAGAATAGCCCCAAACTCCAAAAAGGTCTTCAGTCAACGCTTCCTGCCCACGTTGTTTCAACCTGGTCCAATTCCGTCCAGGGATTTGAACAGTGCGGTCCGGCACAAACTGACCTTTTTTGTCTAAGTGAAAATTAATGGGAAGTTGGCTGCAACTTTGTTTTTTTATTTTCTTTTGTTTTCTTAATATTTCTATTTTTTAACAAATCTTTACCAAACTATGCAGTCTGGGGGGAGGGCCCAGAGTCCCAAAATGACTTCAAAATGTCATCCCAATCCATCACACTTGGCAAATGTTATTAGCAATTCATATTTTCAGGGTTCCGATAGGAGACCGCTGCCCTACAATGAAGTTGCTAAAGAGACAAAACATAAAAAAGAAACTGGAAATCATCATACAGAAAGTTGCTTTTTGTAAAATAATAGTACTCAATGAAAGAACACATCAGTAACATCAGTTATCAGTAGTTATTTAAACGTCAGAAGTAGCCTTGTACACTGCCACAGGAGGTGTGGCTTTACGTGTCTGGTCCTTTCCCCACTCACTCCAGAAGCAGGAGCAAAAGCAGACAGAACCTGCTGTATGCTGGCAGAGTCTTTGTGTCCAATGCAGTCCGGTGAGCGAAGTTTTGATTATGGCTGACGATAGCCGAGTTCAGTAGCTGGAAGTGGAATTGCCACAGGAGTCGTGAGTACTATCAGTGTTGCTGGCTTCACCCCATCATGGGGAAGGCTGTGCAGTGCCTGCTACAGCCTGGGCATAGTCTTGCTCTAGCATATGTACGCCTTAATTGTTTTAACTGCACTGGTCACTACAATTACAACCTGTGCAGGTATATTGCAGAAGGTGCAGTGGTTAAGCACGTCGAGTGGTTACAAAATCAATCGATGCTAACGATCTGTGTCTTTTTTGGGTGTCATGTTTGCTCTCTTTGCTTAGCACAAAGGGGTTAAGATATAATTTGAGATATACGCAACGAGGACAAACCTCTAGTTTTAAAATGTCTCTTTCAGGAGTGTGGTGGCCAGCACTATGGAGGGAGATATCAAACATATGGGATAGGTGATGAAGAAGGGGGTTGGTGCTGAAGGCCAACAAACCCCCAGACCGGGCGTGACATCTAACTGATGTGAAAGCGGGGAACATTACCAAATATTTTCCTATGATTACTACAACCATCATCTTGCATATGGCCTCTGATTTGGCAGTGTCAGAAGTGTCTATCATTCATTTGGACAATTCGGTGGCCCGACAACTGGACATGCCCCAAGTTGAGATTCCTAATATTTCACTACTGGATAGACCACTTGCAAAAATCGAAGAATCATCTGTAAACTTCTGGAAACGTGCAGGGAAATCTAAGGGTGAGAAGAACGTGAGCGCACTATTTAACACCCTGCAATTATTTGCCTCATGAGTTAGCCCAACCGAGGCCACTGTTCAAACGCTGGCTGACTTATGTCACTTGCAAAGCTCTCCTCAAGCTAGAGTGACAGTAAGGCTGTCAGGGTCAGCTTATAGCATCCCTACGGCACATTCAGCAACCCCTGGTGACTCTATCTCATTACATGCATTTCACCTAACACTACAAACCCTCATATGTCTCTATGATCAAATCAAAGAGGACATTAAGCAAAGCTAGAGGGTATTAGGTGAATAACTAGCCCTGCAAAAATGGAAGGGTGACATACCAAGGACGGTTTCAATGAAAAATGAAATCTTGACGCCCCTGAGAGATTCCCCATTTTGTTTGTGGATAAACGAATCAGCAGTGAAAACTCTCTCCTTGACTACTCAGTCTGTACTTGAATATAGGCACCAAATTCTATCTCAGTGGAGACTGATCCATCTACTGTTGTTATACTAGACTTCCAAAATCAGGGGACTAATGTTGCAAGGCCCCATGTATTGTTCAGGACCAGAGTCAGTCCGTGGGGGAAAAAACATTCCTAGGAGGGAGTGGGCCCCATAAATATTCAGCCATCTCCAGGGAGGAATCCAGCAAGATCAAAGGAAAAAAAAGTTCCAGGAAGTTCTGGAGGAATTTGCATTCAGAGACAAGCGCTATAATGGTGCTACCTGGAGAGGTACCCAGGACTGTTAACAAAAAAGGTCTGACAAAAGTTCAATCTATTTTACCTTTTTTGATCAAGGGACCAGCAAAGGGGAGGTAGGCACCCCTGACCTGGAGATCTAAGAAAAATCATCATCCTTGATCCCAGAGGAGGACTATGTATCCGTTTATGGTAAGACTATGCCAAAAAATGTGGATACAGGCACTGACTGACAGTTGGTCCACATAGGTGGTTGGCCTGAACACCACCCAGGCAACAAAGGTTCATACCAATCTCACCACTAGTGAAGTAGGTAATGAGAAGAATTTACAGCAAACCCAAGCCATCATAATTGAACAAATAGTTAAAGACTCAGGGAGGCTGGTTGTAAACCGGTCCACAGTGTTAAAAATTCTAGCAATTATCCCAACATTAAGAATGTGATATCGGTGGATATCAAGCTGGTGGACTTAGTTTCTTTAGTACAAACTGCTGTAGTCTCTGTTTACTTTAAAATGCTTATTTTTGGTAATTTAATCCTGAAGGAAGCGGACTTCCTCCAAGTATTGGGTTTTGACGTTTATTCCCTTATTGGAGAAGGGAGGGAGGTAGGGAGGGGTTGCATGATGTACCACGACAACTTCATAGCCCTAATATAGTCAACAAATCAAGGAATCCCAATTACCTTATTATTTGTGCTCCTCCCTTTGATGGTTCAAGAAAAGTTTATTAGGGGATCTGAACCAAAGGAACGGGTGGTGAGGGATGATAGCAGTTGGGTTGAAGCCTCCTTGTCTGCCTGGTCTAAAACTTTATTCGGGCATCTTTAACCCAGACCAGATTCAATTCTTGAGTTGGAACACTCTGGGCTTTAATAGCTTCCTCACAAAAATGCTGATCCAGTAGACATGACAAAATACAACATATTTTGCCTCCAGGAGGTCTAGTTGTCAAGTCCACCTATATTTGACAGATATTCAATCTTTTTAAAAAGGCAAATAAAGTGTCTAAAGAGTAGCCTATCTTGGCTCCTCCTAATGGGGGTCAGAAATATCTGGCTACTAACTATTAAGGAGTATTTGACTGGTAACAATTCTCTTTTGGCAATCAGTTTGACAAAGCGTGATTTGTATCTTTTGTTTGGGAATAACAAAGCTGCCTAAGCACCTTGGACCCATTATATTCCTCCTTCCCCATCAAAGGGACCACCATCCAGGTGTCCAAGCATGTGAAGACACTGGGTGTTTATCTTGGCGCTGAACTCAACATGTCCCCCACGTCAATATGTTGGTGTCCACCACAGCCTACACTGCCAAGCTCATCTCCTTGAGTAGGAAATGTATTTCTCCTCCAAATTGACTCACTCTTGTACAAGCCATTATTAGAAGGGAGCTTGATTACTGCAATGTTCTATTTTCTGACACCTGCTCCAAGAACCTGGTAAAACCCTAAATCTTACAAATCAAGGACCTAAGGGTGGCCCTGCGCTTACAGCCTTCTGACCACATCTCAGCAGCAAGAAAGGCGGTGCACTGGCTTCCTATAAAAGCACTTATTGAATTTAAAATGCTGGCCATCGCCCACTGATGTATGTGCCAGAATGCCCCCACCTACCTCACCCCCCTGTATTGCTTCCAAACCAGTGACTCCATGCTTCTGTCTTCATCCAGCCGCGCCCTGGTCACTCCAAGATTCAATCGCACGCAATCAGGGGTCTCCAGTTCTGCACCATTAATGGTCTACTATAGTCCATGAATTGATGTGTGACATTTGTAGAGGATTTGGAATGAGATATTCTATGTTTCAAGTGTCACTGAATTTCCTTACAAGAATGGAGATGCACATTCATCTTTTTTGCCGTCAAATGATCACTCGTATTACAGTGTTGAAACCAGTGACTTCATTCTCTCGCCTTGTGTTCACATCTCACATTGTCAGTAATCATAGCCTGGGCAGTGAGTGCCTAAGTATCCAGTTGCCCTCTGTATGCAATCCTTAAGAAAAAACAACTAATAACATAATGCTGTTAGAAAAACCAAGTAATAAAAAGGAGTGTCCCAAAAGGTTAGCAGTCCACCTGGACCACTATGGCGGTACGTCTGAGCACGGAAACTGATGGATCAACCAAGAGACATTTCTTCTGAGTTCATCTCCTATAACGCAAGGAAGACCCATGGTTGTTATGTTAGCTCCAAGTTCCCAAAGAACACTCACTAAGCCCTGTAGCATAACTAAATCATGCAAACTATACTTGAATGCCACCAGAAGGTCACCTCAACCCCTCAAGCCTCTGTGGAATGGGATCCTCATGATTATCAGCATCAGGTGGATTACCCTCACTAAATATTTGAAGAATATTAACCAGTTTCAGTCTTTCAAGTGTTGAATCATATCAGCAAAGCAGAATCCTGCAAGGCTTCCCAAGCACTTCAGCAGGGGTACATGAAGCAGCAGGACCTGCTTTCTGGGTTGAAGTTTCCACAATTTAGGACAGCAGGGAACCATTGCAAGGGTTTTATACTGGTAACACACACGAAGAATGTCCTCACTTGGTACCTGTTTTTTAGGTATGTGGGGGGACCTGTGCAACGTTCATTCCCTTCTAATACTGCACGGACAAATGGTCATTGTAATGCAATTAAATAACCACCATCTTGGAGGGCAAATGACCTGGATCACCACACTGAGGTTTCCATGTGAGGCGTGCTGATGTCTGCATAGGAAACGATTTATTTGATTTGTCTTTAGGCTTTTAATGACGCTTTAACGTGACCCTGGAGGAGATACAGAATGGTGTACAATATAAAACATCAAAGTGCATTAATAAATAGAGAAGACCCTTAAAATGTCAGGTTTGTGACTACTATCATCACATGATGGGCCCCAGGGAATCTGTTTAAGTAATAGATATGTTTTCAACTATTTAAAGAAAACTAAGAAAGAAGTGGCAATCTCTAAAGTATTAGGCACCGAATCCCAGGTAGCAGACACTCAAACCACGGACATACTTTAAACCACCTTCGGTCGATGCATAGCCAGTTATTCGCCGTGGTGTACACTACTCTCCGGACACACATACGGGTGATCACGCCAAACCCCTTTAAGGGCTGTCATCACAAGTCACCAGTGTCGTGACACAGATGGTTGTTTAGTCAGCTTGCACTCTGAATCTGACATCCAGCCCTCTGAAAACTGACAGCACGATGCAGATGGCGGACATCGCGCCTATTTTGATGGCTCTCTTTCAAGATGGCCTCCCAAATTGAGCAGAACTAATGCACAGATCCTGGCACTTCGTATTGGATTAATTATATAAGCACTTCCATGGCAATTACAAAAGGCATCACTATAGCCTTCCATCCTGTTTTTTCCAGCCATTTCCCCACTTTATCTGTTGTTTACCTTCATGCAACTTGTGTAGTGCCAGCTCTTGTAGCCTGATCTTTCTGTGCAGCCAGCATTAGCAAGCCCATGTCCCCCAACACGGGTTGATACAGCAAGTCTGCCCACTCTGTAGACAGTGATTGGTTTTGCAGTGCTCTACACATTCTCAGTACAGGGTGGCAGAAAGGCCCTTGCGACCCCAGTACATCATGTCAGGCTCATTCTTTGAAAGGCATTCCCTCAAATTCATGAGGGTATCCCTTAAGCAAAGCTAGAGGTGGTACCCTTTGTATTTTAGCATTATTTTCGACCGTGCCTCATCATTTCATGAAACCAGGCCAAGTTCCCAAGGCGACAGATCTCCGAAATCAAACATAAATAAATGTAATCATCTCATACTTGTATCACCTCTACTCAAACAAGCTTTAAAGTGTTTGTTACGGCTCATTTGACTAACGTCTAGGCCTTACAGTACTCAGCTAAAATGCTCGATATAACTTGCTCACTAAAGCCAGTGGGACAACCGATTGAGGAAGAAAGAAAGAAAGAAAGAAAGAAAGAAAGAAAGAAAGAAAGAAAGAAAGAAAGAAAGAAAGAAAGAAAGAAAGAAAGAAAGAAAGAAAGAAAGAAAGAAAGAAAGAAAGACAAACGTAAGGAAGAAAAGTGGAAACGATAGCAACAAAAGAAAAACAAACAAAAATAGGAAGGAAGAGATATCAACAATGACCAACGGATAGGAAGAAAGAAAAGGAGACAGGGGGAAAGGAAAGAAGAAAAGGAAGGAGGAAAGAAAAACATAAATGAAGAAAAGGGTTCAAGCCCTCAGCTATGTCCGCAGAGCAGCTACCATGTCTCCTCCACCACCAGTAACTGTGTGGTGAGGTGATTGGAGACCTTTGGGGGGCACTTTGGAATCACTGCCATGGCGACAGAATTTATACACCAAGGACTGTGAGTACACACTGCACACCATGCAGTCAATATGCTCGCCGGCACAAGCACAAGGAATACAAGAGCCTCCATCTTATGTTTGTAGAATGGCAGAGGTATCCAACAGTGTTAGCTGGGATGACAGATATTATAGATGGTGCATTATACCGTATGCACAAAAAGGAATGTTCTGGCAAAGACCACTCGTTGCCACCACGCTGCCTTGCAAGTAAAAGAGGTACAATTTACATAGATGTATAAATAATATGCATTTCAAGGAGGGGCAGGCTGGGTGGTAAAATGGGGAGGGGATTAATAGGAGTTGAAGGTGTTCTTTCAGGAGTAGCATGTTGTTATTGAGCTTGCTCTTTCATATGTTCACTATTGTGCTGATGTCAATAGGAGAGCAGGCAAGAGAGAGAGAGTGTGTGTGTGTGCACACGTGCACGCGTGTGCGTGTGAGGAGGGATGGGCAGATAGGTTAGTGAGGGTTCAGAACGTCGGAGCTCAAGCGGGAGAGTAGAGAGAGAGATGCAGCCAGCAAAGTGGTTGGCGGGATTGATTTAATGATGAGCAATGAGGGGATGAAAAGAGATTGATGTTGCATCAAGAGGGTCAGAATTGGATTAAGGTAGAAGAATATCTGAGGAGGTTGAGCATGTATCAAAGTTGAGAACTTTTTGCTAAGTGTAAAAAAAGAGCAGAGGGAAAGGTTAGAAGAGTAGTTGTATTTGCTGACCAACAAGGAAGAGCCTTGGTTTTTTTCTGAGTGGTGAGTGAGGTCCAGGCGACTGTGTTGAAATGACTGGTATAGTTGGACTGGCATTGTAGGCCAATGAAAAATAACTTCCATCTTGGTGGAATTTAGTGTAAGGCAGCATAGAACCATGCAGTGACGGATTGCATAAAGTGAGCTTGGTGCTGAGGTGATGGTGGGGAAGGAGAAGAAGAGCTGGGGGCCATCTGCAGAGAAGCCGAAGCGTTCAATTACTTTACCAAGGGAGGAGGGGGACAAGGCGAAGAGGCATGGCCCAGGGCTGGTCCTTAAGGACGGACACTGAAGGCGGTCGGTGGTGGGGAGAGTATTTGAGTTTCAGGAGATGGAGAAGGAGTGATGAGTGAGATATATGTCCACCCAGTCAGGAAATTCTTCTAGAATCCAAGGGAGGAAAGAGTTTGGAAAAGGAAGGGGTGATCCACAATGTCAAAGGTGGCCAAGAGCTTGAGTAGAAAAAGTGTTATTTTTGTATAAAACCCTTTCTTGAACAATGCTGTTATTTTGGTTTTGTTTGCACTGTTGTTGCTTGGAAGCTATTGTTGCAGATCCACACCTTTGACGAGCATAGCCTGCCATTTTCCCATGCTACCAGTATACAGGTGGAGGATGTATACTATTCACTTTATGTTTCACCTATATGAATAATGCACCATGAGTGCCAACTTAAAGCTGAACACCATCGCCGGACGAACCCTTCTAGCAGGAACCCATTCAAAGGTGGCAGGACGAAATGCCCTAGGATGGGTTTAACCTTCAACTCACTCAGCAAAATCCCTAGACTTCATTGTGGATAGAAATCTATCTTTCCACCAATAGATGGGGAAAATGGCTCCAACAGCTTGCTCTCAGATATCTCAGCTCCACAAGAATCAAGATGCTCTTCCTTCCCGAGAACCTCTGAACTATGGTGAACTATGGTGCTTGCCCTGATGATCTTGCTTATTGATGGGTTAAAACTCTTCTCACAGGGCTCCGGGCTGCTCATCTGGTCCTGCGGAAAGTGGCCTTCCATTCCGGGCTTGCCTCATTACCAGTTGTATGATATTTGACCGCATCACCCCCATCTTGCACAAATTACACTGTCTCCCCTTTACGGGAGTATCTAGCGTGGCTGGATTTGGGAGGGAAAGGCAAACTATGGAAAAAGACCCGAGTGTTTTTTTTCCTGTTTTTAGGATAAGGGACTCGGGTACAATGCGCAGCTAAAGATGGGATCAAGACCAAAGCAACCACCCAGGTGGATTTCCATGCCCCACCGCCCACAATACCACTAAAGTCTACAAGAGTTGCAGCTGGTGCATTTGCAAATTGGAGGGATGTAAACGTTTTCCCTTAACTAATTCAGTATGGCTTTAGACAGTGCATCCTGTTAGAATCTTTTTTATATAATGGGTTGTAACTACATTTGACAGCAAAGATTTCAGAAATAATAGGTAACATTGTAGATTTGACTCTATGGGCCTCATTATGAGTATGGCTACCGTCATACCGGGTACTGGGTCCGAGTTCCAGGAATGAGGAATTACCGGGCCATTCCTACCTTGGAGGGCCCAGTAATTCCCTATCCTGGGGCCCGAACCCGGTACATCCCCATTCCCATTTGAGCCCCCATAGGGCTCAATGGGGAGGATGCTAACAACGGGCCCGTTCATGACGGGCGCCGTTGTTAGCATCCTGGTCTGCTAGCGGGTCCCCCTAAGGACGCCTGGTTTTACAAGACGTCCTTAGCGGGACCCGCAAGCAGACCTCGTAATGAGGCGGTAGAGGGTTAAAGACGCCAGCAGCTCTACCGGCACCGTTAACCCTCTACCGCCTTCCTTGTAATGAGGCCCTATGTCTTGCAAATCATCACATATAACACTTTGAAAGATGCTAAGTCATCAATACTACACATGGGCACTTTGTAACAGATGTTGATTCTGTCCCCAAAGAAAAAACACGAGCCAGCTCTCAACAAAACAGACTAGCATTGGCCCACCTTAAAACAAGCTCTAACCCCCCAAGATCATGAAGTGTGTGCCACTTTAATGCATTTTATGTCTTAAGAAAATAATGAGCCTTGTGACAACAATACATGCTAGCATTGCCCCTTTAAAACACATGTTCATGCGTATGCCCAAACAAGGCATGGCTCAACAATATTCACCGTCAATGCCAACTTTTCATGTAGCTAGTGCCCAATTCAAATCCTGCAGTCTGTCTCAATACATGCCAGTGCTGCCACCAGTTCTGCTCAGTGTCACTCTTGGCGCCCATAAACCTAATCGTTGCCCAGCCGCACACACATAGATACATGCATGCAAACATGTATGCACATTTTTATTTAAGCATGCCTGTTTTCTTTGTTATGACCCTAAACGACAGGAATGGTTAACCATTCCACAACTGACATTAGAAAACATTAGATCTCCTTAAACTGTTCTACATTTCTAAGTAGCTTCAAGACTTAGACACCCCCAGAACAGCGGCAAACGCGTGTGCATATAGTCATTGTTTGACAGAGGTATGCATCATATGCACAGCAAATAATCCTCTGTAACACTTAAGGTGAGCTGTAATCTGTGAGAGGAGGGGGCTACACCTTCATTGATTGCCTTGTCTGCTGCCAGGGATGGAACTACACCGAGAATTTGGGAGAGCAGAAGGGAGACTAGCAGTTCAAAGGGTGGGGAAGGAGCTACCTTCACAGACTGTGTGGGCAGGTAAAACTTACTTGAATGGGACCCCCCTTCCTGTTCCCACAACAGAATGTTTTTGTGACCTAGTGTCAAAGTAGCTGCAAATGGTGCAATTAAAGGCACATTGGGCCAGTGACATTGCCCAATAAGGTGATAGGATTTCAAGAGAGAATGCTCATCTTTGATATTATCTGCCAGCATAGTAATGCCACAGCTGTGATGTGGCACATGGTTTGCTTCATCACTTGCTAGTCCATAGTGCATGTTCAGCTGCACTGTACCACAATCCCATGTACAACTGGGTGCCAGTACCGTTGGGGTGTCGTTGGGGCATTAGTGGACACTCATAAGGGAGTTTCCAGGCAACACATATAAAATGTTGGCCCTGAATGTGCGCCTTGTCATTGGATCACCTCATGTGGCATCACTTAGCCTTACATCATGAAATATAAATAATAAGAAATAAAACCCTCAGAACCAATGTTTGGCATAAATATAAAGCACTGCTGAACTGTGTGAATGTGGCAAACTGTGACGTCTCATAAGTGATATTGTTTGGCCCCAGTTATTGGGTTGTATGCTGGTCAACACATGGTAACAACCACCTAAAACTCATCCTAACTCTAACCCTAACCTACAATACGTCTTGACACACACTGCACGGACACTCAGATTGCACAATGGAATGTACAGCACATGAAGAGAAGTTGATATGCTAATAAACCAAACTAACTCACCACAGCTAGACCTGACCAACACAACTCTCCACACTCTTAAAACATCACTTTGAGAGACCAGAAACAACCGCACAAACAATTTACATTAGCAAACTGAAACATGTAACCCCAAAATATCTAAAACATACACATCAATGCCTACCTTCTCATATCTTCACGCATTAGCATTGCAACAAAGCAACCTTGCCCTGATCCCCATAGTCTTACGTTAGGCAGCCACCCTACCTCTTGCCGACCATGAAGCTCCTAGAATGTGTGAAAATGGCAACAGGTTTTCTAAACAAGACTCAATAAAATGGCATAACGGAGCATGGCAAAGAGCTTCCCTCATTTTCCTTTGAGGCAGTGCACTGGATGGCCCAAGCAATGTCCGTGATTGGCAGCAAAAGCAAAGGAAATTGGTTCTGCTGCAGTCAAGGTGCTGGGCTAGAATCTCTGGTGCGCTGACTGGCTGGTAAGACTATGTGTATGCCTGTCACATCGAGTGCCATGGGACTGAGAGAGAGCCAGTGCAACAATAACACAATTCTAGTTTGCAGTCTCAGTGACCACCAACAGAGGAGCATTCGGCCACACCACTGTGTCCTTAAATTATCAAATCTGCCCCATTGTAAAGGTAGGTTTCCTTTTGAATAGTTTGAATTTAATCATTTCCAAGGACTTCAGTTTGTGCAGTTAAATCACACAGAGATCAAATTATTTGCCCAGAATCCTAAACTTTGGTTAAGTAATGAGGTCAGAATTGTAACCCCCTCAGCAATTTAGGCCAGACCAACACAACTCTCCACACTCTTAAAACATCACTTTGAGAGACCAGAAACAACCGCACAAACAATTTACATTAGCAACCTGAAACATTTAACCCCAAAATAATTTAGTAATTTAGGCACTTGACAACACACTTTCTGAGTTTTCTGCGTGACAAATATTTATGTTCTGGCTTTCATGGGCTACAATAATGCTGTTATATAGTGATTATTTGCAAAGTACATACATCGCGTACCAAAGCAACACAGCAATATGCATATCTCTATAAAACATGGAGACAATATCAGTGGGCTTTATTTCCACACCGTGAATGGAAAACCATAAGTGCCAGAATGCAAAATAAGGCAAATCTCACCACTGGGCTTTCAACATTTTAAGACGCACACTAAAAGAAATTGTGTACTAAGGCCAATCGGGGTGTAGGAATTGTTTGTCATCATTCCAGTTTACTGTTGCACATCATGTCAAAATCATGTTATCATCCACATACAAGTAGACATCATGATATAAATGAATCTTTAAATAGGGCTTTATTACGTTACTCATTTGAATTGTTTTGTTAGACACACATTTGGTAGGTAGCTGTAACAGTGTACGGTCTTTCATTTGGACATTTCTCATCACTGTGACAATTGGCCAAACACTCATGCTTAAGAAAGATGATGCTAACAAAATATACATGTTTAAATAAAGTAACTGCAGGACGTTCTTAATGTGTGTTGCCTTACTCATGACAGCTCTAAAGGTCAACAATGGCCCCAATTGGGAAGGGAGTGGCTGCAGCCGTTAAGTTAAGCTTCTGCTCATTAGCAGGGCACTGCTAGAAACAGACAGGGGTGAACATGTTGCGGCACTGGTCACCAGCGAGATTAGCACTCATGACATCACCAGGGCACTACTGATGAGGCAGCTGCTGGGGGAAAATGAATGGACTTAGCTGAAACATCCCGGTTTTCTGCACTGTGAATGGCCATCTCACTGTAAGACCATCATCAGATTGGAAACTGGGCTGGCTCGCAAGTTGGAAACCAGGACACAGTCCTACTCATGCTTTCCTACGGAACTCTGGTGTGCTATCCCAGTGGCAATATGGACTGTTCCAAACCAACTTCAATTTAGGAAAGAACTGAAAAACTGGGTCTTCCAACAACACTGTGGTGTAACCTAGATTCCGCTATCTTGTGCTTACCCCCATCCATTTATTGTATACTGTGATAATTAGTACTAATGTTTGCTTGATGACTTGTTAAATTCTCACAATCAATGTTTTGCTCTCTCACCTGTCCAGTACTTCATTGCTCCCGAGCTAGGTTCTCACTATACAAATATGTGATATAAATAACAATAAATAGTAATATTGATAAGAATAACAACACCAATACTAATAATAATAATAATGATAATAATAATAATACAATAATAATGATAAGCATTGATCTGAGCTGTTGTACAGGTGTTGGCTCAGTACGTAGAAACCTTTGCTCTCCCTTGGACTTCTTCTGGCCAGAATCAGAGTTATTCACACTATTGTACACATAATCTCCACATGTAGCATCTCATTATGTATTGGGTGATAAAGGATCAATAGCGCTCATCAGGGAACCTTGGCTGTATCAGGCAGAGGCTCCCACCAGTGGGAAACACCTGTCAGCTGCAGCCTCTGCCTAGCATTGCCAGCGGAAGCTACACGGGTCGAGCCACATTTTCACATGGGTGTGCCCCATGCTGCAGCAGCCCCGCCTACATGCACAGCCTGCTTTGAATGCTAAATTGGTATTATGAAGCCAATAGCGAAAACAGGAAATCTGCCCAAAATCAGGCACATTTCATGTGGAGTAATTGTGTGGCTCTCGGAGACCCATATTGTGTCGAGGCATCCCCTGCAAAGGTCAGCTCTACATGCCCCCATCTTTCCAGCATGACCGCTAAGTTGTCGGAGCTACTATCAAGACAAATTCACAGATTATATAGTGTCAAATGGGGAAGGAAATAGGCACATAAAAGATACTAAGTAATCATCTGGTGGCAGTTTCTGTATACTTGTGTCATATCAAAACGACTTCAAAATCACCAGAGCAGCCAGCAGAATTTGGAAACACCTAATTCAATCATTCTCTAAGAACTACAAACATTGATGAGTACAGTAGTCCCACCACAGGTAGATCATTAGCAATGTGAAATAAGTGCAAAATAGACATGGCAATATTCACAAAGTTTGCATTCTACTATTTACAACTTTGAAGGTGATTCTGGTCAAATGAGGTATGTGAAGGCCTAGCTCTTAAGGTGCTTGTAGAAAATGATCTTGACACCCAAGCTGATGTTCAAAATACAAACTTTTTTCCAGGCAACTTAAACATCCAGGGCCAGCCTCAGGCATGGGCAGTCTGTGCTGTCGCCAAGGGCCCAACGTTAATGGGGGTTCATCAGACACCAGCTGCCACGTCTATACAGAGTAATAAAGACTGTATTCTGTTCCGGGCGCAAGATTCTTTTTTCTGGCTGCCCCAGTGTTAAGAAAGATTTCATATTTTAATGTAATTTTCCCTCCATGTGTCAACCCCCAAACTTTTTGCTGCTGTTTTACACCCTGATCTAACCTTTGCCAGAGAAGCGCAGCCCTCCGCCGCAATCCTCTGGGCTTTCGCTCAATTCTTATGGGGAAACTGACATGCCCTTAAAACAGTCAGTACTGGAAGACTTTGTTTCCCTTAGTCCTTTCCTCATGTTGCAGCTTTTGTGCAACATGTAACAAGAGTGCAATGTAACTTACTTTACCACACCCTTGGGTCTCTAGTCATTCCAAAGGCCCTAGAAACTCTCGCTGGACTTATTATGAACTGCGCAGGTGTGTCACGGACAGGACTGGTGGCAGCTATCGTTTATCTTATGTTTTGAACCCTTTATTGCCATGTTATCCGCACTTACCACGCTTGGCACGAATAGGTGGCCTGGCTCGAAATGGCCATGCCACGCGGTTCTTTGATCAGTCCTTTGGCCATCTTGCCACTTCACCTTCCCCAGGTCAAGCCGACCCGGGTCAGTCCTTATTTGGTCATGCACTTTCCCACGAAACCCAAAGCTTTCACGGGCTTCTGCATGCCTTGTGTGTGTGCCTCGAGGATGTGGGCTGGGATGTCTATTCCCAATACACATCCTGCGTGCCAGAGAGTCTGGAGTGTCATGAATGCCTGGGACCACCGTGGTCCGTGATTGGTCCACGTATGGAGTGAGTGTTTGTGAGCAGATCTCCCATTGGGTCCTCTCTGTTTTGGCGCAAAGGGAACTTTGGATAAGAGGAGGCCAAAAACACCACTACCATGTCGATCTCCTGAGTTCACACGAACAAAGGATAAGGAGCCAAGTATCCTGCAACAGGAAGCCGAGTCGAGGAACCGCTGGTGACCCGCTGGAAGGTTTGGCACCCTGATCCCGCTGTCGTCCTGCGACACCCCTCTGCATCTGATCGTACTAGAAGGTCTGCGAAGGCGCTTCGACCCATTGGAATAGTGGGACCAACTATTCTCGGCACCTTCATCAAACCCTGCAAGTAAGCCTCTTCGGAAGTGTCCCTGTGCCAACCAGTGGGCTGACCAGCTTACTCGGGACGTTTGCTCTGTCACCGCCGCCATTTTGAGGAATCCCTCGAAACTTGGTATCCTGCTTGCTCGCTGTCCCCTTCACTCTCACACCGAATTTCGTACACTTGGCATTCCCAGGTCTGAAGTGAGACGAGTGCGCCCGGACCGGAGTAAAGGCAGTTACCGTGTTGCCTTGCTGCGGCAACGACCTGTGCAAGTTCGCTGCACGTGTGACCCCCTTGACCCTGAAACCTGCTACCGCGGAAACTACACGGTGTCAAGATGTCCTGCTTGTTGCATCGGAACCTGCCAGCTAAGTGAACTGAACTGGCGAAGTCTGGGTCCGCCTGCGTCGGGGACCGGTGAGTAGTCCATACCCCAACCGGTGGCCCCTAGCGCAGGAACCCATTTCTTTTCTACCGTGTTGCGAAACAGCGGCTCCATCCTCCACTCTCAGCCTACCTCTGCCCGCAAGTGGAGGTCTTGCTTGAGTAGTGGGGACTTGTTCATCATCGCCTCATCCACCTTCCTGAACTGTCAGAGACCCTTAAAGAGACCCTATTTTGTCCATTTGCACAAGCGCGTGCATGTACTATTGAGCATAAGGCTCCTCTCTTCGTAGAGCTTGGACTGCCTCCTAGTTAGGTGTATTTCTGATGTCAAACTGGGTCTAATGATTACTTGCACTGCCTGTTATCCTCCCCATCTAGGTGGTCTACATATTTCCTGCTTCTAACTCCTTAGACCCCTCTTGTAAATATATTGGGCCTGATCACGAATTTGGCGGTAACCCTTAAATCCGGCAGTAGCGCTAATACCGCCGATTTAAGGGTCAGCCGTATCAAGGCTTCGCCGGATTTCGCCCCAGCTCTGAGCTGGGGGGAAATCCGCTGATAATTTGCACTATTACCGCCAGCGGGAAATCCACTGGAGGTAAGAGCGTGAAAATTCCCCATTGAGCCCAATGGGGATGGGGCATTCCCGAATGGGCTCAATGGGGAATTACTTTACCGCCGAACTCGTGATCCGGCGCTATTAGCCCCGGGGAGTTCGGCGGTAGGGCTATTACCACCGGCGGTAATACCGCTGGCGGTAATGGCCAAGTTGTGATCAGGCCCATGGTATTGATTGTGATGTGTTGGTTTACTTCAGTATTATTGTGATTCTTTGCTATGGTCGATGTTACAAAGGCCTTGTAATAAATGTGTCTATATTTTTAATATAACACATGTCTGGAGTAACTTATAAGTGTCCTTGCTTTGTGTGCTCATTGAGGTCTTTCAGTCACCCTCACCCCTCTTAAGACTTAGCCTTGACCGCTGCCATCGCTACCCTGATTGGTCTGGCTTGTCCAGAGGTTAACCTGTTCCAAGAAACTAGGCTGGTCTTCTGAACCTCTGCCCCTCCAGATCAGAGTTCAGAAATCCATCTTAACAAATTGGTGTACAGCGGTGGGATAGGACTGAAGGAATCCAGTGTTGCACACGAGCGAAGTCATTTCGAGTTATTCCTACCAGGGCAAATAGTGAATTGTCGTAGTATAACTTTTAAACGGCCATAGTCCTATCTAACAGTATGGAAACAAGTACCTTGTTAACTTTAAATGCTTCAAAATCAGACACATTGAGAAAGATGTGTGCTGAGAGAGGTGTTTCCTTGCAAGGCACACAAGTAGAAATGATCCAGAGAATCATGGCTGGCAAGAAGCTCAGCTTAGAGCTATAGCTTCCGAGGACAGTTCAGAAGGAGGTGGGGCTGCTCTCACTGGTAGAACTGATGGTTTTACCGCTACACTGATCCACAGCGACCATGAGGACAGGGAGGATGAAATGTCGAATGCTTCCTCTGCTAATGCTGGCCATACTTGAATTCAAGAAACAAGAGCTGCTGTTTAGGCAAAAGGAGCTTGGGTTCAACATGGCCAAACTAAAGATAGAGCAGGCAGAAAAACAAAAAGACAGGGATCACCAGTTGGACCTGGCCAAGCTCCAAGTTGCCAATTGATCCAAGGATCCTGGACATGGGTCTGGGGCCTCTTCTCATCCAAGGTTTCCAAAAGATCTGCTCAGTATGTATGAGGAAAAGAATGACATTATGGACTGGCTGAATACATTTGAGTATGCATGTGAAGTTCAACAAGTTGACAATGCTGATAAAATTGCCTGGTTACTTAGCAGACTACCCCATTCTGGCTGCAGTGCCATTATGGAAATGTCGAAAGCTGAGAGAGCAGATTTTGCAATGTTGAAGCAAACTCTCCTCTTAAAGTTTGGAAAGACTCCTGCCCAATACTTAAAAATATTCAGAGACTATAAGAAAAAAGAAGCTGGTACTTGGGTATCTTATGTAACTGAATCCTTAAAAAACGTGACTGGCTGGGTCAAAGGTTATAAGTTTTCTACCTTTGAAGGTATGATAAGCCTTGTCATGCTGGGACATATTTGTACATCTTCTTCCCCTGAGCTTAAACTGCATTTGGCCAATTCCAAGGAGATAGATCCTAAGAAGCTAGCCATTGCAGCAGATTTATGGGTGTCACATCGAGTGTCCCATAAGGACAAGACTCATCCTGGCAAGCAGGAGGAAGGGGAAAAGTCCAAAGATAAGGAGGGTGGGGAAACTGATAAATCTTCTTCCCAAAAGGGCCACAAAAAGAATAATAAGGGTAAGACACAAGAGAACTCACAGGGTAGTGGAGGTCTGCCTCCGAAACCGAACTCTGGTCATAGTAAGCCTCCCTATGTGAACAGACCAAATGGATCTTGTTTTGCTTGTGGAGCAACTGCCCATGTGAACGGGGATCCCAGATGTAAGGTCAAAAACTTGGGGGTCCACTATGCTAATCTGGCCTTCTCCTCCTACGAGGAAGAAGAGATTACCGGAGCATCCTTCTCCTCAGACTCCTTCCCCAGTGGGATAGAAGCTGAGGTAGTTTTAGTTTCCCTGGGTTCCTGGGAGCCTAAAGTCTCAGAGGCTTATGCTAGGATTCCAGATAACACCAAGCACTACTTTAAGGACAGTGTGCTGATCAATGGAGTAGATACTCCAGCTCTTAGGGATAGTGGGTGCAGTCGAACTGTAGTGGATTCTACCTTGGTAGTCCCAGAGGAAGTTGCCAGAGCTACTCTGATGCCCACTAAGTTGGCTGACGGCCCACCTCTCATGTTCCCAGTAATACATATAAATCTTACTATCAATGGTACAGCAGTCAGGATTCCAGAGAGCATTCAGAGGAGTGTCCTAGGAAAGGTCTTGTTGGGCAATGATCTCAGAGCTTTAAGGCTTGTGGGAGATACCGCTGACAGACCCTGCACAAGGTCTCAAACGAGGGCAGCACTGGCCAAGACCAATGCCCTGCCCCAGCCAAAGGGGAAACCCAAGGCTAAAGGAGTCAAAAAACCAAAAAGAGGGAAAGAGCATATTCACCCTAACTCGCCTACCACTGAGGTGGAGGTAGTTGGTCAATCACCCGGGCCTGACGAGGAGGTGGTGATGCCTGAAGTATTTGACCCCAATGACCATCCTGAACTAAACAATTTGTTAGTAGAAGGTGGTCCTGACAGGGAAGAATTCAGTAAAGGCCAACATGAGTGCCCATCTCTGGAAGGCCTAAGAAGACAGGGCTGCTCCCATCTTGAGGGTGAACCTCCTGGGAAGCACCAGATTTATTGGGAAGGGGGGCTCCTCTATAGTGAGCCTACAGAGTCTACAGAAGGAGACCATAGGAGGTTGGTGGTTTCCCTTGCTGTAAGACCCTTCCTCCTGCAGCTGGCGCATGAAGTGCCCCTTGCTGGTCACCTTGGTATTAAGAGGACCAAGCAAAGGTTATCCATGCACTTCTACTGGCCCAAGATGGGGGTGCAAGTAGAAAGTCACTGCAGGAGTCGTGCCTCCTGCCAGTTATCTGGTAAGAGTGATTCAACAATCCAAGCTCCATTGGTACCACTCCCAGTTGTGGGGGTACCAATTGAGAGAGTAGGGATCGACATTGTTGGTCCCCTTGACCCCCAAACATCCTCAAGCAATAGGTTTATCCTGGTGCTGGTCGACCATGCCACCAGAAATCCTGAGGCCATCCCATTGAAAACTGTGACTGCCAAGTCAGTTGAAAAAGCGTTACTTGGCATCTTTACTAGGGTTAGCTTCCCTAAAGAAGTTGTGTCTGACAGAGGCAGCAACTTTATGTCAAAGTATATGCAGGCTATGTGGAAGGAATGTGGGAAGTTTTCTTCCGCATACCACCCCCAGACCAATGGTCTGGTGGAACAGTTTAACAGGACCTTGAAAAGTATGATTGGGGCTCCGGAACAACCTTTAAGAAGAAAATGGGATCTGCTTTTACCATGCTTACTGTTTGCCTACAGAGAGGTACCACAAGAGGGTGTTAGCTTCAGCCCCTTTGAACTTCTGTTTGGTCACCCTGTGCGGGGACCCTTAGCCATAGTCAAGGAGGGATGGGAAATTCCCACCCCTCCCCCATTACTACCAACATAGTAGACTATGTGTTAGGGCTCAGAAAAAGGATGGTACTCCTGATGGGTCTGGCTAGTGACAAGTTGAAGGCAGACAAGCTCTGGTGAAACATTGGTATGACCAGAAGGCTTCCCTCATTAACTTTACACCTTGTCCGAAAGTCCTGATCATGAATCCCATACGGCCTAGGGCTTTGCAGGATAAATGGTCCGGCCCTTACACAGTGGTGGAGTCACTGGGTGAGGTCAACTATTTAGTGGACCTTGGAAGGCCTGGACATGCTCCAAAAGTGTTTCATGTAAATAGGCTGAAGGATTTCGTCCCAAGAGTCGAAATCGCAGCACTGCTACTGGCTTCAGACGTTGAGGAAGAGGAGTCTGAACTTCTCCCCGACCTGTTCCAAAGCGGTCCTACAGATAGCTCCTTTGAGGGTGTCCGAGTGGCCCCTCACCTGACTTCTGATCAGCAGGCTGAGGTGAAAAGTTTGCTTAGGCAATTTGCCCCCCTGTTTTCGCAGTCCCCTGGTTTGACACCTTGGTGCAAACATAACATAGACACAGGAGACAGTGTACCTACCGAAAGTAGGGGATACAGAATGTCAGGCAAAGTACGGTCTTACATTAAGACAGAGGTCAACAAAATGTTGGATCTTGGGGTGATTGAACCCTCTAGTAGTCCTTGGTCCAGCCCTGTGGTTTTGGTTCCAAAAGCAGGTACTTCTGGTTTGAGGTTCTGTGTGGATTACAGGGCTCTGAATGCTGTCACCAAGACAGATGCACACCCCTTGCCTAGAACAAATGAGCTGGTGGATATCTTGGACGCCTCTAAGGACCTCAGCATGTTTGACCTCACTGCAGGCTATTGGCAAATAGCTCTTGCAGAACATGCCAAGGAGAAGACAGCTTTCCCAACGCCAGAGGGCCTTTACCAGTTCAGGGTAATGCCTTTTGGTTGAAGAATGCACCTGCCACATTCCAGAGGCTTGTGAATCATGTGTTGAATGGGTTGGACGAATTCTGTCTTGCATATCTGGATGATATAGCAGTTTTCAGTGCCACCAGGGAAGACCATGTGAAGCACCTTGGGATTGTGTTACAGGCTCTTCAGAAGGCCCACTTGACCATAAAGCCCAGTAAATGCCAGATTGGACAAGGCTCAGTGGTTTACCTTGCACATGAAGTAGGTGGACGGAGGATACAGCCTCTACCCAGTAAAGTACAAGCAGTACAAGACTGGCCTACCCCCACTACACAGACCCAAGTGAGAGCCTTCTTAGGACTCACTGGGTACTACAGAAATGTCATGGCAGACTATGGCACCATAGCTGCCCCTCTGACTGCCCTCACTACTCCAAAGAAACCCAAGAAGGTAACTTGAACTGAAGAGTGTGAGAAGGCCTTCCCTGACTTAAAAGACTCCTTGCGCCAGGCCCCTGTGCTCAGGGCCTCTGTTTACCAAAGACCTTTTATTGTGCAGACAGATGCCTCTGACACTGGGATAGGAGCTATACTATCGCAAGTAGATGAGAAGGGTAAGGAACACCCTATTGGCTTCATTAGTCGCCAACTTAAGGACAGAGAGCTCAGATGGTCCACAGAACGAATGTTTCTCTGTTGTGTGGGCCCTACAGAAGCTAAGGCCCTACCTCTATGGGACCCACTTCACTGTGCAAACTGACCGTAAGCCCTTAAAGTAGCTAATGAACATGAAGGGAGAGAATCCAAAGTTGCTTATGTGGTCCATAAGTCTGCAAGGCTTTGACTTCACTATTGAGCATAGGCCAGGTGTCGAACATAGCAATGCTGATGGGTTGTCCAGAATGTTTAACCACCCTGAACAAGAAACTCATCCAGGGGTGGACTAGTTCCCCCTGTCCTTAGTCTGGGAGGGGTGAGTGTTAGGAAAGATTTCATATTTGAATGTAATTTTCCCCCCATGTGTCAATCCCCAATCTTTTTGCTACTGTTTACACCCTGATCTAACCTTTGCCAGAAAAGCGCAGCCCTCTGCCGCACTCCTCTGGGCTTTCGCTCACTTCTTATGGGGAAACTGACATGCACTTAAGACAGTCAGTACTGGGAGACTTTGTTTCCCTTAGTCCTTTCCACAGCAAAGCTGTGCTGTCAACTTTAAGCCCCCTGTGATGCTTTGTAGACAAAATATCACTGCACACCTTTCCAGCAGCCCTGAAGAAACTGCACAGCAGGTCCCACTGAATCCTAACAAGTATTTGTATATATAAAGCATGCTTTTGTGAAAGAATGAAAAGCAACCAGGTTACTTTTTCAGACATTGGGCCTTATAACCGGTTTGGTGGAAATGTTGGTGGTAAGTGCACTGAATTACTGCCAAGCTCGGTTACTGTTACCGACACTTGGTCCTGTGGAGTTAGCTTGCGATTACAAGTGGTGGTAATTCCCCACTTTGGAGTCCATAGGGCTCCGTGGAAATTGTTTGAAGATGTACTGCTGGTGAAATTACTTTGTGGTAAATCCATTGATTTCTTAATGTTAAGGAGGAAGATTTATCTCCAAGATTCTGTTGGAGATAAATCTTCCTCCCTACCTCCAAACTCATAGTACAGCAGTAAGGTGGTGTGAAAGTGGCAGAAAAAGAATTAGTGTCACTTTACTGCCATTTTTACCTGCACCATCGGTAAATCTGTAATGATTATCTTGTAATGATTATCTTTTGTTTTGAGTCTTTCATTCTTTAAAGTGCATTTACAAAATCCAAAAGCCATTTGTTTAGCCTTCCATTGAACTGTAGCCTGGTAGTTGCAGTGGTAGCTGTAGTCTTCCATTCAAGACGGGGGAAAATAATGCTACAATCATTAGCACTCCTTTGTTTAACACATTTCTATAAGGATGTGTATAGTGATCAGAGAACTTTATTGTGATTTGTATACTTTTTCAGTTGGCTTCATATAACAGAGTATTGATCAGAGCTAAACCTGGGGGTGAGAAGAGGAAAGGATGAGAGGACATATGAGTCATGATGTTTGCCAGGGATGTGGGAACAGAAGTCGCTGTCTTGGTTACTACAGGGGTTGTTTTTCATGGTTCTGGACCATTATGATTTTGTTAACATTTGAAGACCTATAATATTGCTTACCGCCTCAAGACCTTCTCTGTAAATAGGCTCTGCTTCCATAGAACTATAAGACAATCCTGCAGTAGAGATACTGTGCCTTGTCTACTCAAGGGCCTTCCTCCTTGGACCCTACAGTCACACCAGGAGACATTCTTAAGGTATGTAGCTCACCTTATGTTTTTAAAAACATTAAAGATTGTTTGGAGATACATTTCTTTTCAAAGTGAAAATAACCCTTATCTGTGGCTTCTAAATTAAAAGCATATGGCTAGTCTGGACAATATGGCTAACTATATACACAATAAAAAACATTAAATCACTCAAGAATCTACTGCGAAAACAACAGTTTACTTCAATTAGTAAAACATTGAACCCCATTTCACAGTCAAGTGGTGTGTTCAACTCAAAGATGCAAAAAGACCTATTGCAAAACATATTTCTTTGTTTCACAGTATTTATTCATTTAAATATTATACAAACAATCAAAATAAATGTTCTCTCTTAACACAAAAGTGTAGTACATATATGAATACATCTCAGCAATCCAATATACACAGAGAAAGGACTAAAAGAGAAAGATACACATATTTCTAACAGCTACATCTGTGAAGATATGTGTTCACGTGCCTGAGTTCCAAACAGATCTCAAATCCCAGCATCGACACATAACCAAAGTGTGGTCTCCCGAGCAAATCATTTTATCTCTCTGTGCCTGTTCACGAAAAAATTAGCAGTCCACAAAACTGATTGCACTCACACTTTCTGCTACCCCAAAAAAAAGCTTAATTCTTTTTTTTTAACTTTTTTTATGTGTTTACAGTTACACAGTAACCTTTACAAAATATTTTTTATAAGAAAATCATAAAACTTACATATTCAAACATCCAGTTAATACATCGTTACAGAATTATCAAGTCCTTTACAACAACCGCTAAAAACAAATTCTAACTTTTCTCAACAATACTAAATTAACCACTCTACAGTAACGATAATCAAATATCAAAACCAGAACACATTCTTTAGACTAACATTGAAGAAGCCTAACTTACTTTTGGGGGTTCTTATACCACAAAACCAAAGCAATAATAGGTAGGGATAGCAGAATACAAGAATAGTTGTGCCTTGAAATTATGTTGACTGCGGCTGCACTTGCAGTCTGCAAGTATCCTTTAAAAAGCGTGCTACTGCCAACTGCAATTTAAGTCTATTACCTTGAAGCATCTCTAGCCAAAAGGTCTCAAGATCCACATTAGCTGGGACAAATTGGCTAAAGCTGTTTATACGTTCTATTCTTAAACCAACACATTCTGTTAGAATATGCTTCAATGTTTCAGGAAATTCTGCTTGCTTACAATATCTGCATAAAAGCCTCATTCATGATTTTGCCACATATGTAACAATACCAGTGGCCATTTATACACAGGGCATCACAAACTTTATCTGTCTCTTGACTTACTCCTGGCAACTTCTTTTAATGTAGCTTTCCACAAATATTAAAGGCTCATTCTCTGATGTAATTTTCTGTGATGTCACTGAGTTCGCTACACATGCAAATTGGGGCTGGGGGCAAACATCTTTTACAGCACCGGGCACTGTAGATTCTAGGGCTTGCCCGCAAAGCATGTTATTGTTATGTAATGTTATCTTGCATTTGTACAGCACTTCTTGACAAAGTTTATGGTGTCGAAGCACTTAAGCCATTCAGAGAGGTAAAGGAGGAGCATAATATAGCATACAGTAGTGGTAGGGAGGAATAAAGTCGAGAGGATAGTTGGGATGAGGGCAAGGGATAGATAAGATGCTCAGGAAGGCATGAGAAGTAAAAGGTGCAAGGCATATGTGTACAAGTGGACTAAATGTATTGTGGGACTCGACTGTATTCCACGGGGCGCAGCGCCGAAAGGAGAGATAGCTGGAGACAAGATTGTCGCTGCCCCCAAGGACATGGCCGAAAATGTACTCACTGCAAAGCCCTTCTACTTACTTCCCAAGGCCCCCAAAAACATCTGAGGGGGGTTGCACGTCATAAATCCAAATTTGCCAAAGCTCCCTGAAAAGGGAGCCAAAAAAACCTCACTTGGTTTTCTTCCTTTATGTCATGGTTACCAAAACCCTAGACTTGTGTTTGTGTGTAAAGTGTGTAAGGACATTATGGGACGGATTTACAAAAATGTTTAAACATGGGAAAGTCCCATTGAAAACATGTTTGTAAATCAGGCCCAAAGCCTCTCTATGGCTTTACCGTGGTTTGTGTTCAAGCGTGTACAGTATGCGCAATTTAGTTTTTATTTACAAGCATGTCAGCATAAGGCGAACCCACAAGAACTGCACAGTTGGCTGTATCTACGAATCAAGACGTGTCTTTTAATACATTAAAGAGTTCAGTTCATCATTGAAAGAGGGAGGGTCACTTTCCATTGTAGGCGTACTGTTCTCGTGACTGAAACGCAATGAAGATACAATGTAACATTCAATTTGGAGGTATGGATTCAATTTGGCGATATACACCTAGGAAGAAATCGAAAAAATTTGAAAAAATCGGGAGCAGCCTACCTTTGGCCAAACACTTGGTGTGGTTGTGCCGAGTCTGCAGTATTCTGTATCTTGCATGGCGTCTGTACGGCGAAACGTTCAAAATGCCTAAACAACTAGCACAAGTGTAAGTAACAGGGCCTAAAAATAGCTTTTGGATGGATACCCAGGTGCACGTTTACTATGTGGCAGATTCATTGGCATGAAAGTAACCATGTGACAGAAATCTGACTAGAAGAGATGCTCGAGAAATATGCCGTATATTCCGCAGCTAAATGAGATGTCACGTGACAGTGAAATAGGTCTTCCCCGATTTGGTGCCTTGGTACCAGAGGGCATTGCGAAATCGACGCCTTTCTGGTTAGGGGGCTCTGCCTTAGATCTCTCCTGGCTAAAGTAACGGGGCACGAAAATGAACATGTGTATTGGAAGGACGATCGCTTACCTAAGAACCTGTGTTTACGGAAAAGCGTGAAATGCGCCTGCTGACTGACTTCACAGTCACACGTCAAGATTTCGAATACATAAAAATATATTTGCTTTATATGTTGATCAGTGCATACTTTAAAAGTACAGTTCAATAATGATTGCATACATACATATACAGTAGTTGTTAAGAGCCACTACTTGAACGTTATTAGTTTCTCCCTTTCAATTGATTTTGGAAATGCCTGAAAGAAATGTTAAAAAAAAACCTTTTTTATGTTACCACCGGCTGACGTGGTATTTATGAAATATCTCTGGAGTTTTCCAGTGATACCACCCCCGCTGGTGGTACATTTTGAATATGGTGGATTCACTGAAATACTACTGGTGGTTGAGTTGGTGTCTAGTCAAATGGTCGACAGACAAATAGACAAATGGTCGACAGACAATGGTCGACACAATTTGGTCGACAGGTCAAATGATCTAATTTTATTTTTAGTTATATTTTTTTTTAGGTTTTCGTTTAGGGAAAAAAAGTGTTTTTTAGTTAGAAAAAAAAGGGGGTTAAGGGAGCCCCCCCCAAAAAAAAAAAAATGTGAAAAAACAAAAAAAAAATTTGATCATTTGACCTGTCGACCTTTTGGTGTCGACCATTTGTCCTGTCGACCATTAAGATTCGATCATTTGACCTACAACCGGTGGAGTCAACTTTCTCCAGTGATATTTCATCAAAAGAAAATCCAACCAACTCTGAATTACCCCATTGGTTTGTAGTCTATTAATAATTAATGCCAGGGGCCAGATTACAGACACTTTGGCCTGGTGCAAGATTACAGTTGCACAGTATTAGCACTAGGACAATGTTTCCATGGTAAGTATAGTTCTTTGCCCAATGACAAACTTTGCACTAGTGCTAATACCATACAAAATTGTATTTGTCCTGGTGCAAAGGTTTTCTAATATGGCCCAATGTTTTTAGCACTAGGGCAAACTTTGCCCCAGTGCGAATCCCAATCAACTTTTCTCTAATCTGACACGTGAATATTACATATCTCTGTGTGTGTTGTCCAACTATGTCTAAAAGCAAGTACTAAAAACAACTGAACAGTCATTTCTATAACCACCATATAATAATATCTGTGGGCGTTATTAACCTCTTTTTGTAATGAACTCCACTAGTGGTCAAGAAATTCACAATAGCACAGGGGAAGCATTCTTACAGAATGCAACTGAAGACACACTCTAATAAACTATGTACACTTAATACCTTGGCAAGCAGGAGTCATGACACATTGCTGTGGATTAAAACAGACCTATGGTACATGGAGCACAGTGGTGCCAACATCACCATCCAGGGTCACAAAGTCTGTCATTTAAATGTGTACATTGCTGCTGGGTAGTATGAACATGCCCGTGTAGCCAAACACTTCTCCCTCCCTCAGTCAGCCACATCTATAACATTGCTGAAATCAAGACGAGTGTCTTGTCCATCTCACAAAAAAAACGAGCAGGCCTTGTGGCACTCACTTCCCTAGAGGCCGGATGTATTTTGTTTTTTTGAATATTTTATTTTTTATTTTACAGGTCTGGCTCAGTGGGCAACGGCCCAGCCTGCCTGGGGGGCAATTACTCTCTTGACCCCCTTCCATTCCAGCCCTCATGTCAGAGGCAATCATTATTAGTGTGAGCTGTGTACCCAGACACATATCGATTTAGTCACTGTGTTCCAATAAGTCATCTTTTTAATATTCATATTATTTATAAGCACATAGTGAACTGCCATTACCATGCTCACCACAGCCAATCAGTTTTTTGGAAGTCCAGTCAACAACTATATAATATTTAACATCCCCCAAGTTCCAGTGATGGATCTTAATATAAATTCCCATAAATATTGATTTCATTACATTTTTCATGAATTAAAACAGCCAGGAAGATAGCTGAGGGGTAACACACTGTAGTGGCAACAGAATGCAAGCTGACGAGTCTGGCGTGTTGCGTAACATAACTCATTATTCATAATAATAATAATATTAATGATAACAATAATAATAATGACATTTTCCAATTTAATTTCCTAAAGTTTAAATCATTGAGGGATTATTCCAAATGAAAACCTTTAGGGGCTGATTCATGCAATACTTTGCTGGGAAGATAGGGACTTCGCGGGCCATTTTACGTGAAAAAACCCCTTAGTCGATTCATGGAATCGACCTTGCAGGACTTTTTCGGGAATGCCGCACTGGTCCGTCACGTGTCTGCGTGCAGTCAAGCGCATATACAAGAGTCCTCGCAGAGCATAGGTGGGGCCTACACAAAGACAAAAATAGGGGGTGGAATATGCATATACCCCATTTTCCATGCAGAATGAGGAATAATGTGGGCGTGTTGAGGGACGGGGCATGCAAAGCAATAGCACGCACACTCCATTGCAAACTCAACCAAATTCATAGATTCCAACGTGCAACCTCACATCAGGAAAAGTTACACACAATCCCTATGATCCAACCGCCACATGATAGCCGATGTAAAGTTCAATGTGCAAAGGATCCAATGCATATAAAGCACTCAATGCACACCATATTAACAACGCACATCCATGATAAATGCTGCAATAGTGGGAGCCATTGTAAATGGACACAGAAGGAGGAGGCAGGTGCCCAGGCAACAGATTTTTGCTACACGTACCACACTGTTTGGGATGCCTGATGACCATGTGTATGCCAGGTACCGGTTCCCCCCATGTCATCTAAGACCTTGTCAGGGAGTTGGAGAAAGACCTAGCATCACCCACCATCTGCTCCCAGGCCCTTACACCACTTGAAAAGGTGCTGACAGCACCACATTTCATTGCCACAGGCTCCTTCCAGTGCACCACTGACATAGTTGGTGGGATATCACATGCCACACAATCCCGCTGTTTCCACCACATCTTGGCCTGCATAACATTATCAGCGTGTCTGCATAGGCACATATATATGACAAGAACACTGGAGGAAAGCGAGAGAGTGTGCCAGGATTTCTATGCGGTTGCACACTTTCCACATGTACTTGGAGCCATCGATTGTACACATGTTGCGCTACAGCCCCCCGAATGATGGAGCACACATACTGCAATCGCAAGCACTGGCATTCCATCAACGTGCAGGTCGTCTGTGATACAATTGGAGTGATCATACAAGTCAATGCAAATTTCCCTGGCAGCATGCATGACAGCTACATTTACTCCAGTCACCAGTTTACCAGGCTCTGGCATCTGGAAAATATGGCAACACATGGCTCATTGGTGAGTATGAACTGGGACGTACAAGCATGCATGCATGCACGGCACACACTGACATGGCACATACCATGACAATAAGTGCCAATAACAACCATGTAAACATTTTCAGTGGACAGTACCTTCACGCTATCAACATGGTGATGTCATACAGGAATCCTGCCACACCAGCTGATGTAGGATATAATGCAGCACATGTGGCCACAAGGGGCACAGTGGAGCACACATTCGGGGTGGTTAAGTCACATTTCCACTCCCTAGACTGCTTTGGTCGGGTATTGCTATATGCCCAACCAGCAGTCTGTAAAATCTTTGTTGCAACACAGCACTGTACTGCACAATGTAGCCACCAGGCGTGGCATACCAGTGGATATGAAGGTGGGACATTGCCCTCAGCCACAGGGACCACCCTTGCCCTTGGTTGTCAAAAGGGAGCAGGGAGAGGCTGCATGCAACCAGCTGGTTCAAACATACTGTACGTGAACATCTGTCCCTTTGGAGCACACACAGTGAGGCCACAGCCCTGGTGCCATTCAATGATGAATTGGGGAAAATACTCTGTGCCCATAACAATACCCTGAAAATGTGTGTCTGTGAGAGGCAAACTGTGTGTGTCCACTAAACATAATAAAAAAAAATGTACTAAACACCAAAACAGTCACAGCAAATGGAAACAACAGTATACATTTTGTTGTCGGGTAGCACGTTCTGATCCAGGCCCCTCCCAAATGATTCACATTGTGGAATGGACACTAACAAGTGGGGGCTGCATATGGGTGGGCAAAGGAGGGAGGGGGAAATTGTGTGGGTCGATGTGACTGGCAGGAGACACATGTATTGTAGAAGCACATATTCAATTGAAAAGAACCTCTTGCTTTGCAGAAGTGTCATGTACAACACATTGCATGTGCATGATACACAGAACTTGAACTAACACTGTATTCGACAGTAGGCCTCAGTCCTTACAGGTTGTGTTGGAAACACAGAACAGTGAGGCCTCTTCTCTTGCTTGACTATCACATCAAACCAAAACAGGAGCTGTGATTTAGGACACCAGCGACCAACAGCATAATGGTCATCCCCTTTGAATCACCAGATGCCCAGGGGTGAAGATCATAAATCCTTCATGAATAAGAGGGATCAGCGGTACATGCAGGAACCCCCAGCCTACCTCTTGGGAGGAGTACCTGATAAAGGGGGTAGCAGGAAACAAGCTCTGTCATGTGTACCAGAGAGAGCAAAGTGCGATGCCAAAATCAATAAGATTGCAACGGCGAGACCTGATGGGGGCGCCTGCGTGTCTGGGATGAGAAAACATTTGCCTTGTGTGCAAGGACCAGATTCACCTTGAAGTTGTCTACTGACCTCATATTGATGGCAATGTACACATCAGGTGGTTAAACTACAAGATAGGGCGGAGTAATTGAGAGCCTAACCAATCATTTCACACTGACCCAAAGTGAAGAGACGGTCACCCATGTGTGAAGAAGTTGGAGGATAAGATGAGACAGCCAATGGGAGACTGAACAACATGTGAAAATAAACATGTAAATAGGCAGTAGTCAATGACAGTGTTGGCTGAACACTGGACATAGGTATAACGTGCTGCTTGTTTTGATTAAGACATAGAGCTCTGTGGCAGTGGAGTAATAATACCCTGTCACCATTTCCTTATTTTGTATACAAAACAAAGTTTCCCAAAAAAGGGTGCACCTAGCCTTTTTTCCTAGTGGGCTGTTAAAGCAATGTCTGCCTGTTGTGAGATTACCCTACATTGTCCACAACAAAGCACACAACACAAGCGACAAAGTCCCTGATGACTTTCACATGGACACCGATAAACTATCGTACATGTAGATCACCAACTACAAACAGGCGAACACAAGTAGGAAGGCAGTTCAAAAAATGGAAAACAGCAAGTAACACATGTCAGGACTGCCCTGGCCCCCCTATGTGTATCACACAGCAATATGCAGTTGGAGTGACCACCCCATTCGGTGACAAGTATGCTCACAATACACATCCACATAAAAGTTGTCAAGCCGACTTTGAGAAATGCAAGTGCACTGCAAGAACGATGCACATCTCACCTCACATCTTTCCTCTTCTGAGCCTGAACCAGCTGTACTGTCCAAGGCATCGACGCTCCCATCTGTAGGTCTGCATACTAACCAACTCTGCAGATGTATCCCGTGCACGCATCCAACACCAATGTTCCCATCAATTTCAGTAACCAAATCCCCCTTCAGAATGCCTCAGTAGAGAAAAAAAAAGACATGGTCAGGGCACGTAACAATCCATGCATCCAAATACACTATAACATGTGCCCCACTGAGTGCCATGCAACAAATGTAAAACAAACTCCCCAGCTACCCATTACCATGTGTCCACACATTCATGCAGTCAGATCCATTCACCTCAGGCAAATGCAATTCAATCACTCCACACATATACACTGCCTGCCCCCCAAAGTGCCATGCAGTGAAGGACTTGGTACCACTTACCCATTGTCCTGGTGAGCAGACATTGTGAACACACTGATCTGGCTTGAGTCAGAGTGATACTGAGAGGACTCCCAAATGCAGATTACTGAGAATTTGGAAACCCATGATTTCCTTGGAGCACTCCCAATGCCACGAAATGGCATCCCCTGATTAGCGTGGCATCAGGGCAGTGCTGTTAACACTGGCAGGGGAGCCACTGATGGAAAGTCCAAGATGACAGAATGCAAACATCTTTTCAATTGCAGTGAAGACAGGATTGCGCAAAAGGCGGATGGTCAAAGAGGCAGTCGTCATACAGAAATGCAGAGCACAGAGGCAACTGGCATAAAATAGACAAGCAGACAAGAGAAAGGAATGCTAAAAATAGGCCAAGGACGCTACCCACAAAAGGGAGCAGGGAACAGACAAGAGGAAGGGAAGGTAGAGTTCACAAGGACTGGACTGAACAGGACCAATGTGCTGGGATCTGAAGGAAGCGTTGAGATGCACTGAGCAGAAGGCAGAAAAATATCTGCTGGTGTGCCATCCATGGATCATATCCGCATGGCAAACAACAACACCAGGCCAATGGCGGGTGCCTGCTGTCTGTGGTGAACATGGCATCCCCCAAATGGCCTACACTGTTGTGCTGTGTGTCTATTTGTCTTGGGACACAACCCCCAGAAGGTGTAGAACTACCAAGAGTGGACTGCCAACCTGGGTAGATATGACATTAACCTCTGAGTGAACGGGAAGCCATGTTGCAGGCAACAAACATGCAAAAACTGCAAGCAATCACTTGCTAGACTCTCATCACCATGTCTCCCTACCCCCATGCAACCGGACGGGCCACTCTTATGACAACTCACCAATGAAAGCCCTACAGTGACATCCTCCCTCACATCAATCACCCGGCAACCAGTGCCCCTGATTGCCTTGCAAAAACAGCAAGCCTAGCGCACCCATGAAGCCAGATCTGCTCACTTCAGTGCAAGGGGGAAAAAATACACCCCACAGAGTGCCAGACTTCATGCCACCAACAACACCACAACTCGTGCCACTGTTATTACCTTTGACTTACCTGCACAAGGTAACCACCTGTCTGGCATGCACAGCATCCCACTAATAGGAAAGATTTCCATGTATGAGTAATGTTCCCACCAGTTGTGAAACCCCAACTTTTTGCTTTTGTCTGACCATCTTTGCCTGACTTTTACCAGTGGGGCCCAGCCTTCTGCTGTACTCCGGTCGGCTTTAGCTCATCTCGTTAAGGGGAAACTGGCATGCCCTTTAGACTGTCAGTACTGGAAGACTTTGTTTCCCTTAGTCTTTCAATTTGTTCCCATTTCTTGGCAACTTTTTATCAGTCCACAATGTACCTTCCAGTACAGTGCGCTGGGGTCTCTTTTTCATTTTTAAGGCCCTAGACACCCTCTAAAAATGTGCACGTGCCCAGGATGGAACTGGTAGCAGCAGTTACTTTTTAAAGCATTTGACTCTTTTTAAGGGTACAAACCGCGTTTAACAAATTTGTCCCATTTGTCCTGAAATGGCAATGCCACAAAGTCCTTTGTTCTGTCCTTTGGCAATTTTGTCCCTCAATCTTCCCCAGGTCAATCCGACCCGGGAAATTCTTTATTTGATTATGGAGGCTCCCACACAAACCGAGGCTTTTGCGGGCACCTGCATGCCTTGTGTGTGTGCGCCCAGAATGTGGGCTGGACCTGTCTAGTTTCAATACACATCCTGGGTGCCAGCATGTCTGGTGTGCTGGGATGACTGGGACCACTGTGGTCCATGATCGGTCCATTTCTGGGATTGTTGAATGTGAGCAGATCTTCCATTGGTTGCCCTTCATTTTGGTGCAAAGCAAACTTTGGATAAGAGAAGGCACTCTACACCCATTCTAGGTCAATCTTCTGAGTTCTCACCGAACTTAGTAAAGAAGCCAAGTATCCTGAACTGAAGAAACAGATCCATGGAACCGCTGTAGACCTGCTGGAAGGTTTGGCACCCTGACCCTGCTGTTGTCCCGTCGGATCCCCTGTTTCGCATCGATCACAGAAGGCCAGTAAGGGCACGTTGACCCTTTGGAAAAGTGGTACCAACTACTCTCAGCACATCCTGCTTAACCTGCAAACAAGCCCCTTCCAAAGTGTTCCTGGACTGCCCAGTAAACTGAACAGCTTGTGTGTGACCTTTGCTCTGGAATCACTGCTGTCTCGAGTCTTCACTTGAGACTTTGGAACAGGTAAGCTCTTGATTGAAGGCACTCTCCCATCGACCTTCATACACCTAGCATTCCTAGGTCAGGAACTAAAAGAGTCTGCCTGAACCCGAGCCTATGCTGTACCTGTGATGTCCCGGTGTGGTAACAAGCTTCTTGAGTGCCTGCCCTAAGATGAGCTGCAGTGGAACTGACCCGATCCCTTCCCGAGATGCAGAGAAAAGGCCACTGTCCCACCACAGACTGAAGTCCAGGAACGCAGCCTCTGAAAGCTGCAGAGACACACAACTGCAGGACTCGAACCTGCGAGCAAACTGGACTAGACTGGTGATGTTTGGTCCGCACTGCATTGAGGGTCGGTGAGTTCTTGCATCACTTACCATTGGCCCCCACGTGCATCCATAGAATTTAATGCTCAAGTGTCCCCCAAGGGCCACTCACCTTGGGGTAGTCTGAGGTACAACCCTACTTCTGTGTAGAGGAGGAGTCAAGTACCCCCACAAAAAGTACCGCCCCCATGTTGCCTATATGTTGGGAGCCAGAAATTGAGACACGTGCAGTACAAGTGAGGATGCCGTTACCATAGAGAATCCTGGAAACAAGGTATCCATTGAGAAAACCCTATGTGCATTCATAAAGAAATAATGGCCTTTTCGACAAAGTCCCAGAGGAAGTGTGAAAACAAGTGAGAAAGAAGACTGGTGACGTCATATGAAGTAGAACTGATGCACACAGAAAAGATGCATGAGGTAAAAGAACATGGACATTCTATAAGATCTGAAAAGGAGGTGGTAAAGATGAGCAACATTTCAGCCTCGAGATGATGATGCTCATGCTACAGAAAACACTAAGAAAAATACAAAATCACTTTAGACTTGTACAGATGCAGTAACGCAAGTAGAGAGAGTGATCTTGAGGCTGGCTACGTAGTGAATAGTTGCAGTGATGTGCCAAGGTATAATACATAGGAATGTATAGAACCTGCATAGTCCACAAGGCACTTTAAGCAAAGCTTGAAACCATGTGATTGGAAAGGGTTTTTTAGTGTGGCACAGTGGAAAATAACTAATGGCGGAGGAGAAATACAAGAATGGCTTAGCTGGCCCAGCACCAAGAAGTCGAGGCCACTGTGAGCCTGGTTGTCCATCCAGTAGTTACTTGAACGTGCAAAAGAAACACATTTCTGTTTGAGGTGGAATGGAAACACACTGAAGGCGTCAAACGTTAATCATTTAATAGTATTAAATGCAGTAAAGAGCTCGAAAACGCAGTCTCCAGTCACATGGTCAGATCAAAATAGACATTGGGTCGAGCAACACCAAAACCAAGAAGATACTCCCTTTTATTCTCAGGCACAGAGAGCTTCTGCAAGGTCAAGTTCAAAGCCTTAATTGACTGGCAGACTGCAAGAGTGATGATAGATCTTGGGCTAATTGGGAGGTGAAGCATGATCACTCCGACCCTCCCTGCACCTGGAGTGGTAGCCTGCATGCTGCTAGCTTGTGGAATGTTCCAGAAGGGTACAAGGGTGTCAAACCTATGATAGAGGGCCATGTACCAAAGAGCCCTATAGTTTGTGTACTCAATGAAGCGTTGAGTATTAGTGTGACACAGAAGATGACTTGCACTTGGGGTGGGCTTAGTTGCCCACCTGACAATAGAGACCCAATCAGTTCCCCTGTCAGTATGGAACGTATACTTAGATGTTCCCTGTAAGCCTATTACTTCACCAAATATGTTTTTGTAGTTTGCCACGTAGTGTGACGTCACTGATGACAGGTTTTTACTATAAAAGTTTTTTTTTTTACAATAGAGTGAGAAATCGAACAAACGTCTGTTGATGTTCGTTGTAACTCCGTGTTTTAGAGAATTGCAAATAAAACAGACCAAGTTTTGCTAACTTCCTAAGTCAGTTTTATTATTGATGTTTGAATAAATTCTGCCTCTATCTCTAAGTATTGCTACCTCATCTTAAAGGGCCCTAGGTCTATGGGTTCACCTGATTTGTGGAAATCACACTGTCCTCTTATGGAGACCCTCCTTGAATATTGGAACTCTATTCTTCATCACCTGACCCCACATCCTGAGACACTACAGCCCCTTGAAGAAGACCTGCCTGTTTCGTACTTTAATGCACGATCGTGTGCTGCCGCACTAAACGTACTTTTGAACACAAGGCTCCACACTTCGTAAGGATTGGACTGCCTACCAGTTAGGGTTGTGATTCCTGAAGAATTCCTAAAGTATTGTCTGACCCTCTTCTGTTATAGGTTGTTGATCCATACTTACTTAATATTGCTTTAGGACAACTGTTAATGTATATATGTTCACTCATATAAGGTTGTGTTAGAATTGTTAATATTACTGGAGTTTCATCTTGTGTTTTATTTAAAAGGCCTTTAATAAATATATTTGTATTTTTGATATACTCCTGACTGAGCATAATTTGTGGTGTTGTTTACTGTATGTGCTCATTGTGGACTTTCGACCACTCTCAGCCCTCCTGAGACCTAGTCTTGACCGACGTCAATGCTATCTTGATTGGTCTGTCTTGTCCAGAAGGTGCAAAGAAAAGACAAAACAGCTCAATTACCGCTCTCTTAGTCTACCTTAATAGCTAGTCAGGGGAAATTAGGATATATTATCTATTTCATGTATCCAAATGTATATGAAACATAGATAGCCAGTTTGTTTACCAATAGTAAAAACACATTTTATTAAAAATATTCAATACTCAAAACATGTAGTAGGTGCTTTCCACAGGACACCTCATAGATCAAAGTAAATGATAAAAATGAGAAAGGTCCAATGATTTCACACTAAATAGCATTAGTGACTATGATTAGTAAGTGACATAAATGATTAATCATACCAACATAATGTTTTTAGAATAGCATTACATTCTGGGAGGAACAAAAAACCAGAAGCTTACCATGTTCCAAGAATCTCGGCTAGCCTTCTGAACCTCTGCCCATCAGGTCAGAGTTCAGAATTCTAGCTTAACAAATTGGTAGCAGCGGTGTGATAGGATTTAAGGTACCCAGTGTTGCGCACTGGTAAAGGTATCCGAGTTACACTTACTCAGGACACAAAGTGACCATGGTAAAATCATAACTGCAAAGCTAACAACCTATCTTAGAACATGGAAGCAATGACTAATATAACTTTGAATGCTTCCAAATCAGAGACACTGAGAATGCTGCATGCCGAGTGAGGCTTATCAGCTCAAGATACCAAGGTTGAAATAATCCAAAGGATCATGGATTGGCAAGAGGATCAACTCAATGCCATAACTTCAGACGATAGTGCAGAATGTGGTGGGGCTGCTCTCATTCACAGTTCTAGCAGAACGTTCGCTGCCATCATTCATGAAGTTCATGAAAACAGGGATGAGGAAGTGTCCCAAGTTTTGTCTGTTGGCTCTGATGCTGAAGCCATGCTTGAATTCAAGAAGCAAGAGCTGCTGTTTAAGCAGAAGGCGCTTGAGTTCAACATGGCAAAGCTGAGAGTTGAGCAAGTGAAAAACAAAAGAACAGGGATCACCAGTTGGAGCTGCCCAAGATTCAGGCTACAACTCGCTCCTCTAAGGAACCTGGAAATGGGTCTGGGTCCTCCTCTCATCCACGGTTTGCTAAATATCTGCTCAGTATGTATGATGACAAGAATGACATCAAGGACTGGTTAACTGCATTTGTGTATGCTTGTGAAGTACAAGAGGTTGTGGATGCTGACAAGGTTGCTCAGTCGACTCCCCCATTCTGGCTGCAGTGTCATTATGAAAATGCCAAAATCTGACAGAAAATACTTTGCAAAATTGCAGCAAACTCTCATCTTAAAGTTTAGGAAGACTCCTTCCCAATACTTGAAGAGATTTAGGGAGTACAAAAGGAAGAAGGTAACACTATGGTGTCCTATGTCACCACCTTAAAGGGTATGATATGCTTGGTCATGCTTGAACATATTTTTGCATCTTGTTCCCCTGAGCTTAAGCAGCACTTGGCTGATTCTACGGAGATAGATCCTACGAAGCTTACAAGTGCAGCAGATATGTGGGTGTCACACAGAGTGTCCCATAAGGACAAGAATACTCCTGGTAAGCAGGTGGAGGGGAAAAAGCACGAAGATAAAGAGGGTGGGGATCTGATAAAACGTCCTCCCATAAGAGCAACGCAAATAATAACAAGGGTAAGTCCCAAGAAAATGTTCAGGGTAGTGAGAATCATCCTCCCGGGCAGACCTCTGGTTAATACAGTAAGCCTCCCTATGTCCCAAGACCCAGTGGATCTTGTGTGGCATGTGGAGCAAGTGACCATGTGAAAGGGGACCCCAGCTGAAGGTCAAATCCTTGGAGATCCACTCTGTGAGCCTGGCCTTCCCTTCCTATGGAGAGGAACAAAATCACAGGGGCATCCTTCTACTCAGAGTCTTTTCTGAGTGGGATATAATCTGAGGTAGCCCTAGCTGCCATAGCTCCTGGGAGCATAAAGTCTCAGAGGATTATGCTAACACTCCAGATAACACCAAGCACTACTTTAAGGACACTGTGCTAATCAATAGAGTAGATACTCCTGCTCTTAGGGATAGTGGGGCCAGCAGAACTGTGGCAGATGTTGTTTGAAGGTGCTCCTGATAGGGCTTAGTTTAGTAAGGGTCAACGTGAGTGCCCATCTTTGGAAGGCCTAAGGAGATAGGCCTGCTCCCAGGGTGAGAGTGCACCTCCTGGTAAGCGTAGGATTTATTGGGAAGGTGGGCTCCTGTACAGTGAGCCCACAGAGTCTACAGAAGGAGACCATAGGTGGTTGGTGGGTCCCCTTCAGGTAAGAGCCTTCCTCTTTCAGTTGGCACACAAAGTCCCCCTTGCTGGTTGCCTTGGCATCAAGAGCACCAAGCAAAGATTAGCCATGCACTTCTACTGGCTCAAGATGGGGGTCCAGGTAGAAAGCCACTGTAGGAGTTGTACCACATGCAGTTATCTGGGAAGAGTGGCTCAACAATCCAGGCTCCATTGGTACCACTCCCAGCCGTGGGGGTACCATTTGAGAGGGTAGGGATTGACAATGTTGGTTCCCCTTGACCCCTCAGACATCCTCAGGCAATAGGTTTATCTTGGAAACGGTGGCCCATGCTACCATATATCCTGAGACCATCCCATTAAAGACAGTAACTGTCAAGGCAGTTGCAAAACTGTTGCTTGGCATATTCACTAAGGTTGGCTTCCCTACAGAAGTTGTGTCTGATAGGGAAATCATCTTTATGTCCAAGTATGTGCAAGCCAGGTGGAAAGAAAGTGGGGTCAGGTTTTCATCAGCATATCATCCGCAAACCGATGGCTTAGGTGAGAGGTTCAATAAAACTCTCAACAGCATGATTGGGGCTCTGGAAGAACCCCAGAGGAGAAAATGGGATCTCCTTCTACCATGTTTTCTTTTTGCCTACAGGGAGGTACCCGAAGAAGGGATTGGATTTAGCCCCTCCGATCTTCTTTTGGGTCACCCTGTTAGGGGACCCTTGGCTATAGTCAAGGAAGTGTTTGAGATGCCTACATCCCCCTATCACTACCAATGTAGTGGACTATGTGCTAGGACTAAGGAAGAGAATGGTCCTCCTGATGCCTCATACCAGTGATACGTTGAAGGCTGTTAAAGCTGTGGTGAAACATTGGTATGACTATAAGGCTTCACTTATTGACTGTATCCCAGGCATAAAAGCCCTGATCATGAAAACTATAAGGCCTAGAGCTTTACAGGAAAAATGGTCAGGCCCTTACTCAATAGTGGAGCAACTGGGTGAGATGAACTATTTAGTGGACAGGCCCCAAAAGTGTTTCATGTGAATAGACTGAAGGCTTTATATCCCTAGGGTTAAAACTGCTGTGCTGCTCTTGGCGTCAGATATAGAAGAGGAGGAATCAGAACCCCTTCCTGACCTTTTCCAAGTCAGTCCTTCAGACAGCTCCATTGAGGGTGTCAAAGTGGCCCCTCACCTGACTTCTGTTCAACAAGATAAAGTGAGAACTTTGCAGAGGCAATTCTCCCCCGTGTTTTCCCTAGCTCCTGGCTTGACACCTTGGTGCAAACATGACATTGACACAGGAAATAGTGTACCTTCCAAAAATAGGGGGTACAGAATGTTAGATAAGGTGAGATCCTACATTTAGACAGAGGCCAAAAAGATTCTGGATATTGGGGTGATTGTGCCCTCCAGTAGTCCTTGGTCCAGTCCTGTGGTTCTGGTACCAAAGGCAGGTAGGCTGAGATTCTGTGTGGATTACAGGGCTCTGAATTCTGTCACCAAGACAGATGGTCACCCCTTTCCTAGAACTGATGAGCTGGTGGTTACCTTGGGGGCCTCTGAGTACCTCAGCACTTTTGACCTCACTGCTGGCTATTGGCAAATAGCCCTAGCAGAACATGCCAAGGAGATGACAACATTATCAACTCCAGATGGCCTTTACCAGTTTAGAGAGAATGACATTTGAATTGAAGAATGCACCTGCCACTTTTCAGAGGCTTGTGAATCATGTCCTTAATGGGTTGGATGAATTCTGCTTTATTTTTCTGGATGATATAGCAGTTTTCGGTGCCAACTGGGAGGATCATGTGAAGCACCTCAGAATTGTGATGCAGGCTCTTCAGAAGGCCCATTTGACCATAAAGGCCAGCAAGTGCCAGATTGGTCAACGATCAATGTTCTACCTTGGGCATGAAGTAGGTTTAGGGATGATTCAGCCCCTAACTAGTAAAGTACAAGCAGAACCAGACTGGCCTAATCCCACCACTCAAACTCAAGTGAGAGCCTGTTTAGGTCTCACTGGGTATTACTGAAACCTTATGGCAGTCTATGGCAGCATAGCTTCCTCTTTGACTGCTCTCACAACTCAAAATAAACCCAAGAAGATCTTGTGGTCTGAGGATTGTGGGAAGGCTTTCACTACCTTAAAAGACTCTTTGTGCCAGGCCCCTGTTCTCTGGGCCCCTGACTACAAAATACCTTTTATTGTGCAGGCAGATGCCTCTGACACTGGGATAGGCGTTGGACTATTATAGACAGATGAGAAAGGCAAGGAACACCCAATTGGATTCATCAGTCGCCAGCTTAAGGACAGAGAGCTCAGGTGGTGGACAGTAGAGAAGGTATGTTTCTCTGTTGTGTGGGCCCCAAGGAAGCTGGGGACCTACCTCTATGGGACTCAATTCACTGTGCAAACCGATCATTAGCCCTTAATGTGGCTCATGAAGGGCAAGAATCCAAAGTTGCTCAGGTGGTCAATAAGCCTCCAAGGGTTTGACTTCATCATTGAAGATAGGCCAGGTGTCCAACATAGCGATGCAGAAGGTTTGTTCAGAATGTTTAGTTGACCTCAACAAGAGACCAATCCAGGGGTGGATTAGTTCCCCCTATCCTTGATCTGGGAGGGACGAGTGTTAGGAAAGATTTCCATTTATGTGTAATTTTCCCTCCAGTTCTGAGCCCCCCAACGTTTTGCTTTTGTCTGACCATCCTAGCCTGACTTTTACCAGTGGAGCCCAGCCTTCTGCTGTACTCCATTGGGCTTTAGCTCATCTCGTTAAAGGGGAAACTGACATGCCCTTCAGACTGTCAGTACTTGGAGACTTTGTTTCCCTTAGTCTTTCACTTTGTTGCCATTTCTTGGTAACTTTTTATTAGTGCACAATGTACCTTCCAGTACAGTGTACTGGGTCTCTTTTTTATTTTTAAGACCCTAGACACCCTCAAAGAAGTTTTGGTGATTGTACAAATGTTACCAGTGCAGAACTGGTGGCAGTTAGTTTTTAAAGCATTTTGACTCTTCAATGGCTCAAACCGCTTTTACCGCGTTTGGCCAGAACTGTGGGCAGTGCCTAAAATGGCCATGCCACAAAGTCCTTTGTTCTGTCCTTTGGCCATTTTGTCCCTTAGCCTTCCCCAGGTCGAGTCGACCTGGGAAATTCATTATTTGGTCATGTAGGATCCCATGCAAACCGAAGCTTTCGTGGGCTTCTGCATGCCTTGTGGGTGTGTGCCCAGCATATGGGCTGGACCTGTATAGTTCCAATACACATCCTGGTTGCCAGGATGTCTGGTGTGCTGGGATGACTGGCACCACCGTGGTCCAGGAGTGGTTCACATCTGGGATGGTTGAATGTGAGCAGCTCTTCCATTGGTTGCCCTTCGTTTTGGCACAAAGCAAACTTTGATTAAGAGAAGGCACTCCTCACCCATTCCAGGTCAATCTACGGAGTTCTCACCGAACCTAGTAAAGGAGCCATGTATCCTGAACTGAAGAAACAGATCTCTGGAACTGCTGGAGACACGCTGGAAGGTTTGGAACCCAGACCAAGCTGTTGTCAAATTGAAACCCCTGTTTCTAATCGATCACAGAAGGCCTGTAAGGGCTCTTCGACCCTTTGGAGTAGAGGGACCAACTACTCTCGGAACCTCCTGCTTAACCTGTAAATGAGCTCCTTCAGAAGTGTTCCTGAACTGCCCAATGAACTGACCAGCTTGTTTGGGACCTTTGCTCTGTAATTGCCACCATCTCGAGTCTTGACTTGAGACTTTGGGAACAGTAAGCTCTTGGTTGAAGGCACTCTCCCGCTGATCTTCGTACACCTAGCATTCCTAGGTCAGGAACTAGGAGAGTCTGCCCAAACCCGAGCCTATGCGGTATTTGTGTCACCCCAGTGTGGTCACCAGCTTTGTGGGTGATATGATATGATATATGATATGGCATTTATAACACACCTATACACAAGTGTTTCGAGGTGCGATGAGGCAGGGAGGGGGAACAGAGGGAAGAACAGACAAGTCTCGCAGTCCTGTTTAGGATAAATTGCAGAGGGCAGAGAGTAGAGGCAGGCAGATTTAGACAGAGACTGTTGCAATAGTCTAGCTTAGAGAGAACCAGGGCTCTAGAGACGGTGAGCTTCTGTGGGAAGGAGAGGAAAGGAAGAATACCACTGATGAGAAGCAACTGGTAGTGTGACTTCTTAGAGACGTCAGAGATGTGAGGAGAGAAGGAAAGTGTGGAGTCAAAAATGACCCCAAGGTTTTTAGCCTTGCAGGTGGGAGCAGGAGAGGGCCAAGAGAGGCTGGCCAGAGAGCTGCAGGGAAGGAGGGAGTGGGTGTGCCAATGAGTAAAATCTCAGTCTTACTGGCATCAAGGCAGAGGTCATTTGTGGCACACCACTCCTGTATAGCAGACAGCCAGTCGGCGATGAGGGAAGGAGAGGAGGAGGCCGAGGGTAGCCTGAAAATGAGCTGGGTATCATCTGCATAGCACTGAAAGTTGTGGCAGAGAGAGGCGATGCAGTGGGCAAGGAGTGCCAGGTATTGGTTGAAAAGCCAGGGAGAGAGGTTAGATCCCTGGGGGAAACACCAAAGGTAGAGAAAAAGATATCTGGGAGGAAGGACCCAGGTTGGACTTGGGAGGGTCGGTCACAGAGGAAAGAGGTCAGCCATGCCAGAGCCTGACCAGTGATACCCAGGTTATCACGGAGAAGGTTGAGCAGGATGGCATAGTTGGCAGTGTCAAAGGCAGAAGAGAGATTGAGCAAGATGAGGGCACACAGGATGTTGGAGTCGAGGTTGGAGAGCAGGTCTTCATGGATGTTCAGGAGAGCAATTTCCATGCTTCTGGCAGCTCTGAAGCTGCCATGCCCTCCTGTGCCCTAAGACGAGCTACAGTGTAACTGACCTTATCCCTTCCCTAGAAGTGGATAAAAGGCCACTGTCCCACCACAGACAGAAGTCCGGGAACGCAGCCTCTGAAAGCCGGAGAGACGTACAACTGCGGGACTCAAATCTGTGTGCAAACTGGACTAGACTGGCAAGGTTTGGTCCAGACTGTGTCAAGGGTTGGTTAGAACTTGCATCACTTACCGGTGGCCCCCAGGTGTATCCATAGACATTTACGGACAAGTGTCCCCCAAGGGCCACTCACATTAGTTAGTGTATTGTGAGCTACCACCCTATTCCCGATTCCTGGAAATCACTCTGCCCTCTTGTGGAGACCCTCCTTGAATAGTGAAACTCTATGCTTCATCAACTCACCCCCTTCCTGAGACAATACAGCCCCTTGAAGAAGACCCATTTTGTACTTTAACGCACGATTGAGCGCTGACACTCTAAACATACTTTTGAGCACAAGGCTCCACACTTTGTAGGGATTGGACTGCCTACTAGTTAGAGTTCAGATTCTTGAAGAATTGCTTAAAGTATATTTCCACTGTCTGACCCTCTTCTGTTAAAGGTTGCAAATCCATACTTGCTTAATATTGCTTTAGGACAACAGTTAATGTATATATGTTCACTAGTAAAAGGTTGGGTTAGAATTATTGATATTACTAACCTTCGCCAATGCTACCTTGTTTGGTCGGGCTTGTCCAGAATGTTACCCTGTTCCAGGAAACTAGGCTGGCCTTTAGAACCTCTGCCCATCAGGTCAGAGTTCAGAAATCCATTTTATCACCCTCTGGAAATGATATTCTGAACTTGTAAAGACATGTATGGCATCAATGAAAAGATACTGGACAGCCATGTCAACTCCTGTATGGAACAAGGAAATATCCATGGACCATCGAATTTCAACGTCTGGCAGTACAAAAAACCAAGCATCCTCAACTATCAACATACTAACAGTAAAACTCACCAGCAGAGATTACAAGCACAGCACGACATGCACCCTGGAAACCGGCATCAGTCACCCCTGAGATGCGGCCACAAGTGGTGACATTGATTGCAGGCATATGAGTTCTGCACACCCACTGTCAGGTGTTACATGTGCCTTTGGGTCACTGTGAGAAACCTGAAGATACTGTCATATTTACTCCCCAGGAATCTTCTATTCAGGTGGCCAGGGAAGGGCCATCACTTTTGGTTCCCGACCCTGGTGGTGGTCTAGCGAGGGAGGATCACCTGAGTGGAGGGTCCTTGGGGATTAGGGAGAGGGTGCCAGAGGGTGAGACACAGTATCACCCCTTTCCTGACATTGACTTACACTACCCTCCCTCAGCCTTTATAGGATATTTCTGTCCATATCCTAATTTCCCCCTGAAATGACACAAAGTACTGAGAAGAAAAAGATGCCTCAGAGAGTAATAGATACTACCTATAGGAAACACCACTATAGTACGGGGACGAAGAAGAGGAATCCCGATGACTACAGGGCTGAAGGTCAGATATGCCCCAGTAATTGGCCTAATTGGAATCAGGCAAACCAGGTGAGTGAATCACACCTGATGTCCCTTGATGGGGTTCAGGTGTATAAAAGGTGGCACACCAGAGAAAGAGAAAGAATTAGCTCCCTTGGTGGAAGGAATGAGAGCTCCCTTGTTGGAAGGAGCGAGTGCTGCCTTAGTGGTACAAGAGAAAGCAGCAGGAAAGCCAAGATGGACTGTTGGGAACCGGAGGAGAGCAAAATGTGAGAATGCTGAAAACCTGCAGAGGACCGTGCTCTACTGAAGCGTAGCATGGAGCCATGTCTCCAGGGAGCTGGTGAGATTGGAGGAAGCAAGCTGTGTGAAGGGTCATCCCTTCCCATCTGGTTCTGCAGTACTTGTTCTGTTCCCCTGGGCAGAGGAGCGGGTCCAGGAGTGCCTGAGGGGCAGGTGGTGAGACCCTGACTTTATTCCTTGAGAGGTCCTGAGAGCAGAGGAGCTACAGCATCCAGTAACGCACCAGTGAGTTCCTGTGTGTGAAAAAACCCAGTACGGGAGTGAAAGAAGGGAAGATATACATTGTAACAGAGAGGGCATGTGCCACTGGTATATTTGTAAACACTTCCGAACTGAAGTATGAATAAGGACAATCGAATGATACGTTAACAATGCAGTACGTTCAAACTATGTAGAAAAGTGATCGCGTACAGAAGATTTGCACATTTCTGAAAGCCTTTTGAGCAACCGAGAAAGACTGATATGTTGACAACAGAATACTTTGAAACTGGGCATCAGAGTGATAATTTGCACTGCTTTTAAAGTCTCTGGCTATCTGAGGAAGAATGAAAAGTAGCTAACACACTACAAATGAAGAGAAAGTATTTAAAAGCTGTCAAGCAAACAGCAGAAGGTGGGCAGTGAAGTGGGGCGAAAAGAAAACCCTAATTAAGGACTACCCCCTAACTAAGTAAGGACCACCTAATGTCTTCCTCCCTCCACTTGCCCTTTTTTATCCCTGTGGTTGGTGCCCTTTCCCTAACCTCCCTTCTTTCCTTTTCTTCTGTTTCGTGTGTTGCAAGAACAAGAAAAATACAAAACAACCAAAAATTAAAAATAAATTAAAAAAGACTCTTTTCAGAGCCACCTTTCACAGTTAAAAAACAGAATTGCCAATGAAAACATGCAGGCCACCGCGCAGCCTATAAGCTCTGTGCAGCAAATAATGCGAGGGGTATCTCCGTCAAAAACATTGCACTCATTCCCAAAAGGAAGTGGTGGCTCTGAAAAGAGCCTTTTTTGTGTTGTTCGTTTTTGGAAGGTTTAAGTGGTCGATACCTACTGGGGAATGTTTGCTATACTTGAAAAAAGCGGTCCACTGCATTTTGAATATCAAGCAGAAACAGCTGATTGCCAGCATCAGTAAGATGGACTCCATCTGTACGAACAATGTTGATACTACTAAAGTAATGTTTTCATTGTGGAAGGAGAACATGCCAACGTCCTGCAAAAAGGCACAAACAGCATTGTTCACATTGTGTCTCCCTTTCGCCATTTGCGGACCAAATGAGGAAGAACGCAGCCACATCTGTCTCTGGGCAATGCGAGAAAAAATTACTTGAGACTTTGGAAACATGTCCATGAAGTGTCTCCTTCATCGCAAACTACAGTGAGATTCCGGTAACATGTCCTAAACTGTTCCCTCCACAATGAATAATAATGTCTGGATGATTGTGCATCATCAAATTGGCACAAAGAGGAACCACATGCAGCTACTTCATCCCACGTACTCCATACCAGTGCACTCCACATGATGGAACACAAGGGTGCAGCCACTCAACAGCGTTCTGCATGCACGTCCAACTAGTGTATCCAAGAGTCACCCAAAAGCCACCTGTACAACACAGCCATAACCATAGCCATCTGCACTCCTATTTGCAATCACCCCTTCTGCCACAATCTCTCAGTAGACACCACACCCAGGAAACCTTATTGACCAATCCCCATGCCTTCACAGTCCCATTTCAATGTCTGCCACCCTCAAAAGACCTGCATGTGGCACGTGCGCTCCTCCCACTGCTGCGGTGTCTGCAGACATATTGTCCTTTGTCGCGGGTGCGGGAACACATTTCAACAAAGGTAGAGGATCCCCTCTTTATTGGTAGCTCTTGTTTTTTTTTTTTTACAGGTGCTTGTAAACAAACACCTTTTTTAAAATATTTTTTGGGGATTGATCTCTTCTTCTCTTCTTCTCCCTCTTACAATATTACACAAGCTTCTCCAAAATAGCTTTTAGATTCTGGAACACAAGAGCATTTTCAATCTCAGCATCGAACAAAAAAGCAGCCATGCCTCCGTCCGTTTACAAGACACCTTTCCTTCTCGACCTCGAAAGAAAGTACATCAGGATTGTTCCAGACTGGTCTAGGTGGTAAGCATGAGAAAATCACTGTTGTAGTGGGAAAAAGACACATCAGTGCTTTCATCAACTCCTTCAGTTCACAGAGCAAAATTACAGCAGTGCTAAAAGCCACATGCAGTGCTCCACAATGCAGCACTAGTACGTCAACAGCATTCCAAGTGGCCACATCGCTGCACTCTGCAATCACAGCTTGCAAACTCGACAGAGCCACACTGCACCACAAAGCATGCACTCCTTCCATACCAAAATTGTCATCAACACGGCTACCCTGGGCATATCTATACAGTTCGCCCACAAACGAATCTCCCACGATGAGCACTCTCACTCACTGCATCTCCGCCATCATCACGGTACACAGCAATAAAAAAAGTATTACAACCCCTTCCTGTTAAGCACACCTTCAACACTTGATTGGATAATCTGCAGTCCCATTTCCATGCCAAGCATACAAAGAAGGACAGCATGTGGCAAGTGCGCTTCCCCAACTACTGCAAAGGCCATGCCCCAGTAAAGAAGGGGCAGTCCTTCTTCCCTTTACACTACTCTTTTTCCAGCACTCCCTCATTGGGTACTGTTAAACAGTCACACACTCATCCATCAATCACATCCAAGACCTCTGAACCTAACACTATCTTCTCTGTTCAACAATCCATGCTTACCATTAAACACTCAGACTACAACTCTCCTGTGATTCAAAAGCACGTCCACTGGAATGTACTGTAAAACTATCCAAGATTTATGCATCCAGATTCATCCACATCACCACCATATACCACAACCTACAGGTATCAACATTTTGTATACAGTACATTTGCAAATCTGTTATACATGCTTCTCAACAGGGTACCTGCCACTGAACCTACATAACGTACTCAAAAAGCATACTGTAATTTCTCCCATAACCTACCATCAAATTCCACCTACAATGGTATGTGCTTTCAAAGTTTGCATTTACCCATATCAGTCATTGTACTATCTAAACGGTTACACTCTTCTTTCCTTCTGTCAATTATACAACTGTTTCACCCACTAACGCACCTCCTATGAAATTCATAAAATTATCACAGAAAAGGATCACTGAATGAACCCTACCAAACTAAACCAGAGACAAACATTGCATGCATCACAACAGGGTGCCTGCCACTTACCTTGGACACTTAAAATAATGCAACATTACTTGAAAACCAAAACAATGGGGCCGATTCATAGAACAAATGTGCGCCGAAAAGGGAAGCGCAAGCTTGAAAATCGCAGCACTTGCATGCCAAAGCCGCGCACGTCGATACATGGAATTCAGTGCGCGTGTAAATCCTGGGATGTGCGCTAAAATCATGGGTGGCGCACGCGGGCGCACACGTCATTAAACGGCGTGTGCTACGCGCACAGGGAAATCGCACATAGCGCAGCGTACACAACAGAAGTGGGCGGAACACGGGGCATAACACGCGGAATGGGGAACAACGCGTGAAAATGTGAGTGTTACGGGGGAAGTAAAGGAGGTAAATGCTCGCAACGCCCACACGCGCACCAACAACACGTATTCATAGAATCGAACAGGGGAAAGCCGTGCACCAAAAAAGACACGCTAAACCGGAAACACGTACGCCAGCAGGCGTAAGCGGCCCCGCGCAGCATAAAAGTGTGCGCAAACAACAAACAAGCTCAGATGCTATGATGAATATACCATTCCTCGCAGCAGTGGTCGTGGGAAACCGCAGGAGGAGGAGGATAGCTGGCCCCGCATTTTTTTTACTTAGGACCATCCTTTTTTGGGATGCCTGATGACCAGGTGTATGGGAGGTACAGGTTTCCACCACACATAATCCTAGACCTGGTGAGGGAGTGGGAGAATGACCTCACATCACCCACCCTGTGCTCGCAAGCACAGCCCCTTGGAAAAGGTGCTCAATGTACTGCACTTCTTGGCTACTGGGTCATTTCAGCAGACAAGTGCCATAGTGGGGGGTGTGTCACAGGCCACATAGTCACGCTGCCTACACCAGGTTTTGGCCATCAAGACTGCAAGCCACTCAGTCCGCAGGCATATATACATGCCCAGAACACCTGCAGAAAGGCAGGCCATGGTCCAGGACTTTTACGGGGTGGCACACTTCTCCAAAGTGCTAGGTGCCATTGATTGCACCCGTGTGGCTCTACGTCCTCCCAGGGCCACTGAGCACATATATCGAAACCGCAAGCACTGGCATTCAATCAACGTGCAGGTAGTATGTGATGCCAAGGGAATCATCACTTCAGTATAGGCCAACTATCCAGGCTCAAGCCATGATAGTTTCATTTTCAGAATGTCACCACTAAACCGGGACCTGGAAGCTGGGCAGCATGGCGAAACATGGCTGATTGGTGAGTATAAATGCCTCTGCACATGCATGCATGTCAGATATTGACTAATGTGAAAACCCCACTAATGATAGCCATCATCACCTCCCCAGGGGACAGTGCCTACCCTCTGAGCACCTACATGATGACGCCAATTCGGAACCCCACCACACCACCTGAGGTAGGATACAGCACAGCCCATATTGCAACCTGGGGCATAGTGGAGCGCACATTCGGAGTGTTCAAGTCACTCTTTCGCTCGCTTGACCGCTCTGGTGGGCAGCTGCTATATGCGCCTCCAGTAGTGTACAGGATCATAGTGACAGCATGTGTCCTGCACAACGTTGCAACCCAGCGGGGTGTGGCGGTGGTCATGGTGGTGCCCCCATGCCCCCAACCACATGCACGGCCGCTGCGCATGGGAGGTGAAAGGGCACGTGGTGAGGCAGCCCGTCACCAGCTAGTGGCAAATTACTTCACATAAAATCCCACCCCTGCGGAGTGCACACAGCCCTGGCACATACCAGCTGACAATCAATGATGATGACAAAAGGGACAGTCAACTGTCACAACCATACCAGCCTGAGTTTGTTCACCTGGAAGTGTTACATTGTGTGCATCCCTAGCTACTTAAATACACCCAATGCTGTGTCACAAAAAGCCACACATTTATGCAGCATGAACAACTACCCCGTTGCAAAATACCACATCAAAATAGTGGCATGTCACCCAACCCCTCCCCATCTCAGCTACCCAACACACCATGGCATGGCATGCAATGTGAAAGCAACCAAATGCATGCATAACACATGACACAAGTGTCACAAAGTGCACTGTCCCAAATGGAAACAGGCCACAGACAATATGCTCCCAGTAATCAATCAAAACCAGCACACATGAACAAATACTTACCAGCATTACAAAACAGCAGCACAGGATGAAACAGTGGCAATATATGATAGTATAAAATTAAAGTAGTGCAAGTCTCACAACCTGACTAAGGCAGCACATCGACCCCTTCCAACTGCAGAGTGTTGCTGTCAGGCAAATGTGTCAGTATACTGCATAGAACATGAACTGCATCTGCAAAGGAGACGAACTTGTGAAGACATGAAGAAGCCACATGTATATAAGGAGAAAGACATGGATGCACAAGCTTATATCAATACACCATGTGGTGTAGAATCCAATAACAATCCCCACTAGGGATGTACACACAGTTTTGACTACAGACTGCCCGCACAACTCATGGGAGCCCAATGTCACTGTGTAAGTTACTGTCACTTGGTCACACCCTTTGCAAGCCCATGGAGAGGGGAAGCAGGAGGGGTGTGTGTGCCAGGAACCCAAGCATCTAACCCAAAGACAGGACAAGCCTGCATATGCCCAGCTGGAATACACAGTGGATGCCCACGGGAGCCACACAAAGCAACACACTGTAAAAAAATATAAAATAAAAATAAAAAATGGCCATGTGTGGACTAAGGGTGGGGGGAGGCCACCCAGGAAGGACGAGGTACAGGGCGCACCCCAACACCCACATGCATGGATGTTGAGAACAAAAAAATAACTCCATGGGCTCATGGCCTGCACGGCTACGCTACAGTGGGAGAACTTCTGTCGCTGCCATCACCCTCTGCTGCTACATCAGGAGGTGGCCGTGATATGGGAGGCAGCCCACGCAAAGCCCTGGTATGGTCCTCCATGGCAGCAAGCATGCAGGTCTGGAAGGTTTGATTCTGCAGGATGATGGTACGGAGATCCCCATGCAGCACCTCACGGGTAGCACGCATTTCTGCCTGCATGGCCTCGCGTGATGCCCGGATCTCCGCACGGGTTGCCTAGAGTTCAGCTGAGAGTGAACGTGAGAGCTGCTCCAGCTGCTGTTCTGACCTAAAATTCCGGGAAACCTCAAGTTCACCCAGAGTATCTCTGAGGAACCTGTGTTCTAACCTCAGGGCTTCCCTGTGGGCCTGGGACTCTGCAGATATGGCTGTGCGCAGAGTCTTCAGTCCAGCCCGTCGGTCCCTGTTGGACGCCAACATGTCCTCCCTGTGTGAGTGGCAAATAGAGTCTGTTGCCTGCTGCTAGAGCTCCATCTGCCTTTCAGGGGGAAGAATGGAAGTGGCCACCCTATCCATTGCCTGAGCCATCATTTCACACGATGCACCCTGTTGCGCTACTATACTGTACCATGGAGTTCTCCCACATAGTATTGCCTGGTGGCCCCCGGCCACCGCGTTGGCGGGCACCACACCTGTTTGGGGCAAGGCGATCTGCACCTTGCTGTGCTGGCACTGCCTGAGGCTGCAGGACTGCCTTCCTCCTTTGATCTGCTGGGCCAGGAACAGGAGCAAATATTGTGGAGTGTGACCCTGCATCCGTAACCGCCAAAGGCGGACTTTCCAACACTGAAATCCCCATAGAGGGGTCTACCCCCGGTGCACTTGGGTTGGACAGAACAGCATCCCTGCCAGAAACACTCACCTGCGACGGCACATATGTCTCAATGTCCGATTCAGCACCTGATTCATAAAGGTCTGCAGAGGTGTACCCAGCGACACCCATGGACAGCATGGTCTGTAGGACAAATGGGTTTTCACCCACCCTCACCCCACATCTTCCAGTGGTGCCCGGATGTGGCTGTGATTCATCCGGGGTCTGCACCATCTCCTCCTCCTCAACAGCATCAAGTGCCTCATCACCTGCAAAAACATGAAAGATAACAAATGGAAACAGGCATGAGCACCATAGCACACACATAGGCCTGACGAAGCAGAGATCCAGTACATAAATTACACATGTCCCACATGACAATAACCCTGGCATGCATGCACTGTCAATGAGTTGGAAGGGGAGGCAAAAAGCAGACACTGAGGTCTCCAAGATGGAAAAGCAACACATGTGCTGCATGCTGGATAGCACTGGCATTACACATTAGCCTGTGAGTGGCATGTCCAATACACATACATGACACATGCCAGCACACAGATGGCACGTAGCATAGCCATGGTACATTTGACAAGTACAGCCATATGGAAGGAAATAAGTACTGTCACCCATCCATGTGAGTTGGACATCATGAGATAAAACATGCAAAATGGTGTGACAAAACACGCAAGTGCCACACGCGGCAACAAATCCAGTGTTCACTGATGCAGTGAAGGCAGGCAGATGGATACATCAATGGTTGGTCACTTCAACATGACAGAAGACATCAGTCATGTTCAACATTCAAACAGGGTCCAAAAATGATTGTGTACAGGCCATTACTCAATCAGCCTGAATGTTGAAATCATTCCCATAACAAGGTAATAAATGTGGGCCATTGTGGGGTGTAATCTATGACTGAAGTATGTTAAGTTAGTGGCAGTGCGGGAAAAACATGTGCGGTAAAAATGGCAAGGATGAAAACAATCAGGCTGAATGAACATGAAAACATTTTGAACAATGTTGATGCAAGATGACAGTTGAAGGTCAACGGCAGTAATTGCCAACTGTGGTCAGAAGGGATATTATCATACTCAAACCCAAGGCCGGGGAATGGTTTGGAGGGACCACATGGGTGACCCACACCAGTCATGACTACACAGCCTCACCTGGCACTCAATCAGAACACATCGCCCAAGCAACATACACATGGATTGCACACACATGCATGGGCACTCACCGGACAATGCTTCAAGATCTGGTCGGTCTCCCAAGCCTCGGATCTGATCAGATCAGACCCATGTTCAGTGAGTTGGAAGTTCTCTGGTGGAGATCCACTGCCAGTCACGAGTAGAGCATGATTGGAAGCCAGCTTGTTCTTTGCTCTGCGTTTCAGGTCATTCCACCGCTTATAGCAATCATCAGCTGTGCGCTTCACGAATCCAAGGGAAATAATGAGGGTTGCAATGGTCTGCCTGTGGGTCCTACGTTGAGCAGGCTTAGTCTTGCACCCTGCAGTCACCACCATTTTGAGGCTATGTGCCAACACATAGGCCACAAGTGCATCTAGTTCGGCGTCATTGAAACTAGGCTTCCTTGACGTGCCAGAGTGTGTAGCCGTGTCTGAGGTCCCAGCCTGTAGTGCAAGATTACCCGTCTTCCTCTTGGAAGGTGGTACGGATCCTGAGTGGCTTACGCTGCTCTGGTTGGTAGGGGCAGAAGCGCAGGTGGACTGGGCACTGGAAGTTTCAAAGGCACACTGACCAAAGGTCTCACTGCAGGCATTGGCTGCAGGGTGATGTTGGCAGGACCAACCTCGGTGTGATGAACTTGGACTGACACTGTCCCGGCTGGGAGACTCGGAGCTGGGGTGGATTGAGCTGCAGCTGCCCCTGCAGCCTCCTCACCCTGGTTACTTGGGGCAGCAGATGACATTGCTGCCCTAGATCCACGTGGCCTGGTGACAGCAACTTTCACTGTCACACGTGGCTTAGACTTGGTGACACAGAAGTCAGCCTGGGAGTCATCCTGTGCCGGTTCAGTTGACAATATGGACCGGTTTAATAAGGGCTGAGCTGGGATGGTGTCAGCTACCAACCATGGGTTGACGTAAGGCCCAGCTCTCCTCCCATGTTGTCATCTCTTCGGGGAGTGAGGAGTCTGGTGCCGTGTCCCAGGCTGCAGCTGCCGAGGGTAGGTTCAAGAGGCAGAGGTCGGAGGTGGACTCCTCGGCAGCAGAAGGGGCAGTTGAGACCCCAGAGGGTCCAATGGAGGAAGATGGCACAGAGTCATCCAGGTTGGTGGGGGATTTGGTGGAGGAGGAGGCCGTGGAAGGGACACACACGGGGTCTGGAGGGAGGGATTCCACTGATGCTAGTGGTGCAGTCCAGGGGCAGGGACAGGAGGCAGCACAGGCCGCCGCGGAGGTGCCTGTGTGTAATCCTGTCCCCGATCCTGTGACTGCATCATCCGGCACCAGCAGGGATGCCTATGTCCAGACCCCTTTTCAGGGAGGGGATGAGCGCACAACAGCTGGCCTTCCTCTCCCTGCGGACGTGGCAATCCGGGACCGGGTTGAGCCTGTCCTGGCTGGGATGGCGTTGCGTTTACGGAGCATGCAAGCTGACCTGCATTGTTTTCGTGAAGGCACGTCATCTCGGATGCCTCTTTGACCACGTTGACCTACTAGGACGGGTCACCAGTGCTGGATTCCTCCGTGTGCTGGACCTTCTTCCGACCCCCTCCTCACCTGAACCCCTTATGCACCAGTCACCCTCCGTGCCCATGTATCACGTGGGTACCCTGTGGAGCTGCCTCTGACCCAGCGGCCAGGCTGGTGGAGGACACATCCCTGCCATAGTCGGGAGTCAGACGTCCAGCAGGGGTGGCCACCCCAACAACTGCACCCCAGCAGGAGGAGGACATGCAGGCAGCAAGAGGCAGGGCACAGGCACAGCAGCAGCAGGCTCAAGGTGGGAGCAATGATGGCTCTGGGCCATCAACATCAGAGGGGCATGCATTGGCTGGAGGGCAAGAGGACCCCAGAATGTGAGTGTCTTCCGTATGGCAGCAGTTGGGCCAGCACATAGATGCGGAGCAGCGGCGGGCGGAAGAGGCACGGCTCACTATGGTCAGGGCGGAGAACTCCATGCGCAGGGCGCTGAGGCGAGCCGAGTGCCTCGAGGCAATTCGCAGGGAGTTGGAGGTGGACATGGCATCGTCCCTGCGAAACCTCGGGCCACGGAACAGGCCCGCCTCCAGGACATAGACCAGGAGTTCGATGATGCCCTGGCCCGGGAAATCCAAAAGTGAGCTGTAGGACTTTCCCGCCAACATTGTATATAGTTCGTAGTTTTCCTAAAAGGTTTCCTTTATCTTTTTCATTCATTTGGGGCGCTTGGACTATGCCCCACCTTTTTGTATATAGTTCTTTATTAGGTAGTTTTTTTGCTAGATTTTATTTCATTTGTTGGGCTCATGGACCCTGGATTACTTCTTTGTACATAGATGAACAGTGGATTTATCTATTATTATTTTTCTCACCATGGAGCAATGGATTTTACTATTTCCGTTTCCTTTGGATTTGCTTTGGTTGCCGGAGACTTTGGACACATTTTCATTTGGATTTATTTGGATTCAGACTTCATATTTTTTTGTGTGTTTTGGACATGCTGCATTTCATCTTTTTTAAAAATGTGTATCTTTTCATTTGATTACATTCTTTTTGTGTTCAATACATTTTTGTTTATTACTTTGATGTGTGGTATTCTCTCATTGGTTTCATGCATGTCACGGTGTAGGTTTTCACAATCACCAGCACCCATTGTGTGTGTGTGACAGACATGTGTTGATGTACATACATGCCATTTGGGTTGTATCATGTAATGGGCATTTCAATGTGGGGTGGATGGGATACTTGGTTGGGTCTTTGCACAGGGGTGGCGTGTGGTGGGGATTGGGAGGCCCATGATTGTGGATCATGATCACGTGTTGGGGGGACATGAGTCGGGGCCTAATGGCAGGTGCCGTCAACGCTGGGTGGGTGTGCAGGGGGACATGAGTCAGTGTTCACTGGTGCATGGTGACATGTGTGCTGGCTGGGGAGCATGGGCTGGGTGGATGTGCTGCCTGCGGGGCATGGCCAGGGGTGCAGGGTTGTCCCATGTGGTGTGGGCTCCCTGCAGGGCCTGGGGAAAGGGAAGAGGGCACACCTGGGAGGTCCCATGTTAGGCTGAAACCTGTGCAGTTCCCTCTGGGACCACTGGAAAAGATTTAGGACTACAGGTGTTTGGCAGTAAACCCACTTGGTAGCAGTCTGTACCACACAGATTCACTTGGTAGCTGTGGCTGAGCAATCAGACTTCCCTCAAGAAGAGTTATACAGTATGTGGAGTATACAACATAGGGCAATTCTTCACAGTAAGACAAGCAAACATGCAACAAGGCTTCAGTGTAAAGATATAAAGGTATTTATTTATAACGACACATCTATAGAAAACACTCTGGCACTATTACGGCAAACACTTCAATTACAATTACTCTACGAAGAAAAAGATCAATCCCCCTAACAATAGTTCGACAAGTCTAGGTTTTACCAGCATCACTTATTTGCAAGGCAAGAAGACAAGAACCACGGTAGATCATAAAGTTCAGAGGCCAGGCCCACTCGGAGAGAGGCGAGGCGATATGTCCCAAAAAGTATCTTAGTGGAAATGCGTTTGAGTCTTTGTAGCAAATTGTTATCGGCAGATTGGACCAGTTCAGAACAATGCACTAGAGAAAGCTTGGAGGCGACCCTATGGAGAGGCGAGGATTAAGACACCTCACTCTATCCGGCAACAAGGGAAGCCAGGTGGACACAGTACCTTGATTGTGGAGAGACAGCTCCGACGGGGGCAGTTGTTCCTGGTGGTGGGTGCACATCCGGTCTTTGCCAAGAGAAGAGAGGATCTCGTCGTCGAAGGAAAGTTGAAGGTCGTTGCACCACCAGGGAAGAGACCAGCCGCGGAGTGCTCCGTCACAAGGCACCACCTTTTGGTCGCAGTACAGGGGTAGTGGCTATCCAGTTGCTGAGGCGCTCTGCACGGGCAATTCGACCACTGCGTCCTGAGGCAAAGAAAAAGCAAAGGGGACTGGTTGTTCCCACCAGTCAGGGGAAGAGACTCTCCGGCAGGGAGATCTCCTCTGTCGTCGGGAAGTGGTGAGTCGGTTCAGCAGGGCTCCACCGGAGGTGTCGTCGTTGCAGGTCGGCTCAGCTTTACCCTCGTCGGATTCTTAGGTCCTGTGGCGACTTCTGAAGATCCAGTCCCAAAAGCCCTGCTTTTATGCAGAAAACCCCTATTGATTCATCCTAGCTGTCAATTAACACATGCTAAGTGGTGAGCGGGGAGGCTCACCACTTGGGCCAATCACACCAGAGTGCGATTGGAGTTGGCAAGGCAACTCGGTCCAGGGTGCCTAAACCCCCTCCCACACCCCTGTGGTAACCCAGACAGAATGGCACCACGTTGGAGGGTCTCTGTACAGAAGCCCACAAAAAGTGGAACAAAGGGCTCAACCTTTGGTTTAGGAGTCACAGAGACGAACACAGACGCCATTTTAAAAACCGAGTTCTGGCAGAAAATACCATCCGATAGACTTATTTAAGATAAGTAGATCGGTGGTATGTTAGAGACTAACGAGAAAAAGTATCAATCTATAACAATGGCTGCCACCAGTGTTAGGCCTAAATCTTTTGCAATGGTCCCAGAGGGAACTGCACAGGTTTCCGCCTAACATCCCACACTGCCAAATTGTGTGTGAAACTTCCCATGCAACCCCAAGCTACACATACCCGGCTCACACAAGGCCTATCGCATGTAATTCTCCATGCGCACCCCTCAGAATACACATACCCCGCTCCCCAAGGCCTATCGCGTGTGATTCTCCACGCGCACCCCTCAGAATACACGTACCCCGCTCCCCAAGGCCTATCACGTGTGATTCTCCATGCGCACCCCTCAGAATACACATACCCCGCTCGCACAAGGCCTATCGCGTGTGATTCTCCATGCGCACCCCTCAGAATACATGTACCCTGCTCCCCAAGGTCTATCGCGTGTGATTCTCCACGCGCACACCTCAAAATACACGTACCCCGCTCTTCAAGGCCTATCACATGTGAATCTACCCGTGCACCCCCCAAATGCACTGTCCCATCCCTGTGAACTGGTGGAAGGTTAGCGCGGCCCTTTGCACTGCATTGGGGATTTCAATGCCTTATCCTTGCGCAAGGGGCGTTCTTGGGGGCGTAACTGGCGCTGCGGGATGTTCTCTGCACCAGCGCTCAAAATGGCTTGGATATTCCATGAATTCGCAGTGCGCCAGAATGCTGTTTGGCGCACACGGCTGGCGCACGCTGTCGCACGTTAGCTCTCTGCGCTGCTCGCGTGTGCTGCATCTTCACTGAAATCTATGAATTACCCTGAATGTGTCTGTCCATTGACAACAGTATCATTCATAAATGTGGATAAATAAATCAAGCAACTGAAATAATTTCTCCACTCATGTAGCAAGCAAATATCTGCAGAAAAGTGAATGGAATTGCACACACCAAAACATTCTCCTTTCAAATCTGCACATATTTCTGAACCTTTTTCTCACCCTTCTAGAATTAGGACTAATCCATTTTCAAACTAAATAGTCCTACACCAATACACACACATGATACAGTGCAAGTCATACAACACACTCACTTACAAATAAACCACTTACCCCCTTACCAAACATGCTGATGCTCCCAAGTCCCCATTCATATACAAAGCTATTCAATTAAACACACACACACTAACTCTTCCTGCCAACACATCCCCCTACACTTTTAAATAATGTGTTCTCCAAATGCAATCACTATGCCATTAACAAACATATTTTACTACAATCTTCTTGTACAGTCCCAGTACCGACCTCTGTCCTGAAAGCCACTGGCGTGTCAACTTGAAAATACAACCTAGAATACACCTACTCTCAACAATCAACAAAGTAAGTACAATACAATCATAGTGTTTTACGTCTTACTGAGAGAGTGCAGTGTTCTTGTATTGTAAGATACACAATTCCATCAACCCACTGGTATTTGCTTAATTCTTACTCATTATGCCTCTACAGTTCCTTACTTTATATTATCATCTCGCCACCATTATACTAACCCCCAGATAGCAATATAGCATTCCCAACCTAAAGTTACAACCCATTACACAATCACACACCTCTATTTATATGCCTACCCTCATATTCAACCACTCATGCACAGTGCACACATATACATTTCAAAATCTGTACATCCACACTTTACTTTTCCAACAGCTACCATGGAATGCCTACCAAACAGCAACTCCATAGAAAACAATGCAGAAATAGATTAGCTCAACTTAAAAGCATAGAAAGTAGCCATCCACCACTAAAAGAATGTGTACAGAAAGTTCAAAAGAGAACAGCTAATACAGTCACTAATGAAAACGAAAGCACCTACCAGTAAGGAAACTGTAATTCCTCTGTCAAAATGTAGAAATGAAAAGAAATATAGTAAAAAGAGTGCAACTCTCAGTACTGCTAAAAGAGCACATACAAATGGTAATATCAGTACAAGGAAGCATTCCAAAAAATCTATTTTACAAAAAAATGTCCACTACAGAGTCCTTCACAACCTTATAAATAGAGGGGAGAAATCACGCTCAGCCCTTAATACCTACCAAAGAAAAGTAATCTTGGAAGCTCTTGTAGACAGTGCAATGCTCCTCAAACTTTATATTAATTTTAAACAGAATGAAACCACTAACAAAATTAATTTGTAAACTACCACCACTACTTCGAAACAAACACAATATCAGCATAGATACCTTTGGCAACATCTGTACAGGTGAGTGGAGTCACACCACCAGCACAGAGCCATACTTCAATGAAGAATCATACAAACAAGAGCAAACAAACCAAATTGCCATACATAGCAGTGGGCAAGTGTATGAAAAGGTAGACAATACCATAATGGAAGAAGAAACTCTGCTTTCACAAATATCCCCCTCAAACTTAGATTCCACTCTCCATTCCACCGAACCAATATGCCCCATCTACAAATGGCCTTGCACATCAATGTGTAACGTTCACCAAAACTCTATCAAATCTTTGCAGTAGTTCCTCAATAGTTCCTCAATCACTATGTGAAAGCCAACAACAAAGGAAAAATGAAAATACTACAAACTATGGACTCCTGTCCAGTGCGCAAATACACAGGACTATGAGGACATTCCTTAGCCTGCATTTCTGGACCTGCTTGCAAAAACACCTTCCACCATATCAAAATGTTAGGAACACACCATTCTACTGTAAGAAATCTCGTTTACAAACTATGCTATGCAAAAAGTCCAGCTTTAGCACTGAAACATTTAAATGATGTTCTCCTACATGGTACAGCTGCTCATACAAATAGACCACATCCAAAGGAAATATTTCGGAACTGAAGAGGACTTACAAACTCCAGCTCTTTCAGAAAACAGTAGCAACAGCTTTGCAAATGTCAACTTTCTATGTCACACATACAAAAAAGAAATACGAAAGTTTAAAAGCTCATCTGCTGAAGTGCTAAACGAAGTATGTATGTGTTTTCGCAGAACTTTCTATACAAAGAGAACGAAAACTATAGATATAGTGCACAGAATTGAAGACAACGACGAATCCCAATGGTTTCAATTAGCTCTCTACCTTATAGCAGAAAACACATATGGAATTAATAACACGTCCATACTGTGCACTACTGCACTGCAAAACCTGACAATAACCCAATGCCTTCATGTGCTATCAGTAATAATTTGAAAATATTTCCACTGCCAAACGCACTCCAACAGCTTTATTTTTATGAGAGCATTATAATCCAAACAGTACACCCATTTCAAGCAATAATACAACTTCAACCAAAAACTGCAAAATTGCCTCCCACCAAATTACTAAGAGGCATTTGTGGGAAAGTAGTTTATTTACCATTAGATCTCAACGAAAATGTAGACACTCTACGAGTACAAAGGTCAATAGAACAATCTTTGATTGATCCTCGTAAATGGTGTACCTAAAAAAGACAAAAAAGTTTGGCAGCAGCTAGTGGATGTAAACAAAGTCAGGAAAGCCTTTCAATATCTTAAAGAGAAAAATTAATACTACAAAGAAATAAACATTGATGAAAACCTGAGAGAAACCACTGCAATAATTCAGGACTCCTCAACAACTGGCCAATTTGAACTTCTAGATCCTGCTGCAGCCTCCAATGTTTTAGATCACTATACAATTCACCCACTGCACTCCAAAGACACCATAGACAATGCACTAGAAACATATCAAATGCAGCAAGCCAAAGTATTGCCAATCAGTATATGGGAAAAAAGTGTAGAAGCACAAGCCTTTCCTCTACTCTTTCTTACTGGAAAGGTGGAAGATACGATGAAAGATGCACACAATTAACATCATCAGATTACTGCTCTTTATGAATGTGTTCTAAAGACCATAGATCAAGACAAAACATGTCGTAATCTAAGACCCTAGATTAAGACACCTCCTCTTTGAAAGTGAACTAGCAACGCTATGTTATAGAGATGAACACATGTTGAAAACAGGTTACCATTTTCAAAACATGTCTGCTATACAGCTCCTTCAAAAGGAGCAAGGCAAAGAGGAAGTTTTACAGTTAAGTATTACAAATCTCTTCACAAACATGCGTGGTACGAAAGAGTATTGGTTCTGGCGGCACTCAGATGTACGGTGTATGCTACGGTACCTCGTCCCACCCACATGGTTTGTCACTTTAAGTTGTGCAGAGTATGCATGGGAACACTTGCACACGTTCCTACACATAGCAAACAAAAACAAAACAGGTTCAGACATGAAAACACCAGGAGAACTCTGCTCTCTTCATCCTGTAAATGTATCAATGTACTTCCATCATCGCTTCATTGCCATGTTGCACTTCATTTGCAACAAAGCACTTCCTCCCCTCGGAGAAGTGGAACACTTCTTTTGGATAAAAGAATATGAAGCCAGAGGAGCACCACACATCCACATGCTTTTGTGGATTAAAAATGCTCCTAGATTTGGTGATAACATGGATGCAACTGTTTTGCAGTTAATTCACAAATATGTCACTTGCAAAATCCCTTCAGCACAGATTTTGCAGTTTCAAAGGCACATGTGTGGCAAGTATTGTTGGCACAAATATAAAAACAAAGGCAAATATTACACCAAATGCCACTTTGGTTTCCCTAGACCAGTTTCAGCAACAAGGCAAGTAAACAACTTCATGTCTTCGGTTACACACGTCGTGAAAGGAAAATCTCCTAAGAACACATACTGCATAAAAAGAACTGAAGCATCAAAGTACATCAATCATTACAATGCAATAATTACCCTCATATGGAATGCAAATGTAGATGTACAGTACATTGCAGACATTTCCACTGCAGTTGCATGATATGTCACATCCTACTTAACCAAAGCAGAGAAAACAGAGTTCAAAGACCTCTGGGATGACATTTCATCTGCAAAACACGGTCACAGAAATTGTACAGCTTTGGCATAAAAATGCTGTCCCATAGGGAATGTGGCTGCTATAAAGCCGCAGAACGCTTAACTGACACCGCCTTTTATGGGACATCTGAAAACATAATCTGGCTAAGCCTTGGTCCTGCTGCATCCAGAAAAAGAATTCTGAAATCGTACGAAAACATAGAAACTATAGCCAAAAATTATCCCAACAGCCAGGACAGTTTGAAAAACAACTTATTGGACACATACTACCCAAACAGGAGCATTACTTTAGAAACCATGTGCCTGTAATGCATAGCTTGGTGAAACTTACCAAACGCAGCCGTATTAGTCATATGATGTTGTCATTAATAACTCATTAACACAAAGAACTGTACTACATGGCTCTACTGCAACTTTTCAAATCATAGAGAAAAGAAGATGATTTATAAGACACCCATGGCTCATATGAAGATGCTTTCAATGCAAGTGAAAGTACCATAACAGATATAAACAATACATGGTACAAAACCACATTGGACAATGAACGCCAACAAGAAGAAGAACTTCAAGTACAGCTAAATGTAGACACTCCGGAGAGCAGTGAATCTTCTGTGACAGGAACCAAGAACCACTTTGACAGCCACTCATAGCAAATGAGACAGAATTAGCCATGACGGAAGTAGAGAACACCATGTGTCAGTATGAGCAATCTACAGAAGACTTTGCTCTACTAAAATCACAACTAAACAATGAGCAGCATACCGTTTATCTGGAAGTAACTAAAGAAATTGAACATGGTATACATCACAAAACTAAAATGTGTACCCTTGAACACTACACACCTGTACTGCTATGAGTAAGTATGAAATTGGTTCAGGCAAAACATTTTTAATAAAAATTATCAGTAATTTTCTCCAACAATTAACAAACAACAACCTTTCATCTGTTGTAACCACCCCCACAGGGTTAGCTGCCTACAACATAGGTGGTGGCACTTTACACCGATTGCTACTCCTTCCAGTAGAACACCAAAACAAATCAGACTACTACAAACTTTCAGCAGAAGCTGCTATGGACCTATGCAGAGTTCTGAAACAAATGAAAATGCTCCTAATAGATTAGGTGAGCATGGTCTCCAACCTAATGTTAGCTTTGATTCACCTCATATTGCTAGAGGTCCTCAAAACAGACTACGAACGAGTCTTTGGAGGGGAACAAGTCATTGTTTTTGGAGATCTCCTCATTTAACATCAGTGAAAGGTGAACCTATCTTTAAAACCTTAGGACACAAAGTGTGCCGTAAAATTCTTGGAAGCATTGGGAATGTACATCTGTGGCAACATTTCCAATACAGAGAACTAACTGAAAACATGTGTCAGTCTGCAGACCTCACCTACGCCAACATTTAAAAAATCATTTGGATTGGTGTACTATCGAAGGAATGCAGTCTACCCTAAATACCAGATGCATCCATGAGCTATACGGCCATAACAAATGTGCTACTGATGTCATGGAGCAATTAGCACACAAAAATATAAACTGTATGTCCTTAATGCCAACTCTAGCAAGCTGCGCACAATCCAATGAAACAATGCTGAAAAAAGAAATGCAACCACTAGTGCAAATTTACTCCACAGACAAACTGAACGTATACTGTATGGCAATACCTATGTGTCAACAAGCCATACAACTACTAAATAAATACCTTAGAAAACTATCTCCAACACAGCTGGTTTGGAGAAAATGTTAACATTACGTGTAAACTGTAGAGTAATGCTAAAGTGTAACCTTGATGTAGAGCAAAGTTTAGTTAATGGAGCACTTGGTTCAGTTGTTGGTTTCCAGACATAACCACGTGACAACAACATTCAGTTTGTCAACATCCAATTAAAAGGATAGGATGCACAACAGCTCAATTCCTTCTTTTCAAAGACATGTATGTACACAGAGAACAGTTTTCTCTGTCGCTAGCATACGCAGTGACTATTCATGAATTGCAATGTCTAACCTTAGATCAAGCATTAATTGATATTGGCAGCACAGTCTTTAAATAAGGCATGAATTAGGTAGCACTGTCACGCCTATATACACTTCAAGGGCCATATTTATTCAATGTTGATGCATGTGCAGTCAATTCTGACATTACTTGCATCATAGAGTACAATAGACCATGTGCATTCTGCACACCCCATCCCAAAATGTACCCTGTTCCTCAAAAACACAAAGGTTGGTTTTAAAAGAAATCTCATACAAACAGAAGTTCTAAATGATCTCCCAACAGTACCACCAAATAAATTGAAATCAGCTCATACTGCATCAAGTACCACAAACACAGAAAGATTTACTGAAAAGGAGAACACATACCCAACTCCACACACAAAGAGAAGTACCTCTTCAAAGAAACCACGTGCACTTCCATCAAAGTACTCAGACACAGAACTGCCTCATTCATTCACATTTTCCAAAACAACTGGTGTAAGTTGCTATGCAAATGTAGAAATCAATGTTCTATTCCAAATGCCAGAAACTGTTGAAAACATTTTTTAAATGGCTCGGACCAGTTGTGTTTACAAATGCTAATCCTTCACTCCTTCACAGAAATGCAGGGAACAATCCTGAAAACACTTACAGTGTCTCAAGAATAAGCCAGGACATGGACTACTGTGCTGGAATGGTGAAATTCACATTAATCAGACAAGAAGATCCACAGGAATTTCTAATGTACTTAATGCAAATATTGGAAGGCAAAACGATACCCATGTGGAAACATACATGCACTCTCTGCAACCATGTCATTCAGGAACAAGTCCCAAGCATGCGCTTTGTCTATGTAGCTATACCTAACTGTGATTCTATTCCATTTCAGCAACTGGTACAAAATGCAAACCATAGAATATTGTGTACTTCCGATAATCGTTCGACCTTACATATATAATCACAGCCAATACGTAACAATAATGTTTTTAAGATACAATGCAGATGGAACCAAAAATAACTGCAAGTTTACTACCTTCACACACAGACAGGTATCTCTTGGCAAGAAAACCTTCACAACAGTAGCCATAATCTACCACACAGGTGACACAACCAGTGTAGGTCAATATTCTGCATACATTAGAAAGCAATGTTCATGGTTTGAATGCAATGCTACTTCCATTACTCCAAAGCAGAGATTACCAGCAAATCTTGCAAATGCCTACTTAATATTCCTGAAGCCAAAATGTACTCACTGATGTACAAAATTAGAATACCCTACTCCCCAACACCCACCAGTACCTACATAATTGCATACAAAAATAATTACCTTCTACACTGTGGAACTAGAACAACTTATCATACAGTAACTATCCAACAAATACATCACTGTGTTTGTTCTGCAATTTTTCCCCAATGAACCCAATGATTACAATCAGAAAAACAATAAGTGTACAAAACTCACACTTATATTGTTTCTTACATGACACTTAAAAGAACAACTACAAGTATGAGGGTTTAAAACTATTGTCAGTGACCTCTGAAACATCCAACTATGCAAATAAGTTACCACCTGTCTAACAATACTCATACCAATGTAATATATATGCAAATATCATTATGTAAACCCATAATGGTGCACGAGCACTTCAGAATGTGGAAAGATGTGAAACTACCAACAAGAATGCACAAGCTTCTAAACATTCCCTATAAAAATGAGAAACTGTAAACAGTTAGAATATGGCAACTAGTATCTAACTGCAACCATATTACTTCAATATTACTTGCAGCGTTCAAACTGCCAAACTCAACCTTCAGCAACCACAGTGCTACAAACATATCCTCAAAAACTTCCAAACTATGAACAGTTACATACATAAACTAAGAGGTACTGACATCACAGACTGCGCTCAAACAAATTTCTGTAAGACATTATTTCACTGTGCTGATGATTAATATTGGTTTTATTCAAAAAAGAAAAATGGAATCTAAAGGCAACACAAATAGGTATATTCCTTTTTGGTAAACAAACATATACATGGTTAGATGCACATTTGAAGGTTTTGGTACCACATATAAATCAATCATGAAACAAAAGAGTAATTCTGATCACATCCGTATACAACAGTATTAAATTCATACTTCATATAATTTGTGAATAAGAGTCATTATTTCTAACAACGACACACCTTGAATTGTGTATGTGTTACTTTTTAACACCTCCTCTAATTTGGTAATTTTGAATATATCGTGTTGCTGGTGTTTAGTACGTAATATTGGGATAAAGTGCTTCTGCACCCACTGTGTCCCTCAAGGCTCTTGCCGAATACGGCGAAACTCACATGAGGAAACTCGCACATGTCACTGCATACTAATGGCTTCTGCTTCATTTTGTGTAGATCGGTAACGTGTTACAGCTAACTAGCAACAGTTCTTTTATCATCCAACACCAAAAGGCAAGAAAAAATCCAGTGAGTACAGAAGCACTTTATCCCCATATTACGTTCTAAACACCAGCAACAAATTACCAGATTAGAGGAGGTGTTAAAAAGTAACACATACACAATTCAAGGCATGTTGTTAGAAATAATGACTCTTATTCAGAAATGTGATCAGAATTACTCTTTCGTTTCATGATTGATTTATATGTGGTACCAAAACCTTCAAATGTGCATCTAACCATATATATGTTTGATTACCAAAAAGGAATATACCTATTTGTGTTGCCTTAAGATTCCTTTTTTCTTTTTTGAATAAAACCAATATTAATCATCAGCGCTTTGAAATAATGTCTTACAGAAGTTTGTTGAGGTCAGTACCTCTTAGTTCATGTATGTGTCATAGGTGATAGTGGAAGATCACCCAACTTACCACACAGATGCAGCTTTTCTCTAATTACTTTGCACATCAGATTCAATATATATCAGGTGTGCACACTCCCAGCATAGGGTTTTGTTTCCACAAAAACTCACATTATGAACAGTTACAGTATGCCAACAGGTACGTACCTGCCCGCTCAATTCTGCAATATCACAGTGCATTGGCACAATACTTGAAAAACATCAGCAGCAACCAAAAGTATAAAGAAATACTGCTAAAAAAGGAAACAGGTAAACAGTTAGAATACACCAACTGCTATATGACTGCAACCATACTACCAACACGTACAAAACAGATATCGTACACCATTGCAATTCCTCCTGCTGCAACAGTGCACCTTAAAAATTGCTATAATCAGTGAAAACGGTACTGTAATGGACTGTGCAACGTAACAGAATATACATTTTGTTGTTTTTATTTTTGAATCCAGCATGGATTATTTTTTTTCCCACAGATCCAATGATTACGCAAGTTAACACAGGAACTGTGCACATTGCACAGTACACTTGTTTAAAGCATAGTACTTATGAAATACTAATTATGAGGGTCCACATAGTGCAGAAATATCTGCAATGCAAGGAGGTACAAAATAACGAAATACCTGCTCTAACATGTTATGTTTGTTTTCTTTTTCCACAGGGAAACGATGACTACTACATTTCACATACAATACACAAAAACTGCACAGGCCCTCCACAATAGAAACAGTAAGTATAAAATGAATGGTGTCATACTTCTTTATAGTCTCCAAAGTGTAATGTGTCCACATATTTCTCAAATCCACATACCAATGTCACAATGTTCAATGTACAGCTATATTACACTGTGCTCCGTGTACACACGGCCTACACTCTTCACTGCACACCGTACAGCGTATGGGCTCCAGCCATGCACTCAATATTGTAGACCCTGGCCACAACTACCATAGCACAGTACAACCATGCATAGAAACATCTACCCACTTACCACAAACCTGACACATAACAAAGCCACCTAACCATAGCCACTTCAGTTCAGATAGTATTGCATTACTTCCACACAATGGACAACCTCTTTGCTGTATGCCCTCTTCACTCAAGCCTGTAATAACTGGGCAAAATCAATACACTATAGTACCGTAACCTACCCAATAATCTGCACATTCACCACAACCCAAACACAAAAAAGCATCCATATGTCTTACGTAACGGTCCTATCTTCTGTAAGTTTTGCCCCCTTGCATGCCACTGGCATCGTTTAGGCCATTAGTTCATCTTTGTTGTTATGTACACCATTTGACTGGAAGGTATAGAGCACACAATGGAGTGGAGCACATGGTGCACAACTCAGCAACCACATTTGAAAGTCTGCTGTACTCCTTAAAATTTCAAACTTCTGCTTCACTTTTTTAAGGTGTAATGGAGACACAATTTAAAAACCATACCCCACTTACAATTTTTGAAGAAGTTATAAAGTAATTCCTTGTGTTTCATGAATGAGAGCCCCAAATATCTGCGTGCCCAAAGACACTCAAGTGCATAAAATGGCCCTGCCACCCACGTATGCGCAGACATCATACGCACAGTCTGCCAACATACACTGTTGATGCATAACACACTGCACATATAAATAGTACATAGAGCCCATAAATGTACATTTATATATTGTGTCATCTGTGCATTCATTGCACCATGTATAAGGTACCATCATCTCTCCATGTACATAATACTAACTTCTACATAACTACACTACTTACATTCGGAAATGCACGATGAAATCATAACACGTTGTCGCCTGAATCTTTTTTTTTGCTGCATGGTGGCCGGGAATCGAAACCTAACATACCTCTCTTTCAACAGGACACATGCTAATTGTAAAATAGCCTTGAGCGGTACACATGAATTGCTCCAAGAGCTGACATTGTATGAAATAAAACAAGAAATCAGAGATAACTTACAGTATAGTCGCAGCGCACATTTTCTGCAAAGGTGGTCTGCAACTGTCCAATACGCTGTGCAGAGCGATTTCCCGTTCACACAGTATAACCATGGAATTTGAAGAAGTTATGTAAGTACAACTGTACATAACATGTTTATAGGGATACAAATTTAGTAGGATACAGTTCGGTATGCATAATTATTAATGTACCATCCTGTAGACTTTGTCCGTGTGCATTGTACTGGGTTTTGTAACAGTAGTCTTGCACTCTGCGTTACAGTGCCATGTCTCCAGCATTCATCCTAAATGACTGCTATGATTGTTGTTCGTTTTGTTCACATGGTTCTGCAGCCCATTCAAACCTATACATAGAGCACAACACTGAAAGTGAACGCAACTCCTCCACTGAAAGAGCACACCGTATGTTCAATTATCTGCTGAAAGATTGGCTGTATTGTCCTTAGAATGAACTTTCGAACACTAAAGAGTTGTACGCACCTTCACTGTATTAAAATTAATAATGGCGGGGCGTGGCTTGGCGCCATAGAAGATGGCACCCTAGCTCTCAGCCTCCGCTCCGGTGGAAATTTAATACATTTATAAATACATTTATAATTACTTTCACTTACCTTATTTTTGATCCTCTGGATGCTGCTTACACTCCGCTTCGGTTCTGGACGTCGGAGGAGCTTTGTCGAGGTTCTGGCAGCTGTCCTTCATCCAGGTCTTCTTCCAAGAGGCTGGACCCTTCAAGCCGAGTCATCACGTATGCAGCGTGGCTGACTATTCCTGTCAGCTGGCAGGCAGTGATGACGGGCGTGGCCCGCGTCTAACTACAGGAACCTTCTTCTCGCACAACACAATATTTAAAGGGAAAGGAGGAGGAAGAAAGGGTTTTTCTTTTCTTTTTTGTTTTAAAGGAGAAAAAGATTTTACCTTTATATTTAAAATGGTTGCTTGACTTTTGAATAACCCTTGAAAAAGAAGGAAAGAAAGGAGAAAAAGAGGGGAAGGAGGAAGAAAGGAAAAAATAAAAAGAGGAAGGAGGAGAGGGGATACATGAAGAAAAGAGAGGAAGGGGAGAAGGAGGAAATTAGAAAGAAAGGAAAAGAAGAAAAGGAGAAAGAGAAAGGGGAAGGAGAGAAGAAACAAAAACAAAAGGGAGAAGGAGAAGAAAGAAGAAGGAGGAAAGAGAGGAGGAGCAAGAAGAGAAAGGAAAGCAACGACAGAGAAGAGAAGAGAAGAGAAAGATAAACAAAAAGAGAGGAGAAGAAGAAAAGGAGAAGAAGAGAGAAAGGAAGAAAAAGAAGAAGTGAATTATACACAAAGACAAAGAGGGGAACAGGAAGAAAGGAGAAATAAAAGGAAGAAGAGAGTGTAAAAGATAAGAGAGAAAGTGAAGAAAATAAAACCAAAAGAAGAAAAGGAGGAAGAAAGGAAAAGTTGTGTAAAGAGTTAACGGATAAGAAGATAAAGAAAGAAGTTAGGAGGAAAATAAAAAAGAATACTCCATTAAATCACACTATGGCAACAAAGAAAGTCTTTCATTTAACATCTGCTGCGCTCAAAAGGCAAAAAAGCGAATATCCTCCACCTATAGAAAACCTAACTGACGCGGTTATGCAAATGATATTATCAGAAATTAGAGCTCTTAAACCTTACATGGAGACACTGATGCTAAACTACAACAACTCGATAGTAAGTGGTCTGTCTTTGAGGCCAGGATGAATGAGGTTGAGATACGGGTCGGGAATGCAGAGGACATCTCCAACAAGGTCAACTCATTGGAACCCACAGTATTAACTCTACAACATCAGGCTGAAAATCTTGAAAATCGAAACAGAAGTAATAATCTTTGTATTATTGGCCTTCCTGAAGGAATTGAAAAGGACAATCCTACTGCCTTCCTATATGTGTTCTTACCTCAAGTCCTTAACCTCTCGGCCTCATTACAACTGAATATCCAAAGAGCACATCGAATTGGCCCTTTCAGACCCTCACAAAATTCCAACAACCTACCCAGGACCAATATACTAGCTCTTCTTGATTTTATGCATGTCACTCTTATTATGGAAAAGTCAGGCAAATCAAAAATTTAACCTGGGAAGGAAAAATAATTTGTATAACACAAGATGTAGCCAAAGCAACAGCGGCAAGAAGAAAGGAGCTTCTTACCTTCAGACCAACACTTAAGCAACTTAATGCGAGATATGGTATTGTACATCCTGCCACCCTCAAAGTTACTCTTAATGGACAAACCTCAACATTTCAGAATTCAGTAGATCTGCGTATGTATATCCAATCTCAGAAAAGGAATGACACGGATACGTGACCTTCTTTTACTTGAAGGTGCTAACACCCATCTTTCTACTTTCTCCACCGGAGCGGGGTTTCGGCGGGCCTAGTTCTTATTTCACCCCCATCATATTTTTCTTTTACATTAACATGGACCGGTGTGGCTTTTCTTTCGCCACCTCTTTATCCATAATCCTTTATGATGATTCAATGTTATCTAAATCCATGTTATACCCTTCTGTTGTGTCCCCTTCCTTGTATCTCTCTACCTTTATATTTTCATCTGTTTTGCTAGATACATTACTATTTACCATACTAAAATGACATACCATTCAAATCGATTGGTACCGAAATGTTTGCAGCCTTTCTTTTCCCACCTTTGTTTATCTATATCATATGGTTTATAGATTCATTATCGCATTTTCATGTCTCTCAACATAGTATCTTGGAATATTAAAGGATTACATAATTCAATCAAAAGACAAAAAGTATTATCTCATCTAGACAGATTGAAACCCTCAATTGCCTGCATTCAAGAATCCCACCTCTCCAATGAAGAAGCGACCAAACTTAAGAAACATTGGGACGGTCAGGTGTTCTCTAGTGCTGCAAATGGAAAAAGAAATGGAGTCATTACTTTAGTTAGTAAATATCTTAAATGCAACATACTCTCAAATGAATGTGATGATATGGGAAGATGGGTTTTTCTCAAACTATCAATTAATTCCAAAGAACATTCCATACATAACATCTATGGCCCAGCATCCCCATATGCTATTTTTTGGAGGCAGCTCGGAAATCAAATGTTACAAACTAATCCCCATAATTTAATTGTTTGTGGTGATTGCAATCAAATTATAGGCTCCTTCTTAGATAGGAAATCTAGCATCCGCTTTACCAATTCTACTTCTCATAAACAATCCAACAATTTTGCATCGGAACTGGGCCTTAGTGATACATGGCGTTTGCTTCACCCCAATGATTCTGATTTTACCTTTTGTTCTGCACCGCATAAATCTTTTTTGAGACTGGATTTTATTTTCATACCATGGCAATCCTTCTCCTAAAAGCCCAAATTGAAACCATTACGATCTCTGATCATGCTCCCGTTCACATCCAACTACAATCTCCCACTAATTCTAAACCCTCATATAGATGGCGAATCAATATTAACCTATTGGACGATGTCTCACTCACACTGTTTATTACCCAGCAACATAATAATTATTTCACTGAAAACAAAGATCAAGATACATCCACTACTAATAACTGGGATTGTTATAAGGCCGTTCACAGAGGTAATATTATCTCATTTGTAGCCAATAAAAAGAAATAACTAAAACAGGAGACGGAATCTATTTTTAGACATTGTTAGAACTTCAATTTGCTAGTACTAGTTCACCCACGATTCTTAGAGAAGTCTTAAAGTTAAGACTTCAATATAATAAAATTGTTACTCAATACTCTTGTGCAAAAAATCTACCAACTTTCCAATGAGGCTAACACATCTTTAGCCTCTTATCTTAAATTAAAAAAAAAAGAAAAGGTTAACATCTGCTGCGCTCAAAAGACAAAAAAGAATATCCTCCACCTATAGAAAACCTAACTGACGCGGTTACCCTACAAGACCACTTAGGAAACAGAAAATGCTCTGATACAGATATTCTTCAAATTTTCTCAAAATTCTATTCTAAATTGTATCCTCTAAGGCTTCTTCAAAAAATATACCTCTATCAATGATTTTCTACTTACCATACCTAGGAACACTTATCCCAAGATAGATCTCAACTCTCTTAATGCTCCTATTGCCCCTGCTGAAAGTTTCCAAGCCATTAAACTTCTCAAAAACAGCAAAGTTCCTGGCCCTGGTGGCTTTCCTATAGACTTCTACTCTCATTTTTCCAACTTATTAGTTCCTAAAGTTAGTAATCTTTTCTCTCACTTTATATGAGAAGGGAAGGCCCACAGTGTTTTTCTTGAAGCCATGATTATTGTTTTTTCCCAAACCCAATAAAAAACCCGAACTCCCTCAAAGTTATTGCCCAATTTCCCTTATCAATACCAACTGTAAAATGTATGCAAAAATGTTAGCCAATAGACTCCTCCCCTTTCTTCCCAAACTTCTTAAACAAGATCAAGCTGGATGTGTTAAAGGTAGAGCATCTTCCTCTAATATTATACTTTTCCTGGATATTATTGATTTAATACATCAATCCATGGATCCTCATGCTGCAGTAAACTTAGATTCCAAAAAGGCTCTCGATAGAGTTGAATGGGACTTCTCATTTAAAACCCTAAAATGGCATGGTTTTGGCCCTCCTTTTCATCCCTGATTAACATACTTTACTCAATGCCCAAATCTGCAATATTTGTGAACTGACAACTTTCTGCATTTTTCCCTCTGTCTAGAGGTACATGTCAAAACTGCCACCTTTCTCCAATCCTTTTCATTTCAGCTCTTGAACCTTTTTTAGAGACTATCAGACAAAATGATAGTATATTAGGAATACAGTATCAAAACCTTCATATTAAAACAGCTCCATATGCAGATGATGTTCTTATATTCCTGAAAAATCCAGAACAAAGTGGTCCACACCTTTTACAGACTATCTCTAACTTCTCTGAAGTATTTGGATATAAGCTCAACATTGATAAATCGGAAATCGTTCCCCTTAACAAAAACTGCATGCCACACCATCCTTAGGAATGAAATGGTATACCGAAAGGTCTCAAATATCTTGGAGTTCATATGACCAGTCCTATCTGTGAGATGCGAAAAAGAAATATAGAAATCATACCAGCTAGACTCAATGAATTTATAGCTTCATGGTCTCCCCTTTATGTACCCTGGTGGGGTCGTTTAGGGTCCATAAAGATGATGAGCTCTCCTATAATTCTGTATTTTCTATATATGCTACCCATCTACTTTCCCCTTTCCTTTTTCAGGTCCTTAGACTCTTGCCTACTTAAATTTGTATGCGGTAAAGGAAGACATAAAATATCACTTTGTAAACTAAAGAAACCTTGCTCTATGGGTGGTGTTAATTTTCCATGTTTTAGAAAGTATCACATAGCCTTTGTTATTAAGCAAGTACAAAGATGGTTTATTCAAGAAGAATTGGAAAACGCTCGCAATTGGGTTCTGCTGGAAAAAGCTGTGGCTTCCCAAATTCACCTATCGGCTATTTAACTTACCTAAAGCAAGAATAAACGTATGAAATGTTCCTGTATACGTCAATCTGCACTACATCTTAAACTATATATGTTCCCATCGTTTGCCAAATTGTCTGCCTTTACCTCTCCCCTTATTTGGCTTAATCCCCTGATTAAAGTGAAAGGCAAATCGATTTTGTGGTAGCCATGGCTATCTAGAAACATTGACTACTGTAACCAATTCTTCTCACATGATGTTACTATTGTTTTTGAAAATGTTGCTATCAAATATCACCTTCCTGCATCTGGTGTGAAAAAATACTTGACAATTATTGCTACTCTGTTTAAAAATTACGATCAACTTATTCAGAACTCCAATACACCCAATGTATTAAGATTGTCTTATATACTAAAACAGAATTGTATTACATCTTTCTTTTATAAATCTCTGATGGCAACTCCAGAGGCTGGTCCGCTACATAATGATTGGAGAGATGACTGTACACTGCCAGACCTTCAGTATGACTGGCCTTCACAGTAGAAATGCATCTCGAGAATTACTTCGTCAACCAGTTTAACCCAAACCCTATTTTTTTTCCTTCATAGAGCCTTTGCTACCCCTGCTTCCCTTTTCAAATGTGGCCTGTTAGCCATTGACCTCTGCTGGAATTTCTCTCTACTTTTAGCCTCTTTTAAACATATGTTTGTTGAATGTCAACATGTTAAACCCTTCTGTATTTCGGTATGGCAAACGATCAAACTCATGTTTAAAACACAGCAGGACTTTTGTTTTGACTTCCTCATCTTTGGAAGCTCCCTCCTACAAGCTGCAATTACCAACAAGCACACAAAAAAACTTTTTGATTTATGTCTCATGGTTGCACTGCAAACCATTACTACTAATTGGAAAAATATGCAACGTATTCATTACAAGTGTTGGTGGAATAATATTTGTAAAATCTAGAGGCTAGTAAACTGTATAGCTTCCTCTCCTGCTCTACCATGCAAACATAATTTGAAATGGCAACCGTTTCTTGATTTTTTATCTAATACAGATTGCCACTAATACTATCATTGTATATTTCTTTATTCCCTCCCCACTTCTCCTTCTGTTTCTGTTCCGTCCCGTCTGTCGTGTTTGTTATGTGTACAGCCTGTCAGTAGGTTTTTTGTTTCGTTACCCCCCTTTCTTTTATATCAAAAAAATTGCGTTATTGATATTTACTACAACCTTTTTCTTACCTATACCAGATATTGTTGTTAATCATTTGCACTTCTTTAAATAATTTGTTGGTATCTTATTTATGTGCTGGCACTTGTTCTTGTTTATTATTAATGGTTATTGAATATCTTGCATGTGATTTCTCATAAAACAAATCTGTTAAACTAAAAAAATAATAATAATGATAGGCAGAGGTACATATACCACTCGGCCGGCACACAAATGTCGACTGCTGATATTTTACTGTTGGATGTTTTGGCAAAACAGCTCCTGCATTGGGCTGCAATCGGAGGGGTCCCCCAGGAGGATTTTTTTTTGTATTTTTGTATGTTTGTTTGGGCACACACAGAGAGAATGTCCTGTGGGTCTGACGATGCCCACTGGCACTGACATCTTTTGTAAAAAGCAAACACATGAAAGGAGGGTGTGTTGGCATTGTTTGAAAGATGAATCGCATGTGTGTAACCATGGAAGGAGAGTGGCACCTACAAAACAGACAGCAAGCATGTGGGTGAAACTCCAATGCATGCATGGCTGTATTAGGTTGCAGGGGTTGGGCAGAGGTGCCGGTGGCTACAGCCTATGACCATGCACCCAAGAGGCTAGGCCTTGGTCACAACCACTACAACATAATGCAGCTATGCATGCAAATACATGCCAGTTACCACAACCCATAAATGTAAAACAGCCACCGGCACCCCTACCCAACACCCACAACATAATACAGCCATGCATGTAAACATGTAGCCAGTTACCCAAACCCACAAGCATAACACAGCCTACGGAACCCCTACCCACTTCCAACCAAACCACAATATCTTCAGAACATTGCCCCTGCACCCAAGACTCTATTAAGTACTGACAACCAATATATCATAATACAGTAAACCCAAAAACATAAACCATCCACTTGAACCCTATCCACTTCTATGCACACAGTATTCCAACACTTCACTCAGTGGACACACTCCAGGACTATTGACTCCATCACCTCCAGCCTAGCACCCAGAACTGTAGGACGTGCTAACAATCACCATACCCATGCAACCAACAATGTGTACACTGCTCACAAACTGCACACACAAGCCAACAATGTGAAACCTACTTGCAACCAGTGGGCATAGTCTTTGGTGCAAGGCCTCCGGCAATGCACCCAAGGCACTAGGGTCTTACCAGACACAACACAGCATAGTACACCCTATGTAAATATCCTCATATCATCTGCAATCGACTCCCCATGCCCTATTAAGCTTGCCTGATGTCACCACAGAAGGTGGGTACCGGGGACAAAGAGGGGGTACAGGGGACAAGGTCCCAGAGGAAGAGGACAAAGAGCATGCTGGTCATGTGGGAGGTGAAGCCATTTGATAAGGGAATGGCATACCCGTCTCATGGCGTACTATGAGATCACACAAAGATTGAATAATGAACAGCAATATGACCATCCCCACCCAGGCAGTCCCTATGGGCTGCCCATGGGAGGTTATGAACAAAAAGAACAGACCAACACCCAGTTCACACAAGGGCCCAGAGCACCACCACAGGGGATACAACAACGATTAACACACCAAAGCCAAATGGGGAACACACACAATAATCCTTTCGCCACCACTGCAAATGGTGCACCAGTGCCATTTCAGGGAACAGCTCTAGTGGGAGAGAATGTATTTTCTTTTCCAGGGAAAAAATACACTCCCAGATTAGGACAGCCCACAGAGAACAATTGCGTGTCCAGTCCTATCCACTACCCTACGTCCAGATGAGGAACCACTGGTGGGGGCTGAAACAGGAGACATAAAGTTCATCTTCATGGTGGACTCAGGAGCGGATAATCATGCCTAATGGAAGGCGGTTTTCCGCTGTCTGGCAAAAATTTGGAAACGCAGGGATTTTCTGGGGCTGTACACTAAAGATTTACAGTTTCGTCACTAAAGATTTGGATGTAAAGATAGGGGGAAAGACTGTGCAAGCACCCTTATTGTATCATGACGACTCGCCGATAAAGTTGCTGGGAAGAGACCTCCTTAGTAAGCTTAATATGACAATTTCCTTTACTGAAAGGGGTGTAGTGTGCTGAACCCCGTGTATATGCCCCCTCCGGGCAACGCTATTGATTAACACAAAAGCAAATGAAATCATGCTCCCATTACCATTAATACTTCTATTGTTACGAATCAATGGCATGTTAATCAGTGTATGCATGCCATTGAGATTAAAAGAGAAAATATATCTCTTAGATGGAATCCTACCTTATGCAAGAGACTAGTAGAGAATGTATCAAATCATCTAAAACATGTGGTCAATTTTCTAATGCCGGAATTATACTCTATAGAATATTTAAATCAGATGATCAATGATCGCATTAAAGAAGCTCTTAATAAATTTGGAATAAAACAAGCTTCTTTTGTGACAAATCACAAACATAGATTTAATTATAAGATTAAAATACTGAAAAAAACTAGAAATCGCGATATACGAAGGCTTGAATTAGCGAAACTTCCTGATAAAATTTATTCATTAAAAAAGAAGAGTATAGTCCTAGAATACAAATTTAAAGTGAAGGGAATACACATAGAGCAATACAACAAAGAAAATTGTGATATGATCAAAGCTATTTGTAGTAGAAACTCCCGCGATATTTGGGCTGCCCTTAAAAAAGGGGATACGGCGGATATCCGTAATGGATCTATAATTAACGCTGAAACTTGGACAGCTTATGTTAAGCAAAAATATGAACTACCAGTTCGCTTTGATAAAAACCAAGATGATGTAGAGCTATCAAACACTGACATAAAATTTGTATGGACTACCTCTGATATTATGTGGGCTATCAAAAAATTATCTAATTCTCGTGCCCCTGGCCCCGATGGGATCCCATCGTGCGTATATCGGTCCGATCCGATTTTTTGGAGTATGATCTTAAAAATTAAGTTTGACAATATTTTAATGAGTGGCACTATTCCGTCTTCATGGGTTACTTCCATTCTTATCCCATTGTATAAAAAAGGTGATCCTAGATTGCCCGAGAATTATAGACTGATATCGTTAACAGATGCGGCGGCAAAGGTGTTCGCTATTTTAGTTATCTATGAGCTTGATAAACATCTAGCAACCTATAAGACCTATTCGAAATGCCAAGTGGGATTTAGACGTCAAATGGGAACAACCCTAAATGCCACTATAATGAAACATCTGATTGCCGGAGTGAATAATAATGAATTGAGCACAATTTACATTGTGTCCATTGACATGTCTTCTGCGTTTGACACTGTTGTGCGGAATGTATTATGGACCAAAATGCGTAAGTTGGGAATTCCGGAATATCTGATTTATTGGATTAAGAAATACCATACCAATACATCTTGTAGAATTCGTCTAACTCAGGGTGGTTCGCTAACTGAACCTGTGCAACTTCATCTTGGTTTAAAACAGGGCTGCAATTTTGCTGCACTACTGTTCAACCTTTATCTCTCTGATATAGATAAACTTTGGGAATCCACTCCGATGTTACCAGCAAGGCTATGCTCACTAAGAATACACTGGCTAGCCTTTGCAGATGACCTTATCTTTTTTGATCTAACTCCTGCTGGTCTTCAAGCTAAGATAAATACATTCATAAAGTTTGCGTATGAACATAATCTACAACCTAATTCATCCAAGACATGCATAATGATTTTTAAATCAAATAAGAAACTTAAGAAGTTTAACTGGATGATGGGGGGGACTCGTTTGTGCGAATTACAAGAATCCATTTACTTGGGATATCGTTTGAGCAATGTGAATAGTATAAAGTCATGGGTGGAATATCTAAAGCTGAAAGCCAGACCACTCTTAAGTCAGATGAAATTTATCTTTTATAAGTTGTGTAAGTTTTCAATGACTCCGTTATTAGAGTTTCTTACATTAAAGGTTGAGCCAATTCTTTTATACGCTATGGATATTTGTGTTGGTAATTTGCACAAGCAACTTGATTCCATACAGGGTACTTTAGTGAAGAGAGCTTTATGTTTATCTATATCAATCCCGAACTGTGTTATTAGACATGAGTTGGGATTGATTTCTTTATCTACTAGGTTTACCTGGCGGGCGCTCTCTAACTATTCCAAAATACTTAACTATCCTGATAATTCTTTATATCAGGATCTTTTTGAATTTACTAAGGGTTGCTCATCCAGTTCGTTCACTAGCTACCTTGAAACCATGGCTAAAATTTTAAATAATTTGGGTACTGATCGTGATGATTTGCTTATACGTCCTAACTATGTTAAACATAAATTATTTGCGTACGACTGGTGTAATACTCTAGAGGAAATATCAAATTTGAGTACCTATAAGGAATATGCAAAATTCCTACACAAAAGAGATGGCTGTTGTGATTATATAGCGTTGTTTCCGTGTAATAAAACCAGAATGTATTATATGAGATTTAGATTAAATCAATATCATACTCTCGAACGAACAAAATTCTGGGCAATTGCAGGAACTAACTCAGGCGCCACGAAGTGTCGCTTTTCGAGGTGTAGTGAACAGAAGGAAACGCTTAAACATTTGATTTTAGAATGCCCATATTTTAGAGATGTACGGACTAAGCTTTTTCTACGATTTATAAATGTGAATTATGCAGATTGTATGATATCTCTTTGGACTCGACTGATGCAAGGAAACGAGAGATCATTAATCTTTGCCTTAGTAGAGTTCTTGAAAGTAATTGAGAAAGAGATTTTGTTATTTCAGTGTTAAATTTGTTTGTTATTGGGTTGCTTTCTTTTGAAAATTGTGTTAAAGCTTTGTTCTACTTTTATCAGTTTTATTGAGATGTTTTGTATTTTGTCTAGTTATTTGAATTTTTTGTTTGTAATAATGTGCTATTTTGTAAAGGTTCATTGAACTATATACAAATAAAAAAAAAAAAAATTGTAAAAAAAAAAGCAAATGAAATAGCCGTTCGAGGATTGCCCATCAATGCAGACATGCTTGCGTATGGGATACAGGTCCAGGTAAGAGTGGTGCCTGAAATAACACGAAAAAACTGGAGAATACCCTCTGACTTTGTTTTCCACCCTGTAGCTGCCCTTGACATACTACCTATAGGTACTATCCTCTCATTAGATCTTCAGCAAGTACAATTATCAGCTGGACGTATTTTGGCAATAGGTCTGGACATGCACAGATGCAAGTGGCGAACAGTACTCTGCATAAACCGACACATGGCGATGCACAATCTGACCGACGAGGAGCTCTTCACTCGCAAGGACAATGATGGGGAGATAATAATGGAAATATGCATGCCATGTGATATAATGATCCAAAACAGACGAATAATGAACCGGCTCATGTCCATTGTCAGTGCACCACTGATGAGGACATGCAGCAGGTACCCAAAAACCTGTGGACAACTAACCCCCATGACGTGGGTCTTTTACAAGAGGTAACTGCAGTAAACATTAAACTCAAACCTGGTGCAGTATTACCCCAGTTGAGGCAATATCCCCTGTCACGAGAAGCAGAGGAGGGGATAAAAGAGACAATACATGCACTAGTACAAAAAGGTATCATTGTACCCTCGAACTCCTGTTGTAACACGTCGATTTATCCGATTAAAAAAGCGAAGGGAGATGCTTGGAGGATGGGGCAGGACTTGCGCCCACTCATTGAGGTCATACAGAAAGAGTTTACTGTTGTGCCAAATCCTGCATCAATTTTGTGCAGCATCCCAAAGAAGGCCACACACTTCATAGTGGTAGACTTGAAAAATACTTTTTTCTCAGTGCCACTCGATCCAAGTTAACAATACCTGACTGAATTTACCCTGGGAGGGAGAAGATATTTACATTGCATATTACCCCAAGGATACTGTGAAAGCACAAGCATTTTTAACAGAATATTGCATGAGGATCTCTGCAATATTGATGTTAGAAGCACAGTGATACAATACATGGATGACCTCTTGGTTTGTAGTGAGAGTGAGGAACAATGCAGAAAAGACTCAATAATATTACTGAAGTTGGTGGCACACAAGGGGTACAAGGTGGACAAAGAACAGCTGCAGTATTGTCTAGCAGAGCTACTGTATCTGGGAAAATTGATATCCAAAGACGGCAAGAGAATAATTCCAGACAGAGCAGCAGTGGTGCGTGCAGCAGCTAGATCCCACACTGTGAAGGACATCCAAAAGTTTCTTGGCATATGCAATTATTGCCGAGCATGGATACTCGACTTTGCCGCATATACGCTGCACCCACTACAAGCACTGAGGAGGCACAAAAAGAGAAACTATGACAAGAACACCAGACATGCACATGGCCTTTACAACACTAAAAGGGCTGATTTCTACAGCTCTCTTTCTAGCCACCCCAGATTATGAACAGGAAATCTACCTGTTTTCACACTGCAATGGGACACTCATGACATCTGTAATAACACAAAATATATCCTTAGGGCACAAGCCATTGGCCTATTACAGTGTCACCCTTGACTCAGTGATGCAAGGGCACTTCGCGTGCAATCAAGCTCTCACTGTTTGCAATTCTTGAACAATCTAAATCTACACTTACGACACAAAGAGCAACATCTTACAAGATAATACTTTCCAGCTCGAACATTCACATAGTACGCTGCAAAACTGTGAATCCAGCCACATTCCTCACTGAGCCGTGCACAGTAGAAGATATGCAAAATCATGATTGTGCCACATATGAAGGGGAGGGAGACGACATTGCCAAAGAGAGAGAGAATGCCCTAGAGGAAGGTGAAGTGTATTTTGTAGATGGGTCAGCATCCATTTGCCCAGAAACAGGAGAAAAAATGTAGGTGCAGCAGTAGTGAGATTAGAAGAAGGGGAATTTTAGACTATTGTGCAAAAATGACTACCAATGCATTGCTAATTACAAGCAGCAGAGCTGGTGGTGCTGATTGAAACATTGCATACAGCGAAAGGATGTGCAGTTATCATTTATTCGGATTCAGCATATGCAACCACAACTGTACATGCTGGGTTGTCCAGGTGGAGAAGGAGAGGTTTCGGGAGGGCAGACGGGTCCCCAGTAAAACATGCTGAGCTTTTGAATGAACTGATAGAGGCTCTCTCTGAACCATCAGTAGTAGCGTCGGTAAAACGCCAAGCCCATACAAACAACAATGATGTAATCTCACTGGGAAATGCAGAAGCAGGCACCGCTGCAAAGCAGGCAGCATATTTTCAACATCCCCAAACAAGTGTATCTGCTAAAGGGTAGCACAAACAAGGAAAATGAAGGAGGATATAATTCACTTCCCATCACACAAGTGATTGAGTTACAAAAAAGGGCACCAATTGCCGAGCAGGAATTATGGTTGAAAAGGGGGTGTACACAGTCACCCACTGATCTCCTTTGGCGGCAAGAGACAACAGGAAAGGTAGTAATGCCTGTGGAACTATTACAACTTGCATTCCAACAGCTACATTTTCCAGAGCATATAGCGAAACAACACATAGCTGCCGACATCCAGGAAGACTGGTTTGTCCCAAACCTTCAAGAGCACCTTGCCAAACTGACAATCGAATGCATAACTTGCCAAACATACAGTTCAGGAATGACCCTCAGGACACTGCGAGGAACACTGCCCCGCCCCATCGGACCTTTCCGTGAGCTGCACATTGACTATGCAGACATGGGAGAAAGGTACAATGGAGCTAGATACCTGATAGTGGTGGTGTGCCCCTTTTTGCGCTGGGTAGAAGCAGGACCCTGTGCCCACCCAGATGCAAACTGTGCAGCAACATTTTTGGTGAGTGAAGTATTTCCACATTGGGACATTTGTGATGTCCTCTTTAAGTAAGTAACCTCGCTACTAGGAATAAACTATAAACTATGTTCTATTTAACACCAGCAAGTGAACAGGATGGTCGAGAAAATCAATGGCCTCCTTAAAAGCAGACTGTCAAAGCTGTGCCAAACCTTCAAAAAGAAATGGGTATATTGCCTGCCCTTAGCATTATTTCAATTACGGACGCAATCAAGCAAGGACCGTCACTTGTCCCCACATGAAACACTAACAGGTAGGCACATACAGATGCCTCTGTCCCCAATAAGAAGAGTATCAGATGCTGACAAAACTGCAACGATCCTGGGGGAAGAATTTAAGGAATATTCAACACGTCTCACAAGACCAGTGAGGAGCATAGCGAAACAAGTGGCCCCACCCTTCAGAAGGGAAAGTGAGAGGGACACAAACATTGCAGCAGAGAGTCCCATGGCACAGTTAATGCCCGGAGAGTTGGTATATGTGTGGAGTTTTGCAAGGAGATGTAACTCTTCAAGATTTCATGGCCCTTACGAGGTGATATATTGTACCCCCTATGCACTGAAAGTTAAGGGCCTGAAATATTGGATACACCTCTCTGATGTTAGAAAAGCTCATGGAAGCATGACACCAGTAGGGGAACATCCCAATGAACAAGAAGTGGTAGTACCTTAAAGAGAATTAATTGTGTAAAAACAGAATAATTGGGAATTACAGCTAATAGGTTAGCCATGTAAATAAAAGTATGAACAGATGAATATAAGTATATAAGCTTGAGTAGTGATTGTATGCCCTCTCTCTCTCTCTCTCTCTCTCTCTTTCTCTCTCTCTCTCTCTCTTTCTCTCTCTCTCTCTCTCTCTCTCTCTTTACCTCTCTCAATGGAATGTTAGGTTTTCGTTCCTATAACTGAAAATGCACTTAACCCATTTTATTACACTCTATAGGTACAGACATGGCAGAAATGAGGGCTCTCAATAACACCACGACAGAGATAGATAGCAATAAGGGCAATGTTAGCGTCACTAGGGCCTATTCATATGATTGCAGCCTCTACTTTACGGCCATTGTATTTCTACATTATTATTGTGCTTAGCTTTATATTGGACCTTTTATTTTAGATGATATAAAAGATGGCGGGTTGAGGGCAAACTGGTGCAAGAGGGAATGCAGCTGATATGGGATGGGGTAAAATTGATGTGGGCCCACATTACCTCTACAAATCTCACCTCACTGCACAGGAATCGTACAATAATAGCCCCTCAGCCTGAGTCATGGGCAATGAATAATGATGAGAATGTATTGTATGTTTATAGCGAGGACGAACCAACTTCTGATGTATCAATGCTGCCATATGCTCACCCGCATACAACCTTTGAACCTATCTCAAATGACGACTATATGCACTTTAGGTCTCAAACACCCACCCCACGTACCCCTCTTACCATAAAGTATTGACAATGTAATTAAATTTAGGCATTTTCCTTATCCTCTATAAAAGAATTATGAAGCTACACAATGGTCTAGGGGGAAGAAACAGAAGAAAAAGGGAAGCAGAACGAAAAAGATATGATGCATATCATGGCCTAGGGCTGGATGCAGTAGAGGACCTCTGTCATCCAGATCAGTCTAACAAATGGTACTCTGACATGAGCACCATGGGTAACAAAACAACAAACTAAAGTTGCTATGTGTGTTCCCTGATACCTTACGCTTTAGGAACACCCAAGGTCCTGTTACCACAAGAAACCCCCATAGTGGATGCCCAGTGTCTTGTTCATCTTGCACTTTGTAGAATTCAAAGTACCTTTCAGGCATACACAGTAATGTTACAACTGTTTCAGAAAGAAAAGACCTGGTCAGGGAGTACCTTGCATCAAAGAACCATTTTTTGTCATAAAAGGAACAGTGTTTGCAGAAAACAAATGGCAAGAGGAAACACTGATGTTTACAGCAGAAACACTACGAGGACTGTCAGAAGAAAAATGTCAATGAGTCAAAAGAACATGCACTCAGATATGGTCCCAGCACATTGCCAAACTGACACGGGTAACAGCTCTCAAAAAGCCAATCAAGATCCAACGCAAAGTGCAATATGAACTTTGCTTTCACACAAAAGGAAAGGTGCCCATGGGATCAAACAGACATTGAAACAAAACGATTGTCCTCCCCGACATGAGAAAAGGGACAGCTGCCTTGATGGACAATTATTGGGTATGTGGCAAACAGGCATACTTGCACCTCCCGCCGTCATGGAGAGGCACTTGTGCCCTGGCTACACTGCATTCAGCCCTCATGGTGATTCCGGAAAGCCACGTACAGGTGGAGAGCATGCCCACGAGAATGTCGCTGGCACCCCAGTTAATAACCGGAGAACCACCCATATATGATGTACTGTCAAGGACAAGCTACAAGACAGAGTGTCACGCAAAATGAGAGCATCAAACTGTATCTCTAAAGACTCTTCCAATCTTCTAGCACAGATACCAGACCAGTTTAAATTGTTCAACTCAGCAGAGACATTTTTGGCATCACTCATACCAATCATCCAGGCATGAGCAAACGCCAAATGGTTGCAGATTGTGAGGTGGGAGCTGATCCAACTAGCAAACGACACTGAAGAAGGGTTCAACATCATCAAGGTAGAACTCAGAGCCCTGGAGTTAATGAGAATGCAAAACTACTACGTCTTGGATCTCTTCACAGCAATGGAAGGCAGTGTTTGCCGAAAAATCAGGAGTGCATATTGCACATTCATGCCTCTGCAGATACTGACAATGGGACACTGTCACATATAATAGCTGCAGTACATGATCTGGGAGAAAGGATGAAGAAGAAAGGTGGTGTCCAGCCAAGTGACTGATTCGATACAGTTTTGGGTACCATCCTGGTTCAGGACTGCAATGAAGCTACTGGTCTCCATCATAGTATTTTTGCTACTTATTTTTTGTGTCTGCCAGGTAGGGGTTCGATGCTGTGCAAAATCAATGCCTAGCAGTGCAATGATGACGGTGACAGTGGGTAATCCAAACAAACTGCCTCATGATACTAAGGAAGCACAAGTTCAAACTGGCGAAAAAAATGAGTGCAAATACTGTGTGACAGCTGCATATAATACAGGGGATAGAGTGGACAATGTGTGGCACACAACTATCAAGGAGCCCCATGAATTAGAATGGTATAAGGAAGTATGGGTTGGCCTAGAGGGGGATGGTGGATGCATATACATGATGTGCACTCCTGATGAATGTGTCAGAGGGGACAAAGTCTAAGATCCGTGTGTAGGGCTTGGATGCCAATAAAGGGGACTCCAGCATGGATGAAGCAGTGATGGAGGCAGAAGACGTAGGCGCACTAATGGCCAGGGTTGTTTGTTACTTTAGGAGTAACAAAAGGGGGGAATTGCCACCCTGTACATTCTGCATAGAATGGATCTATTGCTCATCCCATTGTGGGGAGACGTCCCCTTGTCTGTCCTCTGACGACAGAGGACAGAAGCCATTCGATGACACATACAGACTCCATTGTATGCCACCCCAAGCCTACATTTTTTTACTAGGCCGCACAATGATTTCTAAAAAAACATTTCTCCCATGGTCCAGTGCCACATACAAGCCAACCAGACTCCCCCGCCATGTCCTCCCCTGTCTGAGCTGCACAAGCTCCTTTATCACGGCAGTACAGCCATGTATTGTTGCACTTCGCCTGTATCTTTCCCTTCCTCTGAGCTCATTGCCCTGTGTGTGACCGGGCCGAATCTTGACTTGTGTACTCATCCATCTCCACAAACCTGTATGTGCCCTCTCAGCCCCCACCTTCGCACCCATTGTTCACGTAATCCAGACCGCTCTGTCCTTTTGATGCTGATTCACATCGTACCCCCTGGAGTGACCAGAGCATGCACCCACTACGGCCTTAAGTCCCTTTGTACCATATATCCAATGAAGAAACAACACCTATCAATCTGCATCATGTGGCACCTAGTAGATCAAACACTTTCGTGGTGGGTGCTGGGATTAAAGCACTATGTTTTATTGTTTCTTGAAGGCAACGTATAAGCTGCATATATAGTTGTTAGTTGAACTTTATAGCACCTCCCATTTGCTGTGCCCATCATTCAAACAAAGAGGTTAGCATTTACTCAATGAAGACATGCCGATATCAATGTTTTCTTGTCGATGTGTAACAAAACTCGTTTTCCTCCCCAACGGAACGGCATGTAGTTCAACAGACATTTTAATTATATTTTACTCCACAGAACTTTGACATTGACATTTCAAGTGCTTTCCATTGATGAATGGAATCAGAAAGATTGTGTGACAGTTGACCTAAAAATTTGTACTATGGCCTGTAGTAAACATTGTGTCTTCCACTGATTGTGTGAGCCAAATGTTTGAAGGTTTCGTTTGATGTATTCTACTTTTTTTCTATTGAATTAAGAAATATAATGGCGTGGAACTATGAGCATTTATTGAAAAGCGTACGTTGTTTTCTTCTTTTTGGGAAAAGTGAGGAAACGTTTACTTTGTGTATATGTGTGTGCGTGCTTGTTGATCTTCTGGGTTTTGCATCAGGTAACATGATGACATTGTAGATGGCAGGGTATGTTTGGCTACGCTCTGCACCAAAGTCATGAGGAGAGGTGGAGCATATATGTTTGACATGTCGAGTTAACTTGAAGGACGGGTGATCTGATTTACTTCTGTAGGGTACTTGATTTTAGGACGATGGATCAACGGATAAGACTATCACAAGATGGTGGTTTCCAGTGGCTTGCATGTCTAAATGTCAGAAAATCGAAGGTAAGATGCAATGGAATTATTTTTAGATCCATCGATTCCCTATCCATTGGGCAAATAAAATTACTGAGAGAGCTTCCCCTTTAAGCACAAACTATTGCATTAGAGTATAATAGGGAGAAATGGCATATGTCGACTGACACAAAGTTTGCAGATTTGGTTTAGCAATTTTTCACCCACATATTGACTGCCCATGGCCATGCTAATCCATATGGCCATTCACCCCCAGTTCCTGCCCCTGCTCGCCCAAAACACATTCTCATGGGAACTCTGAGCTTACTTTATTCAAGCCTTACCATCAAACGTGGCACTCAAAAGTGCCTGCCAGTGTTTTTCCAAGGCAGTCTTTGGCAATTTAATTACTTAATTGGCGCTGTAAACACAAAACTCGTGTAAATAAAATGTCTTAACCAGGTCTGCCGTCAGCCACTCGATTTATAAGCCAAAATTTTTGACATTGTCATTGTTTTTGATTTCAAGTGACCTCTCCTCCATGTCCGTATCACAGCATATTCCCACTAACCTTCATGTGAAAAATCTCAACAAACTGTAAATCACCCCAAATAATGCCCTTAGAGTGGCACTAAGCATTCCTAGGAGGGATCACATCTCCCAGGATAGGCAAGATGCCCATTGGCTCCCAGTTAAAGAGTGTGTTCTTTTCAAGACCCTCACTATCACCCATACATGCCCCTCCCACTCTGCGCCCCTCTATCTGTCAGAAATAATTCCCCGGGTAAACTCACTTAGACCTAACCGGGCCCAGTACTCCCACCAGCTCACGGTCCCTACCTTTAAAAGAGCCAAAGTCGGAGGAGCAAGCTTTCCTGTGCTAGAACCCAAAAATTGGAACGCTCTGCCACTCCCTCTCAGGAAGGAAACCTCCCTCGCTGCCTTCCCAAGAGCTCTGAAAAACAAACTCTTCACCTAGGCTTCTCCTTCAGCCAGTTCCCATGTAACCTTGGAATTTACCATTTCTAATTCTGTAAATGTATGTATAAATATTCAGCTCTGTTCTTTTTTTCTGCACCATATTTTATCTCGGTGTGTACCAAAGTGATGAATCTTCTGTACAGCGCCACGATGCCTCAGGGCCTTTGTGCGTTTTATAAATTCGAATAAATAATAAAAAAAAATAAAAAAATAAATGTGTTGTAGATATCATGTATGTAGATATCATGTAATCAAACAAATCACAGGCATATTGATAATATGAAAACATATTTTGGTTATCAAAATTAATATAGTTAACAAATTATACTACATCGGATGAATTCAGCAAATGTTACATTGACAAAGCAACTGCATTGCTGAACGAATAGGCGCAAATAGTTTGCGATTGAATAAGGTTTACAATTGGCTAACCAATCACAAACATGAAAAGATTCCAGCGACATTTGTTAAACTATATAGTCAGGGCTTCTAAATGAGCATTTGCGTTTTTTTCCGAGTAATTTGTACCATCTGTGTCAAAAAAATTCTGTGATAGAAAAAAGCGTTGGAACAAATGTTGGTTCCATAAAACAGTCCGAGTTCACTGTTAAAATTGTCACACATTAACATTGCGGGCCATCTGGGTAGGAAAAAGACTCAAACCAGATTGTCGAAATGATTTTATTTGCCTGGTATTAATGAGTATGTGGCATAATATTTAAGCAGAAGGAAGTGATGAGGTGAAATGAAGTGACTTTACCCACCCTCGTAATTACCCAATAACCTTATGCCAGCATGTGGCCAATCTTTAGGCAATATTTAAAAATACAGTTAAAGCGAATGTAGTCTCCGTGGATAATGCATCCGTTTTCTAGACAACGTGTTCGGAGCCAGGTTGTTCAGTGGTAATCGGCCCTGTTTGCATTTTTTTTTGTTTTTATCAAACACAAGGGCTCGGCTTCTCTTCACCGCAGTAATACGGAGGACTCAGTTTTGTGATGTGCAATTAATTCGGCTTCTATTTGTCTCCTGTCCCAGCCAAAGTGGTGAGCAACGGTAGCATGGCTGCCACGGCATCCAGTCTGTTCCTGTCAGAAATGACAAGCTGTCTGCTGTGGCGGCTGCCGACACGGCTAAACCCCACTACTGACTGAAGGCAGAGCATAGCATGGTGCTTACATTTCTTCTTTTATGTCTATTCTTTTTTGAAAACCTCGAAATATACCATAAAAAGGTTTGCATTCCAAAATATAAGGATGTATGCTTGCCTAGTCCTGCATAGCAGCACACAGATAAATGGATGCTCCAAAATGAATGTTCCAAAATGGAGGATCGAATATAAATAGTTTAACGGTCACAGCAATAGAGTGCACAGAGGGAAAACTAGATTCAAACAAGGATTGGCAAAGCCAACACGTCTGCTAGTGTAGGCTATGGTTTTCGGTAAACCCCTCATAGAATAAGCAACCACTGACAAAACCCACAGTTTTAGGCACTATGCAGTGAAAACACAGGTTAGGCAGATGGGGAAATGTTGAGGGGAAAGCAGTGAGAGTGGAGGGAGGCTGCAGGAGGGTTGGATGAATGAAAGCAAAAATTGGGATTGTTTTCGGAATGAGAGCAAGGAAAGATGTGCTAAAGAATGATTATGAAGCTGTATGAATGGGCAGGTGTGTAGCCCCGGAGGGATTAATTAAGGTTTTTGAAGAGGGATGGATGAATGAATGACTCTTTGATGGTAGTGTGAACAGGTATGGATGAATGGGTATTGAATGAGCATGTAGGGGTGGGCAAATGAGTGTGAGGATGGGCCGATGAGTGAGAATGTGAGGAGGGGTGAATTACTGAGTGTGAGGGTGGCAGAATGTGTGACAGAATGCCATCTCCGTGGGTAGGAAATACCAAGATTTAAAGTGTCGATGCCATCTCTGCCTCAGAAATATGCTTGTAAGCCTTTCTTAATGCATCCGTAAGGCTCCATTATGAACCAGTGCACTTGTGTTCTCTTGATTGTGTCCTGTCTACTGCCACGCCAGCAACAGCAATGTAGTTTAGCAACATGGCAGCCACAGAGTAACATGCACATTCATGCCAAACAGCCTACTTGAATCTAAATTAATTACCACTTTGAACTGGCCTTAATAAGGGGATCATGCTACCCACGTAACTATGTGCCCCCAATGCCTGGAGGTACATTAGTACAAAATAAATGTAGCTATATCTTCTTTGATATAGTGTCCCCTGAAGAGACACCGTTATAATCACCAAAAACCCATCGAATGCCATTTTATTGCCAAACTGCTTACTAGTGACTGAAACATCTGTCAGAGTGTGTGTATCACTATCACGGACTGAGTTTCACCCTCAACAAACTGTTGGTCCAGCCATGACGCTCACTGTGTTCTCTGCTGGGAAGGCTTGCCACCTCAACACAAGTACAGGATGTGCCCCAGGACTTGAGGTGGTGTATTCTGCTTCAAAGGAAAACATGCAGTAAAATGGGGAAGACACATTCCATTCTCAGAAGAAGGGTCCCGAAATCTTGAAAATGTGTTGGACGCAGTTACTTATTGTCCCACCTTTCCTATTCCTGCAGATAAGGCAATCTAGAAGCTCACATCATAGTGACCCCTTACCGAAAGGTTGCAATGGACCAGTTTCCTGTGGCAAAAAGAATATATAAGGGACTGAGGCCCCCTTTTTATTGACTCATTTATGGACTCAAGAAAAAGAAGGATGTTGCTGTTGCTGGAAATGTTTTGGGGTATAGCCTGCCCTAAAGTCCTCAGTCATTGCAGGGAAGAAAATGACTTACAAGGAGGGAGTCATCCCCTCGCCAAACCAACTTCACAGGAACATTTGAAGTGAATTGCTGTTGGACAAGGCCTGCCTGCTGCTTGGACACTGGTGTTCAGGACTCTGCCTATTGGAACGTCAGCCAGGCAAGTGCTCTCTGACTGGGACGGGAAACAAAAGATTCACCTTATCCTTTGAGACCCTGGACAGGTTTCCAGAGCAACCAAAGATTTAAGGAACAGCTTGGGGATCTGCTTCCTGCCTCCAACCAAGTAAGTTTTCAAGCTGACCCAAGTGCCTTAGAGTCATTTCAAGATGCTGCAAGACCAACAGAGCTTCTTTTGTTATTCTACACCTTTGAGCCATTTTCTAGGTGCAATCTCGAACAACGAGTTGAGCCACTGACTCTGACATTCGTGATGTCATCTTTGAGGTCATGGGTGTTAGTCCTTGCAGTGCACAGTGGTAGCGCGAGTTATGGTTGTGTACCTTACCATAATTGGCAAATTTCTGGGGGTTTTTGGTTGTACCTGTAACCATAATGCCCCTGTAGAAACGTTTTTCCATTGAATTGCGTAGGTTTTTTAGTAGTGCAACTTAACCATAACGTCCCTTTAACAAGGCCTTCGGGCATGCAGCGAATAGTCTAGGCATTGCACACACCCGCCCCACCATACATGTCACCATCTCACCAACTCACACAATCCACATACACAATACTCCCACCAGCACTCCTTCCCAACGACTGCACTGCCATTTAGCTATCCAGTACTCAATTGCCACATTTACCATATTGCAAACATAAAACACTGTCTCCTGCACCCCTGCACACAGTGATTCACATTGTATGGACGTACCGACTTCCATTCACTAAGTATTGTGTCACTGCCAACCTACCCACATACTCCTCACAACAGTAAACCTACTCCAAACAATCTGCACACACCACACTATGCACCCACCCCCTCTACTGGATGTGGAGTCTGACATGCATTGTTCCGGTTGGTGAGCTCAAGCCCTAGGCTCTTCAGTGTATAGCCGCTAGCCTATGGACTTCGGCCATGCACCCAGTAGCCTAATCGTTCAACAGACCCACTGATACATCAAGCACCCATGCATGCCACAATGTGGCCAACTACCGCTATCCATCCACATAGCACAGTCATCTGCACTCCCACCCAGCCTATGCCATATGCAATTCACTCCCCTTCTAAAAATCACATGCCAGGCCTCACCATGGAAAGTGGTCACTGCAAACAGTGTGCAGCACAAGCTATCGGGCTGTAACGAAAGCTGTCTACAATCACTGCACAAAGTAGTTGGCTATCTACGTACTGGGGAATTCACGCAATACACACTAATAGTGTAGGCACTCCTCCATCTTCGTTCACCTAATAATCACTCATCTGCGATGAATCACTTCTCTCTCCCCACCCTTTCCATCCCCGCTTCCCACCACCACATGCCCGACATTATGTTTGTCAGTCCCTTTCGCCGGCGCACTGTCCTCCAACACTCCATGGTGGCGTTTCCCAAAAACTTTGATGCACAGCATGCTTCCCTCCACCCAACCACCGGCCGCGTCCAACGTTCACCTACATCACGGCGTGCTGCAGGCCAATGACACTTCGGTCCGGTGAGCAAACAGGGAAATGGGTTCACGGAGCGGACCCAGATATCACACATTTTTTGGGATGTACATTTGAGTAGTTTGCAACAAAAGTACTGCTCGGATTTCCACCAAACACACATAAGCACGCTTTCTGACCCAAGCCCATGCTCCTGCCGCAAATTTGGTAAAAATCCATCCAGCCGTTCGGGCTGTAGCCCTGCACAATGCTTTCCCCATTCAGTCTATGGAAAGAAAAAAATGTAGGACCCCCCTATAACTCCCCCCCACACGAAACCTCCCCAAACTTGGCATGAAAAATCAGAGCCGGCCATATACTTTTTTTTGCAAGGTTTGGTGAGGATTCGTCCAGGGGGAGCAAAGTTATAAGCTGCCGGAAAACTGCTCTTCCTATGAGTTTAGCAACTCTTAACCATAACTACACGGCCGCTACTGCAGCCTGTGTAATATATATATATATATATATATATATATATATATATATATATATATATATATATATATATATATATATACTTATATATGTTCCTAAAACGTAAACATTGCTGCAAAGGACAGCAATGTTCCTCCTTTGATACAAAAGTATCTATATTCCGGGTATTCCACTACATGGCTGGGTTGTTAGTGTTTTGATAGTGTGCTTTTATTTTTGTTTTAATTAAAGACTCCTATTTTTCATAAGACATTGATTGTACAGTTCTGTTTTGAATGCTTACTTGGTGGCTCACACCCCTCTTGATGACCATTGTCTGTCTTAGTCCCTTATTACCCTAGAGAGTCAAAGGAGGTCTACCATTTGTGTTGTGCTTGTTGAGAGCACTGCAGGTTTACTAGTAGTGTTGGGCTAAGAAGGTGTATAAAAAGCACTACTCATTAGGATGGATATGTGAATGATTTTGAGGATGAATTAACACTGGGCAAAACACACAGTAAGAGAACTAGCGATGGAGGAGGGAGGACATCATATCAAGCAGAGGTAAAAGAGAACAGAGAAGCTATGAACTCACAGGTGGTAAGAGAGAGCAGAGTAATTTAGTCTGAGAGACCCTCAAACCCCAATCCATACTTGACAGGCACCCATTGCCACAGCATCTTTTGCAACAGCCAGGATCCACTACCTCATTCAACTCCCGGCCCAAATATGTTTTAGATCCGTATCACCCCTCCGAGCAGACACAAAGGGCCTCATTACACGGACGGCGGTAAGGGTTAACGGTCACCGTTAATGGCAACGGTGACCGTTAACCCTTACCGCCGTACTACGAGGTCCCTTTGCGGGTTGGAGGAATCAACGCCTGCTTCTTGCAGGCGTTAAGTACCAACCCGCTAAGGGACCTCGGAGCTAATTACAGCACCGCAAAATTGCGGTGCCGTAATTAGCGCCTTCCCCATTCCCATAGAGCCCTATGGGGCAGAAATGGGAATGGGGAAGGGCAATGGCGGAAGGGTGATTTACCGCCCCTCCAACCTTGGAATGGGGCGGTAAATCCCCTTTCCGCCAAGGCGGTGCCAGTAATTTACCGGCATGGTCCAGGGTGCTAATAGCACCCTGGATTACCGCCTTCCGTGTAATGAGGCCCAAAGACTCTATACAAAGTTGCTGCCTGACGGGTGGCACACACGCATTCTTCCCTCATTGAGCGCAGGCATCTTGTTTAATTTTATTTGCCCATGTATAAAAAAGAGGCATGGTGGTGGTATGGTCCCTCCCACCAGGGAGTAAAAAATATGGGTGTCAGAAATGGATACTCATTTGTGGGCCCCAATCTGTGCATGCAGTATATTTATTTTAGAAAACAAAATATAGCTTAATTTCAAACATAGTCACATATGAATGCCAAGTGTATAGCTTGTGAGGTGACCAATATCACGTGTGGGTTGCCCACCCATTCCTACTTCTCGATTTGCATCCTCAAACCAATACAAATAAAGCAGCAAATGTCCAGGAATTCATTGAAAAGACAGGGCTGAATGATCCCATACATTCAACATAAAACAAAGACACATTATTCCTACATTGCAAAAGGCAGCACCCTCCAGCTTCATCAGTGTATTTACTTATTAATGTATTTAGAAATAACTAAATTACCCTCCCCAGACATCACTATGAGCACTTCTATACTCAGAAACACTGCTCCAGAAAAATACAATGTCCACACCCCTTTCTAAAATGGCTCTGTCACAAGGTAATATATGGTACATAGACCAGGATGAAATCAAACATAATTCATAATAGTTCATTTACATAGTGTTTGGTACCCTGTGTTAGTATGGATTTCTATACTCTAACCTGATGGGCAGATGTTTAGGAGGCCACCTTTGTTAGTGAAACAGGGGACACTTCTGGGAAGATAGCCAGACCAACTCACTGTAGCTTGGAGAGCAGTCAAGGCTAAATCTCAAGAGGTGTGAGGGTGATTGTCTTCAATGGGAACGCACAGTGAAGCACCAAGAATTACTATTAGACAGAAGTATACATACATATACTATTTATTAGGCCCAAGAATAAACACAAATGAGTAATGGAAAGCAATAGCAAAATACCACACCAACAACACACTATGTAAAATATATACAGTGACTATAGTCAATGCAATCAAGTTAATAACTCTGCCAATGCCTGCAAAGGAAAGGGAAAATACATTTCAGAGCGTAGACGAACTTCAGAAGTGAAAACCCTAACTTTATAAATCCAGCCCTACGAGGAATGGAGCCTTGTGCTCAATGTTTGATGTGGGCGTAAAAGCGTTTAGTCGTGTGTACAAGTCAGAAAATTGCTTTTGAGAGAAGTTAGGGACAGGATTCTGAATGCTGAAAACACATTCCAAGAGTCAGGGAGGATCTGCTGCGATGAACAAAGCTATTCCCAACTTTCAGAGGACTTTAGGAAGTGGAGGTTACACAAGCCAAAGGGAGGACTACGAGGGATCCTATCTAGCTCAGTTTTGGTCCAAACTTGGCAGGTCTGGAAGGGGTCATCAGAGGTTCGATTTCCCACCCTCAGTTTGGCTTCAAAGTGCACAGGTGCTGCAGGTGCAGATGCAGGTCCGGTTTGCAACAGGAGCTGTATCTCTTGATTCAGTTGAAGAACAAAGAAAACACTGATGCAGCTGGTCTCAGGGCACAAGAAGGAACGCGGGAAAACTGCCTTCAGCGACCATCACTGTCGCACAGTGATGCTGGGGCACTCAGTTCTCCTGATCAGATGCAGACTCCTCTCTCGAAGCCCAAAGCAGTTGGGACAACTATATTTGACGAAAAGGTGCTATTCACTGCAAGTTAGTATTCCCCCAAGTTTTGAGTCAAAACTCGACACAGCAATGCTCCTGCACGGTGGTCAAGATTGGGGCTGGACAGTCTACTGGGTGGCTGAGGAACACTTCTGAACAGGCTCTTTTGCAGGACAACCATGAGGCATCGACAGTGATTGGTCCCACTACTCCTAAGGTTCGAAGCACCTTAGCAGGTCTTCTGAGATCGAGCTCAAGCAGGGCTCTAGTGGGACAGCAGCAGGCTTACAGTGTCAACCTTCTTCAGTGCAGTTCAGTTCAGTTCCAGATAAACCTCTGCTCTTCTGGATACTTGGCTCTTTCTACATGTTGATTCAGACCTGTTGCTGATCTGCTGGGCTGAGTCCAGGACCCCTCCTCATATCTAAAAAAAAGTGAGTGCTCACACACAGCCAGCCAATGAGGAGATCTGCCCCACTGATGCAGACCAGCACTGGTCCATTGAGGGACCACTGTGGTTCACATGCCCTCGTGCTCACCCGACATCCTGGCACCAGTAGTGTAGATTAGGACCAGACAGCCCCAACCCACTTCTTGGGTACCCACACACGTGACCTGCAGGAGTCCATGAATGAAGCGGCTTTCGTGGGCAACTGCATGACCAAATAAGGATGTTCTAGGCCACGAAGACCAGGGGGAAGGCCAAAGGACAAAATGGCCAAGGAGCAGATAAAAGACCTTGTGGGACGACCACAACAGACACTAGCCAGTCATGAGCGAAAGGTGGTAAGCATGGCATGGCTTGGTACAGAGTTGTAAAAATACAAGAAAAAGCTTCTGCTGCAACTAGTCTGTTCCCAGGCACTCTGTCCAATCACCAACAAATCCTTAAGGAATGACTAGAGCCAGAAAACACAGGACCCCATTGCACAGTACATTAATGTACTTTGCGCAATGATACATTGTTTTCAAAGGTGGCAACAAAGTCGAAAGACTAAGAGAAAGTTTCTCAGTACTGCCAGCCTGAAGGACACGTCAGTTTTCCCGTAGCACAGAGCAAACGTCAAGTGGAGTACAGCTCAAGGCTGCAATGCACTGGCAAAAGTCAGGCCAGGACACTGTAATGAAAAGCAAAAACGTTTTGGGGGTTCAGAATGAAGGAAAAATCTTTCCTAACACTATGCATCACAGCACACATGTTATTAGCGATTTTAATAGTACACAATGGGCCTCATTACGACCCAGGCGGTAACCATGGCGCTAGTAGCGCCATGGTTGCCGCCGGTATTTTAACGATTCCACCATGGTGAATGGTGGAATTACCGCCCCATTCCAAGGTTGGCAGGGAGGTAATTCCCCATTCACCATTGGCCCTTCCCCGTTCCCATTTTTGCCCCCGTAGGGCTCAATGGAAATGGGGAGGGCGGTAGTTACGTTACCTCCAAGGTCCCTTTGCAGGTCCAATCCTTAACGGCTGGTAAAACCATTTAAGGTAGGGACCCGCAAAGGGACCTCATAATTAGGTGGTAAGGGGTTAACGGCGCCGCCACCTTTTACGGCGCCATTAACCCCTTACCGCCTGGGTCGTAATGAGGCCCAATATGTCAACCTGAGAAGGATGTGTTTCTAATGATGGCTTAAGGAGGAAGGTGCTGCAGAAAGTGTTGTATGTACTGTAGTTATGGCCATCATGCTCAGATGTATTGTTCTGGTTTGGTTCAGGTAGCCCTTAAGTTGATGGAAAATGGATGAAGCCAATGATCCCATTCAGCAAGACACCCATAAACCAGCAGGGGATCAGTACAGGAAGCTTTGATGCTGCAGGCCAGTCGGCTTTGTTTGATGGTAAAGCTACCTTCTCCAGGGCTTTCCATTGAACTTCCCTCAAATCCTCCATCTCCATTGAATGACTTTGCCCTTGTCCCACCTCTTTAGCAAGAGTTATTAGAAGTACTTTCTCCCAAGTGAAAAGAGGGAAAAAGTAGACAAACAAAAGTGGACAACCTGTACATGTTGGGCTTTCACTGCACATCTGGATTTTCTTAAGCCGAAATGTGTGGGAGATAGCCCAATCTTTCTCCTGCCCTCACACTGGGGTGACAGTATTCAATGCTATTTTATCTTTGTTTGTACTGTGCTGGGGGAAGCAGGACTGTTAATGGGAGGGAAACTCTACAAGGTGACTCTACTTTAACACTGACCAAGGTGTTAGGCTGGGAGGAGGAGCAACATGGGCTGCTGGGTTGAACATGTGTGACAGGAGTATTGATGCATTCAGGGTATTGCTGGCTTTGCCAGCTATGTTTAAGCAGAATCCAGATTGTAGGAATGGTCTGCTCTTCAGGAAGGAAACCAAACTACTTCTACATCATTACACGAATCCAAAAGTCAACAATACTCAGAAATGTTTTGGTCAAATTTGAATTTGCCAACTTTCCGTAAAAACAAAGGTTTACATTTTAGATTTCCAAAGGTAGGCCTTTTGGTTTTGCCAATGCTTACTAGTGTAGATTGGATGGGAAGAGAGTTCCCAATGCTTCCCCTTCATATTATTGAGCCTATGTCTAGGTTTCCACTTTGCCCTTGAGGCTTATTTGTGTTTTCATTTCTCAGACCAACATTTATTGTCCATGCTTCAGACATTCAACATGTCTCACCTGTATACCCATGGATTCCTGTTTGAATTAGGCATGCTGGTTTCTTCATGTAAACTATGTTATATTTTCCCATAGAATGGATTACAAACGGCCGCATTAAGACCATTGCGTACAGAGTTGTAAGAATATACATTGCCAGTGTAAAATGTTCTGAAATTGTGCATTGTTGTACTTTAGTATAATCTGTTCAGTACAACACAGAGGGCCTCATTACGACCCTGGCGCTAATGGGTTACCGGCACCGTAAAAGGCTGGGCGCTGTTAACCCATTAGCGCCTGATTACGAGGTCCCTTTGCGGGACCCGACCTTAATGGCTGGTCTACACCAGCCGTTAAAGTAGGGACCCGCAAAGGGACCTTGGTGCTAAGTACGGTACCGCAATTTGCGGTACCGTACTTAGCACCTTCCCCATTCCCATTGAGCCCTATGGGGCAAAAATGGGAATGGGGAAGGGTCATGGAGGAAGGGGGAATGACCGCCCCGCCAACCTTGTAATGGGGTGGTAATTCCCCCTTTCTCCATGGCAGAGTCGGTAAGTTACGGGCATGGACCATGGTGCTAGTAGCACCATGGTCCTCTGCCTGGGTCGTAATGAGGCCCAGAGTGAAGAAATATCGCAAGCTGCTTTAATAAAAGTTAAATACAACCTACCCTCATCCGTTGTGCCTCAAATCAATTATAACTTGAAGTGCACATGTTGCTTTTATGGAAGGCCAAATGTACCAAACAAGCCTACAGTGGTCTGGGTGGTTGAAGGAGCAGACCAGCTGCCATATGCCCTTGAAACTTTTTTCGAAATCTATTTATGGTGCATTACACATTGTATTTTAATTGTGCTAGGCCATCAGAGAACACCCCCGTTAGTGTATGTTTCCATCTCCTCTCCTCTCCCCTCCTTAGGTTCTAGATTCTTATGAAGTGTTAGACCTTGCCCGATTCTATGGATATCTGAGAGAAAAGACGATGAGAGAATTAAAGAAAGTGTTTCATGCAATGGTTAGGATTGATGATGTCTGCAACTCGTGTATTAATCTGCATTTTCAAAGTGAACAATACAAAATATAAATAAAAAGACATTCTGAAAAGTACTTGATAACCTTATTTGTCTATTTTTACCTTTAACGCGTGTATACTATTTTTCTAAAAATGTAATATTTCTGAAAATGTGTAATGTTTCCGAGAATCTAATGAAAACATTGTGTAATGGAAGTTCTAAAACGGCACTTGAGGCCCATGGTCATCATAAACATATGCTTTTAAGATTACCTCTGAAACCTAGAATTTACCTCTGTCAAGTTGCAGTCTGCAATTTCAAAATCTGCTTTTTTGTCAGTTTGTAGAAAGTGTAAGGTTGCAGGAAACTCAGGCAGGTGTTCTATGCCATTTTTAGTTACAGAATGAGGGCAGTAAAGATCAAGTGAGAGTAACCTGCCTCTTCCAAAGGTGGGTAAAGGTTAGGAGGAATGCCCTGCACAGTGTTGTGTGTTTGGTATCATAATGGGAGATATGATCTCAAAATATTCTATTTGCCCAATATGCCATGGTGTTCTGTGATAAATGACTTTTCAGTGTGGATTGCTTCATTTCATCCTTTTAATCATAACACATGATGTCTGGATGTACTCTGTGCTCAACAACACAGGTCTGTGCCACAATAAATACTTCCAACCACATTAATGACCACTGTGTTGATGGTTTCCTTTCCCATGACTGGAACAAAATGTCTCAGAATATATGTGTCTCCAAAGATCTGGGTTCCATGTGATAATGTCCCCGCAAAAATGTTGCCATGTAAGAATGGCGCCATTTTTTTCCGGTGATTAACATATGGAACCTGCAGGGGACACCCCTGCAACCCCCACATTTTTTTAAAGGGAGACGGGGACACCCCTGCACCCCCGCTCCCATTTACCCCATATATTGCCCCACCAATAATGTAACCGATGCTGTTTCCCGGCGACTATATGTATGGCAACATTAATGGTGGGGACAATATTACCTGATACCAAGATTAGAAGGTTGCTTGGTTTTTAACACCTTTCCCTACATTTGAGTGCCAAAACATGACTTCAGAAAATACTGCTTGACCATGATTACAAGGCCGTACTTTGATCCTTCCTTCTCGCATTGTCAATAGCTTTTCTTTCTGCAAATAAAACAATCAAGCACACAGTATAATCCTCGTCAGAGATCACAAGGACACACTGGGCCTCATTACGAGGTGGGCAGAATGGGTTTACCGGCACCGGTAATGGTGCCGCTGCCGTTAAACCCACTCTGCCATATTACGAGGTTCCCTCGCAGGACCCGGAAAGGACGTCTACTAGACGTCCTTTCCGGGTCCCACGAGGGGGCCAGCGAGCTAACAACGCGTTGTTAGCTCCCTCACCATTCCCATTGAGCCCTATGGAGCTCAAATGGGAATGGGGATACATTTTTACTGGGTCCATGGAATGGGCAATTACCGGGTCCGCCAAGGACGGCATGACCCGGTTATTGCCCATTCCATGGACCCGGTAAAATTTCATTACCGGCGGCTGCTGTGCCCTTAATAAGGGCATGGCTACCGCCAGCCTCGTAATGAGGCCCACTGTAACAAAGGTTTTATGTCCAAGTTCTGACGTTTCCCTTTCTTCCACGTGGAGCACAACAGCTAAGTGTCTATGGATGTTTGCCCAGGATCAAATGGCTTCAATGCAATTAATTTCTCAATTTCCGAGAGCTCATTGCTTCCCTTTCTTGCCCATTAATGCAAGAGCTCTGAATATTCCATTTATTGATGATCACAAGCCAAACAACCCACTGCCATCAAAACACCTGCACTGCTATCCTCAGGATGCATTACTAACTGGTACTTTTTGTTGAAGAAAAGTGTTGGACAATCTGGGGAGTGCCGTTCACACATCTAATTCAACCTCTACTGCAATTGATTCTTTATATTTTTGGAAGGTTTTAAGAATAACAAACGCATTACATTGATGTTTAACTTAGCCAATACAATGATCCATGCCACCCTTGTAGTATGTCATTTCATAGCAATTATAGCATCAAAAGTATTTTCCAAATTGCTTGAATGATTTTTGTATCTATGGAAGGGGTTGGTGGCCCTGCAGTTACATTCTCACCATTGTATTGGTTATTTATAGTAGGAGTGAAGCTCTGCTTACTTTGAAGGAAATGTTTGCAGCTTTTATTTGGTGATTTTATTTCTCCAACATGTATGAAAATAAATGCAGAAAATGAAAATGTGTCAACCGGTTTTAATTCTCATCCTACTTAGTTTGTATAATACAGTTTAAAAATCAAACAACTAGAGTTAGTTGTGAATCTCATGTGACTTGGATGTCCATACATTATATCCTGGAGGGCTGCATCTAGCCGTTGGGGGGTATGCTATGCCAAAATGAACTACCATATCTTGCAAAATTAATATGGAAGCAGAGATTCATTCAATGTAATGTTTTTGTTTCATTCTATGTCAAAGTTCAAAGTTAAAATGCACACGACAATACATTCACTGTCAATTGGTTCCAGTAATTCAATCAGTATAATATATTATTGCGTGCTGAAGCTGAATGTTTTTACTAGCGAGCTAAAACACACACTAACTCGAAACAGCACACAGGTAATACACAAGTGAACAATAGACATTGTCAGGCATGTTGTACCATTCCAAGATGGCACCTGTAAAAATACACCTTAAGATACAAGTGCTCAATGAAAGGTACTCTGTTGGGCGCACATCATCTGGTTGGTATGGATTTGGAGCCTGGTTATTACATACTTACCCACAAGGCTAGTTCTTATACTTACAACAAAAACACTAAAAACATAAGAATATCCTCAAAGAGGCATCATTATCCAAATCAAGAGCAAGACATGTAATGTAGCAATAAAGTTTAAAACATTAGTGCACTTGGTAGCAAAGTGCAGAATAAGCCCCCCACAGTAACATTCATGTTCTCTGAAACACTTCAATATTTCCACTTGCTTCTACAAAATGTCTGCCACTACACCAAAACCTTCAATTTAATGTGCTTCTTCTGCATCACAGAGTAGAATATTGACACCATGGGCCTCATTACACGGACGCCGGTAAGGGTTAACGGTCACCGTTAATGGCAACGGTGACCGTTAACCCTTACCGCCGTACTACGAGGTCCCTTTGCGGGTTGGAGGAATTAACGCCTGCTTGTTGCAGGCGTTAAAAACCAACCCGCTAAGGGACCTCGGAGCTAATTACGGCACCGCAAAATTGCGGTGCCGTAATTAGCGCCTTCCCCATTCCCATAGAGCCCTATGGGGCAGAAATGGGAATGGGGAAGGGCAATGGCGGAAGGGGGATTTACCGCCCCTCCAACCTTGGAATAGGGCGGTAAATCCCCTTTCCGCCAAGGCGGTGCCGGTAATTTACCGGCATGGTCCAGGGTGCTAATAGCACCCTGGATTACCGCCTTCCGTGTAATGAGGCCCCATGTCCTCTAAAAAGGACAGGAAAGAGCTCTCTCTTCTATGCTCAAAAGGGCAAAAACAGTGGGCCTCATTATGAGTTTTGAGTAATGGGTTAACAGGCTCTGCTAAAGGAGGCGGACCCGTTAATCCCATTACGCAAAATTACGAGGTCCCCTTGTGGGACCCGGTAAAGACGCCTGGTAAAACCAGGCATCAGTACCAGGTCGCGCGAGGGGTAGAGGGAGCAAACAACGGGCCGCTCGTAATCGGCCCGTTGTTTGCTCCCTCTCCCATTCCCACTGAGCCCTATGGGGGCTCAGATGAGGATGGGGAAGGTCCGCGCCCGGGTTCCCAGAGGAAGAAATTACCAGGCCCTCCGTACTCAGAATAGCCCGGTAATTCCCCATTCTGGGAACCCGTTAAAGGAGCCCGGTTTGGCGGCAGCCATGGAGCTAATAGCTCCATGGCTACCGCCAAACTCGTAATGAGGCCCACTGTGTTATTTCATTTCGACAGTACAGTTCATTTGGAAAAATATTTGTTTTGATTTATTTTTTGCATCCCCAAAATGAATTCTGCAATTCTATGATACCTTGTATTTCCGTGGTTTTGCAGCAATATATAATTGAGATGAACAAATATCTATTATGTATAAAGCAATTTATGTGAGCATTTGCCGATTTACAGATTCTTTCCAGTTTTGGAAAATGGTGGACCTCTGGCAAAGGGAGGTGAAGTGTTTGACCTAAGATTACACAATGGAGCTCACGTTCCTAAATAACGTAATTTGGCAGTGGAGAGCCATTACAAGTTGACATACACGTAGGCGACTACCCACCACCAAATGTTCATCATTTATATGGCAGAGTGCAAACGTGCAAGTCAAAAGGTGCAATATGAACATCTGCTCCCATTTTTAGCTCACCTCGTTCATTTTTCTGATCATTAACGGCCAAGTGACTTATATAGCACTCTCGTATTCACTGGCCTTCATTTAAAATGGATAAATCAGGAGTATTACAGTATTTGTTGCTTGGCAATCATCTTCAGAATGGAATAGAGCATGGTGGCATGCATGTGACGGTAAGTCAACAAGTGAAGAGTCATCATTTCTACTGGCTCTTTTGACTCCCTTGATTCCTTTCTGCATTTACCCCTTCACCTGCAACCTAGTGATACCTGACATTACCAAGTCCAGATGCTGCTCTTTTGACCCTCCGTCAATTATTGAGGGTTCTTTGGGATCAAGTACACAGAAAAGGCTGCCAGAAATGTGTTAGTCCAGGTTTTTGGGTAGACCCCCATAACATTCTGTCACTGCTAATTGAATTGAACCAGCGTGATAGAGCATTGGCTTGTGTAGTGGTTCAGTCATTTTATTATTTTTATTTTATTTTATTTTTTTATTAGCATTTGGTTTTACATAAAAAAACCTTACGCTTTCATCATATCGAATCAGCATAAAAGAGAAAGAGAACAAAAAAATAGATAAAAGAAAGAAAAGGAAAAGTTAAAAGAAAAAATTCTAACTATGGAAGCAAAGTAAGAGTCATGAAACAAACACAGTGACAATCATATGCATAGCCATAGGCAGAAATACATTTAGTCGCTTTTCAGTGAGCTACCCCCTCTCCTGTATTTTTTGGAGTACTACTTTCAGAAAGGCCAGAAGAGCAAGTGTAAGGGATAACCGCCCCCTTGTAGCAGCTCTATCCACCAATCCTCTGAAGTTCTTGTGATGTGTTTTGCAAAGAATTCGCCCAACCATCTACCACGTTCTTGTTGAAGGTTAGGACATTGCATTGTTAGGTGAAGTAAAGTCTCTTTCTGGCCTTCACACAGCCTACAGCTATAATCTCTTAAATGAGCTTTCCTTGCTTCCATCAGTTCTTTAATTGGCATTAAATTCAGTAGTTCAGTCATTTAACAAGATATAAAACCTGATACACCAATGCAGGCATTGTGTTGGCTGCCCAGGGGAACAGGCTGGGGTGAAAAATATCGTGAACCTAAACTTGTGCATTTGCCCATTTCAAGTTCCCCCTAATCAACACATGCTTATGGAGGTACTCGTGAAGGTGCTTGGAATTAGTCTTTCCACTTGTCAAAATAGCCAAGTTTGACCCCGGACAACCAATGGGCTTGTCCTTTTATTTTATTTTCCCCACTGCTCTTTGATGATAACACTTATTGTTGACGCTTACATACTTTGGACCACATATTGTTAAATGAACTCCCATTACTTATTTTTAATGATATTGTTACTTTTGTGAAATTTAGCCAATGGGTTGTGAGCCGTATCTGCTGAGGTGTAGATTCCGACACAACCACCAATAATGGGAACAGGGTTCTTGCACAATCACTGCTTAACAGAACCTTCAGTAAAAGCCCACCTTCCCGTCTCCATCACCCAAGACACAATGCTTAACGCTATTCAGTTAGGGTCATCAAAGATACTTTATACCTTTTTTGCATCAAGTAGACTGGAAAGTCTATCCTGCAGGGTGGTAATCCCATACTGGCAAAGGTAACATTCTATGACATGCTGGCACTATAAAAGAAAATAGCTTGGATGCTAGATTGCTTGCTAATGTGCAAATGTCCCTGGATGGCTTACAAATGAGAGATTCCAAGTGCTAACCTTGCTGGAACCTTCATATTGATGGCACAACACTCTAAATAGCGGTTACACCGTCCTACACTAGGAGAACCAGGCCACACAAACAGCCGTAGTGTGTCAATGAACTGGTGCTGTGATGAGAGGTGCCCACCATGAAAAGACAAAAGTACATTGCCCCTGAAAGGCCAACACAGCATCGGTGCCTCAGTGGAAGGAGACAGTTCTATTTTTCACTGGATGTAAGGTACACATTGTACAATGTGCCGCTTTACTTTCCCTTCCCAACCAGTTAATATACACATGAAGTGTGGATGATTTTATATGGGGGTACAGTACTGATACATGTTTTCTTTAACAAATGACAGTTTTGAGCGGATTAAAAACAGAGAGCCACTGAAAGATGCCCATTTAGATATGTATGAAACCAATTAGGTTATTCTTATCGACCAAGGGCAATTCTTCACAAGTCCCTCTCATGTTCTGCGGTGCCACAAGCTTTGGCTGCATTTTCACTCTCCCAACAAGGCATATGCCTTGCAGCGTGATCCCCTTAATCCCAAACCTTTATCCACATCCATTTAATGTCCATTTCCATTGACAAAAAACAGGATCCTTATGAGCTAACCCAAAACTCTTTGACTTCACCCATATCTCCTAATGTGTATACCACGCCTTTAATATGTTATTCATGACATTAACATGATGTTTGTTTGTTTTCTTTAGTGCCAAAACTTTCTCTGTTTCTACCAGTGCTGGACCATTTACCTCAACGTTTCTTAGAGGCGACAATGCATAATAAGCTACTCAATTGCACCGTAAAGTGAGAGAAATTGCAACAGGCCGGAGAAAGGCATCAGAGCAATGTGTCAACTAACTTGATGTAGGCGCAGCAGTGCTGCAGGTGCACAAACTGCAATAGGATGAAGACATTGAGCAGGAGAGTTCTTCCAATGCAGATGATGGAGATGTGGCTGCCTGCCAAAGAGCCTGGCACTTGCAGAGCGGCCACCACTGCTTCCACACTCCTGGATGCATCAGGTGTACAATGAACAGACACTCTGTGTCTCTTAAAGTTGACTCTAGAGAAGGGACTTGGAAAGCTGGCTGCATAAGTCAATCGGCATGGCATTATACTGGAGGGTATGGCAGGGGTCAACGCTTTTGATATCCACCGTATTTGTTAAGAAGGAACCGGATGAATGACAACTCGTTTCATAACCCAGTTATCCACGCTTTTTACTTTACACCCTCAAAGAACACTTTTTATGCTCCTGGGGTTATCTTCTGATCTGCACCATTGGTCATCCTTATAGTGCCACCTGTGGCAAAGTCACATTTGGTAGGATTGTGGGACTCTGGGGGCCAGAGATGCCCATGACCTTTGCAAATATCCACCCAGTGAAGGTTAATGGGGTGCTACCAGGGTTTCTCGCAGCCTCCTCAGCAAAGTGTCCACCCAAGGTAACAGGTATCGGAAAAGATCAACGCTATTTGGTCAAGAAGCTTACTGGAAGCTAACACCAACCACCTTTAAAATCTAGCTCCAAAACTCACATGGACACAGAGCCTGGGGGGGCTATGCATTCTACTACACTGCAAGAGAAGAACTAGCATTCAGTGGCATGTCACAAATCAGATTCTGAGTTGAACTAATAGGTGTACACACACACACACACACACCCACCCCCTCCACCCCCCACTACAGTGAGGGCCCGGGACCACGGGCTTTTCTTTCCAGATGGCACTAATGAGAAAGCTTAAGTGCAAATACAGAGTATCATCTATAATTATTGGCTACTTTCAAAAGTATTTAGAAGCTAACTCCTATCTTCCTTTGATAGTACCAGCATCTACACGTGTTCTCAGATATAATTGTAAAATTCCATCTGTTAAACTGCTAACAAAGTAAGATTAGTCATTAATTCGCGTGTATAATCATTTTATTTTATAGGGAAGTTCCAAAAAATGAAACATTGGTACACGCTTATGAAAAATCAAGTTCAAACACAATTGCCATAATCATATACAAAACAGGAATAGGAAAAACATTAAAACAAAAATACTACATATGACATCACTAATCAAACAATCCACGGAAATGCCTTACACCGGGTTGTGTTTAGTGTAAACTAATTACTAGACACGTGTGTGGATATAGAGGGCATACTTACTACATCTAGTAAGGGTGAAACAAATACTAGGAACAGAGCATGAAACTAAGATTATAGTCAGTCATTGTCTGGCTGAGCACTGCTTAGTGTTCAATGTAAGTGCACCATGAGCTCAGACCAAACCCTAAGGAAACCGACTTAATAACTTTACGCAAGGTTAAGGCCTAGATTTGTAAATCTTCAGAGTATGTTTGCATTGTTTTCAATGCACTCATTCCAGGTCGATTACTCTTCTTACCAACACACATACGCTGAGGTGACCCTAGATTTCATTCACAAAGTGAGGATTGTTAGAAAAGTAGTAACATCACAAAGGAAGGATCCGCCATTTTTTGTAATCCATTTTGTTTTGGCACAGTTCTTTAGATATTTGGGTTTGATGCCCAATGACACCGTGACAAAATAAATAATAAGTGTATTTCAAATTCTTATTGTAGAAAAATTCATTTTGCAAGGAAAACATTACACAAATTGATTCATAAATACAATATTACACTATTACAAAAACTCAACATTATAATATATATTAAAACACGTTATCTCTAATGACCTGTATTAGGACACAAATGTTGTCCAACAACAGTGGTCGAAGTGGGCGGGAGCGGTTGGGAGCGGTGCTCCTCACTTTATTTATTTTTTTACATTTTACTGTTCCTATACTTTCATTTTAAAAAGAATAATTTCCAGAATAGTTTCGTTTAAAAATAATAGTGCAAGAAGAAGTTGAAACTTGCACTGCAGAAAAAAGGATAAAAAAGTTTTTAGAAAATGGCCTATGTCACCTTTTTCAATATACATTTAGTTTTAGCTGGTATCATGCTAGAATACTGGGCCTCATTAGGAGTCCGGCAGTAGCCGTGCTGGTAAAACCGGCTGGGGTAATTTTTTTTCTGGCGCTCCGGAATGGGCAATTCCCAGGGCATTACAGCCCCGGCAGACCCGGTAATTGCCCATTCCCAGACGCCAGAAAATATGACTCCCCATTCCCATGTAAGTCCCATTGGATTCAATGTGAATGGGGAGGTCGGATGCACCGGCACCATTTGTGAATGCTGCTGGTGCATTCGACATGATCTGCGAGCGGTTGCGCTTCTGCCCGCCAGGTCAGAACTGGCGAGCAGAAAGGCACCTGCTCGCAGACCCCGTAGTTTGCCAGTCCGGTAACGACGGTGCCGGTAGCTTACTAGCATCGTTGTTACCGGACTGGCAAACTTGTAATGGGGCCCACTGAAGCTGATATTACGGAGGACGAAAAAGATGAGTTTTTTGCTGCTCATTTCACCAAACTTATATATTGTTGGGGTGGGTTCACGTAATAGAAAATATGAGGGAAATATGGAGGGAACTGAAGGGGTTATCCCCCGAATATAATACAATTTAACTTAAGCGTGAAACAAAAGAGGGGAAAAAAGAAACACATTCTGGCTTGGAAATATAGGTTTAATGTGTGTAACGTTTGAAAATAGTTGGAAAATAGTTGGAAAAGAAAAGAAAAGAAAAACTGTATTTATTTTTGGGAATGGCTATGGCTATGGTTAACCTGAAGAGCAGAGTACCATCATATCTTTTCTCTTTTCCCTCTTCTGTCTGATTTACTGTTCTGGGTGATAGGCCTGATCTACTTTTCTTATTATGTTTCGTTCATTGTTTGCTTCGTTTTTGTTGCTATTCTTTTTGTATATGGTGCAAACGCAGGTTGAGGAAATAAGGACTAATGGGTTGATAGGTAAGGTGACGCAGGCTGCAGCTTAAATGCAGCATGTACTTGGAAACCCAGATATTGAGTATTTAACAAAGAATGTTAAATGCAATGTTGGGGAAACTGGTTTTAAAACAAAAGGCTTGATAAACTTTAGGGCATTTGAAGTCATATAGGAATGGTTGCCTTGTAATGCTTAGGCTAAAGGAAATTGAAAAGTTAAAATGGCCGCGTGCTTTCTTTGGAAAGTAGCTTATCTGTCTTACCGGCAGATGGGCTGCCTGAGTAGAAATGGCTATCCCTGTTTGGAATAAGTGACACATTTTTTGTTGGGCTATTCTACACCTCCTGGAACAAATCATTCAATTAAGATGTAGAAAAAAAAGGAAGGTGGGGTGTATTTAGAGTGGGTGATATGTGTTGCAAAATGGGGGGTTGTTGTGGAAGTAGCTGGTTGTAATTTGTTTTTTGTATACAACCCATGGTTTTGTTTGGGTGTTTAAATACGTTTACGGTTCATTTGTATAAAGGATGGATTTTATGTATACATACCCCTGTCCAACCCTGAAGTGTGGTACATGCCATGGTGTAAAAGTAGGGAATTCCTGGCTATAAGAGTAGTACAGCCTTTTAACCAGAGAGAAAAGGTGGGTCTGCGCAGAGAGCTGGTCTCTGATGCTCTTTGACCCCTATGTCTGAGAGAAGGTACTCTGCCGGATTGTGAGCAGGCCTAGGACTTTACTACCGCTGTAAGGTTTGTTATGTTAGGTTGTTGTTTTGCTTTATTTTGTTGGTTTGCTGTTTTGCCTGTTTCAGACGAACAATAAATGTGTCATGCGGGTTTTGCACCTATTCTGTAATTAAGTACTTTTCTCCAGACTCCAGGCCGCCCAGTCTCCAAGAAACCCAATGATGCTTGCTAAGCAAATATGCCTGATAGGTGAATGTTAGTTATCTGGATGCAGGGAGCTGGAAGAGTGAGCACAATTAGTTCATAGAAAGCTTCCTGACAGTTTTGCTTTCTTCCCAGCACGCTACAATCCACACAATCAGTTGGCTTTAAAGGTTTGACATTTGCCATTATTTATTGATAACTATTTAATCACTGGCAATAGTAACTGCTAGTTAATCGAGTGGTTGTTTAAGGTGCCATATAAAGTTTTGCTGTATATTCATCCTACATATCTATTTTGTAATGCCAGGGGAAGTGGTTTCGTACATATGCAACTTGTCCAATGGTTAACTCTAGATTTTAATAATGTATTTAGTTACTTAATTTTGCAGTTTGATATAGTGTACTCCAAATCATGTGAGCACAGTACAAAGGTGGATGGGTGAACAACCACAGACATTAAAATATATGGAGCTCTGTTGGACCAGTGAATGAGATGGCTGCCTCAGGGAGGAGCTCATGTCCCTGACAAACTCAACTTGCGTTTGTCTTTTAACATAATTTTAGAGCTAACTTTGGAAAGATTTCCTTCAATCCCCTCCTTTCACCCCCTGTAAAGCAAGGGAAGCCCACCAAAAAGCCAAGGGGAGCGGATACGCTGTGCGCCTTCTTGGAGAAGGAGAGCCCCCTGAAATTCCTAAGGATAAACAATACTGGATAATCCATATGTTGTAAAACCTGGACCAGATAAGTTCCCTAAATATTAAGATGAATGCAATAGAAAGATCCATGCGAGGATTTCTCACTCAGTCAGTGAAGCAGAGACTAGTATTTTGAACCTGGAGGGTAAGGTTGGTGAAAATCCCAGCAGAAAACATTCTATAAAAGGTTTGCTGTTCGAACATTTTAAGAAAATGCCTCACTTGAAAATCAAATCAAAAGTGGTTATCTCCAGATATTACGATTTCCCCCAAAAGTTGAGGGTAATAATTGAGCTTTTTCCAGACACCACCAGTGAATTTACCTCCAAACTCTAATGACAGTGAAAGGGCTCAAAACCAGGGCTACAGAAATGTAATAAACCACACCCTTCATACTGAAACTTATGAGACATGCAGGTTAAGTAATCCATGATATTAATTTAATGGGACTTCAGTAAGGACACAATAATCGAAATTATGTTGCACTTAAACGAGGTCAAGAAATTGGTGCAGAAAAAAAGCCCAAAGAAGTTCATGACAGTGATAGTTATCAACCTGGGGGTTGTTGTCCATTCAAGGAATCAGAGCAGGCCACTGCCTACATATGCAAACCCTGGAAATACTGGGAATATATAAACATGTGTATGGATTGTACTACTGTTCATCAGCTGTGGTGAAGTAAAATAGACTTATTTACCTAAGTTTAACAGCACTTTCTTTGCTAGCTGGTCATGCGTGTTCTGTTTGCTATCTGGGGTGTCGTATTTTACAGTCAAGGTTCATTGTAGTGGTGTCCATTGATCATTGAGTGCTTTAGGGGTGTAGCAGTATTGGGATTTTCATGTGTACTTTCAAATCTGGGATGCAGTTTTGGCCTGGTGCACTGTTCTTACTGCCCTCATTAACTTTGATTTTTTAAAGATGACACTGGTTGTGGGGGCCACTGGAGCCCCCGTCAGATGGCTACGTATTACTGACACTGCCATGCCCTGTGAGAACCGAAAGGGGGAAGTAGATGTGGTGGCATAAGGACAACGGTGGCCAATGGCATTGTAATGATGCAGATGGAGAGCCCTGGATTGACTCCCATAGGATTGGTGGTAAAGACATCACAGTATTCAGGTGCCTGGGCCCCATGCAGTCAGTGAGCATGTAGCACAATAATGAGGCACAAAGAGAGGAAGAGCAATGAGGGCAGGGTGATTTTCTCTGTTGGAGGTGAGCGCAAAGTGATATAACATGAGTGACCAACACAGACGTGGGCCACCAGAGCACTTTGTCTCCTTTGCAATGGTATATGAAGAGGGAGTCCCGAGACCACCCCTCCATACCCCTAAGTTCTAGTCAGGTTGAAGAGGTAGAAACGCTCACCACCATTCATCTTATGTGGGATGAATCCCGAGTGCACCAATGATCGACAAGTACACTGAAAGATAGCCACTCAGCCAGCCATACAGACCGAATACAATGCACGTCTTCCAGAGTGTGGCAGAAGAGCCATTGATCATGGACAGAGACACCTACATGGACAGCCTCGACTAAGCACCAAGAAGCCATGGTCATTAGTGACACCATGACATAGAAGCCTTAGACATGAAGCACATGTGCAGTTTGCACTGAACCACATAAACATACACTTGTATACATGAAGGACATGAGCGCATAGTTCTATAGCTAGAGGACAGATACACATACATATTGTCAATGCCTTCATTATTTTGTCATTAGCCAAATGCAGTAACGCAGAACCGCAAGGCACACGAGATCCTGAGCAAGCTTGCTGATGCTTAAAGCTAATATTCACATGGACATACAGGAGTATATATGGAATCTGATCGAACCACATATAGTTAACACATAGGGAACATAATATAACATGGACAATGTAGAAACCGCATTGTGAGGTTTAGGAAATTTACAGCAGGCCTCAAGCCACTGAGCAGGAGATGAGCAGAGCTGATTAAGTCTGCACAGAGAGCAAGACGCATGAGACAGGCCCACAGCCAAGGTCAGAGATATGAAGACACATTCCAATCCCCAGACGACAAAGCAACCAGCTGCAAAGAAACTGAATAAATCCTCCTGATTGGTGTCTCTAAACACGTGATGCAGCCAAGCAAGACAATGGACAGTCCCCCACGGTGAAGAGGAGCCATTCTCAGCAAACCAGGCTCAGGTGGCAACAAGTGTTGCAACAGTAAAGAGAATATTCTCATAAGGCAATGTGGTGTACACAAGATACAATACAGACAAATAATCATTCACATCGCCTTGAAGAGGTTGAAAGTGAGCTGAGAACTCGATTGAGTCCCAGACCTTGGGGCAGCTGCTCTAACCAATCACAGTTTAGTATCCCAGGGGTGGATGGCAAAGTACACAACCCAATGATAAACCCACTACTCTGTAACAATGTAACAGTTAGGTCTTGCGGACATGACAGGTCAGCCACCTGACATGAGAGGACCAGTAGAATAACACCTATAGGGTCCACTATAGGTGGTAGAGACTCTTGGTAGCCAATATCCCATGGTGATAGGTTTTTAGGGGAAGGGCCCGAACGATGACACCACAAGGCAAGAAAATGTACCTGAGCACCGTGGAACCCCGAGCTGTACCTGAATTATTTCTGTGTTTGTTTACTGATACCTATTGGTTTTATTTGCAATAAACAGCAGTTTCTACTTGTGTCTGAATGAGTCCTCTGTTTATTCTGGGGAGAGTGTTAGGCCCTCCAAGTCTGCGGACCCCCAGCATCGCTTCAGCATACCTGGGAGTCCTCCCTAACAAATATGGTTCCTGAATCCAAGAGTGAACTGAACTTCCAGCATAAGCCGGGTGGCTCTGAGGCACCTGTGAGGCCAGAGCAGTTAATCGCAAAAGAATAATACAGTCAGGCAGCTCTGTGAATTCCCTGTAAGAGGGGGTATAGAAACAGAAAGTTGGATCACAGTGCTCTCATTGTGTGTCTATTTCCTGTAACTGTTTTTGGCTGTAACTGAGCCTCAACACAGATATTGCCTCACAGACACCTTTAAAGTGATCTCTGTGTGATATTCAGCATTTAAAAACTGTTTTATAGAACATATCTGAAATTTTTCCAGCTAGGACATGGATTTGTGTTCATTTGGAGATCCTTCTAGTTTTGAAAATCAGGTCTGTGTTGTTGGATTGTAACAATTGACCCACTTTGATCTTGATGGTGGGCTCTTGAGAAGTGTAGCCCTTGGCATCTTCTCAAAATTGTAATGGATTATGTACTTCACAATGCTTGAGAATGCCTGGGGCCCACATAATTTGCCTGTGTCTGTTGCTCCTCACTATGAAATCCATTCTGTGGGTAGTTGATGCAGACGCCCACCTTCTTTTCTCTCACAGGGGAGGAGACCATTTATCAGTCAGCAGTGGCTGAGAGTTCTCCTGGGTGACTCAGACCACTCATATTAGTTGGAGGTTACTGGGAAAAAAATCAGAGCAAACGTGTGCAGATGACTGATTCTGTTTTTGGAGACAGGAAGTGGTAGGTTTCTGTTGTAACGCATACTAAAGGGGGTCATTACGAGTTTTGAGGCAGCCATGGTGCTACCAGCACCATGGCTGCCTCCAAACCCGTGTCCGGGTTCCCTGAATAGGGACTTACCGGGTCATTCCAAACTTGGAGGACCCGGTAAGTCACTATTCAAAATACCCATCCCCATTCCCGTTCGAGCCCCCATAGGGCTCAATGGGAATGGGGAGGGAGCTAATAACGGGCCCGCCTTAGTGGGACCTGCTAAGGGACCTTGTAATGCAGTGGTAAGGGGTTAACGGCACCGGCATCCTTACTGGGGCCGTTAACCTTTTACCCCCACACTCGTAATGAGCCCCTAAGTGCTAACCTTGAATTGTGGGGGTTAGGTAGCAACATTCTTTGCCCAATTGGAGTCAGATATGAAGATTTACAGATGGGACAGTGTGCATGGCTTTGGTGCATTCGTCAATCCTGTTATCAGAGCCTGGATAAGAATAAAATGTATGTGCTGATATTTTGATGCTGATTTTACTTTGCTTGTCTTTTATCTTTTTTTAATGAAATCCTTCTTCTTTATTCCTGATGTAAAAATCCTAGATTAACTACCTTATATGTTTTTGAAGATATTGGCTGACAGCCAGGTATGGAGTGTCCTGTCTGGGAGATGGTAGACTGTGTCCGTATGTCAAGATAGTGGGAGTCACTGTGCGTAGCACTTAAAAAAACGATGTTCTGTTGTTGGGATACAAATGGCTAAAATGGTCCAATCAAGAAGAAGAAAGTCTTTTGGTATTTACCGAAAAACAATGCAAATATAGCATTCAGCAAGAGCATACCTTATAGGCAGGGATAGTGACAGACTGTTTAAAGTCTGGTTTAAGCACATTTTTTTGTTTGCAACAAGGTTGCCATCCAATGTGTGTGTGTGTGTGTGTGTGTGTGTGTGTGTGTGTGTTTATGTATTCTGGTTAATAAGAATCTAAAACATATGGTTGTTGCTTGGAACAATGACAATCAATGCAGTCATGATTGCGAAATTAGAGTTTGAGAATACTGAATGCACAGAGACAAGTGTGTATGCCCTTAATGTTAACAATGTTAGCTGTTTCCCCAGCCTTTCCCAAAAAACAGCTAGGCATGCATGGCAAACACATCACACTAGCTCAGCACATAAGAAAAAGTCTTAGCACCTTATTTTAGACAGATCCTTTCATGGAAGAACACAAATGCCAGCAGCAAAGGGAGCTGTCACAAAAATGATCCTGGATTTGAGTGTTTTTGACATATGGCACCTCAGACGGCCAACTGAAGGGACCTGCTTCTTTAATTCTACAGCTCACCAAATGGTTTTTGAGGTACCATATTGTCTTAGTCAGTCAAATTAGATGCTCTATCCAGCATAGCTCTTTGGAAAGTGAAGATGATCCTTCAACAACGTCTTGCTAATGGACTATAGGTTCACTGACGTGACTGTCTCAACCATCATCTTGTTCAATAAAAAATGAATGAAAATAGCATGACCTTGAAAGGTGTCTTTTGGGGCATCATAGGGGCACACCTAATGTGCAGCTTTATCCTCTACACTTTAGCACAAAGGAGAATGAAGGAGAACTTTAGCAGACTCTTAGAAGAAGCTCACTTGTCAGATGGCAATACACCAACATGATCTCTGTGAGCTGAGGTTACAAAAAGTGTTAATTATGAAGCATACAATCAAGTAATTCTATGTGATGAAGGCAGAAGGAAAAGTACTGCACAAGCCTGATAAGTTGATACACTCATGATTGGTTATGTCAGGAATTCTAAAATTTCAACAAAGATCAATATACAGAAGAATACTGTTATATATATGCCCTGCTACTTTCTTTTTTCCAGGGGCTAGGCTAGGCACATTTAGGCTAAGTACTTTGCCAGACACACACCAGATTATTGTAACACTTTATACAATAAATTGAACAGGCCATACAATTACAAATCACCACACATACTCATAGCCGTACTCTTTTATCTGAAAATGTTTAGATCTCTTAGCAAAATAAATCACAAACACTTTCATAGGAATTAGTTATAGGAAAGAAAACAATATATGTCAACAATTTAAACTGGTGAATTGTAGAAAATGAAGCACATTTCAAAACACATGGAATTCCTGGTGGTTCTGAGAAACCCTAGCTGACATTCATTAATAATGAGTTTAACACAGCCTTAGTTGTAACCACCCTTGCGTATTATTAAGTTAGGGACGAGATTAGGAGATCCTCTATCCAGCACTTTGACTATGAAGACAAATGCACTGTAGATGTAGCTTCAATCCTCATTTATTCATTGTCCTTAGGTAAAGTCGGGTTAGTATGAGGTTAGATATAATGAACTCTCCTTCATAGCAGAACCATCTCCATAGCCAATTCTGATTCAGACAACAACCTTCATGCCTTGGTACCTTGGGAATAAAGGGAGTTATGCCTTTTGGGTCAGTTTTATCTGGCATGCTTACCCCTGCAAGACGGTTGCAGCTAATTTCATCCCTATTAATACTCAATTTACTTCACTTGAGACTTTGGTGAACCCAGCCCTTCTGCCCTGCCTGCAGTCTGAGCTCCACTCAGCAGCTGTCCCCACTTTACTTCCAGCTTCCTGGATCCAGGACACTGCACGGCTCAGAACGTTGTCACGCTGCCAGCTACCCAGATGCAGTCAGTACAAACATGGTTCCCATCATGTTTCAAGGTCTCACAAGATCCAACAATGAACAGCCCCAGGCCTTGCTAGAAGTTGGAGTTTGTTAAAACTCAGCCCAGTTTTAAAGTTTCAGCCAGTCAAAGTCCAGCCACAGACTCTGTAACAGCCCAATGAATGAATAGCCCAAAAAGGCAACCCCTCCATACAGCTAAAAGCCCATTTTAAACCGTTCTCTAGAACATCCCTTTCTCCAATGTAACAAATAGTTTCTGAACATTTGTATCCACCTATCCAATGAGGTCTGCTGCTACCTCCTTCAACAACCAGCCCCTTTTTTGTGTCAACCCATACTTCCACGCGTGGCAGAGCCTTGAAGAATCTTCCAGCCCTTCCTCGGTTCACCCACGTCCCCTGGTTTTTGGCAATCATGAATGATGTCCTCAGGTGGCACTGGCTCTTCTACAAATGTCGCACGATTAACTAGGTGACATCTCACAGGATGAATCGATGCATTTGACAAAATTACCTCAAACCCTGAAACTCTCAGAGTCATTAACGTTGACTTCGACTTTTCTAAGCTTGCAGAAACTGCATGCTCTACGTACAATGTCACCAAGCAACCCATAGTAATTGTCGAAGACATTTGAATTGCAAATGCCACTGCCACTAGAGCTTGCTCACAAGGGAACTGTCCCTGCAAATCTAGGTCTAAGAGTCCTCTGTAGTCTGGTAAAGATTTGTGGCCTAGCGACATTTGCTGGGTCAGGACTGCTGTCATCACCTGCCCGTTTGAATGTGAAGAAAGATAAAATGGCTCCATGTAATTTGGGGCCAGAAAATCTTTCACCTTCTGCACTTCCTGAGTCCTTGAAGTAAGGGCCTCACATAACTTGAGTAATCAAAGATCCATGAACTACAATAGTTACAGAGCCCCAAAAACTGCTGCATCTGTTTCACTATGACTGAGGTGTATTCTAAACTGTGGTGGCTTTCTTCAGGATTACTTTTTTCCCTGCAGGCAATATTAATTGCCCCAAATATACTACCTCTGTCTGGCAGTATAGCAATTTTTCTTTGTCCTCTTTGAACCCTTCTCCCCGAGCAGGGTTAGGAACGTTATTGAATCTTCTCAACACTGCTCCTCTGAAGTGCTGTAGACTGATAGATTATCCACCTACAGTATACCTAATACTGAACACATGTAATTTCCCCAAATCCATCTCAACCACACGGTTAAAAAAAGTGTGGAGATTTGCAGTAGCCATGTGGCAACCTCGTGTGCTCGAATCTCTGACCACGATACGTAAACGCATGAGGTACTGAGAATCGGTATGTAAGGGAACAGAGAAAATGCATTTTTTAAAATCTGTTAGCGTGACGTGGTTTGAAAAAGTGGGGATGTTACAGAGAATGGTAGCAGTATTGGGTATCACTGGCAATTCAGACTCAACAATATTATTGGGGGGTGCACATCCTGGATCATCCTCCAACTGGACCCCATCACTTTCTTCACAGGGTAAATAGCTAGATTGCATGGGGGAACAGAAGGTTGTATTATGCCTTGCTTCAACAATGTCATAATGGTCTCATATATTCCTTTGTCTTCCTCCAGAGACATGGGGTACTGCTTAACCAGTGGAAATATCGCACCAGTTTTATCCTCACCACTCCAACACACTTTAGCAGCCACACATCATTAGGATTACTGGTCCACAAATGGTCCAGCACTTTTCCCAAATCCTCCTTCAAAAATGCTGATGTATTTCTAATGATGAGCATGGTCTGTGGTACTTGCCTTTGTCTATCGCTATCTGGAAAGGCAGCCCAATTTCAAAGACCATCTCTCCTGTGTCTTTGGTGTCTTCAAATATTTGCTCATTGGACATGTCCTTTAGCAACAGGGTCGGATCACTGCACAGAACTTTGTGTCATTCTCAGTCTTGCTTATCTGTGTCTGAGAGAACCACTCTGTTATTCTCGATCACTACAGCATCTAAGAGAATTGTAACAATGATGCCTGGCATTACTTCCCGTGACACATCAGGCTGAAATAAAAACTCAATTAGTACACACTAAGCCTGATTTCCGATCCCGAGGACCCAACTCAACAAAACTATCACCCCATAAAAGAACAATGCTTTATGTACAGGAACCCACCTAATCGCGCTGTCGCTACAATAGGCCTGAAAATGTGCTGCTGCACTTACTGGACACAACCCTGGAGTCGAGCATACAATGCCTTCCTCATAAAAGCAATCGACATCTGTAGCTTACTCAGGATGTCCCTTCCAAAGAGGTTTGCCCGTGTGGCTGTACAATACAACAAAGGGGCCGACCTTAATACCTACCTTAATACGAAGATTTTCAGTAAGAGGAACTAACAGGATAACCCCAAAGAATCCCTGTGTCACCATCTGACAAGGGGAACTCACCTTGCATAATGCAAGATTTTGTAGCCCCTCTATCGATCATGAAGGAGAATGTTCGGTCACCTACCTGCTCATATATGCAGGGGTCCGCTTCAAGATCTGTGGTAACGGACAGGGCTGGACACATCAGAGACACCTATGGGCTGTCCTACTCCTGGTACGTATTAGCACTGGGGAGAAAAAATGGATTTCCCCTAAAAACACTCTCTCCAGTGTAGTGCGTAACTGTTCCTTGGGGTAAAGGATTCTTGTCCTATGTCTGCACCGATGCTTGTGCTGGCATTTCTGTTGGAACCCAAAGGTCTGTGCCACCCCAGTCACTCGGTTCTGTTTAACCCGTGCCTGCTGCCATTGCACAGAGCCCGGGGCATATGGCAGGGTCTGGGTTTACATCTGTTGAGCTCCCATGTTAAAGTACTGCTGCCACTCATGACAATCTCTTGACATGTGTCCCAACAAGTAGTAACATCACAAAGGAAGGATCTGCCATTTTTTGTAATCCATTTTGTTTTGACATAGTTCTTTCACCACCTTCCACATAACCAGCACTCAATCCCTTAGAATCCTCCATAACTGCTTCCCATCAGCCCATTAAACCAATGACCCATTCCTCTGAACCCCCCCAAATGCCCTGCTCCCTCACAGAAATCCTCACCAGGCCTTCAGATCCCCCGTCATTGGACTTGGACTGGTAACATACCCATCCATCCACCCCTGTGTCAGACCCGTTTCACTGTGCCCCTGTTGTCCTGACGTTGTTCTAGACACATCTTCGCCAATTTCTTGTGGACAGAGCTTTGCCTCTGCTTTTGTGCTTGCTCTACACCCACTCTCTCTTTTTCTTTTCTTATCTTGCAAAAATGCACAATATGTGCTTGAATCTCCAGCCAGCAGATGATAAATGTTTGCAACACTTCATCCCACCCTTCTCCTGTGTCTGCTCTCCACATCTCCTGAATTTACTGGATGTGTATGGCAGGATCATCCTCCAATTTCATTATGCTTGTAAATATTGAATTTATATCCAGCATATTCAGCTGCATAACTCGAAAGTCTACCCAAACCTGTGCCCTATAGTTGTTGAATGCTGCTCTGTCATGGTTGTTCATGTCTAACTGAACTCCCAAATATCCCACTTTTTTCCAAAGCTCATCTGACCACTCCGCCATCAGAGCAGCGAATAGACTTTTCATGTCTCCTATGGCCAATGTGACTTCAGTGCTATGTTGCTCCAGTGCATAAACCCACTTCCCCGCTCCTACAGTGAGTGAAGGGAGTGCCTTCATCAGGGTATTTCAGTCTTTGTGTGACAGTGGGAAACAATACACCATTTCTTGACCATTCTGTACTAATGGAAACTGAGTTACACCCGATTTAAATGGGACCTTCCCCATCCCTCCCCTACTACTTGCTACGGCCATGCGAGTCCCCTGGCGTGTCCTATGATTCCATGGTGTGTTACATATCGCTACTGCATGAGTGGAAGGTAGGGCAAATAAATCCTGCTCTCCCTGCTCAACATCCCAATCATTTTTCTCTTCATCGTCTACCCAGCAACCACATCCCCTGGCCCTTCTACAGGCATAGAACCATACTAAACACTACCATAGGATGCCATCTCCCATCCTCCCTGCTCATGCTCAACACCTGTACCTGTGGTAATCTTCTTGTCCTCCTTGTCCACCTTGACCATGCTGATAACTGATCTGTCGAGCCTCACGAGAACATGCCCATGCCTCCATCTTCCTTCTTCTACATCCTTTATCTGTCTTCTCTCTGTTTCGTGCTCTTTGTCTCTTTGTCGCCGAAGCAGCACTATCTCTTCCTCCTCTAGCCTTAGTGCTTCTTTCATTGTTCCCACTTTTGCATCTCTACCACTTCCCGCAGCCTTTCCTCTATCGTAGCAGAGAAAGGCTGGACCTCCTTTTTCTGCCTCAGTCTTGATACTCTAACTGCGCTTCTAGCTGCCGGTCTCACTCTCTCTCATTCCTTCACCCTTGATCTATCTGCTAATCTAGCAGTTGGGTGGAGTTGCTCCCTTCCCACTCTCTGTTTGTACCCTCTCTGCAGCCCTAACCATTGAAGGAGTTACCTTGCCACTTTCTTCGAGATCTCAATTTTTAGGAATCACATCCGATGGAGGTTCTAACCCCCTGTGGGCGATAAAGGATAACACCCAAATGGGGCCGGTGCAGAAGGAACTCCTGCATCCTCCTTTTTTGGACCATCTTCCATGCTTTTAACACTATGGCCCATTGAGCCTTTTTCATATATTGCCGAATTCTAAGACATTTAACCATTTCTCTAATTGTGCGCCCTTATGCTTCATAGTTAAGAAGGTATGCAAATGTGCAAGTATCCCTGTATCATACCTTCCCTCAACAGTCCAAGAATTGATAATATTATCCTTTCTTTCCTGTAAACATTCCCTATGATACTTTAAAATGTTTGCGTTATAACCGGGCAACACCTGGCACAAATGATTCAACTGTGTCTTCATACTCTTACCCAAGTTATAAAAAAAAAGTTCCACATGAACAGATTACTAAGCCAAACCCATGGCACAAAAATATTTTCACCCAAAGAACTCTCTTTTTACCCTCAATCAATTCCTTAGTCATTCTCCACATTCACTCAAGGTACTTGTCTATACCGTGAATACATTGTTCCTTAATTAACTCACAGAAGTCGGCATCTTATCAAAAACACACTCTGCCAGCCAATATCACAGATATATCCCCACCACTCGAGCACAGAATGGGTGCAATGATTTCCACTACAGCAGAGCTGCTCTCGCTTCTTTTCACTAGTACGGACTTCTCTACTATAAGTCTTTTCCTGACTACAGGAAGTCTCCCCTTCACTACTTCAACTAAACAAGAAGACTGAGTGAGGGCTCCTCTCGCACAGCCGATTCAGGATTAAGACTGCAAAGGGTATACTTTAGAATGGTATCTATGGTTGGCCTTACTATAAGATGCCCCCAACCTTTAGGTGTGGGCTCCAGCCAACCAGACAAGCAAACTAAAGTGCATCAAAATGACCCCCATGGTGGGCATGCTGGGTAGGATACCAACTCACACCTCCAGAATAGCAAACTAGGTTTAAAGAATATATACAAGGGACTTACAACACAAAACAGTTCAATCACTCCAACAAAAACATCCACTTTTCCAATCCCTGCAACCTTGACTGATTCCAAACCCCGTATTCCATCTACATCCTTAACATACCCCTCAAATCAAAAAGAAACAACCCCTGTTCCATTCCTGCTTTACCTCCTAAAGTACACTCACTTGTCCTGAAGCTCTGATGTGGTGCTCCTTCAAGTCACCCTGTACAGCTGGACCAAGGAACACCACCTCCAGGGAGCAGACATACCTTTAACCAATATGACATCCATTGACCTCTCTTTTCCACTGTGCATGTAAGTGAGGTGACGCAGCCGAGTGATACAGACAGAAGACCCACAAGGTCTCAGAGAGCCTGTGGTCCCTTTGTGGTCACCAGTTTTGTAGGTGCAGAACCCTAATTACCTCAGCCCAAACCAGGTCCATCACCGGACAAACAAGTGAATGAGTGCAAGTTTTGTACGTAATGCAAGGTTTATTGTACAAAAATCTGGGGAGCGGTTGGAGAGTCCTGTGGAACCCAACCAACTCAATTGTCAATGAACTACATAAATTGATGCATTTGTATATGCTTTAGCAACAGTTAAAACACTCCCAGATATTTTATTACCACCCACCCCTCAAAACATGATTGGACAAAACATTTACAAAGAAGGTCCATCTTTTCCAAATTCATTCTTTCTCATTGGTTCTCAACAACCTTTACAACCATCTTCTGTTAGGCGGAAACCTGTGCAGTTCCCTCTGGGACCACTGCAAAAGATTTAGGACTACAGGCGTTGGCGGTGAACCCACTTGGTAGCAGTCTGCACCACACAGATTCACTTGGTAGCTGTGGCTGAGCAGTCAGACTTCTCTCAAGAAAAGTTGGTCAGTATGTGGAGTATACAACATAGGGCAATTCTTCCCAGCAAGACAAGCAAACACGCAACGAGGCTTAGTGTAAAGATAGTAAGTTATTTATTTATAACACAACATCTATGGAAAACACTAAAGCAAATCACGGCAAACAAATCAAACACAAATAATCTACGAAGTAGAAAACGATCAATCCCCCTAGCAAAATATCGACAACTCTAGGTTCTACCGGTACCACTTATTTTCAGACATAGGTGTATATCTCAACCTAGATGACACTCGCATATTAGTTAGGACGGGAGAGAAAAAGATAGGCAGGTTATGAAATCAACACAGTTCAATCCTATGCGGATAAAATGCAAGGCAGGAAGGCAAGAATCACAATAGATCGTAAAGTTCAGAGGCCAGGCCCACTCGGAGAGAGGCAAGGCGTGATGTCCAAAAAAGTCTCTACTGGAGATGCATTCAAGTCTTTATAGCAAATTGTTATCGGCAGATTGAACCAGTTCAGAACAAAGAATGAGCAAAGCTTGGAGGCGACCCAGCGGAACGGAGAGGATTAAGACACCTCACTCGAACCGAACGAAAGGGAAGCCAGGCGGACACGGTACCTTGTTGTGGAGGGCAGCTCCGGCGGGGGCAGTTGTTCCTGGTGGTGGATGCACGTCGGGTCTTGGCCAAGAGTAGAGATGATCTCGTCGTCGAAGGAAAGTGAAGTCCGGTGCACCACCAGGGAAGAGACCAGCCGCGGAGTGCTCCGTCACAAGGCACCACCTTTTGGTCGCGGTACAGGGGTAGTGGCTATCCGGTTGCCGAGTGCTCTGCACGGGCAATTCGACCACTGCATCCTGACGCAAATAAAAAGCAAAGTGGACTGGTTGTTCCCACCAGTCAGGGGAAGAGACTCTCTGGCAGGGAGATCTTCTCTGTCGTCGGGAAGTGGTGAGTCGGCTCAGCAGGGCTCCACCGGAGGTGTCGTCGTTGCAGGTCGGCTCAGCGTTACCCTCGTCGGATTCTTAGGTCCTGTGGCGACTTCTGAAGATCCAGTCCCAAAAGCCCTGCTTTTATGCAGAAGACCCCCATTCATTCAGCCTAGTTGTCAATCAACACATGCTAAGTGGTGAGCGGGAAGGCTCACCACCTGGGCCAATCACTCCAGAGTGCGACCTGAGTTGGCAAGGCAACTCGGTCCAGGGTGCCTAAACCCCCTCCCACACCCCTGAGGTAACCCAGACAGAATGGCACCACTTTGGAGAGTCTCTGTTCAGAGGCCCGCCAAAAGTGGAACAAAGGGCTCAACCTTTGGTTTAGGAGTCACAGAGACGAACACAGACGCCATTTTACAAACCGAGTTCTGGCAGAAGATACCATCCGATAAACTTATTTACGATAAGTAGATCGGTGGTACGTTAGAGATTAACGAGAAAAAGTATCAATCTCCAACAATGGGACGAATCCCATAGGGTTATGCTCGGGGTCGAACATAACAAGTAGTTTCCACTGCCACCAGCCAAAACTCGACGAGGGGGGACGGGACAGTGCCCCCTCGAGTAACAGATCCAGGAGTAATCGAATTACCCCTACTAGTACGTCCACAATAAGATGGTTGGTACTAGTTCTGTTAGTAAATTTAGGTCTAGTAAAGCCAATGGTGACTTTACATGCCCGGGGAGACAGTAGTCAGTCCCCGGGTATGGAGTCTATGGTGGGGGACCCGCTAGGGCGCCCCCGTGTTACGACACGTAGGGTGCGGTGTAACACACATAGAAAAACATATGAGACCCTATGGAGTAAAAGACCCCATAACCCATCGAACACATTGACATTTCAAAGGAATTACACACATACATGTCCAAGAGTGGGAGAAAAGAGTCTCACTCTTGGCAGAATGGAAAAAAACAAACTCCAGAAATCCAGCAAAGCTGCTGGGGGACTCACTAGGTTAGTAAATTCAGCCTAAACAGAGAATTCTCCCTAACACTCGCCCCACCCAGACTAAGGGACAGGAGGATTTAATCAACTCATGGATGAATCTCATACCTCTAGTCGATGACATACATCCTAGAGAGACCATCAGCATTTTGGTGGCGACACCCTCACCTGTGCTCAATGGTGAAATCAAACCCTTGCAGGCAGATCGACCATCTCAATAGTTTTGGGTTCTCCCCTTTCATTTGCATTAACCATCTCAAGGGTTGGTGGTCAGTCTGAATAACAAAAGTAGAACCATACAAGTACGGCCTAAACTTCTTCAGAGCCCACACGATAGCAAAGCACTCTCTTTCGATTGTTGCCCACCTTGTTTCAGGATCCTTCAGCTTGCGGCTGATGAAGCAAACGGGGTGCTCCCTACCTTTCCCATCCAGTTGACTGAGTACGGCACCTATCCCTACATTGGAAGCGTCTGTCTGCACAATGAAGTGTTGGCGGTAAACAGGAGCTCTGAGTACTGGGGTTTGGCAAAGAGCCTGTTTCAGGTTTTCAAAAGCCTGATTGCACTCCTCGTTCCATTTAACCTTTTTAGGAAATTTGGGCGAGGAGATGACATTCAGTGGAGAAGCTATGGTCCCATAGTTCTCTATGAAATTCCTGTAATACCCAGTGAGGCCTAGGAAGGCTCTCACCTGGGTTTGAGTAGTCGGTGTTGTCCAATTTTGCACAGCTTCAATCTTACTGAGCAAAGGCCTTATTTCTCCACCGCCTACCTCATGCCCAAGATAGACTACCTTACTCTGTCCAATTTGGCATTTACTTGCCTTTATGGTCAGATTGGCTCATCCAAGAGCCTGCAAAACATCTCTCAGGTGGATTACATGTTCTTCCCAGGAATTGCTGAACACTGCGATGTCATCCAAGTATGCCATGCAGAAGTCCTCCATCCCATTCAGAACCTGGTTTACCATCCGTTGAAACGTAGCAGGCGCATTCTTCAATCCAAAAGGCATTACCTTAAACTGGTATAAGCCCACGGGGGTAGAAAATGCAGTTTTCTCCTTGGCATGGTCTGTCAGGGCTATTTGCCAATAGCCTGACGTCAAGTCAAATGTGCTGAGGAACTTGGCTGCGCCAAGTTTATCCACCAACTCATCTGTTCTTGGCAAAGGGTGGGCATCAGTCGTGGTGACTGCATTAAAAGCTCGATAATCCACGCAGAATCTAAGTTCTTTAGATCCGGCCTTTGGTACTAACACAACTGGGCTAGTCCATGGACTAGTAGAGGGCTCTATTACCCAGAGATCAAGCATCCTGCTGACCTCACCTTTGATGTGGGTTCGTACGTTTTCTGACATGCGGTATCTTCTGCTTTTGACCGGCAGACAGTCACCAGTGAGTATGTCGTGCTGGCCCCAAGGGGTCAAGCCTGGTGAAAGCGAGAACAGAGAGGCAAACTGATTCAACATAGATTTGCACTCTTCTTGTTGCTCGGGTGTCAGATTGAAGGAGAGATTCACTCCTTCAATTTTTTCATCTAAAGGTAAGCCTCTGAGGAGATCCGGAAGAGCTTCACTCTCTTCTTCTTCCTCGGATGATGCTAGAAGCAACGCTCCTACATCAGGTTGTGAGACATACGCTTTAAGTCGGTTGGTGTGAAAGACTGTCGGAGCCTCCTTGGGATTGCCCAAGTCCACCAGATAGTTAACCTCTCCGAGTTTACCCACTACTCGGTAGGGTCCCATCCACTTATCTTGCAAGGCCCTCTGCCTTGTTGGGATCATAACGAGAAAGAGCTGGTCTTGAGCAAACTCAACCATGTTAGCCTTTTGATCGTGCCAGTGCTTGGCCAATGCTTGTCCAGCTTTGAAGTTATCGCTTGCTTCCGTCATCATGTGCGACATTCTCCTCCGGAGACCTATCACGTAGTCAGTCACTCTGACTGGCTTGGGGGAAGGAGCACTCTCCAACCCCTCCTTAATCAGGGCCAATGGACCTCTGACGGGATGACCATAGAGTTGTTCGAAGGGAGAGTAACCTACTCCCTCCTGAGGGACTTCTATATAAGCAAAGAGAAGGCATGGCAATAGAAGGTCCCACTTACGCTTAAGGGGTTCCTCTAGAGCACCTATCATGCTCTTCATGGTTCGGTTGAACCGTTCTACCAACCCATTGGTTTGTGGGTGGTAAGCCGTTGAGAACTTGTAAGTTACTCCGCAGGTTTTCCACATGGCTTTCATATAGTGGGACATAAAGTTTGACCCCCTGTCAGAGATTACTTCCTTCGGAAACCCGACCCTGGTAAAAATACCAAGGAGGGCCTTAGCCACAGCCGGAGCTGTAACAGTCCTCATAGGAATTGCCTCAGGATACCTAGTAGCATGGTCTACTACAACAAGGATAAACCTGTTGCCTGAGGAGGTTGGAGGATCAAGGGGACCAACGATGTCAATCCCTACTCTCTCAAATGGAACTCCCACAACCGGGAGAGGCACTAACGGTGCCACATTCTTGGATCCAACCTTACCAGAGATCTGGCAGGTGTGGTAGCTCCTGCAGTGTTTTTCTACTTCGGCCCCCATCTTTGGCCAATAGAAGAAGAGCGAGAGCCTTTCCTTAGTCTTCTTGAAACTCAAGTGACCAGCCAAAGGAATCTCGTGGGCTAACTGCCAGAACTGTGGTCTGTTCTCTTGGGGCACTACAAGGCGTTTGTAGTCTCCAGGTGCAGACTCGGTCGGTTCACTGTAGAAGAGGCCATCTTCCCAGTGCAACCTGTATTTCCCAGGCTCTTGCCCTTCAGCCTGAGCTTCTGCCTGATGGCGAAGACCTTCCAGAGTTAGACATTCTCTCTGTCCCTTACTGAAGTCTGCCCTGCTGGGTCCACCTTCTGCCAGTAAAGACTGCAGCTCAGGATGGTCAACAGGATCCAGATCTCCAATGAGTTCCTGGCCTTCCATTAGCTCTTCCACAGAGTCTAATTCTACCACACAGGGTTGTACCTCCCTCTCAGCCTCGGCTGGAGGTGGAGTTACGGGTGTGACGTTGGACAACCGCGGGGAAGTCCATGTCGGCTGCACTGGAATGCTGGCGGCTGGTTTTGGGATAGAAGTCTTAGGTTTCCCTTTCACTTCTGATTTCTTGGAGACAGCGGCCGACAATTCCAGTGGAGCAGGAGTGATATCTTTCTTCATCATCTCCTGGAGAGTTCCGCGCATGGTCCTCTCTCTTGCGGGTCTGGTTAGCTCCTGTAACCGTTTACTAGGAGGTCTGGGAGTATACGATACAACTCCGAGAGTTTTCAAATCATTACCCAACAGTACGCGTCCTGGTACCTCACTCTGTATGCTGACAGGTATCTTCAAAGTCATGTTGTTACACTGGATGAGAACTGGTAATTGGGGAAGCATCTGCACAGGCCCTCCAGCTAACTTGGTGAGGCGTTTGGGTGTCTTAGCAACATCCTCAGCCTGAAAAAACGATTTATCCACCACAGTTATGCTGGCCCCAGTGTCCCTAATGGCAGGAGTCTCCTGACCATTCACCTGGACACTGTCCTTATAATACTCTTTAGTATTATCGGGGATAGAATTATAGACATCTAAATTCTGTTGTTTCCACAACCCCAGAGATACTAAAGAAACGCTGGCTGAGACTCCAATGGGTTCGTCAGCTAGCAGTAGAAAGTTTCCACTTGCCATTTGGACTTCCTCCTCTGGAGCGAAGGCTAAGGAGACAAGCTGGACCCCTGAAGGTTTACCCTTACATCTGGGATCTCCTTTCACGTGGTCAGTCGAGCCACAAACAAAGCATTTACCGAATGCTTTCTGGAATGGTGGCTTGTTCTGACCTCCTTCCGGTTTGGCACCAGAAGACACACTATTCTGCTGTGGTTTTCCCGGTGGCTTACCCTTCTGGTTTTGTTTGGGGCCCTCTTTGGAATGTGAGTTATTCAAATTCTCTTTTGAGTCTTTTTTAGACTGTTTTCCCTCATCCTTTTTCTGAGTTGCCCCAGAATCCTTATGAGTAGCCCTGTTGGCAACCCACAAGTCAGCAGCCTTAGCTAGTGCCCTGGAATCCAATTCCTTTGAATCAGCCAAGTGCTGTCTGAGCTCAGGAGAACAGGCATCATAAATAGACTCCAACATAAAAAGATTTCTCATACCCTCATAAGTGTTCACTTTGTAACCCTTAATCCATCCCTCTAAGTTTTTCAACCCTTCACTCACCCAGGTAGCCCAAGGGGTACCATCATGCTTTTTGAGGGTTCTAAACCTCTTTAGATACTGGGAAGGGGTCTTCCCGAATCTAGCTATCAAAGCTAGTTTCACACTTTCGTAATCCGTCTTATCCGCCTCCCCCAACTCCATTACCACATCAGTCGCAACAGGAGGGAGCCTAGAGAACAACCAGGGAAGCAACGCATTCCCGGTGATGTCCTGGAGCCCATGATTGTATTCAAACAGTTTCAACCAATCCAACACATCCAATCTCGGTTCATACATACCCACTAATTCCTTCGGCATCTGGGGTCTTTGGGACTGGAGCTCCTAGAGGAACCAGACGAGAGAGAAGCATTTTCCATAGACAACTTTTTCATTTCTAACTCGTGATTAAGTTCTATTTCTCTGAGTCTTAACTCAGCTTGCTTCTGCTCAGCCTGGGCATTCATCCGTCTGAACTCGAGCTCTTGGTTTCATTCAGATTGAGCCAAGAACCGTTTATATTCTAATTCGAGCTTCATTTTTTCAAGTTCAAAATAAGCAGGGTTACTTGTGGGACCTGGTATGGGCCCCGTAGGCACAGCTGGTAAGGCAGGTAGAGGAGCGGGGGAGACAGTTTCGTTAGCCTCTCCGTCCTTGTCAGCCTTTTCATCGCTATCATCAGAATTACGATTCAGATCAACACCATTACTGTCGTCTACATTCGCTGGGGAGAGTGGTTCCTCTGAACCAGTACCCAGACTTTGGTTCGCCAGCAATCTCTCTATTAGTTCTAAGTTCTTGCCTCTTACAGAAAGATTCTCTTGCCTACAGAGAGCTCGCAAACTCTCAGTATTTTCACCTGACAAGGATTCTTGACTGTAAGTTTCCATCGTAGACATGTTTGTGAAAGTTGCTTTTTGTGCAAAGTTTTGTGGTTAGTTATCTTACAGTGTCGAAAAGCACTCTAAACTGTATACTCGATACAAATCCCACCGCTGTACACCAGTGTTAGGCGGAAACCTGTGCAGTTCCCTCTGGGACCACTGCAAAAGATTTAGGACTACAGGCGTTGGCGGTGAACCCACTTGGTAGCAGTCTGCACCACACAGATTCACTTGGTAGCTGTGGCTGAGCAGTCAGACTTCTCTCAACAAAAGTTGGTCAGTATGTGGAGTATACAACATAGGGCAATTCTTCCCAGAAAGACAAGCAAACACGCAACGTGGCTTAGTGTAAAGATAGTAAGTTATTTATTTATAACACAACATCTATGGAAAACACTAAAGCAAATCACGGCAAACAAATCAAACACAATTAATCTACGAAGTAGAAAACGATCAATCCCCGAGCAAAATATCGACAACTCTAGGTTCTACCGGTACCACTTATTTTCAGACAGAGGTGTATACCTCAACCTAGATGACACTCGCATATTAGTTAGGACGGGAGAGAAAAAGATAGGCAGGTTATGAAATCAACACAGTTCAATCCTATGCGGATAAAATGCAAGGCAGGAAGGCAAGAATCACAATAGATCGTAAAGTTCAGAGGCCAGGCCCACTCGGAGAGAGGCAAGGCGTGATGTCCAAAAAAGTCTCTAGTGGAGATGCATTCAAGTCTTTATAGCAAATTGTTATCGGCAGATTGAACCAGTTCAGAACAAAGAATGAGCAAAGCTTGGAGGCGACCCAGCGGAACGGAGAGGATTAAGACACCTCACTCGAACCGAACGAAAGGGAAGCCAGGCGGACACGGTACCTTGTTGTGGAGGGCAGCTCCGGCGGGGGCAGTTGTTCCTGGTGGTGGGTGCACGTCGGGTCTTGGCCAAGAGTAGAGATGATCTTGTCGTCGAAGGAAAGTGAAGTCCGGTGCACCACCAGGGAAGAGACCAGCCGCGGAGTGCTCCGTCACAAGGCACCACCTTTTGGTCGTGGTACAGGGGTAGTGGCTATCCGGTTGCCGAGTGCTCTGCACGGGCAATTCGACCAATGCATCCTGAGGCAAATAAAAAGCAAAGGGGACTGGTTGTTCCCACCAGTCAGGGGAAGAGACTCTCCGGCAGGGAGATCTCCTCTGTCGTCGGGAAGTGGTGAGTCGGCTCAGCAGGGCTCCACCGGAGGTGTCATCATTGTAGGTCGGCTCAGCGTTACCCTCGTCGGATTTTTAGGTCCTGTGGAGACTTCTGAAGATCCAGTCCCAAAAGCCCTGCTTTTATGCAGAAGACCCCCATTCATTCAGCCTAGCTGTCAATCAACACATGCTAAGTGGTGAGCGGGAAGGCTCACCACCTGGGCCAATCACTCCAGAGTGCGACCTGAGTTGGCAAGGCAACTCGGTCCAGGGTGCCAAAACCCCCTCCCACACCCCTGAGGTAACCCAGACAGAATGGCACCACTTTGGAGGGTCTCTGTACAGAGGCCCACCAAAAGTGGAACAAAGGGCTCAACCTTTGGTTTAGGAGTCACAGAGACAAACACAGACGCCATTTTACAAACCGAGTTCTGGCAGAAGATACCATCCGATAAACTTATTTACGATAAGTAGATCGGTGGTACGTTTCAGATTAACGAGAAAAAGTATCAATCTCCAACAATGGGACGAATCCCATAGGGTTATGCTCGGGGTCGAACATAACAAGTAGTTTCCACTGCCACCAGCCAAAACTCGACGAGGGGGGACGGGACAGTGCCCCCTCGAGTAACAGATCCAGGAGTAATCGAATTACCCCTACTAGTACGTCCACAATAAGATGGTTGGTACTAGTTCTGTTAGTAAATTTAGGTCTAGTAAAGCCAATGGTGACTTTACATGCCCGGGGAGACAGTAGTCAGTCCCCGGGTATGGAGTTTATGGTGGGGGACCCGCTAGGGCGCCCCCGTGTTACGACACGTAGGGTGCGGTGAAAAACATATGAGACCCTATGGAGTAAAAGACCCCATAGCCCATCGAACACATTGACATTTCAAAGGAATTACACACATACATGTCCAAGAGTGGGAGAAAAGAGTCTCACTCTTGGCAGGATGGAAAACAACAAACTCCAGAAATCCAGCAAAGCTGCTGGGGGACTCACTAGGTTAGGAAATTCAGCCTAAACAGAGAATTCTCCCTAACATCTTCTTACCGTGTTCGAAGTCCTCCTTTGCTGGGGATTGTTTGGTGGTAAGTCATGACATTGGCCCTCATTACGAGTTCGGCCGGCAGCCATGCCGCTATTGGCGCCATGGCTGCTGCCGAAATCGCATCCGTGGCGGGTCCTCGGAATGAGGACTTACCGGGCCATTCCGAGTTCGGATGGCCCGGTAATTCCTCCCTCAAGGACCTGGACACGGTCCTTCTCCATTCCCATTTCAGCCCCTATAGGGCTGAAATGGGAATGGGAGAGGGAGCAAACAATGGGCCATAACGTGATGGCCCGTTGTTTGCTCCCTCTTCCCCTCGTGGGACCCAGTAAGCACGCCTGGTTTTCCCAGACGTGCTTAACGTGTCCCGCGAGGGGACCTCGTAATGTGGCGGAACGGGTTGAACGGCGCCGTCACCTTTTATGGCGCTGTTTAACCCGTTCCGCCAGGGTCGTAATGAGGCCCATTGTGTGGTACAATGACACATTCACATGTAACATAATTCATTACTTAATAACAACTGGCGTAAAGCCTTTAACCTTAAGTGTGACTGTACATGGTCCGCTCAGATATTTTACCAATATGAGGAAGGGCTGAACAAACAAGTTTCTCTTTAAATTACCAATTGCGATCTCTTCCACCTGAGACTCTTGGATCCTCTTAAGACATTCGAATGTTTGCGACCACTACTCCAACACATACAACCTCTAGTTTCACCCTGCACAAACAATTGAACACTGGACACCCTGGCCTCAGGCCCCATCCTCATTGGAAAACATGTACCCTCCTTTCCTGTCACTCTCTGGCGGGCCTCCCTTGACCCTCTTCCTGCTCCCACATGCGAGGCTAAGAACCTTGGGGTCATCTTCAACTCCACACTCTCCTTTACTCCTCACATCTCTGATGACTCTAAGAAGTCAAACTACCAACTGCACCTCCTCAGAGGTATTCTTCCTATCCTCTCCTCCCCACAGAAGCTTACTGTCTCCAGAGATCTAGTTCTCTCCAGGCTGGACTACTGCAACAGCCACTTTCTAAATCTGCCTGCTTCTACTCTGCGCCCTCTGCAACTCATCCAGAACAGGACTAGAATACTTATCCTTGGCCTCAAGCCATGGGATCGTATTTCTCCAGCCCTGAAATCTCTTAATTGGTTGCCAGTTGCTGCAAGGATTAATTTCAAGACCCTTTGCATTGTCCACAAGGCCTTCTGGGGCCTGGGTCCAAAATACTTTCAACACTCCCTACGTAAATACTTTCCCACTCAAGCTCTTCACTCCCACACCTCCAACTCCCTCAGAGTCAGTCGCTTCTCCAAGCAACGAGATGGGGGTAGATCTCATTCCTCGGCTGGGGCCTCCCACTGGAACAGCCTCCCTGTCACTCTGAAACTTGAGGAAAACTATCTCTGGTTCCGATAGCACCTCAAGACCTTCCTCTTTGCTTCTGCCTTTGCTCTTCCCTCCCCTGCTGATTTCTCTGCTTCGGCACTGTGCACCTGGTTACCCTCTGATTTCAGGCCCAGGTCCCTGCTCACCAAACTACACACCCGCACTGCCTCCTGGCAACCCTTGCACTTGGGTCTGTATCTTTAATCCTTCAGTCCCCTTACCTGCACTTATCAAACACCCCTTGTCTGCGCTCTAAACCTGCACTTGTCACCTTGCTGGCTGCAATACCAGTTGTTGATTTATCCCTTGTTCAGCACTTTCCATTTCTCCCCTCTCCCTTGCACCTTCCCCCTTCCCTCTCCCCTGCACTTGCATGTTCTCAATGTTACTGGGCCTAGTAAGATTGTTGTTTTGTTCTCCCTTGTTTCTGTCCCTTGCCTTGTCACGCTCTGAAACACTTGTGGATTAGCTCAATACAAATAAAATATCATATCAAACAAATGGTCAACCCCCTCTACATGACTTCAATGCAATGAGCACGATTACATCTGTTCCTTGTGGAACTGTTAAACCATAAACCTTTGTCCTGTTCGCAGGCTGGCCTTCTACTGGATGACTCATTCTTCCTCTGTCAACCCCCCAAGCCCATAGAACCAGAATGTTCCAGCCACTTAATATTCATCTTGCAACTGTTATCTGAAAAGTCCAAATAAACTCACAAAACGCCACTACATGCAGATTTATATAAAACCCATTATTTAACTCCTTTTATATGTTTCTCAGTGTGATCAAAACTCTTTTTATATATTTCTCTGTGTGTATGCTTTATATATATAATTCCTTCCTTACCGCAGGATCTCATGAAAGGCCCCCCTCCGCATGCGCATTGACACCCTTTCTGTCTTCCAGTTTCCATGTGCTTCAGAGCACTCTGTGTGTAAATCATGTCCATGTTACGGTCGCGGTTTTAACCTTTATATATCGACACATGTGCAGCTCTAATATGTATAAATTCTAGTCAAACAGTAACACTAAAAGTAGCATATCCTATCCATTATTAACTACACTCAATACATACGACATTGCACCATCGCTCCCGGTTTTCTGCCGAGGCAATGCCTGGTGCAGTTGTGGTTGGTGTCTGAAACTTTTATGAGGGTGATTAAGGTGTTAATGTTTGCATACCAGAGTAACTCTACTAGGCTCTCTGATGTGTATGGTGAATAATAAGGAGGTGCTCACAGGCTGGGCGGAGCTTGTTGTGAGAGGTTGCCATCTTGGTCACAGCACAGAATCCATAGCTGAGGCGAGAAGATGGTGAGCATGTAAAAAGGCAAATGGGTGACATCATTTTTCAAGCACTCTCTCCCGACTGTTGGGTGAGGTCAAAGTAACAAATCGGTCTAAGAAAGAGGTGGGGCCTAGTTACAGGCCTGTTCAGGCCAAGTATATTAAAGGCAGGGTACTTGGCACAGCCTCACACTATTCATCCTCTCTGCTCTCTATGTCAAAGCTGGTTCCTCCATTCTCCCCCACCACCTCTAACATTGCAAGGGTATTGGAGAAGATACCATGAAATGGTTTGAGTCATTCCTTGAGCAGATGCATTGCTAATTAGGTAGGCCACATACCCAAGGCTGCATATCCAAGGCCACATATCTCTGAGGGCAGCCAAACCCTGTTCCACACTGCACATGAATGCACACAGAGTCTGGCAGGCCCCAGCAGCTGGAAGACAAGAGCGTAGACAGCAGGTAGGCATATGTGTGTTCATACGTGTGTGTCTGTGCATGTGTTGTTGGCTTGCTTTGTGTGTGGCTCGGAAGGTAGGAAGGAGTGAGGAAGAGGGAGCGAAACAGAGGTTTGGGAGTGAAACCCCTCAATTAAACATAAATCTCAGTAATGCGGGAGATGTTGAGGACAGGCAGGGGGTTGGGGTAGGGGGCTCGGGGGTAAAACCTCCAAAATGTCAATTTTCCCACTTGTTGAAGGGTGCATCAAATTGGCTATTAAACACAGACGTTTGGTATGCAGCCTTTAATGGGTGGAATGATGATATAGAACCATCAATTAAACCTTTGCCAAGCTCACTCCAAGAAACGGGCCTCCTCATGTAGCTTACCCCTAAGGTTGTTAATCTCTGCTTGGTTCTTCAGTGTTTAGATGAAACCCTTGGAAAGGGTCATGTTCAACTCCAAAGTGGAATTCCAAGCCTATGCAGATGACGTGCAGTTAATTGTATGACTTAGACGCATGAAACACACTAACTGGTTCCATTACGACCCTCATTGGAAAAATACTGGATTGCAGCGTGGTGTGTTCTCTGTGTGTGTATTGTCTGTATTGAAGTTCCTACCTGAATTTCCTCCTTTGTGTCTAAAGTGTTACAAAAGACAACATATTTCCCATACGTGTTTAATGTTTATTGATATATTAAAAAGAATATGTTGCTGTGACTTATTTTATGCACTTAGTTCTCCAGGACTGCAACTACCATTTAGATAAGATGGTTCATTGTCCCCCGCCCCCTTTTTCTTTCTCACTCAGGAAATAAATATATTAAAGCGCTATTAATAGAAAGCATTGGAGGTTCTATAAAATGACTATAAAATGAAAATGTGCTTTTGATGCACTCTTGCCCCTAAGAATGGCAATCAGCCTTTAAAAAAAAAGTTTTTCACAGAAGACTAGCATGATAAAAATTATTTTATTTGAAAATGATTTAAATCACATATTTTAAAGAAATGTGAACATCGACATTGGCCACAGGAGGGACAGATTTAAAGATAATGCAGAGGGGTTGGGGATTCTTATGGAGTTGGCACTGTACACATAGTGTGTCATGTTTCAATTTCAAAGCACTAAGGTGCTTTAGTAACATTAAATAACAATGGCACAAAGGAATATACAAGTTCTCGTCATTCTTCTAAATTGAAACATGACAAAGGCAATTGAAGTTTTCCCTAATATGTGAACTATGTGTACAGCGCCAACTCCGTAAGAATCCCCAACCCCTCTGCAACGTCTCGCCAGGGGCATTGAGCACTGCCCCACTGGGTACTTACAACAGGCTGCAAGTACGCACCAACCTCAACGAAGCATGCTCCAGTGTGGTAGCCACATTTTCCCGGTGTTCCAAACCACACCCCCTTCCTTGACAGATTTAAAGATAACTTCACATGAGTGATTGGCGTTGTGTCATAATTTCCAACTGGATATTGTCAACCGATGCATGTCTAGTAACCACTTTGGTCCTTTCACACATGCCTAGCATAACACATTGTAAGCCCCCACATAATCAGCAATAAGTGTGACCAGCTTACACATTAATTGAAACGCGGTAAAGATGACATCCACAGTAAAAAAGTATGACCAGTCGACACATGGATATTAGCTGGGGTATACAACCTCCACATGCCATGCAACTGATATCACCAGCTGCCAGGAAAGGTGTGTTCTCATAGTAGTGCTGTGAATCCCTCAGACCACGACCAGACTGCCATTTAACATCTTTATGTCACTGTTCTGCCTCTTTGAAAGGTGCATGGGAAAGGGGCCTTTGAAAGATCAACACACTTGAACTTTGCTACCCAAACCAGCACTCTTGTTTTTGTGACAGCCAATCGGAACATACAACAAGATGTCCTAGCACCTTACATAGTTGGTTACACTAAAACCAATTTAGAATTGTGATTATATCATTAACTTTAAAGCTTTAAAGAGGGATGGGGAAGCATGCATCCCCCTCCCCCTCCTACTAAATTCATGACAAGGAAGAAGGCCAGAAAACATTGCAATCACCCATTCTATTTTGGAAATATTCACAACGGACCCATGATTGACAAGTATGTTGAAAGATATCCCCTCAGCCAGGCATACCGACCAAGGGACATATAGATCTATCCATGCATGGATGAAGAGCCACAGGCCATGATCAGAGACACCTGTATGGACAGCTTGGACTAAATCCCCACAAATCCATGTTGTTGACGTCGTTAGAGACACCATGACATAGCAGCGTTAGACATGAAGCATACGTGCCATCCACACTCTGGAACACAAACACAGACTCGAATACATGAAGAACACAAGCGTAAAGTTCTATAGTCAGGACAGATAAATATACATACTGCCATTTCTTTATTATTTTTGCCATGAGTCAAATGCAGCAGTGCAGAAACCGCAAGGCGCAAGAGATCCTGAGAAGAGCTTGCAGATACTTACACGCAAATAGCCATATGGAACTGCAGGAGCACCTATGGAACCTGACAGAGCCAAGTGTGATTAACCTAAAGAAATATAGCATAGCATGGACACTGTAGAAACCACATTATAAGGTTTAGGAAAATTGCAGCAGGCCTCAGGCCTCTGAGCAAGAGACAAACTGAGCCAATTCAAGCTGGACAGAGAGCAAGACATGTGAGACAAAACCTGCAGCCAAGGTCAAGAGATACGGATGACATTCCAATCCCCAGACGACAAAGGAACCAGCTGCAGAAAATACTAATAAATCCTCATAATTTAGAGATGCACAGTTCAAATTTGTGGTCTCTGGCCAAGTGACACGGCCGAAGCAGACAATGGACAGCGATCGGTGATGGGAGAGGAGAGCTGGTCCCAGACAGCCAGACACAGATTGCAACAAGTATGCAACAATATGTAACACGTGTTTCGCTGGGCAGGAGAACACTCTCATAAGCAAAGGTGATGCACACAATTTACAATACAGACACATAATCATTCTTATTACCTTGAAGAGGTACACAGTGAGCTGAGAACCTTTGCAAATCCCAGACATGGGGACGTCAGTTCTAGCCAATCACAGTTTAGTACCTTAGGGGTGGGTAGCAATGGGCAAGAACCAATAGTAAATCCACAACACTGCAACAATGTTATAGTTAGTGACTTGTGGATGGATCAGGCCAGCAACCTGACATGCGAGGGCCATTAGAATAACATCAATAATGTCCTATATAGGTAATATAATACTCCATACCCAATTACTCGGCTGAATAGGTTTTCTGGAGAAGAGCCCATGTTGTGACATGATGCTGACGCCATTCGGAAGTAAAACCGGGCTGCGAGCAGAGGAAGAGCGAGATGGGCATGAATATTTCTTGTTCCTGTGCTGATCCCTGCTGGTTTTGTCTGTAATAAACCGCAGTTTGAACTTTCCGTGGACAGAGTCCTCTGTGTATCCTGGGGGAGGGTGTTTGGGCCTCCATGTCCGCAGACTTCCACTGTCCCTCTGGCATACCTGGGGGTTTGTCCCCAACATCATGAGTTTACGCAGGTTATGCAATGCCTGCATAAGGCAGAATCTTAAACAATTTTCAAAAGCCTTATTGCTACGGATCTGGGAGAAGACAAGGGTCGCCTGAGCACTCTTGTTACCAAGGCTGTATTTCTACATTAGAGGAGGAGACTATTTAGCTGATGCACTGGAGATTAGTGCTTTGCTAAGCCTGCCATGTCGTGGTCAATATAGACTGTGTTTTTATTATAATTATTATTACTATTATATTTATTGAGCACTGAACTACCTTTGAGAAGCAATAGAGTGCTTTACAAAGATATAAAACAAAACAGATACAAAACAGAGCTCTTTACAGAGGTATACAACAGTACAGATGCATAACGAGCGCTTTTCAGAGGTAACAATAGAACAGATTTACAGCGGGGGTGAGATACAGAGGGGCACAGAGGAGGGGTACAGCTGTGCAGGGTGGTGGGAAGGAGAGAGGCAGTAGGTGTCTAGTGAGCCAGGTGGTGCAGGGGTGACGTGATGGCCTAGGTGTTCAGGAGGAGAGACTTTTTGAAGAGGCGGTCTGCTGAACGTGTCAAAATCCTCTGTAAACAAAGGGTGCCTTGGGATTTGTGGTTCACTCCCAGGCAGTTGCAGTTTTTACCGTCGCTTGACTGAAATCAGTTGAGGTTAACATTGGTTCTGCTGTTAGCATTGTATGATGAGACCCAGCAAGATAGCAAAATGTCAGGCAACCATGGTGTTATGTGTCATTAGGTGATGAAGTATGCACCATTTCTGTAAATAAATAGAGGAAATCCAATCACATGAGAATAGCAAGCAACCACTGCTCTTCGATTAGTTTAAGACGTTGCAGTATCTGTCAATCGATTTGTGGATGGTTACTGGACAATAAGCAAGCCTCAATTTACTTTGATATTAAAATATTCAACGAGAACTTACAGGTAAAGCGAGCATCATACTCAGAAAAGAAAGCACTTGGCAAGATACAAGGAATGTGTGTGTGAGAAGGTGTCATTTAAGCCTCTGCCTGCTTTCTCTTTATGTGAAATGCAACAAGTGTTCATGCTCCCCCTAACTCTCATTGAAAATCGCACAAATGGAGGAAGGCATTTGGACACCTTTTAAATTATCACAAATACATTTCTCTGTGGTGTACAGTAGAAAGCTACAGCTAGCTGCCAAGGGATAGCTAGATGTGATACAAATTGACCAAATAGGAATCATTCTTACATGTAGCATCAATAATTCAGCAATAATTGCCAGGTAAGGGGCATTACTGCCTGTTAATACCCCAGTCCCAAGTTCCAGCCTGGGTGAAGCAAAGGCCTAACGAGGGCCCCAACACCATTTCCAGGTGGTAATGCCATACACTGAGGGGATTATAACTATTACTATTGTGGGACATATACTGTGGAGCAGTTTTATCAAAAGGTTATAACAGCGCAGTATCGTGGGGGCCAGAGAGCAGGCAAGCAGTGGAAAGAGGCAGCCAGCAACATCAAAGAAAGACTTACTGGAGGCGGAGTTTGGAAGAAGAAAGTGCTTGGGTAAGCGGGGCAGCAGCAATAGGAAGAAAATGGAGCTACAGAGGAAGAATGAGGCTGGGCACAGATGAGATGTGGCAGGAAGTTTTTAGGAACATGGAGAGAGCAGCGGTCAACATGATGATGTGGAGCATCATGTCGAGAATGCAGCGAGTGTGCAAACAGATCACACGGAACATTGCTGATGTCAGGTGAATAGGTGAGCCATACCATTATATAAGTGCCTGTATGTCACCCACTGGGAGAGGCCTTTTTACTGGTGTGCATCCTGTTGGATATTTTTTGTAGATTTGGGGTCTGGCGGTATTTTCTTACCACCAAAAATAATGGTAATTTGGCGATGATTACTCCTTGCATTTAGATTGGGTTTGGCCTCATTTCCTTTCAGTGCCCATTCCTTATTACATTATATGGAATCAATTAGTGGTATACATTATTGTTGGTGGTATTTTGGTGAGCATCATTTTTCTGTTTTATTTGTGGCCCCAATAAACACAAACTCTTCTTTTTCTTAGACTGTTCTTGTGATCTATAGAGGCCTCAGACTTACATTCAGAAACACCACAGCTTCACATATAGCATTCTCAATAACCTGTGGTATAATCCCTAGTTTATATACATTAGTGAACTATGTTTCCATAGGCCTCTTTGCTGGTTCATATACAGCCAGCAATGTCTATTGTATTAAATTCCACCCAGACACCACACACTGAGTGGAAACACGCACACAGGTATTTAAAATTGCTAGTGCTATTATTCCATCTGCATGGGAAACATGACACATGTATTACCTACAAAATAAATATCCCCCCTCTCCTGAAATATTATCCTAAATGCACCAAGAAAAGACAAAATCAAAAACACTCTACACGGTTCGTGTCCATAACATTTGTATTATAAACAGTTGCATTTCAAAATAACACCTTCCCCTTCTTGCTGCCACCTTATCTAACAAACAGAAGAGAAAAGAAATGCAGCAATAAAACGAAATTCACTCCACATTATTTGTAACAATAAGAAGGAAATATTACAACGATGGAACAATATTCACTTTGCAACATTATGGCGTGGCAATTAAACACAGGGGATTCCCTATTGCTACTCTCCCTGCCTGATATTTATAGAAGGTCATCCGTACAGCACACAACCTCAATTCACTTGGATAATAACCAGCTATCTGTAGCTCTCCCACATGCGACCTCCCTTCGCTCGCCGCCTCCGAGGAATGGGCCCAGGGTTGTCCTCGTAATCTTGAAGTTTGAAGTGCACATCGAGTACATGAAGTTCATCTGCAGTTCTCAAGCCGGTGCTAAGTGAGACTAGGAATGCCCAGTCTCTGATGGTCCATGTCAGCAGCTCAGCAAAAAGCAAACTGAACTTTTTTTCTGTCAGACTCTTCCAGCAAACCTCTGTCTCATCTCCTATGTTTACGTGGAATCACTGCAGACACTCTGCACCAATCAAATTACAAAAACCGTATCATCCTTCCTTCCACAATAGCTCAATTTTTACAGTAAGAAACTGTAGCTAAACTCATTTCCTGGCATGCAGATTTTGCTTCCTGCGAACACAGTGAACAGAGAGAGAAAAAATAATCCAAATGCATGTTCCACATAGAGATTACATTATAATGTTATTGAGTTAGTACTAGTATTAGTATTTGTTAATTAAGTCAGTCAATTAGACAGCTAATGCAGTCTCCTGTGAATGAGGAATGTCAAGTAAGAGAAATATTCTGGTGTACTTTTAAACCTGCAGCCTGTCTCAATTTGCATACCCATATGTTATGCTAACAACATAGGGCTGGCTATATGTGCCACATTATTGCTGCCAATAATGTTATCACATTCATTGGAGATGTACTCCAAAACACAATAAATGATACCACAATCCAGACAAGTAACTGCAATATAGACAATAATGCCCCATCCTAAATTACTTTTAGACTAATATTTAATCGTTGTAGTTGACTCTGCTGTTATAATTTCCTATGTGCCTCAATGTCCTGCTTTATTGTTTTCACTTAGTGAGAGCATATGTAACTGATCATTAACAAATCTAAGGGTTTTGATATTCCATGCATTCACTGCCCATGGCCTTCAGCCAGCCAACTCTCCATTTTAGAACATACCAGACCGCTAGCCCTGGTCTTTGGCCATTTACAGTGGGCACGGCCTTTGACATGCTGAGCAAGACCACAAGCAACACTAGGTGTGTTGTAGCCTCATTGGGATTCATCAGTGAGGTGCAGCTTGGCTCTCTACGTTTAGCAGGCTTGGGAATCTAGGCATACCGATTGTATTCAGGGTTTTGGGGTGGAACCGACATTGATTTGATTATGGTATTTGCCCTTCTGTAGTGCTATGGCAGGCTGAAAATCACTGGTCTGGAAAATTGCCCAGAGCTTAGCCAGTGGTGTTTGGTTGATTCAAAACTCCCAGTCATCACTCTTCAGTGTTGTGCCAGTGACTAGAATTCCAGGCTATCTCCAGTGACTTAATCAGCATTACGACCATTTTTAACTCTTGCACATTTAGATGTAGATTTAGAAATAACTGAAATGACATCATACAAACATTGCACCATCAAAGGGGCATCATAGCGCAGAATAATTTAATGTAACACCTACAGATCTAATTGAGTTGAAGCAAAGTATATACTTCACCCAGGCAACAAGAAGGTTTTCAATGTATTCCTGAATACAGCATGTTCTTCCCGCAGGCAGCGTCATGGTAGCAGGGTATTCCGTACACTTGCTACCTGAACAGAGAACGAGTGCCAACCCCAATTCTGGTACCTGGACTTAGGGACTGAGAAAAGACTAGCTGATGCTGACCTCAGATGATAATTTAGAGTGCAGTGTCTTAGATGTCTGCATAGGAATGGAGGCTCCTTTCGACGGGGTAAGATTCTAGCCGGGCCTAGGAGACCTTTAGTCAATGTCTCCCTCTGTCTACTCACATTAATACTCTGTGGTCACTGAATTCAGCTTCATGTTGTTTTTCACCTACTTAGGAGTTGTCTTCCAAATGCTTTAGCGTATTCATCACGCCTTGTAATTATTATGTTTGTGTACTGTACTTTGGGCACAACTGTGTTAAACACTAATTGTTTCACAACTATGCATATTACTAATTGTTCTCTATAAAAGAAATTAAAAAATCTACAAAAATGGAAAGGAAAGCCAAAGTATCAGCTAATTAATAAAAGGCTGTGGTACTACATATGAATGTTATGTGTTTTCATAAGTAGCTTGCTTTTGGCACAAATGGTGAATGCCCCATTTAGATGGGTGTTCACAAGGGTTCAAACAAACTTGCATTTAAACTGTTTTCTAATTATTTGAATTTTAGAGGGTAGGACCACCCCCCAGTTACAGTCCTTTCAATGAAAGGCTTTATGCAGAAGGCAGAGAGCTTTAAATTCTCTTCACTTTGCCATGGGTAACCAATGTAGGTGTTGTGAACCACCTACCTATATGACATGATATGATATGATCGTTTATTTATATAGCGCCTATACACAATGTGTTTCAAAGCGCTTCAAGGCTAGGGAGGGAACAAGAGAAAATACAACAACATTCTTACAGGCCATGAGCAGTAAGGATGTGAAATTAACTATCGTACTCGGCCTGACGACATTTCAGAGCTAAGACATAGATAAGGAAGGGAGCGGGAGAGTGGGAAGGAAATGGAAACAGACAGGCGACTATCGTACTAGGCCTGACAACGTTTCAGATAGTGCTGGAGGGAGGGGGGAACAGTAAGGGGATGGGGGAGTGACAGACGAAGTTGCTATCATACTAGGTCCAGGGACAATTCTGATAGAGTAAGTGCATAGAAGAAAGTAAGGGGAGGAGGGGAGGAGATAGGAAAAGGGAGAGGGGAGGGGAGGACAGAACAGAGAATAAGCAGTCAAAAAGAGTGGCGAAGTAAGAGGGGAGTGCGAATACAATAGCATAAGTCAGTAGTAACACATAATGTTGCAAGTCTGGATACAAGATGAAGATGGGAACAGCATGATTCAGGGTCACCATGAGTACAAGATGCAAAGGAAGTCCAGCATGAGAGTTGAGAAAGGGTGACGCACCGTGAATCAATGAAGTCCATAAAAGTAAAATCTAGCATTCGCCACAAGACGGTGATGGTGAAACCAGAATGTATCAGGACAGACTCCTGTGTTCAGGAAGGGGGGGGGGGGGCACAAGGGAACAACACGGGGGGACCAGAGAGGGTGGGGATGGCCTGTGGGGACAGAGGGTGTAAACACATGTTGGTGCATGCTTACCTGCTGTTTTAGCAGGGGGTCGGACCCTGGATCCTCCTGGTCTGAACAGGTCCAAACAGGAATTGCTCTTTTCTTTGACTGCCCTTCACTTTGGACGCCCGGGCGAGCGACGCCCTTGATCTAAGAGTTAAGAGCAGGAAGGAAGAGGCAGGGCTAAGAAGGTGGTTGGTGCTTAGGCCAGGTGACCTAGATCCACTTACACCTGCTCCCCAGCTGCAAAGGAAAAGAGGCTGGAGGGCTCCTTAAGTAAGGAAAAGAGTGGCAAGCAGGAAGGCACCAGGTGGCCGAGGCTTGCTAAGTGGTGAAAAAGAGCAGCAATGAGGAAATGTCAGAGGTGGTAGGTCTCCTATTACAGAGTGACATTTCAACCGAGAGCACAGCCTTCATGAACTGTACACAAGGCGGTTAGGCACTGTAAGGATATTTGGCGTGTTACAGCACAGAGTACAGCACTACTGCACAGGTAGCAATTTTTTTTGATGCAGCACCACCACATGGGTGTGGTGCATTGCTCTATGTGTTGCCAGATTAACATGGACATATAAGTAAAGACAGGCTATTCAGTCAAAAACGATTTTAACATATAAGATGCAAATCTATTTTTGCAGTTAAAAGCACACGTGCACATTCAAAAATGCACACTATTTTTCACCTGAAATGCCTATGGTGCAAGAGACACATTTGAAAATTAATAACTAACCTTATTAATAACTAACCTGACTAATAAAACTGCATTTAACATAACCCACTAATAAAAATGTGTCTCCACTGCAGAATTAGGCCTACTCTGAAAGTGAACTTTTAAACGCACATTCAATTTTTTTTCTTTTTCTCTGCTGCTCTGTCCACATAACTACAGGAAGTAAAAAGGGCTCAAAGGAACAGGAAATCAGTTGGTTACAAATGGTTACTGTAGAAATGAGCCATTGTGTAGTGAGGGAGGAGATGGCATGATTGATTCTGATTGGAGCAGCGTCATAGCAAGTATCATGCTAGAGGCAGTGATTAGAGTTTTGCTGGGGGAGCTTGAGGAGAGGGGGAGGACAGTCGAGATTTGGCAGAGCTGGGAGAAGGACCTGTTTCCTGGCTGAAGCATTCCTGCTGCAAAAGCTGAGAATTCCAGGCAATAACCCCGGTTTGAGAACGAAAGACGCTTGTTTTCACTGGGGTTAATCTTCAAGGGAGCCAAATTCAGAAAGAGAACAGCTGAAGAAAACTCATGCTGAACAGATAAGGTAATTACAGAAGTGTGGGGGCTGAGTGTGTACGAGAATATTCAGTCAGTGTAGGAAAGGAGATTCCTGTGCTTTACTCACATGTTTAATGTTGCAAATTGAGTTCTTGTCTCCGCCACTCTCTTTTCAGTGTATCACAGACAATGCTGTTACTGTGCTATTTTATTTATTTCTGTAAAGAGTGAGATCGTGTTTAAATGCAACTTTTATAATACACAAAAATATTTGAAAGCAGACGGGTGGTGTGTTTTATATTTACCAATACAGTGCTGATGATGTGGGGAGATGTTTAGACAGTGCAATTGTCATTTTCAAGGTAGCTAAACGTCAAATTTGCTGCAGCCGTGTGCACAATGTAATTCAGTATGAGCAATTATAACTAACTGTGTGTGTTGTAGTTTGTCGGAGGTCTATGAGTCGGCAAAAAGGGAGGCCCGGGACATAGTTCACTACCGTATATAAGATAGTGAAAATACCACATGATAGCTCGCTGCCGTAGATAAGACAGAGAGAAATTGCCCATGGTGGCACACTAAAAATGAAAATGTGGTGTTCCTGAAATGCAAGCCTGAGGTCTCTCTAGTGATTACACGAAAAATCTAAACAAAAATAAGGGGTTCTGGATATTGGGGCCACAAATAAAACAAGGGAATTATGCTCACCAAAATACCACCAACCACGCATACCAACCACGCATACCAAATACGCATGTCTGTGTGCTGAAATAATGCATGTCCACTGTATTATTGTTGTACATGGCCCAATCTGAATACAAGGAGTGATTGTTGCTGTTATTTTTCGGCGGTAAGAAAATACCGTCAGGCCCCAAATCTTCACAAAATACCCTACAGCACTCAGGTGAAAAGGCATGAAGGAAATAGGCCTGATTCCCTCAAAGATTGTAGGGAAGGAAAATAAGTGACTCAAACAACCAGACTCCTGGTTAATGAAAAGAAACCATCTAACCCAAACCCCACAGTTTCCTTCTCCAACTTGTTTGATGGAGAACAGCATGAATGAACGTAAAGGAAAACAACGTAGACCTGCTACCAGTTTTGATGAACAGTCCATAGACTAGAGAAGCGCCCTTCAATGTATGCATCCAACCAGACGCAATACATAACAGTTCTACAGTTCTCAGGTACCTAACAATGGGCGGAATGAGGATGAAAACACTTGTAAATAGAACAAGAGAAAGTAACCAGGGATACAAGGAACAAGGTTCCAAAGATCAGGGCAGAGTAAGCCACAACGCAGCATCTAAAAGACACGGTACCAGCAGTAGTCCAGGAAGACAGGCAGCGTCGATAATCCAGAAATCCAATCCACAGAAGGCAACCAAATCCAACAGACAATCCAAAATGCCAGGCATCCAGGGTAGAGGAAAAGGTAAAAGAAAACACCAGGCAGAAACAGCAACTCACATTTGAAGCTGGAGCTTGATGTTGAGAAGCGTTGTACTCGCAGAATCAATCCCTTTTGAAATAACTGTCATGGTGAGAGCCACACAATCGGTCTGATATCAAAACGTAGGGACGTCATTGTGCCCAGTGTTGGTGCACATAGTCCTCTGGGATATGTAGTTCCCCCGACACCATGTCTCAGAGTCTTCTGTTATGTTTGTTGTCTTATTTCCCTTTGGTTTGTGTGAGTGGCCAGCGCTTGACAGATTGTTGATGTGCAGCATGACATGGAATGTTCGGTGGATGTTGATGTACGTTCCAGAGAGAGAGAGTTGGGCCTGAGATGTAACGAACAGGGGACCGGTTAATGTCTCCCTCTATATTTATTTCAACTTAACCTACCTCACGTACTTATCGCTTGTATTCTTGATCTGTGGTCCCAGTAAAGACTTGTTATCCCACGACTGGCTTGGCGCACTTCTTTCTGCAGAAGTCCATATCCTATGATTGGCGACGAGGAACTAGGAAGTAGTTGGGGCCTCAAGATACAAGATGTGTTGCTCCTGAACAAGTTTCCATCAGAGAAGTAGCGGGCATGCTGTAAGGTGGCAGACTGAACTGTCACAGGTGCGGAGAGGTACACGGGACAGCAAGCACAGCATTTCAGCACGTTAAGAAAGGGAACGCTGAACACTGCAGTACAGATAGCGCCGACACCCGGTACCGTGATAGTGTCAGAGGCAGACACCGAGATACATCCACCAGGCTCCAGAGGGTGGCCCAAGGATTAAGGGTTGTCCCTATAGTATAAGGGCTGTTTTCCCCTAGTTGTTCAAGCACGGACAAGACACGGCGTGGAGGGTGAGAGTGCCACGCAGTGCCTCAAAAGAGCTGACATGTCTGGCAGGGGAACAGCATAGTGTGGTTACGGAGGCATAGACAATAGTGTTCATCCTGGGCGATATAAAAGGAATTTTGCCCAAAGAGCAACATCGCAGATGGGGCATCGTCAAGCAATTGTGGGTGGCGCGAGCTAACCGTCAACTTTGGACACCTTGCTGTTAGTTTTGGGGCCTGGAGGAGCAGGATAGTGAGCTGCATGCTGCGGAGGGCTGTGCCGCAATGATGACGTCAGCTGTTGTGAAGGAGGTGGCTAGAGGTCACGAGGATGTCCACTAGTTTGCTGGAAGTGTTGTAGGCTGTAAAGGGCATGCGCATTCACCACCTGTTGTTGCGTTGGACCATGGGACTGACGACAGAGCTGGAAGGTGTGTGCGCTTAGAAAAGAGTTTGCCGGATAATGTTTCGGACCCTTTCATCAAGGGTCTGGAGGATGATGATCGGGTGTGTTATGTAGCCCTGAATCATCAGGGTATTTCTTCAATTGGTATTACGGCCTTGAAAAATGAAAGTACTGCTTCAATATGTTTTCCAGTTTTGAGCGAGGAATGTACTGGTCCACAGTGTGATCCTGTGTGTGCATTTTAATGTACTGCATCAATGTGTATTCCGGTTATGAAATATGTAGGCTCTTCTTCAATGTTTAACTGGTTGGATAAAGCGATGGGTAATTTTAGTGAGTCTGCAGAGAGGGAGTACAAATCTATGCCGTCAAGGGCACCCGATGGCCAATCAGCTGGAGGAATGAAGAACTTTGGGTTCTTTTATGAGGGTTTAGGAAGGTTTCAAGACCCACATGAATTTTAAAATTGGGTACCTCGGTGATGTGGGGCAGCTGTGAGTGGTTGAGTTATTTGCTTAATGGAATGTTCTGGGAGTATCGGCTGCACAAAAAGTGGGGGTGATGTCTGCTGCGTTTTGTTAATAAAATGTTGTTAATGAAACTTTCTTCCACAGGTTCATCGCAAACCAAAAGACTTTGTAGTGTAAAAATATGGACTCAGTAGAAGTGTTAACTCCTGTTTATCATGCTTACATACTGCATTTTCTTGTGTTGTGGTGCGAGATCCTGTATGCTGAGTTTGAGAATATTACGATTTTGGAGAGTTGTGCAAATTGTTGCCTCATTCGCCAGTGTAATTTTGAAGTGTTGGAAAAAAAGCCTCACTGTATGTAATGAAATGTTGTTTCCACAATATTGCCTACGATGAAGGACTTTGTGGCATGAAGTGTTGGACTCGATTGAAGTTTTTTTACTCTCGTTTACCAAGTGCTAGTGCGTTTTGTATGAGATTTGTGTGTGTGGTGAGCTTCGGTTATGGTGGTGCCAAGATTTGGTGGGACTGAGGGTCCCGGCACGTGGTGGTGCCAAGGTTTGGTGGGACTGTGGGTCCCGGCATGATGTGGTGCCAAGGTTTGGTGGGATTGTGGGTCCCGGCATGATGTGGTGCCAAGGTTTGGTGGGACTGGGGGTCCCAGCACGAGGTGATGCCAAGGTTTGGTGGGACTGGGGGTCCGAGCACGAGGTGGTGCCAAGGTTTGGTGGGACTGGGGGTCCCGGCATGTTGTGCCAATGGTTTAGTGGGATTGATAGTCCCGGCTCTGGGTGTCAAGATTAAGTGGTTCTGGTACCGACAACCAGTGCAATTTTCTGTGCGGGGATGCTTATCCTTGTTTGGGTCGCAATGGGGGTTTCTGTAGTCACAGTTTGGTGTCCCTGCACACTTTGTTAAGGGTGGATGGATGATGGTGGCATTATGTGTGTGGTTGGTTTGGCTGTGGTGGTGTGATGAGTGAGGGCTAGATCTCTGTGGTAGGCGTCTGTGGTGTGGACCCACTGCAGAATGGTTGTATGCAATGGCTTGGGGATTAGCTACTTTGTGCTAGAGTAAGGTTTAGTGGCGTGAGCTTCATTGACTCAGAGCGTAGAGCTTGGTATGGGAAGGACTTTGGTGGTATCGTATCACGGTCTGAAATGGGTGCTCATTTGGTGTTCATTTCGGATCGTATTTGTTAGTATTTTCCTATTGTCCTTTCCTTGAATATATTTACGTGTAAAGAGGGGAGATATGTTATGTTTGTAGTCTTATTTCCCTTTGGTTTGTGTGAGTGGCCATGGCTTGACAGATTGTTGATGTGGAGCGTGACATGGAATGTTGGGTGGATGTTGATGTGCGTTCCAGAGAGAGAGAGTTGGGCCTGAGATTTAACAGACGGGGGAGCGGAGGGGGGCGGTGGATGTCTCCCTGTATATTTATATCAACTTAACTTACCTCATGTACTTACCGCTTGTATTCTTGATCTGTACTACCAGTAAAGACTTGGTATTCCAGGACTGGCTCGGCGCACTTCTTTCCATATCCTATCATCTTCCATCTGCTTGATGGGATAGGCCAGCCCAAAGAAATCCCACATGTCCTGATGGTAGGTTGCAAAGGGCCGAAGAAATATGATATTTATTTATTTGTATTTTTTATTTATGGATTGAATATTTGTATGGCACCTATACAGCAGAACGTTTTTCCAGGCGCCACAAGACAAAAGAGGGGCTTTGGGAGGGCTTGGGGGCGGGGGGCACAGGGATATTTGGATCGTGCAAGTGCATTAATAAGAAGTGTGGGGTGGAGGGGAGGATGGGATAGGAGGATGAGGAGGAATTCCTGGGGGAGGGAGGCCCCAGGGGCTGAGCATGTGCCCGGGAGGACAAGTGCCAAGGGAGACCAGGGGTAGGGGTGAACTAGTGCGAGGGAGAGGGTGGACCAGAACTAGAAGTATGGTCAGAATAAGTTGCCCGAGGGCAAGTGCAGGATGCATAGGAAGACTGGTTGACTCAACCAAAATAATATTCTTGCACCATATTCTGGATGTTTGGCCAAAGCTTTTTCGGGAAGACCTAGTTTCCCTGAATGACATTAGTCTAAGCGACTGACCATGAAGGTCAATTGAATTGTTGCAGGAAAGGAAAAGTATCTGTGCTGCAATAGAACGTTCCGAAAATATCCAGACATCTAGAATACGGCTGTGTTTGCTGGAATAGGACATTGACAAGGGGGTTGAGGCCATTTAGAACTAAATTAACTAGAAAGTGCATGTTTTCCCTTTTCTGTTCATAGCTTGTAATTTGTATTTCTTAAAAAAAAATATATAATATCAGGAACTGAGGGAATCATTGTTCAAATGATTTAACCAACTCATGACAAACATGGATTACAAAGCATCGATTCCAAGTGGCATCAATCGCTAGCATCTGCGACAAATCATATGGCCTAAGAGCGATGCGCTTGACTACGGTATGCACGCACCATCGCTGCGTCAGCAAAGGTGTCCTTATGTTGGAGAATTGCATAAAAACCAACGTGGTCAAGGCAGTTCTGAAGACCCAAGAACCGGTTCAGAACTGAGCACGGCGAGGTGTAAGGATCATGACCCCCGTCTCCCCCACCCCATCACCCCAGAACTCTGCACCACATCCCTGTTTCAAGCCTCCATCCAGAAAGCACTATAAACAACTTCCACCTGCGAGATAACGCAGCAAATAGAATGGTCACGTCTTCCTCTTTTTCCAGAAAGTGTTTTTACTGTTAGCTTTTGTATGCTCTATTTTTCATTCAAGTAAATGTTCCAAAACCCTGAGTCGTCCTTTTTCAATCATATTCGGCTTTTTGCTTTTTAAAATGATTAGTACAAACAATTTAACAACACGTCCTGTATTAGAGTGAGTGTGCGCTGTAAAACATGTTCTTATCAGTGCCATCCTGTCATAGAATTACAAAGGCCCCATGCCAGAGTCCAAAACACTTGCACAGCTGTTCAAAGCACAACATCTGCTCTGCATAGAATTTGCCAGATGTGGGCAATGGGCACAATGTCCTGAAGATTTAGGGAGCCTCGCCATAGGACGTCACCTGGGCACAGGGCACTGTGAGCAGAAAGGGGAGCCAGATGGGCTGATGCAAGAATGTCTTTAAGGGGAAGCAAAATATGTCATTGCCAAAACATGCTAGAACATGGCTTGAGCTACATCTTGCCATGAATCAAAGACATCGAGCTGAAATGGAAGTGAATTAAGACCCAGTAGTTCCTGGGCTGAGATGAGCAACACAGAAGGTTCTCACAAGTATTGCCCCGGTTGTCTGGATTTTTGTATTTAGTCACGACTGCCCTATGAAATCTACCACCTGAGGGGGGAAACAACATGCTGCAGATCATTAAGGTGTGCAGGAAATAGTAATGCTCTTGAATGTTCAAGCAGGGAGAAGAAAAGTAAAATAATTAATTACAGAAGTACAATCTTAAAGTATAATCAGCAGTGCAAAATGGCAACTTAATGATGTTAGGGAAAAAATGGAAATTTTCCATTTCAAAAGTGTATCCTATAGCATAATTATACGTTTTCATTATTAGACATAAAATGCTTACAATTTTCAGAGAAAATTATACTTGGTAATATAGGTTTCCTGTGTATAGAGTATGATTTACTGATGAATAATGTGCTAAACCTATTGATTCATGACCATAATTGTTTAATTATTTATCATGGCAGATTTGTATTAGCATTTCTAATATTGCAGATATGCACGAAAGGCCAAAAAAGTCATATAAAGCTTTTGTTTCATGTTTACTGCTCTGAAATTAAATTGCTTAAACAGTGTGTGCTCTCTGCATCTTGTTAACGTTACAATTATGATTTTTTATTAGTAACATCATGAATACATTATCAATATGCAAAGCTACCACAGCAATAAGAAATCGGATCAGATGAGATGATGGATTTCAAGGAGCGCCGTAGCAAATGTTGCTGTGTACAAGAGCATCTTGTACCAGTGCCTGGAGTAGCACAATTGCCATGACAGCCATTCCACAAGACTAAGGGTTGTGAGCTGCAGGTTCCGACAGTGACCTAGCATGTCTTACAACATGTAGTTAACAAATGAGTCACTAGGAGTCAACCGTGTACCTTTCCTTAAAATAGCATCTGTTTCTAGAGATATGGCAATCAAACTCAATTGTAATTTTAATGTCACTATGATCACAGCTTGAATCTGAGGAAAGCTGTCACTGTGCATTAATACTAGAGCTCGGGGTACCAGCCAAAGTCTCATTCAAACTTATCTTAACTAGGGGGGATCAAATTGGCTGGAATGATTTGACCATTTCAACTTGAAACTCGATTCGATTGGTTCGAATAGATATGAGTACCTGTTTTTCAACCAAGCTCAACGAGTTGGCAGCGTTTGCTGTTTACACTCCATTTTGATCTCACTTTGTTAATATTTTGACATTTGTTCACTTCTCTTTGATGCTGTCCTGAACCTATAATGCAGATTAAAAGTCGTTCAACCTGATTCAAACCGATAGATAGCCATGGTTTGAACGGGTTCAAGTTGATTGCTATCACAAAAGAGGTGACGAGAGTAATTGCCGCACAGGTCCTCTCTGCAGGGGGCCTACTGATTCAAACTTATATTTACTGATTCGAACACGCTCGACGAGAGCGCACATCGCTGATTTGAACATTACAATATGAATGAAAAAAGTACCTCCAAATATTGTCTTAACATGTTGGATGCATCATCGGCACGCCGAACCTATGGAGCAAAAACAAAATACATGCTGAGTAGCACGCCGGACTCTACATACGCGCTGGAAACATAGGTGTGACCGATGGGTCGACCTATGCCTGGTTCCAAGTAAACTGTCAGGAAGCCCTTTAGAATGCCTTTTACGGTTTACATGTTCAAGCTTTTATAAACCCAGAATAACTGTACTGGCGTTTACTAAACATTTTACAAAAGAGAAAGCCACAGATTGTCAGATTCTCAAACATTTTGTATGCATTAATGTATTGGATGCACACAAAACATTTGGTGGTTAGTAACTGAAGTGATTGAATGTACTGCAACCATTGGTTGCAGTACATTCAATCACTTCAGTTACTAACCACACTTGTTCCACGTCAATGTTGTTACATTTTGTGATACTGAGAATGAACATACTAGTCACGTCTTTCGGTATATGTTCATGTGTTGTTTTAATTTTGGTATATTATCATTTTTGAACAAACTTTGTTTTGTCAGTATTTTAGATTGTTGCCTGTTCAGATCTGCACCTTAGTCCTCTGTTGGCCACCATCATTACCTCACTGTGTTTAAGGGTGGGGTAGCCTTGAATCACTTTCATTAGTTTCCAATAGGCACGAGTCACGCCCCGATAAAAAAGAGGGTTTTAACCCATATCCTATTGTATATTGCACACAAAACATGCAATCTGCTTAGCACTGATTCTCAAAAACACTTTTAGGACATGCACCACATATTTTTCAGAATCAGCGCTACAGGAGGAGAGAAGTCTTGAGAGGTGCACTTGAAAGTGCATTGCGAGTCTCTATGGGCTGCAGTCAAAGTGTACTTGCCATGTGTCTCTATCCAGGTGGTTGTGATCATTTGCTGGATCACAGGCATAGGGAGCAATGCAATCACTATCATCCATGTATTAGATACTTGGGGCATGATTCACAAAGATTTACAGTGGAGCGAACCAGGAAATGCCCTGGGTGTCTACACATGTGCTCCAGTTTGAAGATTTGTGAATAAGATATGTATCGAAGTCCCCAGCCTACTTGTGGGGACATGTGATGAGGCGGGCAAAGGGGCCAGAGACCTTGGCAAGGTAGCTGATGACAGAGCCAGGGGCAGAAAGAGGAGTATCACATGGTCACCATCATAGTGTTCAAAACATTGCCCATGGGATAGTCACATGGAGCCTGACTATATCCGTAATAGCCTTTTAAGAATAATGCTAGTTGATACATGCTTCCCTGCACTCCATCTGAAGTATTCAGAGTGATCCGTGACATACATATCTAGCACTCACACTGCAGTGATCAAAAACAATGCAAAATAATCTGGCTCAAATACTCACCGCAGATATGCACTGCAACACAGCTCTGCTGCATCAGAAGGACTTGCTTTGCTGATCCAAGATGGTTGACACAGCATCTGAAGCCAAGGGATGAATTGCCAGGCAGGTGGTCCATCTAATATTCAGTACAGCTGAGAGACACACATCTATTAGCTATGGCCAATCCCTACCCGTGCACAAAACACACAGGTGAAAACCCTTGCCAAGAGCCCAACCCTAGGAAGAGACGAGACACACTACACAAAGCGCAGTCAGAGTGAGGAAGGTGCAGGTGTTTGGATTGGACAGTGGCTGTAAGCACCGAGAGTGGGAACGAGAAGCTGAACATTTGAAGGCAGGATGATTAGGAGAAAAGAAGTAGAAGGACAGAAGCATAGATATGCCATCAGGAATGAGAAGGTTAAAGGATCAAGGGGAGAAATAACATCCGAAAATAGGAGTTTGGAGGACATAGCGAAGAGATACCAACAGGAAAAAGGAGGTTGGAGGAGGATGGGGGAGGGATATCATTAGGTGAGAAGAGGTGTGCGGAACAAGGTGGAAGGACAGCATCAGGGGGGCTGCAGATTGTCAAGGAAGGAGATACCATCACGAGGAAGGAGCTTGGAAAGCAGAGACATACCTTCAGATGGAAGGAGACTGAATACCATCAGGTGAGAGGAGGATAATAACAAGAGGGGGAAAAGGAAGAGCACAAGGGAGGGGTTACAGGGGAGGAGAAGAGATACATCTTCAGGGAGGAAAACACGATGATCAAGAGCTGCTGGAGACTGTCAGGTCAGATACTAAGAACAGGAAGGCTTGAGAGAAGGCCATGTCCGTCTCAAGGCAGGGGTTAGGGGTTAGACCTAGAGAGGAAGGGGCGGAGCTCACAGTGAGTCTAGGAACACATGTGTGGCGTGGCATTGAGGAGTAGCAGCAGATGCTGAGCTTCAGAGAGAGTGAATACAGGGATCAGGCAAGGCTCTAAACCAGAGAGTTGACATGAACCTCAAGAACCTCCTAGTGGAGACTGGAATTGTTCCCAGTTGGCGTCAAGCTGGAGTGGTGGAGAAACTCTGGCTGCATTTAATACTGTTCAGAAAACCCCCTTGAACCATACAAGAGTTGATGGAGGAGAAGAGGTGGCCATATCCCACCAAAAGCGTGGCATGCACAAAGGAGGATCTGCAGAGACTGTGAGTGCCAAGAGGGAGGAATCCTCTTCAAAAGAACCTTGTGAAAGAAAAGACGGATCTATTGCAAAATGCAGGTGAGATAACCCTGAATATCCCTTGGCTATTTCCTTAAAGGGGAAACATGTTTAATTTAAACAGATAGAGACCACTTCACGCGTTAGTTAAATCCATTTGGCTATATGACAGGTATAACTTAGCAATAGAAAACCTGAGATGCTCAGGTCATTGCCTGATTGGCTATAGATCCTATTTGTGAATCGGGCCCCAATTCTATATTTTGTGATGTCGGCAGTCGGTTGACCATATGGTACCCGAGATTAAAGTATACTCACAGATGAAACATATACATGAAGGCTTAAAACAGTGAGGCTCATTACAAGTCTGGCAGTGCAGTAAAAAAGTGTTGATAACGGAATTACTGCTACTTTTCCCGCACTGGCATACTACTAGTTTTGCCCTGCAGTGGGGGATTTACCTCCAATATCATGCTGATGGTAAATCCTCCCAATTTCTACAGATAAATTACCAAAATTGGTGGAATTTACACCACAGTAATTCTGCCGAAATCCCCCATGGATTTCTATGGTCTCCAAATGAATGGGACGCCACCACTGCTTGTTATCCAGGGTTAACTCCGCTGGACCAAGTGGTGATATATGATACGATATTTTCAGAGTGCAACAAGGCAAGGGAGGGGAAGAAGGAAGGACACAACAACGATTTTACTAGGCTCAGTGACATTAAGAATGTGCAAGGGCAGGGGAGAAGGGAGGGGGAAAGTGTGAGGGAGAGGGGTGAAATGGAAAGTGCTGAGCAAGGAACACAATAAGAAAAAAGTTAGTGCAGCCAGCAAGGTGGCAAGTGCAGGTTATGAGCGCAGACAGAGGTGTATGGTAAGTGCAGGTAAAGGGACTGTTGGGTAACAGATACAGCCCCAAGTGTGAGGGTTGCCAGGGGCAGTACGGGTGAGTGTCAGGGTGGGCATGGACCTGGGCCACAAATCAGAGGGTAACCAGGTTCACTGTGCCGAAGCATAACAGATCAGCAGGAGAGCGGGAGAGCGAAGAGAAGCAAAGAAGAAGGTCTTGAGGTGCTTCCATAACCAGACATGGTTCTCCTCAAGTTTCAAAGTGGCAGGGAGGCTGTTCCAGATGGAGGTGGTAACGTTAATTCCGTGGGGCAGTATTCTGGCAGATTTACCACCAGAAAACCGGCCAATTCATGTTGAGGTCCACTGTGTCTGTCTATATCGGACATGTATGGGATGCATTATAGAGAACTTTGCTCTTATGCACTTGAAGTTAGGTCAGAAATCCTTGTCATGAAAGAAGTAGGCTTGTCATAAGAGGCATTCCCCCATATGCCATCAAAATATGAAATAGGCATTGGTTGGTCCGAAATCGAGAGTGATATCTTTGCGCTTTCACTATGGGCATGACAACCTGCCCTTCATCTGAAATATATCCTTGGTACTGTAATAGTGCATTCTAATATCACGCTCTCCTCAACCTCTCAGTTTATCTTCCATCATTGGCTCTTTTCTGCTTCTTTGTCCTCCTTGCTCCCTAACACTTAAACTCCCCACCCACATAGTTCAAAGACATAACTAAGAGTCAGGTCTTCAAGAAGAAGCATACACTCTCCCTGAACATTAGCAAAATGACTGGTTAAAGTCACCATGACAATGGGCCTCATTACAAGGGTGGCCCTCCCCTAATGAAGGGTGCCGGTACGGGACCGGCACCCTTCATTACGGGAGCGCCGATTACGAGGTTCCCTTTGCGGGACCTGGACCAGACGTCTGGTAAAACCAGACGTCTTTTCCGGGTCCCACAAGGGGAAGAGGGAGGTAATAACGGGCCAATTGTAATGTACCCGTTATTACCTCCCTCCCCATTCCCATTGAGCCCTATGAGGGGTCAAATGGGAATGGGGAATGGTTCCTTCAAGGAGGAATTACCGGGTCCTCCAATGTTGGAATGACTCAGTTATTGGTAATGGTAATGGAGCCCGGTTTGGAGGCAGCCATGGCGCTAATAGCACCATGGCTACCTCCAAACTCGTAATGAGGCACAATGACTCTCTTTTCTTATCAAACATTTTGTAGAAGCCAGGTCTACTGTCTTAGTTGTGGATAGAGTTGTTAAATGTTGATTTTGAATCTGTACCTTTATTATTTTTCCACTTTTATGATGCATTAAAATGTGATTGATTTTTGTTGATGTTATTTATGATGCTTTGTATATTTTTGTTATTTTCTTGTTTTTTTACCAGCACCCGGCAATGGGGATGTACCGGGGCATTCCGGCCCCGCTGGACCCGGTAATTCCCCTGCACCAGCTGCCGGTAAGAATTACTCCTCATTGGTGCTGCAGTCATGGGGAGGCCGGTATTTCTGGCACTGTTAATAACGGTGCCGGCGCTACCCTGTAGGTCTGCATGCAGGTGCCGTTCCGCCCTGCAGGTCAGACCTGCTGGGCTGACAGGCACCCACGAGCATACCTCGTAGTTTGCCGATCCGGTAACAATGGTACCAGCAAGCTTACCAGTACCATTGTTACCGGACCGGCAACCTTGTAATGAGGCCCATCGCAATTGTTTTACCAAACTGGAGTGGAGTGTGTGGGTGCACGTGGATCACTGTTGTCAAAATAACCTGTGCTATTAAAGCAATATGTCCCGAGCGGTGGGGGCATTACCGACTCAGGTATTGCCCCTGCCGTGAAGGGCCCATACTATTAGTAGCCTGCCCACAAAAACTGCGTGACCGATGGACTAAAAGCTTTTTTTTTTGTCCCGAAACGCTGCAGCGTTTAAAAAAAAAGAAAAACGACAAAGAAAATGGCCACCATCGGGAGCAGACGCGCTGGAAACAAAAGCATATCCAGCGCGTCTGCTCCCAAAAAAAAGAAGGTAAGTGCGGTTGGGAGGGCGGAAGGGAGCGGAAGGGGAAAAAATGAAAAAAATGAAAAAACATACCTGGCTCCCTGGCAGGAGGCGATGGAAGCCTGCAGCCGTGTGGAGGCTCGGAGCTCAGATGGCCCCGCTCCGAGTCTCCACACGGCAGGAGGCTGCCATCGTCACCCGCTGGGGACCCAGGGATAGAAGGTAAGTGGGGTGGGGAGAGGAGGGAGGAAAGGAAAGGGGAGGAAAAAAAAAAGCCTTACCTCAGTCCCCGGCAGAGGGCGAAGGTAGCCTCTCAGCCGTGTGGAGGCTCGGAGCAGGGATGGCCCGCTTCGAGCATCCTCATTGGCTGAGGGGCTGCCACACCCCCCGCCAGGGACAAAGGCTGTGGAATCCCGACAGAGGGATTCCCGGCCTGGTAATGACTCAGCGAGGGCCAATCAGAATGGCTCTTTCATTCTGATTGCGCCCTCGCCGGGTACTAATTCTTGTAAGGAAGTAAGCAGCAGTGTATAATCCAAAGAACAGGTCTTCTTGGTTTCGCAAAGAAATACATGACAGATTTCTGGAGCATCCAAGGTATGTGCCATTCAGAAAAATGTAAATAACAATAAGGTCCCATTGCAAACAGTTAACTTGGCAAGCTGGCCTCATAACCAAGCGCAGGCATTGAGAACTCTCTTTAACGGCAACTGTGCGATAGAAAGTGTTTTCAGAGAGTTATTGTAGTCTTTAGGAGTTCTTAGCAAAATATCTTACCCTATAAATGTACAATGCTTGCTTAAGGTCTTGCTGTCGGAATCAGGACTTCAGTCAGATTTGTTAGCTGCTACTTGCATTGGCCCATTGTAAGATTTTCTTAAGTCCAACTGGTGTGGGACTTTACGTGACTTATCTCTTGGTATTAGGCAGACCCAACTCTTAATATAGACCTGTATTACACACGTTGGTAGAGTGACTGAGCAGTCACGCTTATCATAGGAGGGGTAATGTGAGCTGTAGAGTAGCACAATGAAATCAGTAAACACAATGCACCAAGTAAACACTTACACACTTAAAGTTATATTATTTATTTATATACACAATGCACATTAAGTATTCTTTAAAAAGCAGCAACTATTAATACCATTCAGAGAAATATAGAATTAATTGAAAAAAAGAACCAATAATGCATGTGAGTAATTTTTTTCTATGCTAAACATGTTCCAGCACACGGAGTGACATCAATCAAGGGCAGTACTCACAGTTATTTGTGTTCACCATTACAACATTGAGTCAAGGAGGGAAAATGGTTAGAGTTAATGTAGAACACACTTTCAACCAGTTCAATAGTTTATCCCAGAGGGACGTAGGCAGTCCTTTATCCCAGCAATAATAGTGTCAACAATTAGAACCTGTAAGGGAAAGGACACTGAAGAAGCCAATAGGGTTCAAAAGAGGAGCTTTTAGGAAACCAGGAGCACCCCAGTTGTGATGCAGCTTTTCTTAGAAAAATGTTTTCAAATGAGCCAAAATTAACCGGGTCTCGACTCTAGTTGGTCCCACCAGCCAAAGGGAGGAAGTCATCCGGCACGGATCTTCCCTGGTAAAACAAAAACAAGGTTAGCACAGCTGCAAGGCTTCAAAAGTGCTTCTGCAGTCCTGGAAGGTGCTGCTGGCACCTCTGCCCAACCTCTTCATAGGATATGGTGTTCCAGTGATCAACTCTACCTGGAGTCCCAAAAGACTCACAGTTTATGCAAAATCCCATTCATTCAAAGCCCTAAAGCTGTCAATCACACAGGGGGGGTCGTCCTCTAGGACAGCCACCCTCCCATATGGTACTGGTTTCGGCCAGGCATCCCTACAAAGAAAGGTGAGTAAAGTTTTGGGTTCCACCCTCACTTCCTGCCTTCTCACATACACTGGAGCCTGGGCGGGCTTCAGGGCTGAAGCCCGCCAAAGGCAAAACACACAAAGGACTCAAACCTAGTTTGAACAACAAAATAAAAGCCCAGAAGGAACTAACACACACACAATTGTGAAAAAGGAAGACAAGGGCCATTTTGGAAAAATGGTCATGCATGGGTGCTGTATTGCAGCTGAGAAATCAGCCTGCTAGTGCCCTGCACATAAGGTCAGAAAAAGTAACCACAGCCACCAGCCATTCAAGTTAGTTAGTATAACAAAAAGTTACTAGAGAAGTGGAATAAGAAGTTACTATTTAAACTGCCATCCCTCCACATAGGGTGGTGTGTGCTGGACCCACAAACGAAAAGGTAAGTAAGATAAAAGTTATCTCACTATTCTTGGGAACGGTAGTTGACTCAAGAACATGTATTTAAACATTAAGAGAAGTCCAAAGGACCTCTTAGTGGCACTGCACAGATGGTGCTGTGCATCACTATGCAAAAAGCAGATGCCTATGGAGTTTACCAGACTCCTTTAAAAAGTTTTAAAAAATCCACGTCAGAGAAAAACAAATGAATGAGTGGAAAAAAAGACCACTCACTCAGGAGGTTAAAAATCAAAAAGCTCCTGGATTGTAGCAAAAGAGCTCAAGGTCTCTAAGGTTAAAGGGAATTTGCACAGAAACCGACCATTCTCCGTAACACTCATGACCTAGGAACCTTGTGTGTCTGCAGTGAATTCTTCATGATCAGTTTTAAATAATAGTACCTGACCTTTGAACTGCCACATATAGTAGATTATGCCTTCATGCAACATGCCTTGCCCATTGCCCGTCCTTGGAAAACAATATGCCAAGGTACCAATAGAACTTTACAACCTAGATCACTTCTCCACCAAGAAACCATGTAGAGAGAGCCCACTCTTCCCGTACCACTGACCAACATTTTTGTCTTTGCTCTATTTAATTTCACACAATGGGAGAAGTAAGCCTCCACATATAAAAGGCTCTGCTGAAGTCTACGCAGGGATAAATCCATCAAAGCAGTGTCATCCGCATACATTAAAAACCCCAAATTAAAACCATTCAGGGTGGGGACATTCACCCCATTTCCCAGGCTATCTAAATTATAATCAGACAGATATAAAATAAATAATATCGGACCCAGAGGACAGCGCAGCCTCACTCCCTTATTTTGACAACGATCTATTTGAAGAGACACGCAGCAAAGCAACTGTGTCTCTAAAAAGAGTTACACATGATTTAGAAGACCACTAGGCATTGCCGGAGCGGCCACTTTCCCCCATAACATATGCCTAGGGATGGAATCAAAGTTTTTTTTGTATAAATCAAGAAAAGCCACATAAAGTTTCCCCCCCTCTGATCATGCAATATTTATTCATCAAGTTGGAAAGTATTAGGCAATGATCTATAGTAGATTAACCTACTCAGATTCCTGCCTGCAATGGCTTCAAAAGGTTTGTGGAATCTGCCCACTCTAGTAAGTAAGCACTTTGCAAATACCTTGGCAGGGATATCGATGAAGGAAATGGGCTAATAGTAATTAGGGTCAGGTGACCACGTAGGAGGGAGTTCCCCAGATGAGGTAACAGCATTAAAGATTTTAAATGAAACCGTGGGCCCACCAGCCTGAAAAACCCTTAATTATATAAAGAACAGAATCCACCCTCTATTTTGGGAAGAATAGTCAAAACTTTCTCCACGATCCTCAGCAAGTGCTCCTCTACCTCTGTCTCCCTGGCTTTGCTAGATGTTTTAGCCAAGGCTAGTTGACCTAACAATGTTACAATTTTGGACAGCTTTCACTCTATCAAAGCAATACATGCCAAGATGATATGAGCAAAATGAATGTCCATAAGCAGGGCAGTGGAAGGAGATGAGACTGGAGTCCTAGAAATGTCAGGACCTCTTCCACCACACACCTCTGGTCTAAAACATTTGACTTTTGGCCAGATGATAACTGGTGGGTGCCCCCGAAGGGTGCTTGTGCTGTAAGACTTACCTTGTTCGTGGGCGAACCATGAACCAGCCTCAGCTTCAGAGCATCTATGCCCTCGTGGTTAGGACAAACCTCAGTAATCACTGAGCCAATTTCCAGAATGCATTGATAAAACTTGCTTCTCCCTCTCTGGTGCTCTCGACCGGAAGTCTCAGACCGGGCTGATTAGCTTTGCTGCTCAGACTCTGGTCAGACAGATTGAGTAACTGGCCAATATCAGAACCCTTTAAAGATGGGGATAACGGAGCAGGCACAGACAATGATTCTGCAGGCATGTTTATACTGTCAATGGAATAATTTAGCTTATCATTTAAGTTACCAACACTCACTATGTCCACCTCAGCAAAAGGTTCCCATTGAGAAGGGTCACTTGAAGGGCCAAGACATCTCTCATTATACATCCCATCAATAGACCTCTCAATCGCTTCCAAAAATTGATCTGTCAGACGGAGCAGCAGTAGACGCGGAGTGTACTCCTAAATCCCATTTTTCAGCATGCGTGTGGGTTATCAGCCCTAACGGGGCCCACGACCCATTTTTGTCAGTAACCACCTCAATTATCGTATCATTATCCTCCTCATCTGCCTCTGCCTCTGTCTCCAGATTATCACCTCAATTCTTCTCCACAGAGAAACCATTATGCACACCCACCAAAGATCCTGTAGCCATGGCCACTACTGGCGAGAAACCTGGGGGTGAACTTGGCTTATTTAGAATGGGTTGGGGACATTGGTCACCAAGATGATGTTGTTATGAGAATGATAAAAGCTAAATGTTTGAAGTGGCATCCAATTGCTGAGAGCCTGTTGCGCCGTTGGCTAAATGTTCCACCATCCCTCCAGTGGCTAACCGATCCAAGATCATCTCAGGAGAAACAAGTGTACAAAGATCTGGGGCTATGCCCTCTCCCGTGGGGGCAGAAACCACATGGAAAGCACCTGGCTGGTTTCTAAGTGCCCACTTAATTGAGGACTGCCCGAGTCCTCCAGAGGCCAGATTAGACAATGCCTTATTAGCTTTCTTTCTTCCCTGTTTGGGACTCTGGTTCTGAGTCTGGCACTGGGTGCGGCTCTGTGTTCCACCTCTCCATCTAGCCATTTTGTCAGCAACGATCTGGCTCACGGTCACTTTTCTCACTCGTTCCCCCACTGATGCCTTGAGGCGCTAGTAGCAGATCAGCAAGTGTACCTACATGCCATAAGTAATTATCACTCTGAACTCTACAAGTGGCATAAACCAGTTACCTGGAGTACTTCAGCCTCTGCACTGAAGCGGACCGCAGCCTCTGTATCGCTCCCTACACTGGGTGCTAAACGCTGTAGTAATGCCAGACTGGGGTTCCGGCCACACGGACTAGCAGATTGGTCTTCTTGGTAATTCTTCTGTGATTTTATCAGGAGAACATGAAGAGCTGAAGTCAGTGATTCTATGTTCTCTGAGTTGTGCTCGTATAGAGACATAAGAGATACGTCATTTAAAGACTGCCAAAAGTGCTTTCTTCCCTAGTGCCAATACTCAGGAGGCTAATCTTATTTAGATATTATGTTTATCACTTTTTTTTTATTATAACCAATATTCCCACCAACTTCAACCACAAATACAAACACCCCATAACCAGCAGTGAAAGGTAAACTGTCATGTGGCCCATGAATCTTCTCTACTCATACCTGTATGTTCCCAAAAATAACATACAAACAACAAACGAATCATTCATATATGTGAATTGTCTGTGTGCATCTTAAGGCCTGCCATGGCGGTTGCAAGATGGATGGGTATTCTATTATGGCCTAGATCGATACAGTTGAATCCTCTTGATTGTGTTATTTTATTACTTGCTCTTAAATCCCTCTCAGAAGCTACCCATATCTGAGTTCATTGAATCCAACTATCAAGAGGTCTTCCAATTGATGCATGATCTACATTGAACAAAGGGCTGGATATGTTTCAAATAGGGGTAGAAGAGATTCCATTAATTTGCTCTGCAAACATTTGGCAGGAGTTTGCAGGAAATTCTGCTACATCTATGAAATTGAAACTGCACAAAAAGACCACTCCCCCCCCACACAAAATATCTACAATTTTGAGGTCATTTTGTAAAGGAAATTACAGCTAAATTGCAAAATATTTATATTTTGGGGTAGTAATGTGGATATTTCTGGTTCTTGGGGCAATAGGTGTTCGCATGCATATTCCCTCCTTAAGTAAACGTTCATCAATTGCACTTTGCAGGATGGACATTTTCCCACCTCCTAGTTTCATGGAAGGCTTGGCCATTAGAGTTGGGATGTTGGTATCATAATACAAGTTTAAAGTTATTCACTGCACTTAATTTAAAACATGCAGACCTAAAACCTGTTAAAAAGGCTACAAACATACATTGGCTCATTATGCTTAATGTTGTGTCATAGTGATTCAGAAACTCCTCCATGACTAAACTCCCTGATTCAACACAAGGGAGAAAGATGCAAAAACACGGGACTGCAATTTGTTTTATATGGATAAACAATGCCACATAACGTACTCTGCTGTAACATCTGTGGTGCAAAAGTTCACCTTCAGTTCTGGTAGCATATCGTACACAGACATTTCAGAGCTTCAACAGACTGACTGATGTTTAATATTAGAAAACTGAGATTTTGTTATGTTCCAGTTCGTTTTACCTGACACTGTGGAAGAATCGCCTGTGTTGGGTTCCGAGTGGCTCCGTTTTGGCCTGTGTCGTTAGAAGCCTGCCCAGCTCCTGCATTATATCTCAGACACTTGGGAGTATGGTTGGACCCCCCCTTGTCTTTGGGAACATGAGGTTTCTGTGGTATCTTGCTAATTCTTTTTCCATATTCGCTTCTTAAATACATTTCCAGATTACCTTTCTTTTCCTCCCAAAATCCAATTGTTGTCCTGTGGACTGGACGTCTATAATGCAATAAACCTTGGCCTGCCTAAAGTGACTTTTGAACCATTGCACATTGTTCAGAATGCGAGACCAGGCTTCTATAACATTTGGGTCGAGGAGTTTATGTATCCCCTGTATTACATTCATTACATTGGCTCTGGTGGAACAGTGTAAGGCTCTCTGTCTTGTACACAAGACCAATCATAACCTAACTGCGTCTTTTTTTTAGCAATAGGTTTCAACATTGTTTGCCTCCCATAGTGCTTCGTTAAGCATCTGCCCTCATTTTGCCTGTTCCAAGATTCAAATATGCAAGGTGGGGTGGTCGTGCATGTTCTGTTCAAGCAGTCAAGCTTTGAAACTCTCTGCCAATCTTCCTTTGCTAGACAGCTAACCATTTGGATTTTAGATGCAGATTAAAGACCTTTTTGTTCCCTCACTATAGTCTGTTTGTCTTGTTGATTTGAGACAGGGTTCTCCGTGCTTCTTATTCAGTGCCTTGAGGCCTTGACAAGGTGGATGTTGTGCTTTATAAGTACCTTCCACCTGCCATCCTACCTACCTTGATGAATATTGATTACAATGCATGGCGTTGGGTATGAGTGTGATTTCTTTTTATGGTTGCAGATTTCGACATGACCGCTTTATGCCGTAATATTAGGAATTCCCATGCCATGTGTGAATTTCACTGGAACCTTAGCTTCCCCAGAAAATACCATGTGCTTCTGGACACTACAGTGTGTGGGAGCGAGGGGCCAGCAGGCCCCTCTCATCCTTCACTTCTCAGTACAAGACTCGGACCAAGTGCCCCCAGCAGTGGGTTCGCCCCTTGCCCTTATGCAATGTTAACTTTGGGTTACATTCCCGTAGATGGGACCACTGAGCAGGACACAGGGCATCCATTTTTGTACCCCCTTTTGACTCCATCTTGGTGACCAGGCCTCACTGCGATAGTACGAATCGCTTCTCTCCCTTTCCTCGCAGCGCCCAGGCGAGGGCACATGGCCCCCACCCTCGTTCCCACTCTGACTGAAAAATTCTGCGGCTCCATTCTCACGCTGAAGCCAGAGGTATTTGCAACAACTAATAAATGTAACACATCACTCTTCCTCTGACATCACTGTCCTGCATGTGAATCGGCATGAACTAAGCCCATAGCCCGTTCATCTCCACACATGTGTCCTTGCCCCCACACCCTCGCCAGTGGAAACGTACTGCCATTCTGACCCTGTGTCCCTGCAAAGTATTCCTTTCATGTACCAGACCACTGACCATGCCATGATGCCCACCCAGCAGACCCCCAACTAACATTAGACCCCTGCTGCAGTATATCATGCCCAGTACTAACAAACGCCACATACCTGAGATTCTTGTAAGCATAAACCTACACTCTGGTCATTGTATTATAGTGGTGAAGACGCCTAACCTATGACTTGTATAATCCAAAGGTTACAGATGATATAAATACCTGTGTGACTTTTATAGAGACATGACAAATTACTGAGAGTCTTTGAATCACTATTATTTAGTGCATGCATTATAGAGAATGTATTATGTTAGCTTAGATAGTGACCACCCTGCTTCACAGTGACCTGACCTTCACCCATCCGGAGCACAGATGTCTGACGTCAATCCTCCCGCCAACCGAGCAACCAACCAAGAGGACGAGATGATGCCCACACCTAAGACACCACCATGGCTGACCAATCCGGGTCCAACGTAGTATCATATGTTAGACGCATCATTGTACCTATATAATGTACAGTAACATTAATTTTGCCAGAGCGCTCTCAGAGATCTAGATAAACCTTTCCTTGAACTCTCGCAGCCTGCTCTCTTTTGCCTTATTCCCTGTCCGGGGAGTGTCTGTTTTATTTTCTTGCACGTGTAAGACAGGGAGGGCACAAACATTTGGTGACCCCCTGCAACGTGATTTGGGGAGGTGCCTCGAGGCCCGCACTGTGCGATGAGATCCGGGATACCCGACTGAAAAGCTGCTCGCCAAAGCAGGCCACGGCTTGGTTGGAGTGCGGACCTAACTCGGGTCGGACCGCGAACAGTGACCCTCGGATCACCTGACTGAACACGTGAGTGCCGGTTGCGAAGGTTACCAAGGAAAGCTAAGGGGGAATAGGAGGGAACAGGGGAACAGGTGGTAATGGGCTATAGGGAAGAGTAGGGCCTGTGTGAGTGATGATGAAGCTTTTCTGATCCGTCCTTTATATGGCCATTAGGTTTCGTGAGAAGTGAAAAGAAGAAGAGAAGAGGTATCCTACCTCGAATGGGGTAGAAGGCGGCACCTCGTAGAATTGTCTCGTCCAGTGCAGATAATATAAGAGATGATAACGAGAAAATAGTAGGGGTCTCGTATATTGAGTAGACTCGGAGTAGTTATTTAGAATATTCTTTTTCCGTGTAAGAAAGAATTCTTGGGAAAGAGTAAAAGGGTGTAAGAGGTGGGGAGTGAATGAGAAGAGTAGGTGGAAAGGGGAAAAGTTTGGTAACGGGAACAAAGAGGAAATAAAAGCGCGCATCTAGTGCATGTGCATGTTACGTGTTATATGTTTTTCCATGTCCTGTCTATTATTTTGGTCAAGAGTATCAAAGTATTGTAATTGATTTATTGGTACAGTGGTACACATGTGAAAGTGAACTGTTGAATTTGGAAATGCAATAATTACAAAAGTAACAGTGAATGTTGATACATAAAAATTACTAGTAAAGTGAGAGGCACTTGATATATTGTTGGTCTGAAGGAAACGACAAGTGGGTGGAACCGGGATTAGGGGTAGAAAACATCATCATGGGTGAATAACACCACTAGCTCATATTTGTCAACACCTTCCATTATACAGTGAAAAGATACAAAAATACCATGATCAATGGCTGACAGAGATAAAAGGAGATAGTGTAACGCCAATTTGGCCAGAAGGAGGGTCATTTGATAAGAGAGTGTTAGATTTAGTGTCTACGCATTTGCTAGCAAGATAAAAGGGGAAGTAGTTACAGAATAGAAGGGAAGTGCTGGATCTATGGCGAATGTTTGAGGAAGTGACCCCCACAGCAGAGGTAGGTAAAGAAGGACAAACTGAAAAACAAAAATCACAGGAAGAGGTAAGCGGAACGCCAAAGGGCGAGTGCACAACCACAGCTGAGGGTGATACAACCAAAATATATTCGTTAATGACAAGACCAGTATTAGGATACAGAGAGCCCCTGTATATACCAGCATGTCCCAACCCCACTCCCTCAAATGGAGCGGTAGCTACAGCACCACCACCCTATGACAAAGGAGGTCTGTATGGCCCAACGAGCGCACCTTCCGTGAATTTAGCACACTTGACAGGGGAATCAGACCGCCAGTTTGCACATGCACAAATGGAGATAACATGGCTAAGAGCACTCTGCGATAGGGGCCAAATGCTGCCTGGGGGAGGGGAGGTACCTCCATTATCCGTAGCAGATCTCTCACCCCCACCAAGCACAACAGGGGAACTAGCATCAGCCACATCAGAGCCAGCACGATCCATATCGTTTCAAGGGGCACACATAACACAAGGGCGAGAAAAAGAGTGGAGATCGGGGCAGTTCCTGTTCCATTTGAATGACAAACCAGTGAGGATTATACACCCAACCACCACAGAAAGTGAGTGAGGGGAAGGACACAATGAGAATGGCGAGCAAGAGGAGGAAATAGAGGAAGTGTGGAGCGATCTAGACGAATACGAGGAAGGAGTGGCGGCCGCAGGGTCCCCACTACCACATCATTTCTGTAACATGGATCCACGATCACCCCCATGATGGCAGGGTAGATTAAGACAGCGAACAGGGAATATGTTGGTGAGCAAAGTCAAGAAGGGGACAGTAAGTAAAACAGGAAAGAAACATAAGTTACAGATGCCACTGATACATAGGGGAGCAGGTAGGCCGCACTATATCCCCTGGACCCAAATGGACAAAAATAACTTGTTGAAAGTTCTCCCTCCACTATCGGTAGGGGCTGGGAAATGGATACACGTGTTCGAAAAAAACACGGCAGGGGTGCCACTAGCAATAGGCGATGTAAAAATTTTGTTAGTATCGGCAGTTGGCGATCAGGCAGACGCAGTATGGGAGAAGGCAGGATTCCCAGGAGTGACAATGATTTGTGACCGCCATGACAGATCACTGTTCAACAACGTTCGAGCGCAAGTATAGCATTGCAGCGTACGTTTCCAGACATTCCAGATTTACATTTAGTGATGCAGTGTACAATGGAGGAAAACAAGGATCCTACGCAATTCATACTACGGGTGCAAGATTTGTGGAGAAGCGAGACTGGCACGGCATGGAAGCAGTCCACCCCTTGTTCTATTTTATCATCAAAAAGGAGGTACAGAAGGTCTTGGATAAAATAGCTGGGATAGAAGCCAAGGGCTGGCCTAGGATTCAGAGTATAATTGTACACCACTGTAGGAGGATCAAAGAGAGGGAAAAGGAGATAGCACAGAAAAGGCTGGCAGACGAAGCGAAACTGATGCAGAACAAACTGGTGAAGGTCGTCGCCGTAAACGCCATCGTATCAGCAGATAGAGAAAATGAGGGGGATGAAGGAGCAGGAAGTAGGCCAGTGAAAATAGCAGCGTTGCGGACGGCAGGAGAACAAGGACCGTGGAAGGGAGAGGATTCATACAGCGGATCACAGTGGCAAGAAAGACCAGCAAGAAGAAGACGTGGGTATCGTGGCCAGAGAGGAGGATTTGGAGGTATGGGGAATAGAGGATTTGGTGGGCAGGGGATGAGAGGAAGACCGCAAGGGTCTTGTTGGAACTGTGGGAGATGGGGACATTATTCAAGGGATTGCAGAATGTGGCCTTCAGGGTATTTCCAAGGGCAGCTGCCCATGGAAAATGAACAAGGATGGGGATGCCCACATCCAGGTAGCCCCTATGGATAACCAATGGGAGGAGGAAGACAACAAGACCAGTGCTATGACGAACCCCAAATGCAGCAAAGACAGCCACCCCCACAACTGCATCACAGCGCACAGCAACCTATGGCGAGACAAAATGCTGTAGGCAATGCAAATAGTAACTGTTTCGCAACGGCTGCAAATGGCGCACCTGCGCCATTTCGCGGCGTGACAGTGGTCGGAGACAATGTCTTTTCAGTACCAGGGCAAGAAACGTATGCAGACTAGGACAGCCCACAGGGAACACTTGCGTGTCCAGTCCCATCCACCACCCTACGTGCAGAAGAGGAACCACTAGTGGGGGCCGAGATAGGAAACAAGCAGTTTATCTTCATGGTAGACTCGGGAGCAGAAAAATCATGTCTTATTGAAGGGCGGTTTCCGCTCTCAGGCAGGAATTTGGAAACGCAGGGGTTCTCTGGGGCTATTTTAAAAGTTCCTTACACTAAAGATCTTGCTATAACGGTAGGGGGGAAAACTGTGCGCACACCCTTACTGTACCACGAAGACACGCCAATCAATTTACTGGGCAGAGATTTGCTAAGTAAATTGAACATGACCATTTCGTTTACTGAGCGGGGAATAGTGTGCTCCACCCCATGAGTATGCCCAGTACGAGCAATGTTGATGATTAGTACAGTGATGAATGAAGTTGTGGTGCGAGGAATACCCATTGACATAGACATGTTTATTTATGGCATCAAAGTATTAGCCCGAGTGGTACCAGGGATAACGAAAAAGGAATGGAGAACACCATCAGATTTTATATTCCGCCCAACTGCACACACAGATGTTGTGCCAGGCACGATCATGTTCATAGACATCGAGGCAGTTCAGGTATCAAGCAAACGCATTGTGGTCATAGGATTGGACGCGCATGGGTGTGAGTGGAGAAATGTGTTATGCATAGACCCCAACATAATGCTAAGAGACATAACTGATGAGGAATTATTCACTGACAACGAAGATGACGGTGAGATAATAATGGAAATAAGCATACCATGTGACATCATGATTCAGTAGAGAGAGGGACACAACCCACTTATGGCTAGCATTAATGCCCCAGAGGCTGCAGCACCGGGGATATTTTACCCTACAGTGGAGAACCATAATTATGGTTTTCCCCCCTCCCCCTGCTAAGGGTAAGATGTGTGGTCCTGGAGGGGAGTCTTTATTTGGTCACCTGAACTGAAAAACATTTTTTCACTACAGCTCCCATAATTCTTAGAGACTGCATTAGCAATTTAATTGGATTCACCTGAAAAGCAAGGCAACACAGCCTCCCTGAAGAGTGTTGGGACACGAAAATGCTAGGAGGAGAACAGCACCACAAATGCAGCAGAAGGGATCCAACCCTGTGAATATTTTGGCTACAATTGGGATCTAACCCAGTGAATTGGACACTTTTGGGAATTAACCCAGTTATATATTTTTTCTTTCTTCAGGTAGTATATTGGCCAGGAATTGGTGTGCGCGCCTCGCCTGATCTTTTTTACATGTAATTTGTGGAGATCCGGACTCCAGAGGCTGCAGCACCGGGGATATTTTGCCCTACAGTGGAGAACCATAATTATGGTTTTCCCCCCTCCCCCTGCTAAGGGTAAGATGTGTGGTCCTGGAGGGGAGTCTTTATTTGGTCACCTGAACTGAAAAACATTTTTTCACTACAGCTCCCATAATTCTTAGAGACTGCATTAGCAATTTAATTGGATTCACCTGAAAAGCAAGCCAACACAGCCTCCCTGAAGAGTGTTGGGACACGAAAGCGCTAGGAAGAGGAGAACAGCAGCACAAATGCAGCAGAAGGGATCCAACCCTGTGAATATTTTGGCTACAATTGGGATCTAACCCAGTGAATTGGACACTTTTGGGAATTAACCCAGTTATATATGTTTTCTTTCTTCAGGTAGTATATTGGCCAGGAATTGGTGTGCGTGCCTCGCCTCATCTTTTTTACATTAATGCCACGCCGACAATATTTGAGGAAGACATGGCAAAGGTGGCACCTGAAATTTGGACTACAGGCCCCCACGATGTAGGATTACTCCATGAGGTGACACCAATAAAGATAAAACTAAAATCAGGTGCCATACTGCCACGAGTGAAACAATATCCCACATCCAGAGAAGCAGAAGAAGGGATTAGGGAAACAATAAATGCACTCCTAAAACAAGGTATTATAGTACCGTCAAACTCCCCCTGTAACACGGCTATCTTCCTGATCAAAAAAGCAAAAGGAGGGGTGTGGAGGATGATCCAAGATCTACGCGCACTCAATGAGGTCATCCAAAAAGAGTTTCCATTAGTGCCTAGCCCAGCATCAATGCTGTGCAGCATACACAAAGAATCCACATGTTTTACTGTGGTGGATTTGAAGAATGCTTTCTTCTCCATACCACTCGACCCAGGCTCGCAGTACCTGACAGCATTCACACTAGGAAACAACAGGTATGAACATCACAGACTCCCACAGGGGTATTGCGAAAGCCCCAGCATTTTCAACAGAGCATTGCGTGAAGATATTGGAAACATAGATGTAGAGAGCATCATTATACAATACGTAGACGATTTACTCGTCTGCAGCCCCACAGAAGAAAAGTGCAGAGAAGACTCCATAACACTATTGAATGTGTAGGCTGCTAAGGGGTATAAAGTGGACAAAGTTAAATTGCAATACTGCCTGGCCGGCGTTGTATACCTCGGACAGCTAATATCAAAAGATGGGAAACGGATACTCCCAGACAGGGCAGCTACTATACGCAACATGATCATACCTAAAACAGTTAAAGAAATGCAAAAATTCCTTGGTATATGTCATTATTGCCGAGCATGGATCCTTGATTAGGCAGCATACACACGCCCACTGCTACAAGCATTGACAGAAGCACAGAAGAGTAGGGCCCCAATAAAATGGACACATGACATGATGGCACAGTACTTTAGATTAAAAGACCTCATTGCGGATGCTCCAGTACTTTCAAACCCAGATTAAGAGAGGGAATTTTTCTTACTTTCACACTGCAATGGAACACTGATGACAGCAGTGCTTACATAGAAAACATCATTAGGACACAAACCATTGGCCTATTACAGTGGAACATTAGATGCAGTGATGCAAGGACACTTCTCGTGCGAACAGTCCCTCGCTGCAGCAGCTTTCGGCAACGAAAAAAGCACCACAATCGTGATGGGATGTTCGGTAACACTATATGCAGAACACTCATTATTTGCAATTCTTGAGAGGTCAAAATCAATGTTAACAACACAGAGAGCAACAGCGTATGAGATAATAATTTCAAGCCCCAACGTGCAACGTTGTCAGGTGCAAAACAGTAAACCCAGCAACATTTATCACAGAACTATGCACCACAGAAGACATGCAGGTACACGACTGCGCCACCTATGAAGGGGAGGGCGATGACATTCCCAAAACGAGTGAAAACGCCCTGAAGGAAGGAGAGATATATTTCATAGATGGGTCAGCATCGATAAACCCTGAAACGGGGGAGAAGCATGTAGGGATGGCCGTAGTATGCATGGAGAAAGATGGCTATGAAACAATTGTCCAGAAGCGCCTCCCGTCCCATTACTCCACACAAGCAGCAGAACTAACTGCATTGATTGAGGCAATGCATACAGCCAGAGGATGCACAGTAACAATATACTCAGACTCAGCATACGTAACAACCACAGTCCATTCAGGCTATCCCACTGGCATAGGAGGGGGTTCAGAAGAGCGGATGGCTCACCAGTACAGCACGCCTCACTATTGACTGAGCTGATAGATGCATTAGCAGAACCAATCGGTAGTGGCAGTGGTGAAATGCCAAGCCCATACCAACAACACAGACGCAGTCTCATTGGGAAACACGGCAGCCAACGCAGCAGCTAAGGAGGCCTCGTATTTCAATACAATACAATCAAATGCATTGTAAAATCAGCCATTACAGAGCCATTGGAAGAGGCGTACAGTAACACACCAATAGCGCAGATAATAGAACTACAAAGGAGAGCACCACAGGAGGAGCAAGAATTGTGGAGCAAACGGGGGGGTGCAAACAATCAGCCACAGACCTAATTCGGAGACAGGAGACAACAGGAAAGGTAGTAATGCCAGAAGAATTGCTATAGGTAGCATTCCAACAGCTGCACTTCCCAGCCAACGTAGCAAAACAACATATTGCCGCAGACATCCAGGAACATTGGTTTGTCCCCAATTTACAGGAACATATGTCAAAATATGTAGTAGAATTCACAACATGCCAAACATAAAATTCAGGAATGACATTGAGAACACTGCGTGGCACCCTGCCATGACCAGTAGGACCATTTAGAGAACTACACATAGATTACGCTGCCATGAGAGAGCGATGTAACAGAGCAAGGTATTTACTTGTAGTGGTATGTCCCTTTTCCAGGTGGGTGGAAGCGGGTCCATGTCCCCACCCAGACGCGAAGTGTGCAGCGAAGTTCCTGGTGCGAGAGGTCTGTTCTCGATGGGGAATATGTGATGTGATAAGTTCAGACAACGGCACACACTTTGTGAATGACCTTTTCAAGGAAGTGACGTCATTCTTGGGGGTGAAACACAAACTGTGTTCCATTTACCATCCGATGGCGAATGGGGTGGTGTAAAAGATCAATGGATTACTCAAGAGTAAACTATCAAAATTGTGCAATACACTGAAGAAAAACTGGGAGTATTGCTTACCCCTAGCACGGTTTCAACTCAGAACTCAACCATGTAAGGATCATCACCTGAGCCCCCATGAAATTGTCACTGGGAGGCGAATACATACACCACTCTCCCCGATTAGGAGAGCATCAGACGCACACAGGGCTGCCACAGTGCTGGGGGAGGAATTTAAGGAATTCCTGACCCAGTTAACGTGCACAATACGCAGCATAGCACGACAGATAGCATCACCTTTTACTGAGAATGTGGCAACTGGTACTACCACACCAGCCACAGACAGCCCAAGTGGGCCGCTAATGCCAGGAGCACAAGTGTATGTCCAGAGTTTTGTGAGAAGATGGAATTCACCCAGGTTTCACAGCCCTTACGAGGTCCTATATAGTACACCTGCTGCAGTGAAAGTAAAGAGATTGAAATATTGGGCGCACTTATCAGATGTGAGGAGGGCATGCGATAGTACAATCCCCCAGGACGAACAGAAATGTGCTAGTAGCACTACAAATGAGATTGAGAAGTAATGACAAAATTGTTTGACAAAAGGAATATGCAAAAACCAAAAGTTATAATATACACCTTGTTTTCTCATGATCTCTCTCTTCCTTCCTTCCTTTCTTTCTCCCTCTCATTTCTTCTTTCTTTTTCTTTCTCTCTTTCATTCTTCTCTCGTTCTCTCTTTCTTTTCACTCTCTTTCACTTCCTCTCTCTTTCTCTCTCTCTCTCTCTCTCTCTCCCTCCCTCTTTCACGGAGGACTTAATGAAAAAATGGATGTGTAATAAAAACAAGAAAAAGCGACTTTTGATCAAGTATGAAACTGAAATGTAAATACATGTATATATTGTGGTGACTTAACAAATTTGTATCGCCCCTCCAGGTGACAAATGGCCCAACGAACCACAATCGCAGAGAATCAATTAATGCTAGAAAGCAATAGGGATGCCATTAGGGCTAATAGGTTTAGCAATGTTGAATGCATCTTAAAATGTGCTGCAGTTTTGTTTTCAGTGATGTTGTTTTTTATGGCCTGGTACTACACACTTTTATCTTTGGTTAATGACATGCACAAGGGGGAGAGCGGGGCTAACTTGATACGAGAAGGTTCACACTTGATATGGACTGGAGTAAAGACAATGTGGAAAGAAACATATGACATTGATGCTAATTGTACAAATGTAATGCAGCCTCCAGAACACGCCCACGCCAACGCAGGCCCAACAAGTGTCTCCTTGTTACTTCCAAGTATAAATATGAGTAATGATTATGAACTTAATGAATATGATGGTGATTATTATTGGCCAAATGATGTAACTAACACAAGTACACATGCACAGACAACCATACACCCTACCTTATATTACGCTGCTGCTACTGATGAGTATACACATGCCATATTGAACAACAATGACACAGCCTGGGCTGAAATGTTTCCAATACATTACAAAAAAGTGAGAAACAATAAGGAGGGAGGGAGAAGGAGAAGGAGAAGAAAAAGGGGGGCGGGAGGGAAAATATACGACATTTATCATGACCTGGGTTTAGATGAAATAGAAGACCCCCGGCACCCTGATCAATCAAATAAATGGTATTCAGACATGAGCGCCACGGCGAAGCAAGCAACACATGAAAGCTGCTACGTCTGTTCACTCATCCCGCATGCATCAGGAACACCGAAAATGTTAGTACCCCAGGAAGTACCCTTGTCGGAGGCCCAATGTTTGATTCATTTGGTTTTGTGCAGGATAAAAAGCATCTTCCAAGCGCACACCGTCACAATGAAAAAACTGGAAAATGAGAGAACATGCACAAGCAAGCGCCAAGGAGTAATTTGCCTTAAGGAACCATTTCTTGTCATCAAAGGGACGAGGTATGCAGAAAATAAATGGCACGAGGAAACTATCGAATGCAAAGCAGAAGCACTCCAAGGGCTATCCAATGACACCTTCCAATGGATAAAAGAAGTATGTGCCCCCATCTGGTCGCAACATGTCACAAAGCTAACGTGGGTCACAGCGCTGGAAAAACCTATACAGAAAGAGGTACCACATGAACTGTGTTTCCATGGGGAAGGAAGAGTGAACATGGGGAAACAAAGAAATGCAACAAGATGGTAATCATACCTCACATGAAGAAAGGCACCGCTGCACTAATGGACATGTACTGGATTTGTGGCAAACAAACCTACCTACACCTCCCAACAGCATGGAAAGGTACATGTGCCTTGGCCACAATCCACACAGCCCTGATGGTAATACCAGAAAGCCATATCCAAAGAACGACGGAAGAATCGGCTGGCATATCGGCAGCAGGGCAATCGGCTGAACCATCGACAGTGCCCAAACTAATAACAGATGCTCCGGCTTACGAACTTTTGTCAGAATATGAAATGAAGAAAAAACTATCACGAAGTAAAAGATCCTCCAACTATATCTCATCCGAATCATCGAACCTCCTTGCTGAGATCCCACAGAAGTACAAGCTCTTTTCATCAGCAGAGACATTTTTCGCCTCACTCCTTGTCCCGGGACTCCAAGCACAAACAAACGCCAAATGGTTTCGCTGGGAGCTCATCCAACTGGCTAACGACACTGAAGAAGGGTTCAACGTTATAAAAATAGAGCTCTGTGCACTGCGCCTAATGATAATGCAAAATAGATATGTCCTAGATCTCCCCACAGCAATGGACGGTGGTGCTTGCCGAAAAATTGGGGGGCGTGTTGCACGTTCGTGCCAACTGAAGATGCTGATAATGGGACACTCTCACATGTGATAACAGCAGTACACAATTTAGGAGAGAGGATGAGAACAGAAGGAGGTGCAGAGGAAAGCACATTGTTCAACAATCTGTTTGGCTGGATACCATCATGGGTAAATGTGGCAATGAAAATATTGGTCCCCATCATCATCTTTGTGCTCCTATTCTTCTGTGTGTGCCAACTGAGACTCCAGTGCTGTGAAAAGAGCATGCCTACTTCGGCTATGATGATGGTAATAATGGGACGACCGACAACGGTAGCTACTATAATAGATGCACGAATACAAACAGGGGAATACACCACACCGCAATACAGGATGACAGCCATTTACAGGCAATATGGGGACAGGGTTGATAATTTGCATCATACAACGATAAAGGAACCAAGGGAGTTGCAATGGTACAGAGAGGTATGGGTGGACTTAGATGGAGACGGTGGGATCTACTTGATGTGTACACCAGACGAATATGCAAGAAGAGGGAATAGCTTGAGAAGCGTATGCAGGGCATGGATGTCAATAAAGGGTACCCCAGCCTGGGACAAAGCAGTTGCGGAAGCTGAGTACTACCAAAGGGAGAACGAAAAGAATAAAAAATAAATATTTGTTACTTTAGAAGTAACGAAAGGGGGGAATGTGTGGGAGAGAGGGGCCAGCAGGCCACTCTCATCCTTCACTTCTCAGTACAAGACTCGGACCAAGTGCCTCCAGTAGTGGGTTCGCCCCTTGCCCTTATGCGATGTTAACTTTGGGTTACATTTGCGTAGATGGGACCACTGAGCAGGACACAGGGCATCCATTTGTGTACCCCCTTTTGACTCCATCTTGGTAACCAGGCCTCACTGCGATAGTACGAAATGCTTCTCTCCCTTTCCTCGCAGCGCCTAGGCGCAGGGCACATGACCCCCACCCTCGTTCCCACTCTGACTGGAAAACTCTGCGGCTCCATTCTCACGCTGAAGCCAGAGGTATTTGCAACAACTAATAAATGTAACACATCACTCTTCCTCTGACATCACTCTCCTGCATGTGAACCGGCATGAACTAAGCCCATAGCTCGTTCAACTCCACAACTGTGTCCTTGCCCCCACACCCTCGCCAGTGGAAACTTACTGCCATTCTGACCCTGTGTCCCTGCAAAGTATTCCTTTCATGTACCAGACCACTGACCATGCCATGATGCCCACCCAGCAGACCCCCAACTAACATTAGACCCTTGCTGCAGTATATTGTGCCCAGCACTAACAAGCGCCACATACCTGAGATTCTTGTAAGCATAAACCTACACTCTGGTCATTGTATTATAGTGGTGAAGACGCCTAACCTATGACTTGTATAATCCAAAGGTTACAGATGATATAAATACATGTGTGACTTTTATAGAGACATGACAAATTACTGAGAGTCTTTGAATCAGTATTATTTAGTGCATGCATTATAGAGAATGTATTATGTTAGCTAAGATAGTGACCACTGTGCTTCACAGCGACCTGACCTTCACCCATCCTGAGCACAGATGTCTGACGTCCATCCTCCCACCAACCGAGCAACCAGCCAAGAGGACAGGATGTTGCCCACACCTCAGACACCACCCTGGCTGATCAATCCGGGTCCAACGTAGTATCATATGTTAGACGCATAATTGTACCTATATAATGTACTGTAACATTAATTTTGCAAGAGTGCTCTCAGAGATCTAGATAGACTTTTCCTTGAACTCTCGCAGCCCGCTCTCTTTTGCCTTATTCCCTGTCCAGGGAGTGTCTGTTTTATTTTCTTGCACGTGTAAAACAGGGAGGGCACAAACAACAGTCTTATTTGTATTTCATAAGACCATAGATACGTTTCTTTTTTTAATCCAAGAACAGGAACACAGATTGTTTGCAGACTATGTGACAAGTGCATGATCCTGGGCTTAAATCCACAAACAAGTACACATCCCTTGAAAGTCAAGAAATAATGCATGAAATGAAGGAGAAATACATTTTTCAGTGAAAGTGAATGAATGACAGATGTGATTGATGTGTTCCAACATTTTGTAACAAACGTCAGAAGCCTTCTTCAACACAAAAATACAGACCACAAAAAACAATTGGCAAGTTCTAAAAATGCTCCTCCTTAGAATCTGACTTTCAAAGAGAGAATGGACAGAAACAAATCAGCCGACATAATTATGAACTCCGCAGTGAAACACAGTGACATACATTGTGGTTCTGAATAGCTCTTACTACATAAAAAAAAGGTGTTCGGGCAATCCAGTGATGTTTTGTGTTATGAAACTTAGACATCAGCACACTACCAGAGGTTACTGCTCAATGTGCAGACACATTTAAGACATGTAATGGCCAATACCTCATCAATGATGATGAATACAGAGACGTTGCAGTCCAACATCCTATAATGGTTACAACTGACTTACTTTAAAGGGTCACAAACAAAATCCAAATTTACCACTATGCTGAGCAACCGTCAATCTTTGGGTTACTCACAGAGCATGCCTCAGAATAATTTGACACATTTCCAACCCTAATGGTGTCACATTGGCATCACACATAAGAGACACCACAGATCTCATTCATCAACTGGACAACGTGATTTGGCAAGATGACTATGTCCTTTTATAGTAGTTGCAACATCTATTTCTATTAGCATATATCACCAACTTGTGAACGGCAGATTATTTTGTATAAAAGTTGATCTATCTCGTTAAGCGATTCTACACGTTTGAATTCATGGTCAACAACAGATAATTCTCTTTCAATGGCCCACTTTACAAAGAGGTACAAACCACAATAATGGGGACCAAAATACCCTGTTGTCTAAAAAGGAAGCTGCATATATGATATTTTGATAATATGCAAAGGCAACATTGACTTCCTCCATGAATTTGTTCAATTTCTCAACAGCTATGGACACAATATAACCATGTGTGCCAATAATGAACTAATTCCTGTTTCTAGTGCCTGTACCGGAGTGCTGGGCACGGTGCTGCTGGGGGTATGGGATTGGCTGGGGCCGTCTTCATCTGACCCAATGGGAAGGTCGGCAGGCGTGGCCAGCCCTCCTCGTAAGGCCCACTCGTGGCCCTCTCAATGTGCACTTTCCATTATCCCTTCTCATTTCACATGCAGCTGTCGGAGCGGCTGAAGCTTTTCTGTTCCCCTGCTTTCTAGTTTGTGCCTGTATGCACGTGACAGACTTCGGTGCTAAGGTAAGCCCCTCACCACTGGGCTCCCACGAAAGGCACGCATCGGCGTATTAACTTTGATGAACATAGTAATAACTGTGCCGGCTTAGGCTTTTGATCAGCGAGAATGTTTAAACATTGTGGAGCTTTAATAACGCTCTGTTTGTGTACCACATTGCACTTAACCTGCCTTTCGTAATGGAATTCGCAATTTCAAAATGGACGTTTTCTAACGCCTGCACCGGAATGCTGGGCATGGTGCTGCTGGGGGTTGTGGATTGGCTGGGGCCGTCTACATCTGGCCCAATGGGAAGGCCGGCAGGTTTGGTAGACCCTCCTCACAAAGCCCACTCCTAAGGTCCTGTCTACGCCTGTCCACCACGGTACGCCTACCGCTGTCTCTGCACCCCATAATCCCATTAATTGCATGTGTGTATGCATGACCCCCCCAACCCCCGTTGGTCACCTGTGTGTATGCATGACCCCCCAGCCCCCCGTTGGTCGCCTGTGTGTATGCATGGCCTCCCCTCCATTGGTCCCCTGTGTGTATTAATGACCCCCCGTGCCTGTGTGTATGTATGATCCCCCACCCCCCTGTTGGTCGACTGTGTGTAGGCATGACCCCCCACCCCCCCTTTGTTCGCCTGTGTGTATGCATAACCCCCAACCCTCCTGTTGGTTGCCTGTGTTTATGCATGACACCCCAACCCCCCTTTTGGTCACCTGTGTATATGCATGACCGCCACGCCCCCTTTTGGTCACCTGTGTTTATGCATGACCCCCACTTCCCTGTTGGTTGTCTGTGTGTATGCATGACCACCCCACCCCCCTGTTGGTCACCTGGGAGTATGCATGACACCCCACCCCCCCTTTATTCGCCTGTGTGTATGCATGACACCCCACCCCCCGTTTGTTCGCCTGTGTGTATGCATGACCCCCCAACCCTCCTGTTGCTTGCCTGTGTGTAGGCATGACCCCCCACCCCACCTTTTGGTCACCTGTGTATATGCATGACCCCCCACGCCACCTTTTGGTCACCTGTGTTTATGCATGACCCCCACTTCCCTGTTGGTTGCCTGTGTGTATGCATGACCCCCCACCCCCTGTTGGTCACCTGGGAGTATGCATGACACCCCACCCCCTGTTGGTCGACTGTGCATATGCATGACATGACCCCCCACCCCCCATTGGTCACCTGTGCGTATGAATGACCCCCCATCCCCTGTTGGTCACCTGTGTGTATGCATGACCCCTCAGCCCCTGTTGGTTGCCTGTGTGTATTCATGGCCCCTCAGCCCCTGTTGGTCGCCTGTGTGTATTCATGACTGCCCACCCCACGTTGGTCACCTGTGTGTATGCATGACCTCACACCCCCCGTTGGTCACCTGTGTGTATGCATGACCCCCCTACCCCTCCAGTTGGTTGACTGTGTGTATGCATGACCCGCCACTCACCGTTGGTCGACTGTGTGTAGGCATGACCCCCACATGCCCGTTGGTCACCTGTGTGTAAGCATGACCCCACAACCCCCGGTGGTTGCCTGTGTGTATGCATGACCCCCCCACCTCCCCTTGTTGGTTGCCTGTGTGTATGCATAACTCCCACACCCCCGTTGGCTGCCTTTGTGTATGCATGACCCCTCACCTCCCACCGTTGGTCACCTGTCTGTATGCATGACCCCCCACCTCCCCCCGTTGATCGCCTGTGTGTATGCATGACTCCCCACCCCCCCATTGGTCGCCTGTGTGTATGCATGGCCCCATCACCCCCCGTTGGTCGCCTGTGTGTATGCATGACACCCCACACACCCCCGTTGGTCGCCTGTGTGTATGCATGGCCTCCCAACCCCCCGTTGGTCGCCTGTGTGTATGCATGACCCCCCGTTGGTTGCTGTGTGTATGCATGACCCCCCACCCCCGTTGGTCGCCTGTGTGTATGCATGACCCCTTAGCCCCTGTTGGTTGCCTGTGTGTATTCATGGCCCCTCAGCCCCTGTTGGTCGCCTGTGTGTATTCATGACTGCCCACCCCACGTTGGTCACCTGTGTGTATGCATGACCTCACACCCCCCGTTGGTCACCTGTGTGTATGCATGACCCCCCTACCCCTCCAGTTGGTTGACTGTGTGTATGCATGACCCGCCACTCACCGTTGGTCGACTGTGTGTAGGCATGACCCCCACATGCCCGTTGGTCACCTGTGTGTAAGCATGACCCCACAACCCCCAGTGGTTGCCTGTGTGTATGCATGACCCCCCCACCTCCCCTTGTTGGTTGCCTGTGTGTATGCATAACTCCCACCCCCCGTTGGCTGCCTGTGTGTATGCATGACCCCTCACCTCCCACCGTTGGTCACCTGTCTGTATGCATGACCCCCTTGGTTGGCCGCCTGTGTGTATGCATGACCCCCCACCACCCTGTTGGTTGCCTGTGTGTATGCATGAACCCCCAAACCCTGTTGGTTCCCTGTGCGTATGCATGACCCCCCCACCCCTGTCGGTCGCCTGTGTGTATGCATGACCCGCTACCTCCTGTTTGTTGTCTGTGTGTATGCATAACACCCCACCCCGCCGTTGGTCGCCTGTGTGTATGAATCATCCCCCACGCCCCCGTTGGTCGTATGTGTGTATGCATGACCCCCCACTCCCCATTGGTCACCTGCGTGTATGCATGACCCCCCCACCCCCGTTGGATGCTGTGTGTATGCATAACCCCCACATCCCCCCGTTGTTCGCCTGTAGGTATGCTTAACTCCACCCCCCATTGGTCACCTTTGTGTATGCATGATCCCCCACCTCCCCCCGTTGATCGCCTGTGTGTATGCATGACTCCCCACCCCCCATTGGTCGCCTGTGTGTATGCATGGCCCCGTCACCCCCCGTTGGTCGCCTGTGTGTATGCATGACCCCCCACCCCGTTGGTCGCCTGTGTGTATGCATGACCCCCACCCGATTGGATGCCTGTGTGTATGCATGACACCCCACACACCCCCGTTGGTCGCCTGTGTGTATGCATGGCCTCCCAACCCCCCGTTGGTCGCCTGTGTGTATGCATGACCCCCCGTTGGTTGCTGTGTGTATGCATGACCCCCCACCCCTCTTGGTCGCCTGTATGTATGCATGACCCCTCAGCCCCTGTTGGTTGCCTGTGTGTATTCATGGCCCCTCAGCCCCTGTTTGTCGCCTGTGTGTATTCATGACTGCCCACCCCACGTTGGTCACCTGTGTGTATGCATGACCTCACACCCCCCGTTGGTCACCTGTGTGTATGCATGACCCCTCACCTCCCACCGTTGGTCACCTGTCTGTATGCATGACCCCCCTGGTTGGCCGCCTGTGTGTATGCATGACCCCCCACCACCCTGTTGGTTGCCTGTGTGTATGCATGAACCCCCAAGCCCTGTTGGTTCCCTGTGTGTATGCATGACCCCTCCACCCCCGTCGGTCGCCTGTGTGTATGCATGACCCGCTACCTCCTGTTTGTTGTCTGTGTGTATGCATAACACCCCACCCCGCCGTTGGTCGCCTGTGTGTATGAATGATCCCCCACGCCCCCGTTGGTCGTACGTGTGTATGCATGACCCCCCACTCCCCATTGGTCACCTGCGTGTATGCATGACCCCCCCTCCCCGTCGGATGCTGTGTGTATGCATAACCCCCCACATCCCCAGTTGGTCACCTGTAGGTATGCTTAATTCCACCCCCCATTGGTCACCTTTGAGTATGCATGACCCCCCACCTCCCCCCGTTGATCGCCTGTGTGTATGCATGACTCCCCACCCCCCCATTGTTCGCCTGTGTGTATGCATGGCCCCCTCACCCCCCGTTGGTCGCCTGTGTGTATGCATGACCCCCCACCCCCGTTGGTCGCCTGTGTGTATGCATGACCCCCACCCGATTGGATGCCTGTGCGTATGCATGACACCCCACACAACCCGTTGGTCGCCTGTGTGTATGCATGGCCTCCCAACCCCCCATTGGTCGCCTGTGTGTATGCATGACCCCCTGTTGGTTGCTGTGTGTATGCATGACCCCCCACCCCCGTTGGTTGCCTGTGTGTATGCATGACCCACACCCCATTGGATGCATGTGCGTATGCATGACACCCCACCCCCCCCGTTGGTTGCCTGTGTGTATGCATGGCCTCCCACCCCCACTGTTGGTCACATGTGTGTATGCATGGCCCCTCAGCCCGTGTCGCCTGTGTGCATTCATGACCGCCCACCCCACGTTGGTCACCTGTGTGTATGCATGACATCCCACCCCCCGTTGGTCACCTCTGTGTATGCATGACCCCCCCACCCATCCAGTTGGTTGACTGTGTGTATGCATGACCCGCCACTCACCGTTGGTCACCTGTGTGTAGGCATGACCCCCACATGCCCGTTGGTCACCTGTGTGTAAGCATGACCCCCCAACCTCCGGTGGTTGCCAGTGTGTATGCATGACCCCCCACCTCCCCCCGTTGGTTGCCTGTGTGTATGCATAACTCCCACCCCCCGTTGGTTGCCTGTGTTTATGCATGACCCCCCACCTCCCCCGTTGGTTGCCTGTGTGTATGCATACCTCACCTCCCACCATTGGTCACCTGTCTGTATGCATGACCCCCCCGGTTGGTCGCCTGTGTGTATGCATGACCCCCCACCACCCTGTTGGTTGCCAGTGTGTATGCATGAACCCCCAAGCCCCGTTGGTTCCCTGTGCGTATGCATGACCCCCCACCCCCCGTCGGTCGCATGTGTGTATGCATGACCCGCTACCCCCTGTTTGTTGCCTGTGTGTATGCATGACCCCCTCCCCCGTTGGTCGCCTGTGTGTATGCATAACACCCACCCCGCCGTTGGTCGCCTGTGTGTATGAATGATCCCCCACACCCCCGTTGGTCGTTTGTGCGTATGCATGACCCCCCACTCATCATTGGTCACCTGCGTGTATGTATGACCCCCGACCCCCGTTGAATGCTGTGTGTATGCATAACCCCCCACATTCCCCCGTTGGTCGCCTGTAGGTATGCTTAACCCCACACCCCATTGGTCACCTTTGTGTATGCATGACCCCCCACCTCCTCCATTGATCGCCTGTGTGTATGCATGACTCCCCAACCCCCTATTGGTCGCCTGTGTGTATGCATGGTCCCCCCACCCCCTGTTGGTCGCCTGTGTGTATGCATGACCCCGCACCCCTGTTGGTCGCCTGTGTGTATGCATGACCACCACCCCATTGGATGCCTGTGCGTATGCATGACACCCCACACCCCCCGTTGGTCGCCTGTGTGTATGCATGGACCCCCACCCCCTGTTGGTCATCTGTGTGTATGCATGACCCCCCGTTGGTCGCTGTGTGTATGCATGACCCCCCACCCCGTTGGTCGCCTATGTGTATGCATGGCCCCCACCCCATTGGATGCCTGTGCGTATGCATGACACCCCACACCCCCCGTAGGTCGCCTGTGTGTATGCATGGCCTCCCACCCCCGTGTTGCTCACCTGTGTGTATGCATGACCCCTCAGCCCCTGTTGGTTGCCTGTGTGTATTCATGGCCCCTCAGCCCCTGTTGGTCGCCTGTGTGTATTCATGACCGCCCACCCCACGTTGGTCACCTGTGTGCATGCATGACCTCCCACCCCCCGTTGGTCACTGTGTGTATGCATGACCCGCCACTCACCATTGGTCGCCTGTGTGTAGGCATGACCCCCACATGCCCGTTGGTCACCTGTGTGTAAGCATGACCCCCCAACTCCCGGTGGTTGCCTGTGTGTATGCATGACCCCCCACCTCCCCCCGTTGGTTTCCTGTGTGTATGCATGACCCCCCACCACCCTGTTTGTTGCCTGTGTGTATGCATGACCCCCCTCCCCTGTTGGTCGCCTGTGTGTATGAATGATCCCCCATGCCCCATTGGTCGTTTGTGCGTATGCATGACCCCCCACTCTCCATTGGTCACCTGCGTGTATGCATGACCCCCCCACCCCCGTTGGATGCTGTGTGTATGCATAACCCCTCACATCCCCCCGTTGGTCGCCTGTAGGTATGCTTATCCCCACCCCCATTGGTCACCTTTGTGTATGCATGACCCCACACCTCCCCCCATTGATCGCCTGTGTGTATGCATAACTCCCCACCCCCCTATTGGTCGGCTGTGTGTATGCATGCCCCCAACCCCTGTTAGTCACCTGTGTGTATGCATGACCCCCCACCCCATTGGTCGCCTGTGTGTATGCATGACCCCCACCCCATTGGATGCCTGTGCGTATGCATGACACCCCAAACCCCCGTTGGTCGCCTGTGTGTTTGCATGACCCCCCGTTGGTCGCTGTGTGCATGCATGACCCCCTAGCCCCCGTTGGGCGCCTGTGTATATGCATGACCCCCTACACCCTCTGTTGGTCACCTGTGCATATGCATGACCCCCCCGTTGGATGCCTTTTTTGTGTATGCATGATCCCCCCACTCCCATTGGTTGCATGTGTGTATGCATGACCCCCCGACCCCCGGTGGTTGCCCGTGTGTATGCATGATCCCCCACCTCCCCCCGTTGGTTGCCTGTGTGTATGCATAACTCCCACCCCCCCGTTGGTTGCCTGTGTGTATGCATGACCCCTCACCTCCCACCGTTGGTCACCTGTCTGTATGCATGGCCCCCCCGGTTGGTCGCCTGTGCGTATGCATGACCCCCCACCACCCTGTTGGTTGCCTGTGTGTATGCATGAACCCCCAAGCCCCGTTGGTTCCCTGTGTGTATGCATGACCAGCTACCCCCTGTTTGTTGCCTGTGTGTATGCATGACCCCCCTCCCCTGTTGGTCGCCTGTGTGTATGAATGATCCCCCATGCCCCATTGGTCGTTTGTGCGTATGCATGACCCCCCACTCTCCATTGGTCACCTGCGTGTTTGCATGACCCCCCACCCCCGTTGGATGCTGTGTGTATGCATAACCCCTCACATCCCCCCGTTGGTCGCCTGTAGGTATGCTTAATCCCACCCCATTGGTCACCTTTGTGTATGCATGACCCCACACCTACCCCCATTGATGCCTGTGTGTATGCATGACTCCCCACCCCCCTATAGGTCGCCTGTGTGTATGCATGCCCCCCACCCCCCGTTAGTCACCTGTGTGTATGCATGACCCCCCAACCCCATTGGTCACCTGTGTGTATGCATGACCCCCACCCCATTGGAAGCCTGTGCGTATGCATGACACCACACACCCCCGTTGGTCGCCTGTGTGAATGCATGGCCTCCCACCCCCCCGTTGGTCGCCTGTGTGTATGCATGACCCCCCGTTGGCCGCTGTGTGCATGCATGACCCCCTAGCCCCCATTGGGCGCCTGTGTTTATGCATGACCCCCCACCCCCATTGGCTGCCTGTGTGTATGCATGACCTCCTCGCCCGTTGGATGCCTGTGTGTATGCATGACCCCCTACACCCTCCATTGGTCACCTGTGCATATGCATAACCCCCCCGTTGGATGCCTTTGTGTGTATGCATGATCCCCCCACCCCCATTGGCCGCCTGTGTGTATGCATGACCCCCTCCCCCGTTGGATGCCTGTGTGTATGCATGACCCCCTACACCCTCTGTTGGTCACCTGTGCATATGAATGACCCCCCCGTTGGATGCCTTTGTGTGTATGCATGATCCCCCCACCCCCATTGGTTGCCTGTGTGTATGCATGACCCCCCAACCCCCAGTGGTTGCCCGTGTGTATGCATGACCCGCCACCTCCCACCGTTGGTTGCCTGTGTGTATGCATAACTTCCACCCCCCCGTTGGTTGCCTGTGTGTATGCATGACCCCTCACCTCCCACCGTTGGTCACCTATCTGTATGCATGACCCCCCCCGGTTGGTCGCCTGTTTGTATGCATGCCCCCCACCACACTGTTGGTTGCCTGTGTGTATGCATGAACCCCCAAGCCCTGTTTGTTCCCTGTGTGTATGCATGACCAGCTACCCCATGTTTGTTGCCTGTGTGTATGTATGACCCCCCTCCCCCGTTGGTCGCCTGTGTGTATGCATAACACCCCACCCCGCCGTTGGTCGCCTGTGTGTATGAATGATCCCCCATGCCCCATTGGTCGTTTGTGCGTATGCATGACCCCCCACTCCCCTTTGGTCACCTGTGTGTATGCATGACCCCCCAACCCCATTGGATGCTGTGTGTATGCATAACCCCCACCCCATTGGATGCCTGTGCGTATGCATGACACCCCACACCCCCGTTGGTCGCCTGTGGGTATGAATGGCCTCCCATCCCCCCGTTGGGTGCCTGTGTGTATGCATGACCCCCCGTAGATCGCTGTGTGCATGCATGACCCCCTAGCCCCCGTTGGGCGCCTGTGTTTATGCATGACCCCCCACCCCCCATTGGCCGCCTGTGTGTATGCATGACCCCCTCTCCCGTTGGATGCCTGTGTGTATGCATGACTCCCCACCCCCCATTGGTCGCCTGTGTGTATGTATGGCCACCCACCCCCCGTTGGTCGCCTGTGTGTATGCATGACCCCCCTACCCCCTTGTTGGTCGCCTGTGTGCATGCATGACCCCACTACTCCCTTGGTGGTTGCCTGTGTGTGTGCATGACCCCCCTACCACCTTATTGGTCGCCTGTGTGCATGCATGATCCTCCTACCCCCTTGTTGGTCGCCTGTGTGTAGGCATGACGCCCACCCCCGTTGGATGCCTGTGCGTATGCATGACACCCCACACCCCCCCGTTGGTCGCCTGTGTGTATGCATGGCATCCCACCCCCCATTGGTCGCCTGTGTGTATACACGACCCCCTGTTGGTCACCTGTGTGCATGCATGACCCCCTAGCCCCCGTTGGTCGCCTGTGTTTATGAATGACCCCCCACTCCCAGTTGGCCGTCTGTGTGTATGCATGACCCCCACCCCATTGGATGCCTGTGCGTATGCATGACACCCCACACCCCCCCGTTGGTTGCCTGTGTGTATGCATGGCCTCCCACCACCACTGTTGGTCACATGTGTGTATGCATGGCCCCTCAGCCCCTGTTGGTCGCCTGTGTGTATTCATGACCGCCCACCCCACGTTGGTCACCTGTGTGTATGCATGACCTCCCACCCCCCGTTGGTCACCTCTGTGTATGCATGACCCCCCCACCCATCCAGTTGGTTGACTGTGTGTATGCATGACCCGCCACTCACCGTTGGTCACCTGTGTGTAGGCATGCCCCCACATGCCCGTTGGTCACCTGTGTGTAAGCATGACCCCCCCAACCTCCGGTGGTTGCCAGTGGGCATGCATGACCCCCCACCTCCCCCCGTGGGTTGCCTGTGTGTATGCATAACTCCCACCCCCCGTTGGTTCCCTGTGTTTATGCATGACCCCCCACCTCCCCCGTTGGTTGCCTGTGTGTATGCATACCTCACCTCCCACCATTGGTCACCTGTCTGTATGCATGACCCCCCCGGTTGGTCGCCTGTGTGTATGCATGACCCCCCACCATCCTTTTGGTTGCCAGTGTGTATGCATGAACCCCCAAGCCCCGTTGGTTCCCTGTGCGTATGCATGACCCCCCACCCCTCGTCGGTCGCCTGTGTGTATGCATGACCCCCCTCCCCCGTTGGTCGCCTGTGTGTATGCATAACACCTACCCCGCCGTTGGTCGCCTGTGTGTATGAATGATCCCCCACGTCCCCGTTGGTCGTTTGTGCGTATGCATGACCCCCCACTCCTCATTGGTCACCTGCGTGTATTCATGACCCCCCACCCCCGTTGAATGCTGTGTGTATGCATAACCCCCCACATTCCCCCATTGGTCGCCTATAGGTATGCTTAACCCCACCCCCCATTGGTCACCTTTGTGTATGCATGACCCCCCACCTCCCCCATTGATCGCCTGTGTGTATGCATGACTCCCCACCCCCCTATTGGTCGCCTGTGTGTATGCATGGTCCCCCCACCCCCTGTTGGTCGCCTGTGGGTATGCATGACCCAGCACCCCCGTTGGTCGCCTGTGTGTATGCATGACCCCCACCCCATTGGATGCCTGTGCGTATCCATGACACCCCACACCCCCTGTTGGTCGCCTGTATGTATGCATGGCCCCCCACCCCCTGTTGGTCGTCTGTGTGTATGCATAACCCCCCGTTGGTCGCTGTGTGTATGCATGACCCCCCACCCCCGTTGGTCGCCTGTGTGTATGCATGGCCCCCATCCCATTGGATGCCTGTGCGTATGCATGACACCCCACACCCCCCGTTGGTCGCCTGTGTGTATGCATGGCCTCCCACCCCCGTGTTGCTCACCTGTGTGTATGCATGACCCCTCAGCCCCTGTTGGTTGCCTGTGTGTATTCATGGCCCCTCAGCCCCTGTTGGTCGCCTGTGTGTATTCATGACCGCCCACCCCACGTTGGTCACCTGTGTGCATGCATGACCTCCCACCCCCCGTTCGGTCACCTGTGTGTATGCATGACCCCCCCACCCCTCCAGTTGGTTGACTGTGTGTATGCATGACCCGCCACTCACCGTTGGTCGCCTGTTTGTAGGCATGACCCCCACATGCCCGTTGGTCACCTGTGTGTAAGCATGACCCCCCAACTCCCGGTGGTTGCCTGTGTGTATGCATGACCCCCCACCTCCCCCCGTTGGTTGCCTGTGTGTATGCATAACTCCCACCCCCCCGTTGGTTGCCTGTGTGTATGCATGACCCCTCACCTCCCACCGTTGGTCACCTGTCTGTATGCATGACCCCCCCGGTTGGTCGCCTGTGTGTATGCATGACCCCCCACCACCCTGTTGGTTGCCTGTGTGTATGCATGAACCCCCAAGTCCCGTTGGTTCCCTGTGTGTATGCATGACAAGCTACCCCCTGTTTGTTGCCTGTGTGTATACATGACCCCCCTCCCCTGTTGGTCGCCTGTGTGTATGAATGATCCCCCACTCCCCATTGGTCACATGCGTGTATGCATGACCCCCCACCCCCCATTGGCCGCCTGTGTGTATGCATGACCCCCTCTCCCGTTGGATGCCTGTGTGTATGCATGACTCCCCACCCCCCATTGGTCGCCTGTGTGTATGTATGGCCACCCACCCCCCGTTGGTCGCCTGTGTGTATGCATGACCCCCCTACCCCCTTGTTGGTCGCCTGTGTGCATGCATGACCCCACTACTCCCTTGGTGGTTGCCTGTGTGTGTGCATGATCCTCCTACCCCCTTGTTGGTCGCCTGTGTGTAGGCATGACGCCCACCCCCGTTGGATGCCTGTGCGTATGCATGACACCCCACACCCCCCCGTTGGTCGCCTGTGTGTATGCATGGCATCCCACCCCCCATTGGTCGCCTGTGTGTATACACGACCCCCTGTTGGTCACCTGTGTGCATGCATGACCCCCTAGCCCCCGTTGGTCGCCTGTGTTTATGAATGACCCCCCACCCCCAGTTGGCCGTCTGTGTGTATGCATGACCCCCACCCCATTGGATGCCTGTGCGTATGCATGACACCCCACACCCCCCCGTTGGTTGCCTGTGTGTATGCATGGCCTCCCACCACCACTGTTGGTCACATGTGTGTATGCATGGCCCCTCAGCCCCTGTTGGTCGCCTGTGTGTATTCATGACCGCCCACCCCACGTTGGTCACCTGTGTGTATGCATGACCTCCCACCCCCCGTTGGTCACCTCTGTGTATGCATGACCCCCCCACCCATCCAGTTGGTTGACTGTGTATATGCATGACCCGCCACTCACCGTTGGTCACCTGTGTGTAGGCATGACCCCCTCATGCCCCTTGGTCACCTGTGTGTAAGCATGACCCCCCCAACCTCCGGTGGTTGCCAGTGGGCATGCATGACCCCCCACCTCCCCCCGTGGGTTGCCTGTGTGTATGCATAACTCCCACCCCCCGTTGGTTCCCTGTGTTTATGCATGACCCCCCACCTCCCCCGTTGGTTGCCTGTGTGTATGCATACCTCACCTCCCACCATTGGTCACCTGTCTGTATGCATGACCCCCCCGGTTGGTCGCCTGTGTGTATGCATGACCCCCCACCATCCTGTTGGTTGCCAGTGTGTATGCATGAACCCCCAAGCCCCGTTGGTTCCCTGTGCGTATGCATGACCCCCCACCCCCCGTCGGTCGCCTGTGTGTATGCATGACCCCCCTCCCCCGTTGGTCGCCTGTGTGTATGCATAACACCCACCCCGCCGTTGGTCGCCTGTGTGTATGAATGATCCCCCACGTCCCCGTTGGTCGTTTGTGCGTATGCATGACCCCCCACTCCTCATTGGTCACCTGCGTGTATTCATGACCCCCCACCCCCGTTGAATGCTGTGTGTATGCATAACCCCCCACATTCCCCCATTGGTCGCCTATAGGTATGCTTAACCCCACCCCCCATTGGTCACCTTTGTGTATGAATGACCCCCCACCTCCCCCATTGATCGCCTGTGTGTATGCATGACTCCCCACCCCCCTATTGGTCGCCTGTGTGTATGCATGGTCCCCCCACCCCCTGTTGGTCGCCTGTGGGTATGCATGACCCAGCACCCCCGTTGGTCGCCTGTGTGTATGCATGACCCCCACCCCATTGGATGCCTGTGCGTATGCATGACACCCCACACCCCCCGTTGGTCGCCTGTATGTATGCATGGCCCCCCGCCCCCTGTTGGTCGTCTGTGTGTATGCATAACCCCCCGTTGGTCGCTGTGTGTATGCATGACCCCCCACCCCCGTTGGTCGCCTGTGTGTATGCATGGCCCCCATCCCATTGGATGCCTGTGCGTATGCATGACACCCCACACCCCCCGTTGGTCGCCTGTGTGTATGCATGGCCTCCCACCCCCGTGTTGCTCACCTGTGTGTATGCATGACCCCTCAGCCCCTGTTGGTTGCCTGTGTGTATTCATGGCCCCTCAGCCCCTGTTGGTCGCCTGTGTGTATTCATGACCGCCCACCCCACGTTGGTCACCTGTGTGCATGCATGACCTCCCACCCCCCGTTGGTCACCTGTGTGTATGCATGACCCCCCCACCCCTCCAGTTGGTTGACTGTGTGTATGCATGACCCGCCACTCACCGTTGGTCGCCTGTTTGTAGGCATGACCCCCACATGCCCGTTGGTCACCTGTGTGTAAGCATGACCCCCCAACTCCCGGTGGTTGCCTGTGTGTATGCATGACCCCCCACCTCCTCCCGTTGGTTGCCTGTGTGTATGCATAACTCCCACCCCCCCGTTGGTTGCCTGTGTGTATGCATGACCCCTCACCTCCCACCGTTGGTCACCTGTCTGTATGCATGACCCCCCCGGTTGGTTGCCTGTGTGTATGCATGACCCCCCACCACCCTGTTGGTTGCCTGTGTGTATGCATGAACCGCCAAGTCCCGTTGGTTCCCTGTGTGTATGCATGACAAGCTACCCCCTGTTTGTTGCCTGTGTGTATACATGACCCCCCTCCCCTGTTGGTCGCCTGTGTGTATGAATGATCCCCCATGCCCCATTGGTCGTTTGTGCGTATGCATGACCCCCCACTCCCCATTGGTCACATGCGTGTATGCATGACCCCCCACCCCCGTTGGATGCTGTGTGTATGCATAACCCCTCACATCCCCCCGTTGGTCGCCTGTAGGTATGCATAACTGCCCACCCCCCTATTGGTCGCCTGTGTGTATGCATGCCCCCCAGTCTCCGTTAGTCACCTGTGTGTATGCATGACCCTCCACCCCCATTGGATGCCTGTGCGTATGCATGACACCCCAAACCCCCGTTGGTCGCCTGTGTGTATGCATGGCCTTCCACCCCCCGTTGGTCGCCTGTGTGTATGCATGACCCCCCGTTGGTTGCTGTGTGCATGCATGACCCCATAGCCCCCATTGGGCGCCTGTGTTTATGCATGACCCCCCACCCCCCATTGGCCGCCTGTGTGTATGCATGACCCCCTCCCCCGTTGGATGCCTGTGTATATGCATGACCCCCTACACCCTCCGTTGGTCACCTGTGCATATGCATGACCCCCCCGTTGGATGCCTTTTTTGTGTATGCATGATCCCCCCACTCCCATTGGTCGCATGTGTGTATGCATGACCACCCAACCCCCGGTGGTTGCCCGTGTGTATGCATGATCCCCCACCTCCCCCCGTTGGTTGTCTGTGTATATGCATAATTCCCACCCCCCCGTTGGTTGCCTGTGTGTATGCATGACCCCCCCAACTCCCCTTGTTGGTTGCCTGTGTGTATGCATAACTCCCACCCCCCCGTTGGCTGCCTGTGTGTATGCATGACCCCTCACCTCCCACCGTTGGTCACCTGTCTGTATACATGGCCCCCCCGGTTAGTCGCCTGTTTGTATGCATGACCCCCCACCACCCTCATGGTTGCCTGTGTGTATGCATGAACCCCCAAACCCCGTTGGTTCCCTGTGTGTATGCATGACCAGCTACCCCATGTTTGTTGCCTGTGTGTATGCATGAACCCCCCTCCCCCGTTGGTCGCCTGTGTGTATGCATAACACCCCACCCCGCCGTTGGTCGCCTGTGTGTATGAATGATCCCCCATGCCCCATTGGTCGTTTGTGCGTATGCATGACCCCCCACTCCCCATTGGTCACCTGCGTTTATGCATGACCCCCCACCCCCATTGGATGCTGTGTGTAGGCATAACCCCCCACAACCCCCCGTTGGTCGCCTGTAGGTATGCTTAACCCCACCCCATTGGTCACCTTTGTGTATGCATGACCCCACACCTACCCCCATTGATCACCTGTGTGTATGCATGACTCCCCACCCCCCTATAGGTCGCCTGTGTGTATGCATGCCCCCCACCCCCCGTTAGTCATTTGTGTGTATGCATGACCCCCCACCCCCATTGGTCACCTGTGTGTATGCATGACACCCCACACCCCCGTTGGTCGCCTGTGTGAATGCATGGCCTCCCACCCCCCCGTTGGTCGCCTGTGTGTATGCATGACCCCCGTTGGCCGCTGTGTGCATGCATGACCCCCTAGCCCCCGTTGGGCGCCTGTGTTTATGCATGACCCCCCACCCCCCATTGGCCGCCTGTGTGTATGCATGACCTCCTCCTCCGTTGGATGCCTGTGTGTATGCATGACCCCCTACACCCTCCGTTGGTCACCTATGCATATGCATGACCCCTCCGTTGGATGCCTTTGTGTGTATGCATGATCCCCCACCCCCATTGGCCGCCTGTGTGAATGCATGACCCCCTCCCCCGTTGGATGCCTGTGTGTATGCATGACCACCTACACCCTCCGTTGGTCACCTGTGCATATGCATGACCCCCCCGTTGGATGCCTTTGTGTGTATGCATGACCCCCAACCCCCGGTGGTTGCCCATGTGTATGCATGACCCGCCACCTCCCCCCGTTGGTTGCCTGTGTGTATGCATAACTTCCACCACCACCCGTTGGTTGCCTGTGTGTATGCATGACCCCTCACCTCCCACCGTTGGTCACCTGTCTGTATGCATGACCCCCCCGGTTGGTCGCCTGTTTGTATGCATGACCCCCCACCACCCTGTTGGTTGCCTGTGTGTATGCATGAACCCCCAAGCCCCTTTGGTTCCCTGTGTGTATGCATGACCAGCTACCCCATGTTTGTTGCCTGTGTGTATGCATGACCCCCCTCTCCCGTTGGTCGCCTGTGTGTATGCATAACACCCCACCCCGCCGTTGGTCGCCTGTGTGTATGAATGATGCCCCATGCCCCATTGGTCGTTTGTGCGTATGCATGACCCCCACTCCCCATTGGTCACCTGCGTGTATGCATGACCCCCCAACCCCCATTGCATGTTGTGTGTATGCATAACCCCCCACATCCCCCCGTTGGTCGCCTGTAGGTATGCTTAACCCCACACCCATTGGTCACCATTGTGTATGCATGACCCCACACCTACCCCCATTGATCGCCTGTGTGTATGCATGACTCCCCACCCCCCTATTGGTCGCCTGTGTGTATGCATTCCCCCCACCCCCACGTTAGTCACCTGTGTGTATGCATGACCCCCACCCCATTGGATGCCTGTGCGTATGCATGACACCCCACACCCCCGTTGGTCGCCTGTGGGTATGCATGGCCTCCCATCCCCCCGTTGGTCGCCTGTGTGTATGCATGACCCCCCGTTGGTCGCTGTATGCATGCATGACCCCCTAGCCCCCGTTGGGCGCCTGTGTTTATGCATGACCCCCCACCCCCCATTGGCCGCCTGTGTGTATGCATGACCCCCTCCCCCGTTGGATGCCTGTGTGTATGCATGACTCCCCACCCCCCATTGGTCGCCTGTGTGTATATATGGCCCCCCACCCCCCGTCGGTCGCTTGTGTGTATGCATGACCCCCCTACCCCCTTGTTAGTCGCCTGTGTGCATGCATGACCCCACTACTCCCTTGGTGGTTGCCTGTGTGTGTGCATGACCCCCCTACCACCTTATTGGTCGCCTGTGTGCATGCATGATCCCCCTACCCCCTTGTTGGTCGCCTGTGTGTAGGCATGACGCCCACCCCCGTTGGATGCCTGTGCGTATGCATGACACCCCACACCCCCCCGTTGGTCACCTGTGTGTATGCATGGCATCCCACCCCCCGTTGGTCGCCTGTGTGTATACAAGACCCCCCGTTGGTCACCTGTGTGCATGCATGACCCCCTAGCCCCCGTTGGTCGCCTGTGTTTATGAATTACCCCCCACCCCCAGTTGGCCATCTGTGTGTATGCATGACCCCCCACCCCCATTGGTCGCCTATGTGTATGCATGGCCCCCAACCCCCATTGGTCGCCTGTGTGTATGCATGACCCCCATCCCCTCTTTAGTCACCTGTGCGTATGCATGACCTCCACCCCTGCATTGGTCGCCTGTGTGTATGCATGACCCCCCACCCCTCTGTTGGTCGCCTTTGTGTATGCATGACACCCCACCCCCCAGTTGGTCACCTGGGTGTATGCATGGCCCCCCCGTTGGTCACCTGTGTGTATGCATGGCCCCCCAAACCCCCTGTTTGTCGCCAGTATCCCCCCTTGTTTTGTCCCTGTAACTGTGTGGTGCTGCCGACCTTAACTAGAGACTAGCACCACGTTGACACCTGTTGATCTGAACCAATGTATTAGTATGTGTCTACCACCCTGTACTATGGGACTGGCACCATGCTGTTGCATATAGATATCAACCAGGCATTAATGGCCGGCACCATATACTTGCCCACCAATCTTCTGTATATATTGTAAATAAAGCACTTAATGTAACTGTACCGTAACCGTATTCTTAAGTCATAGCGCCTTGATACAGCAGGGTAATGGTGCGCTCTATAAATGTCAAAATAAAAAATTAAAATAAAATATAAGGGAGTCTATGTTTATTCTGCCTGCAGGTTCTTCCCTTACAGGGCTGTTGACAATTGGGTTATACTGGCGACAATACCCTGTTTATTGGTGGGGGCTAAGCAGGGGATTCTCCCCATATTGCTATTGGCCCCACAATGCACTGTACCTGAATGCAACCAGCTTCCTCGGTCGCCCTGAAGAAGGGGCGACCTTCCTTATGGAGAATTTCTCAAACTACAGCAAATTGTTGTGCTTCTGAACGATTTGAGAAACATGCTACTGACCTTCCAACCAGTTTTATTGAATGAGTCTACAAGAAACATGATGGCCCTTATTCACAAAGCGTTTTCAATGGGATTGCCCCTTTACATTAGGTGCAACATCTATAGTGCACGTCACAGAGCAAAATCCAAGACAGGACTTCTATTCTAGAACACCAAAAACAAAACATCAAATTGCATTTGTCTAATTACTGAATAAAACTCAGAAACAAACAGAGATTCTTTCCACACCAAAAACTAAGATTGCAATACTCTCCAGTCTGGCACAGATTAACAGCAATACCAGCCTGAAAACCAAAGATAAGATACAGGCTTCAAATTATCATGAGAAAATGTTTCCTGACACCTAGTCACATCATCTCAAAGGAGCTGATTTTTACAAATGTGGGTCTTGCATTATCAGTTACAACACTGTCAATCATTTAAAAACATCAACCAGCCTAATCTATATGTCTTCAGATGGACATTTGAGAGGTTGTCCATTGGGAACACAGTTACACAATGTAAAATATGAATTTAGAACAATAAAAAAGAATGACCGTTAATATCCAGTGTCTTCCCATATGAACATCATGCACGCCAACGAACCAAGATTGGACATCAAGTTTTTTGTAATAGAAAAAGTGGATCCACCCACCAGGGGGAAGGGTGAATAATCCCCAACTGTTAATGCAGCGGTGTGAAGTGTTCTGCATCAAGAAAATAGGCACAGCCATTCTTGCCTCGGTACAAACGATATAATAACAACAAAATTGAGCAAGGTCATGGTGGTCCAACCAGTGATTAGAACTTCCTGCATTTGACAGTTAAAAGAATCTAGAATGACACTATTATTTCATTAAACACTGCAGTTGCTATTTAATTTATGTGCAGTGAATGTAGCGGTACATATACATATTAGGTCATAGGATATTCAACTTCAAATGTATACATGGTATAGTACATGGGTTTATAAAATCAAATAAACAATATTTGAGGTTTGAATTTCAACAATTGCATTCTCTAGGTCTCTGTCATGACCCTTACCACAGGCCCTCACTGGCAAGTCTTTCCAGTTAGGGCCAGGTCAAAAGACTTAAAACCGCATCCAAGACTCTCTTGGAGTAAGTCCTGGCACCTTTGGCTCCACGCACATAACCATCATGAAGACCAACATTAGAATGGGACTATTTACTTGAGACTATTTAACTTGGTGGTGCTCAGCCAAAATAGAGGCACACACATTGCTCAGTTACAGGGAACTGAGCTATGTGGTCTCGTCTTTTGGGTGTAGTGGTATGTCCCTTTTCCAGGTGGGTGGAAGCGGGTCCATATCCCCACCCAGACGCAAAGTGTGCAGCGAAGTTCCTGGTACGAGAGGTCTGTTCTCGATGGGGAATATGTGATGTGATAAGATCAGACAACGGCACACACTTTGTGAATGACCTTTTCAAGGAAGTGACGTCACTCTTGGGGTGAAACTGTGTTCCTTTTATCATCCGATGGTGAATGGGGTGGTGGAAAAGATCAATGGATTACTCAAGAGTAAACTATCAAAATTGTGTAATACACTGAAGAAAAACTGCGTGTATTGCTTACCCCTAGCACGGTTTCAACTCAGAACTCAACTATGTAAGGATCATCACCTGAGCCCCCATGAAATTGTCACTGGGAGGCGAATACATACACCACTCTCCCCGATTACGAGAGCATCAGACGCACACAGGGCTGGCACAGTGCTTAGGGAGGAATTTAAGGAATACCTGACCCAGTTAACGCGCGCAATACGCAGCATAGCACAATAGATAGCACCACCTTTTACTGAGAATGTGGCAACTGGTACTACCACACCAGCCACAGACAGCCCAAGTGGGCCGCTAATGCCAGGAGCACAAGTGTATGTCCAGAGTTTTGTGAGAAGATGGAATTCACCCAGGTTTCACAGCCCTTACGAGGTCATATATAGTACACCGGCTGCAGTGAAAGTAAAGGGATTGAAATATTGGGTGCACTTATCAGATATGAGGAGGGCACGCAATAGTACAATCCCCCAGGACGAACAGGAATGTGCTAGTAGCACTACAAATGAGATTGAGAAGTAATGACAAAATTGTTTGACAAAAGGAATATGCAAAAACCAAAAGTTATAATATACGCCTTGTTTTCTCATGATCTCTCTCTTCCTTCCTTCCTTCCTTTCTTTCTCCCTCTCATTTCTTCTTTCTTTTTCTTTCTCTCTTTCTTTCTTCTCTCTTTCTCTCTCCTTTTCTCTCTTTCTTTTCTCTTTCTCTCTCTCTCTTTCTCTCTCTCCCTCTCTTTCACGAAGGACTTAATTAAAAAATGGATGTGTAATAAAAACAAGCAAAAGCGAATGTTGATCAAGTATGAAACTGAAATGTAAATACATGTATATATTGTGGTGACTTAACAAATTTGTATCGCCCCTCCAGGTGACAAATGGCCCAACGAACCACAATCGCAGAGAATCAATTAATGCTAGAAAGCAATAGGGATGCCATTAGGGCTAATAGGTTTAGCAATGTTGAATGCATCTTAAAATGTGCTGCAGTTTTGTTTTCAGTGATGTTGTTTTTTATGGCCTGGTACTACACACTTCTATCTTTGGTTAATGACATGCACAAGGGGGAGAGCGGGGCTAACTTGATACGAGAAGGTTCACACTTGATATGGACTGGAGTAAAGACAATGTGGAAAGAAACATATGACATTGATGCTAATGGAAATTAACAAGGGGGGTCCTGGGAGTCCCTCTGCCAGACATTAGTCCTGGTTGCGAGAGACTTACCCAGAGTCTTTAGCTCAATATCTTTCACAGAGAAGAAATATCCTAAACATATCAGTCTTTGTCCTGCCCTGGGGCAGTCCAGCACCGAAATGCTAGGCAATTCTCCTCTGAACAAGAGTACCAACAGCATCCCCAGACACGTGTTTCAGTCTGGTTAGACTTCCTCAGTAGGGAGGAGCTGTGCCTCTCTAAGAATAGTGAGCAAGGGGTCCACGTCTGGATTCCCCTAGTCACTTCGGGTGAGACCCAAAGTTGCTTGCATATGCAAATTAACAAGGGGGGTCCTGGGAGTCCCTCTGCCAGACATTAGTCCTGGTTGCGAGAGACTTACCCAAAGTCTTTAGCTCACTATCTTTCACAGAGAAGAAATATCCTACACATATCAGTCTTTGTACTGCCCTGGGGAAGTCCAGCACGGAAATGCTAGGCAATTCTCCTCTGAACAAGAGTACCAACAGCATCCCCAGACATGTGTTTCAGTCTGGTTGGACCTCATCAGTAGGGAGGAGCTGTGCCTCTCTAAGAATAGTGAGCAAGGGGTCCACGTCTGGATTCCCCTAGTAACTTAGGGTGAGACCCAAAGTTACTTGCATATGCAAAATAACAAGGGGGGTCCTGGGATTAGTGCATGCATTATAGAGAAAGTATTATGTTAGCTAAAATAGTGACCACCGTGCTTCACAGCGACCTGACCTTCACCCATCCTGAGCACAGATGTCTGAGGTCCATCCTCCCGCCAACCGAGCAACCAACCAAGAGGACGATATGATGCCACACTTAAGACACCACCCTGGCTGACCAATCCGGGTCCAACGTAGTATCATATGTTGGATGCATCATTGTACCTATATAATGTACTGTAACATTAATTTTGCAAGAGTGCTCTCAGAGAGCTAGATAAACTTTTCCTTGAACTCTCGCAGCCCGCTCTCTTTTGCCTTATTCCCTGTCCAGGGAGTGTCTGTTTTATTTTCTTGCACGTGTAAAACAGGGAGGGCACAAACAACAGTCCTATTTTTATTTCATAAGACCATAGATACGTTTCTTTTTTTAATCCAAGAACAGGAACATAGATTGTTTGCAGACTATGTGACAAGTGCATGATCCTGGGCTTAAATCCACAAGCAAGTACACATCCCTTGAAAGTCAAGAAATAATGCATGAATTGAAGGAGAAATACATTTTTCAGTGAAAGTGAATGAATGACAGATGTGATTGATGTGTTCCAACATTTTGTAACAAACGTCAGAAGCCTTCTTCAACACAAAAATACAGACCACAAAAAACAATTGGCAAGTTCTAAAAATGTTCCTCCTTAGAATCTGACTTTCAAAGAGGGAATGGACAGAAACAAATCAGCCGACATAATTATGAACTCGGCAGTGAAACACAGTGACATTGCGGTTCTGAATCGCTCTGACTACATAAAAAAAGGTGTTCGGGCAATCCAGTGATGTTTTGCGTTATGAAACTTAGACATCAGCACACTACCAGAGGTTACTGCTCAATGTGCAGACACATTTAAGACATGTAATGGCCAATACCTCATCAACGATGATGAATACAGAGACGTTGCAGTCCAACATCCTATTATGGTTACAACTGACTTACTTTAAAGGGTCACAAACAAAATCCAAATTTACCACTATGCAGAGCAACCGTCAATCTTTGGGTTACTCACAGAGCGTGCCTCAGAATAATTTGACACATTTCCAACCCTAATGGTGTACACATTGGCATGACACATAAGAGACACCACATATATCATTCATCAACTGGACAACGTGATTTGGCAAGATGACTATCCTTTTATAGTAGTTGCAACATCTATTTATATTAGCATATATCACCAACTTGTGAACGGCAGATTATTTTGTAAAAAAGTTGATCTATCTCGTAGATGGAACACAGCTAAGCGATTCTACACGTTTGAATTCATGGTCAACAACAGATCATTCTCTTTCAATGGCCCACTTTACAAAGAGGTACAAACCACAATAATGGGGACCAAAAATACCCTGTTGTCTAAAGAGGAAGCTGCATATGTGATATTTTGATAATATGCAAAGGCAACATTGACTTCCTCCATGAATTTGTTCAATTTCTCAACAACTATGGACACAATATAACCATGTGTGCCAATAATGAACTAATTTCCTGGTTGGATCTAGAACTATCAAAAAAGGTTGGTTGCCTTCCCAACTACACCACACAGAACACCAACTACAAGTAACTCTTTCTTGCATCCGACAAGATGTCACCCAGGCAACACCCTTATTCGCCATTCCAGGATGGCCGTTTTCTAGTGCCTGTACCAGAGTGCTGGGCACGGTGCTGCTGGGGGTATGGGATTGGCTGGGGCCATCTACATCTGGCCCAAAGGGAAGGTCGGCAGGCTTGGCCAGCCCTCCTCACAAGGCCCACTCCTGGCCCTCTCATTGTGCACTTTCCACTATCCCTCCTCATTTCACATGAAGCTGTCGGAGCGGCTGAAGCTTTTCTGTTCCCCTGCTTTCTAGTTTGCGCCTGTATGTAGACTTCGGTGCTAAGGTAAGCCCCTGACCACTGGGCTCCCAAGAAAGGCACGCATCGGCGCATTAACTTTGATGAACATAGTAATAACTGTGGCGGTTTAGGCTTTTCATCAGCGAGAATGTTTAAACATTGTGGAGCTTTAATAACGCTCTGTTTGTGTACCACATTGCACTTCGCCTGCCTTTCGTAATGGAATTCGCAATTCCAAAATTGACGTTTTCTAATGCCTGCACCGGAGTGCTGGGCATGGTGCTGCTGGGGGTTGTGGATTGGCTGGGGCCGTCTACATCTGGCCCAATGGGAAGGCCGGCAGGCTTGGTAGACCCTCCTCACAAAGCCCACTCCTAAGGTCCTGTCTATCCCTGTCCACCACGGTACGCCTACCGCTGTCTCTGCACCCCCCAATCCCGTTAATTGCCTGTGTGTATGCATGACCCCCTCACCCCCCCGTTGGACGCCTGTGTGTATGCATGGCCTCCCCCCCATTGGTCCCCTGTGTGTATTAATGACCCCCCCGTGCCTGGTGTATGTATGATCCTCCACCCCCCCGTCGACTGTGTGTATGCATGACCCCCCACCCCCTCTTTTGGTCACCTGTGTATATGCATGACCCCCCACGCCCTCTTTTGGTCACCTGTGTTTATGCATGACCCCCACTTCCCTGTTGGTTGCCTGTGTGTATGCATGACCCCCACCCCCCTGTTGGTCACCAGGGAGTATGCATGACACCCCACCCCCTGTTGGTCGACTGTGCATATGCATGACATGACCCCCCACCCCCCATTGGTCACCTGTGTATGCATGAACCCCCAACTCCCCCGTTGGTCATCTGTGTGCATGCATGACACCCAACTTCCCCATGTTGGTCGCCTGTGTGTATGCAATACCCCCCTCCCAGGTGGGTTGCCTGTGTGTATGCATGACCACCAAACCACTGTTGTTTGTCTGTGGGTATGTATGACCCCCCAGCCCCCTTTGGTCACCTGTGTGTATGCAAAACCCCCAACCCCCCCGTTAGTCGCCTGTGCGTATGAATGACCCCCCATCCCCTGTTGGTCACCTGTGTGTATGCATGACCCCTAAGCCCCTGTTGGTTGCCTGTGTGTAATCATGGCCCCTCAGCCCCTGTTGGTCGCCTGTGTGTATTGATGACCGCCCACCCCACGTTGGTCACTTGTGTGTATGCATGACCTCCCACCCCCCGTTGGTCACCTGTGTGTATGCATGACCCCCCCACCCCTCCAGTTGGTTGACTGGGTGTATGAATGACCCACCACTCACCGTTGGTTGCCTGTGTGTAGGCATGACCCCAACATGCCCGTTGGTCACCTGTGTGTAAGCATGACCCCCCCACCCCCGTTGGTTGCCTGTGTGTATGCATAACTCCCACCCCCCGTTGGCTGCCTGTGTGTATGCATGACCCCTCACCTCCCACCGTTGTTCACCTGTCTGTATGCATGGCCCCCCCAGTTGGCCGCCTGTGTGTATGCATGACCCCCCACCACCCTGTTGGTTGCCTGTGTGTATGCATGAACCCCCAAGCCCCTTTGGTTCCCTGTGCCTATGCATGACCCCCCACCCCCTGTTGGTCGCCTGTGTGTATGCATGACCCGCTACCCCCTGTTTGTTGTCTGTGTGTATGCATGACCCCCCCCACATTGGTTGCCTGTGTGTATGCATAAAACCCCACCCCGCCGTTGGTCGCACTTCGCCTGCCTTTCGTAATGGAATTCGCAATTCCAAAATTGACGTTTTCTAATGCCTGCACCGGAGTGCTGGGCATGGTGCTGCTGGGGGTTGTGGATTGGCTGGGGCCGTCTACATCTGGCCCAATGGGAAGGCCGGCAGGCTTGGTAGACCCTCCTCACAAAGCCCACTCCTAAGGTCCTGTCTATCCCTGTCCACCACGGTACGCCTACCGCTGTCTCTGCACCCCCCAATCCCGTTAATTGCCTGTGTGTATGCATGACCCCCTCACCCCCCCGTTGGACGCCTGTGTGTATGCATGGCCTCCCCCCCATTGGTCCCCTGTGTGTATTAATGACCCCCCCGTGCCTGGTGTATGTATGATCCTCCACCCCCCGTCGACTGTGTGCATGCATGACCCCCCACCCCCTCTTTTGGTCACCTGTGTATATGCATGACCCCCCACGCCCTCTTTTGGTCACCTGTGTTTATGCATGACCCCCACTTCCCTGTTGGTTGCCTGTGTGTATGCATGACCCCCACCCCCCTGTTGGTCACCAGGGAGTATGCATGACACCCCACCCCCTGTTGGTCGACTGTGCATATGCATGACATGACCCCCCACCCCCCATTGGTCACCTGTGTATGCATGAACCCCCAACTCCCCCGTTGGTCATCTGTGTGCATGCATGACACCCAACTTCCCCATGTTGGTCGCCTGTGTGTATGCAATACCCCCCTCCCAGGTGGGTTGCCTGTGTGTATGCATGACCACCAAACCACTGTTGTTTGTCTGTGGGTATGTATGACCCCCCAGCCCCCTTTGGTCACCTGTGTGTATGCAAAACCCCCAACCCCCCCGTTAGTCACCTGTGCGTATGAATGACCCCCCATCCCCTGTTGGTCACCGGTGTGTATGCATGACCCCTAAGCCCCTGTTGGTTGCCTGTGTGTAATCATGGCGCCTCAGCCCCTGTTGGTCGCCTGTGTGTATTGATGACCGCCCACCCCACGTTGGTCACTTGTGTGTATGCATGACCTCCCACCCCCCGTTGGTCACCTGTGTGTAAGCATGACCCCCCCACCCCCGTTGGTTGCCTGTGTGTATGCATAACTCCCACCCCCCGTTAGTTGCCTGTGTGTATGCATGACCCCTCACCTCCCACCGTTGTTCACCTGTCTGTATGCATGGCCCCCCCAGTTGGCCGCCTGTGTGTATGCATGACCCCCCACCACCCTGTTGGTTGCCTGTGTGTATGCATGAACCCCCAAGCCCCTTTGGTTCCCTGTGCCTATGCATGACCCCCCACCCCCTGTCGGTCGCCTGTGTGTATGCATGACCCGCTACCCCCTGTTTGTTGTCTGTGTGTATGCATGACCCCCCCCACATTGGTTGCCTGTGTGTATGCATAAAACCCCACCCCGCCGTTGGTCGCCTGTGTGTATGAATGATCCCCCACAGCCCCGTTGGTCATATGTGCGTATGCATGACCCCCCACTCCCCATTGGTCACCTGCGTGTATGCATGACCCCCCCACGCCCGTTGGATGCTGTGTGTATGCATAAACCCCCACATCCCCCCGTTGGTCGCCTGTAGGTATGCTTAACCCCACCCCCCATTGGCCTTCTTTGTGTATGCATGACCCCCCACCTACCCCCGTTGATCGCCTGTATGTATGCATGACTCCCCACCCCCCCATTGGTCGCCTGTGTGTATGCATGGCCCCTCCACCCCCGTTGGTCACCTGTGTGTATGCATGACCCCCCACCCCGTTGGTCGCCTGTTTGTATGCATGACCCCCACCCCATTGGATGCCTGTGTGTATGCATGACACCCCACACCTCCCCGTTGGTCACCTGTGTGTATGCATGGCCTCCCACCCCCCATTGGTTGCCTGTGTGTATGCATGACCCCCCACCCCCGTTGGTCGCCTGTGTGTATGCATGACCCCCACCCCATTGGATGCCTGTGCGTATGTATGACACCCCACACCCCCCGTTGGTCGCCAGTGTGTATGCACGGCCTCCCACTCCCCCTGTTGGTCACCTGTGTGTATGCATGACCCCTCAGCCCCTGTTGGTTGCCTGTGTGTATTCTTGGCCCATCAGCCCCCTTTGGTCACCTGTGTGTATGCAAAACCCCCACCCCCCCGTTGGTCGCCTGTGTGTATGCATGACCCCCACCCCATTGGATGCCTGTGCGTATGCATGCCACCCCACACCCCCCGTTGGTCGCCAGTGTGTATGCACGGCCTCCCACTCCCCCTGTTGGTCACCTGTGTGTATGCATGACCCCTCAGCCCCTGTTGGTCGCCTGTGTGTATTCATGACCCCCCCACCCCTCCAGTTGGTTGACTGTGTGTATGCATGACCCGCCACTCACCGTTGGTCGCCTGTGTGCAGGCATGACCCCCACATGCCCGTTGGTCACCTGTGTGTAAGCATGACCCCCCAACCCCTGGTGGTTGCCAGTGTGTATGCATGAACCCCCACCTCCCCCCGTTGGTTGCCTGTGTGTATGCATAACTCCCACCCCCCGTTGGTTGCCTGTGTGTATGCATGACCCCTCACCTCCCACCGTTGGTCACCTGTCTGTATGCATGACCCCCCCGGTTGGTCGCCTGTGTGTATGCATGACCGCCCACCACCCTGTTGGTTGCCTGTGTGTATGCAGGAAACCCCAATCCCTGTTGCTTCCCTGTGCGTAAGCATGACCCCCCACCCCCCGTCGGTCGCCTGTGTGTATGCATGACCTGCTACCCCCTGTTTGTTGCCTGTGTGTATGCATGACCCCCCCTCCCCCGTTGGTCGCCTGTGTGTATGCATAACACCCCACCCCGCCGTTGGTCGCCTGTGTGTATGAATGATCCCCCACGCCCCGTTGGTCGTTTGTGCGTATGCATTACCCCCCACTCCCCATTGGTCACCTGCGTGTATGCATGACCCCCCACCCCCGTTGGATGCTGTGTGTATGCATAACCCCCCACATCTCCCCGTTGGTCGCCTGTAGGTATGCTTAACCCCACCCCCTATTGGTCACCTTTGTGTATGCATGAGCCCCACCTCCCCCCGTTGGTCACCTGGGAGTATGCATGACACCCCAACCCCTGTTGGTCGACTGTGCATATGCATGACATGAACCCCCACCCCCCCATTTGTCACCTGTGTGTATGCATGAAACCCCAACTCCCCCGTTGGTCATCTGTGTGTATGCATGACACCGAACTTCCCCACGTTGGTCGCCTGTGTGTATGCAATACCCCCTCCCAGGTGGGTTGCCTGTGTGTATGCATGACCACCCACCCCCCTGTTGTTTGTCTGTGGGTATGCATGATCCCCCAGTCCCCTTTGGTCACCTGTGTGTATGCAAATCCCCCAACCCCCCTGTTGGTCGCCTGTGCGTATGAATGACCCCCCATCCACTGTTGGTCACCTGTGTGTATGCATGACCTCTCAGCCCCTGTTGGTTGCCTGTGTGTATACATGGCCCCTCAGCCCCTGTTGGTCGCCTGTGTGTATTCATGACCGCCCACCCCACGTTGGTCACCTGTGTGTATGCATGACCTCCCACCCCCCGCTGGTCACCTGTGTGTATGCATGACCCCCCCACCCCTCCAGTTGGTTGACTATGTGTATGCATGACCCGTCACTCACTGTTGGTCGCCTGTGTGTAGGCATGACCCCCACATGCCCGTTGGTCACCTGTGTGTAAGCATGACCCCCCAACCCCCGGTGGTTGGCTGTGTGTATGCATGACCCCCCACCTCCCCCTGTTGGTTGCCTGTGTGTATGCATAACTCCCACCCCCCCCATTGGTTGCCTGTGTGTATGCATTACCCCTCACCTCCCACCATTGGTCACCTGTCTGTATGCATGAACCCCCCGGTGGCCACCTGTGTGTATGCATGACCCCCCACCACCCTGTTGGTTGCCTGTGTGTATGCATGAACCCCCAAGCCCCGTTGGTTCCCTGTGCATATGCATGAACCCCCACCCCCCGTCGGTCATCTGTGTGTGTGCATGACACCCAACTTCCCCACGTTGGTCGCCTGTGTGTATGCAATACCCCCCCTCCCAGGTGGGTTGCCTGTGTATATGCATGACCACCCACCCCCCTGTTGTTTGTCTGTGGGTATGCATGATCCCCCAGCCCCCTTTGGTCACCTGTGTGTATGCAAAACCTCCAACCCCCCTGTTGGTCACCTGTGCGTATGAATGACACCCCACCCCCCGTTGGTCACCTTTGTGTATGCACGACCCGCTACCTCCTGTTTGTTGTCTATGTGTATGTATGACTCCCGCTCCCCGTTGGTCGCCTGTGTGTATACATAACACCCCACCCCGCTGTTGGTCGCCTGTGTGTATGAATGATCCCCCAGGCCCCCGTTGGTCATATGTGCGTATGCATGACCCCCCTCTCCCCATTGGTCACCTGCCTGTATGCATGACCCCCCCGCCCCCATTGGATGCTGTGTGTATGCATATCCCCCCACATCCCCCCGTTGGTTGCCTGTGTGTATGCATAACTCCCACCCCCCGTTGGTTGCCTGTGTGTATGCATGACCCCTCACCTCCCACCGTTGGTCACCTGTCTGTATGCATGACCCCCCCGGTTGGTCGCCTGTGTGTATGCATGACCGCCCACCACCCTGTTGGTTGCCTGTGTGTATGCAGGAAACCCCAATCCCTGTTGCTTCCCTGTGCGTAAGCATGACCCCCCACCCCCCGTCGGTCGCCTGTGTGTATGCATGACCTGCTACCCCCTGTTTGTTGCCTGTGTGTATGCATGACCCCCCCTCTCCCGTTGGTCGCCTGTGTGTATGCATAACACCCCACCCCGCCGTTGGTCGCCTGTGTGTATGAATGATCCCCCACGCCCCGTTGGTCGTTTGTGCGTATGCATTACCCCCCACTCCCCATTGGTCACCTGCGTGTATGCATGACCCCCCACCCCCGTTGGATGCTGTGTGTATGCATAACCCCCCACATCTCCCCGTTGGTCGCCTGTAGGTATGCTTAACCCCACCCCCTATTGGTCACCTTTGTGTATGCATGAGCCCCACCTCCCCCCGTTGGTCACCTGGGAGTATGCATGACACCCCAACCCCTGTTGGTCGACTGTGCATATGCATGACATGACCCCCCACCCCCCCATTTGTCACCTGTGTGTATGCATGAAACCCCAACTCCCCCGTTGGTCATCTGTGTGTATGCATGACACCGAACTTCCCCACGTTGGTCGCCTGTGTGTATGCAATACCCCCTCCCAGGTGGGTTGCCTGTGTGTATGCATGACCACCCACCCCCCTGTTGTTTGTCTGTGGGTATGCATGATCCCCCAGTCCCCTTTGGTCACCTGTGTGTATGCAAATCCCCCAACCCCCCTGTTGGTCGCCTGTGCGTATGAATGACCCCCCATCCACTGTTGGTCACCTGTGTGTATGCATGACCCCTCAGCCCCTGTTGGTTGCCTGTGTGTATACATGGCCCCTCAGCCCCTGTTGGTCGCCTGTGTGTATTCATGACCGCCCACCCCACGTTGGTCACCTGTGTGTATGCATGACCTCCCACCCCCCGCTGGTCACCTGTGTGTATGCATGACCCCCCCACCCCTCCAGTTGGTTGACTATGTGTATGCATGACCCGTCACTCACTGTTGGTCGCCTGTGTGTAGGCATGACCCCCACATGCCCGTTGGTCACCTGTGTGTAAGCATGACCCCCCAACCCCCGGTGGTTGGCTGTGTGTATGCATGACCCCCCACCTCCCCCTGTTGGTTGCCTGTGTGTATGCATAACTCCCACCCCCCCCATTGGTTGCCTGTGTGTATGCATTACCCCTCACCTCCCACCATTGGTCACCTGTCTGTATGCATGAACCCCCCGGTGGCCACCTGTGTGTATGCATGACCCCCCACCACCCTGTTGGTTGCCTGTGTGTATGCATGAACCCCCAAGCCCCCTTGGTTCCCTGTGCGTATGCATGAACCCCCACCCCCCGTCGGTCATCTGTGTGTGTGCATGACACCCAACTTCCCCACGTTGGTCGCCTGTGTGTATGCAATACCCCCCCTCCCAGGTGGGTTGCCTGTGTATATGCATGACCACCCACCCCCCTGTTGTTTGTCTGTGGGTATGCATGATCCCCCAGCCCCCTTTGGTCACCTGTGTGTATGCAAAACCTCCAACCCCCCTGTTGGTCGCCTGTGCGTATGAATGACACCCCAACCCCCGTTGGTCACCTTTGTGTATGCACGACCCGCTACCTCCTGTTTGTTGTCTATGTGTATGTATGACTCCCGCTCCCCGTTGGTCGCCTGTGTGTATACATAACACCCCACCCCGCTGTTGGTCGCCTGTGTGTATGAATGATCCCCCAGGCCCCCGTTGGTCATATGTGCGTATGCATGACCCCCCTCTCCCCATTGGTCACCTGCCTGTATGCATGACCCCCCCGCCCCCATTGGATGCTGTTTGTATGCATAACCCCCCACATCCCCCCGTTGGTCGCCTGTAAGTATGGTTAACCCCACCCACCATTGGTCGCCTGTGTGTATGCATGGCCCGCCCACCCTCCGTTGGTCGCCTGTGTTTATGCATGACCCCCCACCCCATTGGATGCGTGTGCGTATGCATGACACCCCACACACCCCCGTTGGTCGCCTGTGTGTATGCATGGCCTCCCACCACCCCGCTGGTCGCCTGTGTGTATGCATGACCCCCCGTTGGTCACTGTGTGTATGCATGAGCCCCCATCCCCGTTGGTCGCCTATGTGTATGCATGACCCCCACCCCATTGGATGCCTGTGCGTATGCATGACACCTCACCCCCCCCCGTTGGTCGCCTGTGTGTATGCATGGCCTCACACCCCCCCTGTTGGTCACCTGTATGCATGACCCCTCAGCCCCTGTTGGTCGCCTGTGTGTATTCATGACCGCCCACCCCACTTTGGTCACCTTTGTGTATGCATGACCTCCCACCCCCCGTTGGTCACCTGTGTGTATGCATGACCCCCCCACCCATCCAGTTCGTTGACTGTGTGTATGCATGACCCGCCACTCACCGTTGGTTGCCTGTGTGTAGACATGACCGCCACATGCCCGTTGGTCACCTGTGTGTAAGCATGACCCCCCAACCCCCGGTGGTTGCCAGTGTGTATGCATGACCCCTCACCTCCCCCCGTTGGTTGCCTGTGTGTATGTATAACTCCCACCCCCCGTTGGTTGCCTGTGTGTATGCATGACCCCGTCACCTCCCACCGTTGGTCACCTGTCTGTATGCATGACCCCCCCGGTTGGTCGCCTGTGTGTATGCATGACCCCCCCACCACCCTGTTGGTTGCCTGTGTGTATGCACGAACCCTCAAGCCCCATTGGTTCCCTGTGCGTATGCATGAGCCCCCACCCCCCGTCGGTCGCCTGTGTGTATGCATGACCCGCTGCCCCCTGTTTGTTGCCTGTGTGTATGCATGACCCCCGCTCCCCCGTTGGTCGCCTGTGTGTATGCATGACCCCTCAGCCCCTGTTGGTTGCCTGTGTGTATTCATGGCCCATCAGCCCCCTTTGGTCACCTGTGTGTATGCAAAACCCCCACCCCCCCCGTTGGTCGCCTGTGTGTATGCATGACCCCCACCCCATTGGATGCCTGTGCGTATGCATGCCACCCCACACCCCCCGTTGGTCGCCAGTGTGTATGCACGGCCTCCCACTCCCCCTGTTGGTCACCTGTGTGTATGCATGACCCCTCAGCCCCTGTTGGTTGCCTGTGTGTATTCATGGCCCCTCAGCCCCTGTTGGTCGCCTGTGTGTATTCATGACCCCCCCACCCCTCCAGTTGGTTGACTGTGTGTATGCATGACCCGCCACTCACCGTTGGTCGCCTGTGTGCAGGCATGACCCCCACATGCCCGTTGGTCACCTGTGTGTAAGCATGACCCCCCAACCCCCGGTGGTTGCCAGTGTGTATGCATGAACCCCCACCTCCCCCCGTTGGTTGCCTGTGTGTATGCATAACTCCCACCCCCCGTTGGTTGCCTGTGTGTATGCATGACCCCTCACCTCCCACCGTTGGTCACCTGTCTGTATGCATGACCCCCCCGGTTGGTCGCCTGTGTGTATGCATGACCACCCACCACCCTGTTGGTTGCCTGTGTGTATGCAGGAAACCCCAATCCCTGTTGCTTCCCTGTGCGTAAGCATGACCCCCCACCCCCCGTCGGTCGCCTGTGTGTATGCATGACCTGCTACCCCCTGTTTGTTGCCTGTGTGTATGCATGACCCCCCCTCCCCCGTTGGTCGCCTGTGTGTATGCATAACACCCCACCCCGCCGTTGGTCGCCTGTGTGTATGAATGATCCCCCACGCCCCGTTGGTCGTTTGTGCGTATGCATTACCCCCCACTCCCCATTGGTCACCTGCGTGTATGCATGACCCCCCACCCCCGTTGGATGCTGTGTGTATGCATAACCCCCCACATCTCCCCGTTGGTCGCCTGTAGGTATGCTTAACCCCACCCCCTATTGGTCACCTTTGTGTATGCATGAGCCCCACCTCCCCCCGTTGGTCACCTGGGAGTATGCATGACACCCCAACCCCTGTTGGTCGACTGTGCATATGCATGACATGACCCCCCACCCCCCCATTTGTCACCTGTGTGTATGCATGAAACCCCAACTCCCCCGTTGGTCATCTGTGTGTATGCATGACACCGAACTTCCCCACGTTGGTCGCCTGTGTGTATGCAATACCCCCTCCCAGGTGGGTTGCCTGTGTGTATGCATGACCACCCACCCCCCTGTTGTTTGTCTGTGGGTATGCATGATCCCCCAGTCCCCTTTGGTCACCTGTGTGTATGCAAATCCCCCAACCCCCCTGTTGGTCGCCTGTGCGTATGAATGACCCCCCATCCACTGTTGGTCACCTGTGTGTATGCATGACCCCTCAGCCCCTGTTGGTTGCCTGTGTGTATACATGGCCCCTCAGCCCATGTTGGTCGCCTGTGTGTATTCATGACCGCCCACCCCACGTTGGTCACCTGTGTGTATGCATGACCTCCCACCCCCCGCTGGTCACCTGTGTGTATGCATGACCCCCCCACCCCTCCAGTTGGTTGACTATGTGTATGCATGACCCGTCACTCACTGTTGGTCGCCTGTGTGTAGGCATGACCCCCACATGCCCGTTGGTCACCTGTATGTAAGCATGACCCCCCAACCCCCGGTGGTTGGCTGTGTGTATGCTTGACCCCCCACCTCCCCCTGTTGGTTGCCTGTGTGTATGCATAACTCCCACCCCCCCCATTGGTTGCCTGTGTGTATGCATTACCCCTCACCTCCCACCATTGGTCACCTGTCTGTATGCATGAACCCCCCGGTGGCCACCTGTGTGTATGCATGACCCCCCACCACCCTGTTGGTTGCCTGTGTGTATGCATGAACCCCCAAGCCCCGTTGGTTCCCTGTGCATATGCATGAACCCCCACCCCCCGTCGGTCATCTGTGTGTGTGCATGACACCCAACTTCCCCACGTTGGTCGCCTGTGTGTATGCAATACCCCCCCTCCCAGGTGGGTTGCCTGTGTATATGCATGACCACCCACCCCCCTGTTGTTTGTCTGTGGGTATGCATGATCCCCCAGCCCCCTTTGGTCACCTGTGTGTATGCAAAACCTCCAACCCCCCTGTTGGTCGCCTGTGCGTATGAATGACACCCCACCCCCCGTTGGTCACCTTTGTGTATGCACGACCCGCTACCTCCTGTTTGTTGTCTATGTGTATGTATGACTCCCGCTCCCCGTTGGTCGCCTGTGTGTATACATAACACCCCACCCCGCTGTTGGTCGCCTGTGTGTATGAATGATCCCCCAGGCCCCCGTTGGTCATATGTGCGTATGCATGACCCCCCTCTCCCCATTGGTCACCTGCCTGTATGCATGACCCCCCCGCCCCCATTGGATGCTGTGTGTATGCATAACCCCCCACATCCCCCCGTTGGTTGCCTGTGTGTATGCATAACTCCCACCCCCCGTTGGTTGCCTGTGTGTATGCATGACCCCTCACCTCCCACCGTTGGTCACCTGTCTGTATGCATGACCCCCCCGGTTGGTCGCCTGTGTGTATGCATGACCGCCCACCACCCTGTTGGTTGCCTGTGTGTATGCAGGAAACCCCAATCCCTGTTGCTTCCCTGTGCGTAAGCATGACCCCCCACCCCCCGTCGGTCGCCTGTGTGTATGCATGACCTGCTACCCCCTGTTTGTTGCCTGTGTGTATGCATGACCCCCCCTCTCCCGTTGGTCGCCTGTGTGTATGCATAACACCCCACCCCGCCGTTGGTCGCCTGTGTGTATGAATGATCCCCCACGCCCCGTTGGTCGTTTGTGCGTATGCATTACCCCCCACTCCCCATTGGTCACCTGCGTGTATGCATGACCCCCCACCCCCGTTGGATGCTGTGTGTATGCATAACCCCCCACATCTCCCCGTTGGTCGCCTGTAGGTATGCTTAACCCCACCCCCTATTGGTCACCTTTGTGTATGCATGAGCCCCACCTCCCCCCGTTGGTCACCTGGGAGTATGCATGACACCCCAACCCCTGTTGGTCGACTGTGCATATGCATGACATGACCCCCCACCCCCCCATTTGTCACCTGTGTGTATGCATGAAACCCCAACTCCCCCGTTGGTCATCTGTGTGTATGCATGACACCGAACTTCCCCACGTTGGTCGCCTGTGTGTATGCAATACCCCCTCCCAGGTGGGTTGCCTGTGTGTATGCATGACCACCCACCCCCCTGTTGTTTGTCTGTGGGTATGCATGATCCCCCAGTCCCCTTTGGTCACCTGTGTGTATGCAAATCCCCCAACCCCCCTGTTGGTCGCCTGTGCGTATGAATGACCCCCCATCCACTGTTGGTCACCTGTGTGTATGCATGACCCCTCAGCCCCTGTTGGTTGCCTGTGTGTATACATGGCCCCTCAGCCCCTGTTGGTCGCCTGTGTGTATTCATGACCGCCCACCCCACGTTGGTCACCTGTGTGTATGCATGACCTCCCACCCCCCGCTGGTCACCTGTGTGTATGCATGACCCCCCCACCCCTCCAGTTGGTTGACTATGTGTATGCATGACCCGTCACTCACTGTTGGTCGCCTGTGTGTAGGCATGACCCCCACATGCCCGTTGGTCACCTGTGTGTAAGCATGACCCCCCAACCCCCGGTGGTTGGCTGTGTGTATGCATGACCCCCCACCTCCCCCTGTTGGTTGCCTGTGTGTATGCATAACTCCCACCCCCCCATTGGTTGCCTGTGTGTATGCATTACCCCTCACCTCCCACCATTGGTCACCTGTCTGTATGCATGAACCCCCCGGTGGCCACCTGTGTGTATGCATGACCCCCCACCACCCTGTTGGTTGCCTGTGTGTATGCATGAACCCCCAAGCCCCGTTGGTTCCCTGTGCGTATGCATGAACCCCCACCCCCCGTCGGTCATCTGTGTGTGTGCATGACACCCAACTTCCCCACGTTGGTCGCCTGTGTGTATGCAATACCCCCCCTCCCAGGTGGGTTGCCTGTGTATATGCATGACCACCCACCCCCCTGTTGTTTGTCTGTGGGTATGCATGATCCCCCAGCCCCCTTTGGTCACCTGTGTGTATGCAAAACCTCCAACCCCCCTGTTGGTCGCCTGTGCGTATGAATGACACCCCACCCCCCGTTGGTCACCTTTGTATATGCACGACCCGCTACCTCCTGTTTGTTGTCTATGTGTATGTATGACTCCCGCTCCCCGTTGGTCGCCTGTGTGTATACATAACACCCCACCCTGCTGTTGGTCGCCTGTGTGTATGAATGATCCCCCAGGCCCCTGTTGGTCATATGTGCGTATGCATGACCCCCCTCTCCCCATTGGTCACCTGCCTGTATGCATGACCCCCCCGCCCCCATTGGATGCTGTGTGTATGCATAACCCCCCACATCCCCCCGTTGGTCGCCTGTAAGTATGGTTAACCCCACCCACCATTGGTCGCCTGTGTGTATGCATGGCCCGCCCACCCTCCGTTGGTCGCCTGTGTTTATGCATGACCCCCCACCCCATTGGATGCGTGTGCGTATGCATGACACCCCACACACCCCCGTTGGTCGCCTGTGTGTATGCATGGCCTCCCACCACCCCGCTTGTCGCCTGTGTGTATGCATGACCCCCCGTTGGTCACTGTGTGTATGCATGAGCCCCCATCCCCGTTGGTCGCCTATGTGTATGCATGACCCCCACCCCATTGGATGCCTGTGCGTATGCATGACACCTCACCCCCCCCCGTTGGTCGCCTGTGTGTATGCATGGCCTCACACCCCCCCTGTTGGTCACCTGTATGCATGACCCCTCAGCCCCTGTTGGTCGCCTGTGTGTATTCATGACCGCCCACCCCACTTTGGTCACCTTTGTGTATGCATGACCTCCCACCCCCCGTTGGTCACCTGTGTGTATGCATGACCCCCCCACCCATCCAGTTCGTTGACTGTGTGTATGCATGACCCGCCACTCACCGTTGGTTGCCTGTGTGTAGGCATGACCGCCACATGCCCGTTGGTCACCTGTGTGTAAGCATGACCCCCCAACCCCCGGTGGTTGCCAGTGTGTATGCATGACCCCTCACCTCCCCCCGTTGGTTGCCTGTGTGTATGTATAACTCCCACCCCCCGTTGGTTGCCTGTGTGTATGCATGACCCCGTCACCTCCCACCGTTGGTCACCTGTCTGTATGCATGACCCCCCCGGTTGGTCGCCTGTGTGTATGCATGACCCCCCCACCACCCTGTTGGTTGCCTGTGTGTATGCACGAACCCTCAAGCCCCATTGGTTCCCTGTGCGTATGCATGAGCCCCCACCCCCCGTCGGTCGCCTGTGTGTATGCATGACCCGCTGCCCCCTGTTTGTTGCCTGTGTGTATGCATGACCCCCGCTCCCCCGTTGGTCGCCTGTGTGTATGCATAACACCCCACCCCGCCGTTGGTCGCCTGTGTGTATGAATGATCCCCCACGCCCCCGTTGGTTGTTTGTGTGTATGCATAACCCCCCACTCCCCATTGGTCACCTGCTTGTGTGCATGACCCCCCACCCCGTTGGATGCTGTGTGTATACATAACCCCCCACATCCCCCTTTGGTCACCTGTAGGTATACTTAACCCCACCTCCATTGGTCACCTTTGTGTATGCATGACCCCCCACCTCCCCCCGTTGATTGCCTGTGTGTGTGCATGACCCCCCACCCCCGTTGGTCACCTGTGTGTATGCATGACCCCCACCCCATTGGATGCCTGTGCGTATTCATGACACCCCACACCCCCGCATTGGTCGCCTGTGTGTATGCATGGCCTCCCACCCCCCGTTGGTCGCCTGTGTGTATGCATGATCCCCCGTTGGTCGCTGTGTGTATGCAAGACCCCCCACCCCCGTTGGTCGCCTTTGTGTATGCATGACCCCCACCCCATTGGATGCCTGTGCGTATGCATGACACCCCAAACCCCCGTTGGTCGCCTTTGTGTATGCATGGCCTCCCACCCCCCCCTGTTGGTCACCTGTATGTATGCATGACCCCTCAGCCCCTGTTGGTTGCCTGTGTGTATTCATGGCCCCTCAGCCCCTGTTGGTCGCATGTGTGTATCCATGACCGCCCACCCCACTTTGGTCACCTGTGTGTATGAATGACCTCCCACCCCCCGTTGGTCACCTGTGTGTATGCATGACCCCCCCACACCTCCAGTTGGTTGACTGTGTGTATGCATGACCCGGCACTCACCGTTGGTCACCTGTTTGTAGGCATGACCCCCACATGCCCGTTGGTCACCTGTTTGTAAGCATGACCCCCCCAACCCCCGGTGGTTGCCAGTGTGTATGCATGACCGCCCCAGATCCCCCCGTTGGTTGCCTGTGTGTATGCATAACTCCCACCCCCCCATTGGTTGCCTGTGTGTATGCATGACGCCTCACCTCCCACCGTTGGTCACCTGTCTGTATGCATGACCCCCCCGGTTGGTCGCCTGTGTGTATGCATGACCCCCCACTACCCTGTTGGTTGCCTTTGTGTATTCATGGCCCCTCAGCCCCTGTTGGTCGCCTGTGTGTATTCAAGACCGCCCACCCCACGTTGGTCACCTGTGTGTATGCATGACCTCCCACCCCCCGCTGGTCACCTGTGTGTATGCATGACCCCCCCACCCCTCCAGTTGGTTCACTGTGTGTATGCATGACCTGCCACTCACTGTTGGTCGCCTGTGTGTAGGCATGACCCCCACATGCCTGTTGGTCACCTGTGTGTAAGCATGACCCCCAACCCCCGGTGGTTGCCTGTGTGTATGCATGACCCCCACCTCCCCCTGTTGGTTGCCTGTGTGTATGCATAACTCCCACCCCCCCCATTGGTTGCCTGTGTGTATGCATTACCCCTCACCTCCCACCGTTGGTCACCTGTCTGTATGCATGACCCCCCCCCGGTTGGCCACCTGTGTGTATGCATGACCCCCCACCACCCTGTTGGTTGCCTGTGTTTATGCATGAACCCCCAAGCCCCGTCGGATCCCTGTGCGTATGCATGAACCCCCACCCCCGTCGGTCGTCTTTGTGTATGCACGACCCGTTACCCCCTGTTTGTTGTCTATGTGTATGCATGACTCCCCCTCCCCCGTTGGTCGCCTGTGTGTATGCATAACACCCCACCCCGCTGTTGGTCGCCTGTGTGTATGAATGATCCCCCACGCCCCCGTTGGTCATATGTGCGTATGCATGACCCGCCACTCCCCATTGGTCACCTGCATGTATGCATGACCACCCTGCCCCCATTGGATGCTGTGTGTATGCATAACCCCCCACATCCCCCTGTTGGTCGCCTGTAGGTATGCTTAACCCCACCCCCCATTGGTCGCCTTGGTTTATGCATGACCTCCCACCCCCCGTTGGTCACCTGTGTGTATGCATGACCCCCCCACACCTCCAGTTCGTTGACTGTGTGTATGCATGACCCGCCACTCACCGTTGGTCGCCTGTGTGTAGGCATGACCCCCACATGTCCGTTGGTCACCTGTGCGTAAGCATGACCCCCCTACCCCCAGTGGTTGCCAGTGTGTATGCATGAGCCCTCACCACCCCCCGTTGGTTGCCTGTGTGTATGCATAACTCCCACCCCCCGTTGGTTGCCAGTGTGCATGCATGACCCCGTCACCTCCCACCGTTGGTCACCTGTCTCTATGCATGACCCCCCCGGTTGGTCGCCTGTGTGTATGCATGACCCCCCACCACCCTGTTGGTTGCCTGTGTGTATGCATGAACCCCCAAGCCCCATTGGTTCCCTGTGCGTATGCATGACCCCCCACCCCCGTCGGTCGCCTGTTTGTATGCATGACCCGCTACCCCCTGTTTGTTGCCTGTGTGTATGCATGACCCCCTCTCCCCCATTGGTCGTCTGTGTGTATGCATAACACCCCACCCCGCCGTTGGTCGCCTGTGTGTATGAATGATCCCCCACGCCCCCGTTGGTTGTTTGTGCGTATGTATGACCCCCCCACTCCCCATTGGTCACCTACTTGTGTGCATGACCCCCCACCCCCGTTGGATGCTGTGTGTATGCATAACCCCCCACACCCTCCCGTTGGTCACCTGTAGGTATGCTTAACCCCACCCCCATTGGTCACCTTTGTGTATGCATGACCCCCACCTCCCCCCGTTGATTGCCTGTGTGTGTGCATGACTCCCCACCCCCTATTGGTCGCCTGTGTGTATGCATGGCCCCCCACCCCCCGTTAGTCGCCTGTGTGTATTCATGACCCCCTTACCCCCGTTGGTCCCCTGTGTGTATGCATGACCCCCACCCCATTGGATGCCTGTGCGTATTCATGACACCCCACACCCCCCCCGTTGGTCGCCTGTGTGTATGCATGACCCCCCGTTGGTCGCTGTGTGTATGCAAGACCCCCCACCCCCGTTGGTCGCTTGTGTGTATGCATGACTGTCATGATCTCTGCTTCCAAGAGGTCAGGGTTTTCCCAACTCCCTTGGAAGCAGATCCATAACCCAGGTTCCGAATGCCGACCAGTCCCAATTGGGACCTTTTGGACCCAGTCCTGGCGCCAGTGGCACCAGGCTCATAAATATGCCCAGTCCCAGCGCTGGAAGCACCGGGCTCATAATGCTTGGGTGGACTTACCTGCAGCAGACCATGCTGCTTACTTGCCTGCCAGTTGAGCCTCTGATCCTCTTCTGTTTGGAACTACTTTTCCTGTTGGGTGGGGCAGGAGCCACTCCCTAGATTCAGAACACTGGAACTCTTCTGGAAAGCAGGAACTCTTTTCTTACCTAGGCGTGGCTGTGGAAGGAGACACCTAAGCACTACAGGAGGCTATTTAAACCACACCCGATGGATGAATCTTGCTTTGCGTTATTCTGCATCCTCTGCAGCAGAACGCTCATTGTGTCTTCTGCATCTGATCCTGGGCCTAAGGAAAAAGGCTTACCATCCTGAATCCAGTCTTCAGCAACACCTATAAAGACAAGAAAGAACAGGTTAGCATTACGGTCTTCAGTGACAGCTCTTCACTTACCTGGTCCATCGGCTGTCACCAACGCCTCGCGCTGCATTCCGGCATCTGAAAGACAAAGGCTTACCTACTCTTCGTGCGCTCCGGAGGTCTTCACACTGCATTCCGGCATCTGAAAGACAAAAGCTTACCAACTCTTCGCACGCTCCGGAGGCCTTCGGCGCTGCATCCCGCATCTGAAAGACAAAACAAGGTGCGTTTAAAGACATTGGGGAACTTTAATACTCACGTGCCATTACTCCTTTCCACATCAAACCCAGTGGGTATTCCGGCACCCTGCAGCCGCTCCGAACTTGTACCTGCAAAATAAAAAGACAGTTAGAGCGCATCGTGAAGCAGGCAACAAGCGCTTACTTACGTGCTTCCAGGCGCTTCTATTCATCACACGGGCTCCATCTTCAACTCACTTCAGCCCGTCATCCGCCATCGCCGGAACCCTGCAAAACAAGAAACATCATTACTAAAGACTTTAAAGACATTAGAATTACTCGAAACTTACCGTTCGTGCAGTAAACGACGGACAGCAGTCCTCTGAAGTCAAGAGGCCTGCTCCCCTTATCCAGTGAAGAAAATGGATACAGCACCCTGCCCCGAGGCAGATGGAGAGCACGGCGTTCACTTACCTAAGGTGAGAGCGTTAACCTTTGGGGTTCTACAGGAGAAGAGAAAGGGAAGAAGAGAGAGACATTCAATAACCCAGTTCCTTAATCCCATATTTTCTATCTGCAGACATCTTACCCTTCAAGTCAGACATACAGTGCACAGAGGTCCAGCCCAAAGAGCCAGCCGTGTGTTACACATCACCTTTGCAGATACGGTATACGCCCAGTCAAGACCGGCGCCTATACGGGAATCAGGTGAGCGTTACAGAACGCAAAGCCTACCACAAAACTCCCGTCCAGGCGCTATGGAAACCTCGGAAACCGACCAGCTAGCCCAGTTACTTGGGGAACTAAGGGCAGAAGTGCATGCAGCCTGTCAGGAAACGAACGCTCTAAGAAGGGAACTGATTATTTCCAAGGAGCGAACAGATGATCTCGCTAGACAATTGCTACAGTCACAAGCCGGACAGACCCCGTTACCCGCATCTGGGGGAAATCTTCCTTCTACATCCTCTATGAATCCAGTGCAGATCAACCTACCTGGGAATGTACCTCTGGCTCCGCCCGAACGATTTTCTGGTGACCCAAAGAAGTTTGCAGTATTTATCAATCAGTGCCGGTTGCATTTCTTATGCCGGCCAGCAGCCTTTCCAACTGATCAAGCTAAAGTAGCTTTCGTGCTTTCGTACCTTAGTGGCAATGCGGCAGACTGGTCGATCCCTCTAGTAAATCAAGATGATCCGGTCCTCCATGATTTTCAAGCTTTTCAGCTCAGTATGGAAAAACTGTTCGCAAGACATTCACAGGGGCAGGCGCTGGACAATGAGCTTCTTTCGTTGCGACAAGGTAATCAATACCTTTTGGCTTATATTGCGTCTTTCAACAGACTGATAGTGGAAACTCAATGGCCTGAGGACAAAAGGATTACGCTGTTTTATAGAGGTCTACGTGGAGAGCTCAAAGATGTGTTAGCCCAAGTAGTGAATCCCCCACAAGATTGTTCGGACTATATAGACTTAGTCGTTCAAATAGATCACAGACTGCAGAACAGGAAGGCCGATCGTTCCAAGTTTGATGCTCGAGTATTTTCCAAACCGCCAACTCCTTCCAAAGGAATAGACTCCGGGGAACCCATGCAAATAGGGGGTCTGAAAGGTCCTCTAACACAAAAGGAGCGGGAAAGGAGAAAACAGTTGCAATTATGCCTCTATTGCGGAAACTCAGGGCACTTTCTTCGAGACTGTCCGGTGAAACCTGCCAAGAAGGCAGTAGGAGCTGCAGTTACCAAAGTTACAAACTCTGAGCAGGGAAACGACCTCGCCCGACAAGAATAGAGGTCCTCTTGCCGAGCGTGAAAACCAGTTCCGTGACCTCGCATTTCGTGATACCTATGGTCCTCATTAGCCCTGATAACCCGGATCGATTACATGCAATTGAAGCTTACGTCGATAGCGGTGCCATCGGCAATTATGTGGATCATGAAATGGTTTTGAGGATGAATCTAACTCTTTGTCCCAAGGCTGTAAAGGACGTCATTACTACGGTGGATGGTACGGAGATAGCCTCCGGGCCAGTAACGCATACCACTCAAGAGGTGACGCTAGTAAGTCAAGATGGACACCATGAGAAGATCGTGTTCGATGTGATCAAGGCCCCTCAGTTTCAGATTATTCTAGGAATACCTTGGTTAGAGAAACACAATCCTCTGATCGATTGGCGAGCAAGAACGGTCCAGTTTCCAGAATGTGTCTCTACTTGTCACCCTCCACCTGGTGTTGCACTGGCAGCAATTTCTTCAGTGACTCCCCAGTTACCTCCCGAATACCTAGAATACCAAGATGTTTTCCGGAAGGATCAGGCTAACTCTCTACCTCCTCATAGGTCTTATGACTGCCAGATAGACCTGATACCTGGATCTACTCCTCCTTGTAGTAGAATTTATGCCCTCACCGAGCCTGAGAACCTTCACCTTCGACAATACCTGGATCAATACCTGGCAAATGGGTTTATTCGTCCTTCCAAGTCCCCTGCTTCTTCAACTTTGTTCTTCGTTCCAAAAAAGGAAGGAGACCTCAGAACTTGTATAGATTATCGCTCCCTGAACCAGATCACCGTTAAGAATAGATATCTGTTACCTTTGATCCCGGAACTCCTGGACCAAGTCAGAAAAGCATGCATATATACAAAGCTGGATCTTAGAGGAGCTTACCACTTGGTACGAGTAAAAGAGGGCGATGAATGGAAGACGGCCTTCCGCACCAAGTATGGACTATTTGAATATCAGGTCATGCCCTTCGGACTTTGCAATGCCCCGGCCGCCTTTCAATATTTTATGAACGATGTCCTCAGAGAGCTCATAGATGTGTGTGTTGTTGTTTACATTGACGACATCCTCGTTTATTCTTCATCGGAATCTGAACATCGGAAACACGTGAAAATGGTCCTCGAAAGATTGCGTCAACACAAACTTTTCGCTAAGTTGGAAAAATGTGTTTTCAACGTGACTGAAGTTGAATTCTTGGGATTCATATTATCACCTGGCGGAGTGCGTATGGATTCAAAGAAGGTCGATGCAGTTCTCAAATGGCCATCACCATCCTCCGTAAAAGGTGTGCAAAGCATGTTAGGCTTCGCTAACTTTTACCGCAGGTTTATCCCCGAATTCTCTCGAATAGTCTAGCCCATCACTGCCTTGTTAAAGAAAAACAAACGTTTTGAATGGTCTACCGAGGCGGAACAAGCTTTCCAGGATTTGAAGACTAAATTTATCTCTGCACCAATCTTAAAACACCCTCGCCCCGAACTCCCCTACATCGTGGAAACTGATGCTTCAAGCCTTGCCATGGGGGCAGTTCTATCACAAAAGGACCCGGTAACCAATCAGTTGCATCCCGTGGCATTTTGGTCCCGCAAATTCTCGCCTCCTGAAATCAATTACACGATTACTGACAAGGAACTTCTGGCTATCAAGTCTGCCTTTAAGGCTTGGCGGCATTATCTGCTGGGGGCCCGACACACCGTTACTGTGATTACGGATCACCGAAACCTGCAATATTTGAAAACCGCAAAAGCCCAATCCTCTAGACAACTCCGTTGGGCATTATTCTTTGCCGAGTTTGACTTCATAATTACCTATCGACCTGGTACAAAGAACGGTAAAGCTGATGCCCTTTCTCGGATGGGAGTGGAAGAACACTTGATCAACCCTAAACCTGTACCAATCATTCCCGAACAAAGAATTCTGGGTGCAATCACCACAGAATCCATAGAGGAAGTTAAGGATAAGGCCAGGCAACTTGTAACTCCAGCAGACATACAGAATTGGCATCTGCAGGGAAAGGACTTTGCAGTAAAGGACAACTTATTGTATTTCCAAGAACGATTATACCTACCCAGCACAGATTTACAGAAAAAAGTAATCTCTTGTTATCACGATTCTTTAATGGAATGACATCCCGGTATGGCCAAGACCTCAGAAAAGATCAAGCGCTACTTCTGGTGGCCGTCTTGGAAAAAAGATATCAGAGACTTTATAATGTCCTGTGGAGTATGCGCCCAAAACAAGAGTCAAAAGGAAAGACCAGCAGGCCTCTTACACCCTATTGACATCCCGCCTCGCCCTTGGCATACCTTTCTATGGACTTCATCACCGATCTACCTCCATGCTCCGGATACAATACGATTCTAGTAATCGTGGACTTATTCTCCAAGATGACGCATTTCATTCCGCTCAAAGGCTTGCCAACAGCAGCAACTCTGGCCCGAGAATTTCTCGAAAACATCGTCTGACTGCACGGTTGTCCTTCAGTTCTAATTTCGGATCGAGGTAGTCAATTTATTTCTCATTTTTGGCGAAGTTGCTGTCGGTCGGCTCAAATTGATGTGAGACTATCGACCAGTCACCACCCTCAGACCGACGGACAAACCGAGAGGACCAATCAAACTCTGGAACAGTATTTACGCTGCATGCTGCAACAAACTGAAAAAACTTGGAAAGACATCCTTTGGATAGCCGAATATGCCTACAATAACTCTGTCCATTCGGGAACTGGGAAAACCCCGTTTTTTCTTTTGTACGGCAGTCACCCTCGAACCTCGGAGTTGGATCCCCTCCAAGATCTTGAAACACCAGCAGTAGACTACCTGCATTCTACAATCACCCAAGCCTTTAAGGAAGCTGTTTCTCACCTTCAAAGGGCTAAAGAACAATACAAGAAAGGAGCAGATCAACATCGGAAGGAAGCCCCTCAATATCAAGTAGGGGATCAAGTCTGGTTATCCACCAAATCTCTACCTCTAAAAGGGCCACGCACATTCAATCCAAGATACCTTGGTCCCTATTCCATCACTACCATAGTAAACCCAGTAGCGGTCAAGTTGGACTTGCCCCCGCACATGAAGATACATCCGGTCTTCCACGTCTCTCTATTAAAACCTGTGCAACCTCAAACCCGACTAACTAAATCTCCAAAACCAATCCTAGTTGATGGAGAACTCGAGTTTGAAGTCAAAAGCATTCTGGACTCCAAGATCTCCAAATCTAAACTATTTTACCTAATTGACTGGAAAGGCTACGGCCCCCAAGAGAGATCCTGGGAACCTGCTGAATATGTCCACGCTCCTCGCCTAATCAAAAGATTTCACCGAACATTTCCTGACAAGCCAAAACCCCCGGAGAAGCCCGGTTTGGGAGGGGCCTTGAGGGGGGGTACTGTCATGATCTCTGCTTCCAAGAGGTCAGGGTTTTCCCAACTCCCTTGGAAGCAGATCCATAAACCAGGTTCCGAGTGCCAACCAGTCCCAATTGGGACCTTTTGGACCCAGTCCTGGCGCCAGTGGCACCAGGCTCATAAATATGCCCAGTCCCAGCGCTGGAAGCGCCGGGCTCATAATGCTTGGGTGGATTTACCTGCAGCAGACCATGCTGCTTACTTGCCTGCCAGTTGAGCCTCTGATCCTCTTCTGTTTGGAACTACTTTTCCTGTTGGGTGGGGCAGGAGCCACTCCCTAGATTCAGAACACTGGAACTCTTCTGGAAAGCAGGAACTCTTTTCTTACCTAGGCGTGGCTGTGGAAGGAGACACCTAAGCACTACAGGAGGCTATTTAAACCACACCCGATGGATGAATCTTGCTTTGCGTTATTCTGCATCCTCTGCAGCAGAACGCTCATCGTGTCTTCTGCATCTGATCCTGGGCCTAAGGAAAAAGGCTTACCATCCTGAATCCAGTCTTCAGCAACACCTATAAAGACAAGAAAGAACAGGTTAGCATTACGGTCTTCACTGACAGCTCTTCACTTACCTGGTCGATCGGCTGTCACCAACGCCTCGCGCTGCATTCTGGCATCTGAAAGACAAAGGCTTACCTACTCTTCGTGCGCTCCGGAGGTCTTCACACTGCATTCCAGCATCTGAAAGACAAAAGCTTACCAACTCTTCGCACGCTCCGGAGGCCTTCGGCGCTGCATCCCGCATCTGAAAGACAAAACAAGGTGCGTTTAAAGACATTGGGGAACTTTAATACTCACGTGCCATTACTCCTTTCCACATCTAACCCAGTGGGTATTCCGACACCCTGCAGCCGCTCCGAACTTGTACCTGCAAAATAAAAAGACAGTTAGAGCGCATCGTGACGCAGGCAACAAGCGCTTACTTACGTGCTTCCAGGCGCTTCTATTCATCACACTGGCTCCATCTTCAACTCACTTCAGCCCGTCATCCGCCATCGCCGGAACCCTGCAAAACAAGAAACATCATTACTAAAGACTTTAAAGACATTAGAATCGCTCGAAACTTACCGTTCGTGCAGTAAACAACGGACAGCAGTCCTCTGAAGTCAAGAGGCCTGCTCCCCTTATCCAGTGAAGAAACTGGTTACAGCACCCTGCCCCGAGGCAGATGGAGAGCACGGCGTTCACTTACCTAAGGTGAGAGCGTTAACCTTTGGGGTTCTACAGGAGAAGAGAAAGGGAAGAAGAGAGAGACATTCAATAACCCAGTTCCTTAATCCCATATTTTCTATCTGCAGACATCTTACCCTTCAAGTCAGACATACAGTGCACAGAGGTCCAGCCCAAAGAGCCAGCCGTGTGTTACACATCACCTTTGCAGATACGGTATACGCCCAGTCAAGACCGGCGCCTCTACGGGAATCAGGTGAGCGTTACAATGACCCCCACCCCATTGGATGCCTGTGCGTATGCATGACACCCCACACCGCCGTTGGTCACCTTTGTGTATGCATGGCCTCCCACCCCCCGTTGGTCGCCTGTGTGTATGCATGACCCCCCATTGGTCGCTGTGTGTATGCATGACCCCCCACCCCCGTTGGTCGCCTGTGTGTATGCATGACCCCCACCCCATTGGATGTCTGTGCGTATGCATGACGCTCCACACCCCCCCGTTGGTCGCCTGTGTGTATGCATGGCCTCCCACCCCCCTGTTGTTCATCTGTGTGTTTGCATGACCCCTCAGCCCCTGTTGGTTGCCTGTGTGTATTCATGGCCCCTCAGCCCCTGTTGGTCGCCTGAGTGTATTCATGACCGCACACCCCACGTTGGCCACCTGTGTGTATGCATGACCTCCCACCCCCCGTTGGTCACCTGTGTGTATGCATGACCCCCCACCCCTCCAGTTGGTTGACTGTGTGTATGCATGACCCGCCACTCACCGTTGGTCGCCTGTGTGTAGGCTTGACCCCCACATTCCCGTTGGTCACCTGTGTGTAAGCATGACCCCCCAACCCCCGGTGGTTGCCTGTGTGTATGCATAACTCCTACCCACCCATTGGTTGCCTGTGTGTATGCATGACCCCTCACCTCCCACCGTTGGTCACCTGTCTGTATGCATGACCCCTCCGGTTGGTCGCCTATGTGTATGCATGACCCCCCAGCACCCTGTTGGTTGCCTGTGTGTATGCATGAACCCCCAAGCCCCGTTGGTTCCCTGTGCGTATGCATGACCCCCTACCCCCGTCGGTCGCCTGTGTTCATGCATGACCCGCTACCCCCTGTTTGTTGCCTGTGTGTATGCATGAGCCACCCCTCCCCCGTTGGTCGCCTGTGTGTATGCATAACACCCCTCCCCGCCGTTGGTCGCCTGTGTGTATGAATGATCCCCCATGCCCCGTTGGTCGTTTGTGCGTATGCATGACCCCCCACTCCCCATTGGTCACCTGCGTGTATGCATGACCCCCCACCCCCATTGGATGATGTGTGTATGCATAACCCCCCACATCTCCCCGTTGGTCACTGTAGGTATGCTTAACCCCACCCCCTATTGGTCACCTTTGTGTATGCATGACCCCCCACCTCCCCCCAGTGGTTACCTGGGAGTATGCATGACACCCCACCCCCTATTGGTCGACTGTGCATATGCATGACTTGACCCTCCACCCCCCATTGGTCACCTGTGTGTATGCTTGAAACCCCAACTCCCCCGTTGGTCATCTGTGTGTATGCATGACACCCAACTTCCCCACATTGGTCGCTTGTGTGTATGCAATACCCCCCTCCCAGGTGGGTTGCCTGTGTGTATGCATGACCACCCACCCCACTGTTGTTTGTCTGTGGGTATGCATGATCCCCCAGCCCCTTTGGTCACCTGTGTGTATGCAAAACTCCAAACCCCCCGTTGGTCGCCTGTGCGTATGAATGACCCCCCATCCCCTGTTGGTCAGCTGTGTGTATGCATGACCCCTCAGCCCCTGTTGGTTGCCTGTGTGTATTCATGGCCCCTCAGCCCCTGTTGGTCGCCTGTGTGTATTCATGACCGCCCACCCAATGTTGGTCACCTGTGTGTATGCATGACCTCCCACCCCCCGCTGGTCACCTGTGTGTTCGCATGACCCCCCCACCTCTCCAGTTGGTCGCCTGTGTGTAGGCATGACCCCCACATGCCCGTTGGTCACCTGTGTGTAAGCATGACCCCCCAAGACCCAGTGGTTGCCTGTGTGTATGCATGACCCTCCACTTCCCCCTGTTGGTTGCCTGTGTGTATGCATAACTCCCACCCCCCCATTGGTTGCCTGTGTGTATGCATTACCCCTCACCTCTCACCGTTGGTCACCTGTCTGTATGCATGACCCCCCCGGTTGGCCACCTGTGTGTATGCATGACCCCCCACCACCCTGTTGGATGCCTGTGTGTATGCATGAACCCCCAAGCCCTGTTGGTTCCCTGTGCGTATGCATGAACCCCCACCCCCGTCGGTCACCTTTGTGTATGCACGACCCGCTACCCCCTCTTTGTTGTCTATGTGTATGCATGACTCCCCCTCCCCCGTTGGTCGCCTGTGTGTGTGCATAACACCCCACCCCACGTTGGTTACCTGTGTGTATGAATGACCTCCCACCCCCCATTGGTCATCTGTGTGTATGCATGACACCCCAAGCCCCGGTGGTTGCCTGTGTGTATGCATGACCCCCCACCTCCCCCTGTTGGTTGCCTGTGTGTATGCATAACTCCCACCCCCCCATTTGTTGCCTGTGTGTATGCATTACCCCTCACCTCCCACCGTTGGTCACCTGTCTGTATGCATGACCGCCCCGGTTGTCCATCTGTGTGTATGCATGACCCCTCAGCCTCTGTTGGTTGCCTGTGTGTATTCATGGTCCCTCAGCCCCTGTTGGTTGACTGTGTGTATTCATGACCGCCCACCCCACGTTGGTCACCTGTGTGTATGCATGACCTCCCACCCCCCGCTGGTCACCTGTGTGTATGCATGACCCCCCCACCCCTCCAGTTGGTTGACTGTGTGTATGCATGACCCGCCACTCACTGTTGGTCGCCTGTGTGTAGGCATGACCCCCACATGCCCATTGGTCACCTGTGTATAAGCATGACCCCCAACCCCCGGTGGTTGCCTGTGTGTATGCATGACCCCCAACCTCCCCCTGTTGGTTGCCTGTGTGTATGCATAACTCCCACCCCCCCATTGGTTGCCTGTGTGTATGCATTACCCCTCACCTCCCACCGTTGGTCACCTGCCTGTATGCATGACCCCCCGGTTGGCCACCTGTGTGTATGCATGACCCCCCACCACCCTGTTGGTTGCCTGTGTGTATGCATGAACCCCCAAGCCCCGTTGGTTCCCTGTGCGTATGCATGAACCCCCCCCCCGTCGGTCACCTTTGTGTATGCACGATCCGCTACCCCCTGTTTGTTGTCTATGTGTATGCATGACTCCCCCTCCCCCGTTGGTCCCCTGTGTGTATGCATAACACCCCACCCCACGTTGGTCACCTGTGTGTATGAATGACCTCCCACCCCCCATTGGTCACCTGTGTATATGCATGAACCCCCAACACCCCCGTTGGTCATCTGTGTGTATGCATGACACCCAACTTCCCCACGTTAGTCGCCTGTGTGTATGCAGTACCCCCCCTCCCAGGTGGGTTGCCTGTGTGTATGATGGACCACCCACCCCCCTGATGTTTGTCTGTGGGTATGCATTATTCCCCAGCCCCCTTTGGTCACCTGTGTGTATGCAAAACTCCCAACCCCCACGTTGGTCGCCTGTGCGTATGAATGACCCCCCATCCCCTGTTGGTTACCTGTGTGTATGCATGACCCCTCAGCCCCTGTTGGTTGCCTGTTTGTATTCATGGCCCCTCAGCCCCTGTTGGTCGCCTGTGTGTATTCATGACCGCCCCCTACCCCTCCAGTTGGTTGACTGTGTGTATGCATGACCCCCCAAACCCCAGTGGTTGCCTGTGTGTATGCATGACCCCCTACTTCCCCCCGTTGGTTGCCTGTGTGTATGCATAACTCCCCCCCATTGGTTGCCTGTGTGTATGCATGACCCCTCACCTCCCACCGTTGGTCACCTGTCTGTATGCATGACCTCCCCGGTTGGCCACCTGTGTGTATGCATGACCCCCCACCACCCTGTTGATTCCCTGTGCGTATGCATGAACCCCCACCCCCCGTCGGTCGCCTTTGTGTATGCAAGACCCGCTACCCCCTGTTTGTTGTCTATGTGTATGCATGACTCCCCCTCCCCCGTTGGTCACCTGTGTGTATGCATGACCCCCCGTTGGTTGCTGTGTGTATGCATGACCCCCCACCCCCGTTGGTCGCCTGTGTGTATGCATGACCCCCACCCCATTGGATGCCTGTGCGTATGCATGACACCCCACACCCCCCTGTTGGTCTCCAGTGTGTATGTACGGCCTCCCACTCCCCCTGTTGGTCACCTGTGTGTATGCATGACCCCTCAGCCCCTGTTGGTCGCCTGTGTGTATGCATGACCCCCACCCCATTGGATGCCTGTGCGTATGCATGACACCCCACACCCCCCTGTTGGTCTCCAGTGTGTATGTACGGCCTCCCACTCCCCCTGTTGGTCACCTGTGTGTATGCATGGCCCCTCAGCCCCTGTTGGTCGCCTGTGTGTATTCATGACCGCCCACCCCACGTTGGTCACCTGTGTGTATGCATGACCTCCCACCCCCCATTGGTCACCTGTGTGTATGCATGACCCCCCACCCCTCCAGTTGGTTGACTGTGTGTATGCATGACCCACCACTCACCGTTGGCGCCTGTGTGTAGGCATGACCCCCACATGCCCGTTGGTCACCTGTGTGTAAGCATGACCCCCCAACCCCCGGTGGTTGCCAGTGTGTATGCATGACCCCCACCTCCCCCCGTTGGTTGCCTGTGTGTATGCATAACTCCCACACCCCGTTGGTTGCCTGTGTGTATGCATGACCCCCCACCTCCCACTGTTGGTCACCTGTCTGGATGCATGACCCCCCCGGTTGGTCGCCTGTGTGTATGCATGACCCCCCACCACCCTTTTGGTTGCCTGTGTGTATGCATGAAACCCCAATCCTTGTTGCTTCCCTGTGCGTAAGCATAACCCCCACCCCCTGTCGGTCACCTGTGTGTATGCATGAACCGCTACCCCCTGTTTGTTGCCTGTGTGTATGCATGACCCCCTTCCCCCGTTGGTCGCCTGTGTGTATGCATAACTCCCACCCCCCCATTGGTTGCCTGTGTGTATGCATTACCCCTCACCTCCCACCGTTGGTCACCTGCCTGTATGCATGACCCCCCGGTTGGCCACCTGTGTGTATGCATGACCCCCCACCACCCTGTTGGTTGCCTGTGTGTATGCATGAACCCCCAAGCCCCGTTGGTTCCCTGTGCGTATGCATGAACCCCCACCCCCCGTCGGTCACCTTTGTGTATGCACGATCCGCTACCCCCTGTTTGTTGTCTATGTGTATGCATGACTCCCCCTCCCCCGTTGGTCGCCTGTGTGTATGCATAACACTCCACCCCACGTTGGTCACCTGTGTGTATGAATGACCTCCCACCCCCCATTGGTCACCTGTGTATATGCATGAACCCCCAACACCCCCGTTGGTCATCTGTGTGTATGCATGACACCCAACTTCCCCACGTTAGTCGCCTGTGTGTATGCAATACCCCCCCTCCCAGGTGGGTTGCCTGTGTGTATGATGGACCACCCACCCCCCTGTTGTTTGTCTGTGGGTATGCATTATTCCCCAGCCCCCTTTGGTCACCTGTGTGTATGCAAAACTCCCAACCCCCACGTTGGTCGCCTGTGCGTATGAATGACCCCCCATCCCCTGTTGGTCACCTTTGTGTATGCATGACCCCTCAGCCCCTGTTGGTTGCCTGTGTGTATTCATGGCCCCTCAGCCCCTGTTGGTCGCCTGTGTGTATTCATGACCGCCCACCCCACGTTGGTCACTTGTGTGTATGCATGACCTCCCACCCCCCCCCCTGGTCACCTGTGTGTATGCATGACCCCCCCCACCCCTCCAGTTGGTTGACTGTGTGTATGCATGACCCGCCACTCACTGTTGGTCGCCTGTGTGTAGGCATGACCCCCACATGCCCGTTGGTCACCTGTGTGTAAGCATGACCCCCCAACCCCCAGTGGTTGCCTGTGTGTATGCATGACCCCCACCTCCCCCTGTTGGTTGCCTGTGTGTATGCATAACTCCCACCCCCCCCATTGGTTGCCTGTGTGTATGCATTACCCCTCACCTCCCACCGTTGGTCACCTGTCTGTATCCATGACCCCCCGGTTGGCCACCTGTGTGTATGCATGACCCCCCACCACCCTGTTGGTTGCCTGTGTGTATGCATGAACCCCCAAGCCCCGTTGGTTCCCTGTGCGTATGCATGAACCCCCACCCCCCGTCGGTCATCTGTGTGTATGCATGACAACCAACTTCCCCACGTTGGTCGCCTGTGTGTATGCAATACCCCCCCTTCCAGGTGGGTTGTTTGTGTGTATGCATGACCACACACCCCCCTGTTGTTTTTCTGTGGGTATACATGATCCCCCAGCCCCCTTTGGTCACCTGTGTGTATGCAAAACCCCCAACCCCCCCGTTGGTCGCCTGAGCATATGAATGACCCCCATCCCCTGTTGGTCACCTGTGTGTATGCATGACCCCTCAGCCCCAGTTGGTTGCCTGAGTGTATTCATGGCCCCTCAGAGCCCCTGTTGGTCGCCTGTGTGTATTCATGACCTCCCACCCCCCGCTGGTCACCTGTGGGTATGCATTACCCCCCCACCCCTCCAGTTGGTTGACTGTGTGTATGCATGACCCGCCACTCACCGTTGGTCGCCTGTGTGTAGGCATGACCCCCACATGCCCATTGGTCACCTGTGTGGAAGCATGACCCCCCAACCCCCGGTGGTTGCCTGTGTGTATGCATGACCTCCACCTCCCCCCGTTGGTTGCCTGTGTGTATGCATAACTCCCACCCCCCCATTGGTTGCCTGTGTGTATGCATGACCCCTCACCTCCCACCGTTGGTCACCTGTCTGTATGCATGACCCCCCCGGTTGGCCACCTGTGTGTATGGATGACCCCCCACCACCCTGTTGGTTGCCTGTGTTTATGCATGAACCCCCAAGCCCCGTTGGTTCCCTGTGCGTATGCATGAACACCCACCGCCCGTCGGTCGCCTTTGTGTATGCACGACCCGCTACCCCCTGTTTGTTGTCTATGTGTATGCATGACTCCCGCTCCCCGTTGGTCGCCTGTGTGTATGAATAACACCCCACCCCGCTGTTCGTCGCCTGTGTGTATGAATGATCCCCCATGCCCCAGTTGGTCATATGTGTGTATGCATGACCCTCCTCTCCCCATTGGCCACCTGCGTGTATGCATGACCCCCCCGGCCCCATTGGATGCTGTGTGTATGCATAACCCCCCACATCCCCCCGTTGGTCGCCTGTAGGTATGCTTAACCCCACCCCCCATTGGTTACCTTTGTGTATGCATGACCCCCCACCTCCCCCGTTGATCGCCTGTGTGTATTCATGGCCCCTCAGAGCCCCTGTTGGTCGCCTGTGTGTATTCATGACCGCCCACCCCACGTTGGTCACCTGTGTGTATGCATGACCTCCCACCCCCCGCTGGTCACCTGTGTGTATGCATTACCCCCCCACCCCTCGAGTTGGTTGACTGTGTGCATGCATGACCCGCCACTCACCGTTGGTCGCCTGTGTGTAGGCATGACCCCCACATGCCCGTTGGTCACCTGTGTGTAAGCATGACCCCCCAACCCCGGGTGGTTGCCTGTGTGTATGCATGACCCCCACCTCCCCCCATTGGTTGCCTGTGTGTATGCATAACTCCCACCCCCCCATTGGTTGCCTGTGTGTATGCATGACCCCTCACCTCCCACCGTTGGTCACCTGTCTGTATGCATGACCCCCCCGGTTGGCCACCTGTGTGTATGGATGACCCCCCACCACCCTGTTGGTTGCCTGTGTTTATGCATGAACCCCCAAGCCCCGTTGGTTCCCTGTGCGTATGCATGAACCCCCACCCCCCGTCGGTCGCCTTTGTGTATGAACGACCCGCTACCCCCTGTTTGTTGTCTATGTGTATGCATGACTCCCGCTCCCTGTTGGTCGCCTGTGTGCATGCATAACACCCCACCCCGCTGTTGGTCGCCTGTGTGTATGAATGATCCCCCACACCCCTGTTGGTCATATGTGCGTATGCATGACCCCCCTCTCCCCATTGGTCACCTGCGTGTATGCATGACCCCCCCGCCCCCATTGGATGCTGTGTGAATGCATAACCCCCCACATCCCCCCGTTGGTCGCCTGTAGGTATGCTTAACCCCACCCCCCATTGGTTACCTTTGTGAATGCATGACCCCCCACCTCCCCCGTTGATCGCCTGTGTGTATGCATGACTCCCCACCCCCCATTGGTCACCTGTGTGTATGCATGGCCCCCTCACCCCCCGTTGGTCGCCTGTGTTTTTGCATGACCCCTCACCCCATTGGATGCGTGTGCGTATGCATGACACCCCACACCCCCCCGTTGGTCGCCTGTGTGTATGCATGACCCCCCGTTGGTCGCTGTGTGTATGCATGACCCCCCACCCCTGTTGGTCGCCTGTGTGTATGCATGACCCCCACCCCATTGGATGCCTGTGCGTATGCATGACACCTCACACCCCCCTGTTGGTCGCCTGTGTGTATGCATGGCCTCCCACCCCCCCTGTTGGTCACCTGTGTGTATGCATGACCCCTCAGCCCAGCCCCTGTTGGTTGCCTGTGTGTATTCATGGCCCCTGAGACCCTGTTGGTCGCCTGTGTGTATTCATGACCGCCCCCCCATGTTGGCCACCTTTGTGTATGCATGACCTCCCACCCCCCGTTGGTCACCTGTGTGTATGCATGACCCCCCCACCCATCCAGTTCGTTGACTGTGTGTATGCATGAACCGCCACATGCCCGTTGGTCACTTGTGTGTAAGCATGACCCCCAACCCCCGTGGTTGCCAGTGTGTATGCATGAACCCTCACCGCCCCCCGTTGGTTGCCTGTGTGTATGCATAATTCCCACCCCCCGTTGGTTGCCTGTGTGTATGCATGACCCCGTCACCTCCCACCGTTGGTCACCTGTCTGTATGCATGACCCCCCCGGTTGGTCGCCTGTGTGTATGCATGACCCCCCCACCACCCTGTTGGTTGCCTGTGTGTATGCATGAACCCCCAAGCCCCATTGGTTCCCTGTGCGTATGCATGACCCCCCAGCCCCCATCGGTCGCCTGTGTGTATGCATGACCCGCTACCTCCTGTTTGTTGCCTGTGTGTATGCATGACCCCCCCTCCCCCGTTGGTCGCCTGTGTGTATGCATAACACCCCACCCGCCGTTGGTCGCCTGTGCGTATGCATGACCCCCCACTCCCCATTGGTCACCTGCTTGTGTGCATGACCCCCACCCCCGTTGGATGCTGTGTGTATGCATAACCCCCCACGTCCCCCATTGGTCGCTTGTAGGTATGCTTAACCCCACCCCCATTGGTCACCTTTGTGTATGCATGACCCCCCACATCCCCCCGTTGATTGCCTGTGTGTGTGCATGACTCCCCACCCCCCTATCGGTCACCTGTGTGTATGCATGGCCCCCCCACCCCCCGTTGGTCGCCTGAGTGTATGCATGACCCCCCACCCCCGTTGGTCGCCTGTGTGTATACATGACCCCCACCCCATTGGATGCCTGTGCGTATTCATGACACCCCACACCCCCCCGTTGGTCGCCTGTGTGTATGCATGGCCTCCCTCCCCGCGTTGGTCGCCTGTGTGTATGCATGACCCCCCGTTGGTCACTGTGTGTATGCAAGACCCCCCACCCCGTTGGTCGCCTGTGTGTATGCATGACCCCCACCCCATTGGATGCCTGTGCGTATGCATGACACCCCACACCCCCCGTTGCTCGCCTTTGTGTATGCATGGCCTCCCACCCCCCCCCTGTTGGTCACCTGTGTGTATGCATGACCCCTCAGCCCCTGTTGCTTGCCTGTGTGTATTCATGGCCCCTCAGCCCCTGTTGGTCGCCTGTGTGTATCCATGACTGCCCACCCCACGTTGGTCACCTGTGTGTATGAATGACCTCCCACCCCCCATTGGTCACCTGTGTGTATGCATGACCCCGCCACCCCTCCAGTTGGTTGACTGTGTGTATGCATGACTCGCCACTCACCGTTGGTCACCTGTGTGTAGGCATGACCTCCACATGCCCGTTGGTCACTTGTGTGTAAGCATGACCCCCCCAACCCCCGGTGGTTGCCAGTGTGTATGCATGACCCCCCACGTTCCCCCGTCGGTCGCCTTTGTGTATGCATGACCCGCTACCCCCTGTTTGTTGTCTATGTGTATGCATGACTCCCGCTCCCCGTTGGTCGCCTGTGTGTATGCATAACACCCCACCCCGCTGTTGGTCGCCTGTGTGTATGAATGATCCCCCACGCCCCCGTTGGTCATATGTGTGTATGCATGACCCTCCTCTCCCCATTGGTCACCTGCGTGTATGCATGACCCCCCCGGCCCCATTGGATGCTGTGTGTATGCATAATCCCCCACATCCCCCCGTTGGTCGCCTGTAGGTATGCTTAACCCCACCCCCCATTGGTTACCTTTGTGTATGCATGACCCCCCACCTCCCCCGTTGATCGCCTGTGTGTATTCATGGCCCCTCAGAGCCCCTGTTGGTCGCCTGTGTGTATTCATGACCGCCCACCCCACGTTGGTCACCTGTGTGTATGCATGACCTCCCACCCCCCGCTGGTCACCTGTGTGTATGCATTACCCCCCCGCCCCTCCAGTTGGTTGACTGTGTGTATGCATGACCCGCCACTCACCGTTGGTCGCCTGTGTGTAGGCATGACCCCCACATGCCCGTTGGTCATCTGTGTGTAAGCATGACCCCCCAACCCCGGGTGGTTGCCTGTGTGCATGCATGACCCCCACCTCCCCCCATTGGTTGCCTGTGTGTATGCATAACTCCCACCCCCCCCATTGGTTGCCTGTGTGTATGCATGACCCCTCACCTCCCACCGTTGGTCACCTGTCTGTATGCATGACCCCCCCGGTTGGCTACCTGTGTGTATGGATGACCCCCCACCACCCTGTTGGTTGCCTGTGTTTATGCATGAACCCCCAAGCCCCGTTGGTTCCCTGTGCGTATGCATGAACCCCTACCCCCCGTCGGTCGCCTTTGTGTATGAACGACCCGCTACCCCCTTTTTGTTGTCTATGTGTATGCATGACTCCCGCTCCCCGTTGGTCGCCTGTGTGTATGCATAACACCCCACCCCGCTGTTGGTCGCCTGTGTGTATGAATGATCCCCCACGCCCCCGTTGGTCATATGTGCGTATGCATGACCCCCCTCTCCCCATTGGTCACCTACGTGTATGCATGACCCCCCCGCCCCCATTGGATGCTGTGTGAATGCATAACCCCCCACATCCCCCCGTTGGTCGCCTGTAGGTATGCTTAACCCCACCCCCCATTGGTTACCTTTGTGTATGCATGACCCCCCACCTCCCCCGTTGATCGCCTGTGTGTATGCATGACTCCCCACCCCCCATTGGTCGCCTGTGTGTATGCATGGCCCCCTCACCCCCCGTTGGTCGCCTGTGTTTATGCATGACCCCCCACCCCATTGGATGCGTGTGCGTATGCATGACACCCCACACCCCCCCGTTGGTCGCCTGTGTGTATGCATGGCCTCCCACCCCCCCGCTGGTCGCCTGTGTGTATGCATGACCCCCCGTTGGTCGCTGTGTGTATGGATGGCCCCCCACCCCTATTGGTCGCATGTGTGTATGCATGACCCCCACCCCATTGGATGCCTGTGCGTATGCATGGCCTCCCACCCCCCCTGTTGGTCACCTGTGTGTATGCATGACCCCTCAGCCCCTGTTGGTTGCCTGTGTGTATTCATGGCCCCTCAGCCCCTGTTGGTCGCCTGTGTGTATTCATGACCGCCCACCCCATGTTGGTCACCTTTGTGTATGCATGACCTCCCACCCCCCGTTGGTCACCTGTGTGTATGCATGACCCCCCACCCATCCAGTTTGTTGACTGTGTGTATGCATGACCCGCCACATGCCCGTTGGTCACTTGTGTGTAAGCATGACCCCCAACCCCCATGGTTGCCAGTGTGTATGCATGACCCCTCACCGCCCCCCGTTGGTCACCTGTCTGTATGCATGACCCCCCCGGTTGGCCACCTGTGTGTATGGATAACCCCCCACCACCCTGTTGGTTGCCTGTGTTTATGCATGAACCCCCAAGCCCCGTTGGTTCCCTGTGCGTATGCATGAACACCCACCGCCCGTCGGTCGCCTTTGTGTATGCACGACCCGCTACCCCCTGTTTGTTGTCTATGTGTATGCATGACTCCCGCTCCCCGTTGGTCGCCTGTGTGTATGAATAACACCCCACCCCGCTGTTCGTCGCCTGTGTGTATGAATGATCCCCCATGCCCCAGTTGGTCATATGTGTGTATGCATGACCCTCCTCTCCCCATTGGCCACCTGCGTGTATGCATGACCCCCCCGGCCCCATTGGATGCTGTGTGTATGCATAACCCCCCACACCCCCCCGTTGGTCGCCTGTAGGTATGCTTAACCCCACCCCCCATTGGTTACCTTTGTGTATGCATGACCCCCCACCTCCCCCGTTGATCGCCTGTGTGTATTCATGGCCCCTCAGAGCCCCTGTTGGTCGCCTGTGTGTATTCATGACCGCCCACCCCACGTTGGTCACCTGTGTGTATGCATGACCTCCCACCCCCCGCTGGTCACCTGTGTGTATGCATTACCCCCCCACCCCTCGAGTTGGTTGACTGTGTGTATGCATGACCCGCCACTCACCGTTGGTCGCCTGTGTGTAGGCATGACCCCCACATGCCCGTTGGTCACCTGTGTGTAAGCATGACCCCCCAACCCCGGGTGGTTGCCTGTGTGTATGCATGACCCCCACCTCCCCCCATTGGTTGCCTGTGTGTATGCATAACTCCCACCCCCCCATTGGTTGCCTGTGTGTATGCATGACCCCTCACCTCCCACCGTTGGTCACCTGTCTGTATGCATGACCCCCCCGGTTGGCCACCTGTGTGTATGGATGACCCCCCACCACCCTGTTGGTTGCCTGTGTTTATGCATGAACCCCCAAGCCCCGTTGGTTCCCTGTGCGTATGCATGAACCCCCACCCCCCGTCGGTCGCCTTTGTGTATGAACGACCCGCTACCCCCTGTTTGTTGTCTATGTGTATGCATGACTCCCGCTCCCCGTTGGTCGCCTGTGTGTATGCATAACACCCCACCCCGCTGTTGGTCGCCTGTGTGTATGAATGATCCCCCACACCCCCGTTGGTCATATGTGCGTATGCATGACCCCCCTCTCCCCATTGGTCACCTGCGTGTATGCATGACCCCCCCGCCCCCATTGGATGCTGTGTGAATGCATAACCCCCCACATCCCCCCGTTGGTCTCCTGTAGGTATGCTTAACCCCACCCCCCATTGGTTACCTTTGTGAATGCATGACCCCCCACCTCCCCCGTTGATCGCCTGTGTGTATGCATGACTCCCCACCCCCCATTGGTCACCTGTGTGTATGCATGGCCCCCTCACCCCCCGTTGGTCGCCTGTGTTTTTGCATGACCCCTCACCCCATTGGATGCGTGTGCGTATGCATGACACCCCACACCCCCCCGTTGGTCGCCTGTGTGTATGCATGACCCCCCCGTTGGTCGCTGTGTGTATGCATGACCCCCCACCCCTGTTGGTCGCCTGTGTGTATGCATGACCCCCACCCCATTGGATGCCTGTGCGTATGCATGACACCTCACACCCCCCTGTTGGTCGCCTGTGTGTATGCATGGCCTCCCACCCCCCCTGTTGGTCACCTGTGTGTATGCATGACCCCTCAGCCCAGCCCCTGTTGGTTGCCTGTGTGTATTCATGGCCCCTGAGACCCTGTTGGTCGCCTGTGTGTATTCATGACCGCGCCCCCATGTTGGCCACCTTTGTGTATGCATGACCTCCCACCCCCCGTTGGTCACCTGTGTGTATGCATGACCCCCCCACCCATCCAGTTCGTTGACTGTGTGTATGCATGAACCGCCACATGCCCGTTGGTCACTTGTGTGTAAGCATGACCCCCAACCCCCGTGGTTGCCAGTGTGTATGCATGAACCCTCACCGCCCCCCGTTGGTTGCCTGTGTGTATGCATAATTCCCACCCCCCGTTGGTTGCCTGTGTGTATGCATGACCCCGTCACCTCCCACCGTTGGTCACCTGTCTGTATGCATGACCCCCCCGGTTGGTCGCCTGTGTGTATGCATGACCCCCCCCACCACCCTGTTGGTTGCCTGTGTGTATGCATGAACCCCCAAGCCCCATTGGTTCCCTGTGCGTATGCATGACCCCCCAGCCCCCATCGGTCGCCTGTGTGTATGCATGACCCGCTACCTCCTGTTTGTTGCCTGTGTGTATGCATGACCCCCCCTCCCCCGTTGGTCGCCTGTGTGTATGCATAACACCCCACCCGCCGTTGGTCGCCTGTGCGTATGCATGACCCCCCACTCCCCATTGGTCACCTGCTTGTGTGCATGACCCCCACCCCCGTTGGATGCTGTGTGTATGCATAACCCCCCACGTCCCCCATTGGTCGCTTGTAGGTATGCTTAACCCCACCCCCATTGGTCACCTTTGTGTATGCATGACCCCCCACATCCCCCCGTTGATTGCCTGTGTGTGTGCATGACTCCCCACCCCCCTATCGGTCACCTGTGTGTATGCATGGCCCCCCCACCCCCCGTTGGTCGCCTGAGTGTATGCATGACCCCCCACCCCCGTTGGTCGCCTGTGTGTATACATGACCCCCACCCCATTGGATGCCTGTGCGTATTCATGACACCCCACACCCCCCCGTTGGTCGCCTGTGTGTATGCATGGCCTCCCACCCCGCGTTGGTCGCCTGTGTGTATGCATGACCCCCCGTTGGTCACTGTGTGTATGCAAGACCCCCCACCCCGTTGGTCGCCTGTGTGTATGCATGACCCCCACCCCATTGGATGCCTGTGCGTATGCATGACACCCCACACCCCCCGTTGCTCGCCTTTGTGTATGCATGGCCTCCCACCCCCCCCCTGTTGGTCACCTGTGTGTATGCATGACCCCTCAGCCCCTGTTGCTTGCCTGTGTGTATTCATGGCCCCTCAGCCCCTGTTGGTCGCCTGTGTGTATCCATGACTGCCCACCCCACGTTGGTCACCTGTGTGTATGAATGACCTCCCACCCCCCATTGGTCACCTGTGTGTATGCATGACCCCGCCACCCCTCCAGTTGGTTGACTGTGTGTATGCATGACTCGCCACTCACCGTTGGTCACCTGTGTGTAGGCATGACCTCCACATGCCCGTTGGTCACTTGTGTGTAAGCATGACCCCCCCAACCCCCGGTGGTTGCCAGTGTGTATGCATGACCCCCCACGTTCCCCCGTCGGTCGCCTTTGTGTATGCATGACCCGCTACCCCCTGTTTGTTGTCTATGTGTATGCATGACTCCCGCTCCCCGTTGGTCGCCTGTGTGTATGCATAACACCCCACCCCGCTGTTGGTCGCCTGTGTGTATGAATGATCCCCCACGCCCCCGTTGGTCATATGTGTGTATGCATGACCCTCCTCTCCCCATTGGTCACCTGCGTGTATGCATGACCCCCCCGGCCCCATTGGATGCTGTGTGTATGCATAATCCCCCACATCCCCCCGTTGGTCGCCTGTAGGTATGCTTAACCCCACCCCCCATTGGTTACCTTTGTGTATGCATGACCCCCCACCTCCCCCGTTGATCGCCTGTGTGTATTCATGGCCCCTCAGAGCCCCTGTTGGTCGCCTGTGTGTATTCATGACCGCCCACCCCACGTTGGTCACCTGTGTGTATGCATGACCTCCCACCCCCCGCTGGTCACCTGTGTGTATGCATTACCCCCCCGCCCCTCCAGTTGGTTGACTGTGTGTATGCATGACCCGCCACTCACCGTTGGTCGCCTGTGTGTAGGCATGACCCCCACATGCCCGTTGGTCATCTGTGTGTAAGCATGACCCCCCAACCCCGGGTGGTTGCCTGTGTGCATGCATGACCCCCACCTCCCCCCATTGGTTGCCTGTGTGTATGCATAACTCCCACCCCCCCCATTGGTTGCCTGTGTGTATGCATGACCCCTCACCTCCCACCGTTGGTCACCTGTCTGTATGCATGACCCCCCCGGTTGGCCACCTGTGTGTATGGATGACCCCCCACCACCCTGTTGGTTGCCTGTGTTTATGCATGAACCCCCAAGCCCCGTTGGTTCCCTGTGCGTATGCATGAACCCCTACCCCCCGTCGGTCGCCTTTGTGTATGAACGACCCGCTACCCCCTTTTTGTTGTCTATGTGTATGCATGACTCCCGCTCCCCGTTGGTCGCCTGTGTGTATGCATAACACCCCACCCCGCTGTTGGTCGCCTGTGTGTATGAATGATCCCCCACGCCCCCGTTGGTCATATGTGCGTATGCATGACCCCCCTCTCCCCATTGGTCACCTACGTGTATGCATGACCCCCCCGCCCCCATTGGATGCTGTGTGAATGCATAACCCCCCACATCCCCCCGTTGGTCGCCTGTAGGTATGCTTAACCCCACCCCCCATTGGTTACCTTTGTGTATGCATGACCCCCCACCTCCCCCGTTGATCGCCTGTGTGTATGCATGACTCCCCACCCCCCATTGGTCGCCTGTGTGTATGCATGGCCCCCTCACCCCCCGTTGGTCGCCTGTGTTTATGCATGACCCCCCACCCCATTGGATGCGTGTGCGTATGCATGACACCCCACACCCCCCCGTTGGTCGCCTGTGTGTATGCATGGCCTCCCACCCCCCCGCTGGTCGCCTGTGTGTATGCATGACCCCCCGTTGGTCGCTGTGTGTATGGATGGCCCCCCACCCCTATTGGTCGCATGTGTGTATGCATGACCCCCACCCCATTGGATGCCTGTGCGTATGCATGGCCTCCCACCCCCCCTGTTGGTCACCTGTGTGTATGCATGACCCCTCAGCCCCTGTTGGTTGCCTGTGTGTATTCATGGCCCCTCAGCCCCTGTTGGTCGCCTGTGTGTATTCATGACCGCCCACCCCATGTTGGTCACCTTTGTGTATGCATGACCTCCCACCCCCCGTTGGTCACCTGTGTGTATGCATGAGCCCCCACCCATCCAGTTTGTTGACTGTGTGTATGCATGACCCGCCACATGCCCGTTGGTCACTTGTGTGTAAGCATGACCCCCAACCCCCATGGTTGCCAGTGTGTATGCATGACCCCTCACCGCCCCCCGTTGGTTGCCTGTGTGTATGCATAACTCCCACCCCCCGTTGGTTGCCTGTGTGTATGCATGACCCCGTCACCTCCCACCGTTGGTCACCTGTCTGTATGCATGACCCCCCCGGTTGGTCGCCTGTGTGTATGCATGACCCCCCCCACCACCCTGTTGGTTGCCTGTGTGTATGCATGAACCCCCAAGCCCCATTGGTTCCCTGTGTGTATGCATGACCCCCCAGCCCCCGTCGGTCGCCTGTGTGTATGCATGACCCTCTACCTCGTGTTTGTTGCCTGTGTGTATGCATGACCCCCCCTCCCCCGTTGGTCGCCTGTGTGTATGCATAACACCCCACCCGCCGTTGGTCGCCTGTGTGTATGAATGATCCCCCACGCCCCCGTTGGTTGTTTGTGCGTATGCATGACCCCCCACTCCCCATTGGTCACCTGCTTGTGTGCATGACCCCCACCCCCGTTGGATGCTGTGTGTATGCATAACCCCCCAGGTCCCCCGATTGGTCGCTTGTAGGTATGCTTAACCCCACCCCCATTGGTCACCTTTGTGTATGCATGACCCCCCACCTCCCCCCGTTGATTGCCTGTGTGTGTGCATGACTCCCCACCCCCCTATCGGTCGCCTGTGTGTATGCATGGCCCCCCCACCCCCCGTTGGTCGCCTGTGTGTATGCATGACCCCCCACCCCCGTTGGTCGCCTGTGTGTTTACATGACCCCCACCCCATTGGTTGCCTGTGCGTATTCATGACACCCCACACCCCCCCGTTGGTCGCCTGTGTGTATGCATGGCCTCCCACCCCCCGTTGGTCGCTGTGTGTATGCAAGACCCCCCACCCCGTTGGTCGTCTGTGTGTATGCATGACCCCCACCCCATTGGATGCCTGTGCGTATGCATGACACCCCACACCCCCCGTTGGTCACCTTTGTGTATGCATGGCCTCCCACCCCCCCTGTTGGTCACCTGTGTGTATGCATGACCCCTCAGCCCCTGTTGGTTACCTGTGTGTATTCATGGCCCCTCAGCCCCTGTTGGTCGCCTGTGTGTATCCATGACTGCCCACCCCACTTTGGTCACCTGTGTGTATGAATGACTTCCCACCCCCCGTTGGTCACCTGTGTGTATGCATGACCCCGCCACCCCTCCAGTTGGTTGACTGTGTGTATGCATGACTCGCCACTCACCTTTGGTCACCTGTGTGTAGGCATGACCCCCACATGCCCGTTGGTCACCTGTGTGTAAGCATGACCCCCCAACCCCCAGTGGTTGCTAGTGTGTATGCATGACCCCCCACATTCCCCCGTTGGTTGCCTTTGTGTATGCATAACTCCCACCCCCCCTGTTGGTTGCCTGTGTGTATGCATGACCCCTCACCTCCCACCGTTGGTCACCTGTCTGTATGCATGACCGCCCCGGTTGGTCGCCTGTGTGTATGCATAACCCCCCACCACCCTGTTGGTTGCCTTTGTGTATTCATGGCCCCTCAGCCCCTGTTGGTCGCCTGTGTGTATTCCTGACCGCCCACCCCACATTGGTCACCTGTGTGTATGCATGACCTCCCACCCCCCGCTGGTCACATGTGTGTATGCATGACCCCCCCACCCCTCCAGTTGGTTGAATGTGTGTATGCATGACCCCCCACCTCCCCCCGTTGGTTGCCTGTGTGTATGCATAACTCCCACCCCCCCATTGGTTGCCTGTGTGTATGCATGACCCCTCACCTCCCACCGTTGGTCACCTGTCTGTATGCATGTCCCCCCCGGTGGCCACCTGTGTGTATGCATGAACCCCCAAGCCCCGTTGGTTCCCTGTGCGTATGCATGAACCCCCACCCCCGTCGGTCGTCTTTGTGTATGCACGACCCGCTACCCCCTGTTTGTTGTCTATGTGTATGCATGACTCCCCCTCCCCCGTTGGTCGCCTGTGTGTATGCATAACACCCCACCCCGCTGTTGGTCGCCTGTGTGTATGAATGATCACCCACGCCCCCGTTGGTCATATGTGCATATGCATGACCCCCCACTCCCCATTGGTCACCTGTCTGTATGCATGACCGCCCCGGTTGGTCGCCTGTGTGTATGCATAACCCCCCACCACCCTGTTGGTTGCCTTTGTGTATTCATGGCCCCTCAGCCCCTGTTGGTCGCCTGTGTGTATTCCTGACCGCCCACCCCACATTGGTCACCTGTGTGTATGCATGACCTCCCACCCCCCGCTGGTCACATGTGTGTATGCATGACCCCCCCACCCCTCCAGTTGGTTGAATGTGTGTATGCATGACCCCCCACCTCCCCCCGTTGGTTGCCTGTGTGTATGCATAACTCCCACCCCCCCATTGGTTGCCTGTGTGTATGCATGACCCCTCACCTCCCACCGTTGGTCACCTGTCTGTATGCATGTCCCCCCCGGTGGCCACCTGTGTGTATGCATGAACCCCCAAGCCCCGTTGGTTCCCTGTGCGTATGCATGAACCCCCACCCCCGTCGGTCGTCTTTGTGTATGCACGACCCGCTACCCCCTGTTTGTTGTCTATGTGTATGCATGACTCCCCCTCCCCCGTTGGTCGCCTGTGTGTATGCATAACACCCCACCCCGCTGTTGGTCGCCTGTGTGTATGAATGATCACCCACGCCCCCGTTGGTCATATGTGCATATGCATGACCCCCCACTCCCCATTGGTCACCTGGGTGTATGCATGACCCCCCCTCCCCCATTGGATGCTGTGTGTATGCATAACCCCCCACATCCCCCCGTTGGTCGCCTGTAGGTATGCTTAACCCCACCCCCCATTGGTCTCCTTTGTGTATGCATGGCCTCCCACCCCCGTTGGTGACCTGCGTGTATGCATGACCCCCCCACCCCTCCAGTGCGTTGACTGTGTGTATGCATGACCCACCACTCACCGTTGGTCGCCTGTGTGTAGGCATGACCCCCACATGTCCGTTGGTCACCTGTGTGTAAGCATGACCCCCCAACCCCCGGTGGTTGCCAGTGTGTATGCATGACCCCTCACCTCCCCCCATTGGTTGCCTGTGTGTATGCATAACTCCCACCCCCTGTTGGTTGCCTGTGTGTATGCATGACCCCGTCACCTCCCACCGTTGGCCACCTGTCTGTATGCATGACCCCCCCGGTTGGTCGCCTGTGTGTATGGATGACCCCCCACCACCCTGTTGGTTGCCTGTGTGTATGCATGAACCCCCAAGCCCCATTGGTTCCCTGTGCGTATGCATGACCCCCCACCCCCCGTCGGTCGCCTGTGTGTATGCATGACCCGCTACCCCGTGTTTGTTGCCTGTGTGTATGCATGACCCCACCTCCCCCGTTGGTCGCCTGTGTGTATGCATAACACCCCACCCCGCCGTTGGTCGCCTGTGTGTATGAATGATCCCCCACGCCCCCGTTGGTTGTTTGTGCACATGCATGACCCCCCACTCCCCATTGGTCACCTGCTTGTGTGCATGACCCCCCACCCCCGTTGGATGCTGTGTATATGCATAACCCCCCACACCCCCCCGTTGGTCAAATGTAGGTATGCTTAACCCCACCCCCATTGGTCACCTTTGTGTATTCATGACCCGCCACCTCCCCCCATTGATTGCTTGTGTGTGTGCATGACTCCCCACCCCCCTATTGGTCGCTTGTGTGTATGCATGGACCCCCCACGCCCCCGTTGGTCGCCTGTGTGTATGCATGACCCCCCACCCCCGTTGGTCGCCTGTGTGTATGCATGACCCCCACCCCATTCGATGCCTGTGCGTTTTCATGACACCCCACACCCCCCGTTGGTCGCCTGTGTGTATGCATGGCCTCCCACCCCCTGTTGGTCGCCTGTGTGTATGCATGACCCCCGTTGGTCGCTGTGTGTATGCAAGACCCCCCACCCCGTTGGTCGCCTGTGTGTATGCATGACCCCCACCCCATTGGATTCCTGTGCGTATGCATGACACCCCACACCGCCGTTGGTCGCCTTTGTGTATGCATGGCCTCCCACCCCCCACGTTGGTCGCCTGTGTGTATGCATGACCCCTCAGCCCCTGTTGGTCGCCTGTGTGTATTCATGACCGCCCACCCCGCCGTTGGTCGCCTGTGTGTATGAATGATCCCCCACGCCCCCGTTGGTTGTTTGTGCGTATGCTTGACCCCCCACTCCCCATTGGTCACCTGCTTGTGTGCATGACCCCCCACCCCTGTTGGATGCTGTGTGTCTGCATAACCCCCCACACCTCCCCGTTGGTCGCCTGTAGGTATGCTTAACCCCACCCCCATTGGTCACCTTTGTGTATGCATGACCCTTCAGCCCCTGTTGGTTGCCTGTGTGTGTGCATGACTCCCCACCCCCCTATTGGTCGCCTGTGTGTATGCATGGCTCCCCCCACCCCCTGTTGGTTGCCTGTGTGTATGCATGACCCCCCACCCCCGTTGGTCGCCTGTGTGTATGCATGACCCCCACCCCATTAGATGCCTGTGCGTATTCATGACACCCCACACCCCCCCGTTGGTCGACTGTGTGTATGCATGGCCTCCCACCCCCCATTGGTCGCCTCTGTGTATGCATGACCCCCCGTTGGTCGCTGTGTGTATGCAAGACCCCCCACCCCTGTTGGTCGCCTGTGTGTATGCATGACCCCCACCCCATTGGATGCATGTGCGTATGCATGACACCCCACACCCCCGTTGGTCACCTTTGTGTATGCATGGCCTCCCACCCCTCCCTGTTGGTCACCTGTGTGTATGCATGACCCTTCAGCCCCTGTTGGTTGCCTGTGTGTATTCATGGCCCCTCAGCTCCTGTTGGTCGCCTGTGTGTATTCATGACTGCCCACCCCACGTTGGTCACCTGTGTGTATGAATGACCTCCCACCCCCCGTTGGTCACCTGTGTGTATGCATGACCCCTCCAGTTGGTTGACTGTGTGTATGCATGACTCGCCACTCACCGTTGGTCACCTGTGTGTAGGCATGACCCCCACATGCCCGTTGGTCACCTGTGTGTAAGCATGACCCCCCCAACCCCCAGTGGTTGCCAGTGTGTATGCATGACCCCCCACATCCCCCCATTGGTTGCCTGTGTGTAGGCATAACTCCCACCCCCCCGTTGGTTGCCTGTGTGTATGCATGACCCCTCACCTCCCACCGTTGGTCACCTGTCTGTATGCATGACCCCCCGGGTTGGCCACCTGTGTGTATGCATGACACCCCCCCACCCTGTTGGTTGCCTGTTTGTATTCATGGCCCCTCAGCCCCTGTTGGTCGCCTGTGTGTATTCATGACCGCCCACCCCACGTTGGTCACCTGTGTGTATGCATGACCTCCCACCCCCCGCTGGTCACCTGTGTGTATGCATGACCCCCCCCACCCCTCCAGTTGGTTGACTGTGTGTATGCATGACCCGCCACTCACCATTGGTCGCCTGTGTGTAGGCATGACCCCCACATGCCCGTTGGTCACCTGTTTGTAAGCATGACCCCCCAACCCCCGTTGGTTGCCTGTGTGTATGCATGACCCCCACCTCCCCCGTTGGTTGCCTGTGTGTATGCATAGCTCCCACCCCCCCATTGGTTGCCTGTGTGTATGCATGACCCCTCACCTCCCACCGTTGGTCACCTGTCTGTATGCATGACCCCCCCGGTTGGCCACCTGTGTGTATGCATGACCCCCCACCACCCGGTTGGTTGCCTGTGTTTATGCATGAACCCCCAAGCCCCGTTGGTTCCCTGTGTGTATGCATGACCCCCCACCACCCTGTTTGTTGTCTATGTGTATGCATGACTCCCACTCCCCCGTTGGTCGCCTGTGTGTATGCATAACACCCCACCCCGCTGTTTGTCGCCTGTGTGTATGAATGATCCCCCACACCCCCGTTGGTCATATGTGCGTATGCATGACCCCCCACTCCCCATTGGTCACCTGCGTGTATGCATGACCCCCCCGCCCCCATTGGATGCTGTGTGTATGCATATCCCCCCACATCCCCCCGTTGGTCGCCTGTAGGTATGCTTAACCCCACCCCCCATTGGTCACCTTTGTGTATGCATGACCCCCTACCTCCCCCGTTGATCGCCTGTGTGTATGCATGACTCCCCACCCCCCATTGGTCGCCTGTGTGTATGCATGGCCCCCCCACCCCCCGTTGGTCGCCTGTGTGTATGCATGACCCCCCACCCCCGTTGGTCGCCTGTGTGGATGCAAGACCCCCACCCCATTGGATGCGTGTGCGTATGCATGACACCCCACACCCCTCATTGGTCACCTGTGTGTATGCATGGCCTCCCACCCCCCGCTGGTCGCCTGTGTGTATGCATGACCCCCCGTTGGTCGCTGTTTGTATGCATGACCCCCCACCCCCGTTGGTCGCCTTTGTGTATGCATGGCCCCCACCCCATTGGATGCCTGTGCATATGCCTGACACCCCACACACCCCCGTTGGTCGCCTGTGTGTATGCATGGCCTCCAACCCCCCCCGTTGGTCACCTGTGTGTATGCATGACTCCTCAGCCTCTGTTGGTCGCCTGTGTGTATTCATGACCGCCCACCCCACGTTGGTCACCTGTGTGTATGCATGACCTCCCACCCCCTGTTGGTCACCTATGTGTATGCATGAACCCCCCACCCCTCCAGTTCGTTGACTGTATGTATGCATGACCCGCCACTCACCGTTGGTCGCCTGTGTGTAGGCATGACCCCCACATGCCCGTTGGTCACCTGTGTGTAAGCATGACCCCAATTCACCCCGTTGGTTGCCTGTGTGTATGCATAACTCCCACCCCCCGTTGGTTGCCTGTGTCTATGCATGACCCCCCGGTTGGTCGCCTGTGTGTATGCATGACCCCCACCACCATGTTGGTTGCCTGTGTGTATGCATGAACCCCCAAGCCCCATTGGTTCCCTGTGCGTATGCATGACCGCCCACCCCACGTTGGTCACCTGTGTGTATGCATGACCTCCCAACCCCCGCTGGTAACCTGTGTGTATGCATGACCCCCCCACCCCTCCAGTTGGTTGACTGTGTGTATGCATGACCCGCCACTCACCATTGGTCGGCTGTGTGTAGGCATGACCCCCACATGCCCGTTGGTCACCTGTTTGTAAGCATGACCCCCCAACCCCCGTTGGTTGCCTGTGTGTATGCATGACCCCCACCTCCCCCGTTGGTTGCCTGTGTGTATGCATAGCTCCCACCCCCCCATTGGTTGCCTGTGTGTATGCATGACCCCTCACCTCCCACCGTTGGTCACCTGTCTGTATGCATGACCCCCCCGGTTGGCCACCTGTGTGTATGCATGACCCCCCATCACCCTGTTGGTTGCCTGTGTTTATGCATGAACCCCCAAGCCCCGTTGGTTCCCTGTGTAGATGCATGAACCCCCAGCCCCGTCGTTCGTCTTTGTGTATGCATGACCCGCTACCCCCTGGTTGCCTGTGTTTATGCATGAACCCCCAAGCCCCGTTGGTTCCCTGTGTGTATGCATGACCCCCCACCACCCTGTTTGTTGTCTATGTGTATGCATGACTCCCCCTCCCCCGTTGGTCACCTGTGTGTATGCATAACACCCCACCCCGCTGTTTGTCGCCTGTGTGTATGAATGATCCCCCATGCCCCCGTTGGTCATATGTGCGTATGCATGACCCCCCACTCCCCATTGGTCACCTGCGTGTATGCATGACCCCCCCGCCCCCATTGGATGCTGTGTGTATGCATAACCCCCCACATCCCCCCGTTGGTCGCCTGTAGGTATGCTTAACCCCACCCCCCATTGGTCACCTTTGTGTATGCATGACCCCCTACCTCCCCCGTTGATCGCCTGTGTGTATGCATGACTCCCCACCCCCCATTGGTCGCCTGTGTGTATGCATGGCCCCCGCACCCCCAGTTGGTCGCCTGTGTGTATGCATGACCCCCCATCCCCGTTGGTCGCCTGTGTGGATGCAAGACCCCCACCCCATTGGATGCGTGTGCGTATGCATGACACCCCACACCCCTCATTGGTCACCTGTGTGTATGCATGGCCTCCCACCCCCCCGCTGGTCGCCTGTGTGTATGCATGACCCCCCGTTGGTCGCTGTGTGTATGCATGACCCCCCACCCCCGTTGGTCGCCTGTGTGTATGCATGGCCCCCACCCCATTGGATGCCTGTGCATATGCCTGACACCCCACACACCCCCGTTGGTCGCCTGTGTGTATGCATGGCCTTCAACCCCCCGCCTGTTGGTCACCTGTGTGTATGCATGACCCCTCAGCCCCTGTTGGTCGCCTGTGTGTATTCATGACCGCCCACCCCACGTTGGTCACCTATGTGTATGCATGAACCCCCCACCCCTCCAGTTCGTTGACTGTATGTATGCATGACCCGCCACTCACCGTTGGTCGCCTGTGTGTAGGCATGACCCCCACATGCCCGTTGGCCACCTGTGTGTAAGCATGACCCCCCAATTCCCCCCGTTGGTTGCCTGTGTGTATGCATAACTCCCACCCCCCGTTGGTTGCCTGTGTCTATGCATGACCCCCCGGTTGGTCGCCTGTGTGTATGCATGACCCCCACCACCATGTTGGTTGCCTGTGTGTATGCATGAACCCCCAAGCCCCATTGGTTCCCTGTGCGTATGCATGACCGCCCACCCCACGTTGGTCACCTGTGTGTATGCATGACCTCCCAACCCCCGCTGGTAACCTGTGTGTATGCATAACCCCCCCACCCCTCCAGTTGGTTGACTGTGTGTATGCATGACCCGCCACTCACCATTGGTCGCCTGTGTGTAGGCATGACCCCCACATGCCCGTTGGTCACCTGTTTGTAAGCATGACCCCCCACCCCCCGTTGGTTGCCTGTGTGTATGCATGACCCCCACCTCCCCAGTTGGTTGCCTGTGTGTATGCATAGCTCCCACCCCCCCATTGGTTGCCTGTGTGTATGCATGACCCCTCACCTCCCACCGTTGGTCACCTGTCTGTATGCATGACCCCCCGGTTGGCCACCTGTGTGTATGCATGACCCCCCATCACCCTGTTGGTTGCCTGTGTTTATGCATGAACCCCCAAGCCCCGTTGGTTCCCTGTGTAGATGCATGAACCCCCAGCCCCGTCGTTCGTCTTTGTGTATGCACGACCCGCTACCCCCTGTTTGTTGTCTATGTGTATGCATGACTCCCCCTCCCCCGTTGGTCGCCTGTGTGTATGCATAACACCCCACCCCGCTGTTTGTCGCCTGTGTGTATGAGTGATCCCCCACACCCCCGTTGGTCATATGTGCGTATGCATGACCCCCCACTCCCCATTGGTCACCTGCGTGTATGCATGACCCCCCCGCCCCCATTGGATGCTGTGTGTATGCATAACCCCCCACATCCCCCCGTTGGTCGCCTGTAGGTATGCTTAACCCCACCCCCCATTGGTCACCTCTCTGTATGCATGACTCCCCACCTCCCCCGTTGATCGCCTGTGTGTATGCATGACTCCCCACCCCCATTGGTCGCCTGTGTGTATGCATGGCCCCCCACCCCCCGTTTGTTGCCTGTGTGTATGCATGACCCCCCACCCCCGTTGGTCGCCTGTGTAGATGCAAGACCCCCACCCCATTGGATGCGTGTGCGTATGCATGACACCCCACACCCCCCATTGGTCGCCTGTGTGTATGCATGGCCTCCCACCCCCCCGCTGGTCGCCTGTGTGTATGCATGACCCCCCGTTGGTCGCTGTGTGTATGCATGACCCCCCACCCCCGTTGGTTGCCTGTGTGTATGCATGACCCCCACCCCATTGGATGCCTGTGCATATGCCTGACACCCCACACACCCCCGTTGGTCGCCTCTGTGTATGCATGGCCTCCAACCCCCCCCTGTTGGTCACCTGTGTGTATGCATGACCCCTCAGCCCCTGTTGGTCGCCTGTATGTATTCATGACCGCCCACCCCACGTTGGTCACCTGTGTGTATGCATGAACCCCCACCCCTCCAGTTCGTTGACTGTATGTATGCATGACCCGCCACTCACCGTTGGTCGCCTGTGTGTAGGCATGACCCCCACATGCCCGTTGGTCACCTGTGTGTAAGCATGACCCCCCAACCCTCGGTGGTTGCCAGTGTGTATGCATGACCCCCCCCCAATTCCCCCCGTTGGTTGCCTGTGTGTATGCATAACTCCCACCCCCCGTTGGTTGCCTGTGTGTATGCATGACCCCCCGGTTGGTCGCCTGTGTGTATGCATGACCCCCACCACCATGTTGGTTGCCTGTGTGTATGCATGAACCCCCAAGCCCCATTGGTTCCCTGTGCGTATGCATGACCACCCACCCCCCGTCGGTCGCCTGTGTGTATGCATGACCCGCTACCCCCTGTTTGTTGCCTGTGTGTATGCATGACCCTCCCTCCCCCGTTGGTCGCCTGTGTGTATGCATAACACCCCACCCCGCCGTTGGTCGCCTGTGTGTATGAATGATCCCCCACGCCCCTGTTGGTTGTTTGTGCGTATGCATGACCCCCCACTCCCCATTGGTCGCCTGCTTGTGTGCATGACCCCCCACCCCCGTTGGATGCTGTGTGTATGCATAACCCCCCACATCCCCCCGTTGGTCGCCTGTAGGTATGCTTAACCCCACCCCCCATTGGTCACCTTTGTGTATGCATGACCCCCCACCTCCCCCCGTTGATTGCCTGTGTGTGTGCATGACTCCCCACCCCCCTATTGGTCGCCTGTGTGTATGTATGGCTCCCCCACCCCCCGTTGGTCGCCTGTGTGTATGCATGACCCCCCACCCCCGTTGGTCGCCTGTGTGTATGCATGACCCCTACCCCATTGGATGCCTGTGCGTATTCATGACACCCCACACCCCCCCGTTGGTCGCCTGTGTGTATGCATGGCCTCCCACCCCCCGTTGGTCGCCTGTGTTTATGCATGACCCCCCGTTGGTCGCTGTGTGTATGCATGACCCCCCGCCCCTCCTTTAGTCACCTGTGCGTATGCATGACCCCCCACCCCTGCATTGGTCACCTGTGCATATGCATGACCCCCTAGCCCCCGTTGGTCGCCTGTGTTTATGCATGACCCCCCACCCCCCATTGGCTGTCTGTGTGTATGCATGACCCCCCACCCCCATTGGTCGCCTGTGTGTATGCATGACTCCCCACCCCCCATTGGTCGCCTGTGTGTATGTATGGCCCCCCACCCCCATTGATCGCCTGTGTGTATGCATGACCCCCTACCCCCTTGTTGGTCGCCTGTGTGAATGCATGACCCCACTACTCCCTTGTTGGTCGCCTGTGTGTATGCATGACCCCTCAGCCCCTGTTGGTCGCCTGTATGTATTCATGACCGCCCACCCCACGTTGGTCACCTGTGTGTATGCATGAACCCCCACCCCTCCAGTTCGTTGACTGTATGTATGCATGACCCGCCACTCACCGTTGGTCGCCTGTGTGTAGGCATGACCCCCACATGCCCGTTGGTCACCTGTGTGTAAGCATGACCCCCCAACCCTCGGTGGTTGCCAGTGTGTATGCATGACCCCCCCCCAATTCCCCCCGTTGGTTGCCTGTGTGTATGCATAACTCCCACCCCCCGTTGGTTGCCTGTGTGTATGCATGACCCCCCGGTTGGTCGCCTGTGTGTATGCATGACCCCCACCACCATGTTGGTTGCCTGTGTGTATGCATGAACCCCCAAGCCCCATTGGTTCCCTGTGCGTATGCATGACCACCCACCCCCCGTCGGTCGCCTGTGTGTATGCATGACCCGCTACCCCCTGTTTGTTGCCTGTGTGTATGCATGACCCTCCCTCCCCCGTTGGTCGCCTGTGTGTATGCATAACACCCCACCCCGCCGTTGGTCGCCTGTGTGTATGAATGATCCCCCACGCCCCTGTTGGTTGTTTGTGCGTATGCATGACCCCCCACTCCCCATTGGTCGCCTGCTTGTGTGCATGACCCCCCACCCCCGTTGGATGCTGTGTGTATGCATAACCCCCCACATCCCCCCGTTGGTCGCCTGTAGGTATGCTTAACCCCACCCCCCATTGGTCACCTTTGTGTATGCATGACCCCCCACCTCCCCCCGTTGATTGCCTGTGTGTGTGCATGACTCCCCACCCCCCTATTGGTCGCCTGTGTGTATGTATGGCTCCCCCACCCCCCGTTGGTCGCCTGTGTGTATGCATGACCCCCCACCCCCGTTGGTCGCCTGTGTGTATGCATGACCCCTACCCCATTGGATGCCTGTGCGTATTCATGACACCCCACACCCCCCCGTTGGTCGCCTGTGTGTATGCATGGCCTCCCACCCCCCGTTGGTCGCCTGTGTTTATGCATGACCCCCCGTTGGTCGCTGTGTGTATGCATGACCCCCCGCCCCTCCTTTAGTCACCTGTGCGTATGCATGACCCCCCACCCCTGCATTGGTCACCTGTGCATATGCATGACCCCCTAGCCCCCGTTGGTCGCCTGTGTTTATGCATGACCCCCCACCCCCCATTGGCTGTCTGTGTGTATGCATGACCCCCCACCCCCATTGGTCGCCTGTGTGTATGCATGACTCCCCACCCCCCATTGGTCGCCTGTGTGTATGTATGGCCCCCCACCCCCATTGATCGCCTGTGTGTATGCATGACCCCCTACCCCCTTGTTGGTCGCCTGTGTGAATGCATGACCCCACTACTCCCTTGTTGGTCGCCTGTGTGTATGCATGACCCCCCTACCCCCTTGTTGGTCGCTTGTGTGTATGCATGACCCCCCCAACCCCTTGTTGGTCGCCTGTGTGTATGCATGACGCCCACCCCCGTTGGATGCCTGTGCGTATGCATGACACCCCACACCCCCCCGTTGGTCGCCTGTGTGTATGCATGGCCTCCCACCCCCCGTTGGTCGCCTGTGTGTATACACGACCCCCCGTTGGTCGCCTGTGTGCATGCATGACCCCCTAGCCCCCATTGGTCGCCTGTGTTTATGCATGACCCCCAACCCCCGTTGGCTGTCTTTGTGTATGCATGACCCCCCACCCCCATTGGTCGCCTGTGTGTATGCATGGCCCCCCACCCACCATTGGTCGCCTGTGTGTATGCATGACTTCCCACCCCCTCTTTAGTCACCTGTGCGTATGCATGACCCCCACCCCTGCATTGGTCGCCTGTGTGTATGCATGACACCCCACCCCCCAGTTGGTCACCTGGGTGTATGCATGACCCCCCCGTTGGTCACCTGTGTGTATGCATGGCCCCCCAAACACCCTGTTGATCGCCAGTATCCCCCCTTGTTTTGTCCCTGTAACTGTCTGGTGCTGCCGACCTTAACTAGAGACTAGCACCACGTTGACACCTGTTGATCTGAACCAATGTATTAGTATGTGTCTGCCACCTTGTACTATGGGACTGGCACCATGCTGTTGCATATAGATATCAACCAGGCATTAATGGCCGGCACCATATACTTGCCCACCAATCTTCTGTATATATTGTAAATAAAGCACTTAATGTAACTGTACCGTATCCGTATTCTTAAGTCATAGCGCCTTGATACCGCAGGGTTATGGTGCGCTCTATAAATGTCAAAATAAAAAATTAAAATACAATATAAGGGAGTCTATGTTTATTCTGCCTGCAGGTTCTTCCCTTACAGGGCTGTTGACAATTGGATTATACTGGCGACAATACCCTGTTTATTGGTGGGGGCTAAGCAGGGGATTCTCCCCATATTGCTATTGGCCCCACAATGCACTGTACCTGAATGCAACCAGCTTCCTCTGTCGCACTGAAGAAGGGGCGACCTTCCTTATGCAGAATTTCTCAAACTACAGCAAATTGTTGTGCTTCTGAACGATTTGACAAACATGCTACTGACCTTCCAACCAGTTTTATTGAATGAGTCTACAAGAAACATGATGGCCCTTATTCACAAAGTGTTTTCAATGGGATTGCCCCATTACATTAGGTGCAACATCCAAGACAGGACTTATCTTCTAGAACACCAAAAACAAAACATCAAATTGCATTTGTCTAATTACTGAATAAAACTCAGAAACAAACAGAGATTCTTTCCACACCAAAAACTAAGATTGCAATACTCTCCAGTCCGGCACAGATTAACAGCAATACCTGCCTGAAAAACCAAAGATAAGATACAGGCTTCAAAATATCATGAGAAAATGTTTCCTGACACCTAGTCACATCATCTCAAAGGAGCTGATTTTTACAAATGTGGGTCTTGCATTATCAGTTACAACACATTCAATCATTTAAAAACATCAACCTGCCTAATCTATATGCCTTCAGATGGATATTTGAGAGGTTGTCCATTGGGAACACAGTTACAAAATGTAAAATATGAATTTAGAACAATAAAAAAGAATGACCGTTAATATCCAGTGTCTTCCCATATGAACATCATGCACGCCAACGAACCAAGATTGGACATCAAGTTTTTTGTAATAGAAAAAGTGGATCCACCCACCAGGGGGAAGGGTGAGTAATCTCCAACTGTTAATGCAGCGGTGTGAAGTGTTCTGCATCAAGAAAATAGGCACAGCCATTCTTGCCTCGGTACAGAAAGATATAATAACAACAAAATTGAGCAAGGTCATGGTGGTCCAACCGGTGATTAGAACTTACTGCATTTGACAGTTAAAAGAATCTAGAATGACACTATTATTTGATTAAACACTGCAGTTGCTATTTAATGTATGTGCAGTGAATGTAGTGGTACATATACATACTAGGTCATAGGATATTCAACTTCAAACGTATACATGGTATAGTACATGGGTGTATAAAATCAAATAAACAATATTTGAGGCTTGAATTTCAACAATTGCATTCTCTAGGTCTACTATATTAGAAGACATGAGACATCACTGTTTGCAACAACAAAACAAAACAAGTCAACACAACAGTGTCATCTAATAGCTCCACTGTCTACAGACTGCGATGCTGCGATCTCCATGACCATCAAAGCAACCAGAGGCACGGACACTGCACTCCTAAACACCCATGAAGATCTGCTCCATAATCTTGACTCTAGCTATCCCACTGTCCTCATTATCCTCAACCTTTCCTCTGCATTCCACACAGTCAACCACAACATCCTGCTTACTCTTCTTCATGAGACCCTGGGCATCACAGATCTGGCTCTGCCGTGGCTGACCTCTTTCCCCCTGGACCAACCTTCCCATGTTCAGCTTGGGTCTTTTCTCTCCACCACCTCTCCCTACACACGTGGTGTTCCCCTGGGCTCTATCCTCCCCCCTGACTCTTCAATGTCTATCTGGCTCCTTTGGCCCACCTGATCTCTTTCTTTTCCTCTAACTTTCAGTGTTAAAGCAGATGACACTCGGCTCTCTTTCAGGCTACACTCAGCGTCCTCCTCATCGCTCATCCCTGACAGTCTATCTTCTATATAGGCATAGTGTTCCTCTAATGATCTCTGCTTTAATGCCAGTGAGACTGGGATCCTTCTAATTGAAACACTTGTGTATAGGCGTGTTATAAATGCTATATTATATCATATCATATCATAATTGGCACCCCTGCTCCCGCTTTTCTTCTCTCTCTCTCTGGCCGCCCTCCTATAACTCTCTACCCTCATGGTCATCTTTGACACCACCCTCTCCTTCTCTCCACACATCACAGACCTTGCCAAGAAGGCCCATTTCCAGCTGTACCTCATGAGGTATTCTCCCTTTACTCACCTGCTCCCAGAAGCTCACTGTCTCCGGAACCCTGGTTCTCTCTAGGCTGGACTACTGCAACAGCCTCTTTCTCAATCTGCCTAACTCTACTCTTCACCCTCTTCAACTAATCCAGAACAGGGCTGCAAGACTTATGCTTGGCCTTAAGCTCAGGGACTGCATCTCTCTCACCCTGAAATCCCTCCACTGACTTCCTGTGGCTTCAAGGATCAAGTTTAAGACCCTCTGCATCATTCACAAGGCTTTCTGGAGCTATGGCCCTCACTACATTCAACTCTCTCTTCCGAAGTACCTTCCTTCTAGATCCCTCCACTCGTCTACTTCTAATACACTGCGGGTGAGTTGCTTCTCCAAGCAGAGAATGGGGGTTCGACCTCTCCTCTCCAAGTGCCTCCCTCTGGAATGGCCTCCCTGCCTCTCTCCGCCTTGAGCCAGATCTCCTTAAGTTCCATAAGATCCTCAAGCCCTTCCGTTTCTCCTCTTCTATCTCGCTCCCTCTCCACTGCTAACCTTCCCTTGCTCCTGCTCCGTCTACTGACTGGCTGTTTGGTGTCCTCTAAGTCTTACAGGACACCAGGCCCCCCCTGACCAGTCCCCCAGCGCTTGCCGCCTGCCTAACCTTGCACTACCGGGCTGGAATTGCCCCCTATAATCCCAGCCTACCTTGGACTTAACTCAGGGCTCTGCTGCTCTGGGTCCACTTCAGCCTGTACTCTCTCCCATGCACTTCGTGTTGCACACTTGCACAGTCTAAATAACACTAGGCCTAGTAAGATTGTTTGTCTTGTCCTTGCTTTGTTCCCTGTCCCTTGCCTCGTTGCACCTTGAACCACTTGTGTATATGCACATAATAAATAGCAAATCAATTAAGTCACCAATTACAGGGTGCAACAATCTTTCCATCTCCATAGACTTTTGGGAATGAGGCTGCATTACGTAAAGCCTAGCTCCACAGCATCCATGTTGACCACCTTCAATTCCTCCCAGTAGGAAAGGTGTACATCGAGCATGCGCAGATCTATTGTTCACCATCCACCCATCACCTGCAAATATGGTTCGAATTAACTATGCGTTACACTTAAAAATAATGTATACGTTTCTCATCTTCGCCTCCCCTTGCGTGCCTGTAGGAGCAGTTTATAACAGCCTGATACTGAGGTAAATTTAAATGATGTCACTCTCTGAAAAATACCAGTGTTGCAGTATAACTGCTAGATTTAAGTTCATTTTCATCATCAAGCTGTGGCTGGCCTTTGCTCAGTTTGTTTGATCATGTTCTGGTAGGGGGATATGCGTACGTGTATGGCAATTTTAATGCTGACTACTGAAGGATAATTTCTACTTGGGGCAGTAGGCTTTTTTCATCAGAAAACATCAATAAATTAATAATGTACATGGTGTCACTGTGTAGTGTGTAGGAATGATGACAGCATCAAGATGGCCAAGCTGGTCATAAAACCTTCAATATCTCTGTGATGTATGGACAGAATTATATTTTCAGGCCTAAAATGAATTGGCTCTAACAATACTTACTTAGTGTATCAAAACCGTCTATATTCGTATTATCAACCATCATTTGTACTTTTAATTCGATGTTCCACCAGAAATAAAACCTTTATACAATTGGAGCAATTGCTGATTTATTTGAACTTCTGAAATGGATTGAACGGTTGAAATTGACAACCTTCAATTAACATAAATAACAAACCAGGCTCTGGGGTAGCCACTCTGCTATTGATGGCCCTCCAACCTGCCTTGACCCACTAGGACCTCACCCCCTACACATTGCAGGCAATATTGCTCTTCTTAACACCCGATATAGCCACATTGCTTCCCACTGCAAACCACCTGCCCCTAATCGAATCCCACTCACAACCAGCCAACAGTAACTACAGATGATACTAGGAAACTACAATAATGAAGTGACCCACAAACCAAGCAACCACTGAGGAAACAACAAAGTTGACAAAATTCCATATGCTGTCACATGAAGTCTAACGCCTCTCTGATCCAATAAAATATACACCAAAAACCAGCCAAAGAACCTAAAGAAAGAAAAGGAAAGCAGAAAAACAGAATAAGTGGGAGCCTCACATCGACAACTACCACACCTTGTACTAAGAAACAAGACCTCACAAATAAAAAGAAAACCTCAGACTGCCAGGAAGGAATTCACAACTGTGAACTACAACAACACATCCAGGCACGGAATAGAAAACACAAGGAGCGACACAGGGAAAACCGAAGGAGTGACACAGGGAAAACCTCAAATCAGCAAAGACCACTTGGGCACAACACCAAAGAACACACTACTTACTATACAATATGAAACCTCAGACTCACAAGAAGACATTCACAACTGTGAGATACTCCAGCCATCCAAGTATTCAAAGGAAAACCACCAGAAGACAGAGAAGCACAGAATATAGGATGTCAGAGGCGAGGGTGAGAAACCACAGAAAAAGGATACGCAAAATGGAACCAAACCGGGTGACCACCCCAGGAAACATTAACACAGCAATGGAACGCATGACCATGATGCCGACTGTAATAAGAGCCACCACGAAAAAAAAGCCAAAAATCACCCTACCTAACAGCCTACCTCTCAACAGACCCTTACCAGAGCAGCAATCTGCAACCAGAAACAGACACATAAGTAGGATACTGAGAATCCAAAGGAAAGGCCAAAAACACACAGAAGGAGAACAATGGGAAACAACACCACCACTCCATACATTACAAAAAGCCAAGGGGACCATCGACAACCTCAACCTGAAACAGAAGAGGACCCAGAGAAGACATCAACCCAATATGAAACCTAGCCACCCTACTTAATGACGAAACAGACCCAACAGGACACCCAGAGGATTATAATGAGCATCGCCAACAAGATCACCAGAAGACACAAGCAAGAAGAAAACAGGACACAATAAAGAAATAAATACACTACAACCTAATCAACATCAGATCTATGTCCAAACACACAACAGAGATCTACGACCTATGTTGGGACGGGGGAATAGACATCCTATTCATGACAGAAACCTGGCTAGCTGAAAACTACAAAGGCATAGTGCACAGCTGTCTGCCTGACAATTTCAAAAGCATAGTGTGAGGGGTCAGAAATGAGAGTTGGACATAAAGTTGCAATGTTCCGTGCGCGGGTATATCCTAAAAAATTGATCTCTCATTCCTGCAAAAGAGCAAGATTCACCCCACGTGAGACTCTGTTCCAAACTAGTCACAACACTAAACAAGACAAGCTGGTCTGTGTGCTGACTTTCAGCCCAGACACAGGCCCTCATTACAACTGAGGTGCTAAGTGCACCAACTTTACCACCATAGTGTAAACTACGTTTACACCATGGTGGATGGCGGATTTACCGCCCCATTACAAGGTGAGTGGGGCAGTAAATCCCCATTTCCCATTTTCCCTTCCCCATTCCCATTTTTGCCCCATAGGGCATAATGGGAGTGGGGAAGGCGCTAATTACGGCACCGTAAATTACGGTGCCGTAATTAGCACCAAGGTGCCTTAGCACCATGGAACTTAACGCCTGCAAAAAGCAGGCGTTAAGGTGGGAATCAGGCATTAAGGGTTAACGGTGGCGTTAACCCTTAACGCCTGAGTTGTAAGGAGGGCCACATTCTCAGTTAAAAAGTTGATTTACAAGTTTTGGCCATAGTGCAACTTAATTTACCAAACAAACCTCCTCCGATGGTTTCATTAAAACATCAGAAAAATCTGAGGAACCAGTTAGTACATGTGAAAGCCAAAGTCAACAGGTCATCTACCACAAGTTGGGACCTCTAAGCACTCACAGGACACTTTCTGTGTGGGCTCTGCTCTATTTGGAAATTCTGTAAAAAGATAAAATTATTCGAGATAGCCGGCAAACAATGGTAACTCGGTCAGCATACTAACTGTAAAACGCTGTGGGCAATATATTGCATTGAATGCCCATGCAGCCTTAGGTACGTCAGTAAAACAACACAAACCATACATACTACAATTACTGAACACTGTTCCCACATCAGAAGCAGAAAAGCCACAGCCCCCATGGTATGTAAGGTCATTGAACTCCGCCATTCAGCCGATGACATTACCTGGTGGGTTCTTGATACTGTGACGAATGCCTCAAATCCACATACTTTACTAGCCACAAAAGAAGCTAGATGGATATTCAGGCTGAACAGTATTGAACATGGCCTGAATGATGCAATGCCCGTCTGGTAACATTTTGCATTACTATTACTTTTGACTGACTTGACTTTTGCTCCAAATTGTCCCTTTTACAGCCAGCTACCCCCATTTGTTTGCCTCCCCTTATGATCTCTCTCAGTTCGATTTGGACATGGCTCTGGATCAGCTGGTGACATCTCGACTCATTGGGCCTCATTACGACCCTGGCGGATTGGGTTAAACAGCGCCGTAAAAGGTGATGGCGCCGTTCAACCCGTTCCGCCACATTAAGAGGTCCCCTCGTGGGACAGGTTAAGCACGCCTGGGAAAACCAGGTATGCTTACCGGGTCCCGCGAGGGGAAGAGCGAGCAAACAACGGGCCATCTCGTTATGGCCCGTTGTTTGCTCCCTCTCCCATTCCCATTCAGCCCTCTGGGGGCTGAAATGGGAATGGGGAAGGACTGTGTCCGGGTCCTTGAGGGAGGAATTACCGGGCCATCCAAACTCGGAATGGCCCGGTAAGTCCTCATTCCGAGGACCCAGACACGGATGCGATTTCGGCGGCAGCCATGCCGCCAATAGCGGCATGGCTACCGGCCGAACTCGTAATAAGGGCATGCCATGTGCTCCTCACTGTAAAGCAGCAGCCATCACAGTCCGCTTTCTTGTTCCAGTTGTGCGCTCAGCAGCGCCCGGTTAGTCCTTCCTTTAGGTCTACCTATATTTATGGCCACATCGTTCAGGTGCTGGCAGGACCCTCCTCCCCCAGCATATGGTGGCGCTTGATTTATCTGGATCACAGGTGAGTGTGACCTTATACCTCTGTGGATGGATGCGGTTTGCAATTATTTCTTGTGACGTGTTTATACTGTTGATACACGCGGTGGGACCCAATAGTCTCAGTGCCGATGTGCCCCTGCTGAGTTGCATCCCTTCATTTTCATTTTCTTTTTCAGTCCTCATGTAGCAGGACTTTGTGAGAAATTAACACCCAAGGACGCATGATCATTTTCAGCGTGCACCGATCAGGTCCGCTCCGCCCGCTTCGGTTGGTCTGCCTACGGGCCAGCTGACATCAGCTTTGGTACTCCGTTGATCGCGTGTGGAACTTCTCGCGCACCCCTGAAATAGACGCGCACAGGCCAATCGCGTGTGAAACGTCTCGCGCACCTCTGAAATACACGCACCCAGGCCATTTGCGTGTAAAACTTCTCGCGCACCCCTGAAATACACGCACACGCTCCCCCAGGCCCGATCGCGTGTGGAACTTCTCGCGCACCCCTGAAATACACGCACCCAGGCCATTCACGTGTAAATCTTCTCGCGCACCCCTGAAATACACGCACACGCTCCCCCAGGCCCGATCGCGTGTGGAACTTCTCGCGCACCCCCGAAATACACGCACACGCTATTATTCACACAGCGGGTGTCCGTGTTTGTCGTGTACCCCTTTGCACGTCATTTGTCCAAGAGGGCCCAGTATGGGACATTCATCAGAGCTGTATATAGGTGCTTTATGTTAGCGCACAATTTGGCGCACATTTTTTTCCTGCGCAGGGATGCTACCGCCTGGGTTTCGTGTGGCGGACATGTATGGGCCTGTGCGCGTCTTTGGCCGTGCGCTGTTTTTCTCTATTCGGTTCTATGAATATGTGTTGTAGGCGAGCGTGTGGGCGTTCCGCGCACTTGCCTCCTGTACTTCCCCCGTGACGCCCACATTTTCACGAGTTGTTCCCCATTCTGCGTGTAACGCCCTGTGTTACGCCTACTTTTGTTATGTGCGCCGCGCTATGTGCAAATTCGCTGTGGCCTTATCGCACGGAATTCGATGACCTGTGCGCCAGCGTGCGCCAGCGTGCGCCGCGCACTTTTTCAGCGCACATCACACATTTTGCTCGTGCATGGACTTCCATGAATAGATGTGCGCTGTTTTCTATGCGATAATCGCACTTGCACTGCGATTTTCGCTATTTCACTGCGAATCGCACGTTTTCGCACGCGTGCGCCGTTTTTTCAGCGCACATTCATTCCATGAATCGGCCTGTTACTGTTTTACTTTCTGTCCTGTATGTCCTTGATTGTTCTTTGCATAAAATAAATCATTCAATTTTAGATTCTATTGTACTAATTTGCCTTTGATTGCCTGAATCCCTTAAATAATGTGATTTATTGACATTGCTGCATGACCAAGATGCCTAAATACTGGCGATTCATTCATTTTAAATAAGTTTGTATGGGAACAAACCTACTTTTTGTGTATATGTTTTCAACATCAGACATCTTTATTAAAAGAAATGGGCTGGATAAAGCCCTTCCTGTCCCTATCCTAAAGAGAGTTTCCCTTCCTAGGAAACTAAAACTAAAGATCAGTCAATAGCCCTCATTAGGAATTTGCTGGTAACCTGCTGGTGCTACCGGCGGGTTACAAGCAAACTCCTCTTACCCTTACCGGTGCCCGATATGCCTGTGTTGCACATAGGACTCCATGGAATGGGAACCACCATTGTTAACGGTGCTGGTGCTTCACTGATTTTCTTGCTGGTAGGCGGCCTGAACTCCCTTTAGTGAACTTCACATACCGGCAGACTGAGAGTAATCCGGCCCGGATAAAATGCTAGAGCCGGTGTGAAAGAAGACCGGTGGGGGGTGTCTGTACTTCTGCTCTCTATATGGTAGAAGAGAGGCACAGAGGACCCCAGCCAAGATTCTCTATTACGGTAGCAATGGACGATCAATCAAGGCATAGCTTCTCAGGAGGTGATGCAGGCTGGTTCTTAAGTACAGTGTAGTCCCCAAGCCCCCACAAAGGAATGTCCACACACTGTATTGGTTAGAACACAGTCTTTATATAATCAATATTCAAGGTTATGTACACTTATCATGATAACTCACTTTGTACTCAGGAAAATCAACAATGGCAAATATATACAATTCTAAAGTGGTACCACCCTTTGTATTAGATCTCATTAAAGTGCATGAATAATACTGTAACAATGTCACACAGATCAATAGAGTGAAACCAGCAATAGAGAGAGGAGAGAAAATAAGATGGTTGAGCAATAGGCAGAATACTGGCCCCTATCACTAGACACAGTTCTGTGTGGAGATCCCCCCACCTGGGCAACCTGTAAAATAAAGGTATAGCACAAGCCCAGTCCATATATTGTTCTGCAAGTCTTATTCCCTCCTATAATGTTTTTACCCCCCCAATGTACCTGGTGGAGTCAAGTTCTTTGAAGAGGCGTCGATAGATCCTTCTTGAGCGACCCCCTTTCAAGCGGGAGTCACGGATCGTCGAGAAACGTCGAGAAACTCGGCGTTCGGCGACGGGGAATCGACGACCCTTCTTGAATGCCTTCCCTTTCAAGCGGGAGACACGGGGCGTCGAACGTCCGTCGACAAACAGGGTAGAACGGCGTCGGTGAGGCGGCAGCTTCGTCCGAGCGGTGCTCGTCGGCGTCGGAGCGTCGGCGTCCTGCAAGGCAGAGGTGTGCGGGGCACCTCGGTGACAATAGTTCTAGACCGCAAAGATTGTGGAGACGGAGGCCCAGCAAGGGCGTCGAGTCGTTCGAGTCTTTGTGGTCTTCGGGTGGCAGGAAACCCACCGGCAGGTTTCTCCTCGGCGCGTTGGTCGTCCTCGACTTTCTCCGGCCGGATAAAGCGATTGACGGTGCGGACGAGGTAGTCCTTTGATTCGAATTTTCTTAGGCAAGGAGCGGACGGCTCCGGTCGTCGACGGCGCGGCGTCAAGTGGTTCCCACGGCTGGGCAACACAACTTCGACGGGCCTCCAGCAGTTACACAAACCTGCGAACCCTGGTCGACGGCGATGGACTTCGACGGCGGCGATGTCCGGGTACTTCTCTTCGATCTCCTCGGCGGTCCCGTCTCGGGTCGACAGCCTTTCGAGGGTCTGTCTTCCAGGGCGCTTCGGCGAAGATGGAGCGGTGCTCGATGGTCCCTCGGAGCACGGGAAGAGGGCGCCTTACCAGGTCCTCTCTCGGGTCAGCCTTCGACGATTTCGGCAGCCTTCGGATCGGTCGAAGCAAATGCCACAGCAAGTCTTCTTCTTCCAGCTGGATGTCGAGGATCAGCAGTTTCAGTTACTCTTAGAGTGGAGACTCTGCTCCAGAATGCTTCTGAACGTTCCTGAACGTTCCTGAACAACTACCAGTGGTGAGAGGTCCCCAGATATACTATTCTGCCTCTCATCCACACTGCTGGCACACACTCAGCAGCCAATCATACAGAAGGGCATTCATGCAGTCAGTCAGCCAATCAGGCACACAGTGCATTCAGGCCACACTCCTCCCTTTCAGACACTCACAACAAGGAATGTGGATTGGGACAAGTACCCAGCCATTCAACACTACACACTGCATTCAGGCCAGTTTCGGGCAGGGCTGTCTCAGTCTTTGTCTCTCATGCCAGAAACCAGACAACCACAACAAGGAGTGTATATTGGTCACACACTCCATTCACCCAGGTCCCACCCAAAGGAGGTACCCACAACATACAGTCACTGGGAAGGCTCCAGTCAGTCTAGCTGGGCCTTCACAACAACACCATATATGGAACTTCCAGCCAACAGCCAGTCAGGGGGAAGGGACAGAGTCAGGGCTTCCCAGGACTTTGGGAAAACAAGATAACCGGCAATAGAAAGCAAGAGGCCACAGGGGCCATCTTGTTTTCTATCAGCAATCAACTGATCCCAATGGCAGGGCCTGGGTATCCCAAAATGGAGGACACCCAGAGCACCTGTCAAATTCAGCATAGAGCTGCCACCAGCCCATACCCTTCTCTGGGGGCCACCCATAGGTGCCCAAAAACATACACTAGGGGTACAGGGTTGTACCCCTACCCATGGGTGCCATAAGGGTATCCCAGGGGTCTGTTCACCAAACCAAAAGAGAGAGCTGCACTGTCAGGAGTCCCACATGGACTCCTGGGCAGAAAACATGACAGAACACACGATAAAAAGCAGTAAAGGACAAGGATTCAGAGGCCCTGTCCCTCTGATGCATTTCCAGCATCACAGCCGGTAGTACCGGCTGTTTTACTGGCATTGTGTCTAGGCTGGATCACTCGTAATGACCTCCATATGTGTTGTCATCAAAATTATGCAAACTGTCCATGTGCCCAAAATGTATCTGACCCTCAGACTAGAAATGAACACTTAAAGTTGTAGGCTAACTGTCTCTGTGTTTGATTTAGCAAAAAAGTGTGCAAAAAACAAATATGAAAATTCAACAAACAACACTTGAATCCAGAAGGTGGTTGCCTTCCCCTGGACTATTTCTGATAGGATAGCAAAAGTGTCATTTTCAGACAATTATTCCTTAAGAGTAGCAAACATTTCTTTCTCACGCAACACTTTATTGAGGATGGCGAAAAGTATCTTTTCAAGCAATAATTCCATAACAGTAATACAAATGTATTTTGAAGAATAGCAAAAGTGTCTCCTTTACATCACTTTTAGAGTGATCTCCTGGTACACTCTTCTTTAGTTCCCTGGTGTACTCTCCTGCCAGGTATCTTTTCTACCTAAAGCTCACTGCCTGATGTGCTTCTTTAACCAGGACTTCTTACAATGTTCTCTTTCAGCATAACACACCTGTACCACTGTACTGTTTATGCTTCATTGACTTTAGATACTACTTGTTCCAACTTCCTTCATATTGACATTTCATATTTGGAAACTTGTTCAAGTTCTGTCTGTTAACGTCCAAGCACTGCCTGCCTGGTGCCTTCCTGGTTGCTGCTCTTTTTCCCTACTTAAGGAGCCCTCCAGCCTCTTTTCCGTTGCAGGTGGGGAGCAGGTGAAAGTGGATCTAGGTCACCTGGCCTAAGCACCGCCTACCTTCTTAGCCCTGCTCTTCCTTCCTGCTCTTAACTCTTATATCAAGGGTGTCTCTCGCCCGGGTGTCCGAAGGGAAGGGCAGTCGAAGAATAGGGCAATTTATGTTTGGAATTATTCAGATCAGGAAGATCCAGGGCCCAAACCCCTGCTCAGACAGCAGGTAAGCATGCACCAACATGTGTTTACTCTCTCTGTCCCCTCTGGCCATCCGCACCCCTCTGGTCCCCCCGTAATGTTCCCTTGTGCCCCTCCCCCTTCTCGCACACAGGTGTTGCCAGTTTTGCTTGATTTCTCTTCCCTGCTCCTCTTCCTAAACCCCTCCAGCCTACTTCTTCAGGAGTCTGTCCTGATAAATTCAGGTTTCACCATCACCATCTTGTGGCCAATGCTGGATTTGACTTTTATGGACTTCATTGTCTCACGGTGCGTCACCCTTTCTCATGGTGGCCCTGAATCATGCTGTTCCCATCTTCATCGTGTATCCAAACTTGCAAACTATGTATTACTACTGACTTCTGCAATTGTATTCGCTCTCCTTTTTGCTTCTCCACTCTTTTTGACTGCTTACTCTCTGTTCTCTCCTCCTTCCCCTTTCTCCCTTTTCCTATCTCCTCCCCTCCCCCCTTACTTTCTTCTATGCACTTACTCTATCAGAACTGTCCCTGCCCCTAGTATGATAGCAACCTTGTCTGCCTCCTCCCCCCTTCCTTACTTGTCCCCCCAGCACTATCTGAAATGTTGTCAGGCCTAGTACGATAGTTGCTTGTTTTGTTCCTCCCCTCCCTTTCTGCACCCATCTCCCTCACCTTCTATCAGAAATATCGACTGGCCTAGTATGGTAGTCGCCTGTCTGTTTTCCATTTCTTTCCTACTCTACCCCTCTACTGTTCATGGCCTGTAAGAATGTCATTGTATTTTCCCTTGTTCATCATATCATATTCATTTGGTGTGGCAATACTTTATTCCGATTTTCGACAAATTGACGTCTCATATAAGGAGATTTGTACAGATTTTGCCTTTCAACTTCTTCATTAATGTTCATCTGCTGGTCATAATATTTACTTTAACTTTCCCCATATTGCCTTCTCTTAAAGGAGAATTTGTGTAAATTCTGTCTTTCTAATTTACTTGGTCGGCATTCAAAATATGTTTTCAATTGTTCATGTTCCTGTCAGCATGCCCCGGGGTCCCCAACACCTATGGGCAGACTCACTGGTGTTTGATGACATTTGCAACCCGTGGCACATTGCTGCAGGGAAGTTTTCACTCTCAGAAAGGCTTCTCCCACTTGGTAGACCCTCATTCAGTTCTGCCACATGCTTCACCTTCATTTGCCGGTATAGCTGCTGCTGTTGGACAAGACCGCGTCCACAACAGCTTCGCTGCCGCTGCCGATTCGTCAGTGGTCCTCCCATGGCATCCGCTGTGCTCCTGGTCTCATGCCTCTCCAGTAAGTTCCGCTCACAAGCGGTTGTTTGTAAGTGACTGTCTCTATCAGCATGGTCCTTTTCCGGGCGTCTGCTTCTGCCTTCAGTTCGGCTTCCCTTTTTCGCCAGCTCTGTATCTCTCTTCTCTACTTCACAATTGAAGGTGTTCATCATGTTTAAATGTTCAGAGCAGCTGATTTCCATTATGACAGCTAGTCCGCACGTTTAGCTTGGTGTTTCCTTCAATCCACATTAACTCCTTCTTCCTCTTCCTTGTCTCAGTACGTGAGGCTTTATGGAAGTTGGAGTCCATAGAAATGTTAGATCTTTTAAAGTTATATTGTTTTGGATCTTTGTTTAAATCAAAAACATCAGAGACAGTAGATGTTAACTGAGTATAAAGTGTATATGATGTATGAATAGTATTCTGCTCAGATTGTTTTGCAGGAAGATGTTTTGGGTTCTTACAATGAGAGAGATTTGTAAAATAACAACAATCCATTAAGAATTCAGGAATTATGAGGTCTCCCAATGAGGTCACCACCTCTCCCCGACAGCCATCTCCTCCCATGTGATACTCCCTCACAATACTACCTCCAGGGTCCGCATCAGGTATCGGCTGCCGTCTCCTGGCTATATGGGAGGAGATCTTTGGCTGGGGATCAGTGATGACTCCACAGGATTCATCACAACAGGCAAACAGAAAAGGAAATAAAGGAGGAGGACACACCATGGCTTACAAAGAACATCTAAAAATAAGAACAGCCGATCTTCTGAACATCCTGAACTGTGAATCCCTCTTCCTATACCTGACCACAGACCAGCAAATAAACCTCACATTTATACTCTTCTATAGACCCCCGACCTACAACGTACTCTTCATAGACCCCTTTGTTGAAGCGGTCCCGAACATGACCATTAAACATGATCACCTGATCATTCTAGGAAACGTCAACATTTGGTTCAAAGTAGAGAACACAAACTTGCAGAAAACTCTAACTAACCACTTTGAGACAATGAAGCTATGACAAATGGTGAAAGGAGCCACACACACAGGAGGCCACACTCTAGATGTAATCTTCTCCAATAAAAATCTAAGGAAAACAGCAGCACCAATCCAAATATTTTGGGGAAACCACCTCAGTATACCCTTCATGGTCCAAATACCATTGAAAGCATCCAACAAGCCCCAAAAGAACCCTGCAATCTGTAAAAGAAACTGGCGAACTGTCAAAAGCAGTGCCCTTCAAGAAAAACTAGAATCCGCAAAGCCATCGATTGCAACCCTGGACGCAACTGACATAGAGGAAAAAACAGACCTATTCCTGAAATGGATCACCAAAACAGATACCATGTCACTTGGAAAAAACCCTCATCCCATCACGAAAGAAAGAGGTGGCCAGATGATTCATGCAACACCTCAAAGCAATGAAAATAACAAACTGGAAACTAGAACAGGAATGGAGGAAGAACTACGACCAAGACAAAAGAATAACATATCAGAAGCAGATCTGATTGTATTTAAAGAGGAAATTCTCAGAGCGAAAAAGAAATACTACAATGACCGGATCACAAAAACCAACAACACTCAAAAACAACTGTTCAACATCGTAAATGAGATAGGAAATCCTTCCAGTGCAATAGCACACCATTCCCCTCGCAAAAACTATTCAACGATCTCGCAGATCACCTTAAGAGTAAAATCACTGACATACATCTGATCATACAAAGTACACCGACCCACCCGACTGTCCACCACATCCAACCAACCCCTGACCCACAAAACAGGCTGAACATCTTTCCCCATATTTCAAGAGCAAAATTACTCAGCTTGGTAAACAAAAGGAAGAAGGCAGGCTCCCCGATTGACACCTATCCACCAGACATCTACAAATCGATCCTTACAAAGAGAACACCATCACAATACTACCTAAACCTCTTCAATCTGTCACTTTCAACGGGAAGAGTACCATGAGCCTTCAAATCAGCCTGCTTCAAACCACTTCTCAAAGATACATCTCGTGATTTGGAAGACCTCTGAAACTACAGACCGACCTCAAACATTCCATACCCAGCAAAACTAATAGAGACCTATGTCTACAAACAAATACTTGAACACATCAAAAATAACCAACTATTGGACCAGGCACAAGTAGGCTTCAGACCGATGAGAGGAACAGAGATAGCACTACCCTCTATACGGGATGACCTAGAGACCAATGCAGACTCCAACACAAACTCAGCACTGATACTACTCGACCTCTCTGCAGAATTCGAAATGGTCAACCATAACACTCTTGTCAACAGACTGGAAGAAATAGGAATCTGTGACGCAACACTGCTTTGGAATAAATTGTTCTTGTCTGAAAGAACAGAAACAGTCTGGCTAAAACCATTCAAAACCACGTCACGGGACACCACTTGTGGATTACCACAAGGCTCCTCATTATCCCCACTACTATTCAACATCTGTATGATGCCACTAAACAACCTCGTTAAAAGAAACAGCCTCATATGGTACTGTTACGCAGACGACAACCAAATCATCTACACAATCAATGGCAATGAAGAGGAGAACCTCATAATAACATACTGTCTCAAATAACTCTACCAATGGATGAACACTAATAACCTTAAAATGAACCTAGACAAAACGGAAATCATGATTACACCCAACAACCAAGAAAACAAACAGGACATTTCATGGCCGACAGTACTGAAAACCCCACCAGAACCACTGAAAGTAGACAAAAACCAAATGGACAACGAGTTTATACTAGCACCACAAGCACACAAGATAATTAAGAAGAGCTTCTACCATCTTCACACAATCAAAAAGATTCTACCCTTCCTTTCCTTCATGCACAAAACACTTCCAATCATCTCCCACATCATGTACCAAGATAGACTTTGCCAACAGCTTATACCTTGGAATGCTAGAGTACTTGCTAAGGAAACTTCAATGAATACAGAATGCAGCTGCCAAACTTCTCCTCAAACTCTCCCGAAGAGATCACATAACAGCAGAGCTAAGGATGCTACATTGGCTCAGAATAAAAAAATTAAACACCTTCAAAACAATGTGGATAACACACAGAGCAATCCATGGCCAGGGAGCGGAATTCATACAAAAGAAAATCACCATCTACAAACCAACAAGAACACTTAGATCCATCAACGACATTCGCCTAGAACCTAAACTCTACACGAGAAAAAAACTTGAAGTTTCAGCCTTCAATCGCATAGCTGTCAGACTCTGGAACACCCTTCCCGAGAGAAGTACGATCTACAGAGGACTATCTCAAATTCAGAAAATGTCTTAAAACCTAGCTCTTCAGCTCCGAAGGGGATGATAACAACTGAACAACATCTACGCACCACAAAATGAACAAATACACAGAAAAGGAGACCAGCAAAATAAAGGATGGAAAGAACACACCCAACATGAACCAAGATGGAGCAAAGGAACCAACCCCCATCAACACAATCCAACTAGCTCAAACAGATAAAACCCGGCAAGAGAAACAAGCCTGAAAAGAGGGGAGTACAACCACTAAAGTGCTCCAGGAAAAAACACCTATTCAAATAACCTAATACCATACTCCGCCAGCATTTAACCTACCCGCATAGGCTGGCCGTATCCAGCATACACACTGGGCCTCATTACGACCCAGGCGGTAACCATGGCGCTATTTGCGCCATGGTTGCCTCCAAAACCTTACCGATTCCGCCATGGTGAATGGAGCAATTACCGCCCATTCCAAGGTTGGCGGGGGCAGTAATTCCCCATTCACCATGGCCCTTCCCCATTCCCATTTGAGCCCCCATAGGGCTCAATGGGAAGGGGGAAGGTGCTAATAATGGTACCGCTAATTGTGGTACCGTTATTAGCTCCAAAGTCCCTTTGCGGGTCCTGTCCTTAACGCCTCGTTAAGGGAGGACCCGCAAAGGGACCTCGGAATAGGGCGGTAAGAGATTACCGGCACCAGTGCCCTTACCGGTACCGGTATTCCCTTACCGCCCGGGTCGTAATAAAATAGACACTACACAACTTCTACATAATGCTGGACTAACAGAGAGAGATTAAATGGGGTGGAAAATGCATCTAACCCAATAGACTGATGGGAGCAGGAATTGTAACACATCCAGATATAGTGGTTAAGAGTGGGGAGTGTGTCACACTGGGTGGAGGGTGGGGGATGGGAGAGGCATCACACTTGAAAGGGAGGTTGTAGACCGGAAGTGTATCCCACATTGACAGAATGCTGAAGGTAGGCAGCGTCCCTCACTGAGAAGACCAAACAGGGGCGGGAGATGTATCACACTTAAATGGACTTATCAGGATGTGAATCTCGTCACACACAAAGGAATAGGTTTGAGCGCAGAAACCATGCCGCACATGGATTGAGCTCGGGGGACAGGGAACATGCCCCTCCTGGAGGGAATTGTGGGGAGTGGTTTGCACTAGAATGTACAACAGGAAGAGGGATATGGGTCACATTTAGTCGGAATGCCGGGGGTAGGATATATATTGACACTAACTAACCATACTAAAAACTCATTCTTCTACAAACGCCCTTTCAACTCTGAATTAAACACAACCATACCTCTAGAGCACCACAAACAGCATGCACTTCACAACACCCATACAAGGAAACAAACCATACACAATCTCACCTCAACACCACATGATGGCTATCAACCGAAAACACACCTATGCTCAGTGACCGGTTTCTCTGAACTGAAGCTGCCAACAGCACACCATAGCTCTCTTGTTCTTCTCCCGCTCAACACGACTACCAAACCCCACCACCCTCCTTGCATTACAGATCTGCCAGAGCGCCAAGAGACCACGCATGTAGCAACAGTGCCCAGTACAAGAACCTTTAAGATAACTTAACATCCTTTAGTGAGCTACTGATTGCAAACAACATCATTGCTGAAATCATTTTCATTTTCACAGTCTTTTAAGTTTGGTATAATGCATGAAACAGTATAACATAGCTCTTTGTTTCCTCCATACTCCATATACCATAATGACTGTACAAGGTGTTAGGAAAGATTTCGTAATTGTAGGTAATTTTCCTTCCATGTGGCAACCCCTAAACTTTTTGCTGTTGTTTTTCACCTTGTTCTTGACTTTGCCAGAGAAGTGCAGCCTTCTGCCGCACTCCTCTGGGCTTTCGCTCCTTTTCTTATGGGGAAACTGACATGCCCTTAAGACAGTCAGTACCGGGGAACGCTGTTTCCCGTAGTTTCTTTTATCATGTTGCGGCTTTAGTGCAACATGACACACGAGGGCACTGTAAGCTAAGTTACAGCTCTCTTGGGTCTCTAGCCTTCTACAGGCCCTAGATACTCGTTTAGGATTGTATTTGATCGGTGCAAGTGATTCAGGGACGGGAATGGTGGCAGCGATCGTTTCTTTGTATTTTGAGCTCCTTTTGGCATTCTAAGCACGTTTTCTGCGCTTAACCCAAAATGGTGGCCTGGCTCCCAAAATGGCCAGACCACGAAACTCCTTTGTCCTGTCCGCTGACCGTCTTGTTCCCTTCACCTTCCCCAGGTCGAGCCGACCCGGGGCCTTCCTTATTTGGGCATGTACTTTCCCGCGAAACACAGATGCTTTCGCGGGCTTCTACATATCTTTTGTGTGCCTCCAGGATGTGGGCTGGGATGTCTGGTCACAATACACATCCTGTGCGCCAGAGAGTCTATGGTGGTGTGAATGCCTTGGACCACCTTGGTCCGTGATTGGTCCACGAATGGTGTGTGTGTTGATGAGCGGATCTCCCATTGGGTCCCCTCCGTTTTGGCGCGAAGGGAACCATGGATAAGAGGGGGCTGGAAACACCACTACCATGTCGATCTCCTGAGTTCTCACGAACGAAGGAATACAGGAGCCAAGTATCCTGCAACCAAGAGGCTGGACCGAGGAATCGCTGGTGACCCGCTGAAGGACTCCTCCTCTGCACTGCTGTCGCCTTGTGAAACCCTTTTCACCTTTGATCGAACCAGAAGGCCTGTACTGGTGCTTCGTCCCTTGGAATAGCGGGAACAGCTATTCTCGGCATCTTCATCATCTCCTGCCAGTAAGCCTTCGGAAGCGTCTCTGGGCCATCCAGCTGACTGACCAGTTTACACGGGAGTCTTGCTCTGTAACCGCCGCCAGGTTGTGTAGTATTTCGAGTCCTTGTCACTCTCACACGCTTCGTACACTTGGCGTTCCCAGGTCGGAAGTGAGTAGTGTACATTCGGCTCAGATACACACGGCCGCTCCGTTGCCCTGCTGTGTTGACAAAACTGTGCAGGTTTCTTCGATTGGGATGTCTTTTTACTCAACACGACGACGAGGCGTTCCCTGCTCTTCTGAACCTGCCATCTGCTGAAACTGACGCGGAGAAGCCTGGGCCTGCTTGCATCGGGGACCGGTGAGTAGTTTAGCTAGGATCTGGTCGCCCTCCTGCAGGAGCCCATTGCTTTTCCCCGCTGTGTAAAACAGCACCCTTTTGCCGTACTCGCGCTCTGCTTCTGCCCACTGTGAAGGCTGCGCTTGAGTCGCGGAACTTGTTCTCCTTCCTTTGTGCACTGAACTGAACTGCCTGATTTCCTTAGAAGAGACTTTCCTTTTGCCCGCTGGCACCAGCGTGTGCAGGTACTTTTGAGCACAAGGCTCCACTCTTCGCAGGGCTCGGACTTCCATCTAGTTAGGGGCCGCTGAAGGCGAACTGAGTCTAAAGCATTCTATCGCACTGCCTGTTTTCCTTCCCTTGCAGGTGGACTACACATTTCGTGCATATAACGCTTGCGACTGTCGTATTTGTATATATATTGTGTTGATATGGTATATGTTGGCTTAATATTGTGATATTGTGATTTTCTCGCTACGGTCATTGTTTTAAAGGCCTTAAAATAAATGTGTATATATTTTTGATATAACAACTGTTTGGAGTAGTTTGTAAGTGATCTTGCTTTGTGTGCTCATTGCGGGCTTTCAGTCACCCTCACCCCTCTTGAGACCTAGTCTTGACCGCCGCGACCGCAACCTTGATTGGTCTAGCTCGTCCAGAGGTTACCCTGTTCCAAGTAATTAGGTTGGCCTTCTGAACTTCTGCGCCACCAGGACAGAGTTCAGAAATCCGTCTTAACACAAGGTAGGCTATTTGATAAACAATCTCATGGTGGACTGCATCTGCTCTTCACACATGACCATCTTATTGACTGCAAAATGGGGTCTGGAGCACAAGACATTTTTCTGAGAGCAGGACATATTTCTGCATCTTTCATGTTCCATTCTTGTCCCTTCATTGCAGAACAAAATGACTTCTTTTAGGTGATAACTTTCACCAGCTCCTCTGTTTCTTAGAAAACATTGTCCAGCACAACTCTGCAAGTTTATTTGTATTGGTTCTGTGCTGATAAACTTGACAAATGTATGTTTCCAGTTTATCCAGCAGATGTGCAGGACATATGTCATGTGTTCCTAGAGAATTACGTGTTTAGAGGGGGTCTTCAATCAACAGTAGTGATATTTCCATTATGAAACTTTCTCTTTCCCTGACAAAGGACCTGTGCAATTAGAACCTGACAATATGTGAAATGCAGGTGAGGTGATGCAGAAGCCTTAAGGAGACTAGTGATACGGATATATCTGCATGCATCACAATAGCATGTTTTGAAATAGGCACAAAGCAAGACTCAGGGGAAAGCTTTGGATACCTTCCTATAGCAAGAATGAAAACAGATGTGTCATGTGCAGATACGTGGATTTGTGTAGCTCAACCTTCTCTGACATTGATTGCTTCGTGTCTGCCTCTTCTTGTGCATTACAAAGAGAGTCCAAAGAACAATGTGAGGGGACTATCCCTCTGTGTAACACCAGTTCTATGATTGCTAAAGAGTGTTTTGAGCTAAGGTAAGCAATTCATTATTATTTGGTGTTAATATGTGAAAGTAGCTTCATCATAATAGTATTACCTATGTTTATGCTGTCAATGATTTCGTAGTGAACTGTCATGATTTCCAGGAGTCTATTTTGACTTGTCATACTCTTGCTATAGAATTTTCTTTGGATATGTCAATGCCTATGTGTATTTTATTATGCTCCCAGTACTTCTTTCAATGTTTTTGGTAATTTCATCAGTGAGATATTTAAATGCCCTTGCATCTGTGTCATCCCTCTAGAAATTGCAACTGATACGATCTTTTCGTATTGATTATAGTAATTACTGTTACTGGATGTGTTTGCTTACTGTGTGTGCTGATGATATGATATGATATGATATGGTATGATATGGCATTTATAACGCACCTATACACAAGTGTTTTGATGCTTGGCGAGGGTGGTGGTCATGGAATTAACTTCAAGATTTTGATTGGTTTGATATTGCTGACAAAGCACCATTGTTCCACCATCATTAAAAAGTGATTGTGATACAGCATAGAATGCATAGATCCTTAATGGCTCACACAAATCAATTTGATGCTGTTGTGCTCACTGTTCCTCCATCTCCTTGTGCGTCTTCTCGTTTCTGATCCTTTCAGCTCCTTGACCCCTACACTGGAACTCTGTGCCTCTCTCTATCCGCTCCATTTCCTCTTACTTCTCCTTTTGTGCCTCCTTGAAATCTTTACTACTTCACCCCCCCGCCCTGACTTCCCTCCTTACTTCCCCTACATCCCTTATTTTTTCCCTCCTTATTACATCTCCCTATCTTCGCCATTCTCTCTTATACCTCCTTCCCATCCCCCTTGAATTCTCTTCTTCCCCCATCCTCACTTCCCTCACTACTTCCCTCTTTTCTTCCTCTGCTCTAATTCTCTTTTATTGACCTAGGTAAATTGTTCTACATACTGTTTTGATGGTTTGTCTCATGTTTTGTAATTTTATGCTTCTATTTTATTCTAATGTATTATTGTTGTAATGTAAATTGCTTTGGCGTAAAGCGTAAAGCGCTATATAAACTTAATAAATACAAATACAAATACAACAAGTTGAAAGGTAAATAGTGATTGTCTGATTTTATATCTAGAACAGTACCAGAAACCTTTATGTGTATTTTTTTCTTGGTCTTTGATCACAGATTTACCTGCGAAGGGACTGTTCATGCACTAATGAGCCTTATTCCGGATGAGCAGTTGACGCAGCCTAACGCTGATAGAGGACACCGCCCTGGGTGTACCAGGCCAACTCTGCTGGTGGAGGGTCCCCCAAGCTCCTTGACAACAAATCCCCTTAGGGAGGGAGGGACTGGAGCACATGGAAATTGTTCAAGGGTGCGCAGCCCCAGGAGTCATGTATATGGGGGGCAAAGAACTGCTACTGTTTTTCTGCATGGGGTACCTAAACTGCTTTTGGGCAGGAGAGAACCAAGGAATGCCCTTTCTAACAAATGTCTCCACTGGCTTCGTACAGTTGGGAATTGTCCCTTTGTGGCCAGGGAAGCTATGGTGGGGTGTGTTAGATTGGCTGGTGAGGGTTTAAACTCTTCTGACTCTGTTAAACTGTTTTTTAGGAATGATCAAATGGCCAGGGAAGTTTTGAGAAGCTCTGAGGGTTATGTGCGGGCCCCATATAGTGGGATTGCAATTAGCTCGCGCCCCTATCTGGGAGCAGTTGCTCCACCTGGAACTATCACCCATAGTAATGTCCTGTCTGGAGCAAACTGTACACCTCTGGGAAAAAGGTCCGCGGGGGGATGTGAGCGAGTGCAAGCGTGGGCAATTAGTCTTGTGACTCTCTGGACTAGTAAAGGGACAATATGGGATATAATGGGGGCCTATGGTTGACCCTTTTCTCCCTCCTGGTACCTCTGATTTATTACATTTGGATATGGAGCACAGATGGTAATTCTTTTTATGTGTTGTGATTTTGTATTTCTTGTGTTTGATGGATTTTTTGGGAAATCCGAATAAACTTGTTTGACTGACTGATTTACTTTGTTCTTCTTGATAGGATCCCATTAATATTTGGTGCTACTTTCAGAGAGGATTCTCTCTGTTTTGAACTCATCGTAGAATCTAACACCAAGAGCAATAATATGTTAACTCAAAACAGCATTGGTTGCAATGTTGACACGTTCAGGTTCATCATATGAAAATTGATTTTCAAGCTCTAAAAATTCTAAAAGCAATTTGTTTATTGCAATATCCACCCTGCTCACTGATTCTTTAGACTCATAATACTTTTTATGTGATGATGCTTGGTATCCCTGCTATGCTTAATCTCTATTGAGAGGCGCCATTAAAAACTGCATGTAAGTGCCTTAGGTTGTTGCGTTATCTCTAGTAAGCTCCAGTAACCTTCAAAGCTCTGTTTTAATGTTCATGGTTTTTTCTGACATATTGTATTGCTCCATGGTAGCTAGCAGGTCTTGCAGCAGGTATTCATTACTGCAGTTATTGATACATTTGGTTTGCATAATTCTTCTTCTGTATTATTTCTGCACATAAACGCTTAGTCAAGAACACGTTCAGGTAGCAGACATGCAGTGCAGCACAGGTGCATTTGTGCGGTTCATTGGCAATTGTACATGTTTGTGAGTTATGTTTAATTTTGTACAGTGCATTCATTGTACAAGATGTCCCACATTTCGGGATGTTATTTTATATCAACAAAAGCACCAGTTGCACAACATAATGGCATATGTATCTGCAGGTCGGTAGGCAGTACGTAAAATCAAGTTTTGTTAACTGTTTCATTTGTCAAGATATTAAACTAAATGAATGATCTGTTGGGTCATCTGATATGATTGACAGAACACATACATATGTTATTTGCTCTCACGCTTCTTGCTAGTTTTCATTGAAAACAGTCCAGGTTGGAACAATTTGAATTCGTAGTTTCATTGTAGAAGTCTGTAATTATTGCATCATCATTATCCATCCTGATCGCAGAGTCTGTACGGTCAACAATCAAAGTAGTAGAATGTGCTACACTTCCAGTGTTGCACAGAGACCATGACAACTCTACTCCACAAATGGTTTTCAAACATTTAGCTAGTTCTGTTAACATCAGACTCTTCACAAACCGTTCCACGTGTTAATATCCCCGCAAAAATATTGCGATACAAAAATATCAGCATATTTTTATTGACCCATGGACCCTGCAAATATACTCCCCAAAAATATCGCCCATGGCGAGACAAAGGCCATATGTGCTGCGATATTTTTGTTGGGATATTTTGTAGGGATACCTCACAAACTGTATTCATTGGCTTTAGGAGCTTTAGGCCTTTGCAGAGATGATGTCAGTCGTGTAGCAGAGTAGCTTCTGTGATGTATACCTCAGTATGCTTGTTTGTATAATGTTAAGGGGTGCGGTTGATCTTGGCCATGACGTTCTTGATAACAAATTATGGCAGTTGTGTGAACTGTTCCTTTTCCACCAGGTGTGCCCTCAATCAAGCCCATGTTACTTGCAGCACAGTATAGAAATCTTCCTTTCACAGGTGCCAGTGCTACAAATACTACTGCAGTATCTTACAGGTGGAATAGAACCTAATTAGCTAAATCTGTCTCAAGCTGGAAAACTTTGTTATAGTCAATCAGGGAATCCAAGCAATGCGTAAGCGGCATCAATAATTTGATGTGAATTTGGTAATATATTTTTAGGTCAACAGCAACCTGAAGTGGAAGATTATGTTTGTGTTAACTTTACTGAAGGGAAGTCACCAAATGAGGACTGTCCTTCTGTTAGGCGCTCATAAATAAGAGTTTGTGACAATGCAGCCATGTTCTGGGTCAAATGTGTATTTTTAACCTGCAAGCCATCAGTCATTCTTCTCCCACCTATACAACATTTGAAAAAAGATAACATTGTAGAATTTCATTTGTAAATGTTTCTGGCTTGATGGAACCTGTGAATTTCCACTGCTCCTCTGCCAGGATGGTTTGATATTGAGCCTTCATATTTGAATTCATTTGTCAAACTTCCTTCTGCATGTGAAAACACAGCATTGTGAACTTATTTGAACTAATTGGTTGGTTTGCTGCATTGGCCGCTAGAGCAGGGTTACTGAACTCTATGACAATGTTAAATATTTAATTTGCAGCATGTTTTTTCAGGATTTACTTGGTATCATGTCTGCCTCTTTAGCGCCTTGATAACTTATTTAATTTTAGTGTCATTCGGAATCTGCCATTATGGCATACTAACCTTTCAAATGAGCCCCTGATTAACAATAAGGAGTTGTTTTTATATCTTACAAGACAGTTGTACATTCTTCGCATTTGGTGACATAAAATGTCCTATTCACAAGCACCTTTTGCATCGATACACCACACCCAATTCTACTTCAGTTTCCATTGAATATTTTCACTCAACTAAACGGCATCATACATCCTCTGATGGGCATCTTCAGTGCAAGCAATGTGCAATGGGTGCTTCCTAGCTTCAGGATGATAAAAAAAAATCTGGCTTTTTTTTGTTTTTGTTGTAATTGTGTATCGTTCATTAGGAACTAAGATTATTATATAGAAGTTCCTTTCGGCTAATTAAGCTCCCACAGCACAATCACGTTCTGCTAGTTGTTTTTGTACATTGCATGTAGTCTTATCCAGATCAATCATTGAAAATAAATGAAGAACTCCACCCCAAGCAACAACTGAGCACCATAACTCCCACACATCTTCTGGATGTCAGCTCACTCCACAGAGACAGCTCAATGGCTATGAAATCCAAGATGGCGACCAGGATGGTTACAGTCTCAGCTCACATTGCCATACATTACAGTCACAGTGAAGTCACACCTGCAATAAACTGCACCGCTCTCAGGTAACAATCCCAAACTCCAAAAGACAATATTCCACAGGTGTTGCAGTTGGCTGAGAGAAAACCAGAACCCGAGAATTGTGACCAGTAGTCTGTGAAAATGGCCCTTCAAGAGTAAATGGGTGGGTGCTAGGAGAAGGTGATTATTCATGAAAAGCTGGATGCGAGAGCAAGAGGCCATTAGAGAGGATGCGGGTGAGAAGATTAGCAGTAAGGAGGAGAGGAAGACTATAAGGAGTTTGGGAAAGTAGGAGGTGGATGTGAAAAGGAAAAGGTAGGATAGGTAGGACATCAGGAATTTGAGCAAAGATTAGGTGGTGATAAAAGGAGTGAGGGAAAGGAAGGACATCAAGTTGGCGAAAGGAAGGAGACGAGAAAGAGTGGGATAAAAAGGAGAAGAATAATGTCAGAAGTTAGTGAATAGAGGAAGGGGTGAGAGGGGAGGAGGAGAAATAGAATACAAAGAGTTGAAAAGAGGAGGAGGAGGCTGAGGAGAGAGATGAGCAATAGGTCTTACATAGTTTTTTTGCATATTTTAAAATCCAATGACAATGTTATCTCATTAGCATCTAGCAGAGGCTATTTAAAGTGATTCAGTTATGGAGGTACCTTGGCTGTTACATGCACTTTTGGAACTTGCCAAGGTTAAGCTCCCAGTTCCAAATGATAATCCACTTGAATGAACTATGTGGTAAACACTGGACTGGTATCGGAATACCAAAACGAGGAGGAAGATGTCGAACTAAGAACGGCATTACATGACCTAATCCTATTATGAGTGATCACCATTAGCCTATAGCACTCATTACTCCTGATACTTTCAATGCCAGTACTACTGAATGGATCTACAGGGCAGTGCACTGTGATGAACAGCCATCCTGCTTGTCAGAATCAAGATGGTATTATTTTGCTCAAGGTATGACAGTGTGAGGAAAAGGAATATTGTTCCTGTTCGCCATGATACAGAGCTAATCCAGTGTAGACCAATTCTGGGATCTCTACTGTGGGCAAACAATATTTGCTATTCCTGCGCAGTGGTACATTAATTACAATTTGCATTTTACTTAAGGAATAATGCATCATTAATTGTTTGAATTTGTTTTGAAATGCATTCGTCATAACGCTATATTTGTCCACAAATGTGAAAGTATCTCCTATTGTATTATGTTTTTACCTGCTTTTTCGTGTTACATTTGTGTTCTTATTATATCGAATTTATAGTTTGAAGGATGTCATGGAATTCGAATTTGTGTATTGAAATGTGATTTTTGACTATGCTTTTATGGTAAACATTGTCCTGAACTAAAGTGTGACTAAACTGAAATGAACAACACACAGGAATCTTTCATTGTCCTCTTTTCAGAGCCATAACACAAAGGTGTGCAGTGGATTACTGCTCTGGGGAAAACCTGTTAGTTGTCGTCCTGCCTGAGATTTTTCGCGCAAATGTACAGCAAATAGACTTCTACGAATGTTCCTCCGTTTCTCACCTGGAAAAAGCAATGTAAAGAGTAAAGACGATTTCCTGTTTACTTTTGCACTCCGATTTGCAAAAGTAGAAACCTCCAGTTGGGTGACCCAACAGCAGGTACATGCTATTGTTGGTAGCACCTTGCAAGAAGGAGGAAATTAGCCCAACTGAGTCTTTAAAGTTCATGTTGCGCCCAGGTGTATTTGGTCTGCCTCGAACCACGTGCTGACTCAGAAACTCAATATCCAAAGAGAAACAACGGTTTGGTATCTAAAAACTAATGACAGCATAAGCAATGTCTGTCATGGTCGATTTCTTTTTTTTTATTTTTATTTTTTTTTATTTTCTTACAGCTGAGATCAATCAACTTTTCAAAATTGCATATACATAACCATCAAATAAGAAAACAATTTAAATTACACTTTCATTTCACAATCGGTTACATTTCACATAGGATACTTGGAGACAGGAAAAGGAGCAATGTTAAAAGAAGATAATATAGAATACGTAAAAAGGATAAAAAATATAGATAAAAAGCAGGAACTCAGGCAGGGGATCAAAACAAATGTAAACAGCTAAAAATCATTTTAGAACTGACTTCACATTTATCATTTTTACTGACTCAGTTCTACTTGGTAATCAAGTTAATTCAGTCGGTAAGATTTTTTCCAAAAATTGAACCAGGGATTTTATGACAGCAAACCTGGGGCTGTTTAATAAAAAGCTCCACGACTCAATTTCGTTTCTTTCCATATGAAAATTTAACAAATTAGAAAAATATTTATTTCTGATGTTCTTCAATTTAGGACATGATACTACCACGTGTTGCAAAGTTTCTCTTACAAAATGAAGCTCACAAAATCGACAATAGTTTAAGTTAGGGGAAAGAATTTGACGCCTCACTAACTGCTCTCTCGTAGGCCATAAGTTTAGCCTTATACGCAAAAATTGCTGTCTAATTTTTGCTGAAGGGCACTTTAAAAGGTAATTCGCCACTTGACCCAATTTCTTATTGCCAAAAATTCGGATGTCAAAGTCTTTATAGTTAGTGCAGTGTTCATAATTTTGAATCCCAGCCCATTGATAAAAACGTTTTTTGGCACTTATCGGGCTATCAAGTAAGAACTGTAGAGAAATATTGGCTTCCACAAGAATTTTAAGAACAAAAGTTCGCCATGTCGTCGGAAAAGTTAAATCGGAAGAGATCAAATAACGAGCAACTGTGCTCAAAATATTATTATTTGTCACACCCAATAAACATTTGCTAAAAAAAACGCACATTCTCCATTTTATTCTACTAGCTAGTGAATTTATACCCATTTCAAAACGTAAAATGGGCATGGGCACACAATTTGGTAAATGTAGCACCTTTTTCCAAAAAGCAGCTTCTAGCTTGTCCCATGGTTGATCGTTTGAATAGAGTTTTGATTCAATGCCATATAGTAGGCTGGCAATCACTTTTTGTTCATAAAACATAAAAAGGTGCTTTAAGGTGAATTTGCCATATCTGAAAACCAGTATTTTAGCTTGTGACATTAAGGATAGTAATTTAGACCGCAACATGGTCAAATGTTTGGGGTCGCCAATAGTATTCTGAACAAACAGACCTAAATATTTATATTCAGATACTACGTACAAGGGTTCCAATTGGAGATTCCAAGCAACATTTTGAGCCATGAATTTCCCCTTAGGCCTACATATCATTATTTGTGATTTTTCCAAATTTATGATTAAATGATTTTTCGCAGCATACTCTGCAAGTGCAGTTAACATGTTCTGGAGGCCCTTAGGCGTTTGCGATATTAAAACCAGATCATCAGCGTAGAGTAACCATGGTATACGCTGATGACCCAATTGAGGCGCATCTGATATGATGCGCTGAAAAACGTTGCCTATGTCAAAAATAAACAAATTAAATAAGAATGAAGCCAGGATGCACCCCTGTTTGAGTCCCAAGAATGTAGTGAAAGATGCTGATAAAGCACCTTCAAAGGAAAGTTTAACTCGCATAGTAGTTTCGGAATGTAGTTGAATAATTAAGGATAACAAAGTAGATGGACAACTAAGTGAGTGTAATTTATGAAATAACAAATTCCGATTAATAGAATCAAAAGCAGAACGAAAATCAATGAAGGCAAAATATAAGGATTGTTTTCGATCTGCATATTGGGATTTGAGCATATTTAATGAAATCATGTTAGGTAAGGTGCCAAGGCCGGAAACAAAGCCTGATTGCAAGGGATCCATTTTTGAACATTTCTTCGACCAATTTTTCAATTCTCTAAGAATTAAACGTGAATATATTTTACCAGGCACATCAAGAAGAGAGATGGGCTGATAGCTGGCAGGATTGGCTCGATCCCCCTTCTTGTAAATTGGGATAACAATAGCCTGCTTCCATGATGTAGGAATGCTCTGGGAGGCATTGATAGACTCAAACAGGAGATACAAAATATCTGCCCAAATGTCTGGGAATTGTTTGAGATGGATATTAGCCAAACCATCAGGGCCAGGGGCTCTAGAATTGCTTGCCTGTTTTATAAAATACAGTATATCATCTCTGTCAAAGACCAAGTGAAACGGCAGTAGGACCACTAAATTGCCTAAATCCCCAATAGGAGGAGGCTCGGCAAATAGAGCTGAAAAGTGCTGGATCCACATAGACTCCGTCACATAATTTGCTTGGACAGCCACCTAATGCCCCGCTGTAGATTGGTTAATAATAGACCAAGATTGAGCCGAATTCTTTGCAACTAAAACCTTTAACATAGAGTAACCATCGGATTGATATAGTTTTGCCCTCATGCCCCTAATCCAATTCCTGCACTTTGTTCTAATTTGGGATAGAACATGAGCACGCATGTCTGGTGGTAACTTAAGGGCAGCTCTCCTATCTGCTCGCATGGCGGCTTTTTTTACTCTAATTTCCCGATCAGGCAAATGTAGATAAGGTGTCTGTTTCTGTTTATGAAGAAAAGAGTTTGATTGAAACATTTGCATTAAGTCATGGTAAACAACATCACCCGGAAAAGAGCTCCCTTTTCGTTTAATCAATTTTGCTTGATAGTGATCTCTAAAGGCTGTGAGTGATTTTTCCGACCATTTCAATCTCTTCCTCGCAGGGTTAACTTTAATGGGATCTATTATAATTGAAGATTCCAAATTTGATGCAACAGATTTTGAGGAGCACATCATATTTAAAATATTATGATCGCTAGCTTCTGTATCAGTTATTTCAAATGCTGTGATATTATTCAAGAAACATGCATTTACATACATAAAATCAATAGTATCTTGACTTCGACCACAGTGCCAAGTGGCTCTGGGTAGTATATCCTGCGGAAAAGTTCCATTTAGCATAAACAGATTACGAGATTGAACCAAACTCGTCCACTTTTGTAAGCAAAGTTTTTCAGAATGACATGGAGGACTCAGACAATGCAAGTTTAAATCACCAGCCACTAAAATAAAATCAGTGACACCCTCCAGCACAACTATGTCTAGGGCATTGGTCACAGAATTTAGAAAATCATTATCATCAATTCCCAGGGGGTTCCAATAAACATTTATCACAGCACATGAGAAATTTTTACCCAGGATTTTTGACATTTGTAAAAAAGCGTTAGGATAGAACCATGCTTCAATTTTTAGTAAAGAGGATTGCTTCACCGCAGTTAGCAGTCCCGAAGTGGGACGCCCCCGGCCACCCTTTTCAGCTGGATTCAAAAGCACATCATAGTTGTTCCAAGATGGTACAGAGGTAAACCAAGTTTCTTGCAGCATGATGACATCACGACCCAAAAGCTGAGCATTATTATTGTTTAGCAGATGCACATGTCCTCTTGAATTCCAACAAAGACCAACGAGCAAATTGTGAGATTGTGAAGCTAGCATTGGTTACTCTTGGAGTCACACAAACAAGTATGTGGGGTCACAGCCTGTGATTTGTTTAATGATTGAATACAAGGAGAAACCTCAGGATGAATTGAAGACAAGTTTGTTGTCTCTGACATAGTATGAAGCAAAAAACCCAGATTAGAGAGTTGTTGTTTAACGGCCCAGATAGAGTTTACCACAAGTCGCGAATTTATCCAGATATTTACAGATGAGCAATTGCCCTTGTTGATAAATTCCACCAGCTCGATGTCTATCGAGCCGATGTCATCTAATGCAGGAATTTCACTAAAGATTGTGAGAACAGAGGCACGATTTAGCTTATACTGTTTGGCTGGAGCAGGCATACAAGTAAGTGTTAGAGCATGAATCGCTGGTCGTTTAGGGCCTCCACTCAGAGGTTTAGATTTTTGTGGCGGAGGCACAGCTTTAGGCATGTGCAAGGGTACACTAGCAAAATTGGGTTTCACAAAGCCAGCATTTTTCAAAAAACTTGTTCAAGGACGTGTGAATCAATTTTTCTATGTCTTTGGTAGTATTATTTTCAGCCACAGTGCCAATAGCCATGGACTGTACAGACACTTGAGAAGTGCTTCGAGATGAAGGTGCATTGATAGCATTTAGAGGTGCAGTTTGCAAATGTTGCGCTGGGCAAGTCTGTACAGAAGTTTGAGGAGCAACAGCATTTGCGAAAAGTGGAAATCTTTGCACATGCTGCGGTGGCAGAACAGTAGAATCTTTTAAGGGCAGAGACTGAGGCGGCGCAAAGATCAACTTTTTGGTAGTGGAGTTGGATGTCATGTAATCATCAATAGCTTTTCTTAAATTTTTTTGTCGTATATCATTATCTGCAAGGCCCTTAGACAAATCTGCTTTAAGTGCCAAATCATTTGTTGTCTGATTCAAGAGTGTGTTTTTGGACATGTCAGTCGCCACTCTTATTAAATCATTTAGCAGGCTATGCTCCACTGGCACTGACAAAACCCTCTCTTTCCGGTTCAGAGACTGCATAGCATATTTTTTTGCAACAAGTTTTGCTGCAGCGATCGTAGTAGCGGCAGGTATAGATAGATTTTTAACAAATACCTTGGTTTGCCTACCGCGTTTGACCACAGATTTGATGTTTTGGGATTTTTTGACTGGCGGGGTCTTTTTAAAAACCCCTTTAGTGATGTCACCCGAATTTAGTTTGCCATCTCGAATAAGGGATAAATTGGTTTCATTGATTTTATTTGCTGAACCGGAGAAGAGTTATGTCCCACACTCATGAGATCTATAATGGGGTTAGGAAAGCACGGAATGGTATGATATTCTTTTAATGGGGTGGTTGACAAAGGAGAGGTCTGAGAAGCTATGGACCTCCTGATTTTAGAAAGGTCATAAGGTGATCTCAAACTTTCTAGTTTGTTGGCAAATGTAAGATGATCTGCCAAAACTTGATTCAGTTGGTTAGAGTGTAGATCAGCCTTTGTGGCTAGGACCTCAAACAGTTTGGCTAAAGCCAAAATTGCTGTGTTCATCGATGTCAAGGCTATTCCAGCTTGAACACTCTGGGATTCTGTTGGGCCCAAGTCAGGATTACCATGAAAATTTACTTTGCGCGGTGTAGGGGCACTGAAAGACAAATTTGCTACGGAATTCGCAGCACTGATGTTAGTAAATAGAATAGGGGATTTAGATAGATTGTCAGAAAGTGTATGCGTGGAGAAAGCAGTGTCGTTTAAATTAAGATCTATAACCGGCATGTCACTGGAGATTGCACTTTTTGAATTTGAATTTCTAATGGAAATAGCGTGCTTATCTGGGATTGCAGTAGAAGGAACAGCAATTCCGGTTAGAATATTTTTTAGCAAAATACTATCAGACAAAGATACATTTTCATTTGCAAAGGAAACAATTTCTGGGGTCACAAAGCCGAATTTTACCATGTCTTCTTTTTTGTCATTCACCAAAAGATTCCTGGAAGAAAGTCCATTTTGTGAGTCTTTTTGCGGCACAAAGGAACTTTGGACTTCTTGACCGCATGCTGCTAGTTTGATGTTTTCATTTTCAGTATCCACGGATGAAGCCGCACTTTGATTACTACAAAAGGGTCGAATATCCATGCCAAGAAGAATTTCGGCTCTTGTTTTCCCTTTTATATTTAAATTGCCTGCACAAGGTGTGGAACTCAAGCGAGGTTTTCTTTTAGCCACAGGTGACTTTTCACCATTAGAGTAGTGAGATACTGTGATAGGAGGCATCCCTGTTTTTAAGGTAGAAATGGCTCGCTTCATTTTTTTTTTTTTCTCTTCAGCAGCCCTTATGTAAGTCCCGCCTCTGAAATGAGGAGCAGAGCCTAAGAAAACAGAAAAAAGTATCAGTGAAGTGATACTATATAAGTGTATCTCCTGTATACACAATCCATTAGCAGAGTTCACCTTCTGGGCGTCGGAGTCTGGGAGAAACAGCAAAAATGCAATTTGAAGAGAGCACAACAGACGAGTCTCCCGCGGCAAAGCGGGACTTCTGGGACTTGCTGGGTGCGCACGCGCGGTGCGCGCACAGCAGCCCTTATGTAAGTCCCGCCTCTGAAATGAGGAGCAGAGCCTTCTGGGCGTCGGAGTCTGGGAGAAACAGCAAAAATGCAATTTGAAGAGAGCACAACAGACGAGTCTCCCGCGGCAAAGCGGGACTTCTGGGACTTGCTGGGTCGATTTACCTACCTATACGCACCTAATGAATCTTGAATGAGCAGGCCAAGCGCCATCCTCTTCGTTTTTATGGTAACGCGGATGGCTTAGCAGTTCTGTGAACTCACTCTAAAAGAAGGAAACAACACAGTTGAGGATATTACTCTGGAAGTGGATTATGCCCATATCATGAAATCACTGAGATCCCCCAAATCTGAACATAGTCAATGGATTTTTGAGAACTTAAACTCCTCCTGCTTAGGACTGAATACCTATAAAAGCCCTTGACTTGTCGCCATAGTGGCTAAATGAGTAACACTAACTGGAAGCTTGCTGCGGCTGGTTCAAGCAGAGTTTCGGAATGTAAGCACAGAGTATTTTTAATGAAAAGCTCGAAAAAGGATGTGGATGAATGAATTAATTATTGAGTCATTAATGAAGCATGGGTTATGCCCATTTTCCCAGTAAGAGGCAAATTAACAGCCCGATTCATGGAATTATTTGCGTGAAAAACGCAAATTTGCGTGCCTTTCTCCCCGAAAATCCCTGTTTGAAGTATGGGAATTTTCGCGCAGAAAGGCGCGCAAATCTGCGTTTTTCACGCAAATAATTCCATGAATCAAGGACTAAGGGCCTCATTACACGGAAGGCGGTAAGGGTTAACGGTCACCGGCAATGGTACCGGTGACCGTTAACCCTTATCGCCTTATTACGAGGTCCCTTTGCGGGTAGGTACTTTAACGCCTGCTTTTTGCATGCGTTAAAAACCAACCCGCAAAGGGACCTCGGTGCTAATTACGGCACCGCAAATTTGCGGTACCGTAATTAGCACCTTCCCCATTCGCATTATGCCCTATGGGGCAAAACTGGGAATGAGGAAGGGCAATGGTGGAAGGGGGAATTACCGCCCCGCCAACCTTGGAATAGGGCGGTAATTCCCCTTTCCACCAAGGCGGTGCCGGTATTTTACCGGCATGAACCATGGCGCTAATAGCGCCAGGGTTCACCGCCTACCATGTAATGAGGCCCAAAGTGTTTTTCTCTAGACACAGTCAAATCCCGCATAGCCGCTACCAGTCACCTCCTCTGTCTTATTCACGTTGATTAAGATGTTTATTTTTCTTAAAATGTTATATTTCCTATGATACAAGTCGGGAAGGACAATATTGGGAGAGGGTGAGTGTGCGAAAAATTATTTCCCAAATCTGTACTTCCCATGCAATGGTGGCTCTTTCCACTGCTTTCCACCGGTGAATTTACATTGTAAAGCAGAGTAGTGGGAAATGTGAATTTGCAACACTCCAAATGAAGCTCTTTACTGTGCTGAAAAGAAATCCCGCAAAACAACTATTTTTCGGGCTTTCTATCAGAGAATTAAGTGGAACTCTCTCGTTTTCTTCTACTTTGCTAGACATAAACTGCAGATAAACGTATGTTGTAGATATTCTTTGGCAAACTACACGAGGAATTGCACTTTATATGCTGATAACATTAGCAAATATGTTTTGCTGAATTCATTTACCACAAATGTACTTTTTTAAAAATTTCAACAGGTTTCATGAACATTGAAAAATGTAATGCACTCTTTACGGCAATTTGCAAAAGCAAAAATTACAAATGTTTTACTTCCCTGGTTAGCAAGCATCCAAGAAACGTGGAAAGAAAGTAGTATCAGCTCAGAGTCAAAGCACATCTGTAGGTATGATATGATATGATACATGATATGACATGGCATTTATAATATATAAGAGCTGCAGGCAGCAACACATTTACACTATCTTTTTTCATTCTGGAATCCGGGTGATTGATGGTGCCTCCTAAACCAAACCATATGTATTATTTTTAAATTGTGGTAGTTGTCCACAACTGTCATACATTATAATTTCCAGATTTCATCGGGAAAAGATAATGATGTAACAGCAGGGACGTCATTTAG